>NC_084798.1:154357479-155712479 GCF_963169125.1 Humulus lupulus | reverse complement strand
AAAATTCGAGTGGACCAAGGAATGCGAACTTGCCTTCCTCGACCTGAAAGAACATTTAGCCGAGTCGCCCGTATTATCCAAACCAATAGCAGGAGAACCTCTTTTCCTTTACCTAGCTGTCACGGAAGATGCGGCTGTGCCGTACTGGTCCGGGAAGAAGAACGGTCTCAAAAGCCAGTCTATTACATCAGCAAGAGGCTTCTCAGAGCTGAATCCCAGTATCCGTTGACGAAAAAGATGGTCTTCTGCCTTATTACGGCCTCCCGAAAGCTCAGACCATATTTCCAGTCCCACTCAATACACGTCATAACCGATCAGCCTTTAAGGCAGGTTTTGCAGAAACCTGAAGCATCGGGACGTCTGTTGAAGTGGGCTATCGAGCTCAGCCAATTTGAGATATTGTACATGCTGTGAACTGCTATAAAAAGCCAAGCCTTGGCTGATTTTGTGGCAGAATGTATAGGATTCCGAGAAGACCTGGTGGAAGAATCAGCTCAAGCCTCATGGAAAGTCTTCGTAGATGGCTCGTCTAACGAGAATGGCTCTGGGGCTGGAATCATATTGATATCCCTAGAGGGACATCTATTCCACTCAGCATTACAATTCAGATTCAAAGCGTCCAACAACGAGG
Organism: Humulus lupulus; assembly: GCF_963169125.1. Taxonomy (NCBI): domain Eukaryota; kingdom Viridiplantae; phylum Streptophyta; class Magnoliopsida; order Rosales; family Cannabaceae; genus Humulus; species Humulus lupulus. The sequence continues at coordinate 155,711,848 of NC_084798.1, read as the reverse complement.
CCGAATACGAAGTTTTATTGGCTGGCCTAAGGGTGGCCCAGGAGCTGAGGGCCAGCTCCGTCCAGTGTTATAGCGATTCCCAGCTCATGGTAAACCAAGTGTTAGGAGAATACCAAGCCCGGGGAACCAAGATGGCTGCTTACCTGGCCAAGTTAAAGAAAGAGCTATCCGCATTTGAGCACAGCTTAATCTAGCAGATACCTCGGGAGCAGAACGCCAACGCTGACGCCCTGGCGAAGCTCGCCACCTCCGGGGAGGCAGAGACTTTGGTGATGGTGTCGGTAGAGTTCTTGGAAAGACCAGGCATAGAGGAAATCAGGGCGGAGGTCAAGATGATTGACACCAGACCGACTTGGATGACTCCCATCCTCGAGTATCTCACAGCAGGGAAGTTACCCGAGGAGCGAAACGACACAAGGAGGGTACTTTACCAGGCTCTGAGGTATATAGTGATAGACGTGATATTGTACCGGCATGGCCTCTCTTTACGTCTTCTACGGTGTGTTTTGCCGAGCGAGGCGAAGACCATTTTGCAGGAGGTGCACGAAGGTTTTTGCGGAGATCACGCTGGGGGGCAAAACCTAGCCTTGAAGATATTGAGGCGAGGGTATTATTTGCCCAGTGTGTCAAATGACTCGATTTCCTATGTCCGAAAATGTAACAAGTGCCAGCGATTCGCCACAATTGCCTGGGCTCCTCCGATCGAGCTGAAGATGATCTCGTCCCCATGGCCGTTCGCGGTCTGAGGGATTGACCTGGTTGGTGCTCTCCCCACTGGAAAAGGAGGAGTTCGCTACGTGGTGGTGGCTATCGATTATTTCACAAAGTGGGCAGAAGCAGGGCCCCTGGCGATGATCACTTCAAAGAGGGTCCTCGACTTCGTGGTCAAGAATATTGTCTGCCGATTCAGGCTGCCAAAGAAGATCGTGTCAGATAACGGAACGCAGTTCGATAGTGATCTCTTCACCGAATTCTACGAGAGGCACGACATAGTTAAAAGCTTCTCCTCCATGGCCTATCCACAGGCCAATGGGCAGGTCAAGGCTGTTAACAAGATGCTAAAAGCAAGCCTTAAGAAGAGACTGGATGAAGCCAAGGGAGTTTGGCCCGAACAGCTCCCCCAGGTACTGTGGGCATACCGGACCTCGCACCGAACTTCGACGGGTCACACACCTTTCTCCCTAGCTTTCGGGAGTGAGGCCATCCTTCATGTCGAAGTAAAGGTAGCCTCGTATAGAGTCCAGACATTTGACCAAGACCAGAATGACAAATTGCTCTGCGCGTCCCTCGACCTAATTGACGAAAAATGAGAAGCTTCACAGGTGCAGCTTGCGCATTATCAACAAAAGATCACTCGTTATTTCAACTCAAAGGTCAAGAAATGCGTCTTTAGCATAGGCAACCTGGTACTCAGAAGAGTCTTCTTAGCCGGTAAGGATCCCAAGGACGGAGTGTTGGGACCAAACTGGGAAGGGCCCTATCAAATAACAGAGGTCGTGAAAGAAGGAACCTTCAAGCTAGCTTCGCTTAATGGAGAAGCAGTCCCACGGACTTGGAAAGTGATACACCTGAAGAAATATTATCAGTAATACTTTTATAAGGCTTAATTAGAAAAGCCACCTTTGTTTATTAAAAAATGAGAGATAGTCTTTTCGCATCATCATATATGTTTGTGGATGTAATGTTAAAAAAAAGGGGGGGTACGTTTCAAGTAACCACGAAAGGTCCTTTCCTAATTACTTGGGGGGCATATATCCTGGATATGACCAGGTCCTAAAACTTAGAAGTTGATTCAAATTGATTGATCGATGTTTTTCTTAAAAAGCACGAGATATCAATAAAGGATTAACGCGAACTAAGTTTTTAAAGCATATATCCTGGATACGACCAGGTCCTAAAACTTAGAAGTCGATTCAAATTGATTGATCGATGTTTTTCTTAAAAAGCACAAGATATCAATAAAGAATTAACGCGAACTAAGTTTTTAAAGTTAATGTCCTGGATACGACCAGGTCCTAAAACTTAGAAGTTGATTCAAATTGATTGATCGATGTTTTTCTTAAAAAGCATGAGATATCAATAAAGGATTAACGTGAACTAAGTTTTTAAAGTTAATGTCCTGGATACGACCAGGTCCTAAAACTTAGAAGTTGGTTCAAATTGATTAATCGAATTTTTTCTTAAAAAGCACGAGAGATCAATAAAGGATTAACACGAACTAAGTTTTCAAAGTTAATGTCCTGGATACGACCAGGCCCTAGAACTTAGAAGTTAAGTTTAAATTGATTGATCGATATTTTTATAAAAAAGCACGAGATATCAATAAAAACACTAACATAAACTAGGTTCTTACCAAATGCGTTGAAAATGAGTAATGATAAAGGTAAAAAATAAATTAAAGTGAAATCTGGGGAAACCAATTGTCTCGAGGAGAAAAAACCTCATGGTAGAAGATTACAAATAAAAAATAAAAAAGTGAAGGATCAAAAGTCCTAGGCCCCTTCAGGCCGCTCCGACGAAGTCACCCCTTCGGCATCCTGCTCGGCTACAGCGGAAGTTTCCCCAGTCTCAGAGGGCGCCTCTTGTTAAAGTCAAGCCTTAAACTTCTCGAGGAAGGGCTCCCACACCTCGGTGCCAGGAAGGAAAAATCACCATCTTGGTTGAAGGCCCAGCAATGATAAAGCATGGCCTCCATGGAGGAGCTGGAAGATGCCCTCTCTACCACAAGGGCGGCCTTGGCCTCCTCAAGCTTGACCTTTGCGGCATCCAAGGCGACCTGTGTAGCCTCGGCCTCCAGTAGCTTAGCCTGGTTTGCCTCCAGATCAGCCTGCGCAGCGACCAAGGCGGCCTGCGTGACCTTCTCGCTTTCCCTGGCAGACATCAGGTCAGCCTTGGCATCTCGCTCTTGTTGTTGAGCAGATGCGAGGGTGGCCTAAGCAGTCTGGAACTCACCCCTGACCTCGTCAAACCTGGCCCTGGACCGAGCTATGCTTCGGTGTAGGGCCAAAGCCGCCTGCAAGGTCAAAAGATGATAAGGCATGTGCTTTAGAAAAAGAAAAGAGAATCATTGATTATGCAAACATACCATGAGGGTCATCCCCAGTGAAGACTCCATAACGTTCTCGGGGCTCCCCGTCTCAATCTCCCGCAAGTCCCTTGGGGTGTTATTGTAGCAATGATCCACCATACAGGTCACGATTTTGTAATCCGTCCCTCGAAAGGCCTCGGGGATTTTCTCCAGGGCCTGAGTGTTGACTGGGATGCGCACAGTGGGAGTCAGAGTTGGCAAGGTCCCAGTTGGTACCTCCAGTTCCCGGTTAGAGACCGGAGGTCGCGGGGGAGGTGGGGGCATCTTCTCTGTGGTGGGAGGATCCTGGCCCTTCCCCTTGGCGGGAGACTTGGAGGTGGTCCCGGGAGGGGGAGTTTTCTTGGTCAGCCGGGGCATCTTTACCAATGGTCCAGACGACCCGGAGGGAGGATTCCCCCCCTGGAAGATGGATCGCAGGACGTTGTCCCCGCTATGACATCTCCTCGTCTGAAACAAAGACAAGAAAGCGTTAGTATGCGTGTAAAAATACTTGATAAAAAAAAATCTCTAAAGAATCTAAAGTATTGAAAAGGTCCTACCCTCCAAGCTAGAGGAGGAATCTATTGCCACGACCTCCGGCTGCGGAACTTCTACGGGAGAGTCTAAGATTATAACTTCATGAATGAGAGGGGGCACTGGGTCCGGATCCGCCTCAGGACTGGACTCCTCTACATACTGCCTAAGCCCCAGAGCTACTACACCCTCCAGAAGGGAGGGTACGACCTAAGGTTGGTCCCATACTCCTCAAAAAAGTCTGACCTAAAAGCCAGGGTATTGTCTACTACTACAGTACCCCTAGGGCGGCCCATGTCATAGCGCAACACTAGTTGATCAACGCACTGGAGTAGAGTTATGTTACGGTCTGGGTCATTTTGATGACGATGTACAAGTTGGCTGGGGTTAAACCTAGCAAGTCGTAGGTTTGTGGCAGCCCTATCTAAGTCCTCAAACAAGTATGGGTTACCTTGGCCGGAGGGGCCGGCTGCTGCCCCAGACTGGATCTGCTCCACGTTGACCCCCTGGGCGATCTCAAGAGCCCGCTTCCCACACACGAGCGCACCTCTTCTTCCTCGTCCTGCTCGTCGTCATCTGCAGCACCCCCCTCGGGGATGGATGCCATCTCGCGAGCTGCTGGGATGGTTCGCGGCCTCCTCAAGGACAGGGTCTGGCCCAGAGAAATTAACTTACACGCTAGCATCGTCTCATCAGACACGAGCTGACGGTAGTCTTTTTTGCTTGGAGGGAGCCCTGCCAAAGTTTCATATTGACCCCCCAGGGTCACCGATTTAGCCATCTTTGCAAAAATAGCTGCACGATGGTATTAAAGTCAATATGCATGAAAGAAACAAGTCAGCGAAGATTTTGCAAGGCTAGGATAGAAAGAACTTACGAGGATGGTTGAAGTAGTGGTGTCGCAGTTGCGGAACCCCATCGACATAAAGAACTAGCCCTTGAAGTCGTTGGGGTGGCTGGGCAGTTCGATGACTGCGGCAGAGTTGGGAAAATGGGTCAAGTAATAGAACCCATCACCTCGCCCCCATTGATCCGGGCTGGCTTTGAGGCAGAAGAAATAGAGAATGTCCGCTGGTGTAGGGACCTCCCATTCTTGCTTCAGGAATAGATACCCCAGCCCCGCTAACAGGCGGTAGGAGTTAGGGGGGAGTTGAAAGGGGCCCAGCTTCACGAAGTTCAGGAAGTCAGCGAAGTACTGGTCCAGAGGAAGAAAGGCCCCGGCCTTGAGGTGTTCGTCCCTCCAGGTCGCGAACTCCTCGTCGAGCGGTGAGCAGCTCCGCTCGCCCTCGAGGGGAGGTCGGGCAACAAGAGCACCTGTCCTTATTTTGATGTTGTGGGATAGCAGGATCTTGTTGACCTTCCCTTGAGTTGTAACCTTCGAGACAATCCTCTCGACCTCGAAGAAGGCATCAGGTCCCACCTCGACCTCTTTCTCCACGGTGGGACCGAAGTGGGGGATAGGGGATTCCGCTACCACCTCCTTCCCCTTGCTGGCCTGCTGGGATGACGAGCCGGCGGCGCTCTTTTTGGGCATGTTCTTCCTGGGTCCCATCTGGTCGCCTAACGAACAAAGATGAAGAAAGTTTAGAAAGGCGACCTAAAAATAGGAAAGGGAATCTAGCGCGAGAAATGATTTTCCTTACACGGGCTGAGGTAATCTCAGCCTACGGTGCGTGAGGCCACACAGTTCTATGAACGCGCGCCTACGTTCCCAACGGGTCCCCGATTGCTCGGGATCTATGTGTTAGGAGGGTTAGGATAATGCTTGCCTTGGAGGGAAAGTTTCAAAAAGCAAAACCGCCTAGGAAGCGTGACCCCTAAGCTACCCGGTTTTGCACCCCAGAAACCTATCGCCTTCCCCTCTCCAAACAGGCATTTCAAAAGGTTACCCAGAAAAGTCACCCCAGAATTATCTTGTCTTATGCGTCACATTCCTAAACATATTCTCATATTGGCGATACCCCTAGGATAAAAACCTACGCACAAAACACCAGCCAAAAAGAAAAAACAACCTACAATGTGCGACTAAGAAAGAAGTTTACCTAAACAAGAGAAATGGAAGCATCTAAACATACAACAGGCAGAGGACTTACAGAGGTTTTTGCTGTGTGAAAATCGAAAAAGGCGTAGGAGTCGGAATCCTGGTGGAGCCTTTAGAACTGGAGTCATGGAGAAACCCTTATGTCTAGAACGCAGAGACTTCTGGAACGATAACCGGAAGGAAAAAGGATTCTGAGGCTAAAGAAGAGAGAAGATGAGGATTTTTTTTTCAAATAAAGGGTGGCTCATGCGAAATGTGGCCAGCCTTATATATACGTAAAAGGCAAAGCAGCGAGGATCGTTCGATCACCTTAATGTGAGATATGAGGGTCACAACTCGAAAGATGAAACGACGGCTGAAGATAAGCTAGGCCATTAAATGCGATTCTCAGAAGCCGAACCGTCACCAACCACGATGCTCCACGTGTCCGATACCAGCGCAATAGGCGAGACATGAAGAGTCGAAGAAGAAGCATAAAAGCCCCCACTGTGGCCACATGTGATGTCACGTGTCACGAGCAGGGGCTTGGGGGGCAAATGTACGCCCTAAATATCCACGAGTTATTAGCGAGCTGGAAAAGGGCATAATTCAATCCGCCACGTGGAAACCGTCTACCCGGAGCTGCTGTTACGAGTCTCCACCTCTTTATCCCGAGCTAATCAAAGCGTTAGCAAGTATACTCGAAGGCATTAGGTCAGCAGTATGGATATCACGAGCTGACGCTACATCAAGCTCGAGGTGCGGCATAGATCTGGCACCCCCGACCATTTGTGAAGTCAACCACGCAATGAAAACGTGAGCATATCAGACATCATGTGTCTACGCCATTCCTGAATTATCGGATACGTAGCATAAACGTGCGTGTTCAGGCACCCCACGATTGGTTTGGGCCATGCAGCCCATTATCCCCCTTACCTATTGATTAGAAAACACTTCATTGTCAGGTTTTAGGAATTAATCATAAGTGTCACAGAGGTGACATGATGGGTAAGAAGGTCACGGGATGACCCCCTTTACCAACACCCATATATCCTCTCCCTATAAATATGGAGACCCTAGGCATTGCAAGGGGTTGGCATTTTGATTGTAAAGAAACACCCTGTAAGGAATACTCGAGAGATATGAATAATATTGACTGGTGGACTAAAGGGATTATAACCTTCGAACCACCTAAAAAGAAAGGAGTGATAACCTTCCCACCATACTAATTTCGCCAGTTTGGAATATAAATATTTACATATTACGGTTCACTATTTAGCACTAATCCATCCCGTTTATTCGTATCATTATCTGTTGGTGAAGATCCGCGTCAACAAATAGATTTTGACTTTCCTTTTTGGGAAGATTTTCCATTTATTGGCTGATTGGAATCTGATTTGTTTTCCTGACCTAAAGGGATCCTAAAGGGTATATAAACATCCTTAAGTCGTTGGTTTTTCTTGATCTCTCTTGGTGTATTATTTTCCAAATATTTTTCAAGTTTTAGAGAGATTTTTTTATTGTGTGAAGAACTTGAGTCCAACAAGTTCTTAGTGCTTTATTACAGTGTACTTCTATGTTGTTTTCTTTGTGATAATTGTGCAGGTTGAACACACCTGGACATCATTCATCAAGCTTCAGGAGAAGTCTTGCTCATGAGTCACTTTTCGGGAGGAAGTGCAAGTGTTATGATTTGAAGGGAGTTCAAGATCTTAGCACTTCAAAAATTTGATTAGGAGTTTGGATTACAACAGTTGCAACAAATTCAAGAGGGAGTCTTTATTTGTATAAGTCAATTTGGTTTTGTAATCGTTTAGATATTCTTCTAATAAATTTCATTCTCTGGGCGTGGCCCCGTGGACTAGTAGCAATCTGCAAAGATTGCTGATACCACGTATAATTTTGGTGTGTTGTTTACTTTATGTTCATTTTTATCTTCTATTGATAAGCTATTTAAACATATCTAGTTTCTGTTCAAACAGTTTCTGTGTCCGTTTAAACATTTCTGTAACAGTACATCAATTAATTATTTAATTTGAATAATTAAGTTGGTAATCATAAAAACGGAATTTCATACTACTATCGAAATGGAGAATGCCCAGCTAAGGAGCCACCTCACCTAGAATAACAGGCGAATAGACGAGATCATGGCTTGACTACTGTAGTGTCCCAAATTTGCTAATAAGGCTTAGGGCCTAGATTTGCATGTCAGGAGGGAAATAATTGATTTAATTATTCTAGTATGTTAATTTAATGATTATGTGTGATTATAAATGCATGTTTAGGTGAATTAAATATGTATGTGGGCCCAATTTGGTTATTAGGTGCATATTTGTAATTTTGGCCCGTTGAGGGCATATAAATGCAATATATTTGTATGCTATGCTTGATACCACAAGAGTGTCATGATATATTTGTGATGTGTGATCCGAGTTGGTCCTAGGGAGCGAAATAGTTAAATAGTCACAATGGGGTCGAATACCCAGCTCGGGAGGAGCCTAGGGGTATTTTGGGAATATAGTACGTGTTCGGGAATTACCGGTTAATGGATAGTGATTTAATGTTTGCTTAAGTGTATCGGGAATTAAATGGGGATTTATAGGAACATTCGAGGATTTAGCAGGATGTGGCAATTGAAGGGAATGCCCTTGGTGACATTAGAGGATCAATGATAGACTTGGGGCATTTTGGACTTTTCAGCTAGGGGATAAACTTAGACTTATCTCAAACTATAGAACTAGTTAGAAGGAAAAAGAAGGAAGAAACACTAAAAATCTCAGCTCAACCCTCTCAACACTCTCTCTCACTTGGCTATCTCTCCCTCTCTTTGACACATAGAAGTTGATGAATTTTTTGAGGATCCTATGCTAAGGAATTGAAGGACTAGAGGCTTGATATGCTTGGGGATTAGCTCAAGGATTGAGGATAACACAAAGGTAAGAGATTTTAGTTATTATTTCTGTTAAATTCTGCTAGAACTATAGGCTTGCATGTGAGTGGACTCTAAGTTTGTTTTTGAGTGTTTGGTGAGTATATGAAACTATTTCTAGGTTTGTTGTGATGCCTTGGTTGTGTGGATAGGAAATCTAGGCTCAAATTTGGGTTCAAAGGGTATTTGGGGTGTGAGTTATGGATTTAGGCTTGGTGAAAAATGTAGGAAATGGTTGGTTTCTGGGTCTCAGGGGATCGCACCGCAGTCCTGTTCTACAGGCGTTGCGACCCGTGTGTACGAAGGGGCCCGGGGAGCCCCTGAGATTGCCCAGGCACTGCGGTGCAGGGCTTAGCGCGCCATGACCCTTGTGCTTTAGCAAAGAGAGAGAGAGCTTTGCTCTCTGACTTGAGCACGTCGCGACCCTTAAGAGTTGGACCGCGACTCAAATGGGAAATATTGGCTATTTGAGGGTTTTAATCTCGGGAACCCAAATGTTAAGGCCGGGGAAGGATTCTACTACCTGGTTTAGTAGGATTAAAGGTCTCGAAGACTAGTATTTTTATCTGAAGTTCTAAATTGATTAGAGATTGATGGATATCTATTTACAATGGCATTGTAACTAGGTTTTTACGTTAAAGCTCAGGTTAAGGGATCGTGCTCGGGATCGCAATGACTTGTCAGCTCGGGGCACAGGTAAGAAAACTATTATACCCGTAGAGCAGGGCATGGCCCTATTGTTTGTGTTTCAGGGCGTGGCCTTATGGCCTATATTTAATATACGTGTGAATGTCTATGAATGTTATGATGTGTCATGCATGTTTATGAACGAACGACGAAGGCCAGGAACGGCAAGAAGCCAGGTACGACAAGGGGCCGGGATCAACGTTGAGCATGCTGAGTGTAGGCCGCTAGGGAAAGACCCTCCAAGGGTGCTGTATCCACCCGCTCGGTGAAGACCGCGAACCCAGGGCTTGGTAAAGCACTTGGGTCGGTGTAGGCTGCTATGTTTTTAGTCTGTTGACTATTTTGTTGCATATTGTGGATGAATATGTGTGAATTATTATGCATTGAGTTTTCTTCATGGGCTTCGGCTCACGGGTGCTCTACGGTGCAGGAAAGGGTAATGAGAAGGTCGAAAAACGATGAGTGCGGAGAGTGTGGAGCGACAGGTACATGTTCGACCTACCTGGCTGTCACAACCAGGGTTATTTTGGGAAATGTATTGTAATAAATTGCTTTGTCGCTTAGGCCGACCGGAATTATATTTGTAATGCCCCAAAATCCCTAATGAGGTTTACTGGTTGGATTAGAAGGCCGGGAGGGCCGTAATTGATTTATTATGCCATTAAATGATTATATGCATGTTTATGTGAATTATATTATTACATATTGATAAATGCATGCATGTGGGTCCACATTTCATTATAAGGGTATTTTGGTAATTTGGCCCGTTGAGGCATATTTGTATATTTTCATGCATGCTGGTGATTATTGATGAGGCCACATTATAATGTGGACTTGTTCGAGCTATTCGGCATGAGACGATCTTTGAATACTAGTTACCGGTTTGGTCGGAACGGGGTTAATTTCGGGGCTCGGGGTGAGTCTCGGGGTAATTTGGTGATTGGTACATTACCGAGAATTAAAGAATTATATGATATGATTTATTAGCATTTGAGAATATTGGGAGTAACAGGAATTGGAGGACGTTAATTATGATTAACGAGATTAGAGGAGAAAGGACGGTTTTACCCTTGGTAGCCTTAAGATGGAATTAAATGACCTAGGGGTATTTTTGTCTTTTGACCTAAGGTTATATATTAATTAAGAAGGCTGTAGAAAAACTGAACCAAAACAGAGTATCTTACTCTTCTTCTCCCGATCATTTTTCCTTTAGAATTTTTGAACTCCATTTGAGGAATCAAGCTTGGAAACTAAGCCTTGAGGGTCTAGGATGGTGTTCCACCATTGAAGAGGGTTCCATATTGAGCTTGAGGTAAGATTTGAACCATAGAAACTCTGGTTTTTACTCTGTTTTCATTTGATTTTCAGCTGGAATCTTGGGGTTGATAGTTGAGAATTCATTTGTTTAATGACTTGCAGGCCAGAGTATTGAGGCAGAAAGAAGAAATCTGCCTCCTGAGACAACAAGTTCCTACAAGGAACGTTTTACCAGAGGCACCACCTGTAGCGGTGCCAATAGTTGAACAACTGCCTGAGGTTGGAAGTAAATGGGAACCTCTTTATAAAAGGTTCAGGAAACAGCAACCTCCAGTATTTGAGGGGAGTGCAGATCCTGCTAAGGCAGAGCAATGGATGAGTATGATTACAACCATCCTTGACTTCATGAGGGCGTCTGGTAATGAGAGGGTGGCCTGTGCCACATACATGTTTCGGGAGGATGCCCAAATTTGGTGGGAGGTTATATCCCAGACAAGAAACATCAATGCCCTGAGTTGGGAAGAGTTTCAGACTTTGTTCAATGAAAATTATTACAATGATGCCATCAGGGCTGGAAAGGTTGAAGAGTTCATCAGATTACTTCAGGAGAGTTTATCAGTGACTGAATATGCTCTGAAGTTTTACAGATTGGCAAAGTTTTCCATGGAGTTGGTGCCCACTGATAGGACCAGAAGGGAGAGGTTTCTCCAGGGGCTACAACCTAGATTAGCCTGGGATGTTCGTATCACCACTGTGGCTGGAGTTACTACTTATGCACAGGTGGTGAGAAGGCACTCACAGCTGAGATCGCAAAGAACAAGATCTGGCGGGACAATGCAGCCAGAAGAGAGTTGAGGAGGACAGGTTCTCCATTTGTGAGTACAGGTAGGGGTGGAGGCCCCAGTGATCAGAAGAGGAAGGTTCTTGATACCTTCCTAACTCCAGGTCCTGACAGGCAACCACGTGGTATGACAATGGGTTGTCAGGGTGGTAGTGAGGCTTGGAAGACTTATCCTGAGTGCTTTAGGTTCAAGAGACGCCATTTGGGAGAGTGTAGAGCAAAATCTTGCTTCTTATGTGGAGCAATGGGTTATTTCAAGAAAGATTGCCCTAAGGCAAGAAAGGAAGAACCCAGAAAGGCGGACAACTCGGCCCTGACTTTAGTGTTTGCATTGACGCAAGCAGAAGCTAAGGCTTCACCCTCAGTAATTATAGGTCAGCTTCTTAGTGTTAGAACCCCTTATACTGTTTTGATTGATTATGGTGCTACACATTCTTTTGTTGCTAGTAGAATTATTGATAAACTGTGTAGACCATGTGATTATTATGTTGTGGGGTTCAGGACCTTATTACCCACTGGGGAGTTAGTGGAATCAAGGAGATGGATCAGATCTTTGCCTGTGACAGTGGAGGGCAGAGAGTTGTCGGTGGATTTAATAGAGTTAGTTATGACTGACTTTGACATGATTCTGGGTATGGATTGGTTAGTGAAGTATGGGGTAACCATAGATTGCAGAAGGAAGATGGTAACCTTTGAGCCTGAAGGTGAGGATCCTTTTGTGTTTGTTGGTACTGTGCATGGACCCCGTATACCTATCATATCTATTTTGAGGGATAGAGACCTATTGCAAGGAGGTTACATGGGATTCTTAGCCAGTGTGGTTAACACCACTCAGCTCATGCCAGTGAAACCAAAAGAGACCACACTAGTTTGTGATGTTCTGGATGTGTTTCCAGAAGATTTATCAGGGTTGCCACCACACAGGGAGATAGAATTTGTGATAGAACTGGCACCAGGGACGGAGCCAGTGTCTAGAGCACCTTATAGAATGCCCCAACAGAGTTAAAAGAATTGAAAGTACAGTTGCAAGAGCTGTTGGACTTGGGTTTTATCAGACCTAGTTTCTCACCTTGGGGTGCACCTGTTCTATTTGTGAAGAAGAAGGATGATTCTCTGAGGATGTGTATTGATTACAGAGAATTGAATAAGTTAACAATTAAGAACAAGTATCCTCTGCCAAGGATAGATGATCTGTTTGATCATTTGCAAGGTAAAAGGGTATTCTAAAAGATAGAATTTCGTTTTGGTTGTCATCAGTTGAGAGTCAAGGAGGGAGACATACCAATGACTGCTTTTCGCACTAGATATGGGCATTATGAGTTCTTAGTCATGTCCTTTGGAATGGCTAATGCCCCAACTGCTTTCATGGATTTGATGAACAGAGTGTTCAAGGATTATCTGGACTAGTTTGTGATCGTCTTCATCGATGATATTCCGGTTTATTCTCAGTCAGAGTTAGAACATGAGAAACATCTGAGGTTGGTTCTCTAGAGACTGAGGGAGCACAAACTTTTTGCAAAGTTCAAGAAATGTGAGTTTTGGTTATCTCAGGTATCTTTCCTTGGGCACATTGTCAGTAAGGAGGGGATTAAGGTAGATCTAGCCAAGATTGAGGCAGTCAGAGATTGGCCAAGGCCAAAGAATGCTTCTGAGGTTAGAAGTTTCCTTTATTTGGCAGGTTATTACAGACGTTTCATGGAAGGGTTATCTAAGATTGCTACTTCATTGACTGAGCTGACACACAAGAATCATAAGTTTGTGTGGTCCGACAGGTGTGAGAACAACTTCCAGGAACTGAAACAGAGGTTGATTACAGCTACGGTTCTGAGTCTTCAAATAGACCAGGAGAAGTTTGTGATATACTGTGATGCCTCACATCAGGGTTTGGGTTGTGTTTTAATGCAGGCAGGACAGGTGATTGCTTATGCCTCATATAAGCTAAAGGAGTATGAACAGAGATATCCTACTCATGATTTAGAGTTGGCGGGTGTGGTCTCTACTTTAAAGGTATGGAGGCATTACCTTTATGGGGAGAAGTGTGAGATTTACACTGACCACAAGATCCTGAAATACTTCTTCACGTAGAAAGACTTGAATATGCAACAAAGGCGTTGGCTGGAGTTAGTAAAAGATTATGATTGTGAGATTTTGTATCATCCAGAAAAGGCCAGCGTGGTAGCTGATGCTTTAAGCCGGAAGGGTCCTGGACAGATTTATAGTGCGATGCTGATAGCCAGAGAGTTAGCAAAGGATATGAATAGAGATGCTATAGAGTTGCTGGTGGGCCAGTTGGCCAATATTACGCTACAATCTACACTGTTGGAAAGAATCAAGGAGGGTCAGTTGGGTGATCCACAACTGATCAAGATTAGAGAGGATGTTTTGGCTGGAGTATCCAGAGATTACACAGTGTCTGATATGGGCTTGTTGAGGTACAAGGGTCAGATATTTGTTCCGTTAGACATTGCTATGAGACGGGAGATTCTGGATAAATCTTATACTACTCCTTATTCTTTGTATCTAGGCACCACAAAGATGTACCAGGATGTGAGATCTTTGTAGTGGAATATGTGGCTAAGTGCTTGACATGTCAAAAGGTCAAGGCTGAGCATCAAAGGCCGGCAGGGCTATTGCAGCCTCTGTATATCCCAGAGTGGAAATGAGGGGACATCACGATGGCTTTCATGGTGGGATTACCTAGGACTGTTGGTCAACATGATTCAGTATGTGTTATTGTGGATTGCTACACAAAGTCAGCTCACTTCTTACCAGTGAGGACTACTTATACAGTTGACCACTATGTAGATCTCTATGTGAGAGAGATCGTGCGCCTCCATGGAGTACCGAGGTCGATTGTGTCAGATCGGGACCCCACTTTCACCTCCAAGTTCTGGGGAAATTTACAGAAGGCCATGGGAACACAGTTGAAGTTCAGTACTGCTTATCATCCTCAAACAGATGGACAATCCGAGAGGATGATCCAGATAGTAGAGGACATGCTGCGAGCATGTGTGCTGGACTTTGGTGGATCTTGGAGTAAGTAACCACCCTTGATAGAATTTTCCTACAACAACAAGTTATCAGTCGACCATTGGGGTGGCACCTTATGAGATCTTATATGGTAGGAAAAGTATATCTCTCATTCATTGGGATGAGACAGGAGAAAGGAGATACTTGGGTTTTGAGGTAGTTCAGAGGACCAGTGAGGCCATTGAGAAGATTAGAGCTCGGATGCTCACTTCTCAAAGTAGAAAGAAAAGTTATGCAGATCCTAAGCGTAGGAACATGGAGTTCCAAGTGGGACACTATGTCTTCCTTAGAGTCTCGCCATGGAAAGGGGTGAGAAGATTTGGGAAGAAGGGCAAGTTGAGCCCTAGATTTTTAGGTCCATTTGAAATCCTTGAAAGGATTGGTGAGGTGGCCTACAGGTTGGCCTTACCACCGAAATTTTCAACCGTGCATAATGTATTTCATGTTTCAGCTCTTCGTTCGTATGTATCTGATGTGACTCATGTCTTGAGTTACGAAGATCTGGAGCTTGAGGCACATCTCTCCTATGAGGAACAACCAGTCCAGCTACTTGACAGAAAGGACAAGGTCCTTAGGAATAAAACGACACCTTTGATTAAGGTATTATGGAGGAACAACAAAGTCGAGGAAACGACCTGGGAGCTAAAATCAGATATGCAGAATCAGTATCCTGAGCTGTTCAGGTAAATTTCGAGGATGAAATTTCTGTAAGGAGGGGATAGTTGTAATGCCCCAAAATCCCTAATGAGGTTTAATGGTTGGATTAGTAGGCTAGGAGGGCCATAATTTATTTATTATGCCATTAAATGATTATATGCATGTTTATGTGAATTATATTATTATATAATGATAAATGCATGCATGTGGGTCCACATTTCATTATAAGGGTATTTTGGTAATTTGGCCCGTTGATGGCATATTTGTATATTTGCATGCATGTTGGTGATTATTGATGAGGCCACATTATAATGTGGATTTGTTCGAGCTATTCGGCATGAGATGATCTTTGAATACTAGTTAGCGGTTTGGTCATAACAGGGTTAATTTCGGGGCTCGGGGTGAGTCTTGGGGTAATTTGGTGATTAGTACATTACCGAGAATTAAAGGGTAATGGGATATGATTTATTATCATTTGAGAATATTGGGAGTAACGGGAATTGGAGGACGTTAATTATGATTAACAGGATTAAAGGAGAAATGACGGTTTTACCCTTGGTAGCCTTAAGATGGAATTAAATGACCTAGGGGTATTTTTGTCTTTTGACCTAAGGTTATATATTAATTAAGAAGGCTGTAGAAAAAATGAACCAAAACAGAGCATCTTACTCTTCTTCTCCCGATCATTTTTCCTTTAGAATTTTTGAACTCCATTTGAGGAATCAAGCTTGGGAACCAAGCCTTGAGGGTCTAGGATGGTGTTCCACCATTGAAGAGGGTTCCATATTGAGATTGAGGTAAGATTTTAACCATAGAAACTCTGGTTTTTACTCTGTTTTTATTTGATTTTCAGCTGGAATCTTGGAGTTGATAGTTTAGAATTCAAGGGAGTTTTTGGCAAAGATTGATTGGGTTATGATGCCTAGGACTTGTAGAATGGGTATTTGGGTTCATTTTTGAGTTTGGTTGAAGTTTGGAATCAGGTTTTGAAGGTTGGAAAGTGGAGAAGTCAAAGGTGGAAAAACCAGGGCTGAATCACCCTGGTTCTAGCGCTACAGCGCCCAGGTATAGGCGCTACAGCTCTGTCCAGGCAATGCATCCCTGCTTGTAGCGCCTAGGTGCTAGGGGGGCAGCGCTACCCTATTTTTCCAGGATTCTAGTTTTGGCACTTTTGAGGGTTTTGGCTCAGGGTTTCAATTCCTAAGGCTCATGATCGAATCTACTAACCGTTTGAGTATGATTCGAGGTCCCGGGAGTGAGGTTTAGGTCAAGAACCTTTTATTGCTCATTTTCATTGATGGAAGTTATATTTTGTTATGACTAGGTGACTGCTAAGGAATCAAATGATCAATTGTTCTCAAGGGTCGTTCTTTTATTATTTCTCGCTCGAACCAGAGGTAAGAAAACTGCACCCAGTATGTGACTTGCATGGTTATTAATGAAGCATGTTGAGTGCTCTATATGTGGACATTGATTGCATATTAAATGTTTAGCAATCTTGTTTACCTGTGAATGGCACTGATCTATGAGTCAGGAAATGGCAATGGTGTCAGTATTGACTGTGAAGCTGTGACTCATTAGTCAAGTTCGGCAGTAGTACTGAGCACTGGTCATGTAACGACCCAAATTTCCTAATAAGGTTTAGGACCTTGATTAGGAGGCCGGGAGGGCCATAATTGATTTACTGTATTATTATATGATTATATGCATGATTGTGTGGGTCATATTATTATATGATGATAAAGGCATGCATGGGACTATATACTCTGCTGTGAGGGTATTATGGTAATTTGGCTCATTGAGAGCGTAATTGTGTACTTGTGTGTATATTGGTAGGCTAATGTTGAGACCACATTATTATGTGGATATATCTGTGGTCTGTGACTCGAGACGATCCTAGTGAGCAAAGTAGCGAAAAGTCATGGCGGGGATTTATACCTGGCTCGGGGTGAGCTTAGGGGTATAAATGGGAATTTAGCGAATATACTGGAGTCTATTCTGACATTGAGGAATAATATTGATAACTAATTAGGTATCGGGAATTAAGGGGGAAATATTAGAGACACTCGAGGAATTAGCGGGAATTGGGTAAAATGACTAAAATTCCCTTAAGTGGATTAAAGGGTTTAGACTTAATGGGGAGGGCATACTAGTCATTTGGCTTACAGAAGTTAAGTAATACCAGGGCTTTATGTTAGTGGGATTTGTAGAATATTGGAGAAGTCTGAAAAAGAAAGAAAAGGAAGGAAAAAGAAAGGAGGGAAAATAGAGAGAGTTCTCTAAGTCGGTTTATGTTCTCTTCACCAATTTCTTGAGGATTTCTGGAGTAAAACTCAGAGGAAAGTTAGTCCAATTAAGCCACAAGGTTACTGAGCAAAGATTGAGGATTTGGCAAGGGTTTAGCAAGATTAGGCCATCACTTGAGGTAAGGTTCTGTAATCTCTTCATTTGCTGGTTTGGTTTTTGTTTCTGGTTTTTGAGCTATGGTGCTTAAGTTGAATTGGATGGAACTTTGGGGAATTCAGGCTTAAGACTGAGGAGAGGCAAGCCAAGAAGGTTTAAAGACAGCTTGTGGTCGAAATTCTATCAAAGGTATAAAGCCTAAACTCTAACTTTGTTGTTCAGCTGGTTTTGACTGAGTTTTAGAGCTTAGGAGTGGCTATGGCGAATTCTGAGGTTGTGGATGCATGTGCTTAAGTTATAGATTTTTGGGGTGCTTGGGATGAGTGGAGTATGGTCATGAGGTTGTTTTTGAGTTTGGGAAAGAGTTGGAAGAGTTTTGGTTCGAGTTGGTTTGAGAAAAATCGCAGAAGAGAAAAATGGTGCTGGGCTGTCTGTGACTAGCGCTACAGCGCTAGCCTTTGGGCGCTGTAGCGCTAGGCCATAATGCTGAGGGGACTTTGGCTTCTGTCTGTAGCACTGTAGCGCCCTCCCAAGAGCGCTGTAGCGCTACCCTGCTTTCTGAAGGGGATTTTTGGGTTGTTTGCAAGGGCTTTTGACCTAGGATTTGGGGTTTGGTTCCACCACCTTGTTTGGTGGAACTAGGACTTCCCGGGGGCTCAGGATTGGCCCCGGGGCTAGGTTTTGAACTTGGGGATTTATAATGACTTTGGCCATGATTGTGATTAGGTAAGCGCTAGGGCTCGAGGGGGATCGTGCTCAAGGAGTCGAGGGATCAAAGCTAGTGAATTGAAAGGTAAGAAAGCTGCACCTGATTATGTGGTTAGGTTGGGGCTAAGTGTTCCCTATGCTTGTATGCATTGTTATGTGAATGTGATTAACCATGTGAACACGATGGGACTAAGAGCTCCCGACATTTGTATATCATGTCATGGGATGGTATTATTATGCCATGGGACATGCGATAACCGACCTAAGAGTTTCGGAATCAATATTTGCGCACAAGGCGCGGCTCAGCCACTGGTAGCTGAGGCAGCTTATCTATCACTGAGCTCGGTTAAGCTGGCCGGAGTCAGTGAGTATTACACTGGGGGCGGCCCAAGAGAGCCGAAGAAAGTGTGTTAAATAGAGGGTGCGACTAAGGGCGCTGACCCTGAATATTATTTGATGGATTATGATTGTGAATATTGTGTTATGAACATGATTTGTTGGTTGTTTGGATGACAAACTGCTAATCTGTTGTGTGTTATCACTGATTGGATAAATGTTATGAAATGTTGAGTTCCTGGTTGTGCACTGTGGGATATTTGATAAATGATGTTGATCTTGCTATGTTATCATGCTTTCTTGCTGGGCCTCGGCTCACGGGTGCTACGTGGTGCAGGTAAAAGCAAGGGTAGGATGAATCAACCATGAGTTGGAGAGCTCTGGGGGCGAGGTGTACATTGTCAGCTGCTCGGCCGCCACGGTCTGAACTGTACAGGAACGGAAAGCTAAAATGTATATTTTTCCATTAGAGTGGCTTGAGTTATTTGTAACTCTCGGAATTTATTGTAACTAAGACGTCTAAACCCTGTTTTGAGTTTCCATGAGTTAAACTGTCATTTTAAATGAAAATAGCCTGTTTGTGACCAAAGTCTTTTATTCCTAATCTGTTGATGGCATTGAATTCACACTTTGTTTAAATGACTTGATTAGCAAGTCTTGCACTATTTTAAACACACAGTGTAACGGTCTTGGTTATCCAGGGCGTTACAACTTGGTATCAGAGCCGTCTGGGTTTATGGGTTCCTGAAGATTATCTGGACATGTACACTCGCTACTAAAGACAAGCTCGACTCAGGGGTTTGTAGTGAATACATGAAATTGTATGCGTAAGTGCTTGAATAAAATATGAGTGTATTAATTGGTATGATTAATAGGGAGCATGAGATACTGATAGGGCCTGGCCCTTGACTGCTGTGTGATGATAGTAAGGCATGCTGATTGGCATCGCTTTCGCGTGTGGATGAATATATGGATGATGATGATACATGGATTGCGAGTTATTATATATTTTTTTAAATTGACCTTGTATGCTATACCTGTTTATTGGCATGGAAGGCATAATAGGTATGAACGCATCTGGTGATAAGGAAATTTGATAATTTATGTATA
This sequence comes from Humulus lupulus, assembly GCF_963169125.1. Lineage (NCBI taxonomy): Eukaryota > Viridiplantae > Streptophyta > Magnoliopsida > Rosales > Cannabaceae > Humulus > Humulus lupulus. The sequence goes on along the minus strand of NC_084798.1, from coordinate 155,692,269 downwards.
ATATTGGTGTTTGATATGCTTTATATGTGTTGACTTGTTATGGTTATTTGGATCTGCCCTTGAGATGGTTTTGGGTATAAACGTCAGGGCTGATAAGTTTAGTCGGCGAAGACAGATTAATTTAGGGTGTATGTATTGAGAATGGTCAATCAGATTCAGTTTTGGTTTTGGTAAGGATAGAAGATGACAATTGGGGGTTGGAATCCTCCACCTGCCCTTGAGATTCGCAGCAGATGTTTGCTGATATATGAGTCAGGCTGTGAGGTCTGATAGAATGGATTGGATGGATGAAAAAGGCGAGTTACTGAGGAGGAACAGACAAAAATTATTGAATGGAAGTATTATCCTCTAGTTTCGAGGAGGGTTTGGGTTTGTTCAGGAATCAATTAATGAATGGGTGTGGCTAATCCCGTTCTTAGTGATATGAGAAGGATAAATTGGGACAGAGTAGCCATACTAGGCATTTGTGGTAAAAGAATGTCGAAAGTGGCAAGATAGCGGTAGTATATATTGTTGAGTTTGGTGGGTTGGTCGATCCACTTTGGGTTATGGTACAAATGGATGTAGCCGGAGATGATCGGTCATTTGTGAGTTAAACTCTGAGATGGTTGTCTGTGTTTGGGCAGTAGAGAGAGGGCCTCATTACCTATGATGAAGGGAATACAGGTGATGATATTTTCGTTCGTGGAAACTTAGTAAGTGTGGTTACTCAGTGATCGGCAGAATGAGAACCTTTGGTGGTTTATGGCTCCTGGTTTGGATAGGGAAGATTGGGATATTTTACTCATTTAGAGCCCAGGGTTAGTTCCTCGGAAGTGACCAGTGGATTGGGTAGCTTTTGCTCAGGTTGGAAAAAAAACTGGAAGGACTTGGTGCTGAGTGTCTATTAGGAAGGATTCAGACGAGTATTTGCTGAGGGAAGTTAATGTGTTACATAAGGGACAACCCTGGACAGTCATGAGCATCTCTTGAGGTATATTGATTAGACTGAATGGAAATTAAATTGATCAATAGGGATGCAGATGAGAATGCAGCTTTTGGGCACGGTTTGGAGCTTGGGTATGGAAGGATTTGGTATCAGGGACGCTATGAGGAATGATATTAGGTTGGCTTAAGGAATTATTGAGTCACCTGAAAAAGGATGCGACTTACAAGTGAATTGGGCAGAATATTGTGTCGTGGGACTCGTGGGTATTGCCTGCTAGGGATGAAGAGTTTAAATGCCTCGTTACAAGACAGGATGATGTCTTCAGGAGTTGGTCATCGATCTGGTTATTACTAGATAAGGATCAAGGAAAGAGACATCTTAGGAATTATTACTTGTACCGAGAGGGGTGTGATGTATTAACAGTAAGGATTCCTAATCGCTTGGTACTTCAATGGCATGGGCAAGTCTGACAGGCAGGGAATAGAGAAATGACATGGATGGGTTGTATTCAGATTCACTGGTACTAAGATAAACTACTCCCCAGCTAGAGGTAGAACGTGAACGACTACTACATTGATGATATCACGGCTGAAGCAGCAGGGTCAGAGGTAAGGTTTCAGAGGGTCTTAACTTCACTCTTCAAAGGTATTCAAGGTTAAGCTACAGGAAGGGAAGAGATCAGGTACGAAGGGATTTGATTGGAAGCATACTAAGACCAATGAACATATCAGCTACTACTTGAAGTATCCTCGAAGACAATCATAACGTAAGGATTTTGAGTATGAAGAGTTGGTCAAGTATAGGGAACAGTGATAGGTTGTAAGAAAGGAGCAGTAACTCCTGAGTTTAAAAGGGGAGATCCTCGCAGTGATTAGCATTTGTACCTGGAGTGGGAAATCTGTTGCAAGGGAAAGATTAGAACCTTAGCTAGTATGATGAACACTACTTGAGTTGTATCAGTGGGTTAAGACAGACTGGATTAGTTTGTGGGATTCCAGATGAGTATCCAAGAAATTTGTCAAGGAATACGTCTGCGTAAAGAGATGGAATGGTGATAAGACTGGTGTCAGTAATGGAATCAGATCTAAGATGCTGTATTGAATGGTTTAACAAGGCAGAGAGAATTAAGGTCTCAATTGTTGAGTAGGATGATATTCTTCAGGGAGGATCTTTGATCTGGTTATTACCAGCTAGAGATCAGGAATAGTTAAGGGTCTTTGATTTGGTTATTACCAGCTAAAGATCGGGGACAGTTAGGGATCTTTGATCTGATTATTACCAGCTGGAGATCAGGGAAGAGGATAGGCAGGAGGTTGCTACTATATTAGATAAGGACACAGAGGATGCTGAGCTATGTGTTGAGGGTTTGGTCAGTGCCAAACTCTTTTTGTGAAATAGGTGAAAAGAGTATTCAAAGATTATCTGAATTGGACTCGGGATTGTCTTGATTGGCGGCATAGTGATGTATTTTGATTGGAACCTTGTCAAGGTTAAAGAATGCCTTGGAGGTAGGAGTTTCCTTGGGCAAGCACGGTGGTACATATATCTGAGCCAAGTTCTGCGTCTTTTTACAGATTAGAATCAATTGCTGAGTTGGTATGACACTCCAAGACAGGAGGAAAATGATGGTCTATGCATGACGTTGGTTAAAGGATCCGACGAGAACTAGAATGGAGTTTCTAGTGGGCTTGATAGCTAGTTGATATTTGGAATTAGTATCCCATGAAGGATCAGGAAAGGCAGTTAAGGAAATCCCAGATGAAAGGAATTAAAGGCAAGTCTTAGTTGAGTTAGCTATGGATTTTGCAGTGTTATGAATAAGTATATCGTGATATAAGGATCAAATCTGAACTCGGGTGGACACCGAAATTACATGGAAATTCTGGATGAATCTCGTACTACTCTCTTGGTCTTTTCATCGAGACGTTAGGAAAAAGGTACCGTAATTTGAAGGTTTTGTATTGGAGGCCTAGGTAGAGAGGAATATAACGAATGAGGAACAAAATTCTTAACCTGATAGCAGTTTGTGATAGGCATCGCAGCCTTTGAGTGTGTTACAATGGGAATAAGGAAATATCGTGATAGGTATCGCAGAGAGGCTGCCAAGACGGTTGGGCCATTATGGACCAGCATCTGGGAAAAACTTGCTTTTATCAGTAAGGATAATTTATACAGCTGACCAGTATTCAGAACTCTAAGCGAGATGGATGGTAAGCCTCCATGGAATTCAGGGATTAATTTCATTGAGTAAGGACTTTATTTTACCCTCAGGTCTTGGGAGGATTAAGGAAGGCGATGAGTAGATAATCGGTATCTGATGAATTTTATTATTTTCAGACTGATGGTAAATCAGAGAGAAAATGAGTTACCCAGCTATTGGAAGGACACTTGATCAGATAGAGAATAATAAGGATTGTATATCATTCGTTTGTTGGAATGAGATAAGTGAGATGTTTTATTTGGATCCGGAGGTAGTTCAGGGGATCATTGGGATTATTAAAAGGTTAGAGCATAGAAACTCACTTTTCAAAGTAAATGGAAAAGCTTTACTGAATTGGGAAACAGGAGTATGAAGTTCCAAGTGGAAGATGGTATCTTCCTTAGGATATCACCAGAGATAAAGGGGTGAAGAGCTAGTTGAACCCCAGAGTATTAAAACTGTTTAGATCCAGGAAAGGATCAGTGAGATAGTTTTTATTTTTTGTAAGTTGATCACAGTTTTGGAGCACTATTGGCCGTACGTGGTGTATTCTGTACTCCGTGTTGGGGACATGGGTTGGAGAAACTCATGCATTGATTGATAGAAATCTGCAGATAAAGATGAAGTTATTTCATGTGGGAATGACCAGAGTAACTGGAGTCAGTTATGCAGAATCTATATTCCGGGCAGTACAGATAAAATTTCGAGGACGAAATTTCTGTAAGGAGGGGATACTTGTAACGACCCAAATTTCCTAATAAGGTTTAGGACCTTGATTAGGAGGCCGGGAGGGCCATAATTGATTTACTGTATTATTATATGATTATATGCATGATTGTGTGGGTCATATTATTATATGATGATAAAGGCATGCATGGGACTATATACTCTGCTGTGAGGGTATTATGGTAATTTGGCTCATTGAGAGCGTAATTGTGTACTTGTGTGTATATTGGTAGGCTAATGTTGAGACCACATTATTATGTGGATATATCTGTGGTCTGTGACTCGAGACGATCCTAGTGAGCAAAGTAGCGAAAAGTCATGGCGGGGATTTATACCTGGCTCGGGGTGAGCTTAGGGGTATAAATGGGAATTTAGCGAATATACTGGAGTCTATTCTGACATTGAGGAATAATATTGATAACTAATTAGGTATCGGGAATTAAGGGGGAAATATTAGAGACACTCGAGGAATTAGCGGGAATTGGGTAAAATGACTAAAATTCCCTTAAGTGGATTAAAGGGTTTAGACTTAATGGGGAGGGCATACTAGTCATTTGGCTTACAGAAGTTAAGTAATACCAGGGCTTTATGTTAGTGGGATTTGTAGAATATTGGAGAAGTCTGAAAAAGAAAGAAAAGGAAGGAAAAAGAAAGGAGGGAAAATAGAGAGAGTTCTCTAAGTCGGTTTATGTTCTCTTCACCAATTTCTTGAGGATTTCTGGAGTAAAACTCAGAGGAAAGTTAGTCCAATTAAGCCACAAGGTTACTGAGCAAAGATTGAGGATTTGGCAAGGGTTTAGCAAGATTAGGCCATCACTTGAGGTAAGGTTCTGTAATCTCTTCATTTGCTGGTTTGGTTTTTGTTTCTGGTTTTTGAGCTATGGTGCTTAAGTTGAATTGGATGGAACTTTGGGGAATTCAGGCTTAAGACTGAGGAGAGGCAAGCCAAGAAGGTTTAAAGACAGCTTGTGGTCGAAATTCTATCAAAGGTATAAAGCCTAAACTCTAACTTTGTTGTTCAGCTGGTTTTGACTGAGTTTTAGAGCTTAGGAGTGGCTATGGCGAATTCTGAGGTTGTGGATGCATGTGCTTAAGTTATAGATTTTTGGGGTGCTTGGGATGAGTGGAGTATGGTCATGAGGTTGTTTTTGAGTTTGGGAAAGAGTTGGAAGAGTTTTGGTTCGAGTTGGTTTGAGAAAAATCGCAGAAGAGAAAAATGGTGCTGGGCTGTCTGTGACTAGCGCTACAGCGCTAGCCTTTGGGCGCTGTAGCGCTAGGCCATAATGCTGAGGGGACTTTGGCTTCTGTCTGTAGCACTGTAGCGCCCTCCCAAGAGCGCTGTAGCGCTACCCTGCTTTCTGAAGGGGATTTTTGGGTTGTTTGCAAGGGCTTTTGACCTAGGATTTGGGGTTTGGTTCCACCACCTTGTTTGGTGGAACTAGGACTTCCCGGGGGCTCAGGATTGGCCCCGGGGCTAGGTTTTGAACTTGGGGATTTATAATGACTTTGGCCATGATTGTGATTAGGTAAGCGCTAGGGCTCGAGGGGGATCGTGCTCAAGGAGTCGAGGGATCAAAGCTAGTGAATTGAAAGGTAAGAAAGCTGCACCTGATTATGTGGTTAGGTTGGGGCTAAGTGTTCCCTATGCTTGTATGCATTGTTATGTGAATGTGATTAACCATGTGAACACGATGGGACTAAGAGCTCCCGACATTTGTATATCATGTCATGGGATGGTATTATTATGCCATGGGACATGCGATAACCGACCTAAGAGTTTCGGAATCAATATTTGCGCACAAGGCGCGGCTCAGCCACTGGTAGCTGAGGCAGCTTATCTATCACTGAGCTCGGTTAAGCTGGCCGGAGTCAGTGAGTATTACACTGGGGGCGGCCCAAGAGAGCCGAAGAAAGTGTGTTAAATAGAGGGTGCGACTAAGGGCGCTGACCCTGAATATTATTTGATGGATTATGATTGTGAATATTGTGTTATGAACATGATTTGTTGGTTGTTTGGATGACAAACTGCTAATCTGTTGTGTGTTATCACTGATTGGATAAATGTTATGAAATGTTGAGTTCCTGGTTGTGCACTGTGGGATATTTGATAAATGATGTTGATCTTGCTATGTTATCATGCTTTCTTGCTGGGCCTCGGCTCACGGGTGCTACGTGGTGCAGGTAAAAGCAAGGGTAGGATGAATCAACCATGAGTTGGAGAGCTCTGGGGGCGAGGTGTACATTGTCAGCTGCTCGGCCGCCATGGTCGAGGAACTGTACAGGGACGGAAAGCTAAAATGTATATTTTTCCATTAGAGTGGCTTGAGTTATTTGTAACTCTCGGAATTTATTGTAACTAAGACGTCTAAACCCTGTTTTGAGTTTCCATGAGTTAAACTGTCATTTTAAATGAAAATAGCCTGTTTGTGACCAAAGTCTTTTATTCCTAATCTGTTGATGGCATTGAATTCACACTTTGTTTAAATGACTTGATTCGCAAGTCTTGCACTATTTTAAACACACAGTGTAACGGTCTTGGTTATCCAGGGAGTTACAGGTCGTATGGTATTGACTTATGAGTCAAGGATGGCATTAGCATGTTTAACGCAAGCCTAAAATATTAGATCTAATCGATATAATCATTATCGTCATAAGCATGAAATGCTTGATCGACCTTAAGTTTGATAAAAAACAAAAGTGCTTGTCTAGTCTAATCGCTAGATACATAGAGCCGAGGCCAGAAGGCCCACGTGACTACATTGTCACACGGCTATGGGTGCAGGGCCCAAGTTCGTGACTTACTCATCAGTCACTTATCTGATCCAAGTTTCTGACTACATAGTCACTCATCTGGTTTAAGTTCATGACTTACTCATCAGTCACTCATCTGATTAAAGCTACACGCCCCAACATAATTATTAGAATATTGATACCATCTGATTAGGGCTACATGCCCCAGCATGATTATTAGAATCTCGATGTTATCTAATTAGGGATACAAGCCCCAACATGGTTACAAGAATCTTGAAGTGATATTCACTTATCTGTTTAGGGTTATAAGCCCAGTATGATTATCATAATCATCAATTGATATTGTATACATGCAGTAATGAGTTTTCTTGCTGAGCCTTGGCTCACGGGTGCTATGTGGTGCAGGTAAAGGGAAAGAAAGCTCACCTAGCCTTGAGTGGAGAGCTTAGGTGGTGATGTGTACATATGCAGCCGCTTGACCACCACGACCAAGGTTTTTCTCAGAGGAACTAGGGATTAACCATATTTTTGCCGCTTAGGTCGGCAGGTTGTAATTTTTACACTGTAATGAGCATTTTGAATTGTAAATAACTTGTAAATGATTTTATGGGCCCATGTACAATTTTATGTATTAAATAAAATATATCATTTCCTTTTGATCGAGATTTTTCACCTTAGCCTATTAGTAACACCTAGATGCACGTTTATAACCAAATGACTTATTTAGCGAGTTAAGCATGGTTTAAAGTTCACGGTAACGGTCTTGGAGTAACCAGGGCGTTGCAATATTTTTGAGTTGTAATACATTTTCTAAACAATATTTTGGGATCCCAAATGTATAACTTTCCATTATTTTAATGAATGTCGAAATCTTTATGTCCAATGTTGTCAAATGAGTCTTTATTTCAATTTTAATCACACTTTTTTTAATCTAAAACCTCGATTAGCAAACTAATGGAACATTTATAGATCACATGGTAACGACTCTAAGGAAGTAGGGCGTTACAACTACCTCCTCTCGCAACTGACGAGAGTGTTGAAAGAAGGCAAAGTGGGTCCCATAGATCTCGATCTCATAGAAACAATCGACCCAACATGAGTCGTTCCGTCAGAACAGCAACACCAAGCTTCGTGCTTTCTGAACAGACTCCTAGAAAAAATCCTCTTGCTAATAATTTTAGGAATGAACAAATGGCTTGCACTCGCGGAAATCAACCTATTTAGACAGGGCGAGCTATGACCGCAACCAAAAGGACGGAGGTCTTTGTGAATCCACCAACACCTTAACCTTCGCCAATAAGGCATCCTCCCTCACCTATACGTCATCAAATACCACTTCGTCCACAAAGTAATACTTCAGTCCATGGGAGTGAAAGGAGAAATTCTATACCCGCAGAAGAGATGTATTTCCCGTGGCTTCGTGGGAATAATCAGTCCTCAGCCCACAAAGGAATGCTTCAGTCCTTGCCCACAGAGGAATGCTTCAATCCTTAGCCGCGAGTAGTAAGCTTCGTGAATGGTAGTTATTGGACGAAGAGCCATCACGGAGGCAGAGCTGAGAGTGTATTCAACAAGCTTTCCTAGAGACATGAGAGTAGATTGAGAAATCAGTTAAGCTCCGCCCAAAGCTTGCGTTCCAATCCCCAATCCGATCTGTGTGAACATCTAACCACGCAAAGAGGACAATCAACCCGTTACAATGATCTGAGTTACACACAGATGATGGGAGATTCGTCAATCACGCGCGTAATGGGAACATCCCACCTAACCGAGCTCTGACTTGGAGTGACAATAACCCATATAGCGCACAAGATAGGATTGGTGCTGGTAACCGATTCCCAAATAACCTAGAAATGAAAGGATCCAACCCTTGAACGACTGGCCTTCATGGATGAACAAATGAAGATACTTAGGTCTGGGAAAAACTTGGACAATAACGATTCTAATGAGGAGCTCGAGCCTTTTGTTCCTTATATCACAGCCGCTCCCTATCCTATTGGCTTCAAAATTCCAAACATGCCCACGTACGACGAAACCACCGATCCGTGGAACCACGTCGTGAACTTCAACACTTTGATGAGAGCCCACAAGGTCGAGATCAACCTGCGCTGTGTCTTGTTCCCAACCACGCTGACAAAACTAGCCAAAGTATGGTTCAACAAGTTTAAAAGGGACTCGATCACAACCTGGAAATAGTTATGAACCAAGTTCAAAAAAGAAATTTTGATCTACGAAAGAAGTTCAAGTAAAGGCCAACTCCCTGACCAATATAAAATAGCAACTAGGTGAATCCCTAGAGGCATATCTCATTCAATTCACTAACATAGTGACACGAGCTAGAGATGTCATTGATAACGCCAAGCTTATGGCCATGAGGACAGGGATCACCGTGGGAGGTGAACTATGGAAGGAACTCCAAAGGAAAGGAGTGAAGAGTACAGACGAGTTCTTGGCTCGAGCTCAGGAATGGATCAATCTGGAGGATGCAGAGTCTATAGTTGCAGGAACAATCCAAATCCCTATTTAGCCCGCTGGAGTTGCGAAAGATGTTGAAGCTACCGATCAGTCGTGCTCCATAACAACCAGGCAGGGAATAACAAAAGAAAAGGGAATGGTGAGGGTGACTGGACTAGGTCCAAGAAAAATAAGCACGGGGAAAAGTACACTTCCATCTTCACCGCGTATACTGACCTAAAAAATACACGGAACACATTTATCTGGCTAATTCTGCCTGTCTTCCATGGAAGTAGCCAGAGCCCATGAAGCACTAGCAGGCAAAGAGAGACCCGACCAATTTTTTTGCTTTCATAATGACATTGGCTGTAATACTGATGACTGTCATCAATTAAAGGAAGATATCGAGACACTCATCCGAGCTGGACCGTTAGTGCAGTATGCTTGAAATCGAGTAGCCCCTAAACAACCAGAAGCACAAAATCCTCAACCATCTCAGGGAATCCAAATCAACTCACCAGCAGATCTCCCAGCTCCTGGCAACCAAATCATCCTTCCTCTTGTCGAAGGAAGAGATATAGTCACCATTGCAAGCGGACCTTACCCAACAGGAATGAGCAATGAAGCTAAAAAAAGTTATATCTAGGAGCCAAAGATTCACTCGGGCCTGGTTTTTTTTTACTTTGGAGCAGATTTTATCAAAATAACAACAATTGGATAAACAACTAATCATTATTATGAAATAAGTCACTAGCCATGTCATATTCCCTGATAATGATTCACTGGTGATAACCATTCAGCTCGTTAATCAGAGTGTGAGAAGAGTCTTTATTGATAATGGGAGCTCAGTGAATGTGCTATTCAAGTGCATTCTAGAAAATATGGGACTTTCTGTAACCAACCTTAAGGCGACTCCATGACTCTTCATGGGTTTTCAGGAGAAGGAATGGCATCAACAAGAATGATCGAGCTTGTTGTAACCTTGGGAGAAGAAGTACGAGTTGTCGCAAAAATGATTGCATTCTTCGTAATTGACTGCCTAACCGCTTACAATGCAATCTTGGGGAGACCAACGCTGATGGAGTTTGAGGCCATAACTTATGTTCTCCACTTAGCCATGAAGTTCCCTTACTCCTCAGGGATATGCATTGTAAGATGGGATCAACTTCCTACCAGGGAATGCTACAACATTGCCATGAAGGGAAAGTCACAACCCGGGCAGCGGGCCATGGTGATTATCGAAGAGAACGAGGAGTCTCAAGCAATGGAAATTGGTGAAGAGGCTAAAGAACCTCAGGAGACTGATAAGGAGGTCGCCCAATCAGACGAAATAGACCCAAGAATGGGTGAAGGTCGATTTGAGCTCCAGGCTCTAGAGCTGAATGGGTGAAGGCTGATTTGAGCTCTAGGCTCGAGGGTGGTGTAGATTGGAAAGAACCTAGGAGCTGAATGAAAGAATGAGTTGGTCGAGTTTCTGAGGAAAAACCTCGACTTCTTGGCTTGGTCACTCGAAGATATGGTGGGAATCAGTCCAAGTGTGATTATGCACACCTTACACTTAGACAAAAATGTGCCTGCAAAACAACAGAAACGAAGGTTATTTGGCAATGAGTGGGGAGAAGCTTTAAAAGAAGAAGTACCTTGTCTACTGAAATGCAGGTTCATTAGGGAGGCAAAATATCCGACCAGGATTCCCAAACCTATTTTGGTTCCAAAGCCAAGCAAAAAATGGAGGACCTGTATTGACTTCTCCGACTTGAATAAGGTATGTCCAAAAGAATATTTCCCACTACCATGAATAGAGCAACTGGTTGACGCCATGGCTGGCCATGAGCTCATGTCCTTCATGGATGTGTATTCTAGATATAACAAGATCGCTATGAGCCCTGTGAACGAAGAGCACACAAGTTTCATGATCGAACACAATGTATACTATTACATAGTTATGTCATTTGAGCTAAAGAATGTTGGTGCCACGTATCAGAGGTTAGTCAACAAAATGTTCATTGACCAGATCGAGAAAAACATGGAAGTGTATGTTGATGACATGCTTGACAAGTCAAAAACTGCCAATAACCATGTATCCTATCTGGATGAATATTTGGCATACTGAGGAAGTATCATATGAAGCTGATCCCCCAGAAGTGCACCTTTGGAGTCTCGCAGGAAAATTTCTGGGCTTTATAGTTAACTCGAGGGGGATCGAGGCAAAACCTGAAAAAAATAGATCGTTGGTAGAAATTCCATCACCCAGGTTGTTTAAATAAGTCCAGAGTTTAACTGGAAAAGTTGCGGCCTTAAATCGGTTTGTGTCAAAGTCCACGGAAAAATGCCTTTCCTTTTTTCTAATTTGCTTAGAGGGAATAGATGATTTCAATGGACAGAAGACTGCGAATAGGCATTTCAGGATCTGAAGACACATTTAACTGAACCCCTCGTTTTATCAAAATCAGTTGTTGAGGAATGTTTATACTTATACTTAGCAGTAACGGAGAACACAGTTAGAGCTGTGTAAAATTGAGAAGAAATTCGAGCACAAAGACCAGTGTACTACATAAGTAAAAGGCTTTTGGGAGCTGAATCTAGATATCATATGATTGAGAAGCTCGCATTCTACTTAATCTTGGCTTCGAGGAAGCTCAGACCATATTTTTAGTGCCACACCATACACGTCTGAATCGATTAACCTTTAAGGCAGATCTTACAAAAGTCTGAAGCATGAGGATGTTTATTGAAGTGGGTCATCAGACTTAGTCAGTTCGAAATATTATACAAGCCACGAGCAACTATAAAGGGCAGGCGCTCGCTGACTTCGTAGTTGAATGTACTGGGTTTCAAGACGAGCCTATGAGGGAACCAGTACAAGAATTGTGGAAACTCTTCATTGATGGGTCTTCCAACAAAAAATGGATTCGAAGCTGGAATAATCATAATTACACCTGCAGGACATCGCTTCCATACAACTCTGAGATTTAGTTTTGATGCATCCAACAACGAATCGAAGGCGAGGCTTTTTTGGCTGGAGTTCGGGTAGCAAAAGAGTTGAAAGCAAAGGCAATTCAATGTTTCAGTGATTCTCAGCTCATGGTTAATCAAGTATTATGAGAATATCAAGCATGAGGAATTAAAATGGCAACTTATCTAGCTAAGGTGACGTTTCCGGCACCCCGAGCCTCGGGATAGACTTAATGGGATAAGGTTAGACTAAAGGAATAGAAAACAGTAGATAAAATTAAACTGACCCTTTATTCATCCTTTCCTCTCTATTTTCTCTCAAGGAAAAGCACAAAGGAAAAACAGAGAATTTATGGGATTTTAAGCTGGGAATTTGCTGGAAATTTAGTGGGGATTTGAAGCTAAGCTCAGAGATTATCTAGGAGATATTTAATCAAGGCTAAGGTAAGGATCAAACTATGTTTTTTGAAGTTTCAATTATGAGTTTTCAGCTGGGTATTGAGGTGATTTCAGTTTTGATGTTTAAGGTGGAATTTGAGCTGGAAAGCCTTGGCAACTAGCTGGGTTTTGATTAGGGAAAGGATTCCATTGAAGAGGTAAGCTTTAATTTATAAATTAGAGGTTTAAATCTAAGCTTTGACTGGTTGGTTTTGAGTGTTTATGTTCTTAGGTTTCAGAAATTGGAAGTATGATTTCTATGAGTTTAAGTTGACTTTTTCTGTTGAATTGTGTAGTTTAACTTTCTCTAAAAGTGTTGGGATTGTTGGGTGTTGAAGTAGGGAGCTTAAGAGTGGTTTTGCCTAAGGTTTTAAGCCTAGAAATGGTGGGAATTATGGGTTTGAAAGGAAGGGCCGCGGCTCTGTTCTAGAGCGCAGCAGCCCTAGGTTGAAGATGAGACAAGGAGGCTCGGCTAGGGGTGAGCGCCGCGGCGCCCAATGCTAGGGCTGCGACACGTGTCTCTGTTTAGGGCTGCCCTTGGTTCTATTTTGAGGCCAAGGCCGTGGCTAAGCTTCAAGGGCCGCAGCCCTTAGTTGTGCACTTGAACGTTTAGGGTTTTTAAGGTCGAGAACTGAGCCTAGAATGCTCGGGATCAATTTCACCACCGTGCTTGGTGGGATTCGATTTCCCGAAAGTTAGTTTTGCACCCGAAAACCTATATTTGGATATTAATGAAACCTAATACTTTGGTTGTGACTAGGTGATAAAAAGCTTAGGCTCGGGAACGGGTTGTGCTTGAGGAGTGTTGCTCGTAAACAATAACCGCAAAGATTAAAGGTAAGAAAACTGCACCTGGTGGAATATTTGTGATGGGACTAAGGGTTCTCCATTGTGTACGCTTGAAAATATGGTATTATGCCATGCAAGCTAATTAATGAACCAACGGCCTAAGGGTGCCAAGGGTTACACTAGCGCATAGGGCGCGGCTTGGCCACTGGTAGCCAAGGACAGCTTAATATGCACTAAGCTCGGTTTAAGCGGGCCGAAGTTAGTGGGTTAAACAGAGGGTGCAACCTAAGTTGTCGGCCCTGATTATTGTGTGATATGAATGTTATAAATGTTTGATTGCATCCTTGGTCCTGAATATATGCTAGTTGACTAATGTGGATAATTTGATGAGAGTTCATGCTTGGTGAATTTACTGTCTGTTATTATTGTTTGTGTTGCACATGTTTTCTTGCTGGGCCTTGGCTCACGGGTGCGACCTGGTGCAGGTAAAGGCAAGGGCAAACTTGATCAGCCTTTATTAGGAGAGCTCTGTGAGCGGAATGTACATGGCCAGCTGCTCAGTCGCCACGGTTGAGCTTTAGGCAGGGACGCGAGACCCAAAGACTATCTATTTTGCCTTAGGTTGGCTAACAGTTATTTATGTATTTTCGGAAGTCTGTAAACCAACTTTTAACTCTGTTTCTTTTGGGATCCTGTGTATATAACAGTTTTAATTATATAAAGTGAAACTTTTGAGACCAAAACCTTTTTAACCCTAGCTCATACATGTTTAGTAACACGTTTTTAAATTAATGACTTGATTAGCAAGTCTTGCACCTTTATAAGTACACAGTGTAGCGGTCCTGGCTATCCAGGGTGTTACACTCTCTCTCTATCTCACGGCTCTCTCTCCCACTTTTGGTCTTAGGAGTAGTTTGATATTTTTGAAGGAAATTTCCCAGAAAATTGAGGATTCAAGGCTAGGATTTGTTGGGAGAAAATAAGTTTGAAGACTTGGACAACTAGCTCATGGTTGAAACCACTATAGAGGTAAGGCTTAGAGTAAAATTTTTATGAATTTCTCTGTTGTTTTGTTCGAGTTTTGGGGATTAAAACTTGGGTGATTGAAATTGGGTTGTGATAAGGGTTTGTTTAGTTTCTTTGAGTTTAGGAGCTTCTCTGAGTGTAGTGTAAGGGATTTGGGACTTAATTTTGGCAATAGAATGTGTTTGGGTTAATTTGCAGGAGGTTTAGGAATATGAAAATGGTGGAAATTCTGGGTTCACAGGGTCGTGTCGCGGTGTTGTTCTTCAGAGCCGCGACTCGATGAACTCATGGGCCTTGGGGGATCGCTGAATCCCCTTAGCGCCGTGACCCTGGGTAGGGCACACCGCAGCGCGGGACCAGGAAGTTTTCGGCTTGGTTCTCTGACTTAGAGAGGGCTGTGGCCCTAATTGCTGGGGTGCCGTGACTCTAATTGGGGGTGTCGCGACATCAATAGGAAATTTTGGCCAATTTAGGGTTCCAAGCTCGAGAACCCAAATGTTAAGGCTCAGGAAGGATTCTACTATTCAGTTTAGTAGAATTCGAGGTCCCGGAAGCTAGTATATTCATCTGAAGTTATTTTTTGGTTTAGGGCTTGATGGATTGTTATTATGGATGTGTTGTGACTAGGTTTACATCAAAGCTCGGGTTAGGGGATCGTGTCGGGATCGCAGTACTCAATCTGCTCGGGACACATGTAAGAAAATAGTTTGTGCCCGTAGAGTAGGGCATGGCCCTATTGTTTGTGTTTCAGGGCATGGCCCTACTAGTTGTGTTTAATATATGTGTGTATATCTGTGAATGCTATGCTGTGTTATGCATGTTAATGAATGAACGACGAAGGCTGGAAATGCCGAAGGCCAAGAACAGCATTAAGCACACTAAGTGCAAGCTGCTAGCGCGAGACCCTCCAAGGGTGTTGTATCCACTCGTTCGGTGAAGACCGGGAACCCAAGGCCTGGTAAAGTGCCTGGGTCGGTATAGGCTGCTATTTGTTTAGTAGGTTGATTGTTTTGCTGTACACTATTGGATTGATATGTCATATGTTATATGTTGCATTTTCTTGCTGGGCTTCGGCTCACGGGTGCTCTATGATGTAGGTAAGGGCAAATGAAAGGTTGACCAACCATGAGTTGGAAAGCGTGGAGCGACAGGTACATGTTCGGCCTACCTGGCTGCCACGACCATGGTTATTTTGGGAAAAGTATTGTAATGGTTTGCTTTATCGCTTAGGTCGACCGTAATTATATTTTTGAGTTGTAATACATTTTCTAAAAAGTATTTTGGGATCACAAATGTATAACTTTTATGATTTTAATGAATGGCCAAATCTTTATATCCAATGTTGTCAAATAAGTGTTTAAATTCAATTTAGTCACACTTTTTAACCTAAAACCTCGATTAGCGAGCTAATGGCACATTTTTAACTCACATGGTAACGACTCTAAGGAAGTAGGGCATTACAATTCAGTTCCACAATTAACCCTTAAGGGAGCCAATATTTGATTCGTTAGGAAAGTGTGGATTCCATTATTGTACATCATGTTCCCAACAATTCATGATATTGAATCTCCAAAACAAAAGTCATTAGCCTCATTATACTAAGTAACCTTAACGAGTGAATCAAAAGATCCAATAAGCACAAATAGGAGTTCATGACTACTTAAGATTTAGAATGATCTACAAATGATCTTCTATTATGATAGGAATTAAATCTTTATGGCAAACGGTAAGTTTATAAAGATAGTTAATTTATATCGGTCTTGACATATATAATCTCTATTATATACAGTACCTTTACCAAGATGTCTATCCACATCAGTAATCTGAATCTAGACTACTTGCATCTGGTATGCTTAGTAAATCGTGCTAGTAACCATTCATTAAAGATTCCTTACTTTAATATGTTACTGACTATTTTATTCATTGTATATGATCTTAATTCTGTCGTACTAATACAAGATCATATCCTCATAAATGAACATGGAATTTTCTTGATATTCATATAAATTATTCAAATAATAACTATAACATTCAAATATAATAAAATTGTATATTTATTTAAATCAATAAAATGTCTTTACATATTTTAGGGCATAAATCCTAACAATCTCCTCGCCCTGGCCATTCACTATATGGGGGATTGACGTAATTGGATTGTTGCCAACTACAAAGGGAGGAGTTCGCGATGTGGTTGTCGCAATCAAGTATTTCACAAAGTGGGTTAAGGTCGAACTACTGACAACTATAACCTCGAAGAGAATATAGGACTTTGTGGTAAAGAACATAATATACCGATTTGGACTCCCAAAGAAGATTGTGTTGGACAAGGTTTGAAGGAGTCTAAAGTATTTCTTTACTCAGAAGGATCTAAATATGCGCCAGAGGCGTTGGATGGAATTGGTAAAGGATTATGACTGTAATATTCTATACCATCCTGGGAAGGCCAATGTGGTGGCCAACGCACTGAGTCGGAAGGGCCTAGGACTACTATTTAGTTCGAGGCAGATATTGGATAAGTTAGCTTAGGAGATGACTAGAACAGGAATTGCATTGGTAGTTGGTCAGCTAGCCAATATCATTCTCCAGTCTACACTCCTTGTGAGAATCAAGGAAGCATAGGGAGAGGATCCCCAGTTGAGGGAGTACACAGAGGACGTCTTTGTCAAAGCGGCTACAAACTTTTCTATTTCAGAGGTGTGTCAACTGAGTTATAAAGGTCAGATTTGTGTTCCGATGGATTCCAGTATCCGCCGAGAGATTTTAGATGAGTCTCATACCAAGATTTGTGTTCCGATGGATTCCAGTATCCGCCGAGAGATTTTAGATGAGTCTCATCCCTATTCCTTACATTTGGGTACGATGAAGATGTACCAAGATTTGAGAACCTTGTATTGGTGGTCCGGAATGAAGAGGGATGTGGTTGGTTTTATGGCCAAGTGTTTGACTTGTCAGCAGGTAAAGGCTGAACATCAGAGGCCAACAGATTTGCTGCAGCCTTTAGGGATTCTGTAGTGGAAGTGGGATGATATCACCATGGACTTCATGGTTGGATTACCAAAGACTGTGGGACAATATGATTCGGTGTGGGTAATTGTGGATATGTACACCAAATCAACCCACTTTTTGTCTGTTAGGACAACTTATACACTGGAGCAGTATGCTGAATTGTATGTGAAGGAAACTGTGCGACTACATGAGGCTCCGAGGTCAATAATATCCGACAGGGACCCCACATTCAACTCCAAGTTTTGGGAGAGCCTGCAGAACGCTATGGGCACACAGTTTCAGTTTAGTATTGCTTATCATCCTCAGACGGATGGACATTCTGAGAGGACGATTAAGATATTGGAGGATATGTTGCGAGCCTGCGTACTAGACTTTGGGGAATCTTGGAGTAAGTATCTCCCTTTGATTGAGTTTTCATATAATAACAGTTATCATGTGACTATTGGAGTGGCTCCGTATAAGATGTTTTATGGGAGGAAGTGCATATCACCCATCCATTTGGATAAGACGAGTGAGAGGAAGTATTTAGGTCCTGACGTTGTTCAGAGGACCAATGAGGCAATTGAGAAGATTAGAGTTTGAATGCTCACCTCCCAGAGTCGACAGAAGAGTTACTCAGACTTAAGACATAGGAGCGTAGAGTTTTAAGTCGGCAATCACGTGTTTCTCAGAGTTTCTCCCTTAAGAGGGGTGAAACAATTTGGGGTGAGGGGCAAGTTGAGCCCTAGATTTGTTGGCCCCTTTGAGATTCTGTAACAGGTTCGAGAGGTAGCCTACAGATTAGTGATGCCTCCAGGTCTATCAGGGGTTCACAATGTGTTTCATGTATCCATGCTCCAGAAATATGTATCAGACTCTACACACGTGTTGAGTTATGAGAATTTGGAGCTAGATCAAGATTTATCTTATGAGGAGAAACTGGTTCAGATTCTAGATCGAAAAGATAAAGTCTTGTGGAACAATACCATTGCCTTAGTATAAGTGTTGTGGAGGAACAACAATGTGGAAGAGGAAACTTGGGAGCTTGAGTCTGATATGCGGGATCGATATCTCGAGTTATTCAGGTAAATTTCGAGGATGAAAATTCTATAAGGATGGAATAATTGTAGCATCCCAAATTTGCTAATAAGGCTTAGGGCCTTGATTAGTGTTCATATGTGAATTAAATGATTATGTGATTAGAAATGTATGTGTTAGGTGAACTAAATATGCATGTGCGCCCAATTTGGTTAGTAGGGGCATATTTGTAATTTTGGCCCGTTGTGGGCATAAATGTGAATTGTATGCATGTTGTGCTTGATACCACGAGATTGTGGTGATATATTCATGATGCGTGATTCGAGATGGTCCTAGGGAGCGGATTAGAAAAATAGTCACAATGGGGTCGAATACCTGGCTTTGGGTGAGCCTAGGGGTATTTTGGGAACCTATTTGGTGTTCGGGATTTACTGGGTAATAGGTAGTAATTTGGCAATTGTTTGGCCATATTAGGACTAAATGGAGAATTATAGGAACGCTCGAGGACTTAGCAGGACATGGCAAATGATGTGATTGCCCTTGGGGGCATTAAAGCGGCAAGTGTTGATCTAAGGAGCGTTTTGGTCATTATGAGGCAAGTGATAGTTTTGGAACTTAGGCAGGTGAGGATAGAGTTAACCTATACTCTAGAACTAAGGAAAGATAAAAAAAAAAATAGAAAATCTCAGTCACTCTCTCTCTCTATCTCTATCTCACAGTACTCTCTCCCACTTTTTGTCTTAGGAGTAGTTTGAGACTTTTGAAGGAAATTGCCCAGAAAATTGAGGATTCAAGGCTAGGATTTGTTGGGGGAAAACAAGCTTGAATACTTGGGGAACTAGCTCAGGGTTGAAACCACTATAGAGGTAAGGTTTAGAGCAAGCTTTTATGAATTTCTCTATTATTTTGTAAAGTTTTGGGGTTTGAAACTTGTGTGATTGAATTTGGGTTGTAATGAGGATTTGTTTAGTTTCTTTGAGTTTAGGTGTTCCTCTGAGTGTAGTGTAAGGGAATTAAGACTTAATTTTGGCAGTAGATTGTGTTTGGGTCGATTTGCAGGAGGTTTAGGAATCTGAAAATGGTGGAAATTCTGGGTTCGCGGGGTCGCACCGCAGCGCTATTCTTGAGCGCCGCGACCCGCATGAACTCAGGGGCCTTGGAGGTTTGTTGAATCCCCTTATCGCTGTGACCCTGGGTAAAGTGTGGTGGTTCGATTCCAGGAAATTTCAGGCTTAACTCTCTAACTTAGAGAGGGCTACGACCCTAATTGCTGGGGCGTCACGACTCTAATTGGGGGCGCTACGGCGCCAATAGGGAATTTTTGCTAATTTATGGTTCGAAGCTCGGGAACCCAAATGTTAAGGCTCGGGAAGGATTTTACTACTCGATTTAGTAGAATTTGAGGTCCCGGAGACTAGTATATTAATCTCAAGTTCTTATTTGGTTTAGGGAATGATGAATTGTTATTATGGATGCGTTGTGACTAGGTTTACGTCAAAGCTCGGGTTAGGGGATTGTGCTCTGGATCGCGCTACTCAATCAGCTCGAGACACAAGTAAGAAAACTATTTGTGCCTGTCGAGCAAGGCATGGCCCTATTGTTTGTGTTTCAGGGCATGGCCTTATTGGTTGTGTTTAATATATGTGAATGTTATGCTGTGATATGCATGTTAATGAATGAACGACGAAGGCCGAGAACAGCGTTAAGCATGCTAAGTGCAGGCTGCTAGGGCGAGACCCTCCAAGGGTGTTGTATCCACCTGCTCGGTGAAGACCACGAACCCAGGGCCTGGTTAAGCACCTGGGTTGGCGTAGGTCGCTATTTGTTTAGTCTATTGTCTATTTTGTTGTATGTTGTTGGATTGATATGTGATATGTTATATGTTGAGTTTTCTTGCTGGGCTTCGGCTCACGGGTGCCCATGGTGCAGGTAAGGGCAAAGGAAAGGTCGACCAACCATGAGTTAGAGAGTGTGGAGCAACGGGTACATGTTCGACCTACCTGGCTGCCACAACCAGGGTTATTTTGGGAAAAGTATTGTAATGATCTGCTTTGTCACTTAGGTCGACCATAATTATATTTTTGAGTTGTAATACATTTCTAAACAATATTTTGGGATCCCAAATGTATAAATTTTATGATTTCAATGAATGAGAAAATATTTATATCCACTGTTGTCAAATAAGTGTTTAAATTCAATTTAGTCACACTTTTTAACCTAAAACCTCGATTAGCGAGCTAATGACACATTTTTAACTCACAAGGTAACGACTCTAAGGAAGTAGTGAACCAATATTCAATCTGTTAGGATAGTGTGGTTTCCATTATTATAAATCATGTTCCCAGCAATACATGATATTGAATCTCCAAAACAAAAGTCATCAGCCTCATTATACTAAGAAACCTTAATGAGTGAATCAAAAGATCCATTAAGCACAAATATGAGTTCATGACTACTCAATATTTAGAATGATCTACAAATGATCTTATATTATGATAAGAATTAAATCTTTATGGAAAATGGTAAGTTTATAAAGATAGTTAATTCATATCAGTCCTGTCATATATAACCTCTATTATATACAGTACCCTTACCAAGTTGTCTATCCACATCAGTAATCTGAATCTAGACTTCTTGCATCTCGTATGCTTAGTAAACCATCCTAGTAACCATTCATTAAAGAGTCCTTACTTTAATATGTTACTGACTATTTTATTCATTGTATATGATCTCAATTCTCTCATATTAATATAAGATCATATCCTCATAAATGAACATGGATTTTTCTTGATATTCATATAAATTATTCAAATAATAATTATAACATTAAAATATAATAAAATTGTATTTTTACTTAAATCAATAAAATGTCTTTACATATTTTAGGGCATAAATTCTAACAATCTCCTCGCCCTGGCCATTCACTAGATGGGGGATTGACCTAATTGGATTGTTGCCAACTACAAAGGGAGGAGTTCGCTACGTGGTTGTCGCAATCAACTATTTCACAAAGTTGGTTGAGGTTGAACCGCTGGCAACTATAACCTCGAAGAGAATACAGGACTTTGTGGTAAAGAACATAATATGCCGATTTAGACTCCAATAGAAGATTGTGTCGGATAACGGGACTCAATTTGACAGGGACCTGGTCATAAATTTCTGTGAGAAATACAACATATTTAAGAGCTTCTCTTTAGTGGCATACCCTCAGGCCAATGGGCAGATCGAGGGAGTAAATGAATCCTTTAAGGAGAATCTAAAGAATCAGCTAGAGGATGCTAAAGGGCTATGGCCCGAGAAGCTCCCCCAAGTGGGCTTACACGACCTCACATAGAACTTTCACTGGACATACTCCATTCTCTCTAACTTTTAGAAGTGAAGCTATGCTCCCATCTGAGGCTTTGGTAATGTCACACAGGAAAAAGAAATTTGACTAGGATTAGAATCACGACCTGATTTGTGCATCCCTAAATTTACTTGAAGAGCGACGAGAAGAATCTCATCTACAACTTGCCCATTACAAGCGAAGGATGACACACTACTTCAACTCAAAGGTCAAAGAGCAGAGACTCAAACTAGGAGATTTGGTGCATCGGAGGGTATTCCAATCTAACAAATACCCTAAATGTTAGGAATTGTGCCCTTAAAGCAATTGTAGTTTACAATGGTTTTAATGATATGAATAAATGAATTGAATTATTGTGTATTTGTAGCATATGTACTATATTATTGTTAATAATATTAACTAAATATTAGAAAATTCCCAAGTTCATCTATGTGGTCTCAATCTCATGTTGGTATGAGAGGATCAAGATTGAGATAATGGACTTAAATAGTTTGCAATACAATCAAGTTGTGGAATCTTTAGATTAATTACTGTTAGTACAGTCCACTAGTATTATGAATACATGTGAACTAGATTCGAGTTACGAGTGTAGTAGGATACTTTAGAGGAGGTACTTTGCGTACTGAGAGTATGTAGAACTGGCCCAGATGTGATTTGATAATACTTGTTTAAATATCATTTCATATTCTTATAGAACACATCATCTTAAGATCATATACAAATTGATCTTAATCTTGAAGTTACTATGAGCTCATATATATGTCATTTGATCCTTTGATTCATGCGTTACGATTTTTCAGAATGACCAGGCTAAGAACTATTGTTTTGGGGACACAATGATGTATATGGATGGGGACATAGCTTAATAGATATGGAATGTATACCTTCTTATAGATTGAATGATGGTTCCCTATTGGGTTGGCTTTCATAACTGAAAAGGTTATTGACGTCAAATTCATAATCAGATTATGAATTAGCCTTTACTAGTAAAGTCAATGGTACACTAGGAATCAAGATATAATAAAAAGGGTAAAATGGTAATTTATTCCCACTTAATTATGAATCATCAATATATGATTAATTTGTATGTAATGATTATATCAATGGACACTTTATGGTTACAACAAAGTACTCAGTAAATATATGTCTTTATTTCTCAAGAGTGCAGTCTCATATTTATAGTGGAGTAATCATGAGATTAATAAATACGATTATTGAATCAAAGAGTTTTGGTTGATAATCTTTTATTTATTGGAGTTTGGAATTATTGGTCCATAGGTCCCCGGGGTGGTTCTATCACCACTATTCAAGGTAAAAGTTGCTACAATGGTCGAACATTTTTTTTTCTTTTTACTAACTTGGTTTGTTAGTTGTGGTTGATGTTTTCAGGGCTTACATAGAACCTTGTTTGAGACATGGCAATGTACTGTCAACAATGCTATGATCCACAAATGAATAGATATGATCCTTATTCTAACATTTACAATTCACTATATTGAGTCGAATTACTTGTAACGTCCTGCATTTCGGGTACCTTAAAATAACTCGGGTCGTGATTGTTTTCCCCGAGTTAAGAATATCATTTTAAATAATTTTAGATTTGTCAGGAATTTATTTCCATGAATTATTGCTAGCAAAACTATGAATTTTGTGTTTAAAAGTCAAGATAAGACTTTCGGTCTTGGACCGACACAAAAACCCTGATCGGGTAAAAATCTTGGAAAATAAAGTGAAAAACTATGGAAAATATATTTTGGGCATAAAATACATTCACAAAAATTAAATTTTGGTAAAAAAATAATAAACCTAAGGGAAAATGGAAATTTTAGGGCATTTTGTGTTAAATGCTTAATTTTACCGAATTGGAGAATTTTATTCCATGAATGGACCTTAGTTTAAAATTTATTGTGTGATTAATTAAATTAAAGGTGAGAGACATTTAATTTAATTATTATGTGTTAACTTTTGTTTTTAAAACTTAATAAGAGTGAAAAAGGTTATAGGAAGTCAAATTGGATTTTTTCTTCTAAGGAAATATTTATTAATCTTTATATATAAATATATATATATAAACACATATATAAATTAAGTGGTGGCCAGCCATGTGAATGAATTAATTGGGTTGACAAAATTTTAATTATGTTTTAAATCCCATTTTTAATATTAGGGTTAATGACAAGTGGATAGTAAAACACTCTCTCACAATAACCCTTCTAACCCCCCAAATCCGACCCCCTCTCTCTCACAATAACTCTCATGTTTTTTCAAAACTCTCTCTCAAGTTTTTTCTCCATCTTCAACCTCAAGAACACTATGAAGTCTTGGAAGCCTAAGCTTTGGTCTAGGAAAGGTTTCCCTAAGGTAAAGTTTCAAAAAAAAAAACTTGACTTTGTAAATTTTTAACCATAGATTTTTCAATAGCTAATTATATATGATGTTGGGGGAGTTGGTTAAGGTTTTGTAGGATCCAAAGCTAGTAGAAAGATCCAAACCTAAAGCAAGAACAACAAGAGTTAAAAAGTTTAGATTTTATGGTTGTTATCGTATGGTTTTATTTTTTTAAGCATTAATTTGTATATTTAATGCTTAAAGTTTCTTATTGGAGATGTAATAAAGATATGGTAGTTTCTTTATAATTTTTATGTTTCTTGTGTGTTGATTTTTGAAAATAGGAACCAAAATCCCCAAGGGTTTTGTTGAAAACCCTAAAACAAAAATATAAGTTTTGAGTTGTAACTTCCAAGGGGTAAAGCATCCATTGTATATTGATTTTGTAAAATTCAATTGTGCTGTGATGTTGTTGAGATTGAGTACATAAAATTGAGCTTTTGAAACACTAAAAAAAATGAGTGAGTGATGCTATTTCAAAGTTTAGGTAAAAAATTGTTTTTTCGTATTCTTAATTTTGGGACCAGGTTTAGACAGCCACGGTATAGGTCAAATGAACCCAGTTTTTTCTAAAAATTTGTGGACATATTCTTGGAATAACCTAGTATTCCACAATAAAATTTGGTAACACAATATTGAGTGGTTTGAAAGTTATTAAGTCCCAAAGTTTGGAAAAAATAAAGACATGAAAATAAAGTCATTTTTACCTCATTGTTGGAAAATAATTTCACCCATAAAAAATGATCCTTTTGACCTAAGATTTTTCAAAGATCTAAATGGCATACCAAAAATGGAATTGGGAAATTTTGGCAACAATTGGGTAAGTAAATTTCAAGTTATGACCTAACAAAGTATATAGTTAAAAATGTGAAAAATAGGGTTTTCACACTTGGTGTAAAATTGAGATTTTGGAACTTAAGGTTAAAAGTAAAATTTTGCTTATTGCAAGATAAAAACTTGGTAAGTCTTGAAAACATATTTTGACCTAAAATACCACTTTGAGTTTAGTGAGAATTATTTTTATTAAAGAATTTTTATTCTTTCTAAAAATAAAAGAACATTAATAAATTAAAAGAGGGTTTAAAACCCTATATTTTGAGAAAATAATTTAGTGAATTATTTTTCTAGTAAGTAAACTTGATTAATTGATTTCGGAAAAAATTAACAACTCAAGATGAGAAATTTTTAACGATTTTCCTAATTAAGATAAGTTAGGCAATTTTCTTAAAACGATTTTTAGAGATTAAAACCTTAAGAAAAATAAAAGGAAAATTAAGAGTTTATTTTCTTGAAAAATAATTAAGGAATTTAATTAGTATTTTCGGGATATAGTACCGGGTAAAATATTTTATATATCTTATCGACTGTTGAAAGTACGGGTTAATAGCGATACTTTCAAAAAAATAAGATTTTCAGCGGATTTTGGGAAAATACTATTGTGATACCCGAGCCTAGGTATCGAGATCATAGGATTGGTCTCCCCGAGACTTAGGGTTTAGTCTCAAATATTTTTGTATGAATTTCCTTAATGGGTTTAAAACCAAATAAGGATCTTTAATCCTTACTAATGATTTTGAAAATGACCAAACTGCCCAAAATAATAATTGTGAATTATTAAGTGCCACAATTAATCAGAGTATACTATATGGATAATTACAGTATTGGCTAAGCATAACTGGACTTTATATTGGAGGGTGAAATCCTGCTAAGAGCAAAGGACTCCAAGTAAGTCAACTTCTATTGTGTGGCTACAACATGAAACGACTATTGTATTGTATGTTAGTATAAAGACACATGCACATGCATACATTGTCGTAGAAAGTTTCTTAGAGACGTTAGTCTAGTGGGTGCTGATTTAGAAAATATGAACGGTAGATATTCGTCATATCCTAGACGGCTGATCCCCGTCACACTGCTTGATTTTATTATGTCTGGTTCATTACCGCGACGAGTGGCCAAGAGGTGAGGATTGCTGGTTTAAACCTAGGGGCACCAAAATGAATGGGACCTAGGGGCCCTTATGCTTACTTAATCAGTGAACGGTTAGAACCCGAGCAAGTGCTCTGATAAGTTATTCCTGGATAGTAGCCATGAATATTGGCCATTCTGTGAGAGTCCCTAGAGATACCAGGGGTTGCCAAGTTTGAGTGAGGCTAAACACCCTAGGGGAAACTACGCACCAGGACCACTGATTAACATAAAAGTCTCTGTAAACCTGTGTAACTTTAATTACACTCTTGGATAAGTAGTGGTGCCCTAGGTAACTTGATGGTTACCCTTGTGAGGGATTTAATCTTGGATAAGTAGCGATGCCCTAGGTAATGTGATAGTTACCCTTGATGGGGATATTTATTGGCTAGATCTTAGTGTTGAGACTTGGTTCTCCCTTACAGATTAGCATTTATGCTGGAGGGCGTGTTATGCCCGAATTGTTGGAAGTTGTCGAGCGTTGGTCTCGAATTATATTGTGATATATTATATCTGCTTGCTCTGGGATTTTCTAAGTGCAGGGATTTATTTGTTGGTAAGAAATAGTTGTGATATAATATATATGCTTGTACTGGAATTTATTTGTTTATATGAAATAATTTGTCATTGGTTATCAGGCATGACCATAAGTTTTCCAGGACGCTTTTGCGTTCTTGAAATTCATTGTGTAGGGTCCGGATGGATCCAGAACCCTAATTCCCTGCATGCTTTTGTTTTAAATTTGAACTTACTAAGCATTTTCGCTTACCTAATTGTTTCCTATTGTAGGTAAGAACAAGGGCAAGGCAGAGTAGTGAGCGCTGGAGTCTACCTTGCGAATGTACATGTGGACCGAACTTTTGGGAAGCTGTTTTATTTTTGGAAATGTTGTGTTATTTTCATAAACTAGGCTCACTCTACTCTTTATAAAATATGTTTATATTAAATGTTAAGTATGGCCATACAACTTTTAAAAAGTTTTTTTTTATATGGTTTTTTGAGACATTTGGTTAAATGAAAACATTTATATTTTCGCATTATCGAGTCTTAAAAATCCGGGTTGTTACATAACTACTCTCAATTAGAATATAATGAGTTTCGGCCACAATATTCAGATCCATCAATTGGAGATCTCATGAGAGCCTTGAAAGCCAACAATCTCCAACTTCAACAGATGTTACAGTAGGATTACATGGCTCATCCTCAACAACCTCATGCAGGAATGTCACAAGATTAGGAACCGTGAATTTTAGACATGCTGAATACTTTGGTGACTTATAATAATCAGATGCAACATGATCTTGTACTATTTTAGCAAAACACACATGCAATTCTACAATGTAATCATGCATCTCGTCAGAATTTGGAGAACACAATGGGACAATTTGCTGCATCTCTGAGCAATCTTGAGATTCTGAATTTCGGAAAATGACCCACAAGACTGGAGAGTAATCAAATAGAGAATAATGGTACCCTAACTCTCCAAAGTGGTACACAACTTGGCATGCCACCTTATCCAGACATAACATTTGATCTAATTCCAACTCAAGAAGTCAACCAATAAACCCAAGAAGCATCCTCCCCATCAGAGATCAAAACTATCACTTCAGTTGGTCCATCATCACAGAACATGCTACACAAACCAACTGTCAGATTGTATGTCCTTTTTCCTCCTTTTCCGAGCAGATTGACAAAATGTCATAATGAGGAGGAAAATAAGGAGTTCCTTAAAATCAATATTTTGCTCCTTAAGACCATTAAGCAAGGACCATAGTATGCTAAGCTTCTTAACAATTTGTGCACAAATAAAAAGAAACTCCACGGTGATAAAAATATGAGTGTGGGGGAGAATGTATATGTTGTTCTTCAAAGGAAGTTGCCACCTAAGTGTAAGGAGCACCTATTAATGTTATGTCTTATTCTATTTGTGATTCTTTAAATCAAGGGTTATTAAATGAAACTGGTTCTATTATTTGATTGGGTGATTATACTAAAGCTTATTCCCTAAGGGTCGTTGAAGATGTTTTGGCGCAGGTTCAATTTGGGAGGTCATTCCTACTGATTACAAGTACAAAGCTGGATGTCAAAGCATTGGTACTTACAATGAAATTTGATCGTGGAGTTATAAAGTTCGATCTGTTGAATTCTATTGATAAGTACAAGAGGCAGAAGGTTCTCTTAAATGACTCACCATAACAATCATGACCACAACATTTAGTCAAGCTAACGATGTTTAACAAAGCATTTGTAGGAGTTTGTCCTACCCTTATCTTTTTTATTTTCATTGATTTTTATTTAATTTGTGCCTTGAGGACAATGCTTATATTATGTGTGGGGGGAGGACAATTTTCGTATTCTATCTTATTTTATTAGTTTGTTTTTGTTTTTATTAGTTTTAGTAGTGAAGCATGGTCAAGTTGAAAATAATTAGTCTATGATAAAGTTTTTTATTGTGATTGATATGATTCTAGGACAATGATAGATTTTACATGAATTATGTGCTTAACTTTTGTTTTAATTACTGCTTAGGCTTGATTCTTAATTTTGAATTTATGTACATAATTGAATTTACTTAGTTGCTATTACTTAGAGTGATTTAAGCATGGTAAGATAATATTTTTGTTTAGTCTCTACCACTCTAGAACTTATTTGATGATCATTTGA
This sequence comes from Humulus lupulus, assembly GCF_963169125.1. Taxonomy (NCBI): domain Eukaryota; kingdom Viridiplantae; phylum Streptophyta; class Magnoliopsida; order Rosales; family Cannabaceae; genus Humulus; species Humulus lupulus. The sequence continues at coordinate 155,663,613 of NC_084798.1, read as the reverse complement.
GTCAAAATTTAAAAGTTTCACATGATTAGGGATATGATTTAGGCAATTTCTAGGATCGATTGAGTCTTTCAAGCCAACCTTGTTTATTTATTCCCTAGTTACCAATTTTGAGCTTTATTGATGCAACACTCTACTAACCCAGAGTTGTTACCTTGTGTGTTTGGCAATTGTGCTTAACTCATAAAGTGAGTTTTTTAGGCTCAAAAGTGTTTACACGGTATCCCAAAAGTTGAATAAAACATAATTACAATCACAATTTCACAAATAGTCGACCTAAGCGACAAAGTTCAGACTTTCACACTGAGTCTTTCAATAAATCTCGACCATGGCGTCCGAGCAGGTAGAACATATACACGTCGCTCCAAATCCCTCCAAATCATGGCTGGTTAACATTCACTTTGCCCTTACTTGCACCATAGAGTACCCGTGAGCCAAGGCCCAACAAGAAACTCCACAAGGCATAAATAAAGTCATAATATGCTTGTATAAAAAACTTCCATGATCCATAAATCATAAATACGTATATATTAATCATACCAATAACCAACAAGCAATAAACATGTTTATTTTACCCTATGAACAGTTTCACGGCCTATGCCGAGCAGGGCGCAGCACTGGGGCGCCAAGTTTCCGGCCCATGTTGAGCGAGTGTGTACAACACTCTTGTTGTAGCTCCACACCATCACGGACTACATTCAGCATGTGTCGCCGAACATGACCCATTGCCAAATAATCACAACATATATATAATGTAACAATGCATTGTTTCGGATAACGAATTGGGTACATAACCCTAATTCAACATTCAAATAAACAAGCACATTCATTATATCTCAACACTGGGGCCCATGCCTGCTCTATGTGTATATGTCAGTTTTCTTACCTCAGGTCCTAAGTTGAAGACAGAGCGATCTCGAGTGTGATCCTTTTCCCGAGCCCTGCGGAACCCTAGTCACAATGATGTAGATATGTTTAGTTCCCCTTAAAATAACAACCTACCACAATATTTCTTTATGCCTTCTTAGGCTCCAAATATACTTTAAATATGCCTAAACATATCCCAAGAACCTCAGCTCAAGATCCTCTTATACACCACATCAAATTCATATGAAAAAGGGTTCAAAAACCCTCTACTCGAGCAAGTGGGTCGACTGAATCTCCCAAGACGGTCGACCGTTTGGAAAAAATGGCCAAACCTTAAAACAGAAGGATGGTTGACTGTTTCCCACAGGTCAGTCGGCCTTTTCATAACAAAGATGAATTCTAGCATTTTCTATGTTTTTTCAAAACTCAAACCAGAACCAAATCGACTCAAAATCGCACCAAACCCAAATTTCACCCTTTAAAACATATAGTCAACCTAAATATGTCTAACAACAGTAACCAAATTAACAAACTCAAGTTCCAACTCAAATTCATAACAATTCATGTCAAAGCTCTATTTTCCTCAAAATTGTCAAACACAATCAAATTTATGGTTTTCCACTGAATCTTCAAGCTTAAAATAGTTCCCAACATTGTGTCTACCCCCAATCTACTCACCCTAACCATTTAAAATCATCCATTTTCAAAATTCAATCATATCCTCAATAAAGTTCAAGAACACTCAAAAGCCACCAAGAACAGAGGAAGAACATCAAAGGGGGACAATAAAGATTACCTCTACTGTGAAATTTGAATCCCCTAGACAAAAGATGACCTCTATCTGCTGGTATCCTTCCATTAGAGCTTGAACCATCTCCAAAATCCTTCAACTCCAAAGCTTAGTCTTTTGGGTCTATGTGTCACACTTAAGATAACTTCAAGAGGGAACCCATAGAGGAGGGAAAGTGTAAACGTGAATAGAAAAAAGGGTTGCTAACACTTAATTAATTGTCTATTTTCATGGTCAAAAGACTCGCTTTCCCTCACCACAACTTAACCTCAATACTAATCCTAAGGGCATTATGGTCATTTGCCTCAAAACCCCAATTACACCATTAATTCACCAATTAATCAACTAGCCCCAAACATACTTATCCCACCAACCTATTTCATCCTAACAACTATTCTATAATGTAGAAATTCCCAAAATACCCCTTAGCTCAACCTGAGTCGGGCATTGATCCACGTTGTGAGTTTTTTACTAACATGCTCAAAAGGATCGACTCTTGTTGAAGGTCTCAAATATATCCACATAATAATGTGGTCTCAATGCATATACACATATAATTACAAATACACCTTCAACAGGTCAAAATTACGAAAATGTCAATTTTTAACAAATTTAATACACATAATAATGCATACTCAATTATATATTAATATAATCCACAAAAAAACACTTTGAGTGCCCTTGCGGCATGCTAATCAAAGTACTTTAATTTTATTAGGAGTTTTGGGACGTTACAATTGATATCATTTTGTTTTTCTTATTTTACCCTTATACATGAGCCTTATGAAAAAAAATATATTATTATTTTTAAACCTGTCACACCATAGATATATAGTGTTTGATTGTTTGTTTGTTGTGAGTGGAGTTGTAAAGTGGGAAAGTGTTGAATTAATGTTTTGTATTAGGGTTGTACCTTTAATCTATAAAAACTCCTATTTCTCTAGAAAAAATAAAAGTTTGCAAGTTGAAAAAAAAAAAAGAGAAATTCAATGAAAAAAAAAGGAAAGAAAATGAAAGAAAAAATACTTGCAATAATTCAAGTGTGGGGGAAATAGTGAGATTTATGTTTGAAAAAAAAATTATTTTGGAAATTGTTGGGGAATATTTATGAGGGCCTAAGTAGAAGAAAGTGTATGTTATTGTGTGATTTGAGCTTAAAAATTGTATTTCTCATCTACCTTTAACCTAGTCGTACATTACAAGCCTATGAAGTCATATTGATCATTTGATTATGTAAACTTATATTAGTGGATAATAATTTGATAATGAGCCTATGGAGTGGGTGTTCACTGAAATAGATATTTTCATAAGAGGAAATTTTTGGCATGTATAAATTGAATTTAATTGTGATATATTGAATATAATTGTGTATACACAAGAATTGGGTTTAAGAGGTGACCATACTTAAGTTGAAATTCTTTGAACTAATATTTCTATGGATTTAATGTAATATATTTTTTATTTTTAAAATATTTAATTTTGACTTAATTTATTTGGTTTGATAGGAAAGTGGTATTTTTATGAAGAAAAATAAAAGATTGAAATCTGAACCTGAGTCTAAGCCAGAACTGGAGCTGAAACTTCATGAGCTACTTTTGACATTTTTACAGCCATATTTTGGACATTCTTCCATAAATAAAAGTTATAGATCTTTTCTTAGGTGTCCATATCATATTGAATAGTTCTATTCCAAATTATATCGAGAGAGATATGGCCAAAATATGATTAGTTGCGTTGGGAAAATTAGTTTCTTGAGGAATACGAAAATAACATATTCAAACTCCAATTTTGTAACCAACTGGCAGATATTTTTACTCCAAATTTAAAAATGGGAGATATCACATAAATATTAAAAACAAATTAATATATATATCAGTTTAAGTTTTAGATTTTAAATTTTAAATTTTATTCTAATTAGTTTTAGTTAGTATGAGACTATTATAAATAGATGTGTGTCTCTATTTGAAAACTACACTCTACACTCTTTTAGAGAGACATTCTTTTCTACATTCTCTTTCTCTTAGTAAAGTTTATGCTTTTTATTTAAATATATTTTGTTAAGTTTTTATTTAGTTAAGGGTGATTTCAAAGCCCTAAATATGTTTTCTTTTATTTATTGATGATTATAATTTCCTATTTCCATCTATATCAAATTGTTTCTATTCTTCTAATTCAATGTTATGAATCTTGTGATATCTTGTTAGGTGGCCAAGTAATTAGGGTGTTACATTATTCTATTATCATCTTAGGATTGTTATTCACCTAATAGTCTAGGGTTCTAAGTAGAGTGATAAATTACAATTAAGTATTGTGACAGGTATTTTAATTGTGATGAGGAATAGAATATAGGTTAAATGAATTGCATGCTTAATGAATTTGATGCCTAGATTAATTTTTTTCCACTGAATGTAATGTTTTTCCCGAGTTAAATAGATCACATGCTTAATGAGTTTATTGCTTGGTAAAAATAATTAATTAAGAGTACTTAGTTTTAATTAATTATAATAAGGAAACTAGGATAATTGACTGCTTAAGTGCTATCTGTGGGGTTAATAATTTGATTTGGAAATAAGGAATAATTTCATTTATGAGTAATTGAAAGCATGTTTAGTAGTGGAGAATGAATTCTTGACTATTTTCAGTCCTTGAATTCATCTTCAATTATTTTATTTACTATTTTTATTTTCTTTAATTCTTAAATTATCAAAATCTCATCTTTATTAACTTTTTGTCATTTGAATAATAAATTGAATTAATAGTTCTCGTGGGATCGACCCTTACTACCGCTTTACTAATAATTTAGTGAGTAATAAGAAAATTAATAATTAAATTTGTTACGGCTAAGGTTGAGCATTTTGTGCATTTAAAAGTTAGGATATATTTAATGAACATTAATTTCACACAAGCGCGCTCTTAGACATTTTATTCTCATATACTTTATTGCATTATACATTAGAGAAATTTACTTAGAAATTTGATTCTCATAGAATTTAGGTGCATTGGGTTGGATTGAATGTCTATTAGAAGAATTGAATTTAGAAATTTGATTCTTACAGAATTAGTGCATCGGGTTGCATTGAATGTCTATTACAATAATTGAGTTTAATAATTTAATTTAGTGCATTGAGTTTCTTTGAATGTCTATTGGAAGAATTGAAATTAGAAATTTAATTCTTATAGATTTTAGTGCATTGGGATGCCTTGAATATCTATTTTAAAATTGAAATTAGAAATTTAATTCTAAAAAATTTAAGTGTCCTTGGATGCATTGAATTTAATAAGTATAATTTTATTAATAATTTAATTCTTTCATTATTTGATGCACTAGGTTGCATTAAATAGTAGTTACTAGAATTGTATTATTAATTTTATTCTCACAAATTTTGGTACATTAGATTGCATTGAAGGTTTATAAATTAGAAGTATTAAATTGTCTAAATTCTAGCGAATATAGTATGTTTTGATGTACTTAATATTTGTTGGAGAATTAAATAAAACTAAATCTCACAATCTTTTAACGTGCTGCATTGCTTTAAATAATTGTTGAAGTTTCTCCTTAAAGCGCAAATGGTGTAGAATTTATTTATCATCTTAGTGATAAAGTGTTCAATAGAATGTGAAAATGTCTCGCAATAAGTTTGTAGAGATTAAATGATGTTAAGTTGATGAGGCACTTAAAAATTGTAATATGAATCAAGCATAGGATGATATAAGATCTCAAATCCAACGGGAGTGTACCACTATTTAATAATGCATGAGATTCTGGAAGATCTTCACATTACAAAAAAGTTACTTTTCCCGACACATTTTTGCGCTAGCAAATGTCACAATTTGCGCCAACAAAAGTATTTTGGGCTTTCTTGATGCATTTTTGCGTCGGCAAAAGGTGATGGCAAAAATTCGTCAGTAATAGAATTTTTTGTCGGCACAAAACGTATTGCGCCAGGAAAAGTTCCTTTTAGCGACACAAAACTGCGTCAGGAAAAATAAGGATGCATGGACGAAAAAATTTGCCACGGAATTGTGGAAAACACTTTTAGCAACACAAAATTACGCTGACAAAAGTTAGTGTTTCTAGTGGTGCAAAATTGTGTCGACAAAGGTAGTCATCTTTAGCGAGGCAATTTTGCGCTAGTAAAAGCTAGGATTTTTAGTAGCGTGTTTTAGCGGCGGTAAAGGTGGAGTCTTTTGTCGACGTAAAATTGCGCCGACAAAAGTTTTTTATTTTTGGCGATAATGATTTTTGCCGACGTAATTTTGCGCCGGTGAAAGTATTTTTTAAATTAAAAAAATTAATAATATTACTAATTTTAATTTAAATATATTAATTAAGAAATTTTGATTTTAATATATTAATAATTATTTAATTTGTTTAGTAATATTATTTAATTTAATCATAAATAAAATAAATATTAAACCGTTATAAATAAATAAAAATTATTTTATAACTATTAAAGTTAATTGTCTCTACTAAACTATGTCTCTAATTAATTAAACTTTAAATAAATAAAAATTTCTACAAATGGGTACTGTCATGCTCATCATCCCCGCCCCCTTGAGCATCATCATCACCTGTACCATCGCCCTCGTCATTGTCTAGATCCTCTTCTGGTAAGCCGACAGTAAAACTAGGAGCCAATACAGCAACCTGCTTCAACAAAGCACTGAGCACCAAATCTTGACACCGTTGACGACTCTCAAGTTTATTCGTATACTTCTTTAGGTTTTGATTTTCTTGCATAATGTCACGACTTTGCTGCAAAATGGTGTCCACTTCAGGTGGCAATTGCCCGGACATTTGAGAAGTTGATGAAGATGTTGCCCTCTTTGCGCCAACTGCCCTTAACCTAGGCAACCCCCCCCCCCCCCCCCAAACCCTTTTTTATAATGGGAGCGGGGCCAAAGGACATCTGTGACAATGTCCGTATCAGGCGAGAACTGACCGTCGACAATATCGCCGACACAAGAAGCAGCAGATGCTGCATGGGCCATACTCTGTGATGCTCAGCGCTCGGTCATCTAAGTCTGCACAATAAAAAACACATATATCACATTCCAATATAACATTATTTGAAAACCTAACTTAGAAATTTTTAATATAACTACATATAAAGTATAACTTTATTATCTATCTGCCAACATCCTATCATTAATAACTACAAACCAGTGATTGGAAAAGAATGTAATTAATTTTGTTCCAATATCAGGGAGCAAATGGGCTAAAGTTAATTTGGTTATGAAAATTCATATTTAAATCACAATAATGAAATTGTTGATATATATAGTAAGAACAGTTAATTCTATTAATGAAGAATTTACGTCTCCAAACATATACGTCAACAATATCTGCATGTTTGTGATTTAGTAATGGATTTTCATGAACAAATTAATTTAGCCTATAAGCTCCCTGATACGGGGACAACATTAGTTACATTTTTTTTAAAATCTTAGTCCAGAATCATTAATCATAAAGATATTGGCACATTTTAATTGTTATAAATTTAATTAATAGTTAATAAGTAATTACTAATTGACACCAACCAATTAATATATTTACTAAACTTTTTTAAAGTAAAATGATCATAACTTAGTTAAGGATAGGCAACTTACATGTTTTGTCGCCGCTTCATCTCTAATCTACTTATCATTCTTCCTATGGAGCTGCTCGAATGTGTCGATCATGCTCGGAAACTGGCCAGTAGACGGGTCGATCTAAAAAAACAAATTATTAAAACACTATCACCTTTATAATATTTTCAAAACTGTAAAGATATAGGTTATTATAACATACATGGTCATAAATATGGGCAAGATGGATTTGGAATCGTGTCCTCCTGGTATGGTCATTTTTCTCGAGCCTCTTTATTTCTCTTCGATATACACTTCAAACAAAAAATAATACTCATTAATTTAGATTGTAAATTTATAATTAAACATTAATGTAGAAGCTAAGGTATACCTGCTGAGAATCAGAAGCCCAATAATTGCATAGAATTTCCCAATCAGAAGAACTAACACCATGATAAGGTTTCTCCTTTGCTCTCTCGTTGTCCACCTCTCCCCCAACCTCTACTCAGTGTTTCTTCATCATGTGGCGCCAATCACTCAAATGCTTTTGCATTTGTTTGACCATGGCATCGTTGATTACTAGATCGTCTTGTGGATAAATGAATTTGTCCTTAAATCAATACTATATTTGGAATTTATTAAAACATTAAGAAGATAGAAAAAATAATTAATAGTGAGTTATTAGAGATTTACAAAATACTTACAGATAATCTTCGATGATTAACTTGGAGATCAGCCAACGTTACTTGTTCCTAAGCTAGTGTAGTTAGGGGTATGGTGTAACGCATATAACGAGTCATTGAATTGTTCAACCATTTGACGTACGTTTGAACGACTTTTCCAGTTTGTGCATCAAACTCTACTTTTAGATGGCCAACTTTTTTGGTGGCCAGCTACTTCTCGATATTGGTACCGTAATAAGCTCCCCTACCCCTCTTAGAGCCGCCACCAGTGTTGTAATGCTCTACTACCGTAGAGTCATTACCATGTGATTTTAAAATGTGACATTAACTCGCTAATCGAGATTTTTGACCAAAAAGTGTAATTAAATTAAATTAAGGACTAATATAATGAAACTTAAGTATAAAAGGCTAGAAGATTCATTAAAGTCATAAAAGTGTTACATTGGGGTCAAGAAATGTTGTTTAAAACATAATTACAACTCAAAAGTTTTTATACAGTCAACCTAGGCAAAAAAATCGGTTATTCATACATCGTTCCTCAAAACTACCCCAAGCGTGGCAGCCAGATATGCCAAACATGTACGCGTCGCTCCATGCCCTCCTACTCATGCTTGGTCGACCTTTCCATTGCCCTTACCTGCACCATAGAGCACCCATGAGCCAAGGCCTTGCAAGAAAACTCCACAAACATAGCATATGAAAGTTCATTTCAGTAAATACATAACTAATCAGACACGGCAGACAATTCACATCAACGGCCTAAGCCGACCAAGGTGCGCTACTAGGCACCAGTTTCACAGTTCTAACCGAGAAGGTGAATACAACACCCTAGATGGCCATGCCATGGCGGCCTGCATTCAACATGCTTATTGCTATTTCTAGCCCTTGCCGATCCCAATCTTTACCAATCCTGGCCTTCGCCGATCAGTCACAAACATATATACATAACATAACAATTACAAACATTCAAACTTAATACTAAACAAAGATTATCGGGGAATGCCCTGCTCTACGAGCACAAAAAAATTTCTTTCCTGAGTCACGAGCTAACAGAATAGGGCGATCCCGAGCACGATCCCTAATCCCGAGCCTTAGCGGTAAACCTAGTCACAATGTAATAATAATAAATATCCATCAAAACCTAAACCAATTAAAAACTTTGGAATAATATTCTATCCTCTAGGACCCCGAATTCCACTAAATCAGGTAGTAGAATCGTTCCCGAGCCCTTAAGTTTGAGTTCCCAAGCTTAAAAATTAGTTTTGGTCATTTCCCTTAATTAGAGTCGTGGCCTAGCCCCTAGGGCCGCGAACTGCTACAAGTCAGAGAGCCCAAGGCTCTCTTTCTTGGGGACGCGGGATGCGGCACACCCCAACCTACACCACGGCACCTAGGCAATTTTAGAGAATCATCAGGCCCCTTCCACGCACACGGGCTGCGACACGTGAAGAATAGTACCACAGCTCGAACTCCAAAACCCCAAATTCCCTTACGTTTTCTCAAGCCAATTTCACTAAAATTCACACTAATCAATACCCGAACCTATAATTACGTCTAGAATTCATATCAATACAGCATAATCATTATAATTATCCCAAAAACTACTCCATACTCTTACCAAAATCCAAAATCGTCCTAAGGTTTAAACCTCAAGAAAACCCTAAATTACAGTAGAAAACCAACAAAACAATCAGAGTAAAACCCTTACCTCAACTGAGAATTCGACCCTCGGCTGCCTCCAAACTTTATCCAAGCTTGATTCCCCAATTCCCAACCTCAAATCCTCCAGAAATTCAGAAAGAAAAATGAACAAGTAAGCCTAAGGGAGAGAGAGAGAGAAAAACATGTGTGGGGCATGCTACTGATTCATATCCCACACTTCAAGAGGATACCAATGAGCATGTAAATGCAATGGGGGGATTCCCAGGGCAACCTAGGCAAAGGTATGACCCTTATACTATAACTTATAATGAAGGATGGAAGGAACATCCTAATCTTCGATATGGGAATCAACAACAAACTGTGCCTACTAGACCACCAGGGTTTCCTTATCAACAAAGGCAACAACAAACCTATACACCTTAGCCTCAACAACCTATTACCTCACAAGCTCATGAACAATCAATGGCAGATATGGTAAAACAGTTAGTAGCCTCTAATATACAAACTCAAGTACTTCTTCAAGGTGCTCATGTGTCCTTGGAAAATTTAGACACTGTGGGTCAAATTGCCACTTTATTAAGTCAAAGTGAGCCACAAAATCAAGGAAAATTACCTTCACAGCCTATTCAAAACCCAAGGGAAAATGCTAATCCCATCACATTAAAATATGACAAGACTTACGATCAACCCACTATGCCATTAAGTTCAAATGATCCACCAATACCTTCTACCCAATCAATCCAACAAGAAAAAGATGAAACCCCAACCACATCATCCAAACCTAAACCCACTATTCCCACTTATGTTACTACTCCTCCATTTCCTAGTTGTTTGAGAAAGACAAAGAAACATGAAGCTGAACAGGAAATATTGGAGACTTTTGGCAAGGTTGAGGTAAACATTCCTTTACTTGATTCCATTAAGCAAGTACCTCGATATGCTAAGTTTTTAAAGGAGTTATGCACCAATAAGAGGAAGTTAAAGGGAATGAAAAGGTGAGTGTGGGGGAAATTGTTTCGGCGGTTCTTCAAAAGAAACTTCCACCAAAGTGTAAGAATCCTGGCACCCTCACTACTCCTTTCACTATTGGCAATAAAAGGATTGAAAGATGTATGTTAGATTTGGGTGCTTCATCAATGTAATGCCTTACTCTATTTATACCTCTTTGAATTTTGGGCCAATGGAAGAAACGGGGGTGATCATACAATTAGCGGATCGTTCTAATGCCTATGCAAGGGGAGTAGTAGAGGATGTATTGTTTAAAGTCAATGAATTGGTTTTTCTGGCAGACTTTTACATTCTTGATATGGAAGATAACTTAATTCCATGTTCTACACTAGTATTGTTGGGAAGGCCATTCTTAAAGACAACTAGAACTAAGATAGATGATCATGAGGGAACTTTGACCATGGAGTTTGATGGTGAGGTAATTCACTTTAATATTTTTGAGGCTATGCGATATCCAAGTGATGTTCATTCAATTTCTTTAATTGATATTCTGGATTCATTGTCACAAAGAATTCTTGATTTACTTGGAGAGGATGGGTTAGATGTTTTTTTAGGGAACCAATAGACTTGAAGAAAGATGATGTCACTACAGAAGTAAAGGAGATAGTGGCTGCACTTAATAGTGGTGGAGAGGTTTCTAAAGAGGTGTTGTTCTTAGAGTTGCATGTTTCTCATGAGAAACTTCAACCATCTATTGAATCACCACCCAAGCTTGAATTAAAACCACTATCAGAGCATCTCAAATATGTCTACTTGGGTGAGAAAGAGACATCGTCGGTTATTATCACCACACAACTTACCCAAGTACAAGAGGATCGTTTGATAAGGGTACTTCAGGAATACAAAACAACCATAGGGTGGACCATAACAGATATCAAGGTAATAAGCCCAACTTAGTGTAAGCACCATATTCTCCTTGAAGATGGATCCAAGCCTTATAGAGAAGCTCAAAGAAGATTAATTCCACCTATGATGGAGGTAGTTAAGAAGGAGATATTGAAGCTTTTAAGTGTGGGTGTGATTTACCCTATTTCAGATAGCAAACGGGTGAGTCCAGTTCAAGTAGTTCCTAAGAAATCAGGCATCACTGTGGTAAAAAATGACGAGGATGAGTTAGTGCCCACAAAAGTCCAAACAGGTTGGCGAGTTTGTATTGATTACAGAAAGTTAAACACCGCAAATAAAAAAGACCAGTTCCATTTTCCATTCATCGATCAAATGCTTGAAAGATTAGCGGGACACCGCAATGCTCCCGCCACTTTTCAAAGATGTATGGTTAGTATTTTCTCAGATTACATAGAAAACATCATAGAAGTGTTTATGGATGATTTCAGTGTCTATGGTGATTCCTTTGATAAGTTCCTCCACAATTTAACTCTAGTTCTTAAACGATGTATTGAGACTAATCTTGTATTGAATTGGGAGAAATGTCACTTTATGGTTCAACAAGGTATTGTTTTGGGGGATGTTATTTCGAAAAAAGGGATTGGAGTGGACAAGGCGAAAATTGATCTCATTCGTTCTCTTCCACCACCATCAAGTGTGAAAGAAATATGATCCTTTCTTTGTCATGCAGGATTCTATAGGTGGTTTATAAAGGATTTCTCAAAGATTGTGTAATGACCCAACTAATTTTAGACTTTGGACCATTAAAACTACTATACATAGACACTAATCTTAAGAAAATATACATACGAAATAGTCATAACTTTATTGAAAACTGTAAAGCAAAGGTTAAAATACATAAAAATTCAGGGTAAGATATGGGATCCCATTGTTTGAAACTAAAACATAACTAAAATCTTAAATAAATTCGTTACAAAATCAGGTGCAGAAAATACATAAAAAACATAATTGAAATGACTAAAAAAACCTTAGTACACAATCAGACCACCGAATCCATTCTCCCTCAATACACAATCACAAGCCGCCAAGAATCTTTCCGCCGCCATAACTATTTTCCTGCACATATAAAATAAAGGAATGAGCCTAATGCCCAGCAAGGAAAATCTACTACAAACATGAAACATTAATATAAACATAAACTATAAACATATAACATTTACTATAAACATATATCACAATTCTAACCCATGTACATGGTAAACATTGGGGTTTGCTAACTAAGCAACTATAAGAGTCAAAATACAATGAGGTTTGCTAGCTAAGCAGCTATAAGCCCCAATATCATAAAAATGATGGGGTTTTCTATTTAAGCAACTATAAGCCCCAAAACATGTATATATATATCATAACATATAAAAACATACTATAGCATAATCATATAAGCATATAATAACTATCCTATTTTCCTTACCAAATACCGGGATGTGAGAACAAGGACGGGATTTTGGAACACTCCTAAAAACTATTAATGAAAAGACAAGTATTTCTAAAAGAAGGAGATGAAAAATGAATCTAAACCACCGAGAAGAAGAGCTTACCGAAATGAAACCTCAAGTTCAAAGAACTTAATTGCCTAACCATGAAGGGAAAACAATGAGTTAGGATTTGAGTAGAGAAAACTATAAGAAACTAATGAAACATACAGAAATGAACTTGGGATAGGAATACCTTTGAATGCACTAGAACCGAACTACACCTTTATAGAAAAACACACTATTAACCTTACTTCCCAAGTTTTTAATAAGCTTAAGATGATAAAGCTTATAACCCCAACCCAAGTGTTTAACACTCTAAAGTAAACCTAGCTGCTTGAAGGCTCTGAACTCAGCTTGAAGAATGAAAGAAATGGCTAGGTACTAGGTCCTACTTATAGAGTTCAAGAATGAAAAGATCTTCTTTTAGCTTGAATAAAAATAATGACTATTTAATTGAAAACATTTGAATAATCGTTCAGCAGAGATTTAAGAATCGGTCAAAAAGATTCTGAGGCTTATCAAGAGGTTATGGAATAAAATGAGCTCGATTTCAAAATTATTCAAAAACCTTGCCCTAGAGCCGATATATCGCCCATGGTAGGCGATATATCACCTGGGCTTATATTCCCGAGGCTCGTTGAAGTGTTCATGCGAAGTTACATGTTTTTCGTATTCTCCGAGTGGCGATATATCGCCCTCAAGAGCTGCGATATATCGGCATACACTGAAATATTATACACGTAATTGCACTTTTTCAGCCTAATTTGAATTGAGTAAACAACTTTGACTGAGTCCTATAATGATTTCAAAGCTGCTGGCAGACTCCAGGGTTTTCAAATATTACTCTTAATAAACTATTCCTAAAAAATACTTAATTTCTCAAAAAACATGCACATGACAAGTGTCTTGATCTTATTAGTTCTATCTAAATATCATATTTATAATCAGCTATATTAATCAAACCTTATGTTATAATTAATATTCTTAAACTATAGGTTAAACTTATAAAATCCATAAGTGTTGCTACGAGTGTTCAACCAAGTCCCGACTTGAACCAAAATCCACAGTAATAAACATACTACAACTATTACTAGCTATTACTATTACTACTACTACTACTATCTAACTAGCTAAGTAAAGTTCTTGGACTCTACAGATTGCTTCTCCTTTATGCAATCTTCTTCAAAAGGATGTGGCATTTGAATTTAATGATACATGTTTGTTTGCATTCAATAAATTGAAGGAATCCTTGACATCAACACCTATTATTCAGCCACCGAACTGGGAGTTACCATTTGAAATAATGTGACGCCAGTGACTCTGTGGTAGGAGCGGTCCTTGGGCGAAGAGTTGGTAAGGTTCCTCATGTTATATACTATGCCTCTCGAACTCTTAATGATGCTCAGTTGAATTACTCTACTACGGAGAAAGAGCTTTAGCGGTCATCTTTGCTCTAGAAAAGTTTCGGTCTTACTTGATTGGAACTAAAGTTATTGTTTACAATGACCATGCAACTCTTAAATATTTACTGGCTAAGAAAGAAGCAAAGCCTAGACTTATTCGGTGGATTTTACTTCTGCAAGGATTTGAACTTGAAATAAAAGATAAGAGAAGATCAAAAAATTTGGTGGCTGATCATTTAAGTAGACTTATTTGGGATGAAGATAACTTGCAATTAAATGAAAAATTTCCTGACGAACAACTCTTGGCTCTTAAAGAAATTATTCCATGGTTTGCTGATATTGTTAATTATTTAGCCACTAAAGAGTTACCAGGAGACCTTACACAAGCTCAAAAGAACAAGATTAAGCATGATGATAAGTTTTATATTTTGGATGAACCTTATTTATGGAAACATTGTGCTGATCAAGTCATTCAAAGGTGTGTTACCGATTCTAAATTTCAATCTATCCTTGCTTTCTCACATTCTCATGCTTGTGGAGGTCATTTTGGACCAAAAAGAACAGCCCATAAAGTACTTAACAACGGTTTTTTTGGCCTACCATCTTTAAAGATTCATATGCATATTGTAAGGCATGTGAACGAGTTGGGGATATTACTGCTAGGGATCAAATGCCCTAAACTCCCATACTTATTATCGAGATTTTTAATGTATGGGGCATTGATTTTATCGGAGCATTTTCATCATCACTCGGTTTTTAGTATATTCTTTTAGCATTGGATTATGTGTCTAAGTGGGTGGAAGCAAAAGCAACTAAAGCCAATAATTCTAAAACAGTGGTTGAGTTCATTCGATCGAATATTTTTGTGAGATTTGGAACTCCAAGGGCAATAATTAGTGACTGAGGTACTCACTTCTGCAATAAAATGATTGAAGCTTTATTTCGACGCTATCAAGTGACTCATAAAGTAACCACTTCCTACCATCCATAAGCAAATGGCCAAGCTGAGGTATCAAATAGAGAAGTCAAGTCTATTCTTGAATAGACGGTATATCCAAATAGAAAGGATTGGAGTATAAGATTAGATGATGCTCTATGGGCATATCGTACAGACTACAAGACACCACTTGGTATGTCTCCACATCGGTTGGTGTATGGAAATCCTTGTCATTTACCGATTGAATTGGAGCATAAAGCTTGGTGGGCTGTGAAAAAAGTGTAACATGAATATGGACAATGTAGGCCAACAAAGAATGTTGCAATTACAAGAGCTGGAAGAAATCCATAATGATGCTTATGAAAGCTCTAATATTTACAAAGAAAAGACCAAACCCTTTCATGATCGAAATAGAATTATTCGGAAAACATTTGATATGGGATAGAAAGTATTATTGTATCATTCTCGTCTCAAACTATTTCCGGGTAAGTTGAAGTCTCGATGGGTTGGACCATTCATAGTGGTACATCACTATCCTCATGGAGCGGTAGAAATTTCAAGTCCATCTGAAAGAAAAATACTCAAGGTAAATGGCCAGAGATTGAAGCCTTATTATGAGTCTTTCGAGGAGGAACAAGCTACTGTGATTCACCTCTTCAATCCAGAATATGTTGATGAGGTATGAAAAGGTTTTACGTCGAGCTAGCGATGTTAAACTTAGCTAAATTTTATGTATTTTTTATTTTTAAGACATTTTTGTTTAATTGTTTTTTTTCTTTTTGAACTTAGTTTTAATTTTATTTTTTTGGACATTTTTATTCCTTCTAAAAAAATATATAAAAAGAAATATATATTTTTAGGGCCAAATGGCCTGTGGCCGCGACTAGCCCTATTCCAGGCTGTGGCCTGGAGAACAGAGAGTAGTGGTCACAGCCACGGTGCGTTTTTAGGAAATTTAAAAAAAAAAAAACTTCATTTCATTTTTTCCACTCCCCACACATACAAAGACCCCAAAATCGAAAAACACTATCATTTTTACACATAATTTCATCATTTCTCTCTCATTTTCACTCAAATTATTCCCCAAAATCATTGCAATTCTCATCATCAATCTTCAATTTTTTTTCACCAATCTTCACCCATTCTCATCAAAATCCTCCTTCTCTACAAAAATTCCCTTTCAAAACCTGAAGTCCCATAAATTTCAAATTTGACAATTGAGGTTAATCAACTAGTTTCAAGGTGCTTCATTGATACAATCAAGCTTTCAAAGACTTTCTATATTCAATTGCAAGTAAGTAGCTTCTCTTGATTCTTTGATTATTGGATTTTGAGTATTGAAGAATAAGATTTGGGGTATTTTGGATTATATGGTTTTTGGTGGATGAAATACTTATATATTGTGATCATTGGCTAAAATTAAGTGTTTATGTTGTTATATTAGTAATAATTTCAAATTTTGGGAAGATTGAATTACTACAACATAATTTTCCACTATTGGATTAGTCTTTGCCTACAAAGTGTTTGATGAAAGTTCTAAGAGAAGTGCGGTTTAGTTTTAACGGGAATTGATTGAATATTTTTGAAGAGGAATTATTTATTTGTTTAGTAGAAATTTGGTGGGAGTAATTAGAGGAGTTTGACTTGATATTTTTGGGGTATTTTGAATTATTCTCTTAGTGCTTAATTATTTGTGTTAAAGGAAGCTTATCCCTAAGTTTTGACGTGACGAATGGCACCAAAGAGATTTAGAAAGAATACTAAAGGCGCCTCCTCATCTGAGGTTCAATTTGATGCCACCAAATTTACTTCTAAGGAGGCATTGAAACAGTATCAAGATGTGGTAGTGCAACAGAAAACGATGATTAAAGAGAGGGGGTTTGATATGAAGATTCGTCATGGGTATCCATCTATTGCAGAGCAGTTTGAGAAAAGGCATTGGGAGAAATTTTGTTCACAACACGATGCTGCAGTAATCCCTATAGTAAGAGAGTTTTATGCTAATGGAATTTCTCAAGTTACAGCTATGGCTACAGTGCGAGGGATTAATATGAATTTCTCAAGTGCAGCCATAAATCAATTTTATGGGCTTCCTAGCATAGACAATGACGAGTATAGCCAAATTGTTGACAATCCCGACTTTAATGAGATTATCCAATTTTTGTGTAAGCCAAATACCCAATGGAAGTTAACTGAAACAGGTCATCCCATTAAGTTTAAGTAAGAGGCAATTGGAGTTATTGAAAAAGCTTGGCATAAGTTTATTAATGCAAAATTATTTCCCACTAAACATGTCAGTGATGTGAATGTGGATACTGCCATACTTTTATATGCCATCTTGAAGGGGTGATATGTGTAGCGACCCAAATTATCTAATAAGGCTTGGGGCCTTGATTAGCGTGCGTGGAGGACAATAATTGTTATATTGTATTAATATGTGAATTTAGTGAATATGTGGTTAGGAATGCATGTTTTGGTGAATTAAGCATGCATGTGGGCCCCGTTTGGTCTTCAGGGGCATGTTTGCAATTAAAGCCCGTTGAGGGCATAAATGTGATATATTTGATAAATGTGATATAATGGTGATATATTTGTGATGCACGTTCCGAGATGGTCCTAGGGAGCTGTTTCGCTAAAAGTCACAACGGGGTTAAATACCCAGCTCGGGAGAAGCCTAGGGGTATTTTGGGAATATTATAACTTGAGTGTGGGAGTAATTGAGGGATGGTTAGTGGCACTTTGGAAGCTTGGGTAACCATAGGTAACTCTTGAGGATAGTTTTCTAAAAAGGGAAAGTGGTATTTTTGCAAAGGATTAAGGAAAAGTCTAGGATGCCCTTGAGGATTAGCTAGAATCCAAGTTAGAAAGGAGGGTAATTGGGTCATTTGGCCTTGGGAGAAGATAGTTTTGGCTGAGGAAAAGTCATTCACGTTATTCATTTAGGCATAATCTGAATGTTTATGTTGGAAGACTAGAGGAACCAAGAAGCTAGGAGAGGGAGGAAGAGAGAGCTGAATATCTTTGAGGCTAAGGAAGGGATTCAAGGCTGAATTGAGGCAACAAGAACCAAGCAAAGGCCAAGGTTAATTCAGAGGTAAGGTTTCATATCTGATTTTTAGGTTTCCTTGCATGTTTTGAGAATTTGGGTTGAGTGCTGAATGTTGGATTTGTGGCTTGATATTGTGAGAATTCAGCTTGGGAATCAAAGGGGTTTAGCTTGGAGTTGGAATTGGAGGAAGCTCAAAGTCGAATTTCAGTTTGAGGTAAGAATTTCGTGCATCTTTGAGGTTGATTTATGGTGTGGTTTAAGATTTCTGAAGGGAGGTTTAAGTATTGTAAGCTCTGGTTTAAGGTTTATAAAGATTTTAACCAATTTGTGAATCTTGGGTTTGAATGTATGTTTGGGTTTGTTATTGATGTTTTTGGGTTTCCATATGGTCTATTTGGTGTTTTGGATTGAATTTGGGACTTAGGTATGTCTTGGTATTGATTTGGAAGTGTTTTCGCTTGGGAAAATGTTGGGGAAAAACCCAGATTTCTGGGTTTGCGTATGGGCGTCGCGGCCCTGTTCTTCCGTGTCGCGGCGCTAGGATGCATCAGAGGAAGGGCACCATTCTGGGCACCGCAGCCCCCATGGGTTAGTGCCGCGGCGCTAGGCCAATTTCTGGGCAGGGGAAAATGTGATTTTGGGGTTTTGGCTCAGGGGGCTCGGGGGATGCTTCCGCTACCTTGTGAGGGGAAACGGGAGGTCCCGAGAGCTCGGGATTGGTTCCGGGAGATAATTATAAATTGGTTAGTAATGAGGGTGCTATGTATGTGTTGTGACTAGGTTTTCAGTGAGGCTCGGATTAAGGGACCGTGCTCGAGATTTTGGTGCTGAAGAAGCTCAGGACACAGGTAAGAAAACTGTTGTACCCATAGAGTAGGTTGAGGCCCCATAGTTGTGTTGCAGGGCACACCCCTATATGATTATATGCAAGGCATAGCCCATTGATTATGTTAATACATGTTTAAGTTATTGATTAATTATGCTATGTATGTATTTATGTGGATGATCGGCAAGAGCTGGGAGTGGTGAAGGCCAAGAACGGCAAGGGCCGAGAACGGCGAAGGTTGAGAATGGCAAGGGGGGCCGAGAGCAGCGTTTAGCACGCGGAGTGCGAGTTGCCAGGGTAAGACCCTAAAGGATACCTGGGATATCCTCACGGTATGGACCGCGAACCCAGGGCCTGGTAAAGCGCCTGGGACGGCACGGCCGTATGTGTGTTTAGCCTGTTGGCAGATTTTCTTTATGTTGTGTGATTGATATGCCTATGTTATCTATTTGTGTGGAGTTTTCTTGCTGGGGTTCAGCTCACGGGTGCTCTGTGGTGCAGGTAAGGGCAAGGGGAAAATTGGCCAATGATGAGTATGGAGAGCGTGAGGCGACGTGTACATGTCTTGTCTGCCTGGCCGCCATGGCCAAGGGTATTTTTGGGAAATGCTTGTACTGAATTCTATTTTGTCGTTTAGTCGACCTAAAACATGTTTTGAGTTGTAAATATTTATAAACAGTATTTTTGGGATTCCTAATGTAAAACACTTATAATTTTCAATGAATGTTTATATTTTCAAATTATGTGATTTTAATACAGTTTAGTTACACTTTTAAGTTAAATGCTTGGTTACCCAGTTCAATGCACATTTTAAACTCACTTAGTAATGGCTCTAAGGTAGTAAGGCATTACAATATGGGCCGCATTATCAAGTCCTCCATTCAGAGCAGTTTCAGACATGTTTCTAAGGGGTTCTATCATCCCCATTTCATTATCGCCATGTGTGCTCAAGCTGGTGTGAAATGGGATCCTTCAAAGCCTTTGTTGCAACCCATGAATATACTAAATAGATCCTCCATCACTCGCTTCAATGTCATTGACACTGCAAGGGCTAGTTCATCATCTCATACCAAGGCTAGGCCACCACCATCAACCAAAAATATGAACTTGGCGGACCGTGTGACACTTGTGGAGGAATCTCTGTACAATACCTCTCAAGAGTTACCTGCTCACTGTACTAAATTCCAAGCACACCAACAACGCATGATTGAGTGGGCTAGTTATCAAGATGTTTGTTTCAGGATGAATGCCGTACACCTTGGCATTGAGATGACAAACTATCCACCTGCATCACAGTGGATTCTATCATATCCACCACTTATTCCCATGATGCAAGATGATGAAAACGAGGAGGAAACTGAAGATGATCAAGGAGATGCTTGATTAATGAGCATTTACTTCGGTTGAGGGAGTTTTTCTTTTTCTTTATTTTCTTTTATTTTATTTTTCATTGAGGACAATGTATTGTATAAGTGTGGGGGAAGGGAAAAACTGAAACTAAACTGCTTTAATTTTTATGATGTTATGTTATTTTTACTTTGATTTTTATTTTTATTATGTTGCATTTTTTTATGATGTTATGTCATTTTGTATTTGTTTTTGTTTTTCAATTTTAGTTTTTTTTTAGTTGTCATAAGCATGGCATGATTATGTTGGAAGTTGTTTGTCAATATTAAAAATTCTGATTGAGATGAGAATAGTTTCCTAAGAAATTGATGAATTTTGCATGAATTGTGTGCTTTACTCTTGTCTGGTTGTTACTTAAGCTTGATCTTTAATTTTTAAACATAATGTGTACAATTATATTTACTTTTTCACTATTGTTTGGAGATATTAATGCATGCTATCATCTATATATATATAGTCTCGACCACTCTAGAAATCATTGATTAATTGTTTAAGGTGAAATCCTAAGTACACATGATTAAGGCATTTTCTTGGGATCGTTTGAGCCTTTCAAGCTTACCTAAGTTGAATATCCTAGTTTCCCATTTTTGAGCCATAATGACTAATCTTTTTCTTTTATAAGTCAATATCTAAACCTTTGTAGCCTACATTTTTTATCTTTTTTTGTAATGCCCCGAAATCTCTGATATGGTTTAATGGCGGGAATAGTAGGCCGGGAGGGCCATACTTATTTAATTATGTCATTAATTGGTAAAATTCATGTATATGTGGATTATATTATAATATGATGTTAAATGCATGCATGTGGGTCCACACTTTTAATTACAGGGGTGTGATGATAATTTGGCCCGTTGAGGGTATAATTGTATATTGGTATGCATGTCAATGATATGTTGTTGAGCCCACATTATAATGTGGGTTTGTTCGAGCTATTCGGCATGAGACGATCTTGGATATTGATTAGCGGTCTAGTCATAACAGGCTTAAGTTCGGGGCTCAGGATGAGTCTCGGGGTGATTTTAATGATTAGAGTGTTACCGAAAGTTAAAGGGTAACGGGATATGAATTATTTGTGTTTGAGATTATCGAGAACAGCGGGAATTGGAGAAGGTTAACTATGATTAACGAGATAGGTTAGGAAGGACAAATTTTCCCTTGGGAGCCTTTAGAAACCCTTAAATGACCTAGGGTTATAATGGTCTTTTTACCCCTAGGATAGATATAAAGTGAGTTCAGCAGTAAAATTGAAGAGAAAAACAGAGTGTGATCAAGAGCTTACCCGTACCTTCCTCCTCCTTCATCTCCTTTGTGGATTTTGTGATCTTGTTGAGGATTTAAGCTTGGGAAGTAGGCCTTGGGAGTTTGCGAGAGTGGTCTACCATTGAAGAGCACCACAACCTGAGTTTGAGGTAAGTTTTTAGCCACTAGTTTCCATGTATGCTCTGTTTTAGTTGTTAGTTTCAGCTTATGATTTTGTGGTGGATTGTTGGAATTGATGGAAGTTTTGGTTGGGTTTAACTTGGGTTTTGATGAGGGAGTGTTATAGATCAAGTTTAGGGGTTGTATTGGATATTTGAGAGGTGTTTGAGCTTGGTTTGAAAGGTTGGTTCCAAGAGAAATCGCAGGGGAAGAAAAACCAGAGTTTTGGCTGAACTGGGGGTTGGGCCGCGGCATGGCCAAGGAGGGCCGCGGCTCTTGAGAGGTGCTGATGGAGGCCGCCTCTGTTTGGGGGGCGGGCCGTGGCATGGCCAAGAAGGGTCGCGGCCCTTAGTGGCATTTTGGCCAGAAATGGGTTTTTGGCTCGGGGATTCAAGCCTTAGGCCTCGAGATCGATCCTACTACCTGGTTTAGTAGTATTCGATGTATCAGAGGCTAGGTTTTGGTTTGGGAACCTTTGTTATTCATTTTATTGATGGAATCTCATAATTGGTTATGATCAGGTAACCGCTAAGGGACAAAAAGACAGGTCGTTCTTACATTAATTCTTGCTCGAACCATAGGTAAGAAAACTGCACCCCATATGTGACATGCATGATTATTCTTGAGGCATGTTGACTGTATAAATGTGGACATGGATTGATTAATGAATGCTTAGCAAATCTTGCTCATTTGTGTATGGCACTGACTCATTAGTCAGAATTGGCAAAGGTGCCGGTATCAACTGTGAAGCTGAGACTCATTAGTCAAGTTCGGCAGTGGTACTAGGCACTTGTCACACGGTGCTGACTCATAAGTCAGGACGGCCTTAGCGTGTTCAATGCAAGCCAATAAAGATTAGATCTAATCGATAACTGCATTGGATGACTCAAAGAGCATTAATGCCAGACCGACCTCAAGTTCGCTGAATACTATATGCGCTTGTGTGACTTACCCATATGTCACTCATCTGTTAAGTTAGAGACTTACCCATCAATCTCTCATCTGTTAAGTTAGAGACTTACCCATCAGTCTCTCATCTGTTTAAGACTAGTGGCTTACCCAGCAGCCGTTCTTCTGTTTAAATAAGTGACTTGCTTGTCAGCCACTCAGTATGGTTTTCTAGAACCTCAAGTGATATTCACTCATCTATTTAAGAGTTATATGCTCTATGTGATTATAATGATAATCATTTGATAATGTTTATATACAATACTATGTTTTCTTGCTGGGCTTTGGCTCATGGGTGCTATGTGGTGCAGGTAAAGGGAAAGAAAAGCTCACCCAGCCCTGAGTGGAGAGCTTAGGTGGTGATGTGTATATATGCGGCCGCTTGACCACCACGGCCAAGGAGTTCTCTGAGGAACTAGGGGGTTTACCCTATTTTTGCCGCTTAGGTCAGCGGGTTTGTAAATTTAAAACAGTAATGACCATTTTGAGTTACAAATAACTTGTAAACGTTTTGATGAGCTCATGAACAATTTTATATACTTAATAAAGCATATCCTCTCCTTTTTACTGCTTTCCACCTTAGCATGTTAATAACACTTAGAACACGTTTTTAACCAAAGGAATCGGGTAGCGGGTCAAATTTCTTGGTCACCGTAACTGTTCTGGGGCAACTAGGGCGTTACAACTTGGTATCAGAGCAATGCCAAGGTTAAGGTTTCTGTAGACAGGCCGGGCATGTACACATATCACTGAATTCAAGCTCGACTCATGGTTTGGTAACTATTTATGTGGTTATATGTATAACTGCTTAAATATAGTATATGTGCTTTACCTGTATGCATGAGACACTATGTTGAACCTGTGCCCTGAAATATGCTATCCTCAGCAAATGTGTGCTAATTAGTACTAAAATTGTTGGAACATACTCATTAGTATGGTTGTTTATGAATTATTATGCGATACATGCTAAGTGTTGAATGCTATAAACATGTATCTGCTTGTATAACTAAATGACTGTGGAATGTGATAATTTTCTGCTTGTTCTTGGACCGTAAGGCGGCAAGAGGTTTAGTTATTACTACCTGACTGGCTGTATTGATCCTTATTTCAGCAAGGTGTTAGATAAGAATGAATCCAAGGCAGACCGATACTTCAGCTGGCTAGAGTGATCAGGGCCAGAATAAGAATAACAATCAAGGTCAGGAAAATGACCAGTCTCAGATTCCACAGCCAGCTCATGGAAACTGGCAGCAGTTGTTTAATGATCTGCAAGCAACAATGTTGAAACAGAGAGAGGAGCTTTGTCTCCTAAGACAGCAACAAGTGCCTGCAGTGGCTAGTGTATCAGAGGTACCTCCTGTGTCGGTGCAGTAGAGCAGCTGCCTGAGGTAGGAAATAAATGGGAACCTCTTTATGAAAGGTTCAGGAAGCAGCAACCTCCAGTTTTTTAGGGCAGTGCAGATCCTGCCAAGGTGGAACAATGGATGAGTATGATTACCACTATCCTTGACTTCACGAGGGTAACTCGTAATGAGAGGGTGGCCTTTTCCACCTATATGTTTCAGGAAGATGCCCGGATTTGGTGGGAGGTAATTACCCAGACCAAGAATGTTAATGCTCTGAGTTGGGAGGAGTTTCAGACTCTGTTTAATGAGAAATACTACAATGATGCTATCAAGGCAGCTAAAGCTGAGGAATTCATCAGGCTACTTCGGGGAAGTTTCTCAGTCACTGAGTATGCCTTGAAATTTGATCATTTGGCAAAGTTTGCCAAGGAACTAGTGCCCACTGATGGGACCAAGAGAGAGAGATTCCTTCAGGGGCTACAGCCCAGGTTAGCCCGTGATGTTCTTATCACCACTGTGGCTGGGGTTACTACCTATGCACAGGTGGTTGAGAAGGCACTCACAGCTGAGAGTGCAGAGATCAAGATATGGCGTGACAGTGCAGCCATAAAGGATTTCAGGAGGACAGTTCCTTCATTTGTGGGTTCAGGTAGGGGTGTTGGCCCCAGTGATCAGAAGAGGAAGGTTCCTGACACCTTCCCAGTTCCTGGTCCTGATATTGCAATGGGTCGTCCAGGAGGTAGTGAACCCTGGAAGACTTGTCCTGAATGCCCTAGATGCAAGAGGCGTCATTTGGGAGAGTGTAGGTCAAAGGCCTGCTACTTGTGTGGAGCGGTAGGTCATTTTAAGAAAGATTGCCCTCAGGTAAGAAAAGAAGAACCCAGAAAAGCGGACAGCTCGGCCCCAGCTCGAGTGTTCGCATTGACACAAGCAGAAGTTGAGGCGTCTCCCTCAGTTGTTACAGGTCAGTTTCTTAGTGCTGGAACCCCTTATAATGTCTTGATTGATTATGGTGCTACACACTCTTTTGTTGCTAGTAGTGTTATTGATAGATTGTGTAGACCCTGTGATTTTTATGCTGTGGGGTTTGGTACTTTGTTACCCACTGGAGAGTTAGTGGTATCCAGGAGGTGGGTCAGATCTTTGCCAGTGACAGTGGAGGGCAGAGAATTGTCAGTGGACTTAATAGAGTTGGTTATGACTGACTTCGACATGATATTGGGTATGGATTGGTTGGCAAAGTATGGGGCAACCATTGATTGCAGAAGGAAGATGGTCACCTTTGAGCCTGAAGGTGAGGATCCTTTTGTGTTTGTTGGTGTTGTGCATGGACCTCGCATTCCTATGATTTCTGTGTTGAGGACTAGGGATTTATTGCAAAGAGGTTGCATTGGATTCTTAGCCAGTGTGGTTGATACCACTCAGGTCATGCCATTGAGACCAAAAGATACTAGACTTGTATGTGAGTTTCTGGATGTGTTTCCAGAAGATCTGCCAGGGTTGCCACCACAGAGAGAAATTGAGTTCGTGATAGAACTGGCACCAGAGACAGAGCCAGTGTCTAGAGTGCCTTACAGAATGGCCCCAGCTGAGTTGAAAGAGTTAAAAGTATAGTAGCAAGAGCTGTTAGATTTGGGTTTTATTAGACCTAGTTTCTCACCTTGGGGTGCGCCAGTTCTATTTGTGAAGAAGAAGGATGGTTCTCTAAGAATGTGTATTGATTACAGAGAACTGAATAAGCTAATTGATCAGTTGAAGGAGGATCTATTTGATCAGTTGCAAGGTAAGAAGGTATTCTCTAAGATCGACCTTCGTTCTGGTTATCATCAGTTGAGGGTCAAGGAAGGAGGTATACCGAAGACTGCTTTTCGTTCCAGGTATGGGCATTATGAGTTTTTAGTTATGTCATTTGGATTGACTAATGCCCCTGCTGCTTTTATGGATCTGATGAACAAAGTGTTCAAGGATTATTTAGACCAGTTTGTGATCGTCTTCATCGATGATATTCTGGTATATTCTCAGACTGAGTCAGAACATGAGCAGCATCTGAGGTTGGTTCTATAGAGACTGAGGGAACACAGATTGTTTGCTAAATTCAAGAAGTGTGAGTTCTGGTTGTCTCAGGTATCCTTTCTTGGACATATTGTCAGTAAGGAGGGGATTAAGGTAGATCCAGCAAAGATTGAAGCGGTCAGAGATTGGCCAAGGCCAAAGAATTCTTCTGAGGTTAGAAGTTTCCTTGGATTGGCAGGTTATTATAGGCATTTCGTGGAAGGGTTCTCAAAGATAGCTAGTGCTTTGATTGAGCTGACACGCAAGAGCCAAAGATTTGTGTGGTAAGATAAATGTGAGAACAACTTCCAGGAAGTGAAGCAGAGATTGATTACAGCTCCGATTCTGAGTCTTTCGACAGATCAGGAGAAGTTTGTGATTTACTGTGATGCTTCTCATCAGGGTTTGGGCTGTGTTCTGATGCAATCAGAGAAGGCAATTGCTTATGCTTCTCGTCAGTTGAAGGAGTATGAAAAGAGATATCCTACTCATGATTTAGAAGTAGCAGCTCTGGTCTTTGCTTTAAAGATATGGAGGCAATATCTCTATGGAGAGAATTGCGAGATCTATACAGACCGCAAGAGCTTGAAGTACTTCTTCACCCAAAAACATCTTAATGTGAGGCAAAGGTGTTGGCTGGAGTTAGTAAAAGATTATGACTGTGAGATTCTGTATCACCCAGGAAAAGCTAACGTGGTAGCTGATGCTTTAAGCCAGAAGGGTCCGGGACAGATTCATGGTATGAGGCTGATAGCCAGGGAGTTAGCAGATGATATGACCAGAGCTGGTATAGAGTTGCTGGAGGGTCAGTTGGCTAACACTACGCTACAGTCTACGCTGTTGGAGAGAATCAAGGAGGGTCAGCTGAGTGATCCAGAGCTGATCAAGATCAGAGAGGATGTTCTGGCTGGAGCATCCAGAGATTATACAGTGTCTGAGATAGGCTTGCTGAGATACAAGGGGCGGATATGTGTTCCGCTGGACACTGCTTTGAGGCAAGAGATTCTGGATGAATCTCATACTACACCTTACTCTTTGCATCCAGGCACCACGAAGATGTATCAGGATGTGAGATCGCTGTATTGGTGGCCAGAGATGAAGAGAGATGTAGTGAAGTATGTGGCTAAGTGCTTGACATGTCAACAGGTCAAGGATGAGCATCAGAGGCTGGCAGGGTTATTGCAGCCTCTGGATATTCCTGAGTGGAAGTGGGAAGACATCACGATGGATTTCGTGGTGGGCTTACCCAGGACTATTGGTCAGCATGATTCTATTTGGGTGATAGTGTAACGACCCGGATTTTCAAGACTCGATAATGCGGAAATATAAATGTTTTCATTTAACAAAATGTCTCAAAAACCCATAGAAAAAAAAAACTTTTTAAAAAGTCGTATGGCCATACTTAACATTTAGTTACAAACATGTTTTACAAAGATTAGAGTGAGCCTAGTTTAGGAAAATTACACAACATTTCCAAAAATAAAAAGGCTTCCCAAAAGGTCGGTCCACATGTACATTTGCAAGGAAGACTCCAGCGCTCACTGCTCTGCCTTGCCCTTGCTCTTACCTACAACATGAAACAACTAGGTAAGCGAAAACGCTTAGTAAGATCAACTTCCAAACAAAGCAGATAGAGAAATAGGGATCCGGACCCATCCGGACCCTACACAATCAATTTCAAGAACGCTAAAGCGTCCTGGCAAACTTATGGTCATGCCTGATAACCAATGATAAATTAATTCGTAACTAGATAAAAATCCTGCACTCAGAAAAATCCCAGAACAAGCAGATATATTATATCACAACTATATCTTATCAACAATTATATCCCTGCACTCAGAAAATCCCAGAGCAAGCAGATATATTATATCACAACTACATCTTATCAACAATTATATCCCTGCACTCAGAAAATCCCAGAGCAAGCAGATATATTATATCACAACTATAATTCGAGACCAACGCTCGACAATTTCCAACAATTCATGCGTAACGCGCCCTCCAACATAATTGCTAATCTGTAAAAGAGAACTGAGTCCCCACACTAAGATCTAGCCAATAAATATTCTCATCAAGGGTAACTATCGTGTTACCTAGGGCATCGCTACATATTCAAGAGTGTAATCCAATTTACACGATTTTATGGAGACTTCTATGTTAATCAGTGGTGCTGGTGAGCAGCTGCCCCTAGGGTGTTCAACCTCACTCTATCTTGGCAACCCCTAGTATCTCTAGGCACTCTCACGGAATGGCCAATATTCACGGCTGCTATCCGGGAATAACTTATCAGAGCACTTGCTCGGATTCTAACCGTCCAATGATTAAGTAAGCATGAGGGCCCCTAGGTCCCATTTATCTTGGCGCCCCTAGGTTTAACCAGCTTATCCTCATCTCATGGCCACTCGTCTCGGTAATGAACCGGACATAAATAAAATCAAGCAGTGTGACGGGGATCAACCGTCTAGGATATGACGGACTTCTACCGTTCATATTTTCTAAATCAGCACTCACTAGACTAACGTCTCTAAGCAACTTTCTATGACAGCCTATGTATATGCATGTATCCCTATACTAACATACAAGACAATAATCATTTCATGTTGCAGCCATACAATATAAGTTGACTTACTTGGAGTCCTTAGCGCTCAGCAAGTTTTCACCCTCCAACGTTCAGTCCAGTTACGCTTAGCCAATACTGTAGTTATCCATACAGTATACTCGGATTAATTATGGCACTAATAATTCATTATTATTATTTTGGGCAGTTTGGTCATTTTAATAAAAGTCATTTGTAAGGATTTACAATCCTTATTTGGTTTTAAACCTATTAAGGAAAGTTATACAAAATATTCGAGACTAAACCCTAAGTCTCGGGGAGACCTATCCTAAGGTCTCGATACCTAGGCTCGGGTATCACAATGGTATTTCCCACAATCCGCTAAAAATCTTATTCTTTCCAGGTATCGCTATTAACCCGCACTTTCGACTAGTCGGTTAAAATATGTAAGATTTTAGCCGGTATTATATCCAGAAAATACAAATAAATTCCTTAATTATTTTTAAAGAAAATAAACTCTTTAAATTTTCCTTTTATTTTTCTTAAGGTTTTAATATCTAAAAACCGTTTTAAGAAAATTGCCTAATTTGTCTTAATTAGGAAAACCGTTATAAATTTCTCATCTTGACTAATTAATTTTCCAAAAGCAATTAATCAATTTTACTTACTAGGAAAATAATTTATTTAATTATTTTTCTCAAAATATAGGGTTTTAAACCATCTTTTAATTTATTAACTATTAATAAATTAAATCTCTTATTTTTAAAAAGAATAAAAACTCTTTAATAAAAATAATTCATTTAAACTCAAAGGGATAATTTTAGTGAAAATATGATTTCAAGACTTACCAATTTATATCTTGAAATAAGCAAAATTTTACTTTTTACCTTATGTTCCAAAATCTCATTTTTACACTAAGTGTGAAAAACCTAATTTTCACATTTTTAACTACATACTTCGTTAGTTCATAACTTGAAATTTACTTACCCAATTGTTACCAAAATTTCCCAATTCCATTTTTGTTATGCCATTTAGCCCTTTGTAAAATCTTAGGTCAAAATGAGCATTTTTTATTGGTGAAATCATTTTCCAACAATGAGGTAAAAATGACCTTATTTTCAAGTCCTTATTTTTTCCAAACTTTGACAGTTAATAACTTTCAAACCGTTCAATATTTTCTTACCAAATTTTACAGTAGAATAATAGGTTATGCCAATAATATGTCCACAAAATTTTAGAAAAAACTGGGTTCATTTTCCCTATACAGTGGCTGTCCAAACTTGGTTCCGAAAATAAGAATACGAAAAAACAGTTTTTTACCTAATCTTTGAAATAGCATAACTTACTCATTTCTAAACATTTTTTTGTGTTTCAAAAGCTCAATTTTATGTAATCAATCTCAACAACATTACAGTACAATTTAATTTTACAAAAACAATATACAGTGGCTGCTTGACCCCTTGGAAGTCACAGCTCAAAACATGTTTTGTTTTAGGGTATCCTACAAAACCCTTGGGGGTTTTGGTTCCCATTTTCAAAAATCAATACACATGCATCATAAAAATTATTAAACAACTACCATAACCTTATTACATCATCAACAAGAAACTCTAAGCATTAGATATACAACATAATGCTTAAAACTAAAAACCCTACAACAAAATCATCAAAAGTAAACTTTTTACCTCTTTGGTGTTCTTGCTTAAGGTTTGGACCTTCCTATAAGCTTTGACTCCTTCAAAACCTTTCAAAAACCCTAACCAACTTCCTCCAACAACATAGGTAATTAGCTATTTGAAACTCTATGATTAAAACTTGACAAAAGTCTAGATTAATGAAACTTTACCTTAGGGAAAACCCTTCCTAGACCAAGACTTAGCTTCCAAGTTTCTTTGGTGTTCTTGGGGTTGAAAATGGAGAGAACACTTGAGAGAGTCTTCAAAAATCAGATGAGAGTGAATGAGGGAGGGAGAGTGGTCGGATTTGGGGGTTAGAATGGCTCACACAACTCTTCAAAATATCACAAAACACTTGAGTGCTTTTCTACCCACTTGCCCACTTGACTTCTTAATTAAATGGGATTTGAATTTTATAAAATTGGGTTCACACCACTCTAAAATAGCACATGGCCAGCCACCATTTTCCATATATGTGACCATTAATTTTTTTATTTTTTTTATTTTTTTATAAAGGTTAATAAAGGTTTATAAGAAGAAAAGTCCAAATTGACTTTTGACACATTTTTTGACTCTTATTGAGTTTTAATCACCAAACTTAACATTAATTAATTAAATTAAATGTCTCTCACATTTAATTTAATTAATCACATAATAAAATTTAACCTAAGGTCCATTCATGGAATAAAATTCCTCATTTCGGCAAAATTAGGCATTTAACACAAAATGCCCTAAAATTTCCATTTTCTTTTAGGTTTATTATTTTTGACCAAACTTTAACTTTTATGAATGTATTTTATGCCCAAAATATAATTGCCATGATTTTTCGTTTTATTTTCCGAGATTTTTACCCGATCAGGGTTTTTGTGTCGGTCCAGGACCGAAAGTCTTATCTTGACTTTTAAAATCACAAAATTCATATTTTGGCTAGCAATAACTCATGGAATACTTACAAACAAAATATAATATTATTTAAAATAATATTCTTAACCCGGGGGAAAAATACCGACCCGAGTCGATTAAAGGTACCCGAAAACGTAGGACGTTACAATACCTACAATTTATAAAGGTTTCGTCCTCGAAACTTAAAACAAATGAGGATACAGCTCCCTCATCTTGTCTTCTGTTTCCCAGGTTGCCTCTTCAATGCCATGGTTACACTACTGCACCTTTACCAATGGCACCGTCTTGTTCCTCAACACTTTTTCCTTTCGGTCTAGTATCGTAACCGGTTTTTCCTCATAGACGAGCTGAGGATCCACGCTCAGCTGCTCATAGCTGATTACATGCGAGGGATCACGCATGTATTTTCTCAATAAGGATACATGAAACACGTCATGCACCTTAGACAGGGCGGGCGGAAGAGCTAAACGATAAGCTACTTCCCCGATCCTCTCTATGATTTCGAAAGGTCCAACGAACCTTGGGCTAAGCTTTCCTTTCTTCCCGAATTGCATAGCCCCTCGTAGCGGAGCTACCTTAAGCAGCACATTATCGCCAACCTCAAACACCAGGGGTCTCCTGCGTCTATCAGCATATTTGCGTTGTCGATCAACCGAAGTTTGCAAGCGTTGCCTTATCCGTCGGATGTCCTCTGTAATCTGATCAACCTCATCCGATTCGAGAAACTTTCTTTCACCAGTCTCGTGCCAATGAATCGGTGATCGACATTTCCTTCCATACAACGCCTCATACGGAGCCATATTGATGGAATCATGATAGCTATTATTGTAAGCGAACTCTATTAGTGGAAGCTTCTCATTCCATGACCCTTGAAAGTCGAGCACGCAGGCTCTTAGCATATCTTCCAGTGTCTGAATTGTTCGTTCACTTTGACCGTCTGTTTGCGGGTGGAAAGAAGTGCTAAACTTCAGTTTAGTACCCAACCTCGTTTGGATTCTATTCCAGAATGTTGAGGTAAAACGCCCATCGCGATCTGATACGATGGAGTTGGGTACACCATGCAGTCTCATTATTTCCGCAATGTAAATATCCGCTAACTTATGTGCGCCTTAAGTTACCTTGATCGGCAAGAAATGAGCGGACTTAGTCAGCCTATCCACGATAACCCAAATGGCATCGTTCCCCTTGGGAGTGGTTGGTAGACCTGTGACAAAGTCCATAGTGACCATCTCCCACTTCCATTCCAGAATTTCTAAGGGTTGTAACAATCCGGCTGGTCGTTGATGCTCGGCCTTTGTCTGCTGACAAGTGAAGCAGTGTGCCACATATTCTGCCGTCTCCTTTTTCATTCCAGGCCACCAAAAGTACTTCTTCAAGTCTTGGTACATTTGTGTGGTACCCGGATGCATGGCATAAGGAGCATTATGTCCTTCGAAAAAGATTTGCTTCTTGATCTCGTCATCATCAAGAACACATATTCTTCCCTTGAACCCCAATACTCCATCCTCGGAGATATGGAATCCTGGTCGCCCCTCGTTCCTCACTTCGTGCATCAATCCTTGAACCCAAGGATCGACTAACTGCCCGCCTCTTATAGCTTCCATAATGGTAGGCTCGATAGAAAGATTAGCCAGTTGACCAACTACTATCTCTAAATCCAAGGTAGCAAGGTCGGCTTGTAACTGCGGTGAAATTTCCTTCACTGTCATCACATAAGCACCTGGTTGTCGACTCAATGCATCTGCCACCTTGTTTGCTTTTCCCGGGTGGTACAGAATGTCGCAGTCATAGTCGTTAAATAGTTCCAACCATCGACGCTGTCTCATATTCAATTCCTTCTGAGTGAAGAAATACTTCAGGCTTTTGTGATCAGTGTAGATGTCGCAGTGTATCCCGTATAGGTAGTGCCTCCATATTTTTAGAGAAAAAACCACTGCTGCAAGCTCCAGGTCATGAGTGGGATAGTTCTTCTCGTAATTCTTTAGCTATCGAGAAGCATAAGAAATTACTTTTCCGTGCTGCATCATCACTGCTCCCAACCCTCGGCCTGAGGTGTCGCTATAAATAGTATATCCCTCTGTGCCATTGGGGATTGTCAGCACTGGGGCAGTCGTCAATCTTGTTTTCAGCTCCTGAAAACTCTCCTCACACTTGTCAGTCCATTCATATTTGATGTTTTTGCAGGTAAGGGCAGTCATTGGTGCGGCTATTTTGGAAAATCCTTCCACAAATCGCCCGTAGTATCCCGCTAACCCAAGAAAACTTCTAACCTCATGCGCATTTTTCGGAGGTTTCCACTGCTTAACAACTTCTATCTTGGGGGGATCTACTGAAATTCCATTTCCCGACACTATGTGCCCCAGAAAACTTACTTTCTCTAGCCAGAATTCGCACTTCGAAAACTTAGCATAAAGCTTTTCGTCTCGCAGACACTGGAGGGCCAGTTCCCGATGTGTTGCATGCTCTTCTTGTCTTTTCGAGTATATCAGAATATCGTCAATGAACACGACGACAAACTTATCCAAATACTCTCGAAATACTCGGTTCATGAGATCCATGAATGCAGCAGGCGCATTGGTTAGTCCAAAGGACATCACTAAGAACTCGTAGTGACCGTAACGCGTTCTGAAGGCCGTCTTTGGTATATCCGTCTCCTTAACCTTGAGCTGATGATAGCCTGATCGCAGGTCTATTTTGGAAAATACTGACGCTCCTTGTAGTTGATCGAAAAGATCGTCGATCCTCAGTAATGGATATCGGTTCTTGATCGTCACTTTGTTCAACTCCCGATAGTCAATGCACATTCTCATCGTACCGTTTTTCTTCTTAACGAATAAGATCGGGGCTCCCCATGGAGAATGGCTTGGCCTTATGAACTTCTTGTCCAGTAACTCTTGCAGTTGTGACTGCAACTCCTTGAGTTCAGCTGGTGCCATCCTGTAAGGAGTCTTTGAGATCGGCGCAGTTCCCGGAATCAACTCTATCTCAAACACAATCTCTCGGTCTGGTGGAATCCCTGGGAGATCTTCAGGAAATACATCAGAAAACTTGCACACAACCGGTACATCCGATGGTTGTTGACTCGTTTCTTTATCCTTATCCACTATGTTTGCCAGAAAACCGATGCACCCGTCACTCAACATTTTTCTCGCCTTTATCGCAGAAATCATGGGACACTTCTTTTCTCTTGACGTACCCTTGAACTCGAATGGTTCTTCTCCTGCTGGGGTGAAGACCACTTTTCTGCGCTTGCAATTGATAACTGCTCCATATTTGGTTAACCAATCCATCCCAAATATGACATCATATTCATGTAGGTCCAAGACTAATAGATCCACCATTAGCTCACGATTTTCAACCCAAACTGGTACGGCTCTAACCCATGTTCGCACCGGAATATCCTCACCCGAAGGCAAGGATACCCCACCAATAACAGGCATAGGCTCAGGACTTCTATTTAATTTTTCCACAAAGGATGCAGATACAAAAGAATGTGATGCACCAGTATCCATTAATGCATATGCTGAGGTTTGGGCGATAGAAATCTGACCTGACACCATATCAGATGGGCCAGCTCCTTTGTCGCTTTGTGTAAGCGCATAAACTCGAGGCGGAGCTCCAATTTGTTTATGTTGGTCATTTCCATTGCCCTTGGCTGGCATTCGACAATCCTTAGCAAAGTGCCCTGGCTTTCCACAGTTAAAACAGAACCCGCACTCGCCCCGCTGGCGGCGGTTACACTTGTTGCACAATGGCCATTGTTCAAACTCACGTCTCGGCTGTTTGTTGTGACTAGCCATTGCCTGATTGGGAGGTCCCCTAAAAATCGGTCTTGTGCCTCTTGGATTGTTTGTTCGCCCCGAGTTCTGGCTGAACCTCGGGTTGAACCTTCCCCTTGGGCCATTCTGATTGGCCTGAAACTGTCCGGGGTTGTTGGGAGTGTACCTCCTGTCTTCGTTCTTCTGTGGATCTGGCTTGTCTGACACGGCCCAAGACTCTTGGCAAAGAGCCCATTCCACAGCTTCAGCATACGTCTCTGGGCCAGTTCTACCAGTGTCTACACACCTGGCAATGTCTCTGCGTAGGCCCTTCATAAAACTCCAGGTCTTATTCTCTTCAGTGCTCACCTGGTTCTTCGCAAACCTAGACAGTTGGTCAAATTTTCGAACGTAGTCCTGCACGCTCGATGTTCCCTGCTTCAGATTAGTGAACTCATTCACTTTGTGCTCAATCACCGCCTTACTAAAGTACTTGCCATTGAACAAGGTCAAGAACTCTAGCCATTCCATCTCGGCAACGTTATGCCCTTTCTTGGCTGCGTCCCACCAGATGCGGGCATCTTTTCTCAGCATATAGGTCGCGCAGACTACCTTATCTCTCTCAGTAGTTCCAATGAAGTCGAAGATTCTTTCCAAAATACTAATCCATTCCTCTGCCATTGAAGGGTCACTGCTCCCCTCGAATATAGGTGGATTTTGGTTGCCGAACCTCTCTGATATAGGTTTTGCTCGGGAAGCTCTTGGTGCTTCTACTAGCTATACAGGTTGCTCAATGATAACCTGCGGCCAAGGTTTTGTTCTTCATTGTTTCCAGGTGGTACTTCGTTGTTCTGAACATTATTGGGTGGCATGGGGAGTCGTCCCAAAAAGGGTGTTAAATCTTTCAGCTTGGAGGGCATCAGCGTCCTCCTGTCTCTTTTGCCCTCTTTTTATTTGAGCTCCCTGCGTCACCACTAGCCTTTGCAGATTGTTCATCTGCTCGGCTATCTCGCGAACTCTATCAGCTTGGTTTGGAGCTCTAGCGGCAGGCGCATTTTGAGCTCTATCAGCAGGTGCGGCCTGGCCTCGGCCAGCAACACCCCTTCCTCTTTGAGCTCTTGTCCTTGCCAATTGTTTGATTTTAATCAAAAGCTCTTAAGCGTATAAGGACGAGAAGTTAGTATTGACACAGATAGTCAATCAACCTAATTAAACACACCAAGCATATCAAGCACAACAAGAAATCAACACTTTTTAACGAAAGTTAGCAACTTCATTTCATAACCTATACCATATACAACAACGTTTCAAGTTTGGGTCGACCAGTCTAAGGGATTTACAAAATTAGCCCTAAAAAAAAAACGGACTTATAACCCTTCTAGACCAGTTACTAATTTCCTTAATCATATTCAAGGTAGGTATATATTTCAAAACTAGGTGGGTTTCTAACACCTATGCAGCGCCTAACACCTAGTCGGTGTCGCTGTCAGTGGCCATATCAGGACCTCCATCTAGATCCTCCTCGAGATCTTCCTCAGTCTGGTCCATCAGCTCCTCATAAGAAATTTCCCCGTCGCCGAGTTCTGCACTAGCCACTTCCTCCACTGGCAGGTTCTCAGCTACAACTACACCAATGTCCTACAACCTAGTCGGTTTGCAAGGTCTTTACAAAAAGTATCAACAAGACCCTCACAGCATAACCTAATCTAAGTTGTCCATCAACATATCCAGCTCTATGTCGGTTTCCTCGTCAGACTGCTCGAGATCCTCATCTGGCTCTACTGAAGACTTCCGTCATGTACTGCGTACATTGCCAAATGGTACGCCAATGTCGTCATTCGTACTCGAAATGGCAAGGAATTCTCATCGTTAAAGAGTCTATAGAAAATCGATTCTAGGGGAAGGGATCATGGGTAGTTTTCCTATCACAGGGTCACCTATCTCAGGTATATCGACCATAACCTACAATTTATAGAATTGAGGTGAATTAAAAGAAAACAACATACTAAAGGAAGAAACAGTACTTACAGTGAGTGCCGGTCAATCTTTGTGAAATGTACATGTGGGTTGTCTACAGAACCGGCTCAACTCAAGCTCTGATACCAACTGTAACGACCCGGATTTTCAAGACTCGATAATGCGGAAATATAAATGTTTTCATTTAACAAAATGTCTCAAAAACCCATAGAAAAAAAAAACTTTTTAAAAAGTCGTATGGCCATACTTAACATTTAGTTACAAACATGTTTTACAAAGATTAGAGTGAGCCTAGTTTAGGAAAATTACACAACATTTCCAAAAATAAAAAGGCTTCCCAAAAGGTCGGTCCACATGTACATTTGCAAGGAAGACTCCAGCGCTCACTGCTCTGCCTTGCCCTTGCTCTTACCTACAACATGAAACAACTAGGTAAGCGAAAACGCTTAGTAAGATCAACTTCCAAACAAAGCAGATAGAGAAATAGGGATCCGGACCCATCCGGACCCTACACAATCAATTTCAAGAACGCTAAAGCGTCCTGGCAAACTTATGGTCATGCCTGATAACCAATGATAAATTAATTCGTAACTAGATAAAAATCCTGCACTCAGAAAAATCCCAGAACAAGCAGATATATTATATCACAACTATATCTTATCAACAATTATATCCCTGCACTCAGAAAATCCCAGAGCAAGCAGATATATTATATCACAACTACATCTTATCAACAATTATATCCCTGCACTCAGAAAATCCCAGAGCAAGCAGATATATTATATCACAACTATAATTCGAGACCAACGCTCGACAATTTC
Organism: Humulus lupulus; assembly: GCF_963169125.1. Lineage (NCBI taxonomy): Eukaryota > Viridiplantae > Streptophyta > Magnoliopsida > Rosales > Cannabaceae > Humulus > Humulus lupulus. The sequence goes on along the minus strand of NC_084798.1, from coordinate 155,625,578 downwards.
CAACAATTCATGCGTAACGCGCCCTCCAACATAATTGCTAATCTGTAAAAGAGAACTGAGTCCCCACACTAAGATCTAGCCAATAAATATTCTCATCAAGGGTAACTATCGTGTTACCTAGGGCATCGCTACATATTCAAGAGTGTAATCCAATTTACACGATTTTATGGAGACTTCTATGTTAATCAGTGGTGCTGGTGAGCAGCTGCCCCTAGGGTGTTCAACCTCACTCTATCTTGGCAACCCCTAGTATCTCTAGGCACTCTCACGGAATGGCCAATATTCACGGCTGCTATCCGGGAATAACTTATCAGAGCACTTGCTCGGATTCTAACCGTCCAATGATTAAGTAAGCATGAGGGCCCCTAGGTCCCATTTATCTTGGCGCCCCTAGGTTTAACCAGCTTATCCTCATCTCATGGCCACTCGTCTCGGTAATGAACCGGACATAAATAAAATCAAGCAGTGTGACGGGGATCAACCGTCTAGGATATGACGGACTTCTACCGTTCATATTTTCTAAATCAGCACTCACTAGACTAACGTCTCTAAGCAACTTTCTATGACAGCCTATGTATATGCATGTATCCCTATACTAACATACAAGACAATAATCATTTCATGTTGCAGCCATACAATATAAGTTGACTTACTTGGAGTCCTTAGCGCTCAGCAAGTTTTCACCCTCCAACGTTCAGTCCAGTTACGCTTAGCCAATACTGTAGTTATCCATACAGTATACTCGGATTAATTATGGCACTAATAATTCATTATTATTATTTTGGGCAGTTTGGTCATTTTAATAAAAGTCATTTGTAAGGATTTACAATCCTTATTTGGTTTTAAACCTATTAAGGAAAGTTATACAAAATATTCGAGACTAAACCCTAAGTCTCGGGGAGACCTATCCTAAGGTCTCGATACCTAGGCTCGGGTATCACAATGGTATTTCCCACAATCCGCTAAAAATCTTATTCTTTCCAAGTATCGCTATTAACCCGCACTTTCGACTAGTCGGTTAAAATATGTAAGATTTTAGCCGGTATTATATCCAGAAAATACAAATAAATTCCTTAATTATTTTTAAAGAAAATAAACTCTTTAAATTTTCCTTTTATTTTTCTTAAGGTTTTAATATCTAAAAACCGTTTTAAGAAAATTGCCTAATTTGTCTTAATTAGGAAAACCGTTATAAATTTCTCATCTTGACTAATTAATTTTCCAAAAGCAATTAATCAATTTTACTTACTAGGAAAATAATTTATTTAATTATTTTTCTCAAAATATAGGGTTTTAAACCATCTTTTAATTTATTAACTATTAATAAATTAAATCTCTTATTTTTAAAAAGAATAAAAACTCTTTAATAAAAATAATTCATTTAAACTCAAAGGGATAATTTTAGTGAAAATATGATTTCAAGACTTACCAATTTATATCTTGAAATAAGCAAAATTTTACTTTTTACCTTATGTTCCAAAATCTCATTTTTACACTAAGTGTGAAAAACCTAATTTTCACATTTTTAACTACATACTTCGTTAGTTCATAACTTGAAATTTACTTACCCAATTGTTACCAAAATTTCCCAATTCCATTTTTGTTATGCCATTTAGCCCTTTGTAAAATCTTAGGTCAAAATGAGCATTTTTTATTGGTGAAATCATTTTCCAACAATGAGGTAAAAATGACCTTATTTTCAAGTCCTTATTTTTTCCAAACTTTGACAGTTAATAACTTTCAAACCGTTCAATATTTTCTTACCAAATTTTACAGTAGAATAATAGGTTATGCCAATAATATGTCCACAAAATTTAGAAAAAACTGGGTTCATTTTCCCTATACAGTGGCTGTCCAAACTTGGTTCCGAAAATAAGAATACGAAAAAACAGTTTTTTACCTAATCTTTGAAATAGCATAACTTACTCATTTCTAAACATTTTTTTGTGTTTCAAAAGCTCAATTTTATGTAATCAATCTCAACAACATCACAGTACAATTTAATTTTACAAAAACAATATACAGTGGCTGCTTGACCCCTTGGAAGTCACAGCTCAAAACATGTTTTGTTTTAGGGTATCCTACAAAACCCTTGGGGGTTTTGGTTCCCATTTTCAAAAATCAATACACATGCATCATAAAAATTATTAAACAACTACCATAACCTTATTACATCATTAACAAGAAACTCTAAGCATTGGATATACAAAATAATGCTTAAAACTAAAAACCCTACAACAAAATCATCAAAAGTAAACTTTTTACCTCTTTGGTGTTCTTGCTTAAGGTTTGGACCTTCCTATAAGCTTTGACTCCTTCAAAACCTTTCAAAAACCCTAACCAACTTCCTCCAACAACATAGGTAATTAGCTATTTGAAACTCTATGATTAAAACTTGACAAAAGTCTAGATTAATGAAACTTTACCTTAGGGAAAACCCTTCCTAGACCAAGACTTAGCTTCCAAGTTTCTTTGGTGTTCTTGGGGTTGAAAATGGAGAGAACACTTGAGAGAGTCTTCAAAAATCAGATGAGAGTGAATGAGGGAGGGAGAGTGGTCGGATTTGGGGGTTAGAATGGCTCACACAACTCTTCAAAATATCACAAAACACTTGAGTGCTTTTCTACACACTTGCCCACTTGACTTCTTAATTAAATGGGATTTGAATTTTATAAAATTGGGTTCACACCACTCTAAAATAGCACATGGCCAGCCACCATTTTCCATATATGTGACCATTAATTTTTTTATTTTTTTTTATTTTTTTATAAAGGTTAATAAAGGTTTATAAGAAGAAAAGTCCAAATTGACTTTTGACACATTTTTTGACTCTTATTGAGTTTTAATCACCAAACTTAACATTAATTAATTAAATTAAATGTCTCTCACATTTAATTTAATTAATAACATAATAAAATTTAACCTAAGGTCCATTCATGGAATAAAATTCCCCATTTCGGCAAAATTAGGCATTTAACACAAAATGCCCTAAAATTTCCATTTTCTTTTAGGTTTATTATTTTTGACCAAACTTTAACTTTTATGAATGTATTTTATGCCCAAAATATAATTTCCATGATTTTTCGTTTTATTTTCCGAGATTTTTACCCGATCAGGGTTTTTGTGTCGGTCCAGGACCGAAAGTCTTATCTTGACTTTTAAAATCACAAAATTCATATTTTGGCTAGCAATAACTCATGGAATACTTACAAACAAAATATAATATTATTTAAAATAATATTCTTAACCCGGGGGAAAAATACCGACCCGAGTCGTTTAAAGGTACCCGAAAACGTAGGACGTTACAGATAGTAGATCACTACACCAAGTCAGCTCACTTCTTGCTAGTGAGGACTACTTATACAGTTGACCAGTATGCAGATCTCTATGTGAGAGAGATCGTGCGTCTCCATGGAGCACCTAGGTCGATTGTGTCAGATCGGGACCCCACTTTTACTTCCAAGTTTTGGGGGAGTTTGCAGAAGGCCATGGGGACACAATTGAAGTTCAGTATAGCTTATCATCCTCAGACAAATGGGCAATCTAAGAGGACGATCCAGATTTTGGAAGACATGCTGAGAGCATGTGTGATGGACTTTGGTGGATCTTGGAGTAAGTATCTGCCTTTGATAGAGTTCTCTTACTATAACAGTTATCAGTCTACCATTGGAGTTGCACCTTATGAGATGTTGTATGGTAGGAAGTGCAGATCTCCCATTCATTGGGATGAGATAGGTGAAAGGAGATACTTAGGTCCTGAGGTAGTTCAGAGGACCAGTGAGGCCATTGAGAAGATTAGGGCTCGAATGCTCGCTTCTCAGAGTAGACAGAAGAGCTATGCAGATCCCAAGCGCAGGAATGTGGAGTTCCAAGTGGGAGACTATGTTTTCCTCAGAGTCTCGCCATGGAAAGGGGTGAGAAGGTTTGGGAAGAAAGGTAAGCTGAGTCCTAGATTTGTAGGTCCATTTGAGATCCTAGAGAGGATTGGTCAAGTGGCTTACAGATTGGCTTTGCCTCCGGCATTGTCGGGCGTGCATAATGTATTTCATGTCTCAGCTCTTCGGAGGTATGTATCTGAAGTGAGCCATATTTTGAGTTATGAAGATCTGGAGCTTGAGCCAGATCTCTCCTTTGAGGAGCAGCCAGTTCAGATACTTGACAGAAAAGATAATGTCCTCAGAATTAAGACGATAACTTTGGTTAAGGTATTGTGGAGGAACAGCAAGGCCGAGGAAGCAACCTGGGTGCTGGAGTCAGATATGCAGAATCAGTATACCGAGTTGTTCAGGTAAATTTCGAGGACGAATTTTCTATAAGGAGGGGATAGTTGTAATGCCCCGAAATCTCCGATATGGTTTAATGGCGGGAATAGTAGGCCGGGAGGGCCATGCTTGTTTAATTATGCCATTAATTGGTAAAATGCATGTATATGAGGATTATATTATAATATGATGTTAAATGCATGCATGTGGGTCCACACTTTTAATTACAGGGGTGTGATGATAATTTGGCCCGTTGAGGGTATAATTGTATATTTGTATGCATGTCAATGATATGTTGTTGAGACCACATTATAATGTGGGTTTGTGCGAGCTATTCGGCATGAGACGATCTTGGATATTGATTAGTGGTCTAGTCAGTACAGGTTTAAGTTTGGGGCTCGGGATGAGTCTCGAGGTGATTTTAATGATTAGAGCGTTACCGGAAGTTAAAGGGTAATGGGATATGAATTATTTGTGTTTGAGATTATCGAGAATAGCGGGAATTGGAGAGCGTTAACTATGATTAACGAGATAGGTTGGGAAGGAAAATTTTTCCCTTGGGAGCCTTTAGAAACCCTTAAAGGACCTAGGGTATAATGGTCTTTTTACCCCTAGGATAGATATAAAGTGAGTTCAGCAGTAAAATTGAAGAGAAAAACAGAGTGTGATCAAGAGCTTGCCCGTACCTTCCTCCTCCTTCATCTCCTTTGTGGATTTTGTGATCTTGTTGAGGATTTAAGCTTGGGAAGTAGGCCTTGGGAGTTTGCGAGAGTGGTCTACCATTGAAGAGCACCACAACCTGAGTTTGAGGTAAGTTTTTAGCCACTAGTTTCCATGTATGCTCTGTTTTAGTTGTTAGTTTCAGCTTATGATTTTGTGGTGGATTGTTGGAATTGATGGAAGTTTTGGTTGGGGTTTAACTTGGGTTTTGATGAGGGAGTGTTATAGATCAAGTTTAGGGGTTGTATTGGATATTTGAGAGGTGTTTGAGCTTGGTTTGAAAGGTTGGTTCCAAGAGAAATCGCAGGGGAAGAAAAACCAGAGTTTTGGCTGAACTGGGGGTTGGGTCACGGCATGGCCAAGGAGGGTCGCGACTCTTGAGAGGTACTGATGGAGGCCACCTCTATTTGGGGGGCGGGCCATGGCAAGGCCAAGGAAGGCGACCCTTAGTGGCATTTTGGCCAGAAATGGGTTTTTGGCTCGGGGATTCAAGCCTTAGGCCTCAGGATCGATCCTACTACCCGGTTTAGTAGTATTCGATTTCTCGGAGGCTAGGTTTTGGTTTGGGAACCTTTGTTATTCATTTTATTGATGGAATCCCATAATTGGTTATGACTAGGTAACCGCTAAGGGACAAAAAGAAAGGTCGTTCTCAAGGGTCGTTCTTACATTAATTCTCGCTCGAACCAGAGGTAAGAAAACTGCACCCCATATGTGACATGCATGATTATTCTTGAGGCATGTTGACTGTATAAATATGGACATGGATTGATTATTGAATGCTTAGAAAATCTTGCTCATTTGTGTATGGCAGTGACTCATTAGTCAGAATTGGCAAAGGTGATGGTACCAACTATGAAGCTGAGACTCATTAGTCAGGTTCGGCAATGGTATTGGGCACTGGTCACACAGTGCTGACTCATAAGTCAGGACGGCCTTAGCGTGTTCAATGCAAGCCAATAAAGATTAGAACTAATCGATAACTACATTGGATGACTCAAAGAGCATTAATGCCGGACCGACCTCAAGTTCGATGAATACTATAAGCGCTTGTGTGTCTTACCCATCAGCCACTCATCTGTTAAGTTAGAGACTTACCCATCAGTCTCTCATCTGTTTAAGACTAGTGGCTTACCCAGCAGTCGCTCTTCTGTTTAAATAAGTGACTTGCTTGTCAACCACTCAGTATGGTTTTCTAGAACCTCTAGTGATATTCACTCATCTGTTTAAGAGCTATAAGCTCTGTGTGATTATAATGATAATCATTTGATAATGTTTATATACAATACTATGTTTTCATGATGGGCTTTGGCTCATGGGTGCTATGTGGTGTAGGTAAAGGGAAAGAAAAGCTCACCCAGCCCTGAGTGGAGAGCTTAGGTGGTGATGTGTACATATGCGGCCGCTTGACCACCACGGCCAAGGAGTTCTCAGAGGAACTAGGGGGTTTACCCTATTTTTGCTGCTTAGGTCGGCGGGTTTGTAAATTTGAAATAGTAATGACCATTTTGAGTTACAAATAACTTGTAAACGTTTTGATGAGCTCATGAACAGTTTTATATACTTAATAAAGCATATCCTTTCCTTTTTACTGCTTTTCCACCTTAGCCTGTTAATAACACTTAGAACACGTTTTTAACCAAAGGACTCGGGTGGCGGGTCAAATTTTCAGTTCACCGTTCACCGTAACTGTTCTGGGGTAACCAGGGCGTTACATTTTCTATGACCCATTATACCATAGTTTTATATGATTGTTTAATTTTGTGGGTTGGGTTATTTATTATAAGAAGGGAAAGGTGTATTTGTTTCTTGGATTATAATGTGAAAGTATATGATCTACTATTTTTTTTTAATGAGTTGAATTGAAAAGAAAAAATCAGAAAAAAAATCTGCACTGAGAAGTACGAAAAAAAAAAGTATTGCAAAAGTACAAGTGAAGGGGAAATAGTAAGATCACTGTTGAAAGAGAAAAATTGGAAAGATTATGTATATTCTTGAATTGTATGGAAAATTTGTGGGAAGATCTAGAGAATAGAAAGAAAAAAAACTATAGGCTATGGTGTGATTTAAGCTTAAATATTCTTTTTTCATCTACCTTCAACCTTAGCCTTACACTACAAGCTTTTAAAGACCTTATGATTCTTGATTATGTGTGTTTACATTAGTGGAGAACAATTGGTTAATGTCTATAGAGTGGATGTTTTTCATGAAAATATTATTATACATGAGATTTTAAAACATATTATGGCATTTATAAATTGATTCAAATATTTGTGTTTTGGTTTGTTTAATTGTGCATAATCATAAATAAGATCAATTTTTAAGTGGTGACTAGACATTGAGTTGAAATTCTGAGTAATGTGGAATTCATATTTTTCTTATAACTCATATTGGTTGATCAATCTTTGAGATAACAAAAGAGTTTCGACAAAATCATTGCTTATGTTTATTTGTTTAGTTTTTAGTTTTTATTAGTGATTTTGCTAAGGGACTAGCAAAGTTTAAGTGTGGGGGAATTTGATAAGGGTATTTTGGATATTATTTTTTTTTATCCTTTGACACTTAGATAATGTTCCTTTCAAGTGTTTTTAGGTGTTCTTAGCTTTGTTTTACGCGTTTTTTATTTTTAAGCCATAAAATATTTTATATGGTATTATTGATGAATTTGATACATTTTTGTGGTTAGGAATGAGTGTACAATGATAGGACTTGAGGAAATGAAGTTTGGAACGAGTTTGGTGTATTTTAGAAGTGCCTAAACTCGAGGTTCGAGCATAAAGTTATTATGAAGAAAAAGCATGCAAGCATCAAATGGCCTGTGACCGCGGCCACCAACATTTACTGGCCGCGACCTGGGAGTCAGGGAGTAGTGGACGCGGCCACCACGATCTCCTGGCTGCGGCCTCCGTGCGAATGTGGCCCAGAAACCTCCTGTGGCCGCGACCACCAGGAATCACTGGCTGCGGCCGTGCGACAATTTTTTCCTTAAAAGGCAATTTTTAAATGTAATTTTTGATGGGCTATAAGAGGGATTAGGGTTAACTTTTATTATAACTTTGGATTGTGAATTTTAGAGGCTAGAGCAGCAAAGGAGGAGAAATGACATCATCATCTATATTCTTCAATCTAGTTTTTCTTTCTTCTCAAAACTCTTTTATTTTCATTGAATATTTATGTTTATGAATGTGATTATGGAGTAGTTTTCTTTATAGTTGAGGGTTATTTCAAAACCCTAGACATGAGATCTTGAATGCATTGATGAATTGTATTCCTTTTATTCCCTTGTATTAAATTGCTTCTATTTTTCTAATTGAATGTTATGAATCTTGTGAGATCTTTTTAGGTGGCCAACTAATTAGGGTTTTTCATTGTTCTACTATCAATTTAGGATTTATATTCACCTAATAGTTTAGGATTCTAAGCAGAGTGATAAATTGCAATTAGAGTATTGTTACAGGTATTTTGATTGTGATGAAAAATAGAACCTAGGTTAAATGAGTTGTATGCTTAATGAATTTGTTGCCTAGATTAACCTATTTCCACAAAGTGTAATGCTTTTACTAGGTTAAATAGATCGCATGCTTAATGGGTTTATTACTGGGCAAAAAGGGTTAATTAAGAGCGCTTAGCTTTAATTAAGTATAATAGGGAAACTGGGATAATTAACTGCTTAAGTGTTATCTGTGGGGTTAATAGTTTAATGGGGAATAAGGAATATTATTCATCATTGTTGATAGATTGATTTTTGAAGGTAGAGAGTAATTCTTGACTATTTCTTTAATATTGTTATATCCTTAGTGATTTAATCTTTGATATTTATTTCATTTTATTTTTTCAGCTATTAAAACTAAAACCCCTTTCTAATTTCAGTTTAGTTATTATTTTGAATAATAATTTGATCATAGTCATCGTGGGTTCGACCCTTATTTACCGCTATACTGAAGTAGCTGGTGTAAGTGAATAAAAAAATATATATTTAAATTTGATACGGCATACAACACGCATCAAGCCTATTGCCTCAGCTCTCAGAATTCATCTTCAGTTCTCTGAAGTTTAGCTTGCATTTCTGAAAACATTTGTTGCCAGTTATGTGGGGCAGGTGGAGGGTCCTGACCCTTGTTGTTATCTTCGACCATATTGTCGCGGAATCTAGTTGATCATAGAGGCATAACTTCAATATGCCTGCAATGAATGACGACGCACATCAGGAATGATAACAACATCCAAAGAAACCACCTCCCACTTCAACCAATTAAACACAAATATTAAACCAACACAATGCACACACATCATAATCATATAACAATCAAAGGGGCCATGCCCTAGCATTATATATACTCATCATGCTCTACATATATCAATCTGGGAAACAGGGCAATTCAAATAAGAAATTAAAAAGACAGTTCACTAAATACCGACCAACCCTAAGTCGAGCTTGTCTCTAGCAGTGAGCGTACATGTTCGGTCAATCTCCAGTAACCATAAACATTGACACGCTCTGATATCAAATTGTAATGTCCTATTACCCTAGAATCGTTACCATGTGATCTTAAAATGTGCCATTAACTCGCTAGTTGAGATTTTTGACAAAAAAGTGTGATTAAATTAAATTAAGGACTAATATAATGAAACTTAAGTATAAAAGGTTTGAACATTCATTAAAGTCAAAAAACGGTTACATTGGGATCCCCAAACATAGTTTAAAACATAATTACAACTCAAAAGTAATTATACAGTCGACCTAAGCGACACAATCAATCATTCATACAGCATTCCTCAAAACTACCCCAGTCGTGGTGGTCAGGTAGACCAAACATGTACGCGTCGCTTCATGACCTCGAATTCATGCTTAGTTGGCCTTTCCCTTGCCCTTACCTACACCATGGAGCACCCGTGACCCAAGACCCAGCAAGAAAACTCCACAAACATAGTATATGACCGCTCATTTCAGTAAATACATAAATAAATAGACACAACAGACAATTCACATCAACAACTTAAGCCGACCAAGGTGTGTTACCATGCACCAGTTTCACGGTTCTAACTGAGGGGGTGAATACGACACCCTAGATGGTCATGCCATGGAAGCCTTCATTCAGCATGCTTATTGTCATTTCCGGCCCTTGTCGATCTTGGCCTACGCCTATCATTCACAAACACACATACATGACATAACAATTATAGACACTCAGCCTTAATACTAAACATAGATAATCGGGTCATGCTCTACTCTAGGGGCACAAAAAAATTTCTTACCTAAGTTGCGAGCTAACAGAATAGGGCGATTCCGAGCACGATACCTAATCTCGAGCCTTAGTGGTATAACCTAGTCAAAACGTAATAATAAAGCATATCCATCAAACCCTAAACCAATTAAAAACTTAAGAATAATATTCTATCTCCGGGACCCCGAATTCCACTAAATCGGGTAATAGAATTCCTCCCGAGCCGTTAAATTTGAGTTCCTAAGCTTAAAAATATGTTTTGGCCATTTCCCTTAATTAGAGTCGTGGCCCAACCCCTAGGGATGTGGCGTGCTAAAAGTCACAGAGCCCAAGGCTTTCTCTCCTGGGGACGCGGGCCACGACGTCTAGGCAATTTTAGAGAATCACCAGGTCCCTCCCACACACATAGGTCGTGGCGCCTAAAGAATAGCGCCGCGGATCGAGCTCCAAAACCCAGAATTCCCTTACGTTTTCTTGAACCAATTTCACTAAAATTCACCCTAATCAATACCCAAACCTAGAATTACGTCTAGAATTCATATCAACACAACATAATAATTATAATTACCCCAAAAACTACTCCGTACTCTGACCAAAATCCAAAATCAGCCTAAGTTTTAAACCTTAAGAAAACCCCTAAATTACAGCAGAAAACCACCAAAAAATCAGAGTGAAACCCTTACCTCAATAGAGAATTCGACCCTCAGCGGCCTCCAACCTTTCTCCTAGCTTGATTCCCCAATTCCCAGCCTCAAATCCTCCATAAATTCAGAAAGAAGAATGAATAAGTAAGCCTAAGGAAGAGAGAGAGAAAAACGTGTGAGAGAGAGTGTGTGATGTTTTCTTTTTCTTGTTCCTTCTATCTTCTTTCTACAGAGTCCTAAGGGTTGAGTCTATCCCTTTTCAAAAGACTAAAATGCCCCTTATCCAAATGTTTACCTTCAATGGCCCCAAGGGCGAAAATGTCATTTACCACATTTCTACTAATTCCTCGAGTAGTCCTATAAATCCCCAATTAACCCCGACATACCCAATAATTGTTAAATAACTACCTGTTACCCAGTAAATCTCGAACACACACTAAGTTCCTGAAATTCCCCTAGGCTCATCCCGAGCCGGGTATTAGACCCCGTTGTGACTATTCCGCTAATCCGCTCCCTAGGACTGCCTCGACCTATATCGTGAATACACCCACATAATAATGTGGTCTTTGTCATAACACACACATAATTACATTTGTGCCCCTAACAGGCCAAAATTACAATTATGCCCTTATTAACAAGAATGGGCCCACATGCATATTTAATTCACCTAAATATGCACATATATATTCACATTATAGTATAACTTAAGTAATTAAATATTGATGCACATAAATCACAATTACTTCATTTATTGCCCTCTCGGCACACTAATCAAGGCACTAAGGCTTATTAGAAAATTTGGGACGCTACAGGTGTCATTACTTGGTTCGGCCATTCTACATTAAAATGTTCATTCATTACATGTGGGGCACGCCTTCTACCTGTTTACTTCTCCATTAAACTCTACTATTAATTAGTGCTCGTTTACTCCTCCATTCATGATCCATATCAAGAAATCTTCTATGAACAATGTATGTAATTTTACTTCTAATCCCTACAGAGGGAGTTTCTTCATTACATGTGGGGCACATCTTGTACCCTTTTGTCCTCCACCTAGACATCATACCATAAGTTGGGTAGTCGTTAATGGTCTACAAGAATGTTGCATGCATATTGAGTAAGGTACTATTGTATGCATCTCGTGTTTTGACACCATTCACCCACAACTCCTTCAACTTGTCAAGCAAAGGTCTCATATATACATCAATATCTTTTCCAAGTGAAGAAGTACCTACAATTAGAATAGACAACATTAATGACCGTGGTTTCATGCACTTCCACGACGATAAGTTGTATGAGACAAGTATCATATGCAACATGTTGTAAGAGTTACTCATGTCTCCAAAAGGATTGAAACCATCTGTAGCCAATCCAAGCCTAACATTTCAAGGTTCGGCTACGAAAGATGGGTACAACTCCTCAAGGTGCTTCCACACCTTACCGTCAGCAGGGTGCCTCATCACACCATCTTCCTTTGACCTTTTAGAATAATATCATCTCTTATCAGTATATATCGAACTATACAACCTCTTCAATGTTCCCATGATTATCTTGCCAGCGACACTCACCACAAACCGGACAGAATTCCCAATTTGCATTCTCCTTCCAAAACAATGCACAATCATGTTTGCAAGCATTGATGGACTCATATCCCAATCCAATACTCCGCAACTGTCTTCGCCTCTTAGTTAGACTTAGGTAATATTGTTTCGTTAGGCATAGCATCGACTAACGATTCCAGCAAACCATCAAAGTCATGGTTGTTGCACTTGTTAATAACTTTCAGATGCATCAGCGTCACCAAGAAGTTCAATGCGGAATACTTTCTGCAACTCGGGTACAGTTCAATTGACATCTCTTTGAATAAATTGTCATACTTGCCGCGATGTTGAACATCATCTTGGGGAGGATCATTATAGTTTCTAGCAGAAATGTCATCTTCAGCGTAAACATCCTTCAGGATATCTGTCATCTCATCTCTATCCTCATCTCGTACCACATCTGGTGGCGGCGATAGTGCCTCTCCATGGTAATGTCACACTTTGTAGGACTGTATGATGCCACTATTGAATAAATGCATCAAAATTGCATTTATAGGCTGGAACTTAACATTCCCACATTTCTTGCACAGACAATGAGTCAAACCCTGTTCATTCACCACATTTTGAGCGACCTCGATAAACTCCTTAACACCATTTCTATACCCCAAATACCAACGATTCCTAGCACTCATCCAACTTCTATCGCTTGCCATCTTCAACTAAAATTATTAAGAGAACAAATTATCACTAATTATCAGTAAGTGATAATAAGATCCTATCTTTTGCAAAAATAAAAATGTATGATGTATTATGATCTCTTATTTTAAAAACAACAAATTATGATGTATTATGGAAGAATCGTAAAATTATGTCTTATGCAATTTTATTTTTCTACCTTATTAGTAAGAAATTATATTATAATTAAATTTTTAGTTAATTATTAATTATTATAATTTTTTGTAAATCATTTAATTATTTGTTGCTTTTATTTATTCATTATTTAATTAAATATTAACTAATTAAAATATAGTTTTAAATTTATTTAATTATATATTAAATTCATTTTGTAATTTTTTTAATTATTCCTCAAAGTTATTTAATTATTTACTTAATTATTATTTAATAACAATTTTATTATATTTTCATTTTACTTAATGATATTTGATTTAATTAATATCATAAATTAATTATTTTTTCAAGATTACTTAAAATAAACATTAAAACTACACAAAAATATATACTGAATATTCCTAGAGCATGCAAAACATAAACCAAGATTAATAACATATATCAAATCTTTTTGTCAATAACATCAAAATAGTTTATTTAATAAATATTTATCAACAAATAATATTTGTTTACCCAAAAACGGTTGTTGATGACGTTGCAATGATTTCTCACACGTGGTTGACACGTGGCAGAGTCAAAATAAGACGATGTTGTTCGATTATCGACCAGCTATACATTGCTTCGTCAAGCCAAACTATTAGATACGACCAGGCTGGTCGTACAATTTGATTTATTTCCTTAAAAGATTGTAATCCTGTAATAATTACGTTGATTATTTCATCTTTATTGCCTTGATACGCGGATATTAAGGATAGTTAAGGCCCATTGGCCAAGGTAACCCCCCTTGAGCCTATAAATATGCATGAAATAGCTCAAGGAGGGGACTTTTTTCTGGGAAGCTTTTTTCTGAATATTGAAAGAGAGAGAATATAGTGCAACTATCCATCGTCTTGTTGTAATTCTCCCAAGGTTTGTGAAACTCAAGAACCCTAGTTCTTTGATCACGACATTGGGATTCGATATTAATAATAGCACTAAGTGGACATAGGTCATTACCATTCATTAGGGCCGAACCACTATAAATTGTTGGTGTTTCTTCTTTACCATTAGATTAAACTCTTAATTGTCATCTCATTTCTTGTCGTATTTTTGACTCCGTGTCGTTGGCCAAATCGAGGGTCAACATTCTGGTGCTTTCATTGAGAGCTTGATAAAAAACTGTAAGAAAATCTAATGGCGAAGACATCCAAGAGAGCTGGACAGACCGCTGGCGCTGCATCATCCCAACCTCTTCCCCCAAATGTGGCTGAGAATCAACCACATTTAGACTTTGAAGAGGAGGAGTTAGATTTGGAAACGCTGAGGGCGACACTGGGGGTGTTGCAGGACGAGTTGGCTAATCTGAGGGCCAATCAGGAGAATGCTGCGGAGATAATGGTGCTACAACAAAGATAAATTGAACACTAGCACCAGGAACTGAGTGAGCAGCAAGCAAACATGGACCGTCGGCAGAGGGATGCCATGGCTGCTCTTGAAGCAGCCATCCAATTGGCTCGGAGTCAGGCTGTGCCAGCCTCTCAGCTAGATCAGCCACCGAATGCGCCACCTCAGAGAGCTCCCAATCCTAGCCCTCCACTCCAGCCAGCAAGCCCTCAAAGGCCGGAGTAGCCACCTGTGGCTCAGGATGATGTCCTAGTTAGGGATCTTGATCAGCAGCCTCCATCTCAGGCTGGTCGAGGCAATCCCCAGCGCTCGAGGCAGAATACGGCCGGGCAGCCGCCCCGCAGCCCTAGACGCCCAGGGGATGAAGAGCCGAATCCACCGAGCAGGGGACAACGTCCTTCTGCCAACAAAAGGAACATCGAGTCAGGCTCTGCAGTCAGGGCCCCCCCATGGCATAAAAATTCACGGGGACCCAACGACCAGCGCAGGCCTCCCCCTGATGTGCGGGAAATTCCAGCCCGAGGAGGAAACAGCGTGAACAGTCGGTCACGCCATAGCCGATCCCAGTTTAGAGATGGCTACGATTATAATGAAGCTGACTCTGGCAGAGGAAATGTTGGTCAGAGGAATTAGGAAAGAGGCTGAGGCAGAAACCCCCCACTTAGGGAAAATAGGCCAGCTAGCCATAACGCTAGGGGGAAGCCCAGGCAACAGAACGTGTTTGATCGGCTAGGAATTAGCGAGCAGAGACGCATGGATGACGATTTAAGGGACGTACTCAACGACCATCGTGAAAGGCATGATGAGTACGCTCCCACGGCACAGGTTGCCCCTGTGGTCTCAGAAGCAGTTCAGGCTCATATTAATGCTCTGAACCAGGCAGTACAACAGTTGTTCGAGGGACGGACGTCCCACATAGAGTACGATAGGAGGAGGGGCACTCCTTTTGTATAGAGGATTGCTGCGGCTGAAACCCCCAGTAAATTCAAGATGCCAACACCGTCGAACTTTGATGGGTACGGAGACCCAGTATCTCACGTTAACAAGTTTGAGATACAAATGGATATACAGAAAGTGTCGGAAGATGTCCACTGCAGGATCTTCCCCGTGACACTATCTGACACTGCCCAGGATTGGTTCTTTAAGTTCCTTCCTGCTAGTATAGTATCTTGGGAGATGTTCATGAAGGAATTTTACGGACAATTCTATGCGGGTCGCGTACACCCTACAGAGGAGAACCAGCTGGTCGAGATACGCCAGAAAGAGGGAGAGCCCTTAAAGGAATATATCCAGCGTTTCATACGAGCAGCAGCTGGAGCCAAGACAGTGGGTGATGAAGGCAAGATGATGGCCCTAACTACTGGGGTTAGGCACCATTCACCCCTCTGGAGTAGCCTAAGAAAGAATGGGGTAAGAAGTACCCAGGAGTTTTTGGATCGAGCTGATTGATATATCAAGCTCGAAGACGTGATTGCCAATGAGGGAAAATTGCCAGCGAAAGACAAGGGGCCAAAGGAAGAACCCGCCAAGGCCACCAACGGGTCGGAGAAACCCAATGGCAACGGCAAGGGCAACGGGAATGGCAATGGTAGGAATGGTGGAAAATGGGTGAACAATGAATCCTCAGCTTCTGAGAATAAACACCCCATAGGCAATTGATACGAGCCGAGATCACCAACTACACGACACTTGTCAAAAGTCGAGCAGAAGTCTACCAGGCGACCAGCTCAAACGTGCCTTACAAACGACCCGCACCTATAAGGAAGGATATCTCTAAGAGAGATACGATGAAATTCTGTCGTTTTCACAACGACTACGGGCACGACACTAACGAATGCAACCAGTTGAAAGACGAAATTGAGTTCCTGATTAGGCAGAGGCATCTAAGAATGTATGTGCGAGCCGTAGGAGGGTCCGAGCGAGAGGCTCAAGGTGGCAACGAGCATGCACCTTTACACCAACGCTCGCCACCTTTACAGCCAGCTCCTGTGGCAGGCACTTTACTCACCATCTGCGGCAGCCCACATCTTGCAGGGGATAGTGGGAAGGCAAGGGAATGATACGCTCGAACCCTACGCCATGACCAGGACATCGAGATGATGAGTGTGGAGGATCAAGCATCAAAGAAGGCTTGAACAGAGGAGGAATTGATAACCTTCTCTGAAGACGATGCCCAGCACGTACGATTCCCACACTCCGATCCGCTGGTCGTGGATGTGAAAATTGCCAACATGATGGTGAAAAGGGTGTTGGTTGACGTAGGAAGCTCGGTCAACATCCTATACAAGTCTTCACTGGAGAGAATGAAGTTGTCCATCAAGGATCTGGAGCCATGCAACCAAACCATCTTTGGTTTTTCTAGCGAAGGGCTCGCCCCAATTTGGTCGATTAGGCTTCCAGTTACAGCGGGCACTGCACCTGCTAACAGGACATTACTCACTACTTTCATAGTAGTTGATTGTCCTTTGGCATATAATGTTGTAATTGGGAGGCCAATTCTGGTCGATCTATGAGTCGTCACTTCAATAAGGCACCTTGCCATGAAATTCCCGACAGACGCAGGGGTAGGATGTGTGCTGGGAAACCAGCAAGAAGCAAGGGATTGCTACAATGCCTCGATAACTAAAGCAAAGAAAGGTATGTCGAGGGAGGTTCCCGGAATAGAGTTACAAATGGCAGTTTATGAACAAGCCCAATCAGGTGATAATGTCACCAAATAGGGTGTTGCCCAAAGTGAGGATAGAGACTTGGATCCTCGCTTTGGGGATTTTGAGGAAGAGATAGGACCAATCGAGGACCATTAAGATGTCCAACTCGATGAAGAAAATCCGACCAGAGCTGTGAAAGTCGGTAAAAACTTAAAGACAACAACAAAACAAACAATGGTGGAATTTTTGAAGAAAAACCAGGAGGTCTTTGCCTAGTCGCACAAAGACATGATCGGAATAGACCCTGCAGTCATTAGCCATGTCCTTAATATAGACAAAAAAATTCCACCAGTACAACAAAAAAGGAGGCTGCTCGACAAAGATAGATCAAAGGCCTTAAAAGAAGAAGTCGAGAAGCGCAAGGAGAATGGATTCATCAGGGTAGCGTTTTATCCATCGTGGATCTCTAATCCCGTGTTAGTTCCCAAGTCGAATGGCAAATGGCGAACATGTGTGGATTTCACAGACCTCAATAAAGCCTGCCTGAAAGACTATTTCCCACTCCCAAGGATCGACCAACTGGTCGACGCCACTGCAGAGCACGAGATTCTCTTTTTCATGGATGCATACTCTGGGTATAATTAGATTAGTATGCATCCTCCTGATGAGGATCACACTAGCTTTCAGACTGACAAGGGACTTTACTGTTATAAAGAAATGCCCTTCGGTCTGAAAAATGCTGGTGCGACTTACCAGCGACTGGTCAACCACATGTTTAGGGGGCTAATCGGAACAAAGATGGAGGTCTATGTCGACGACTTGCTGGTTAATTCGAAGAAGGCGGAAGGGCATATAGAAGATTTGCAAGAATGTTTCAACGTCTTGAACAAATATCATATGAAGCTAAATCCCCTTAAATGCTCCTTCCGAGTAGGATCAGGAAAGTTCTTGCGATTTATATTAAACTCGAGAGGAATTGAAGCCAATCCCAAGAATATCAAAGCCCTGATCGACATGAAATCGCCAACAAAGATCAAAGATGTTCAAAGTCTGACCAGAAGAATTGCTGCTCTGAGTAGATTTATTTCCAAATCAACGACAAGTGCATCCCATTTTTTAATCTACTTAGAGGCAACAAAAAATTGGAATGAATGGAGGAGTGTGAGCAGGATTTCCAAGAATTAAAGTGTAATGCCCCAAATTTTCCTAATAAGGGTTAGGACCTTGATTAGGAGGCCGGGAGAGCCATAATTGATTTATTATAGTATTTAACGATTATATGCATGTTTACGTGAATTATATTATCATATGATGGTGAATGCATGCATATGGGAGAATTTATTATTGTGAGGGTATTTTGGTAATTTGGCCACTGTGGGCGTAATTGTATATTTTGGATGCATGGTTGTGATTAATTAGTATAGCCACATTATAAGGTGGATTGGTTCGAGCTTATCGACATGAGACGATCATGGGGTGTAAGTGTTCGGTCTAGTCATAACGGGTTTAAGTTCGGGGCTCGGGGTGAGTCTCGGGGTGAATTTAATGATTAGAGGATTACCGGGGATTAAAGGGTAATGAGATATGATTTATTGGTATTTGGGAATATTGAGGATAGCGGGAATTGGAGAGCGTTAATTATAATTAACGAGATAGGCGGGAAAGGACGATTTTACCCTTGGAAGCCTTTAAAGGGGTTTATTTGGCTTAGAGGCATTATGGTCTTTTGACCCTAAGGATTTATATCAGCTTTTAAGTGTTGGAAGGCTGTGGAAATACAGGGGAAAAACAGAGATTCTCTTCCTTCTCTCCCGATAGATTTTCTTCCTCTTTTCTCTTTGGATTTTCAAGCTCAGTTTGAGGGATTAAGCCAAGGAACCAAGCTTAGCCAAGCTAGGGTTATGCCCCACCATTGAAGAGGGTGCGTTTCCAAGATTAAGGTGAGTTTCTAGCCACTAGAACTCTTGCTTTTGCTCTGTTTTATAAGTTAAGTTTCAGCTGGTTTTGGGTTGGAAACTTGGGAATTGGTTGGAGTTTTGGCTAGGGTTCTTGGGGTTGTGGTCCTTAGGACATGTGGAGATGGTATTTGGGTTCATTTGGGAGTTAGTTTGACGTTTGGAAGCTTTTGGTTTGGGTTAGAAATGGTAAAATCGAAGGAAGGAAAAACTGGGAATTGGCTGGCTGAAGGTAGCGCTACAGTGCCCAGTGTAGGGCGCTATAGCGCTACCTGCAGGGAGGTTGGGCGGTTTGTGTTTCTGCCTTGAGCACTGGGGCGCTAGAAGGGCAGCGCTGTAGCGCTCCCCTGTTTCATCTTAACCCTGTTTTGAGGGTTTTTAAGGGCTTTTGGCTTGGGGTTTCAATCCTTAAGGCCCGGGATCGAATCTACTCACCGTGTGGGCATGTTTCGAGGTCCCGAGAGTGGGGTTTAGGTTAAGACCCTATCTTTGGTGATTTTCATTAATTGGAGATCGTTTTGGTTATGGCTAGGTGACCGTCAAAGGATTAAGGATCGATCGTTCTCAAGGGTCGTTCTTGTTTTAACTTCTACTCGAACCGGAGGTAAGAAAACTGCACCCTGTGTATATGGGACATGCATGGTTATTATTGGTGCATGCCGGTTGATTAATATGTATAACATGCATGGTTATTATGATGCATGTTGGTTGATTATTATGTATGACATGCATGGCTATTCTTGATGCATGTTGGTTGACTGTTAAACGTGACATGCATGGCTGTTATTGGTGCATGTTGGATTGCTGGATATATTGCATATGATGCATGAGAAACATGTGATTGGGACATGCTTTATATACTGAGTATGATATTGTCCAGAGCTTGAGCCTCTGTGTTTATGCATGGCCCTAATAGCACTAATACCTGCTTAGTAAGCATGCTAAATGCCTCGTTTATGGATATGGAACATGAAATATGTGATTGGTGGCATGTCTTACTTGTGATCGACACTGACTAGTCAGGGACCGACTCTAAAGTCGAGAATTACGCATTGAATGGCTCTATGGCATTAATGCTAGACCGACCTTAAGGTCGATGATTACGCATTGAATGGCTCTATGGCATTAATGCTAGACCGACCCTAAGGTCGATGATTACGCATTGAATGGCTCTATGGCATTAGTGCTAGACCGACCCTAGGGTCGAAGAACTTATAAGCGCTTGACTGGTCTATGACCAGATGTTTATAGCCAAGGTATATGACCCCGGTGACCGTTTGTCACATGGCTAAGGGATGTTGTCCATAGTTTCGACTCTAGAGTCATGAGGAGGGTTATGTTGGTGACTAATCACCATGCACCTATCCTAATCAAACTTATGAAAGAATCATGTATCAGTTAAGCCCTGGTGACCTTATCGTCACATGGCTAGAAGGAGCGATGCTCATTATTGTGACTTTTGGCTATTGTCACCTATTTGCTTGGACTGATAGTCCTGAATGGTTGTTATGATCGTTGTTGATATTATATCATGCTTTATTGTGTTTTCTTGCTGGGCTTCGGCTCACAGGTGCTACGTGGTGCAGGTAAAGGCAAGAGGAAGCTGGACCATCCTTGAGTTGAAGAGCTTAGGTGGTGATGTGTACATATGCAGCTGCTCGTCCTCCACGGCCGAGGTTTAAAGTGGAACTAGGGTTGAACCCTGTTTTGTCGCTTAGTACGGCCTGTTGTAAATAGTTTCTGTAATAAACTCTGAAATTATATTTTCGGGATCCCAATGTATATGTTAAACGTTCTAGTGAAACGTTACATCTTAACCAAAATGTTTAAACCCTAAACCGCTAATCATATTTAGTTACACGATTTGGCCAAATGACTCGATTAGCGAGTTTTGCACTGTTTACAAGGCACGCCGTAACGGTCCCAGGAGTTGGGGCGTTACATAAAGACTCACATGGTGCAACCACCCATTCTATCGAAGCTGGTTGATAAGGAAACTTTGTTTGTCTACTTGGCGATTGTAACGCCCTACTACCTTAGAGCCGTTACTAAGTGAGTTTAAAACAGAAATTGTGCATTTAATTGACTCAAAGTGGTTTCTAAAACCAAAAGTGTGATTAAACCAGAGTTTAAGGCTGTACTCTTTTAAAAATGTTTAACTTCATTAAAAGCGTTAAGTATAGAACATCTGGGATCCCAAAATAAGGTTTGAAAACTAATTACATCTTGAAATAAGGTTACAGTTGAGAAATCATAAAATCATAGATTATTACAGCCATTTTCGAATAAACCCCCAACCAAAGCAGTCGGGCAGGCCAAACATGTACGCGTCGCTTCACGCTCTCCGTACTCATGGTTGGTTGACTCAGTCCTTGCTTCTACCTGCCACACGGAGCACCCGTGAGCCGAAGCCCAGCAAGAAAACCCAAATAATACATAACATATGCAAATAATATCACTGGCATAACTCACTGATAAATAGGAAATCATCAATTAAACAAACACGGCCATGCCGCCCCAGAGGCCTTACCAAAGCTTGGGGTCTCGGTTCTCACCGCGAGGATAGCTCATGTATCCCTTGGGTCCCACCCTGAATATAAGCATCCCATGTGCTGAGTGTTACTTTCGGCCCCACGGCCGTACCCGGCCTACGCCGCACTCGGCCCTTGCCGTTCATTTCATTATAACCACACATATAGTACATTCGAAATAATCATTCACACACATCATGATTCATTTAAGGTTAAACATTTGCACATAATACAATCTGGGGCCATGCCCTATTCTCGGGTGTTACGGTTTTCTTACCTGTATTCCGAGCCTCCTGATGCACTAAAGCCGCGAGCACGGTCCTCTAGCACGAGCCTCACCAACAACCTAGTCACAACACACAAGAAACATCCCTCAATACTAATCAACCCAAAACCACTTCCCGGGACCAATCCCGCACTCTCGGGACCTCTAAAACCTTAAAACAACACCCTGGAGACATCCCCCGAACCCCCGGAGCAAAGGCCTAAAATTGTCAAAAATGTCAACCTGAAATTTGCCTTGTGCCGCGGCACCCATCAGTCAGGGACTCCCTCGCCGCGGCACGAAAAACCTGTGTCGCGGCACGCCTTCGCAGACCCAGAATTCTGGGTTTTTCCCTGCACTATCTCCGAGCTAAAACCTTCCAAAATCATACCAAACCAATACCCAAACCCCAAAATCAATTTAAGACTTCAAATGGACCATCTAACAACCCATAAACACTAGATTCAAGCTCAAAACACAAACATAACCAACAATCCACCCTTAGATTGCAAAAATCAGCAACTTCAAAACTCAAACTTTAAAAAAACTTAACTCAAGCTTTAAGTTTCACAAATCTAAACATAATCAAACTTAAATATGCATAAATCCTTACC
Source organism: Humulus lupulus (assembly GCF_963169125.1). Classification (NCBI taxonomy): domain Eukaryota; kingdom Viridiplantae; phylum Streptophyta; class Magnoliopsida; order Rosales; family Cannabaceae; genus Humulus; species Humulus lupulus. Next base: position 155,602,941 of record NC_084798.1, on the reverse strand, counting down.
TTAAGTAGAGAATCCCATCCTAAGCTCCCTTGATTCATCTCCTAAGTCTCCAAATTTCAGCTCCTTCACTTCTCTTCTTCTTCTTCTTCTTCTTCTCATTGCCCTAACTTTCCTTCTCTTTAGTTTTTCTTCTCTTTATTTCTAACAAAACCAATCCATGACCAAAATGACTAAGCCCCCAAACCGTGTACCCCATATAACCCAGCTGCCATTTATCTAATTCCCAACCAAATGACCATTTTGCCCCTCCTTGCCTATCCTTTCCCAACTAAACCTCAAGGGCACTTAAGTCCTTTCATTTCTATTTCATATCTACCATTTTCTTTCTAAAACTTGTTACTCTCAGCAGTAACAAATGGTTACCCAGGTTACTAAATCTCCAATAACCATTACCCGCTAAATCTCAACTTAACCATAAAATTCCCGAGGTACCCCTAGGCTCCTCCCGAGCCGGGTATAGAAATCCCGTTGTGACTCTTAAGTTAACTAGCTCTCTAGGACCGTCTCGGCACGTGCATCACAATAATAAAACCACACCCACGCAGTAAAATTCACAGAATACAATTATCACATATCAATACAGTTATGCCCAACATGGCCAAAATTACAATTACGCCCTTCTAACACGATCCGGGCCTACATGCATACTAGTAAACATAGCCATGCATCTCAGTTAAACAAATAGCCAAATAACATGCTTTAAATCATAACCATGCATTTAACTCATAAAATCACACATAAATCCCAACATGCCCTCCTGGCACACTAATCAAGGCCCTTAAGCCTTATTAGCGAATTTGGGTCGTTACAGCGATCATGGAGTACGCTGCTAGTGCTTTCTTAGTAAGAGAAGAAGAAGGCGTACAGAAGGTTGTTTATTAAGTAAGCAAAAGGCTAGTTGGGGCGGAGCTGCGGTACCCACCTATTGAAAAGTTAGCCTATTGCTTAATTTTGGCCTCTAGGAAGCTGCGGCCTTACTTTCAAGCTCACCCAATCACAGTTTTGACCGACCAGCCTCTACGGCAAGTTTTACAAAAGCCAGAGGCCGCATGCATATTGTTGAAATGGGCGGTTGAACTTGGGCAGTTTGATATCTCTTACTTACCGCGAGCAGCGATAAAAGGGCAAGCCCTAGCTGACTTCATTGCAGAGTTCACTGGACTTTCTGATAGCGAGCAACTCGAAGAGCCTGAAGAGCTTGAGTCTCAGAACCAAACTCCCTCATGGAAGTTATTTATAGATGGCTCCTCTAATGAGCGTCATGTAGGGGCAGGTGTGATTCTGATTACGCCTGAAGGGCATCGATTTCACTGCGCAATCAGGTTTGACTTCACTGCTTCTAACAACGAGGCTGAGTATGAAGTGTTGCTCGCTGGGTTACGATTGGCCAGGGACTTGAATATAAAGGTACTTGACATCTACAGTAACTCTCAGCTAGTGGTAAATCAAGTCATGGGAGAATACCAGGCTCGAGGTTTAAAGATGGTTGCTTACTTAAAGAAAACAAAGGATCTATTGGCGCAGTTTGACAAGTACACCCTCCAGCAAGTACCTCGTGACTAAAATTCAAACACTGATGCTTTGCCCAAGTTATCAAGTGCGAAGGATGCTGATACTCAGAACATAGTGCCAGTTGAACGATTATTTGCACCAAGCATCTGAACAGAGGAGACCATTCTGGTGATCCAGGTGGCGGATACATGGATGGCACCATACATAGAGTACCTGACGCAAGGCGTGTTACCAACGGACAGAAACAAAGCCAGGACCCTTCAACGACAGGCTGCTAGGTATATCCTGGTCGATGGAATTTTGTACCGAAGGGGATACTCAATGCCACTCCTCAGATGTATTTCGAAAGAGAAGGCCAAGGAATTGATGAAAGAAGTACACGAAGGCTTTTGCGGGGACCACGCTGGGGGGCAAAGCTTGTCAAAAAAGATCCTGAGGCAAGGGTATTTCTGGCCAACATTGAGTGAAGACTCGATGGAATTCGTGTGGAGGTGCGACAAGTGCCAGAGGTTCTCCAAAATCCCACGAGCAGCCCCTAATGAGCTGAAACAGATGCAAAGTCCATGGCCATTTGCAGTTTGGGGTATAGATCTAATTGGATCTCTGCCCACAGGAAAGGGCGGTGTCAAATATGCTGTGGTTGTCGTCGATTACTTCACTAAATGGGCCAAAGCTGAGCCACTTGCAACCATAATGACCAAGAAAGTGCTGGATTTTTTGGTAAAAAACATCGTATGTCGCTATGGATTGCAAAGGAAAATCGTCTCAAACAACGGCACGCAGTTTGATAGTGATCTGTTCATAGATTTTTGTGAACGACATGAGATTATCAAGAGCTTTTCTTCAGTTGCTCATCCCCAAGAAAATGGACAAGTCAAAGCAGTCAAGAAAACGCTAAAAGATACTATGAAGAAAAGACTGGAAGAAGTTAAGGGGGCATGGCCGGAATAATTGCCTGAAGTCCTTTGGTCATACAGAACTTCCCACCGAACAGCAACAGTCCATACTCCATTTTCACTAGCTTATGGGTATGAGGCTATGTTTCCTGTTGAGTTAAATCCGTCGTCACATCAAAGAATAATGTACAATCAAGACTCTAACAACCAACTATTTATGGAATCCCTGGATTTGGTCGATGAGAAGCGTGAGCAAGCCCAACTCTGAGTGGCTGCTTACCAGCAAAAAGTCGCCTGGTATTTCAATTCTAAAGTGCATGAAAGAAAATTCAATGTCAGAGATCTAGTACTGCGAAGAGTTTTCTTAAACACCCACGACCAGGCTGCTGGAGTACTCGGACCTAACTGGGAAGGACCATACCAGATTGAAGAAGTCCTCCATCCAGGCACCTATAAACTTGCTTGCTTAAATGGAGATCTTGTTCCTCGCTATTGGAATGGAGAACATCTGGGCAAGTACTATCAGTAAACAATTCTTCTTAAAGAATTGGCTTGTATTAATTTTACTTTTTACAAGTTATGAAAAAGGGCTGGTCATTTTATATGACTATTCGCTTATAATTGTAAGATCTCATTGATCACTCGTACAGACATGTTTTGTCCTTTTAATACGAGAAATATAAGGGATTGTACGCAGCCAGTCATTCTTGCCAATTATTGTATTTATTACAAGTATTTGCTCAGTACGTGTGTTGTTTTGCTGTATTATCGTTTTAATTCATTTGCCCCAAGCAGTAATGTTCGAACAGGTTTTGGTCAAGGCAAGTGACTAAGGACCTAAAGCTCCTCAATCACTTAGGGGGCATATAAGGCATCTATTAAGCAAAGCATATCGAAAGGTATGTAACCACATGAGAAAAATAACTGAAAGCATGCTAGGGTACTTAGAGTATTTTTCAAAATTTTGTATTTTTTTAAATCAAACCAAAGTACTGCTAAGTTCGTTCATGCGAACAGATGTTATAATAAAATGCAAATATTATAATATCAAAATGAATTCTTTTACAACGCGAGCAGTGACTGCTCGGATGTAATTGTTCAATAAAAAGAGAAAAGCTGCCCGTGCAGCAATAAAAGTTAAAACATAAAATTGTTTTTACATCATGGCCCGTTGGTCATGTAATTCAAAAATAAAAAGATAAAGTTATGAAGTAGCTGGGGGATCCTGTGGCGATTTCTGCTGCTGATCGACTGCATCTCCAGCTTTTTCTCGGGCACCCTCGATACCAGTCGCTAAAGAAATCTCTAGAGACCTTGGAATTGTTTCCTCTTCCAGATGAGCAACACACCTAGCCAACTCCGCCTCCCTGATATGGTCTGGAAGACAGGAGAAATTAGCATTAGGGTTGATTTTCCTGAACAAGTAGAAACACTCGACCGCCGCCCTTTCGTAGCCTTCAAGATTGCGAGCATTCTCTTCCTCCAGTGCAATGACTTCTTTGCATCTTATCTCCAGCTCAACTTGAAGCTTATGGGCTTCCTGGTAATTTATGAGCGAGGTCTCCTTGTACTACTCCTTCGATGCAGTGATCTTGGCAATACTCGCCTCATTCTTTTTCAGCTCTTCTTCAAGAGAAGTGATTTTGGCCTCAGTCACCTGCAGCGCCTCGAGGTGCTTCGCCTCAGCCTCCTTGAGGGCCTCGGTATGCTTCACCTCGGCCTCCTTAAGGGCATCAGAATTCTTTGCCTCAACCACCTTCAGCCGCTCAGCATGAGTATCTTCAGTCGCCTTGAGTTGCTCGGTGTATCGAGCCTCAGCAGCACTAAGCTGATCGCTAAGTCTCTTTTCGAATTGAGCAGTCAGCGTCCTCGAGCATCGCCAGCCAGAAGTCATAGTAAGAACTCCCTGCGATCAGAAAGAGATAAAGTTGTTAGTATGAGCGAATTGGCAAGAAAATTAATAAAGTACGATAAAGAAAACAACTTACAACAAGCACTCCGTTCAGTGCGCGGTTGAAGACTTGGTCAACCGCCATAGAGCCAGTCTCCTAAATTGCCTCCCGGCTGCGATGGTGCTTTGTAATTTTGGACAGCCTATCTTTGGCTGAATTAAGCACCACGCCCGTGAGGTCGTCGCCCGAGGCTTCTTCTCGGCGACTAGCCGGCTACTGGAAGGTAGACATTGGAGGCGTAGGGACGGCTTGAGCTGGAGGAGGAGTCTGTCCAACCAGAGACGGGGGATCTGGGTTTACTTGAGATGGAGGAGTTGCGTCTCTAGCAGGAGCTGGTGAAGGAGTTTTCTCCTTTGTGGGAGTAGACATAGGAGAGTCGTCTGTTCGAGATTTCTTCGTGGACGGATTGCTGCATCCCTCCCCAAATTGGTGCTTGTGGGACTTTTTCTTGCTCGCTGATTTGGCGTACAAGTCAAAGGCTAGTTCGGCAGGCATGTCTGCAAAGAAGAAACAAGCGAACAATCACGCAATATAACAAAAGGAACTTGCTAAGTTTAGGAAACAAGGGCAAAGAAATTAAAAGTATAATACCCGAGCTATAATTACTACTCGCTACACTATTTACTTTACTAGTGCTACACTCACTCTCTAGCCTGAAGAAGTTTGAATTTAAAGCAGGTGGGTATTTAAAGTTGCCATCCCCGTAGAAAAGGTGATAGGGAATAGGCAAACTATCCAAAAGCAAAAAATCAGTATCGTTCTCGTCCGACGACTCAAGAATAGGATCTGAGGCCTTCTTCTTGCCCTTCCCTGGAGGGACCAGTGCAGCAGCAGGTCGCGGGGTGCCGGTTGGTTCATTAATGGTCACCTCTGTTTCCATCCTCGGTGGAGGTTATGACACATCTTGTTGTTGCTCGGGGACTTCAGTGCCGGTGGCACTCCCTGCAGTAGATTCCCTCACATCCTGGTGAGGCGCCAAAAGGCCAACCAGCCTCAGATTAGCCTCGGCAACCAGCTGTTTGACACTTTCCTCTATGTCGGTCATTCTATCCAAAAGGGCTGATCGGACCTCCATGTCTGGAGTAGGAGCTGGTCACAGCCATGGGCCTGAAATACACTAAATCTCTAAGGGAAATGCAGGAAGAATCAAAGGAAAATAATAAACGACCAGGAGTGCAAAGGTATTACCTCCTTGTGTGAAGGCCAAGTTGTTCACGACCATATCGGCAGTCAGAAAGTACTCCATATGGAGCATCCCCACATTGGATATGAAAGTAGTATCACTCAGGAAAGTGCGCGTCGTTTCCTGGTGGCAGAAATGGAAGAACGCCGTGTTTTCTTAGTTGGGGTTGGATTTTAGGTCGAACAGGTAGTTGACCTCGTGTGGCGTGGGGACCGGTTACTTCTATATCTATAAAGGTTATAGAGTGCAGAGAGCATTCTGTATCCATTTGGGGTTATTTGAAAAGGAGCGACCCCAAAATAATTGGCCACTCCTTGGAAGAAAGGATGAAGAGGCAGGATCTCTCCTGCCTCGATGTGATACCTCGACCAGGCGCTATACACGCCTCCAGGAAGATTCGCCTGTTGGTCTTTGGTGGGTTGGACTAGGGTCACCCCAGGGAGCCCGTACTTCTTGATATAATTAGCGATCATCCTAATCGTTACTCGACTAGGAGGAGCGACATACCACTCGACATCTGGTTGAATGACGTTTCTAAGTTGGGCTTGAGCTTGGATTCCAGGCTCGGGAGTACTCTCAGCTCTATCGCTGGTCGAGGTAATTTTTGAATGAGGGGCAGGCTGGTGTTCAGAAGGTTTTTATGTTTTCTTTTTCTGGGCAGTGGATTTTACTCTTCCCATGGTTGAAAGGTTTGAATGAGGTCTGTTAGGTGGAGTTCGAGAAAAAGGGATGTCCGGAATGAGTAACGACGACTGTTCTTCGTCCACGAGCAGTTACACGAGTAGGTCGTCGTCAATTGGTCTCTCACCTCCCCATGAATCTTGCATCAAAATCTGCGAACAGAAAAGGGGAGATGAGAACTTGGAGTCTAAAGACTTGTGTTGAAAGTGGTAATAACGTTGCTCGCATATAAATGTTAAGCTTTTATACGACCAGCAACATTCTAGCAAAAATACTAAGTTTCTTACGAGCAGTTTGAGAAACGGATTAAAAAGTGGAAGTAAAAAGTTTTTCAGAGAAAACTTTTTCGATTTCGAGAGGGCGGGAAAAACCTAGTTTTTCAACTAGCTTAAAAATCGAATTTTTACTTCGATTTTACGCCCTAAATCTACAATCTAGACTACCAAACTGACTCCTAACTCCTATGAAATGTTATTTCACTACCTTATCAAGCATCGATCAATATGCCCATTACCCCAAGACAGTTTCGGTCAAGAACAGTCAAGAACTTAGATACGAAACAAATAAAAAACAATTTTGCATGGCAACTCAAACGACTGAAAGGTTCGTAAAACTTACTTGGATGAAAGGTGAAGTATGAAAACAAAAGCTTTGAGCATCTGAACGGAGATTCCTTAGATTAGCAGCAGGAGCTTCTGGGATTTTCTTGGCTTAAATGGTCGAAGTTCTTCAGAGTTCTTGAAAAACAGAAGGCAAGTGAAAATGTGAATTTGGGGTATTATTTATAGTGATTGAGAGACCATAAAAGAAGTAATCATGAGATTAATTTTTTCAAAGTATGGGGAAGTGTAATAGCCGTCAGACAAGTTTTTGGAAAGCCAAAAAGACGTGATTGGACATGATTGGTTACTTTTTTCGAGAAGGCATGAGCGGCTCTGACAGATTTGGTGGGGTAAGCGAAGAGTCTGTTTTCTAAGTTTACTTTATGCTGGTTGCAGTAAAGTAAACTTGGGGGGAAAATGTTTACCCAAAAACGGCTGCTGATGACGTGCAAGGATTTCTCACACGTGGTTGACACGTGGCAGAGTCAAAATAAGATGGTGTTGTTCGTTTATGGACCAGCTATACATTGTTTCGTCAAGCCAGACTATTAGATACGACCAGGCTGGTACAATTAGATTTATTTCCTTAAAAGATTGTAATCCTGTAATAATTACATTGATTATTTCATCTTTATTGCCTTGATACGCGGATATTAAGGATAGTTAAGGCGCATTGGCCCAGGTAACCCCCTTTGAGCCTATAAATATGCATGAAATAGCTCAAGGAGGGGACTTTTTTTTCTGGGAAGCTTTTTTTGAATATTGAAAGAGAGACAATATAGTGCAATTATCCATCATCTTGTTGTAATTCTCCCAAGGTTTGTGAAACTCAAGAACCCTAGTTCTTTGATCACGACATTGGGATTCAATATTAATAATAGCACTAAGTGGACGTAGGTCATTACCATTCATTGGGGCCGAACCACTATAAATTGTTGGTTTTTCTTCTTTACCATTAGATTAAACTCTTAATTGTCATCTCATTTCCTGTCGTATTTTTGACTCCGTGTCGTTGGCCAAATTGAGGGTCAACAATATTTAATATAAAAAATAAAGTATAATACAAAAATACAATACAATATAATATAATAATGTAATCTATTTTTTTAATATAAAATACATATTCAAATATGCTTTTTTAATTTTACAATAACTTAAAAATTGTAAATTAAAAATAAAAATATTATAGTGGGTCGCCAGCGGCTCGGGGTCGGCATGGCTTGGGGATTCCACAAAAACAAAACAAAAATGAAATTCAATACATAAGAAAAACTAAAAAAACAAAATACAAAACTAAATTAAACTTACCTTAGCCCGACGACTTGGAGGAGGAGGAGGCGGCAGGGGCTTGGGGTGCCGATAGGTGGTGGGTTTCGAGGTGAGTGACGATGGAGGATCGGGGGTGGGGTGGGATGTGGTGGAGGCAGCAGAAGTTGTGGTGGGTTTCGGGGAATGGTGAGACATGGTGGCGGTGGCGATGGTAGAGGCTGAGGGTGGGTGGCGATGGAGGGTCGAGGTGGTGATGCCGATGGAGGTCGTGTGGGGTGGCGATGGGGGGTCGTGGTGGTGGAGGATGGAGGCTCGAGATGGTTGGTGAAGAAAGGGAGAGAAAGAGTTAGAAAGTTAGAGAGTTAGAAGAATGGGGAAGAAGGGCTCAACGGCAAAAGTCAAGCCCCGAAATCCTAATCCAAACGGCCTCATTTAAATAACTGAGACTTTTCTGGTGCACTGCAAACTTTTGTCGACGCAACGTAACGCACTGGAAAATGTCTACCCACCAACCTTATTTAAAACATGGACAGACGGTAATATAAATGTTGACGTTTTCTAGTGTGTTAGGTTGAATGTGCTGGCAAAAGTACCTAACAAGGCCCCTATAAAAAGTCCACAAATCTTTGTCGGTGCAATTCAGAATTGTGCCGGCAATAGCAATATTTTCCGGCGCAATTCGGAATTTAGCTAGCAAAAATGAATTATGCCGGCACAAATTAACGCCGCCAAAAGATTGATTTTTTGCCGGCGACTTTCGTAAATTGCGCCGGTAAAGGCCGCTTTTGCCGACGCAATTCTGAAATGCGCCGATAAAGGCCGCTTTTGCTGACACAATTCTGAAATGTTCTCTCGTCAATTATTGATTTAGAAGAGAATCATGGATAGTCACTACTCATTGCTTGATTATTTGTAAAGATCATCTAATTAAAATAAGAATTAAGTTGAATTTGCTCAAGAGAGTAATGTTCCATTTTTTTTATAATTGTTGAGCAATAATGCTAACTTAGGGGTAAGCGTGAAATGATCAAACTTGTTGATTGATTCACAGTGTTACATCTAGAATATCTAGCAAATTGTCAAATGTATTAAAGTTTAAAATTTTATTGATAGATGTCAATTATAGATAGTTCTTGAAGGAGAACTATTGGTATTGGTTATCTAGGTCTTTATGCTCATGTCCAGTGTATGTTGCCTAAAGTAAACATCTAGGTAAGATGAACACAGTCAAGTCAGTACCTTATTATAGACTTACGACTTACATCTTTGTGGAATATTTGACCGTCTATAAAAAAATTCTTGTGATTTATTACTGACAATTTTAGGTAGAATTGTTATAGGACAAATGTCGCCTTTGGTTTGGCGTTATACAGTGATCTTTGTTCATTATATGTATATAATTAAAACTTGCTCGGATTAGTCCTTATAAAATTGTTAGCAAGCATCTCAGTTGGTCTTCAATGAGTTACTTCAAGAAGTTAATAATTTGTGAAGCATTATTCTAAAATTGTTGATATTTGTGTGAGACATTAAATCTTAATCTTAGTTCTTATTTTTAGTTGTTGGAAAAGATATCTTAAGTACCAAAACTAGACACTATGCAATTAGAGTGCAAATATCTCAGCAAGTTTGCAACTATTCTTGGTGTAGTTGCAATATGCTCATGAAATCTAGTTGATACCACCATATAATATGCACTGTGATATTCGCTAAAAGTGAGTGAATGTAGGTAGTGATATGTTTATAAGTAACAATATAAGGAAGCTCTCGAAGCTAGTGGCGTGTTGTCCTATTATGGTTAGCCCATTATTGTTGACTAGCAAGCTTCCTCTTTTAAAGGGTCAAGTGCAGCCAATCCTTCTTTGAGAGATTGATATGCGACTTAAATTGCTAATGGTGGAATCATTGAACAAGCTGCTTCTTATAACTTGACTTCTAAGCGGCCTATTTTCGCAAGATATTGCAAACTTGGATATTTTATGGGAAGTGGCAGTTTTAAAGGAAGAGAAGAACTCTTAATAGCGCATTTAATTATAGAAATACACATCTTTGTTTGATATGCACAATTAGTTAGCAATCAATAGTTTGATCATACACATTAAGTATGTTGACAGGCAATGATCGGCTCACTGAAACGAGCGATCACCTTTGGCGCTTGGTTAAGTGAGCAAAGATGAGACACATAGAGGTGATATCGCTTGAATAGTGAACCTATACTTAATTAATATAAGTGTCGCCTTGGTAGGAGCCCAGATGAGATCTTTATGTTATAAGATTGATCATGGATATTCCCATATTCATGAAAGCTTGTATGTAGTTAGATGCGAGAGTTTAGTTTGGCGCTTGAGAGAGGGAGCTCATGGGAGACGCGAGTTAGGCGCTAGATGCGACTAGATTATGACAAGAATCATGAGGCTCCATCGAAAAACCAATTGGTGATTAGTAGAATTACACATGTTCTTATTAATGGTTCAATATTCTTACACTTATTCCATATGGGAAACAATAGTCTAATATCCCTCCTCAAGATGGTGGCGATTTTTTGCTCACCAATCTTGAATCACCTGATCACAAGTGGCCCATTTTTTTTCAACTCGCTTATTTTTTTTGGATCTCAAGTGTCTTGTCGCACTATGCAGATCTCATATCTCAAGTGTCTTTTTTGCACTATGCAGATCTCATGCGGCTTTGCTCACTCTTTTGGATCGGTGTGGATCGAATGCCCGCTAGGAAATTGGCTCTTGATACCACCTAAAGAACTCTTCTAGCGACAAACTAACGTCAACCCCACCATAACCACCCTCCTAGGCTCACCGCCATCGGGCAAAACACCATTGAAGAAACCCGGTGTTTTGGGGGTTTTCCCATCTAATTTATCAAAAGAAGTGAAATTTCGCATAAAAGTCGAACCAGGAGTTTGAGTTTTTCCATCAATGTTACGAATACTCACCTTGCTTCCATGGCGTTAAATAATCTTCAAATGAGCGTCTCAAATTTGAACGGGATCGCTGGTCTTGATGGCCTCCAACCAGTCGAGACGATCCCAAAGCTTCGAAGATATCAGGAAAGAAGTCACGCTCTATAATCTTCTCAATGGCGGTGACATATGAGTCTTTGTCGAGAACCCTTTCCCTGTTAGGTTTTGAATCGAAAGGAGTACTAGAGGATGAATGGGTTGAAGTTGAAGGGCCGAAATTCAATGAAGGTGAAGGGGATGAAATATGACGAGGAGAATGACCCGGCGAGTGAAGCATCATCGATAATGGTTAGAATTAGGGTTAGGGTTTCATAGCGTAATCGATGATGGTTTTGGGAGGAGAAATTAAGATTGGGAATTATTTTTTCCCTTTGTTCCAAGTGTTTTCTTTTTAATTTTTTTTTTTATACCATGACAAGAATCATGAGGCTCCATCTAAAAAAAAATTTGTGATTAGTGGAGTTACACATGTTCTTATTAATGGTTCAATATTCTTACACTTATTCCATGTGGGACACAATAGTCTAATAGATTAAGCTCTGTACGACGTTGAATTTTGAGATGAGGCATACGCTCTTTTAAATGGAGAGTCCATCGTAGTATGTATTTCATACTACATGTGCTTGGTGACCAAATAAGAGGATGAGTGGAAGTATCCCTGCTTCCTCATCATGTGATCCTTATATGTTATCAATGTTACTATTGATAATATTATTTTTGTGCCCTATGTAACTTTTTACTATGTCATGAGGTAAAGAGATAGTGTCTACCACTTTAGCATATTTCCTAAGATTATGATTGATTCGATCTAAAGGGACATGGCTAGGCAAGCAACTGTATCAAAACTAAATGACATGAGGGCGAAAGGAAGACAATTTTGGGTTATATCATAAGTTTGCATTTGCTCTCGGGAATTATATAGGAATTTGGTATGCTAGTATAATTGTGAATGTGTAACTAAGTGATTCATAGATCTTAAGCATTGCTAAGTTGTGTTAACTTGAGGGATTGGGATGCTCGATCTGATATAACTAAGTTGGTCTGAGGCATACGAGACACTCTTAAGGAATGCACTATGTTGGTCCGAATAAGATTTAGTATAGCACTCCCAACCTTTCTTTGCATGTGGCTCAACAATCGCACAAATAGAACTACTATTGTGATGATTAGGAAAGAATTTTTCTCCTAGATGTGCGAGTGGGAGATGTTGGATTTCGGGTCTATGTCCATGACCCATTGGATCACCCATCCGGCTTGATCTATTTGAGAGCTCAGTTTTAATTTGAATGGATAATTAATTGATTAAATAAATAGATAATTCTAATAATTATCTTTATTTGATTATCAATATAATATCTATAGATATTATGATATTCTCAGGAAATATTGCGATATATTATTTTGAATTATTCAAAATATAAATATCTCTTGGAGAGATATCAAAAACAATCCCTAGAAGCACAATTATGTATTATCACAGTACACAGAAAATACATCTCAAGATAACACTCTTTCTTCTCTCATGGTGAGTTCCATGGTGGCTTTTGCACTATGGATACATGATGGTTGTTCTAGTAATACCATTACTGCGAGTATGATGATCTATTTGGCAATAGAAGATAAGTTCGTGATCTAGGAGTATTGTGAGACTACCGTTGGCGAATCATGACTGGTGCAGATTGTAGATCTGACCCAATCCAATCCAACACAACACATAAGCACTTCCAACAATATATAATCATAAACCTTTGTTTCTGGTTTAGTATTCTGAAATTGATGTATATAACAATAGGTAACATTTCTTAACAATTTTGTTGCTCAAACTAATCTATAAAACCATGGTATCTTTTTTTATGGTTTTAGATGTTGTAGCTGGTATAAATAAAATAAATGACTTTCCTTCATTTTCTTCTTGCGCAAAATAAAAAATAAAACCAATCAGCCATTTTCTTTTTTATCAATCAGTGGCATTTGTTCATGGTTTAGGTTACTGAAACTAGTGTATATAATAATAGGCAACCCTTATTCATAGTTTTATGGTTGAAATACGCAATAATTTGTTTTTAATGGTTTCAAGTGTTGTAGCTGATGTAAATAAAAGCAACTTTTTTCATATTTTTCTTTTTGAAAATAATGAACTAAATCAATCAGTAACCTCGTTTACCAACTAGTACAGTTGTTTCTGGTTTAGATTATTGAAGCAGAAGCATATAAGAATTACTAACATTTGTCAAAACTAATATATAAACCAAACCAGTAACATTTTTTTTATTTTGGATGTCGTAACTTATATAAATAATAACAAGTAACATTTTGATATGAAAATCTTACTGAAACTAGTATATAAGGCAAAATAATAAGCTTTGTATTTAGTTTGAGTTGTAGAAATAGAGTTGGATATTGATTTATTGTAGAATATAATTGGTAACTATATTGTAATCCAAAAAAAAAAAGGGCAAAATCTGATACATCTAATTTTCAAGGAACTACTCTATAACCCGGAAAGTTAAATTGTCACAAAAAAAAAAAAAAAAAAAATTGATAACCAACCCAATTTGAGCATAAACTCAGTGCTGATCTTTTTATCATCATTATTGTCATCATCATCATAAACTCCATTGTTATTGCCATCGTAGAAGTTGCAAGAATATATGTAAACAGAGCTGAAATGAAATGTAAAGGCTTATTGAGGAAAACTCTTTTTCAAACATAACACATAGATAATGACGTAACTGTTTTTTTTTTATGGAAAATAAGTAATCTTCATTAATAAAATCAATATGACATAACTCATTACAAGCTCATACTGAGCAATATCAGTAACAATGTTACAATTTTTCAAAGGAAAGAAAACCCACATATAGAAATTTCAACTAACACTACAACAAAAATATCTTTTAGCGTCGCTTTTTTGCGTCATTTTTGCACACTCACCGTTGCAATTGATCAAATCATCTCAGTAGCGTCGATTTTGAATGGACGCTAATTTTTTATAATTGCGTTGGTACTCTAACTGACAGTGTTAGTAAACACCATTAGCATCAGTTTTAAACCGGCGCTTCTGATATCAATCACAACGATTCTAATATCAATAGCATTGTTCATGCAATGACGCTAATGGGCTGATTATAAAAAAATTTAAAAAGAGGCCCAAAAAAAACCAAAAGGCATTAGCATCGATTCTAACGCGATGCTAATGTACTAAAAAAAAGGCCAAAAGATGGGTTGAAACCCATTATCCCTCAAAACCTTAAGATCTATCTCCAACCCTCTCGTTCTCTACTACTAGCTACCACTCTCTCAAGCTCTAACTCTCATTCTTTCTCTCTTCTCTCTCTCCCCCCCTCATTCTCCATTTATCTTTCACTCTCTCTTTTCTATATATATTTTTCTTGTTTTGTAGATGGTTGTTTGGGGCAGTTGTGGTGGTTTGAGGCGGTGGTGGGTTTTGGTGTTCGTGGGTCTCGATATCAACAACTCATGGTGGTGCTTGCGTGGTGGTTGTGATTTGTGGGTTTCTATAGGGCGAGAGGAATCAACGATTAGTGGGTTTGGGTATTCTTTTTCAGTTTTGCAGGTGGTGGTGCTCACGTGGCAGCTGTAGAGTCCAAGAACTTTACTTAGCTAGTTAGATAGTAGTAGTAATAGTAATAGCTAGTAGTAGTTGTAGTATGTTTATGACTATGAATTTCGGATCAAGCCGGAACTTAGTTGGACACTCGTAGCAACACTTATAGATTTTATAAGTTTAACCTATAGTTTAAGAATATTAATTATAATCTAAGGTCTGATTAATATGACAGATTATGAAGGTGATATTTATTATACTATAAGGTTTAGATAGACCCAATAAGATAATGACACTTTTCATGTGTATGTTTAATAAAAAATTAAGTATTTTTTAGGAATAGTTTATTAAGAGTAATATTTGAAAATTCTAGAGTCTGCCAGCAACTTTGAAATCGTTATTAGACTCAGTCAAAGCTGTTTACTCAATTCAAATTAGGCTAAAAAAGTATAATTACGTGTATAATATTTCAACGTATGCTGATGTAACGCCATGGATAGCCAATACCGTTACACTGTGTGTTTATAAAGTGCCAGACTTGCTAACCAAGTCGCTTAAACAAAATCGTGTTACTGAGACTATAAAGGAACTAGGGTTTAAAATGTTTTGGTCTCAAAAGCCGCATTTTCATTAAGAGACATTATTTGTTTACATGGGATCCCAAAAATACAAGTTTAGAGATCGTTTACAAAAGTTATAGGATTCAGATACAATAACCAGCCATACTAAGGCAAAACAAGCAGTTAGGTAATCCCTGTCCTGATCCACTCCTCGACCATGGTGATCGAACAGCTGGCTATGTACATTCAGCCCTGCAGCCCTCCAACTCAGGATTGGTCCAGCTTGCCTTTGCTTTTACCTGCACCACGTAGCACCCGTGAGCCAAGGCCCAGCAAGAAAACACAACAACAGAGCATAAGCAATCAACAGACAAATCAATATCTCATATTGCATCTCGTAATCTTAACCACATAACCATTTAATATAGCCTAGTATTCAACATGCCAAACATATCAATTCATAGTATACGTCACTGCACAAATGATAACTAGGGCTAGCGCTCTCAAGCTGCTCCCTCCGTTATCCCACTGACTCCGGCCCGCTTAAACCGAGCTCAGTGAATGTTAAGCTGTCCTTGGCTAACAGTGGCCAACCCGCGCCCTATGCGCAAGTATTATGTACGTCACTCTTAGGCCTCTTCTACATGTCCCATGGCGTAATACCATCATTGACACGATACAATTCTCGGGAGCACTTAGTCCCATCACAAACATATAATCGGGTGCAGTTTTCTTACCTTTCAATTCACTAGCTTTGATCCCTCGACTCCTTGAGCACGATCCCCCTCGAGCCCTAGCGCTCACCTAAACACAATCATGGGCCAAAGTCATTAACGATCCTCAAGTTCAAAACCTAGCCTCGGGGCTAATCCCGAGCCCCCGGGAAGTCCTAGAACTCAAGCACATGCATCCACAAACTCAGAATTTACCACAGCCACTCCTAAACACTTAAACTCAGCAGAAACCAATTGAACAACAAAGTTAGAGTTTAGACTTTATACCTTTGATAGGATTTCGACCACAAGTTGTCTCTAGACCTCCTTGGCTTGCTTTTCCTTAACCTTTGCCCTGAATTTCCCCAAAGTTCCCCATCAAACTCAACTTATACACCATAGTTCAGAAACCAAACTAGCAACTAAAGAAATTACAGAACCTTACCTCTAGTGATGGCCTAACCTTGCTAAACCCTTGTTAAATCCTCAATCTTAGCTCAGTAACCTTGTGGCTTAATTGAACTAGCTCTCCTCTGAATCTTACTTCAAGAAGAATGGAGAAAAGTGGTAAGAGAACCACAAACCGACTCAAAGGAAAACCACTCTGTTTTTCCTTCCTTTCTTTTCCTTTCCTTTTCCTTCTTTTTCAGACTTCTACATTTCTCTACACTTCCCACTAACATTAAGCCTCAGCATATATATTCCTTACATGCCAAATGACCCTAATGCCCTCCCCTTTATTTATAATCCTTTAGTCTACTTAAGGGCATTTTAGTCATTTTACCCAATTCCCGCTAACTCCTCGAGTGTCTCTAATATTTCCCGCTTAATCCCCGATACTTAATTAACCACCAATAATATTCCTCAATGTCAAAATAGACTCCAGTATATTCGCTAAATTCCCATTTATACCCCTAAGCTCACCCCGAGCCGGGTATAAATCCCCGCCATGACTTTTTCGCTACTTGCTCACTAGGATCGTCTCGAGTCACAGATCTCAGATATATCCACATAATAATGTGGTCTTGACAATTATCACATATATCAATACAATTATGCCCATAATGGCCAAAATTACGATTATTCCATTCTAACCTAATCAGGACCTACATGCATACTAATACACATAGTCATGCATCTCAAATACTCAAATAATCATATAACATGCTTTAACTCATAATCATGCATCTTAATAATTAAAATCACACATAATTCCCATTATGCCCTCCAGAGCCCAAGCGATATATCGCTTATGGTAGGCGATATATTGGCTCTAGGGCTGCATTTTCAAATGATTTTGAAACCGAGCTTATTATATTTCATAAACCTCTTGATAAGCCAGAATCTTTTTGACCGAGTCTTCAGCCTCTGCTGAATGATTATTCAAATATCTTTAAATTAAAAAGCCCTTATTTTATTCAAGCCAAATGAAGATCTTTTCATTCTTGAACTCTATAAATAGGACATAGTACCCAGCCATTTCTTCATTCTTCAAGCTGAGTTCAGAGCCTACAAGCTGCGAGGTTTACTTTAGAGTGTTAAACACTTGGGTTGAGGTTATAAGCTTTATCATTATAGGCTTATCAAACACTTGGGAAGTAAGATTTATAGTGTATTTCAGGTTTGAGGTATAGTTCGGTTATAAAGCAATCAAAGGTATTCCTATTCCTAGTTCATCTATGTATATTTCCTTAGTTTTTTTTAGTTTTTCTCTACTCAAATCCTAACTCAGTATTCTTTATTCTTGGTTAGGCATCTAAGTTCTTTGAACTTGAGGTTCTTGTTGGTAAGTATCTTCTCGATGGCTTAGTTCATTCTTTTCATCTCTTTTCTTTTAGAATACTCACCTCTCTATTAATGGTTTTTAGGAGTGTTATCCAAATTTCCGGATAGCGTTTAGATTGATGTCCTCGGGGAAGCAGAATTATCGATGTCTTTCACGGTAGGTGACCAGAGCTCGCGGATCCACAGAAAGGCTTTGCCTCTCCTGTTTAGTATCCGGATTACTCTTCCAAGCAAGCACAACACGGAAACTCGTCGACTCTCCCGGACTCCCGAAGGATACCCCTCGGGGAGGCCCCTTCCAGGAGAGGCTCTTCGAGTGGTCTCCACGGAAACAGTTCCGTGCCTCGCACAGAACAAAACCGAACGGCCGAGTCCGGGAGAAGGCATATTTGGAATGATATCCGTCTGACACAGGATCCCGCCTGACACGCCCGTCAGGTCAAAGCCGCACACATCCCAGCACGCCTAAGGGTACCTTTTCGCCTACTGTTCCGCTGACAACTTGGAAAAGACGGCTGACTTTGTGTGTTCCCCATACTTTCACGTAAATATACCCACATAGAGTCTTGTAGCCATGCTACTACAGTAATTGTATCCCCTATTTATGGCTGGTGTAATTAAGACTCATGTACGTAGAGAAAAACCCTAATCCGAAACCCTAGCTATAAAAACCCCTTCATTTTACAAGAAGAGAGGGGACGAACAAATCACATAGCAAAAACTCTACTAAAATCTCTCTAGCTTCATCTTCTTCAAGGGAACCCGAGAGAAACACTGTGAGTGTGTGGAGTTCTTGTGCACCAGCCATCTTACTGTAACCTTTTCCAAGTATAATAACATCGACTCGTGGACTAGGGCTTGTTAACGCCTGAACCACGTAAAAACACTGTTTGTTTAGTTACGTTTCAGCATTTCTACAGTTCTTATCTTTTTATTATTCTGTTAGTTATTCGTTTCCGAAAAACTCGGTAAACATTTTGGTGCTTTCCAACTGGGAAGGCCCCTACGAAGTCCAAGAAAAAGTGGGCCATGGGACGTATCACTTAAAGAGACTCGACGGATCTAAAGTCCCACGCGCCTGGAACGCGGAGCACCTCCGCCGTTACTACCAGTAGGCCCCGGACCATCCAGTCGGAAGTCCTTGGTGAAATTAGCAAAAGTGAAAAATGTGGAAATAATCCTCCCTGTTGTAAAACTCACGCCTAGCAGGCTAATTTAATGAAACACGGAGAGATTCACTCCGCTTTTACTGCACTTTTTATCCCTGTGTTCAAAGCTGCGTTTTAACAAGTGACCACGCGGTCCGGAGACGTCCGGACCCCACGCTCACTTGGGGGGTATACATGGCTAAGGCATAGCCATACGCCCCTTGAACAAAACGTACACAGAACACCACTTATGTGCTAGCATTGTGTTTGAAATTTTTAAATTGTTTGAAATGTTTAAATTGTTAAGCTTAGGTTTATTTGTTGCCATGAACATGCTTGCATTACGTGTCATATGTGCATTATGTGCTTATGTGAAAATTGCCATGGAAATGCCTGCCATTATGTATCATGAGAATTATCTCCTGTGTAGCCCAGCGATGGACGGGACTGGGGGTTGAGGCACGTTCATAGAGCTACGCCAAAACACCCCCAACTCCCTGACAAGTCCTTTGCAGAATTCTCCGCGATCGCTGTAGAGCTTTGCTTCGCAAGCTCCAGCTCCGGGTCTCGGAAGGCGAAAGATGGCGAGACCCGCGAGCGCTGTAGAACTTTGCTTCGCAAGCTCCAGCTCCGGGTCCCGCAAGGCGAAAGAAAGCAGAATTCTCCGCGATCGCTGTAGAGCTTTGCTTCGCAAGCTCCAGCTCCGGGTCTCGGAAGGCGAAAGATGGCAAGATCCGCGAGCGCTGTAGAGCTTTGCTTCGCAAGCTCCAGCTCCGGGTCCCGCAAGGCGAAAGATGGCATGATCCGCGAGCGCTGTAGAGCTTCGCTTCGCAAGCTCCAGCTCTGGGTCCCGCAAGGGGAAAGATGGCAAGATCCGTGAGTGCTGTAGAGCTTTGCTTCGCAAGCTCCAGCTCCGGGTCCCGCAAGGCGAACGATGGCAAGACCCGTGATCGCTGTAAAGCTCTGCATCGCAAGCTCCAGCTCTGGGTCCCGCGAGGCGAAAAATGGCAAGATCCGCGACCGTTGTAAGCCTTGCTTCGCAGGCTCCAACTCCGGATCTCACAAAATAATGCATGGCAAGCTCCATGGCCATTGCAAGTTTCAGCTCCAGAAGCAGACATGCTCGATCCCCCACTCACAGCCGGCCTTGCTTCGCAAAGCCCCTGCTCCAGGATCACACCTGGTGGGCGTGGCGATTTCCCCGACCCTAGTGAGCCTTGCCTCGCAGGGCTCCATGCCTGGTCCCTGAAGTCAGCCACCATGAGGTTCGCAACAACAGCTAGTTTTGCTTCGCAAAGATCTAACCTTAAGTCTAGCGACGCTCACCAAAAGAACTCCCGTTCCAAACAATGGAACGACTCACCTTAGCAATCCCAGCGAACAGTATAACTACAAGTCCCGGGATTGGCTATTTGCCTCAGGAAAGCTAAAATACGGTGAAAGGAGCCTGGCCGTTGGAACCAGGAAACCTTCGTAACCTAGAAACTACGTGGGAAAAGACATCATCCGTTAAAGCTTCAAGTGGGAAGTGCATAGGTTTTGGCCGTTGGAACCAAAACCCCATACGCCCCTACAACAGTTTCTACCGTATAAATGTCTACCCTAAGCGCAAAGATAAATAAAGAACTCAGCAGAAAAGAAAGGAGAATGCTATGATTATGGCAAAAATGTCCGCAATGAAAAACTCAAAATGAAAAATAATTAAAGATAAAACCCCTTCAAGCATTGGAGGTAACTACAGCTTCCACGACCGCAGCTTCGGGGGCATCGGTTTCAACTGAGGCTGGCGGAGTCGGCTCATTGGAAGGCGGAACTTTGTCATGAGAAGGTTCAGAGGTCCCCGCCTCTCCGGGATCTCCCACCTCAGGAGCTCCAGCACGTTCGTCAATGTTGTAAGTTTGGACGTACGCCTCTGGGCCCTGATCCCACACGAGTAGCTTCTCCCTCATGGCTTCGGCATCATCTCCCAGATAGCCTAATACCTCCGGGTTCACTTTCCAGAGTTGATGCATGAGGACCACATGCGATATATTAATCGTCCTGTTCAGTATCACCTCAGCATCCTCCTTCTCCTTCAAGCGCTCCGCCTCGGAGGTTGCCAGCTGTGCCTCCGCGACAGTTAGTTGAGCCCTCAATTTTTCCATTTCGGCCTTGGAGGCATCACGCTCCCCCTTAAGAGAATCAATCTCCTTGCGCTGTTCCCTATTTTGGCTTAGCACGGATTGCTTCTCGGTCACATGCCCCCTGGCAGTGAATTGTAAGGCCCCGATCTCTTTATCCTTCTCGGGGAGCCCTAACTGCAGCATAGACACGAGATCCCTGCTCCTCTTATGGAGTTGCTCCTCCTCGTGCAGCTTACTCTGAAGAGTGGAATATTCCTCTTGCCGCTTAAGGAGGAGATCATTTTTTGATTGCAAGCGAGTTTCCAGGGTATCCTTCTCCACCTTGGCTTGGGACAGCTCTTCCCGGAGCTTGGAGTTTTCGGCCTTCATCCCATCCGACCGCTGTCTAAACTCATTCTCTGCCTTGGCCCGGTACTCTTGATATTTGGCAAGATATTTCATCTCCGCCTCTTCTTCAGCCGTGCGCCGGGCCTGATCAATCTTCTCCGAAGCCCCCAAGGCCTGTTGGGTCAGTTTCTGTTTCTCCGCCTCCAAGGCCTGGCGAGCCAGTTGGCTCTCCTCCAGCTGAACCAGAACTGCACCAACCTCCCGGAACGAGCGTTCCGCGATCATAGAGGCCTGCAAGGAAAGACAACAGAATGAACTAAAGCCGGACCAAAAGACAGGTGATCCCAAAAAATAACAACTGACGGCTTACCCCGGACAGTTGCTGCTTCACAGCGTGTGTCAGCAACAGCGGATCCTTGCTGCTACTGATGGCCCATTTCTCAGAATTGAGCTCGCATAAGCTCAGGGCCATGTCCTCCATCATCTCAGCTCCGAACGGCGCCAATACACGTCCGAGCCGAGGCACCAGCCTCTTCTCCAAGGCTGGACCATCCAGAACCGCTTCGGCCGGGTGAAGGGATCTCACCCCCTCGGCCAGCTCAGCTCTCTTCACGGCAGACAAGTTATCTGCCCTTCCCTGAGTAACAGCCTTCTCCGCCTCTAACCGCCTCTTCAAAAAACTATCGGCCCGTCTTACACCCTCCAGGAGGGAAGCGGGGAAACTGGTTGGCTTCCGTGGGAAGTGGAACTTCAGGCCAGGCAGAGGAAGGTTGGTTGTCTGAGAAGAAGGAGACCCCGGAAGGGTGGACCCCCTTTGGGCTGGGGGAGGAGGCAGACGGGGTATTAAGGCCCCAGTCTGTTGCTTTTGCTGCTGCGGCAGCAGGAGTAATTGCCCTTGTTGCTGCTGCTGGTTTGGATGTTGTGGTTGCTGCAGCTGTGACGTTGGTGATTGTCCCTGTTGTTCTTGTTGCTGCTGTTGTTGTAGTTGTGCTTGCTGTCGTTGCTGTTGTTGTTGCCTTCGACCAGGAGAAGAGTGTCTAAGGAGTTTCTTCTTAGCACCCTCAGCATCTTCTCCGGGACGCTTGCTCACCCCAGTTGTCTTCACGGGGAACACAAGCCCTTCCCCGTCGCTGCTGCTACTCGAGACCATCATAGTCTCGGAAGGCCCGTCAGCAGGAGACTTCTCTACCCTCGGAGACACTTGCGCCTCGCCACTCGTCTTCTTCGGGGAGGCAGTTTTACCTCCCCTACCAGCCTTGGTCTTCCGTCCTTTCCCCGTGGACGGATCTTGGCTAGTGGCAGCCTTCTTAATGAGCAAAGTCACTCTCCCCAACATCTTGGCTTCTGGATACTCTGCAAGAAACGTACAAAGCAAGGTTAACGAACCAACAAGCAATGAGAAAGAAAATAAGTAAGAAGCGGCAATCAACAAAAAAGCACAAGCAAGCGCGCCAGCAGGGAACAAGAAACGAGAAAAAGAAAAGTTTGAAAGGGACGACCATGCACGAGAAACGTGGATGGCCTTCCCCGAGCAAAACAAAACATCGCTTCCTGCTCCAGGAAACTCCTGTACTCCTTGAAGTCCGGGAATGACATGCTGAGGGAAGAAGGGTCAACCATGATGACACCTTCTGGCAGACTACCGTCACTCAGACACCCGAGGAGCTCATCTACCCTATCGCAATATCTTTCGAAGGGTATCCTACGCGGATCTAGCCTAAGGAAACGGGGATCAAACCCCATCTGAGAGGTCCGGGAAACCTCAGACAGGCTGGGGGTGTGGATCAATCGAAAACTAGTCTTACCTCTCCCGGAGGTACTAGCCCCCGGAGCCCCTTCGTTAGGGTAAGCCGCGGCGTGGCGAGCCTCGATCTCCTCTTCCTCCGGCTGGGGGTCGGGGAACCTCTCCGCCCAACTAGGAGATAAAGTATTTTCGTCCCGGGCTGCTTGGGTGATCACCTTAGACAGCTCCAGGGCAATCTGCTCCCGGATGTCAGCTGACACCTGAGTTTGCCCCCTGCCACTCACTGGCTCGATGTTTTGGAAGGAGGCAAGTAACCCATACTCCCTCAACGAGTCGGAGGTCACAAGTCCCTCCACTTTCAACTCTTCCTCAGAAAGCCCTTCGTAGAACTTGGACCTCCTTATCATCTCCGCGCAGCGAGGTGTCCGCGTAACGACTTCTGCAAAATTCAAATACGAGCGTTAGAGATCCTACCAAAAGGCAAATCAAACGCAAAGAAACAAAGTTGAAAAGGAGAGGAAGGAACACTTACCAGGGATTTTGAAGTCCAAAGATAGGGCTGGCACCCTCTTCAGCGGAAAGCCAGTCGTCAGGAACCAGTATTCCCGGAGGTCTGGAACCCTCGCGGTATGACAGGTGGGGCACATCACGTCCGGGTGCCTTTCCAGCCTGTAAAACCCCACCTTGTCTGAATGACCCCTCATAGGCTGAGACTTCAACCCGTAGAAGTACAGCACCTCCTCCGGGGTAGGAGCCTCCAATTTCCGGGACTTGCAAAAGATGAACCACCCCGCTAAGAGCTTGTAGCTGGGAGGAATCAACTGGAAGGGGGCAATCCCCGCCTTCACACAGAAATTGGCAAAGTAGCTCCTTAGGGGCAAGTGCGCCCCACACACTATGTGTGCCCAGCTCCAGGCACCGAAGCCTTCGTGACTCTGACTAGCCGACTCGCCCAGCACCGACAGACGATGCCACATCAGACCTGGGATGTTCTTCAGGCCTGCCTCGGAGGAATACAGCTCCAGCATGCCATAATTCCTGAAAAGGTTCGGCTTTTGGTCCATCTCCCAGATGGAACTATTGGAATTCGGTGGACTAGTCGCGACCACTTTCGCCTTTCCTTTCCCCTTTGCGCCAGCGACAGGGGAACCCTTCTCTTGGGCAGAATCAGCCTCCCCCACAGCAAGGAGTTGTTCCTTTGGGATGTTTGTCACTGGACAAAAGAAAGAAAGAAGAAAACACTCTAAGCATTCAGCACCCTTGTCATACCCTAGTGGTATCAAAGGCATCGGGGAGACCCTCCCCGAAAACTGCTTGGAGAGGCTCCCACCGAGCTTACCGAGGGATTGGCACCATGCCACCCGAAGGGCAGCAAGGAACCAGACTCCGACTCCGAGCCTAATCCCACCAAAAGAAGTGTTTTTCCAAGAAAAAAACACCCTAAAGGTGTTCATGCTTATGCCCTAAAACAGCATGAACATGCCTACTTATCGACTCACATCAATCACATGCCTACCAAAGCCCTATTCACACATGCACATAAGCAATAATGGCAGAAACATCTACTCTAACAACTACCAACAACCTAAGGTTTGGGAGGAAAGAGCAAAGTAGAAATACTTACTGATATTCGGGTAGTTGGAGGTTGAAGGGGTAACTGGACCACTGCGCAGCACGATCGCGAGAAGTAAAAGCTGCAAAGACGAACGGCGATTCAAACCAGGAACTTCGGCGAATAAACCCACTGCCAAATCAAAAGAAAATTTTCCAGATACTTACCAAAAGAAATGGCAAGTTCGGGGGAACGTAAGCTGGGAAGCCTGAGAGTTCGAAGGTTTGGAAATCTGAAAATCCTAAAGATGGAGAATCTGAAAGCGTAAAGAGGAAGAAAGGTCCTTTCCCTCGTTTTTATAGCAGGGAGGAAGTCGTTTCGAATTCCTCAAATGGACGGTCCCGATCTTCCCATTCCGTGTGCATCAGATCCAACGGCTGGAGAGGAAGCGACGATCCTATTTATGACTCCTCGGATGGGAATAAAGTATTTATTTCCCATCATTACACCACCTCGGGCCCGGAGTACCATTAAAAACCGTCAAATCATTATTCAGATGACTGACGCACGCATACTCAACCAGTCGCCTCACGCACACGTCTTGGTCGCAGAACCATTCCCAGAATGACACGTGGTCCTTGCCGCACTTGAGTACTTGAGTTCAAACAGAAGAAATTCCCTTTCTTTTTCATACTAACACTCAGGCGGGAAAAAGGAACCCTTCCGGGAACACAGAAGGTGCCCCCTCGCCTAATCTAAGAAACCGAAATACCTGGAGTACTGTACAAGCTCCCGGATCTCTCAAAGCTCCGTGACCTTGGGGGGTAAATGTTATCCAGATTTCCGGATAGCGTTTAGATTGATGTCCTCGGGGAAGCAGAATTATCGATGTCTTTCACGGTAGGTGACCAGAGCTCGCGGATCCACAGAAAGGCTTCGCCTCTCCTGTTTAGTATCCGGATTACTCTTCCAAGCAAGCACAACACGGAAACTCGTCGACTCTCCCGGACTCCCGAAGGATACCCCTCGGGGAGGCCCCTTCCAGGAGAGGCTCTTCGAGTGGTCTCCGCGGAAACAGTTCTGTGCCTCGCACAGAACAAAACCGAACGGCCGAGTCCGGGAGAAGGCATATTTGGAATGATATCCGTCTGACACAGGATCCCGCCTGACACGCCCGTCAGGTCAAAGCCGCACACATCCCAGCACGCCTAAGGGTACCTTTTCGCCTACTGTTCCGCTGACAACTTGGAAAAGACGGCTGACTTTGTGTGTTCCCCATACTTTCACGTAAATATACCCACATAGAGTCTTGTAGCCATGCTACTATAGTAATTGTATCCCCTATTTATGGCTGGTGTAATTAAGACTCATGTACGTAGAGAAAAACCCTAATCCGAAACCCTAGCTATAAAAACCCCTTCATTTTACAAGAAGAGAGGGGACGAACAAATCACATAGCAAAAACTCTACTAAAATCTCTCTAGCTTCATCTTCTTCAAGGGAACCCGAGAGAAACACTGTGAGTGTGTGGAGTTCTTGTGCACCAGCCATCTTACTGTAACCTTTTCCAAGTATAATAACATCGACTCGTGGACTAGGGCTTGTTAACGCCTGAACCACGTAAAAACACTGTTTGTTTAGTTACGTTTCAGCATTTCTACAGTTCTTATCTTTTTATTATTCTGTTAGTCATTCGTTTCCGAAAAACTCGGTAAACAAGGAGTGTTCCAAAATCCCAACCTTGTTCTCATCATCCCGGTATTTTAGTAAGGAAAATAGGATAGTTCCTATGTGATATGTGCTATGTTTATATAATATGTTATGATTATGCGATAGTATGATTTATATGTTATGATATATGTATGTTTTGGGGCTTATAGTTGTTATATAACAAACCCTAACACTTTTATGTTTTGGGCTTATAGTTGTGATATAGCAAACCCCAACATTTTTATGTTTTTGGGGCTTATAGTTGCTTAACTAGCAAGCCTCATTGTAGTTTGAGGCTTATAGTTGCTTAGTTAGCAAACCCCAATAGTTACCATGTACATGGGTTAGAATTATGATATATGTGTTATAGTATATGATATATGTTCATTGTTTATGTGTATGATTATGTTTCATGCTTGTAGTAGATTTTCCTTACTGGGCATTAGGCTCATTCCTTTATGTTTTATATGTGCAGGAAAATAGTTATGGCGGTGGGAAGATTCTCAGAGGCTTGGGAATGTGTATTGAGGAAGAATGAATTCAGTGGACTGCATGAACGATTCGAGGATGAAGTTGTTTTTAGTCATTTCTATCATATTTTCTATGTATTTTTTCGCATGTGAGCTGTAACGAATTTTAAGATTTAAAGTTATGTTTATTTTAATATTTTCAAAACAATGGGATTCCATATCCTAAATGAATTTTATACCTTTGCTTTATAGTTTATAATAAAGTTATGGTTATTTCATATGTATGTTTTCTTAAGATTAGTGTCTGTGTATAGTAGTTTTTAATGGTCCAAGATCTAGAATAGTTGGGTCATTACAGTTGGTATCAAAGCAACGGTTCATTTGCACAAAGTTCTCCCCGATACACACACTCAAAGCTCTGAATCTGACCGCCAAGTAAGTGTTTATGATTATAGTTATTATGTTTATATGTATAGGTAACGATTTTAGCCTTTATGTTTCAGTTAAGAATGAACGGAGCATTAACTTATGAGGATATCTGAGCCATTAAGGCTTGAAAAAGAATTAGAGACCCTCAAAACACCATAGGAGTGTTAGAGAGAATCACTCGGAGGCTACTTTTGTTCCACAGGGAGATAGGTCACCTCCAAGAACCTAAGAAAATTATGATGAGATCAACCGAGCAATACGTTTTAGTACTTAGACTTTTTAGAGATTATCCTACTGTGACTTCAGCCTTAGAAGAAATTTGGGAGACGATAGATGACGAAGATGAATTGTCGGTAGCTATGAGATATTATTTTCTCATACTTAGGTTCACTTCAAAAATGGAATTTCAGTTTACAAATGAACAAAAACATAGAATTTTTACGAATCTTCCTCGAGGGCATTTTGAGGCACAAGATAATGTTGACTATGAAGAGATAGAAGACGATATGCTAGATGAAGGATCGGATGTAGAAGATCCCGGTTTTTAGAATAGATTAGTTTCATTATTTATTTTATTTGTTTTCTTTTATGATTGTAAATAGTGCAAAACTTTTTCCAAATTAATATCATGGTTATTTTGTTATCATGTATGAGTTTGATTTTTCTTTTGCAATCATAATAAATAATAAATTTAATAAATAATGACTAAGTTCGGTGAGGGTGGATACAAGTCAATGAACCAAGTTCCTATATTGAGAGTTAGGAGGTCATATTAGTGGGAACGATTTTACTGATCCCAGCCGTCCCTCAATAAGGTTAAATTTGGAACAAAGATGAATTTCAAGCCTCTGAATTAAGTCATACAGGATGATTAGAAACAAACTTAGAAAATAAAGACGGCTTATTTTTCTAAGTATAGAAACCCCCTTTAATAATAAAGAAGACTTATATAATTTTCATAAGAAGTCATAATCAATAGGTCCGAGTTATGTTTGTTTAGATTAAGTTTTTCCCTTAGAGCCTATTAGGGAAAAGTTCTGACATATTTCTCTCAACTGTTAGAACTCTGCTGCGATGTCGCTCCGAAGATCTGCTCGCACCAACGGAAATGCCTCCAATGCTGCTCCAGTGAACAATGAAGCCCCTTTGGTTCAGAGAAGGGGAGTGCGTGCTGCTGGCAGCCGTAATGCACCACCGACACCGCCAGTTGACAACACTGCGGAGATCACCAGACTGCGAAAAACAAGTCGAGGAACTATTGCAGCAACAGCGACAATAGGCTCAGCCTCAGACTCAGCCTCCGCCTCCGCCGCAACCACAGCCACAACAAATGGCCTCAGCACCCCCAACAAGTTGGTCCATATGGGGGATGGCCAGTGGCGAACTATGCACCATATCCAGTTCAGCATATGGAGCCAGTTTATGAGCGATTCCGTAACCAACACACTCTAAACTTTGAAGGGAATACAAACCCCTTTGAGGCAGAAGAGTGGCTAAGAAACGTGGAGCCAATCTTGACACACATGAACCTCAGCAACGAGGACCGCATATCCTGCATTTCGTCTTTGCTCAAGAAGGATGCCAGGATATGGTGGGACTTAGTCCAGCAGACGCATGATGTTGCCACTATGACTTGGACCCGATTTGTGGAGGTATTCCACAAGAAGTACTATAACTCGGCTGTACTCTCTTCAAGAGTTGAGGAGTTTGTTGGCTTGAAGCAAGGGAATTTATCAGTGGCAGATTATGCTCGGCAATTCGACCAATTAGCTAAGTTCGCACCAAAAATGGTTCCAACTAACTATCTGAGGGTGTCTAAGTTCGTTAGAGGACTTCGACCGAAGATCGAGCTAGGGGTTAAGCTAGCAAGCCCAGGAAATACTACCTATGCCGATGTTCTAGAGACGGCAATAGAAGTGGAAAGGCTGCAGGCTAATGTTCGTAAAGAAGAAGCCAGTAAGCCTGAGCCTAGATAGCAGAATCAACCTCAAACTAGTCGGAACAACAACCACCATAGCAACAACAACAATCAGTCTAGCAACAATAATAACGGTCAGAAAAGAAGGAATCCTGACAATAAGTAGTTCGACAACGATAAAAGGGCACAGACAAATAATGGAGGTATTGGGCCGGGTTATGTAGAATACCTACCATGTGCTAAGTGCCAAAGGAAACATCCTGGGGAATGTCGAGCGAACACCAAAGGATGTTACAACTGTGTTCAAGAGGGACACCAAAAGAAAGAATGTCCTCAGCTCAAGACAGAAGGGAAAAAGGAAGATAAGATGGTTCCTGCCAGGGTTTTTGCCTTAACCCAAGGAGAGGCTGATGCTAGCAATAAGGTGGTCACAGGTCAGGTTTCTATCCTCAATAATATATGTTCTATATTATTTGAATTGGGACCCACTCATTCGTATATCTCGTTAGGAATGATAGAAAAACTATACAAACCTTGTGAAAGATTTAGAACTAGGTTTGTAACCAACTTTCCTTCGGGCAAAGTAGTTCTATCATCACGGATAGCACGAGGCATACTGATCAAGATTGAGGATGTAGAACTAGAAGGAGACCTGATAGAACTGGAGATCAAGGACTTTGACGTGATACTAGGCATGGACTGGCTAGCACGGCATGGCGCGACAATCGACTGCAAACGCAAGAAGGTAATGTTCGAGACTCCTGATGGCCAGAGATTATGTTTCATGAGACAAGTTTTAGGACTACACACACTGCTAATATCATCTCTCAAAGCTCAAAGGATGATAGAAAAAGGATGTCAACCGTTCTTAGCCTGCATCACAGACGTAGTAAAGGAAGCACTGCTTAAGGTTGGAGACGTCCGCATTGTACAAGAATTCCCAGAAGTATTTCCCGATGACTTACCAGGGTTTTCGCCTACTCGGGAAATTGACTTCATGATAGAATTAGTACTGGGCACCGAGCCTATCTCCAAGGCACCATACTAGATGGCACCTACAGAACTCAAGGAGTTAAAGACCTAGCTACAAGAACTCCTAGATTTGGGTTTTATTAGACCAAGCCATTCGCCATGGGGAGCACCGTTTTATTTGTGAAACAGAAGGACGGAAGCATGCGGATGTGCATAGACTACCGCGTGCTGAATAAGGTAACAATTAAGAATAAGTACCTGCTACCCTGGATGGACGACTTATTTGATCAACTTCAAGGTGCGACCATATTTTCAAAGATTGATTTACGGTCCGGGTACCATCAGCTCAAGTTGCGGGGAGAGGATATTCCTAAGACAACTTTTAGGACTCGTTATTGGCATTACGAGTTCTTAGTTATGTCTTTTGGTATTACCAATGCTCCAAGCGCGTTTATGGACTTAATGAATAGGGTCTTCAAGGACTACTTGGATAAATTCATCGTAGTATTCATCGACGACATCTTAGTATACTCCAAGGATGAAGTCGAGCACGAGGAACACTTGAGGTTAATCCTAACGCGACTAAAGGAGCATCAACTCTACGCCAAGTACAAGAAATGCGAGTTTTGGCTTTCGCAAGTGGCGTTCCTCAGGCACATTATATCCAAGGATGAAGTTGCAGTAGACCCATCAAAGGTAGAGGCCATGAAGGATTGGCCAAGATCAAAGAACGCATCCGAAGTAAGAAGCTTTCTGGGATTACCAGGTTATTATAGGAGGTTCATAGAGAGATTTTCTAAGATAGCCACTCCGCTCACCAACCTAACCTGAAAACAGCAAAGATTCAACTGGAATGATAGATGTGAAGAAAGCTTCCAGTTGCTTAAGGACAAGCTATGCTCAACACCAGTACTCTTTGTACCGACACCCAACGACAAGTTTGTAGTTTACTATGATGCGTCGAATCAAGGGTTGGGTTGTGTGCTGATGCAAAATGACAAGGTGATAGCCTATGCCTCAAGGCAGCTGAAGGAGTATGAGAAACGCTACCCAACTCACGATAAGGAGTTGGTAGCGGTGGTCTTTGCGTTGAAAATCTAGCACCATTATCTTTACAAAGAACTGTGCGAGATTTATACAGGCCACAAAAGTTTAAAGTACTTCTTTACTCAGAAGGAGCTTAACATGAGGAAGCGCAGGTGGTTAAAGCTAGTGTAGGATTACGACTGCGAAATCCTATACCACCCAGGAAAGGCAAACGTAGTTGCTGATGTGCTAAGTAGGAAGAATTATGGAAGTTTAGCAGCACTAGCCAAAAAAGAAAAGCCGCTGCAGCAGGAGCTGATCAATGCCGGAATAGAAATAGTTGTCGGCAAGCTGGCTAACTTGTCTATCCAGTCAAATCTGCTAGAAGATATACAGATTGGGCAAAGGTGTGATGACACACTAGTGACACATATGGATACAGTCAGAGAAGGCAAGACCACAGATTTCTCAATATCTGGTCGAGGGTTATTGAGATATAAGGATCGGGTATGCGTGCCAAATGATCAAAGGATTAAGAGAACGATTCTAGAAGAAGCACACAGTACCCCATACTCAGTTCACCCAGGGTCGACCAGGATGACACACGACATCAAGGCAATGTATTGGTGGCCAGGGATGAAGAAGGACATAGCGGAATTTGTGTCTAAGTGTTTAATATGCCAACAAGTGAAAGCAGAGCATCAGCAGCCTGAAGGCTTATTGCAACCGCTTAGCATACCAGAATGGAAGTGGGATGATATAGCTATGGATTTTGTGACAGGTTTGCCACGAACAAATAGGCAGCATGATTCAGCTTGGGTAGTAATAGATAGACTAACCAAGTCCGCTCATTTCCTTCCTGTTAAGACTTCACACACAGCGGACCAATATGCAGACATCTATTTTCAAGAGATAGTATGGCTGCATGGGATTCCCAAGACAATAGTTTCGGATAGAGGATCGGTGTTTACATCGAGATTTTGGGGAAGTTTACACCAAGCCATGGGTACTAAGTTAAGTCTTAGTATAGCTTTTCATCCTCAAAATAGCGGACAGTCCAAGCGTACGATACAGATTTTAGAGGATATGCTATGCGCTTGTGTACTTGATTTCGAAGGATCATGGAATAAGTACTTACCGTTGATAGAGCTCTCCTACAACAATAGCTACTAGTCAACGATCGGGATGGCACCTTATGATTTACTTTATGGAAGAAGGTGTCGATCACTGTTACACTGGGACGAGGTAGGAGAAAGGCAGCTTCTCGGTCCCGAAGCAGTTAGAAAAGCTCAAGAAGTAGTAGTGTTGATTAGACAACGTATGCTTGCTGCTCAAAGCTGTCAAAAAAGCTATGCGGATGCCAAGTGACACGATGTGGAATTCAAGGTTGAAGATCAAGTCTTCCTAAAGATATCTCCTATGAAAGGTGTGAAGCGATTTGGGAAGAAAGGCAAGCTTAGTCCTCATTTTATAGGTCCTTTTGAGATATTGGACAAAGTGGGAGCAGTTGTGTAATGACCCAAAATTACTATTAAGACTTAAGGGCCTTGATTAGTGTGCCGAGAGGGCACAATTGGAAGTTATGTGAATTAATGTTGAAAATTCATGACAATGGCGCAAATGCAAGCTTATACAATGGGCATATTTGTAATTTTGGCCCGTTGAGGGCATAAATGTAAATATTTGTGATAAATTGTCGAGACCACATTATTATGTGGATATATTTGTAGCTTGTGACTCGAGGCGATCCTAGCAAGCGGCTTAGCGGGGAAGTCACAGCGGGGATTTATACTCAGCTCGAGGTAAGTCTGTGGTATATCTGAGAATTTGGAGAATATATTGGAGACTATTTAATATTGAGAAATTTAATTGGTGATTAGTTAGGTATCGGGAAGTAAGCGGTAAATATTAAAGACACTCGAGGAATTAGCGGGATTTGGGAGTAATGACCAAAATGCCCCTAGAGTAATTTAAAGGTTTAGCTATTATTGGGAGGACAAGGTGGTCATTTGGCTTACTAAAGGATAGGCTACATTCTGCTTTATGGCTTTAGTGGAAGTTGTAGATAAACTCAGAAGCTTAAGGAAAAGAAAAGAAGAAGGAAAGAAAAACAGAACACTTGGAGCTATCACTTTCTCTCTTTCAGTTGGGTCATGTTTTCACCATTCTTTGTGAGTTTTGGAGGTGGAATTCCAGAGTAAGCTTAGGTTGGAGCTTAGGGCTAAAGACCTTGGTGAAGCTAGAAGAGCTAGCAGGGATTAGCCACTCAATTAAGGTAAGTTTCAAGGTTTCCTAATGTGTTTTTCTGAGTTTTATTGAGCTGATTTCTAAGCTTGAGGAGTTGAAGGGATTGAGGCTGGTTGGATGCTAGGGATAACTTAAGGTCAAAATTCTCCATAGGAGGTAACAAATTATGGCTTTGAAGTTCTGAGTTTCTGGTTGAATCTTTGAGTTCTTGGGTTCAATGTTTGTTTTTTATAGTTTGATGATGCATGTGGTTAAGTCTTGTGTTATTGGGTTGTATGGGATGAGATATAGGTGATGGTAGACTCAATGTGTTGTGTAGTTGAGGTTTGGAAGGGTTCCAAGGGGTTTTGGCTCGAGGAAAATCGAAGAAGGAAAAAATAGAGTGTTGTTAGTCTGTGACTAGCGCTGTAGCACTAGCCTTTGGGCGCTACAGCACTAGGCTTGGGTTTCCTGGTGCTTTTAGTTCTATTTTTAGCGCTATAGCGCCCTCTTTATAGCGCTGTAGCGCTACCCTATTTCCAGAAAGGGGTTTTTGGGTTATTTCTTAGGGTTTTTGCCCGGGGGCTCGGGGTTTGATTCCACCACCCCGTTTGGTTGAATTAGGGCTTCTCGAGGGCTCAGGATTGGCCCCGAGGCTAGGTTTTGGATTTGAGGTTTGGTGATGATTCTGATCTATGGCTGTGACTAGGTGCGCGCTAAGGTTCAGACGAGATCGTGCCTGAGGATCAAATTGAACAAGGTAGCGAAATCTAAAGGTAAGAAAACTGCACCCGGTTATGTGATTGTGATGGGACTAAGTGCTCCCTATATCTGTATAATGTCATAGATGGTATTACGCCATGGAACATGTGATAAACGGCCTAAGGGTGTCGTACTCAATATTTGCCCATAGGGCGCGGCTCGGCCACTGGTAGCTAAGGACAGCTTAACATTCACTGAGCTCGGTTTAAGCGGGCCGGAGTCAGTGGGATAAACAGAGGGTGCGGCCTAAGGGCTCTAACCCTAGTTATCATATGTGATTTGATTATTGATATGGAATGATGTACTTAGTATGTTGAAAACTTGATTACTGTGAATATCTGGAATGTTGAGTATATGAGTATATTGTATGAGTTATCTTGTTGTTTATTTGATGATTATGCTCTATTATTGTGTTTTCTTGCTGGGCCTTGGCTCACGGGTGCTACGTGGTGCAGGTAAAGGCAAGAGCAAAGTGGACCAGTCGTGAGTTGGAGAGCTTTGGGGCTGAATGTACATAGTCAGCTGATCGACCACCACGGCCGAGGAGTGATACAGGACGGGGAGAACCTAAATGTCTATTTTTCCCTTAGAACGACTAGTAGCAGTACATTTGTTCTGAGTTTTGTAAACTATCTTTTATCTTGATTACTATTGGGATTCCATGTGAGAATGTTTGATTATAAGAAATAAAACTTTTGAGACCGAAATATTTTAACCCTAGTACAACTTTAGTTATTGTAACACGTTTCTAACTGAATGACTTGATTAGCAAGTTTCGCACATGTGTAAACACACAGTGTAACAGTCTTGGCTATCCAGGGCGTTACAACTTGGTATCAAAGCGTCCTAAGTTTAAGGGTTCCTGAAGACTGGTTGGACATGTACATTCGCCGCGAAAGACAAGCTCGACTCAGGGTTTGGTAATTGTGTATATGGTTATATGCTTAGATGAATAGAATGTAATATGACTGTTGATATCTGCCTGATTAATAGGGAGCATGAGATACTAATAGGACCTGGCCCTTGACTATTTCATGATGAGATTGAAGCGTGCTGATTAGCATTGATGTTGCATGTGAATGAATAATTGGATAATGGTTTGCATACTGAGTGTATGTGGTAAATTTCCTAAATTGAATACATATGACATATCTGTTTATTGGCTTGTAGGAAGCAAGATGAAATGTGAGTATACTTAATTGTGATAAAATTTGGTAGCTAAATGTATAGTATTGTGGATTTGTGTTTAATATGCTTTATGTGTGCATGATAACCGTGGTTATTTGGGACCTAGCTGTGGATTGATTCAGAGTGTGAATCTCAGGGTTGAGAAGTTTAGTCAGCAGTGGCGGATGAACACAAATGGTTTGCACCTAGAATGGTTAAGTGGACTTGGCATTGTTATATGGGGGGATTGCAGATAATAGTGGGAGTTGGAAACCTCCATCTATCCCTGGAAGCCGCAGCAAATGATCATTAGTATGTGAGTAAGCTATGGGGTTTAATAGTTGGGATTAGGTAGAAGAACAACGGACTTCTTTGGGGAAAGAGCTGTTTTGTATGCTTTGACAGTGAGGCTATCAGTGTGGGTTTATTGTGAGATTATAGACAGATAAGGGTATTTTGTGGAAGGCCTAAAAGGTGTTATCCTCTAGTTTTGAGGAAAGTTTAGATTGCCTAAGAATTGGTCAGCGGATGGGAAAAGTTAGTTCCATCCTTGGTTATATGGAGATGAGAGGTCATGATTAAGGGGTTGTGCTAAGCATTTGTGGCAGAAGAGTGCCTGGAAATGGTACTTGGATCGAGACATTAGCATGATGGGTTGGAAAGGACTCAGATGTTGAATTGATAAAAGAGGTTATAAAGACATGGTTTGAGCTGCGGAGATTGGTAGGCTTATAAGCTTGATCTGGAATAATAAGGTAACAATAGTGCATGATAACGAGTTTTGTAAGTTGGGTAGCTCATTTTGAGAAATTGATACGAGCGTGATGTAGTTGAAAATGATGATGACCCATTTAAGGATTAAACTCTGGAATGGTCCAGAGCGTTTGGGCCGCTCCGATGTAAGAATTCATCATCTGTATTTGGGTAGTAGAGAGGGCCATGTTATTGAGGATCAATGAAATGAGGTATAAGGCATGAGTGCCAGAGTAGCTGATGGCAGTGCTTCCATTGGTGGAGTTTAGTAAGGACAGATTTTCGATAATCAAGTAGAAGAACCTCGGACAATTCTATGGCTCTTGGTTTTGTCAGGAAGGGGGAATCTGATTGACAAGATAGTTGTCAGGATAGTGATGGGAACTAGTGAAGTTATTTATTATGCACCAAAGGCAAGAGATGCCACCTGGGAGGATGTCAGGTGAGGGCACAATTTCTACATGGGATGATTCGATATGTTAGGATGGATTTCCCAGGATTAGGGGGTGGAAGACTGGAATTTCTTGTTACATTTGAAGCCGAGGCTAGTTCCTCGGAGTTGATCGGCTAATTGGAATGTTTACGTTTCTGGTTATATAATAAGCTGGAAGAGTTCGGTGTTGAGAGTGTGTCAAGAAAGAGTTGGACATAAAGAATTTGCCTCAAGGTACTTTGCGAGGGGCTGGAAATACTAAAGAGGAATTAGGAACTTTTGGAAGAGGTATTGGGACACAAGTAATAGTGAAGTTCGTGGTGAAAGCAATAGAGTTCGTCATATGGAAGCCTTGGCATGAGTGAGAGTGAGAATTAATTTGTTAAGAAACAACCATGGATAGTAGGGAATATCATTTGGAGTACTTCAGTTGGACTGAATGGAAACCAAGTTGCCCAGTAGGGATTCAGGTAGGTATACAAGGAAGGATTGGGTACATTTCAGAACTCGACTACAGATAGGTTCGGTATCAGGGACATTATGGAAGATGATAATGATTTGATAGAAAGAATTACTGAAGCAGTCGAAGAATTTTAACCCCAGAGAGAGTCAGATAGAGCATCGCACGGTGTGAATTACTAGCATAGTCTGATAAGAATAAAGAATTTAAATGCCCGGTTACAAGTTAGGGCAATGTCTTCAGGAATTGATCTACGATCTGGTTATTACCTGCTGGGGATCAAGGAAAGAGACATTTCAGGAATCATAACTTATACCGGGTAGAGTGTGATGAATTGGTAGCAAAGGTTCTTAGTTGATTCAAGCGTCAGTAACTCGAGTAAGTTCTACAAGCAGAAGATATAGGAACAGTACAGACAAATCTCCTTCAAGGTTTATGGACGATATAACAGACTACTCCCAGGCAGTAGTAGAAAGCGAACGACTACTACGCTGAAGATGTTAGTATTAAGGAAGCAAGGTCATAGGAAAAGCTCCATGAAGTGTCAGTTTGGTCTCGCCAAGGGTATTCAGAATAATGCTACAAGAAGAAGAGGGGGCAGGTATGAAGAAATTTAACCTGAAGCCACAGAGAAGCTACTAGAGAACGTCTGAAGGATAGGGAGCACCACAAGACCGAAAAACGCGTCATCTACTACATGAGTGTCTTCGTAGACAGCTACATCAGAAATTAGAGGAACATCAAAACTTGAAGTTAGACTGAATGGATAGTGTTAGATTAGAAGTTCAGAAGATAGAGTAAGAATTTATTAACGCTTGGTGATGTGGGAATACGCGTGTTATAGTTGGATATATAATTGCAGTATAAAGGACCTAACTCTTAATGAAGATATGAAACTGTGAGGGGTGCATCATAGGTTGGGGGCACGCCCAGGCTTAGACCGATGAGAGGATGGATCAAGCCTCGCGAGAGGTAAAATGGGAACATGGTCTATTCACTTGAAATAATAGGTAGGCAGTGTATGCATAGCAAACGGTAATGAGCGTTTGGTCATTTGTAGGAAAGATAATGTTGAGACCCAGATTTAGTGAGATGTAATGGGTGGGTGGTTGGTGTTAGAAATCCTCAACTGTATGAGGGGAAATTTTAATTGAAGGTGGATCTCTTAATTGGAAGGTGCGTGTCAGTCAAAAGAACGCCACAGATTGTGATGGAGTGGACAAGGTAACGACTGAGATTGATATAGCGTTAGTATGTGGTGATGAACGGGTATGTATTCTTTGGACTATGGAATCCAAAGTGTTCGATTTGGTAGGAACAGGGAAGAACCCTGATAAGGTATTACAAGTTGAGATATCAGGATCAGGTGAATGATCCGATGGGAGTCTGATGTAGAGACGAGAACTCTGGAAGGATATCATTCCACCTCCTAGGGTATGTTATACCGGGAGGATTGAGCGGGTGACAGAATCTAGTACACTTGGATATTGGAAGGTAAAGTGATATGGTGGTGTATCATAGGAATGAACCGCATTAGACTATAAGTAAGATGTTTGGACAGAGAAAAGTTTTAACTCAGCTGAATGAGTTAATGTAATTGGTTCAGGTGAACTGGTAATGGGGTAGAACGTTGATGGTGCTAAATTGAGATCCTATAGTATTCCAAGTTTTGGAAAGGAACTAGAGAATGAAGAGAACAGAGTAGGGACCTGGAGTTATTGGTTGATAGCAGATGGAATAGCAGCCTAAAAGCTTAACGGTTATCTTAAGGAATTAAACATTGAGTACTCGAATACTTGAGATATTAAGGAAAATGTAATCCTTGGTAAGATAGTCACGATGATGAATACTGGAATACAGCTAAGGTGACATAGCATACGACATGGTTAGATGAGAAGTAAGAAGTACTATGCAAAGTATAGAAATGAAAGACAATGGATACTACAGTTTAGTGTTGATTCAAATGGAAAAAAAAAACAACAAAGAGGTTGTGGGAATTCTTAAGGCAGAAGTGTCTGCCTATCCAAAAGAGACATAAGAACCTGTAAATTGTCAGTTTTGGAATACAAAGATCTGGGATAAGGGATTTGTATCTCTCCAAGTAAGTGTGGAAAAGAAAAAGTATGATTTTTAAAAAGAAGAAAAAAAAAAAGAGTTCCGACTCCTAATTCAGCATAAATTCTAAAGATGTACCAAGGATTAGGCCGAGGGCCTATAGATTAATCTCACCCTGGTAAGGGTGATGACTCATAGGAATTTCCGATATTAGGAATAAGACAATGAGGTGATCATTGTGAACTAAGCAGACCCTGAAGCGTCAGCAGGATCGTGATGCAAGCAAGGGTTAATGAAAGTATGGCTATTAGACAAGATCTTGAAAAAAAAAATATTGTTACTCTCGTAAGAGTGTTGTCGAGGAGTAAAGTAAAAGTGTTGGACCTTTGGAATTATGGTCAGAGGTACAAGGTTTACTATCTGATGTGCTTGAGTAAATTTTGAGGACGAAATTCTCATTAGGAGGGGATAGTTGTAACGACCCAAAATTACTATTAAGGCTTAAGGGCCTTGATTAGTGTGTCGGGAGGGCACAATTGGAAGTTATGTGAATTAATGTTGAAAATGCATGATAATGGCACAAATGCATGCTTATATGATTATTTGGATTAATGTAATGCATGACTATGTGTATTAGTATGCATGTAGGCCCTGATTAGGTTATAAGGGCATATTTGTAATTTTGGCCCGTTGAGGGCATAAATGTATATATTTGTGATAAATTGTCGAGACCACATTATTATGTGGATATATTTGTAGCTTGTGACTCGAGGCGATCCTAGCAAGCGGTTTAGCGGGAAAGTCACAGCGAGGATTTATACCCGGATTGGGGTAAGTTTGGGTTATATCTGAGAATTTGGAGAATATATTGGAGACTATTTAATATTGAGAAATTTAATTGGTGATTAGTTAGGTATCGGGAAGTAAGCGGTAAATATTAAAGACACTCGAGGAATTAGCGAGAATTGGGAGTAATGACCAAAATTCCCCTAGAGTAATTTAAAGGTTTAGCTATTATTGGGAGGGCAAGGTGGTCATTTGGCTTACTAAAGGATAGGCTACATTCTGGTTTATGGATTTAGTGGAAGTTGTAGATAGACTTAGAAGCTTAAGGAAAAGAAAAGAAGAAGGAAAGAAAAACAGAACACTTGGAGCTATCACTTTCTCTCTTTCGGTTGGGTCATCTTTTCACCATTCTTTGTAAGTTTTGGAGGTGCAATTCCAGAGTAAGCTCAGGTTGGAGCTTAGGGCTAAAGACCTTGGTGAAGCTAGAAGAGCTAGCAGGGATTACCTACTCAATTAAGGTAAGTTTCAAGGTTTCCTGATGTGTTTTTTTGAGTTTTATTGAGATGGTTTCTAAGCTTGAGGAGTTGAAGGGCTTGAGGCTGGTTGGATGCTAGGGATAACTTAAGGTCAAAATTCTCCATAGGAGGTAACAAATTCTAGCTTTGAAGTTCTGATTTTCTGGTTGAATCTTTGAGTTCTTGGGTTCAATGTTTGTTTTTTATAGTTTGATGATGCATGTGGTTAAGTCGTGTGTTATTGGGTTGTATGGGATGAGATATAGGTGATGGTAGACTCAATGTGTTGTGTAGTTGAGGTTTGGAAGGGTTCCAAGGGGTTTTGGCTCGAGGAAAATTGAACAAGGAAAAAATAGAGTGTTGCTGGTCTGTGACTAGCACTGTAGCGCTAGCCTTTGGGCGCTACAGCGCTAGGCTTAGGTTTCCTGGTGCTGTTGGTTCTATTTGTAGCGCTATAGCGCCCTCTTTATAGCGTTGTAGCGCTACCCTATTTCCAAAAAGGGGTTTTTGGGTTATTGCTTAGGGTTTTTGCCCGGGGGCTCGGGGTTTGATTCCACCACCCCGTTTGGTTGAATTAGGGCTTCTCGAGGGCTCAGGATTGGCCCCGAGGCTAGGTTTGGTGATGATTCTGATCTATGGCTGTGACTAGGTGCGCGCTAAGGTTCAGACGAGATCGTGCCTGAGGATCAAATTGAACAAGCTAGCAAAATCTAAAGGTAAGAAAACTGCACCCGGTTATGTGATTGTGATGGGACTAAGTGCTCCCTATATCTGTATAATGTCATAGATGGTATTACGCCTTCGAACATGTGATAAACGGCCTAAGGGTGCCGTACTCAATATTTGCGCATAGGGCGCGGCTCGACCACTGGTAGCTGAGGACAGCTTAACATTCACTGAGCTCGGTTTAAGCGGGCCGGAGTCAGTGGGATAAACAGAGGGTGCGGCCCAAGGGCACTAACCCTGGTTATCATATGTGATTTGATTATTGATATGGAATGATGTATTTAGTATGTTGAAAACTTGATTAATGTGAATATCTGGAATGTTGAATATATGAGTATACTGTATGAGTTATCTTGTTGTTTATTTGATGAGTATGCTCTGTTATTGTGTTTTCTTGCTGGGCCTTGGCTCACGGGTG
The DNA here is from genome assembly GCF_963169125.1 of Humulus lupulus. NCBI lineage: Eukaryota > Viridiplantae > Streptophyta > Magnoliopsida > Rosales > Cannabaceae > Humulus > Humulus lupulus. Next base: position 155,561,523 of record NC_084798.1, on the reverse strand, counting down.
CTACATGGTGCAGGTAAAGGCAAGAACAAAGTGGACCAGTCGTGAGTTGGAGAGCTTTGGGGTTGAATGTACATAGTCAGCTGATCGACCGCCACGGCCGAGGAGTGATACTGGACGGGGAGAACCTAAATGTCTATTTGCCCTTCGAGTGGCTAGTAGCAGTACATTTGTTCTGAGTTTTGTAAACTGTCTTTTATCTTGATCACTATTGGGATCCCATGTGAGAATGTTTTATTATAAGAAATAAAACTTTTGAGACCGAAATCTTTTAACCCTAGTACAACTTTAGTTATTGTAACACGTTTCTAACCGAATGACTTGATTAGCAAGTCTCGCACATTTGTAAACACACAGTGCAACGGTCTTGGCTATCCAGGGCGTTACAAGTTGCGTATAGATTGGCCCTACTGCCAGCCCTAGCAGATAGTCACAACGTGTTCCACATCTCAATGCTACGCAAGTATGTGTCAAACCCATCTCACATCCTCAAGTACGATAGAATAGCACTCCAGAACGACTTGAGTTACGAGGAACGACTAGTTAGCATCCTAGATAAAGGGATGAAGCAATAACGGTCCAAGAGTATTCTGATAGTCAAAGTCCTATGGAGTAATAGTTCTGAACAGTGGGCAACGTGGGAGTTGGAGGAAGACATGCAAGGCCGGTATCCGGAATTGTTTGGTAAGTAAATTTCGAGGACGAAATTCTTTTTAGTAGGGGAGAATTGTAGAGTCCAAGAACTTTACTTATCTAGTTAGATAGTAGTAGTAATAGTAATAGCTAGTAGTAGTTGTAGTATGTTTATGACTGCGTGTAATTACGTGTATAATATTTCAGCGTATGCAGATATATCGCAGCTCTAGGGAGCGATATATCGCCACACGGGGATACGAAAAACACGTAACTTCGCACAACCACTTCGACGAGCCTTGGGAATATGAGCCCAGGCGATATATCGACTCTAGGGCTGCATTTTCAAATGATTTTGAAACCGAGCTCATTTTATTCCATAAACCTCTTGATAAGCCAGAATCTTTTTTACCGAGTCTTTAGCCTCTGCTGAACGATTATTCAAATATCTTTAAATTAAAAAGCCCTTATTTTATTCAAGCTAAATGAAGATCTTTTCATTCTTAAACTCTATAAATAGGACATAGTACCCAGCCATTTCTTCATTCTTCAAGCTGAGTTCAGAGCCTACAAGCTGCTAGGTTTACTTTAGAGTGCTAAACACTTGGGTTGGGGTTATAAGCTTTATCATTATAAGCTTATCAAACACTTGGGAAGTAAGATTTATAGTGTATTTCGGTTTCGAGGTATAGTTCGGTTATAAAGCAATAAAAGGTATTCTTATTCCTAGTTCATCTCTGTATATTTCCTTAGTTTTTTTTTTTTAGTTTTTCTCTACTCAAATCCTAACTCAGTATTCTTTATTCTTGGTTAGGCATCTAAGTTCTTTGAACTTGAGGTTCTTGTTGGTAAGTATCTTCTCGATGGTTTAGTTCATTCTTTTCATCTCTTTTCTTTTAGAATACTCACCTCTCTATTAATGGTTTTTAGGAGTGTTCCAAAATCCTGACCTTGTTCTCATCATCCCGGTATTTTGGTAAGGAAAATAGGATAGTTCCATTGTGATATGTGCTATGTTTTTATAATATGTTATGATTATGATATAGTATGATTTATATGTTATGATATATGTATATTTTGGGGCTTATAGTTTTATATAACAAACCCTAACACTTTTATGTTTTGGGCTTATAGTTGTGATATAGCAAACCCCAACATTTTTATGTTTTTGGGGCTTATAGTTGCTTAACTAGCAAACCTCATTGTAGTTTGAGGCTTATAGTTGCTTAGTTAGCAAACCTCAATAGTTACCATGTACATGGGTTAGAATTATGATATATGTGTTATAGTATATGATATATGTTCATAGTTTATGTGTATGATTATGTTTCATGCTTGTAGTAGATTTTCCTTGCTGGGCATTAGGCTCATTCTTTTATGTTTTATATGTGCAAGAAAATAGTTATGGCGGCAGGAAGATTCTTGGAGGCTTGGGAATGTGTATTGAGGAAGAATGGATTCGGTGGACTGCGTGAACGATTCGAGGATGGAGTTGGTTTTAGTCATTTCAATCATATTTTCTATGTATTTTTCCACATCTGAGTTGTAATGAATTTTAAGATTTAACGTTATGTTTATTTTAATATTTTCAAAACAATGGGATCCCATATCTTAAATGAATTTTATACCTTTATAATAAATTTCATATGGTTTATAATAAAGTTATGGTTATTTTATATGTATGTTTTCTTAAGATTAGTGTCTGTGTATAGTAGTTTTTAATGGTCCAAGATCTAGAATAGTTGGGTCATTACAGTAGTGGTGGTTCGCAAAGGTGATGGTTGAGGCTCAAGGGGCTCGACATCCATTTTTCACTCAATCTCTCTCTTTCAATCTAATTTCATGAATATGGTGGCTTGTGGTGATGAAAATGGAGCTCAGTATCAGACTTGGAATATTTTTTGTAAATAAACTTCAATATGTTTTTTTTTCATATTGTTTTATGTGTATAAATCTCAACTTTTGTTCACTACGCATTGATTTGTAATCTTGATTCTATATTTTTTTCGTTGTACTTTTTGGGTATATAATGGCATTGTGATTGAGTTATCTGTTTTGAATTGTATTCGCTATTAATGTTAAAGCCATCTAAAAGTGGGATATAATTTTTTTCTAAGCGATAATTTAAAATCGGTGCTATTTATATCAATAGCATCAGTTCTAAACTGACGCTTCTAAATGTATCAATCGCGGCACCTTCTACAATATCGGTTTGGAAACCGACGCTATTGGCAGTAGCTTCGGTTCTCCACTGACGCTAAATCTCTTATTTTTAGTAGTGTAAGTCCAATAGGCCACAGCAATAAAGCATCCAACGAGTGTGAAATAAACAAATCTTTCTTCCCGAATGAAAATATGACATATCAACTCCAGCAATAGAATAACACCCAAAATTAATCTTCAATCATAAGATTAAAGGCTTCATTATTGGAAAATAAACAACGATCCACTATCTGTGCATATTTATAAAGAACAACAAACCGTCACGAACCCAGGGACCAATACCTTATTCATGTCGATTCAGATATTTTTGGGGTTTGATGCCTTAATTAAAACTCAATTTCTTTGTAATCTCATTTTCTTATCAATAAAAGAATAGAAATCATTTTTTACTTGGTCAATCACTTTGTTCACGTGCATTATCTTCATGATTATTTGTTTAATATACACTTCTATTAAATCCCGAGCATATAGATAATCATATTTATAGTGACGTAATCATAATGGAATATAAATATAATTATATGTTCAAAAATAAGTTAGTCCTAAGATTAGTCAGTGCACAGGATTTACACTGACTTGTCAATCTACGATATGATCTACTTACACATTGTAGTGTCATGTTCTTTCCAGAACATTAGCAAAGTAGATAAGATCAGATGTATTTGTTACATCAGACTAGACCGAATTAATAACTTTAGAAAGATAAGTAAATGTACCATTATTATCTAATATAGTCATATTATAAAGTTGACCATAGGTCAATTCAATCTCAATTTTGAGTGGTTAGTATTCTAACTGATTGTATTATTCAAGTCATTTGATTTGTTCGTTACCACCTTACCCTATGGACTAGCCCATACTTACATCTTGGGGACTTGGTAGTATTATTGAGTGGGAATGTTAATCATATATATCTATAGCTTATGATAACCTTATAGCTTGGTTCAAAGAGTTAAATGATTGAGTACTAATTTCTGTGATTAAAGTTCATGGAAAAATCATTTACAAGGAACTTACTCATATTTAAGGATAAAATACAATGAGGGGTAAAATGGTAATTTGTACCCGACTCAGTTGTAGATTATCTATAGAGGACTGAATGACAAATTATGGTTGTAGCAATGGATAACATATTTACTTTAAGTGTAAAGTGTTCTATGAGTTCAATGGTGTAATTATGAGTCTGTAGTCACGAGGAATTAATAAGGTAGCGAAATTATTCGATAATAATTTTACGGTAACTTATTGGAGCTTGAATTCATGGGTCCATGGTCCCCACAATGTCTTTGATTAAATTATCTAGATAGTCTCGATTAATTGATTTAATAGTCAATTAGGATTGTCAAAATTGGTTTGTGTCAATTTTGGACAATTTTACTAAGATGTGGAATTTAAAGAAGAGAAAAGAAATTTGGGCAAATTTATTAATTATGACAGATTGGTGTCAAATTAATAAATAGTATTAAATCAATGTTCAATTATAATTAGTTAATTTGAATAAATTATTTATTTATTTAATGAATTATTGTTTAAATATAATTATATATATGTATATAATGTTTTATTACAAATTCCGTTTATAACGAAATCAGTTTATAATATATTTTATATTATATTATATTAATTAATTAATAATAAATAAGGATTTTGTTTTATTATATAACTATAAAAAATAATAGTATTTGAATTTGTAGATTTTTATGCTTTGAATTTAAAAATGGAAAAATTCTAAGGTTTGAAAAAATATCTAGTATTCAGTCATATATATGGATTTTTAAGTTATTATTTTAATTAAATTGATTTACTTTAAAATGTTGTTATAAATAGCTACTTAAGTTCAGGGTTTTCAAGTGAAGTGTTAAGTATTGAGAAAAGGCAAAAACCTAAACTCAAAAAGAGACTTATTGTGGCCGCCCATCACTACTCTCTTCTTCTCCATTATTTTCTCATCTCCTATGTTTATAATTGCCCACCCTAGTATAGGTGATTAAAGAAAATTTTGGAAGAATGTGTAGTTTGAAGATCCAATTCACTCTTTTGTTATTACTCTATGAAAAAGTGATCAAAGAAAATTTTGGAAGAATGTGTATTTTGAAGATCCAATTCACTCTTTTGTTATTACTCTACGAAAAAAAGAAATAATGGTTAAAGAGAGGAAGGAATGAGTCTCAATATCAACTGCATAAAAGTAAGATTCTTAAACTCTGTTATCTAATTTATTTTATGAAATTTATTATAAAAATATTTGTAGTTTATTTTATATGTTAATTTATTTAATATATGAAACATGCACGAAAATATTTATGATTCTCTAAAATATATTCCTAACAAATATAACCGGACCTCAAACAGGGAAGAACCATTATGGAAGGCATGAACCCTGTCGGTAAGACTCTTGATGGTAAAATGACAAAATTAAAATACACAGAACATATAACAACAGAAAAATAAAAGTAATAGGTCTAAACATAGAAGCATTCCTTTTCTTTGATCCTCATTCTCCCACCAGTACTGGAAAAGACTCCCCCTCAATCAAAATAGCGGACTCGTCATGGATCCAATTCGCTAAATCGATCTCTTCCTCTCCGACCTAAGCAAGGCTAACCCCCGTCACCCCCCTGTCTGAAGCGTCGCTGATGTCTCCGCCCTAAGCCACAGGTCCAATCGCCAGAAGATTAGGATCGCCTCCCCTCCCACACGCCAGATCTAAGTATTGGACAAAACCCAAAGCACCTGTAAAGCCATTAGATCTGAAAAACCTTGATCCCCAATCCATTCTAGGCCTAAAGTTTGACTTTCCCCAACCGGCGAGCTTTAGATCTGACGCTACCTGAGAAGAAGATTAGCATAAATATCCCATTCCTCCATCAACCCAGCACACCAAAGAAGAGAAAAAAAAAATGCAAAGGCTCATATATAAACAACCTCCCCTCTCGCTCAGAGAAGACGGGACACCCCATGGTGTCAACAGTAGCTGCGACCGATTAATGAGCACCACTGTAATGAAATAATTGTTATAAATACTTGAAAAATCCCAAAGTAGTTTTCCTATATTAAAAAAAATATGGGCAAATAAATTATAGTAATATGATAACCATATCTAAAAGAAGGGCCGAAACCAAACTTTTGGGTGAGAGGGAGCTAAATTTTTATTTTATTTTTATAATTTTAGAGGGGAATAAATGTATTTTTTTAAATATTTGGAGATTTTTTTGTAATTTTAAGGGAATTAAATGCAAATTTTCTTAAATTTAGGGGACTAAAATGAAATATTTTTATAAATTTGGAGAGTTTCTTTGTAATTTAAGAGGTTTTAGTGTAATTTTTCTTAAAATTGAATTTTTTTTAATTTTAGGGGAGCTTAAATGTAATTTTTTTTTAATATTTATGACTTTTTTATAATAAAAATATTAATATATTTATATAAATACTGAAAAATAAAAAATCAAGTGACGATTTCATCCATGTATAATATGAGAACTATTTTTTTTAAAATAAATAATAATCTCACAATTTTAAATTTTCTTATTCAGTGAAAATACTTTAATTATTAATTTAGTATAAATTACATGATATATAGTCTTTTTTCATTTAACTTTTTTTTTATGGAAATTTTGAATTATTAATGTTCTTATGGTTTTTTTTAATTTTCAAATATATGATTTTTTTTTCCATATAAATATTTAAGTTTAGAATTGAACCATAGTTTTTTTTTAAGTTATATTATATTTTAGTGGCATTTTTGAAAAGACATACTAGACTATTAGTTATTGATTTTTTAATTAATTTTCTTAAAGTTAGATTTATAGTTGTTATCCATATTTTCCACATTTGACACGTGGCAGGGCCAAACGGGTCCATGGAACCTCATAAGAGGTTCGGGCCCAACCTGGGCCCAGTCAACAATGAATCAGGAAACCCTGACGGCCTAGACCATACTAAGCCCAATGACGGGCAAGTAGCATAAGCATAGTGAGAGGGCCAGAACCAAGGTTCAGGCCCATATCGTCTCTCTCACCACTCTCAACCTACATCCTCCAGGATGAAAATGGTGATGGTGGATGGCTCACTCTAGGAGACGGATCCCAACAAGTGGGATCCAAGAGAAGATGTTGTCAACAAGGTATCCGTCTTGGTAAATGAACCTGGGTCCTGGTAAACAAACAAGGACTTAGGTGAACGATCACGGATATTTGTAAATGAACCCAGACCCTACGTCCAAGTAGTACAAGTCTAGTCTTCCCTGATGCTGATGTGTCCCCAAGAAATCCAGAGGTTGGTCGCCCTAACTAACCTACAGAATGGGGTACGCACGAAACGTACACTGTTCCTAGGAAACATTACTGCCACAACTCTAACAGATCTTGTCCCTAGGATACCCTTACTAGTCCACACGGATCAGTCTGTACTAACAAACAAAGGGCAATTGTAAGGCTTGACCATGCCTAAGTCGGCCCAATGGGCCCAAATTAACAACATCTAATTATGTTACATTCTTTGTATTATGGTTCTGTTAGTGAGGAAATAGTAATTACATCCTTATTGGGCCCAGATTAGTCCGCCCCAAGCTACGTAACTGCCTATAAATAGGGTCAGTTGTGCACAGTAGCAGGGATCGCAGAATTTCTCTTGTAAGCAAAACGTTGCTGAACTTGTAGAAAAACTTCATGGTCAAAACTCTCTAAAGCCTAATACTAGTGACTCATGGACTAAGGCTCATTAACACCCTAGCCATGTAAAAATTGTGATTGTTCTTCTCTCATCCTTTCTTTCCATGTCTTATTTTATAATACATTTCTAGTTTTTGAAAAATTCGGTAAACAATTGGGTGCTTTCATTGAGAGTTGAGGAAAGCTTGAATCAATCTCTATCATCTACAAAAATGGTGAACACTAGGCATATGGTGTTTGATCCTGCTCACCTGCAGCAACAAGACAATGGAGAACCATTGCCCAATCAATCACTTCCTCAAGACCAACTAGAGGACATGCCTTATTATGGGCCCCTGCCTGACAACTCCCAGAACATCGGGGAAGGGGGTGACTACGACGAAGGCTATTACGAGGAAGACAAAGGGGAGTATAAAGATCACGTGGCTGAGAACCCCGTTGATTATGACAGGAAGGATGTGGATCCTGGACAGGAAGATCCAGAGGCGGCCCGTCTGAGACAACATGTCCTGGATCAAGAAGCTAGGATGGCTGAACAACAGAAGGCCACCTGCAAAATTCAAGAGTCCCTCCTAGCTCTTCAAGCTTTCATTGCTGCCCAAGGATTAGCAGACAATCCTTCAGTCGTTCCTCCCCCAGGAACACAGCCGCGTTTCCCACCTATGAGGACTGGCGTGCCCAACAACGCTGCCTCTACTCCTCCTCCAGGACAATCCCCGCATCCTGGAGCCGCTTCAACAAATCCTGATCAAGACAAGGGGAAAGCCAGGATGGCCGATCCCATTGAAAAAGCAAACCCCCAAAAGAGAGCTCCTCCCACTCCAAAAACCATGGTTGACCTAGGGCAATTCCCTAGGAAAGAACGAATGATCCCTATCCCAGGACGGAATCATTCGAACAATCTGCAGGGGAAGCGCCCACAGGGTACAAAGCCAAGGAGGGTGCAAACGCAGAGATGAGCTGGAAGCGGTCAGTTCAAGAGATGACACATATCCCGAGTGGACTTGCAAGATGGCCTCAACGCCCAGAAGGAGCGGGCCCAAAAAGAAAAGATATGCCCTCACAGAGGCAACTTGAGGAATAACTGTTGGATTAGCTTATACAGGATCTTTATTTATTTTCATGTATATCTAATATTAAACAAATTAATACGAGATAGCCTAAAACATGTTTCTAAAATTGAATTCAAAGAGAAACAAAGAATAGAATACTTACAGTATACGCAGCGGAATTAAAGAGTCATTCCTTCAGTTTCTCTAACTCTTGTATCCTCTCTGTCGCAGAGTATTATCAAGAAACTGAACCGATCTTCTATTTTCTTCACAATCTTCCAATTTATCCTTAGAACCACCTAGACTAGTGTGGGCAATTCTCAACACATGAGATAGATATAGAGAGAAAAAGAGAAAATAACAAAGAGGCTTAGAAAAGGACTTGTGTTTAGAGAGAATCTAAAACTATAAGAAAATATGACTTGTGACTTATGTTTTCACTTCTCTCTAAGCACTCCTTTTATAGACTCAATTAGGCCATTTAATTTAATTAAAAAATCAATAAAATAATAGCCATTTTGAAGCCCTAGGTCGAAATTATCATGGGCTATAGGCCCGTGAAATTTCCCATTTGATTATAAGTCCATTGGACTTAAAATCAAGGCCTGTATTATTTTCTATTGATTTAATTAATTAAATAATTATTTAAATCCTTTATCAAATTAATTATTTATAATTTGAACCTTGATTTAAATTTATTTATTAATTTAGATACCAATTTATCTTAATTAATAAATCTACCATAATTTCTCTTTTCTTCTCAAAATTACACAACTCTGTGAAACTATCCAAAATTGACCTGGTCAACTTTGATAATTCTAATTGATGATTAAATCAATTAATTGAGACTATCTAGATGATTTTATCCAAGGTACAATGGGGACCATGGGCTTGTGAAATCAAGCTCCAATAAGTTATAATAAATCTAACAAATAAATTTACTAACTTATTAATTCCTCGTGACTCCACTATAGACTCGGAATTGTACTCTTGAATTCATAGAACGCTCTATAACAAATATAGATACGCTATTAATTATCCATTGTTACAACCATATTTTTCACTCAATCCTCTATAGACGGTCTACAATGAGATAAGACTAAAATACCGTTTTACCCCTCATTGTATTTTATTCTTAAAACACTTAGTTCCTTGTAAATGATATTTCAGTAAACTAATTTAATTACTGAAATGAGATCTCTATCATTTAACACCTTGAACCAAACTAAAAGGAAACCATCGTTTCACTTCTTCATCAGAAGCTATAGATGTTCATATCTATGATTAACACTCCCACTCAATTATACTACTGAGTTCCCAAGATGTAAGTATGGGCTAGTCCGTAGGGTAAGCTGGTAATGAACAAGTCAAAGAACTCAAATAATACAATCAGTTAGAATACTAACCACTCAGAATTGAGATTGAATTGACCTATGGTCAACTATATGATATGAGTAGAATAGATAATAACGGTATGTTTACTTATCTTATCAACTGTCAATATCGGTCATGTCCGATGTAACAAATACATCCGATCTTATCTACTTTGCTAATGTTCTGGAAAGAACATAACACTGTAATGTGTAAGTAGATCATATCGTAGATTGGCAAGTTAGTGTAAATCCTGTGCACTGACTAATCTTAGGACTAACTTATTTTGAACATATAATCATATTTATATTCCACTGTGATTACGTCACTATAAATAAGATTAGCTATATGATCAGGATTTAATAGAAGTTTATATTAAATAAATAATCATGAAAATAAAACATGTGAGCAAAGTGATTGACCAAGTCAAAAAATGATTTCTATTCTTTTATTGATAATAAAATGAGATTACAAAGAATTTGGGTTTTAATTAGGGCATAAACCCCAACAAACTCCCACTTGCACTAATTGAAACTAATGCCTTAATTCTACTAATCCTATTTCCTTGATATGCTTATCAAATGTAGCTTCTGGTAGTGTCTTTGTAAACTGATCCGCAAAATTGTCTTCAGTTGCAATCTTCATAACCTTCTTATCTCCCCTGGCCACATATTCTCGAATAATGTGATACTTCCTTTCTATATGCTTACTTCTTTTGTGACTTCGAGGTTCTTTCGAGTTGGCTATCGCTCATGTATTGTCACAAAACAACACAAGCGATTTATCCATTTCTGGAATAACACCAAGATCTGAATAGAACTTCTTTAGCCAGACTATTTCCTTAGCTGTTTCTGACGCGGCTATGTACTCAGCCTCCATGGTGGAATCTGAGATTGCAGACTGCTTTATGCTTCTCCAAATCACAGCTCCACCCCCAAGAGTAAACACCATTCCAGAAGTAGACTTTCTGTCATCGACATCAGTCTGAAAATCTGAATCAGTGTAGCCTACAGGGTTCAGAATACCACCCTTGTAGACTAACATATAATCCCTAGTCCATCTCAAATACTTCAGGATATGCTTAACTGCTATCCAATGTTCCGGTCCTGGGTTTGACTGATACCTGCTCACTACTCCCACTGCATAGTAGATATCTGGTCTAGTAGACAACATGGCATACATCAAACTTCCAACTGCAGATGCGTAAGGAACTTTTCTCATTGCATCTTCCTCTTCAAGAGTCTAGGGAGACTGCTTCTTTGAAAGATGAATTCCATGGCGGGACGGTAGACGCCCTTTCTTCGAAATTTTCATTGAGAAACGTTCAAGCACTTTATCAATGTAAGCTGCTTGAGATAGAGCTAAAAGTTTGTTCTTTCTATCTCTGATGATATGGATACCTAGAACATAACTTGCTTCACCCAAACCCTCATCTGGAATTGAGTGCTCAGCCAATTCTTCACATCTGATAATTTCTTAACATTGTTTCCAATGAGTAAGATATCATCTACATAAAGAACCAGGAATACCACTATTTTATTTTCCTTCTGTTGGTAAACACAGGGCGCATCAATATTTTGTTCAAAGCCATAGGTCTTGATTATTTCATCAATTCTAAGATTCCAGGAACGAGAAGCTTGCTTAAGTCCATAGATGGACCTATTCAACTTGCAAACTTTTCCTTCTTGTCCAGATACTTTAAATCCTTCTGGCTGATCCATATAAATGACTTCGTCAAGCTTTCCATTAAGAAAAGCTATCTTGATGTCCATTTGCCAGATCTCATAGTCGAGAGCGGTTGCTATGGATAGGAGGATGCGAATGGATTTGAGCATGGCTACCAGACTAAAAGTTTCCTCATAGTCCACGCCTTCTCTTTGGGTATAACCCTTTGCCACTAATCGAGCTTTATAAGTCTCGATATTTCCATCAATACCTCGTTTCTTCTTGTAGATCCACTTGCACCCAATGGCCCTAAAGTCACTAGGTGTTTCCACAAGATCCCAGACGGAATTTGAGTACATGGACTCCATTTCCTGTTTCATGGCTTCGAGCCATAGTTCCTTTTTAGGGCTAGCCATTGCCTGTTTGAAATACAATGGATCATCATCACTAGTGTCACCAACAACCATATTGATTTCACCATCCAAACCATAGCGAACTGGGTTCCTAGAAACCCTCCCACTACGACGAGGCTCCGTGAGTGTTTGCTCAGAAACAATGGTACTTTCTTCATTTAAACCAACTTGCGTCGGTTGGACGTGAAGAGTGGGAATTTCATCATCAACTTGTGTTGATGTCGATGGAACATTGGTTGGAGTCAATTCTTTAACTATCTCCTCTAAAACTACTTTGCTGCGAGGTTTAAAGTTCTGGACATAGTCATTTTCCAGAAAAGTTGCATTTGTAGAAGTAAACACTTTCTTTTCTGAATGACTATAGAAAAGTCCACCCCGAGTACCTTTAGGATAGCCAACAAACATGCAAACTTCAGTTCACGGTTCTAGCTTTCCCTCCTTTTTCCTCAGGACGTGGGCGGGACACCCCCAGATTCTATAATGGCATAAACTAGGTTCACGACCATTCCAGCGTTCTAAAGGTGTTTTGGGGATTGATTTTGACAGCACGACATTGAGAATGTCATTCGCGGTTTCAATTGCATGTCCCCAGAACGAAGTTGGTAGAGTTGAGTAACTAAGCATGCATCTAACCATTTCCAATAAAGTTCTATTTCGGCATTCCGCTACACCATTTTGTTGCGGAGTACCTAGGGCAGTAAGTTGTGATAAAATCCCAAGTTCAGTAAAATGATCTTGGAACTGCATATCCAAATATTCTCCACTCCTATCAGATCACAAGATCTTTAACGTTTTACCTAATTGGTTCTGAGCCATTGCTAGGAATTCCTAAAACTTTGAAAATGTTTCTGATTTCCTATGCATTAGGTAAAGACATGAGTATCTAGAGTAATCGTTAATGAAAGTGACGAAATACTCAAAACCACCCCTGGCTTGTACATTCAAAGGTCCACAAACATCTAAATGCACAAGACCAAGTGGTTCTTTGGCCCCATCACCCGTTGCAGAGAATGGACGCTTGGTCAGTTTGCCTTCTAGACAAGATTCACAGACAGGTAATTCACCTAAGGTGAGTTCCCTCAAAGGTCGGTCCTTTGTAAGTCTTTGAATCCTATCATAGCCAATGTGACCTAGTCTCAAGTGCCATAAATACGTAATATTATTGTTATCGGTCTTTTGACGTTTATTGGTCCTAGGTTTAGCTACTTTGAATAAATCATTATTAAGAGCGAGGGGTTTGTTAGGTCGCAGAATATAAAGCCCGTTTTCCAAACATGCAATACACAATTGTGATCCATTGAAATAAATAGATATATTAAAACTTGTGAAAGTCATAACAAATCGTTCTAAGTGCAACATGGAAACTGAAATTAAATTTCTACTAAAATCCGGAATAAAAAATACATCTTTTAAAATTAAAAATTTATTTCTGAACTTCAGACGAGCTCTTCCTCTAGCTTGGATCGCAACAAATGCTCTGTTCCCAACTCTAAGCTTTAAGCCGCCTTCGTTCACTTCCTCCCACGATTCAAGAAGCTGTAAAGAGTTACAAACATGGTTAATAGATCCATAATCAATAATCCAAATAGAGTTATCATTCTCTAAAACACATGTTTCCAAGATAAATGAACTATAATCATTACCTTTGTTTTTATCTGCTAGAAACTTAGGGCATTCTTGTTTCCAATGCCCATTCTCTTTGCAGTGAAAACATTTACCTTTACCTTTATTGTTTTTCTTGTTTTTCCCCTTAGGCGTCTGTGCACTTGGTTGTGCACTCGCCTTTGCAGCTTTTGCAGGCTTGGGGTTGTTGTTTTACCCACCCTTCCTCTTGTTTCCATCTTTTGAAGACGAAGCTTGGTTAGCTTCAGCCTTAGCTGGATTAGCAGCAGTAGTAGTAGTTGTCTTCTTTTTTCCTCCCTTACTAGGTCCACCCATGATAGACTCAAAAGTCCGAAGTTCATTCATGAGCTGCATCAGACCATAGTTGAGTTTATTTAACACATAGTTGGTGGTGAATGGAAGGAAAGCTAGAGAAAGACTGTTGAGGATTAAGCCAACTTGAGTTTCCTCATCTATTATGGCTCTGTGCAGTTCAGCTTCCTGAAAGTAGTTTGTCATCTTGATCAGGTGATCACGAACATGTTGAGAAGGTGCCATTCGAGCATTGGCATATTTCTTGGTGGCCTCAAAATGAGTTTGCGCTAACTTGGCACCAAACATGTCTTGGAGCTGATCCATGATTTCGTAGGCTGTCTCGACATTCTCTATCTTTGTCTTGAGAGTGTCGACCATACTAGTCAACATGTAGTACCGCGCCTTGTTGTTAGCCGCCTGCCAACGCTCATACTTGTCCCTCACAGACTTGGTAGATCCTTCAGCTGGAACTTCCATGGATTCCTCAGTCATGACGAACTTGGAGTTGTCACCTATCAACACAGTGTTGATGTTTTGCTTCCATTTAAGGAAGTTTTCTCCCGTGAGTTTCTCCATCGAAAGTTGAGAAAGGATGGGAGTAGACACAGCCATAAGTCAAAACTACAAATTACCAATAAAATAGAAATCAATCACATTTGCTCAATAAAACTTCTATTCACACAAATTTCAAGAAATAGCACAACATAAACAAAAAATATGTAAGATATGAGAAAAAAATACCAAGACAGGACATGGAAGTCAATGCCCTGGCAAATAGGATCAATCCAGTCTTGGTCCGAATTGCAATCTGCTTTCTGTAAAAACTTCGTGACCGCCATAAAGCTGGACATGGAAGTCAGTGCCCTGGCCAACATCAAACAGCATCCTATAGAGACCCTTAGGGCTTACATCCCACGCTTCACAGAAGAAGCCTCAAAGACTAAGGTGGATGATCGACAACACCTACTAGCTCTCCAATATGGAATCAGAGCCGGATTCTCTCTCTGGGATGACATGCAATGTAGCAAGGCAGCCACCCTTGAAGAATTTATAAGGAGGGCATAAGGTTTCATCAACTGGGAGGAGGCTAGATTCAAAGCCTTTGGGTGCAGCCTGTACCCTAGTCAAAGTGCAAACCTTTCCCGGATATGGAGCACAATATCTGGCAAATCTCTATCTGGCACCTCCAATGGCGTCTAGATTCGATGGGGCTCTTAGGATGCAATTCATGACCTCAACTGTCTATGGCCCCACTTGGTCGAGATATGCTTCGGCTCCATCAACCCAATTCTTCGAGTATGGGGTGGCACCTACCGGGTACAGTGTCGCTCCTGACGGTGCCCAACCACCCCAAGCCAAAGTTGCTGAGGCAAGCATAAACCCATCCCGGGGAAAGAGAAAGAGCAAAAGTTAGAACCGATCTGAGTCCTCGAAGAAGGGAAAGAGGGGGTACGAGCCCCAATACATAGAGTATACCAACTTGTTGGCCACCCAGGAAAAAATCTACCTTGCAACAGGCAATGTAGTTCATTACTGGAACCCAAGCCCTATGTTCAAAGGGGGAAAGAATTCGAGGGACACCAGCAAAATTTGTGCCTACCCCAAGGACATGGGCCACACAACCGAAGAATGTCGTCAGCTAAAGGACAAGATCGAAAACTTGATCAAATTGAGACATCTCCACCAATGGGTCAGGATGCCAACAGGAGTTTCGGGACTGCCCTCAGCTCCCGGACAACCTTTGGCCCTAGGTGCCAAGTGTCATACATAACTCCTCAGGGAGGGCACGCTCCTGGATCGGGAGCACAGCCCCCTCAGGGGGCCCCAATAGTGCAATCACCTGGAGGCCCAATGGCTCCCAGTCCTGGAATGTCATATCCTCCCAGAACCGCACCTCTTCAAGTAGATGCCCACGTGGCAACAATATCAAGAGGTTCGCACCTAGGAGGACCGTCCAGGAACGATAAAAAAAGATACCTCATTGAGCTCGATCACGACCATGAGGTGTGCGCATTGGTCCAGACCTCGACCCAACGTCCAAAGCAGATGAACCTGCCCATAACGTTCAAGGAGGGAGACGCCCGGAACGTTCACTTCCCGTGTCACGACCGTTTCGTCATTGACGCCCAAATCGCCAACAAATGAGTTTCCTGAGTGTTGGTGGACGACGGGAGCTCCGTCAATGTCCTATTCAAGCCCGCCTTTATGCCGATCGGGCTAACAGAGGCGGACCTAGCCTCCTACCCTACGCAAATTTACGACTTCAATGGGGATTCTTTGCTCCCGATGGGCAAGATTCCACTCCCTGTGACTCTGGGGAATGAGGTTCAGGGCTCATGCAAGTACTGTACCTTCGTCGGGAAAATTTTCATTTAATAAGTCTACTTAAATGATCAGCCACCAAATTTTTTCACCATCTCTTATCTTTTATTTCAAGTTCAAATTCTTGCAGAAGTAAAATCCACCGAATAAGTCTGGGCTTCGCTTCTTTCTTAGCCAGTAAATATTTAAGAGCTGCATGGTCATTGTAAACAATAACTTTAGTTCTAATCAAGTAAGACCGAAACTTTGCTAGAGCAAAGATGATCGCTAAAAGCTCTTTCTTCGTAGTAGAGTAATTCAACTGAGCATCCTTAAGAGTTTGAGAGGCATAGTATATAACATGAGGAACCTTACCAACTCTTCGCCCTAGGACCATTCCTACTGCATAGTCAGTAGCATCACACATTATTTCAAATTGTAACTCCGAGTTTGGTGGCTGAATAATAGGTGTTGATGCCAAGGATTCCTTAAATTTGTTGAATGCAAACAAACATTTATCATTAAATTCAAATGCCACATCCTTTTGAAGAAGATTGCTTAAGGGAGAAGCAATCTTTGAGAAATCCTTTATAAACTGCCTATAGAATCCTGCATGACAAAAAGAGAATCTTATTTCTTTCACACTCGATGGTGTTAGAAGAGAACTAATGAGATCAATTTTTACCTTGTCCACTCTAATCCCTTTTTTTGAAATAACATGCCCCAAAACAATACCTTGTTGCACCATAAAGTGACACTTCTCCCAATTCAATACAAGATTAGTGTCAATATATCGTTTAAGAACTAGAGTTAAGTTGTGGAGGCACTTATCAAAAGAATCACCATAGACACTGAAATCATCCATGAACACTTCTATGATGTTCTCTATGTAATCTAAGAAAATACTATCCATACATTTCTGGAAAGTGGCGGGATCATTGCATAATCCAAATGGCATTCTACGAAAAGAAAATGTGCCAAATGGACATGTAAATGTATTCTTCTCTTGGTCTTCAGGAGCAACAACAATCTGATTATAACCTGAATAACCATCAAGAAAGCAGTATAAGTATGTCCTGCTAATCTTTCAAGCATTTGATGGATGAATGGCAAAGGGAAGTGGTCTTTTCTAGTTGCAGTATTCAACTTTCTACAATAAATACAAACTTGCCAACTTGTTTGGACTCTCGTGGGCACTAAATCGTCCTCATCATTCTTTACCACAGTGATGCCTGGTTTCTTAAGAACTACTTGAACTAGACTCACCCACTTGCTATCTGAAATAGGGTAAATCACACCCACACTTAAGAGCTTCAATATCTCATTCTTAACTACCTCCATCATAGGTGGATTTAACCTTCGTTGAGCTTCTCTAGAAGGCTTGAATCCATCTCCAAGGAGAATATGGTGCATACAAATAGTTGGGCTTATTCCCTTATTATCTGCTATGGTCCACCCTATAGTTGTTTTGTATTCCTGAAGTACTCTTATCAAATGATCCTGTTGTACTTGGGTAAGTTGTGTGGTGATAATAACCTGCAATGTCTCTTTCTCATCCAAGTAAACATATTTGAGATGCTCCGTTAGTGGTTTTAATTCAAGCTTGGGTGGTGATTTAACAGATGGTTGAAGTTGCTCATGAGAAACAGGCAACTCTAAGAACGACACCTCTTTAGAACCCTCTACACTGCTATTAAGTGCAGCCAATGTCTCCTTTACTTCAGTAGTGACATCATTTTCTTCAAGCTTATTGATTCCCTCAAAAAAACATCTAACCCATCCTCTCCATGTAAATCCAAAATTCTTTGTAACAATAAGTCTAGAATATCAATTGAAGAAACTGAATGAACATCACTTAGATACCGCATAGCCTCAAAAATATTATAGTGAATCACCTCACCATCAAACTCCATGGTCAAAGTTCCCTCATGAACATCTATCTTAGTTATAGTTGTCTTTAAGAATGGCCTTCCCAATAATACTAGTGTAGAACATGGAACTGATTCATCTTCCATATCAAGAATGTAAAAGTCCGCCGAAAAAACCAATTGATTTACTTTAACAAATACATCCTCTACTACTCCCCTTGGATAAGCATTAGAACGATTCACTAATTGTATGATCACCTGCATTTCTTCAAGTGGTCCCAAATTCAAAGAGGTATAAATAGAGTATGGCATTACATTGATTGAAGCACCCAAATCTAACATACATCTTTCAATCCGTTTATTGCCAATAGTGCAAGGAATAGTGAAGGTGTTAGGATCCTTACACTTTGGTGGAAGTTTCTTTTGAAGAATTGCCGAAACATTTTCCCCCACACTCAACTTTTCATTCCCTTTTAGCTTCGTCTTATTGGTGCACAACTCCTTTAAAAACTCTACATATAGAGGTACTTGCTTAATGGCATCAAGTAAAGGAATGTTTACCTCAACCTTGTGAAAAGTCTCCAATATTTCCTGTCAGCTTCATCTTTCTTTGTCTTTCTAAAACAACTAGGAAATGGAGGAGTAGTGACATAAGTGGGAATAGTTGGTTTAGGTTTGGGTGCTGTGGTTGGGGTTTCATCTTTGTCTTGTTGGGCGAATTGGGTAGGAGGTAATGGTGTATCATTTGAACTTGATGGGATAGTGGGTGGATCATAAGTCTTGCCATCTCTTAATGTGATGGCATTAACATTTTCCCTTGGGTTCCGAACAGGTTGTGAAGGTAGCTTTCCTTGATTATGTGGCTCACTTTGACTTAATGAAGTGGCAATTTGACGCCTTGTTTTCTCTAAATTTTTCAAGGATGCGTGAGCACCTTGAAGAAGTACTTGAGTTTTTATATTGGAGGCTACTAACGTTTTTAGCATGTTCTCCATTGATGGATCTTGAGATTGTGAGATAATAGGTTGTTGAGGCTGAGGTGTATAGGTTTGTTGTTGCCTTTGTTGATAAGCAAAATTTGGTGGTCTAGTAGGTACAGTTTGTTGTTGATCCCCATATCGAAGATTATAATGTTCCTTCCATCCTTCGTTATAAGTTATAGCATAAGGGTCATACCTTTGCCTAGGTTGCCCCGGGAATCCCCCCATTGCATTTACATGCTCATTGGTATCCTCTTGAAGTGTGGGACATGCATCAGTAGCATGCCCCACCAAATGACATATGCCACAAGGTCTCACTTGCTGACCTAAAGCCATTTATTGAACCATACTAGTTAACTGCGCAAGTTGCTGCTCCACTTTAGAGTTTGTCTCATTTAATCCCTTAACTGAAACTTCTTGATGAACTCCAAATTGTTGAGAATTAGCTGCCATATTATAAATTAAAATCCTAGCTGCAGCAGGGGTCTTGTCCACCAATGCTCCCCCACTTGCTGCATCAATCATGCTCTTGTCTAATGGAAATAGTCCTTCATAAAAGTGTTGGATCAGGAGTTGTTCACTTATTTTGTGGTGGGGGCAGCTACCACATAGCCTCTTAAATCTCTCCCAATACTCATATAATGACTCCCTAGTTTGTTGGCAAATGCCACAGATTTCCTTCCTTATACTACCAACCTTAGATGCTGAGAAGTAACGCTCCAAGAACAATGTCTTCATTTCATTCTAGGCACAGTTCCAGGTGGAGGGTAATAGAGCCATTCCTTTGAACCATCCTTCAAAGAAAATGGAATTGCTCTTAATTTAATCTGCTCTTCTGTTACTAAAGCTGCTTTCATACTAAAGCAGACTATGTGAAATTCTGTCAGATGCTTATTCGGGTCCTCTCCTGGTAGCCCATGGAAAGATGGTAGTAAATGTATGAGGCCCGACTTTAGTTCAATGTTAACGTCCAACACCAGATATGTCCAACACCAGCTACCACTATGCATGCATGATGGACCCAAAATGGGTATGTTTTAAATATTTATTCGCACACAAATCGTTCATATAGAATAGTGATCGTGTAAACAAGGATGTCAAACCCAAAGGATATGTCTAAAATCAAAAGGAAAACTATTTTAAACCAAAGTTAATAAATTTTAACCTAGCTCCAAAGATTGATGATATTTTTGTTATCAAGAAAATAAAATAAAAGATAATAATAAAGATATTAAAGACAATATATATAACTAAATTAACAATTGTAAACAAGATGGTATAAGAAAGATTATTAAGATAATAGAATCCACAAAATATAAGTTCAATAATATTTATATGTACATTGATTCCCAAGTTTTAGTAATAGCAGAAATTATCCAAACCATCACTTATTCAAATTAGATATTCTATTTAAGCACAAGTTTTTATAAAAATATAGGATTTATCTTCACTTTTTAAGATATAATTTCAAAGTATTTAGTATGAATCAATTTAAAGAAACAACAAATAAATCAATGAATATTATTTAAAATGCAAAACATAATATTTTTGTTCTAAGCATTTGATGTGCACAATTTAATGGCACACCTTAATCAAAGAATATTATGATTTTGCACAAATGAAGAACAAACTGTAAATATGTGCTAACAATACATGAAATTTAAGATGAAAGAAGATATTTGAAGAAGAAAAATCTATAAACTTTGTTGCACAAATGAGAAATCAACATACAAAATAAATATGTAACGACCCAAAATCACTATTATGGCTTAAGGGTCTTGATTAGTGTGTCGGGAGGGCATAATTGGTTTGTGTGTGAATTTATTAATTTAACGTGTGATTATATGATAAGCATGCTTGTATGGTTATATGAATGTAAATGTGATTATATGTTATACTTGTGAGAACCACATTATTATGTGGGTAAATCTGCAGCATGCGACTTGAGGCGATCCTAGGGAGCTAGTTAGCGGGAAAGTCACAACGGGGCTTAATACTTGACTTGGGGCAAGTCAAGGGGTATTTCGAGTATTAGATGATTATTTGGGTTATCGGGTTATGGAAATAAATAATTGGAGATATATTTGAGGTTAGGAAGCTTAGGCAGGAACATTAGGAAATTTTACCATTTTGCCCTCGGGACGTTTTCGGTACCCTGAGCCTCGGGATTGACTTAATTAACTAAGGTTAGACTAAGTAAAATAGAAAACAGTAGAACAAAAACCCAAAACCGACCCTTTTTGTTCCTTTCTTCCTCAAGAAAACTACTGAAACCTAAGGAGATTCAGCTGGAACTCTGTGATTTGAGCTGAAGTTTTGAGGGATTAGCTCAGTCTTAACTAAAGGATTCAACCAGGACTAAGGTAAGAATTGAATCATACTCCTGATCATTAGAATTCTGTGTTTTGGCTGGGTTTTAAAGTGTTTATGGTTTTGAAATTTAAGGACTGAATTGAAGTTAGAAAGCTTGGGTTTTAGCTCAGAAATCGTAAGGGAGTTGATTCTGCAGTGGAGGTAAGCTTGAATCCATGATCTAATGGCTGAATTCTGGCGTTTCATTGCTGGTTTTTATGTTCTTGAGTTTCTAGGTTTCAGAAATTTAAATGGGATTTTAATGAGTTTTTAAGCTAGGTTTCTGCTGGATTTTGTTGCTAGAATCATGTTAGAAGTTTTGTGATCAATGGGTTTTGGAATTAGGGTGCTTTGGGGTAGTTTTGAGCAAGGTTGGGATCTTAGGAATGGTGGATTTTCTGGGCACGAGGGGCTGGGCCGCGTCTCTGTTCTAAAGTGTCGCGGCCCTGCGAAGCAAAGAAAGGCCAAGGAGGCTCTGCAGTAGGGGAGCGCCGCAGCGCC
This sequence comes from Humulus lupulus, assembly GCF_963169125.1. Classification (NCBI taxonomy): domain Eukaryota; kingdom Viridiplantae; phylum Streptophyta; class Magnoliopsida; order Rosales; family Cannabaceae; genus Humulus; species Humulus lupulus. The sequence goes on along the minus strand of NC_084798.1, from coordinate 155,539,580 downwards.
ACAGGGCAGGGTCGTGGCGCATGTCTGTGGTCAGAGAGGCCTAGCCTCTGTTTTAGGGGGCGGGCCGCAGTGCAGGTCTTTAGGGCCGTGGCCCTTAAGGGCATTTTTTATTGTTTGAAAGTTTTTAGCGCGGGAACCTAACCTAGGGTGCTCGGGATCGATTCCACCACCGTGCTTGGTCGAATTCGATGTCTCGGAAGCTAGAACTTCGCCCAGAAACATTTATTCTAATATGAATGGAATCCCTTATCTTGGTTGTGACTAGGTAAAAGCTAGGGCTAAGGAGATGGATCGTGCTCAAGGGGCATTTCACTTAACCAATGCGGTTCTAAATTAAAGGTAAGAAAATTGCACCCGGTTGTGGATTTATTATGGGACTAAGGGTTCCTGATCTATATTCTTTATAGAGGATGGTATTATGCCATGCAAATAGTAAACAAACGGCCTAAGAGTGCCGAAGTTTACATTAGCGCACAAGGCTCGGCCACTGGTAGCTGACAGCTTATTATGCACAGAGCTCGGTTTAAGCGGGTCGGAGTCAGTGGGGTAAATCGAGGGTGCGACCTAAGGTGTTGACCCTAAATAATATGTGATTTGATTGTTGTTATTGGTTGGTGAATTAGTCGTACTGTATAGTTGAATTTTGATTGGATGAATCTTTGATTGTATCTACGTGCTATGTGGTTAATGTGATATGATAAGTATATGATCATGCTTAAAGGGTTATTCAACTGTTATCATTGCTCGTTATATGATGTTATGTTTTCTTGCCGGGCCTTGGCTCACGGGTTCTTCGTGGTGCAGGTAAATGCAAGGGTAAGATTGATCAACCCTGACTCGGAGAGCTCTAAGAGCAGAATGTACATGAACATCTGCTCAGCCGCCACGGTTGTGGGGAGACAGGGATAGGAGAACCATAAACATCTATTTTGCCTTTAGAATGGCTAGCGGTTGTATGTACACTGTCAATTTTGTAAACTAACTTTTAAACGCTGTTTCTTTTGGGATCCCATATCTTAAATGTTTAATTATATGAAAAGTATCTTTTGAGACCAAAACCTTTTAACCCTAGCGCACTAATGACTTTAGCAAGCACATTTTTTTTTCCTAAATGACTTGATTAGCAAGTTCTGCACCTTTACAAATACACAGTGTAGCGATCTTGGCTATCCAAGGTGTTACAACTTGGTATCAGAGCGTCCTAGGTTTAAGGGTTCCTGAAGACCGGCTGGACATGTACATTCACTGCTAGAGATAAGCTTGATTCAGGGTTTTGTAATGTGTATATATGTTTATACGCTTATATGCTTGTATGCTTGGAATGAATTATGAATGTTGTTATTTAGTGAGTTAATAGGAAGCATGAGATACTAATAGGGCCTGACCCTTGATTGCTATGTGAAAATATGGAGGAATGCTTATTAGCATAGTTGTGCATGTAAGTGAATATTTGAATGATTAACTGCATATTCTGTATGGGTGGATGTTTATATTTTAGCTGTTGAGTGGTAATGTTGGGGCATGCTTATTAGCAGTGTTAGTGCATGTGGATAAATGCCTATATTTTGATTGTTTGTGATTGGTTATATTCCTTTGGTGGATTTTGGAGAAGCTTTTACCCTGTCATCATGGTCTGATTTCTGAGTCGTTGATTGCAAATTGACTTGGATAGCTATGCGTCTAAGAAAATCTACGCGACTAGCCAGCACTAGGTCTGGGACCAAGGGTGATGACTAGAGCCAGATTCCTTCGCCAGTCCCTGAGAACTGGGAGCAACTTATGGCAGATATGCAAGCGCGATTGCAGAGTCAAGATGAACAGATTCGCTTGTTGCGACAGCAGGCCCCATTAGGGAGTGCTGCCCCTATTGTACCACCTACAGTGGTACCAATTGTACAGCCAGGAGAGGTTGGAAACAGGTGTGAATCGTTATATGAGCAGTTTAGGAAGCAGGAGCCCCCAATCTTTGAGGGAGGACCTAATCCACTGAAGGTCGAGCAATGGTTGACTATGATTACTACTATTCTAGATTTTATAAGGAGAGAGGGGCATGATAGAGTGGCCTGTGCCACAGATATGTGCAAAGAGGATGTCCACATTTGGAGGGAAATGGCATCACAGACCAGGGATGTCACTTCTTTGAGTTTGGAAGGATTTAAGGACTTGTTCAGCTAGAAATACTATAATGTTGCCATCAGGGCCGCAAAAGTTAATGAGTTTGTGGGTTTGGTGCAGGGCAGCATGACAGTTACTGAGTATGCCCTAAAATTTGATAGACTTGCAAAATTTACACCAGACCTTATGCCTACAGATGCTGCTAGGCAGGATAGATTTATTAAAGGGCTTAATGCTATGATAGCCCGAGATGTGAGGATTACGACAGTTCCTAGGGGGACAACTTATGCCCAGGCTGTGGAGAAGGCTCTTATCGATGAGGAGGTGGAGAATAAGATCTAGAGGGAAAGTGTAGTAAGGTGGAAGGGTCGCAGAGTGGTACCTCCTTATTCTGGGTCAGGTAGGGGCGGAGGCCCCAATGATTTCAATAGAAAGACTCCTGACACTTCGACCACTGCTAGTCCTGATAGGAGGGGTCGGGGTGGTCAGAGTGGCCGTCAGGGTGGCAGTGAACCATGGAGGAGTTATCCGGAGTGCCCGAGTTGTAGAAGACGCCATCAGGGCGAATGTCGGGCCAAGGCTTGCTATGTGTGTGGAAGGTGGGGCACCTCAAGAAGGACTGCCCAACAGTGAAGAAAGGGGAAGCAGGAAAGGCGGATAGCTTGACTCCAGCTTGAGTATTCACCTTGACACAGGCAGAGGCAGATGCTAGTTCCTCGGTAATGACAGGTTAGCTTTCTAGCACTGGCTCTCCTTTTTCTGTATTGATTGATTCTGGTGCTACACATTCCTTTGTTTCTAGTAAAGTGATTGATAGACTGTGTAGACCTAGTGAGTATCAGACTGCGGGGTTTGGGACTTTATTGCCTACAGGTGAACTGGTAGTTTCTAGGAGATTGATTAGGGCACTGCTAGTGATGGTTGATAGTAGGGAGCTTTCGGTAGATCTGATTGAGTTAGACATGGGGGATTTTGATATGATCTTAGGGATGGATTGGGTAGTCAGGTATGGGGCTGCTATTGATTGCAGGAAGAAGATGGTGACTTTTATGCCTGAGGGCGAGGATCCTTTTGTTTTTGTGGGTGTGGTATGCGGACCCTGCGTACCCATGATATCAGTATTGAGAGCCAGAGACTTGTTACAGGGTGGATGTATAGGTTTTCTGGCTAGTGTGGTAGACACTACCAGGGTGTTGCCAGCGAGGCTGGGAGAGACCAGGGTGGTTTGTGAGTTTTTGGATGTATTTCTTGAGGAGCTACCGGGGTTGCCGCCACGCAGTGAGATTCAATTTGTTATCGAATTAGCACCGGGGACAAAAACAGTATCAAGGGCGCCATACAGAATGGCACCAGCAGAATTAAAGGAATTGAAGATACAGCTGCAAGAACTTTTGGATTTAGGGTTCATCACGCCCAGCTACTCCACATGGGGCACTCCAGTTTTATTTGTTAAGAAGAAGGATGGGACTCTGAGAATGTGCATAGACTACAAGGAATTGAACAAGTTGACTATTAAGAATAATTACCCTCTACCAAGGATTGATTACTTGTTTGATCAGCTGCAGGGAAAGACGGTGTTCTCAAAGATTGATCTTTGATCTGGTTATCACCAGCTGAGGATCAGGGACGAGGACAAATCGAAGACGGCCTTCCGAATGCGGTATGGACACTACGAGCTCTTGGTCATGTCTTTTGGTTTGACCAATGCCCCAACAGCTTTCATGGATCTGATGAACATGGTGTTTAAGGATCTCTTGGATCAGTTTGTCATTGTCTTCATCGATGACATCTTAGTGTACTCCAGTGTAGAGGCAGAGCACGAGCGGCATCTTCGACAGGTATTACAGAGGTTAAGAGAACACCAGCTATATACTAAGTTTAAAAAGTGTGAGTTTTGGTTGCCAGAGGTGACTTTTCTTGGGCATATAGTTGCTGCAAAAGGGATGAAGGTGGATCCATCGAAGGTGGAAGCGGTGAGAGATTGGCCGAGGCCAAGGAACGCGTCGGAGGTGTGGAGTTTCCTTGGATTAGCCAGTTACTATAGGCGGTTTGTAGAATGATTCTCAAAGATTGCTTCACCAATGACAGAGTTGACATGGAAGAACCAGAAGTTCATTTGGTCAAAGAAATGTGAGCACAGTTTCCAAGAATTGAAGCGACGACTTGTTACTGCACCTGTTCTGAGTCTTCATTCGAAAGAAGGAAAGTTTGTAGTATACTGTGATGCATCAAGGATGGGTCTGGGCTGTGTATTGATGCAGAATGAGAAGGTTATAGCTTATGCATCGCGACAGCTGAAGGAGTATGAACAGCGGTATCCTACTCATGATTTGGAGCTGGCGGCAGTGGTGTTCGCACTGAAGGTTTGGTGGCATTATTTGTATGGAGAGAAGTGCAAAATATACACTGACCATAAGAGTTTGAAGTATTTCTTCACCTAGAAGGATCTAAACATGAGGCAAAGGCGTTGGTTAGAGTTGGTTAAGGATTATGATTATGACATTCTTTACCACCCAGGGAAAGCCAATGTTGTAGCCGATGCATTGAGCCAGAGGGGATCGGGGAAATTATTTAATTCTGTTCAGATCTCCAGAGAGTTAGCTGATGAGATGACCAGGGCGAGGATAGAGCTAGTGATAGGTTGGTTAGCTAATATTTCCTTGCATTCGACCCTGCTAGAGCGGATCAAGGAGGGTCAAATGGTAGACGCACAACTACAAGAAGTTCGACAGCATGTTTTAGCGGGGGTAGCTAAGGATTATTCTGTTTCTGAGGCTGGTATGATTCTATATCAGGGGCGGATTTGTGTTTCGGTAGATGAGGGGATCAGACGAGAGATACTAGATGAGTCTCACACTATGCCATACTCACTTCATCCAGGTACCATGAAGATGTATCAAGATCTACAGACATTATATTGGTGGCCAGGGATGAAGAAGGATGTGGTAGAGTATGTGGCCAAATGTTTGACATGTCAGTAGGTGAAGGTTGAGCATCAGCGACCAGTGGGGTTGCTTTAGCCTTTGGGTATTCCTGCGTGGTAGTGGGAAGACATTACGATGGATTTTGTGGGAGGTCTACCTAGGACAGTGGGACTTTGTGACTCGGTGTGGGTAATAGTGGACAGATACACCAAATCAGCTCATTTTCTACCAGTGAAGTCAACTTACACAGTGGAACAGTATGCAGAGTTGTATGTGAGGGAGATAGTTCATCCCCATGGAGTTCCTAAGTCCATTGTATCTTATCAAGACCCTATATTTACCTCTAAGTACTAGGGAGTGCTGCAAAGAGCCATGGGGACACAGTTGAAGTTTAGCACAGCTGTTCATCCTCAGATGGATGGACAGTCTAAGAGGACGATTAAGGTGTTGGAGGATATGCTTAGGGCATGTGTGATTGATTTCGAGGGATCTTGGAGTAAGTATCTCCCGTTGATTGAATTTTCGTATAACAACAGTTATCAGTCCACGATTGGAATGGCTCCTTGTGAGTTATTGTATGGAAGGAAGTGTAGGTCGCCCATTCATTGGGACGAGATGGGTTAGAGAAAGTATCTGGGGCCAAACATGGTTTAGAAGACAAGTGAAGCTATTGAGAAGATTCGAGCCAAGATGCTTGCTTCGCAGAGTAGACAGAAAAGCTACGCTGATCCTAGGCGTAGAGACGTGGAATTTCAAGTTGGGGACCACGTGTTTCTGCAAGTTTCACCACTGCGAGGGGTGAAGAGATTTGGAGTAAAGGGCAAGCTAAGCCCCCGATTTGTTTGACCTTTCGAGATTTTAGAAAGGATTGGACAGGTGGCGTACAGGTTGGCCTTGCCACCATCGCTGTCGGGAGTTCATGATGTATTCCATGTCTCTATGTTGCGGAAGTATGTCTCAAATGCGACGCATGTACTGAAGTATGAGGACTTAGAGTTACAGACAAATTTGTCCTATGAGGAGCGACCGGTTCAGATTTTGGATCGGAAGGATAAAGTTCTACGGAACAAGATGATTCCGTTAGTTAAAGTGTTGTGGAGAAATAGCAAGGTCGAGGAAGCGTCATGGGAGCTAGAGACAGTGATGCGGGATAAGTATCCCGAGCTATTCAGGTAAATTTCGAGGATGAAATTCTTAGTAGGAGGGGAAAGTTGTAACGACCCAAAATCACTATTATGGCTTAAGGGCCTTGATTAGTGTGCCGGGATGGCGTAATTAGTTTGTGTGTGAATTTATTAATTTAACGTGTGATTATATGATAAGCATGCTTGTATGGTTATATGAATGTAAATGTGATTATATGTTATACTTGTGAGAACCACATTATTATGTGGGTAAATCTGCAGCATGCGACTTGAGGCGATCCTAGGGAGCTAGTTAGCGGGAAAGTCACAACGGGGCTTAATACTTGACTTGGGGCAAGTCAAGGGGTATTTCGAGTATTAGATGATTATTTGGGTTATCGGGTTATGGAAATAAATAATTGGAGATATATTTGAGGTTAGGAAGCTTAGGCAGGAATATTGGGGAATTTTACCATTTTTCCCTCGGGGACGTTTCCGGTACCCCAAGCCTGGGGATTGACTTAATTAACTAAGGTTAGACTAAGTAAAATAGAAAACAGTAGAACAAAAACCCAAAACCGACCCTTTTTGTTCCTTTCTTCCTCAAGAAAACTACTGAAACCTAAGGAGATTCAGCTGGAACTCTGTGATTTGAGCTGAAGTTTTGAGGGATTAGCTCAGTCTTAACTAAGGGATTCAACCAGGACTAAGGCAAGAATTGAATCATACTCCTGATCATTAGAATTCTGTGTTTTGGCTGGGTTTTAAAGTGTTTATGGTTTTGAAATTTAAGGACTGAATTGAAGCTAGAAAGCTTGGGTTTTAGCTCAGAAATTGTAAGGGAGTTGATTCTGCAGTGGAGGTAAGCTTGAATCCATGATCTAATGGCTGAATTCTGGCGTTTCATTGCTGGTTTTTATGTTCTTGAGTTTCTAGGTTTCAGAAATTTAAATGGGATTTTAATGAGTTTTTAAGCTAGGTTTCTACTGGATTTTGTTGCTAGAATCATGTTAGAAGTTTTGTGATCAATGGGTTTTGGAATTAGGGTGCTTTGGGGTAGTTTTGAGCAAGGTTGGGATCTTAGAAATTGGGGAATTTTCTAGGCATGAGGGGCTGGGCCGCGTCTCTATTCTAAAGTGTCGCGGCCCTGCGAAGCAAAGAAGAGCCAAGGAGGCTCTGCAGTAGGAGAGTGTCGCGGCGGCACAGGGCAGGGCCGCGGTGCGTGTTTGTGGTCAGAGAGGCCTAGCCTCTGTTTTAGGGGGCGGGCCGCGGTGCAGTTCTTTAGGGCCGTGGCCCTTAACGGAATTTTTTATTGTTTGAAAGTTTTTAGCGCGGGAACCTAACCTAGGGTGCTCGGGATCGATTCCACCACCGTGCTTGGTAGAATTCGATGTCTCGGAAGCTAGAACTTCCCCCAGAAACATTTATTCTAATATTAATGGAATCCTTTATCTTGGTTGTGACTAGGTAAAAGCTAGGGCTAAGGAGACGGATCGTGCTCAAGGGGCATTTCACTTAACCAATGCGATTCTAAATTAAAGGTAAGAAAATTGCACCCGGTTGTGGATTTATTATGGGACTAAGGGTTCCCTGATCTGTATTCTTTATAGAGGATGGTATTATGCCATGCAAATAGTAAACAAACGGCCTAAGAGTGCCGAAGTTTACATTAGCGCACAGGGCTCGGCCACTGGTAGCTGAGGACAGCTTATTATGCACAGAGCTCGGTTTAAGCGGGTCGGAGTCAGTGGGGTAAATCGAGGGTGCGACCTAAGGTGTCGACCCTAAATAATATGTGATTTGATTGTTGTTATTGGTTGGTGAATTAGTCATATTGTATAGTTGAATGTTGATTGGCTGAATCTTTGATTGTATCTACGTGCTATGTGGTTAATGTGATATGATAAGTATATGATCATGCTTAAAGGGTTATTCAACTGTTATCATTGCTTGTTATATGATGTTATGTTTTCTTGCTGGGCCTTGGCTCACGGGTGCTTCGTGGTGCAGGTAAAGGCAAGGGCAAGATTGCCTGACTCAGAGAGCTCTGAGAGCAGAATGTACATGAACAGCTGTTCACCCGCCACGGTTAAGGGGAGACAAGGACAGGAGAACCATAAACATCTGTTTTGCCTTTAGAATGGCTAGTGGTTGTTTGTACACTGTCAATTTTGTAAACCGACTTTTAAACGCTGTTTCTTTTGGGATCCCATGTCTTAAATGTTTAATTATATGAAAAGTTTCTTTTGAGACAAAAACATTTTAACCCTAGCGCACTAATGACTTTAGCTAGCACGTTTTTTTTTCCTAAATGACTTGATTAACAAGTTCTGCACCTTTAGAAATACACAATGTAGCGGTCTTGGCTATCGAGGGCGTTACAAAATTCTATTTAGTTACATATTGTTTCATCATCACCTGAATAATCTTAAAAATATTAGAAACTCATAACTAGAATAGAAATTACAAAATAAAGAAAATACATACTTGAAAAATTCTCTTGAAAAACACTAAAATGGAGGAGAGAATGGTAGAAAAGAAGATTGTAACCAAAAATTAAGCACCCCAAAATGGTCTTGAAATTACATATTTATAGCCAAAATGAGATTATTAAAATAATCAATTAAAATTAATTAACTTGATTAGATTAATTAAATTAATAATAATATGGCAAGTAGGGGTAAATTCTAGGGTTTCATGATGAATCTTGTAGTGAAATGTGTAGAAAAATTGGGTAAAAATTAGCATTTGAGGGACAAGGGGACAAGGGGACAAAATGGGCTCAAGAGGAATGGGAAGGTGGTTGGTTGGTTGCTGGTGGCAGGCGGGCCTGGGCTGGGGCAGTGCGTGGGCCGAAGGATGGGCTTGGGCTGGTTGGGAGTCCGTGGGCATGGGGGAGTTGGAGGCTGCTGGGAGGCGTGTGCTAAGCTGGTTGAGGCGTGCGGGCCCAGGTGCTAGGAAGGCTTGAGCTGAGAGATGGGAGGGAAGCATGGGCCTCGGTGGCTTCTCCTGTTGGGCCGAATAAGGCATGGGCCTGGTGCCATTTTTTGCTTATTTCCTCTTCAAAAATGCCATAATTATCCTTTCATCACAACTTTATTTTCTTTTCTGCTTCAAACACCTCAAATGCAATAATTTTCCTACAAAATAAATTAAATCATAATCAAATAATTTCAATTATAAAATGAGTCATAATAGTTCTTTGAAAATATAAATTAAAACTTAATTTACTTAAACATTTAAGCTCAAAAGTGCATCTTTTTACTTCTAAATTAACTATACTAATTTCAAAAAATTAAACTACAACATATTATAATAAAATGTCTATCAAAAAATATAAAAATCTAAAAAAAAATTACAATAAGACTAATAAATTCAAAATTACTTAAAAACTTAATAAGTTACTTAAAAACTTAATAAGTTACTTAAAAACTCAAAGACTAAGCAACAATTAGCATAAAAAATGTGGTAAAATAACTCTATTTTGTAGAGTTATCACACCCTCAAACTTAAAGTTTTGCTAGTTCTCAAGCAAAAGAAAATTTAAACACAATTTTTTTTTATTGCTGATATCTTAAGTATTTCCTAAAAAGTTCACAATGATAATAGCTCTAAAAAACATATGAATTTAGATTAAGCTTATGTATTTAATCAAATAGTCAATCTTGCTTTCTAAATTATATTTTTAAGAACCATTATTTTTCATGTAAACTTATAAAAAAATTAGAAGTGTTCTATTATGAAAAATATATATATGTAATTTAAGCTAAATTGACCCAATAATTAGAAATAAAGCTTAAGAAATATTCATATTTTCAAGAGAAATACAATCACACTCAATCAAGGTTCTTATCATTGGAAATAAATGATATCGCCAAGTTTTTTATTTTTTTTTTAAACAAAACAATACAAAACATAATAAAACAAAAAAAATCAACACAAACTTAACACAATTCTACCCTCATATTAAACATAATGAATGGTAAACAACCATTAAACTCACTACCACAAACTTAATTTAAGCATTATCCTAAATGTGTCAAAATATAAATATAAATATAAATTAAAATTGACAAGAGGTTAGAGTTTAGAATGGTCGTACCTCATCGTGGTGCAATGTCAAGAAAGCAAGAAACACTTAACAAAAAGTATAACACGCAAAAGTAAACACGAAAACAAGAACACAATAATAAACACACAAAACAAATAAAACACAAGTTACCAACAGTAATTACAAGTAATCAAATAACTTGGTAAATAAGATCCTCGAGGAGGATTTCATCCACTTCATCGGTTTTTAATTCTAAAAATAGTTTTAATTTTTGTCCATTAACTTAAAAAAATATCACCATTGTTATGATTTTCAATTTCAATCGCTCCATGTGGAAAAACAACTCGAACAATATAAGGACCAATCCACCTAGAATGTAATTTTCCTGGAAATAAATGCAACCGAAAGTTGTATAAAAGGATTTTCTGACCTCGAGAAAAATCATTTCTCAAAATAGTTTTATCGTGGTAAAATTTCATACGATCCTTATAATTTTTTTGAATAGTTATATGCATCATTCCTAATTTTGTCTAGTTCATTTGGTTGAAGCTTTCTTTTCTCACCTGCCTTGTCTAAAGAAAAATTTAACTGCTTAATACCCCAAAAGGCTCTATGTTCTAACTCAACAGACAAGTGGCACGCCTTCCCATACACAAATCTCTAGGGTGACATGCCAATGGGCGTTTTGTACGCGGTACGATATGCCAATAATGCATCAGTGAGTCTTGAGGACCAATCTTTCCTAGTTGGATTCACAGTTTTTTCTAAAATGTGCTTAACTTCCCTATTAGACACTTCAACTTGACCACTAGTTTGTGGGTGATATGGTGTTGAGACTTTATGTGTAATGCCATATTGTTTTATTAAGTGTTCAAATGGCTTATTACAAAAGTGTGTACCGTTATCACTAATGATAGCACGTGGTGAACCAAAATAGGAAAATATATTTTCTTTCAAAAATCGAAGCACAACTTTGTGGTCATTAGTGTGGCATGCAATAGCTTCAACCCATTTAGACACATTGTTAACTCCAACAAGAATATAAATATTATCAAAAGAGTTAGGAAATGGTCCCATAAAATCAATGCCCCGAACATCAAATATGTCAATTATAAGAATAGGATTCAAAGGCATCATGTTTCGTCTAGTTAAACTTCCTAACTTTTGGCAACGTTCACAAGCATTATAATACCCATAAGTATCACGAAAGATAGTTGGCCAATAAAAACCACATTGTAAAACTTTAGCAACTGTTTTCTTACCACTAAAATTTCCTCCACGTGCAAGATCATGACAAAAATATATAATCTTATATTGGTCGCAATTTGGAATGCATCTTCTAATTATTTGATTAGGGAAGTATTTAAACAGGTACGGTGTGGATACCAAAATTTCACTTGAACGAGACCCCTGCCTCGTGGCCCTTGGAGTATATGCTTGGGTTGGAAATAGTCCTCACGTCCCACCGTCTCTCCCCCACGTGACACTGTAGGGTCTCGCGGACACCATTTCGCCCACACAGCAACATCTCGCGGACACCATCTCGCCCACACAGTAGCGACTCACGCGCCACTCAGCCATGTGATGGCGCCTCGCACTCCATAGGTGCCTTACGAGGCCATCGTACCTTGGTCACTCGAGAGGTGCCTCGTACACCTGCCTTACCCATTTTCCTAGACAAAGGACCTCGCCTAGCGAGGCCCATCTCGCCTGACCGTCGTGATGTCGCTCATGTATAGGGCCAAACGTCGTTTGCCAAAGCGTCCCTAGCCAAATGCATGCCTCACCATACGCCCATAAGCCTCGCTATGCGAGATACCGTGCCTTGCGCTCAAGGGTGTATGCGAGACCCCACATCTTGTTGGGATGAAGACCCGCGAAAGGCACCTTGCCTCATCATATATGACCCATCTCTCGCTTAAGAAGCCCTACTTACCCCCCAAGAGTAGCAGCCACCAGCAAGGCACGTCTTTACTATGACTTTTCATAAAATGTAAAGTCTAGAGCTTCCCGAGTATACATATGAGGAGAACTAGTAAGGGCCCAACCATCATTTGGTATCAGGCTAGAATTGGGGAAGGTGACCAAGTAACCAACTCATGATGGCTTGCAAGGGACAATCATGAGAAAATATGTGTCTTGGAAATGTAAGAAGGACCATCAGGTATGAGGCACATGTAGGGGTACGAGATGTACGACACTGAGGAAGACAAAGGCATGACTCTGACATCCGTATTCGACAAGTAGTGGAAGTATGAGGAGTGGTGGCATGACTTGCATGTCTCTGACCACAAACAAGCATCGACACCACGATCCTCTACTCCACCACGACCTGTGCCACTACCATGACAGTGTACCCAAGTACCTTCTTGTCCCCTGGGACCACCTTGTATCGGAGGCCATTAGAGCCAAGCTATAAATAGACCTCAACCCATTAAACTAAGGGGTTGGAAAATTCTTGTAATGTCAGGCTATTCAAAGAGAAATATACATATTTTCTTTCATTATTATCATGTTGTTGTTCTTTGTGTTTCCATAAGTTTTCATAAGTCTATAAGTTCTTGGTTAAGTCTTTGAATTTTCTGACCTTAATTCGTTGACGAGTTCTCACCCTCAACAGTTTAGCGTCGCCTGTGGGAAGAATAGGTATCAAGCCACAGTTCTTTCATTACTTCTAGCAAGGAAATATTCCAAGGCATTCGAAACGCCTACGTCAACTACAAGATGTTGAGGTTTGCCTAGACGGTGAAAAGCTGAGGGCCTCCAGAAAAGATCCTCTGCCGCCTAAGCATGGACATATGCCGAAGGAACATCCTACACAAATAAAAGAGAAGGAAACATCATCCCTGGCTGTCCAACCCAGCGGAGATCATTCAGAGCCACCAACACACCCACATCCTCAACCCCTGGTGGTACCACGTTTTGGCACCGAGACCCAGGTCCCTTGACGCATAGGCTAGGCAAGAGTCTTCGTGCACTCGGTGAGTTCCAGCTCAAGGACTTGCTTCTATGAGGACGAGATTCGCGAGTTACAAGAAAAGAATTGAAGGCTGGAAACCACACTAGAGAACATGCAGGAGGTTTTAAACGACTTTCTGCAAGGAAAGTCAAGCATACCCCTTCAAAAGCATAAAGAGAAAGAGCATGAAAGAGGGGAAACCACTATCCCCGTAGATGATGGGAGAACCCAAATTTCCACCAGCAACACTCCCCAGACAAAGTACCATGAGGGACCTAGGCTGGCGAAATACCCCCAGGAGTAAAGGCGAAAGGACGAGTCTTGTCATAAGAACGAAGTCGAAGTCACCTCTAAGGAGGCACCCCCTGAACTAAGAGAAAAGCTCAATGGGAGGAGGTCAGAAGTAAGGACGACACCTCCTATGGCCCCTTTGAAGAGTAAAGAGAATAAAAAGGCCAATCCTACCGAGCTAAAGCACTCCTTGAATAGGAGGCGACAAGAGCTAGACACCGAGATGAGGATCCTTTGGAGTAAGATTGTCACGGAGTCTGGGGGGCACATTACCGATGAAGAGTTCGACTACGAGTCACCCTTCACGTGATAAATTCAATTTGAACGACTCCCGACTAACTTTAAAGAACCTCATATGACCCCATATGAGGGCACCTCGGACCCCAAGTACCACTTGGATGCCTTCAACCATTTGATGAAGCTAAGAGGGATCAATAGTAGAGCAAGGTGTCATTGTTTCGCTGTCACGCTGAAGGGCCTGCATATAAGTGGTTAAAGAGGCTGAGGTCGGGGACCATTAGGTCATGGCAACAATTTTCCAATGAGTTTCTCCAACAACATCACGATGTGCGTGATTACACGCTAATGTGAAACAAGGAGAAAAAGACAGCCTGAAGAGCTATATCCATATGTTCAATATGGAGGCAGCCAAAGTAGGAAGCCTAACCCGTGGGGAGTTAAAAATGGCTGTTACAGCCAAGGTGCGCCCGGGTAGTAAGCTGTGGGATAACATGCTAAAGATGGAGGTCACTGACTTAGACTATTTCTATGAACGGGCACAAAAGTACATTTGTGTCGAAGATGACCATGAGAACCTGAAGGCATCACTTGTCAAGCCCTCAGCCCATGAAGGATAGAATGACGCAAAAAAGAAAAGAGTGTACGAAGGGCCAAGAGATGACCACCCGAGGAAGCACAAACACAGAGGTAATCCTTAGGCAAACATCCCACACCTTCTACACTGACCTAACACATACTAGGGAGGATATCTTCATAGCGAACAAAAATCAAGTCCCCTTCAGAAGACCCCCACCAATGAAGAGAGATCGGTCAAAGAGAGATCCTGAAAAATACTGTCAGAACCATAAAGACATTAACCACACCATGGCGGAATGCACCCATTAAAAGATGGAAATTGAAGAACGCATACGCATGGGGCACTTGGGTAGATACGTCCGAAGAGAAAATGAAAGACCAGATGATAGACCACCCTCACCATAAGCATGAGATGTAGCCCCAGAAGTGCAAGGAGAGGTGAGGACGATCTTCGGAGGACCAAGATTCGGAGGAGAATCAAGAAAGGGGTGAGATAGATACACCAAGGAAGCCAGACGATATCCACCCTCGTGCATGCTAAGCTTAGAACAACGACCCCTGAAAATCTTTAAAGGGGAAAATGACTCAATAATCTTCACCGAAGAAGACGTGCGGGGTGTGCATTTTCCGCACAATGACCCCTTGGTATTAAGTGTACAGCTGGCTAACATGAAGGTGCATCGAGTTCTGGTAGACAATGGGAGCTCCGTAGACATCCTGTATCGCCCAGCCTCAGAGAAGATGGGACTAGGCATCAGGAACCTAAAGCCCTGCAACACCTCCCTGTATAGGTTTACAGGAGACTCGATACAGCCCTGGACACAATTGAGTTAGCCCTCACCATGGGAGAGCCGCCCAGACAGACCACTGTAATGACGAACTTTTTCATAGTAAGTTGTTCCTCGATCTTCAACGTGGTATTAGGGAGACCCTCCCTGGTAGAATTGAAGACGATAACCTCAGTATACCACTTGGCCATAAAATTCCAAACTCCTTGGGGGGTAGCGAGTGTGGAAGGGGAACAGAAAGAAGCAAGGGAATGTTATAACACGTCCCTCCACACAGTCATGAGAATGCCAGAACCTATGGTGATGGTAGTGCATTGGAGCACAAACCCATGTGAGTTCAACCCCAAAGTTACTTAGGAGATCAGAATCAATGGTTGTGCATACGCGCTTGAGAGGGAACATCGGTTAAAGCTCCACTTTTAGTATGATAATCAAAAGGGTTACCATAGTTAGCCCCCCAACATAGTTATGAGTCCTCCCCTTAAAAGCAGCTATGAATTAGAGGGGTAACCTAGATGCCCTAATATGTAGTAAGAACAATGTTGCCATGGATACCTATGTACTTTACTCATTTTTAATGAATATGTTTCTTATTGGCATGTCACACTCCTCATTTATGTGAGCACATATTTAACTCTTGTGTATCTATCACCAATTGGAATTATCAAAGTGCATGAGCAAAATGATCAAAGTGCTCGACAAGATAAATTTTGCCAACCACTTGGGGGGCAGAGTATGCAGCCAAAAAGGGTCCTAAAATAGGCCCTTATTAAAAAAAATAAATAAATAAAGAAGAAAACCTTGCAAAGCATCTCTTGACTTCACAAGGGTTAGCTACCCTTATGAACATCAAGAGAGTCAAAAGATCCTATAGGAAAAACCTCCTAATAAAGGTTGATACCTCCATGAGAGGAAAGGCCTCAGGGAGAGCATCCACCAATAAGCCTAGAGCGACCACTAAGCCGTCTAGCCAAAAAGGGTCCTAAAAGAGACCCTTGTAAAAATAGTATTATGCATAATGATGAGAAGGACGCTTCTCGCAAGAAATAACAAGCCCGCATAAAAATATATAAAAGGATGGCTAGAACCCAAAGGGTCAGCATATCCTTACAAATACAATCAAGGTACACCAAAGAGACCATCACTACCGGTCCAAATAAAGTATCGACAAGTTATTAGAAAAAAGAGAGACCTATCAAACCCCTTTAAGTGGGCTCAAAAGGACCTCAAGCATAAAGAAATGAAAACAAATGATCACATATACATATATAAAAGAAGAAAGTTGCGATAATGTTGTAGGATAAAGTCGGCATCAACCACAGCAGAACTTAGAAAAGTTCCTGAAGAAAAAAAAAACCCAAGAGAAACCTCTCTGGTATAATAAGGTTCGAATGAGCATACAACCAAATCGAAGTGAAAGATAAAAATTGTAGAAAAGGAATCTCAAGGCCTCCTGCTACGAGCATTCCACTCGGCCACCTTGGCAATGGCATGGTCTCCAAAGGAGGAGAAGTCGAAGCTAGGATTCTATGTCCACATTCAATAAAGGGTGCGCTATACGGACTTATACTCAACCTTTGCCAAATTAGTCTCTAGGAGAGTGACCCTTTGATGACGAAGAGGTTTTCGCCTAGGTCTTCTCCAGCTTGAGGTTGACATCGGCAAGCTGTCCCTCAAGCTCCTGAACTCTGACCGCTAGACGATCCTTTTCGGCGTTGGATGAAGATAGGCCCTATGCCAAGTTTACGAAGCATTAAGCCACCAGAGAAGCCTGGAAGGAAGGAAAAAGTGAGTAAACAAGGAGCCCAAAACACAAAAACGACCAATGTAAGACGCATGAACTCACCCAAGTTGTGGAGTGTAGAAGGGTCTCCCCAAGCTCTGTTATGGTAAAATTCGTGAGACCTCTCCACTCGGTCTCGGGAATACCCTCGGCAACTCGGGCATACCTTTCCATGTAAGGGGCTGATGTGCGACCCATCCAGGACGTCCCCTCCAAATCAGGAGCACCTGGGTGGGTAGAGACAGATGACCCACTCACCGCGGGAGGAGGAGGCATAGGAACATCAACAAAGGGTACCCCGAATGGCCATGTCTAGCGGGAGCGTAAGGAAGATTATCAAATTCATCGGAGAAAGGCATAATGAAGCACCCTTGCATGGTTTGTGGACCACGGGAATGAGAAGCCATGTCGCGGTCCATAGTAGCAAAAGAGGGACACCCCCTGGAGGATGGAGATAGCCGAGCTGGACATTTAGACTCAGGGGAAACCTCCTCAGGCACCCATTCAACATCACCCTCGTCCGAGTGAGGTTCTGCCAGAGTTGCCTTCTTCTTTCCCTTGGAATTGTGCCATAGCAGGTCGGTCTCTGAAACCCTGGATAGACCACAATGATTGAGGTTGGCCATAGTAAAGAGATGGGCAGCCATTTTCATTGCAGGGTCTGCGTCAAGGAAGATATCAACTGGTGCTGCCTCCGACTCAGGAACGTCGGGGATATTGAAGCTCTCTCAACAATCAACTCAGTTATCAATATGAGTATAAGTTCCACAATAGCAAACTCAATATAAAAGGAAAGACTTGAAGTACTTACTTGGGGATGAGCATAAATGTTCGCGGTCGGAAAGGGAACCTTTCACAAATAAAAAGTCCTGCTTCCAGGAACTTGGGTCAGAAATAGAACCCTCTATCAAGGAGAGTTGGCTTTCTGTGAAAAGTAGAAGCCTTTATATTTAGGAGTGGGCATGAGATTGTACATAAAATGCACCTCCTGGGCCATGGGAACGCGACCGTTAAGCTTCATGAATGCCATATATAGGCAGCTTAAGGTCAACTAGCTGTTAGGTGCCAGCTGAAGTGGAGCAAGGTCGAAGTGATTTAGGACCATGACAAAGAACAAGTGTAAGGGAATGGTCCCACCCGCCTTCAAAATATGTTCACTCATAGCGACATATCCCTTGGGGGGATTATCAGCCCGACACTTGTTGGAGGGTACATACAGCTTGTACTCTTTACTAATGTGGTATTTCTCGGACAACTCTAACAGCCTATTTTCTAACACGTGGGAAATGATGGTGGACGCTAATAAAGGACCGGAGTCCGGCTTCTCCGGAGAGACTTGTCATCTCATTCTCTTTGACATGTATGCAAAACCAAGGGAAAAAGGTGAGGTTAAAACATAACACTTTACCCTCCATTTTCTTCTTCTTGCGTGAGTTTTCCACTGGGACATTGGGTGTGGAAGCATAAAACATGGGTGGATTAAGGAAAAAGGTTGAGGGGAACTAGGGGTGACCTCGAGGCTACTATAGGGAGGACATGGGGTGGAGGGTTCCGGAGGGAGGTTTCCCTCCATGAACTCTAGCTTCATTCGTAGGTCAAGGAGGTTCACTCTAAGGCTTGCAATGTGATCATTAAGATCAAAGGAGAAAGGGACTCCATCTCCCCGCAAAGCCGAATCTATCTCACTCTCCACCAGTCATATTTTATGTCTAAGCTCAGCCATGCGTTCAAGGTGACACATACGGGCCCTCCTCAAGGTGTCGTAGTTTTGGTAAGGGTTGCTTTCAAGGGACCCCGAGTCTACAAACTTAACCCGCAGAGGAATGCTAGATGACCCCTCACATACCATAAAGTCGAATCTCGTTGGTGATATGGGTGCAAGTGTATGTGTAAAGTGTACTAGAAAACACAAAGGAATAAGCTCAAAACCTCCAGACACAAGTGCTCGAAATAACCAACTACAGGGTGCAAGGAGGGTATATGTGCCAACGGTGGCATATACATAAATTAGCTCATGAGGAGCTCTGGCCGAGACACCCCTTCCCAAGTAACTCTAATTTAGACCCATTACGCACAAAAAAGGGTGAAGGTGTACCTTAAGCGGGTAAAGTCGCGCACCGTCGCAAGTGCAGAAATACCAGGGGTCCAAAGTACACACCTACAAAAAGATAGGAGATAGATGTTTTAGTCTCCTAGCACATATACAGACATTTATATATATAAAAAAAGAGAGAGAAAAGAAAGAAAAAGTGCCCTTATGAAGGACAGAACCACCTCTTGGAAGCTTTGAAGACAAAAGCACCACCAAGCTAAGAGGAGTATGTATAGAAATTATCCTTAGGAGAAGACCTGTTTATAGGAAATTCAATCTCATCCTAACCATTGAATTCAATATTTGATCTATGGTTAAGAATGAAGTTGTGTATCCTAATTTCAGTACGAGTCTTTTACTCAGATCATGTGCAGCTGGCGAATAACTGCATGAAAGGAATAGCCTATGAGTCCAGGTATTCTCCACATTGACAACACGGTTCTCATGATGGTTGTAAGAATTATGGATGCATAAATTGATAAGCGTGAGCTTATAATATTTATAAGGCACGACCTCCATGATACGAGCTCGATAATGTATTCAGCTCATGGTAAATTGAAAATATGGCGTGTCCTTGGATCCTTGAAGACCCGTATACTTTATACGATCGTTTGTGGTCAACCTGTGATATTTAATGTCCCAGATATTAGGAGACTGTTTATTTCATGATTAGATCATATCCTAGTATAAATGGGATACCCTATTTAAATGTAATAAATACGCAAACTCGTGATTGACTCACGGGGTTACCCAAACCTGTCCAGGGAATTTCTCTATAAATATTGAGAATATTGGACAGGAAAAGGGACGATTATTCTGTAATACCGAAACTCTGTCAAAATAGAGAGAGAAAAGCAGTAATAATATAGACTCGTGGACTAGGTCGATTTTAACCACTGAACCACGTAAAAAGACCAGTGTTCTTGAGATTAATTTTCTTACTTCGGTTTACCATCATGCACTAATTCATCCTATTTATTTTCTTAATTCACTGTTGGAGAAAAACCGCATCAACAGTTTGGTGCTTTCGTTGAGAGGAAAATTAGTGCTTTCATCAAAATTCTAATCAAATCTCATCAGGGTGGTCACTCGCTCAATGCACGACAATGAGATGGAACAGCCTGGTGGGCAGGGGGCCACCATACTGTTGTTTCAAATGAACATGGCCCTGAAGTTCAACAATTACCGGGCAAGCAACCAGTGGGCCACGACGATACTGGGAGTTTGGCAGCATTGTCGCCGATTCCAAACCCAGACTACTCACCTACAGTAGAACTAGAAAACATGCAATTAAGGATCCATATTGCTAAGGAAAACAAGCAAATCGAGGAGGTTTTGGCTCGGTTACCCGCTCTTGCAACTGACGTTAATGTCAGAAAGAGGCAAAGTGGGTCTTATAAGTGCCATAGGAATAACCAATCCAAACCAAGTCAGTCAGTCATAACTGCCACCCCAAGTTTTGTGCCCACAGTGCGAGATCGCCAAAATGCTCAGCCTAGTGGCCTTCCCAGGGGTCATCGGCAAGTTAGTCGATCGGTTAGAACCGCGACCCAAGTTCGGTACCACCGTCGCATGCGCATGGGAATACCCATGGCAACCCACGAGGAGGAACCGAAGTAGGCTCACAGAGACAAAATGTTCGGACCAACCCCCCTGCGTTACGATCAGATCGTAGGTGCAAAGAGCTAGAAATGGTGGGGCGGAGCGACCACGAGCTAATTTAGTTCGCCCTGAAGGGACAAGAATTTCCTCGCCAGTCAGGCATCCCCCATCACCCATAAGACATCTGACACCACCTCGTTCTGCACAGGACATTCCTGCTTATGGGAACATCAGGAGAAATCCTCCTCTGTCCGTGTGGGACATTCCTACTTATGGGGACAGCAGGAGAAATCCTCCTCCATGTGCCCCTACTTATGTCTCGCAGACACGTGTCAGTAGTCCAGATCCTCAGCCTCAACCGCGAGAAGTAAGCTTCGCTAATGGAAGTTATCAAACTGAAATCCATTGAAGTGGTAGGTCTGAAGGCAATCTGAGAAATCACCTGAGTTCGGCTCAGAGTCCTCGATTCGATCCACAACCTGATTGGCGAGATCGCTTAAACTCGCAGAGAAAAAATTTACCCTGAAATGAAGGAGTTAGTTACATTCGTCAAGGGGGAGGTCCTTCCGAAGTACGTGATAACGGGAATGTCCCACAAAACCAAGCCCGAACTTGGAGGGATAACAACCCGCCGAACGCGAACGATAGGACGGGAGCTATTGAATAGCCCCAGAATAACCAAGGAACCAGAGACCAAACCCTTGAAAGGTTAGCCCATATGGAGGAGCTAATGAAAAGGCTCCTGTTGGAAAAAGAGAAAGATGAGTGTGATTCAGAGGATGAGCTCAAGCTTTTCGCCTCAAATATTGTGGCTACTGCATATCCATAGGGTTTTAGGATGCTGCATTTGTCAAAGTTTGACGGAGATGGAGATTCATCTAACCACTTGGGGATGTTCAACACCATGATGATGGCCCACAACATCGGGCCCGAGCTAAGATGTCTAATATTCCCCTCGACTCTAATTGGACCAGCCAGGCAGTGGTTCAAATAGTACAAGAGGCATTCAATCAGCTCGTGGAAGAGTTTTTTCGCTGATTTCAAGAGAGCATTCAGGGCTTCTCAAGCAGCTCGGATTAATGCTAACTCTCTAGAAAATGTAAAGCAGCAGCATTGTGAACTGTTAAAAGCATACCTAAGTAGGTTCGCCAATGTTGATGCGCGGGCTAGAGATGCCAACGAAAGTTCTAAGCTCATGGAAATGAGGACAGGAATCGTTGTTGGAGGTGACCTGTGGCAAGAGCTATAGAGGAAAGGAGTTAATACTGTGGATGAGTTCTTGAATCGAGCTCAAAGGTGGGTTAACTTAGAAGAGGCACAAGCTTCCATTGCTGGAACTAGCCAAGTCCCTGTCCAGCCCGTTGGAGCGATAACGGATGTAGTAGCTAGGGCTCAAAATGTTGCCCAGAATAACCAAGGGGGAAATAATAAGAGAAAGGGAAATGGTGAGGGCGACCAGAACAGAACAAAGAAAAACAAGTCCGTGGAGAAAGTTAAACTGGTCTACACAACATATACCGATCTCACAAATACTAGAGAACGCTTCTTCTTGGTAAATTATGCTCGCCTTCCATGGGAGAAACCAGAACTGTTAAAGAATCAAAGGGTGAAGAGAGATTCTTCAAAATTCTGTCAATTCCACAATGATATCGGTCATAATAACGATGAATGCATACACTTGAAGGATGAGATTGAGACTCTCATCAGGGCAGGACCTTTGGCTCAGTACGCCCAGAATCGGGCAACTTCCAGTCAGCTTATTGGACAAAATGCTCCATCAGCTCTGGAAATTCCAGTGAATCAGACCGGAGCTCAATTGAATCAGGACAATCCTCCTCCAATAACAGGAGGAGATATAGCCACCATTTTGGGAGGACCTCATCTGGAAAGCACGAGCAGAGGTGCCTAGAAGAGGTATATCAACAAACTAAAATCCCATAACGGAGTAGAGTTTGTCCCGGAGCAACGATTATCAAAGCAGCAACGTTTGGAAAAACAACCTATCAGTTTTACGGAGGAAGATGCCAGCCATGTCCAGTTCTCACACAGTGATCCTTTGGTCAATCGGAGAGTTAGAAGGACACTAGTAGATAATGTAAGTTCTGTGAATCTAATATTTAGGTCCACTTTAGAAAAAATGGGATTTTCTGTAACCGATCTGAAGGCAACTTCCATGATTTTATATGGGTTTTCTAGTGAAGGGTCGACAACTATCAGAACAATCGAATTAGTGGTGACATTGGGTGAAAGGCCACGAACTATCTCCAAACTTCTTGAGTTTGTGGTCATTGATTGTCCAGCTGCATACAATGCAATTTTGGGCCGACCTGCGTTGATGGCGTTCGTAGCCATAACCTCTATCCGCCACCTAGCAATCAAATTCCCCTCATCTGCGGGAATATGCACTATCAGAGGTGACTAGCTCGCTGCCAGGGAATGCTATAGCATTTCCATTAAGGGAAAATCATAATCCGTTCAGCAAGCAATGGCCATAAGTGATGGAGGTAAGGAGTCCCATGAAGTGGAAGTTGTCTCTGGGACGGAAGAACCTCAAGAAACAAAGGATAGAGGCGTCGTCCCAAGAAATGACATCGATCCACGAATGGGCGAGGACAGGTTAGAGCTCCAAGCTATTGAGGAGCTTGATGAGGTAAATATAGATCCCAAAGACGCTTCAAGAGTTGTTAAGATTGGGAAAAATCTTGGTGATGATAGAAAAAAGGAGCTGGTTAAATTTCTACAAGGGAATCTAGATGTTTTTGCCTGGTCACATGAAGACATGGTAGGAATAAGTCTGAGTGTGATCATGCACACCCTAAACTTGGATAAAAGCGTGCCTGCAAAATCCCCAAAACAGAGACATTTGGGAACAGTCTGAGCTAAGGCATTGGAAGAAGAAGTAGCTCAGTTATTAAAGTGCGAGTTCATTCATGAAGCAAAATACCCGATCTAGGTCGTGAATCCTGTCCTGGTACCGAAGCCGAATGGGAAGTGGTGGACCTTCATCGATTTCTCCAACCTGAATAATGCTTGTTCTAAGGATTGCTTCCCATTTCCGAGAATTGATCAGTTGGTAGACGCCACCGCGGGACACGAGCTCATGTCCTTTATGGATGCGTACTCTAGATATAACCAGATTGCGATTAATCCTGCGGACCAGGAGCATACTAGCTTTATGACCCCAATGAAAGTATACTATTATAAAGTTATGCCCTTCAGGCTGAAGAACGTCGGGGCTACCTACCAACGGTTAGTTAACAGAATGTTTGTTGATCAGATCGTGAAAAATATGGAAGTGTAAGTCGACGATATGCTAGTCAAATCTAAGACTACCGATAACCATGTTTCTGATCTAAAGGAATGTTTTGAAATCTTGAGGAAATACAATATGAGGCTAAATCCCCAAAAATATACTTTTGGAGTAGCGTCGAGAAAATTTATGGGATTCATAGTCAATACAAGGGGGATAGAGGCGAACCCATAGAAAATCAGGTCATTATTGGAGATGCCTTTGCGCAGCTCGCATAAAGAAATTCAGAGCTTGACTGGAAAAGTGGCGGTGCTAAACCGATTTATTTCAAAGTCCACTGACAAGTGTTTTCCCTTTTACAACTTGCTCAGAGGAAATAAGAAATTTGAATGGACTGAGGAGTGCAAGTAGGCATTCCTCTCCCTAAAGACGCATTTGACCGAACCCCCAATATTGTCTAAGCCTGTATCTGGACAGCCCCTGTTCCTATATTTGGTCGTGACAAAAAATGCAGCTAGCGTCATGTTAGTTCGGGAAGAAGACCGTGCTCAAAAACTGGTGTACTATAAAAGCAAAAGCCTTCTTGGGGCTGAATCACGGTATCCACTAATAGAAAAGATAGCATTCTATTTAATATTAGCTTCTAGGAAGCTTAGACCATACTTCCAGTCCAATTCAATCCACGTCATGACCGACCAACCTCTAAGGTAGCTATTGCAAAAACCTGAAGCATCGAGACGTCTTTTAAAATGGGCAGTAAAACTCAGCTAGTTCAAGATACTGTACACACCACAGACCTCGATCAAGAGCCAGGTCCTTGTTGATTTTGTGGCTGAATGCATCGGATTTCAAGAGGAGCTTTCGAAGGAGTCGGTGCAAGAGTTGTGGAGAATATTCGTGGACGGCTCATCTAACGAGAATGGGTCTGGAGCTGGGATCATATTGATCTCCCCAGAGGGGTATTAATTCCATACACCGCTGAGATTCAAATTCGAAGAATCAAACAACGAAGCCTAGTATGAGGCTTTGTTAGCCAGGCTTACAGTGGCAAAGGAATTAAAAGCAAGGGTCGTCCAGTGTTATAGCGATTCCCAGCTCGTGGTCAGTCAAGTGTTGGGGGAATATCAAGCGCGTGGTACCAAGATGGCGGCTTATCTAGCTAAGGTGAAGGGAGAGCTATCAGAGTTTGAATACGGTACTATTGATCAAATACCTCGCGAGCAGAACTCTAATGTTGACGCTTTGGCAAGACTTGCCACCACCAAGGAAGCTGAGACTTTGAACGTAGTACTAGTGGAATTCTTGGAGAATCCAAGCGTGGCAGAAATGGTAGAGGTCGAGATGATTGACACAAGGCCGACCTGGATTGTAACGCCCTACTACCTTAGAGCCGTTACTAAGTGAGTTTAAAATGGAAATTGTGCAACTAACTGACTCTTCAAGGTTTCTAAAACCAAAAGTGTGACTAAACCAGAGGTTAAGGCTGTAATCTTTGAAAATGCTTAGTTTCATTGAAAACATTAAGTATCAAACATCCGGGATCCCAAAATAAGGTTTACAAAATATTACAACTCAAAAATAGATTTACACTTGATTAACTATCAAAAGAATAAGTTAATACAGCCATATTCAAAACGCCCCCAACCAAAGCAGTCAGGCAGGCCGAACATGTACGCGCCGCCCCCACGCTCTCCATACTAATGGCCGGTTGACTGACTCTTTGCTTTTACCTGCCACACAGAGCACCCATGAGCCGAAGCCCAGCAAGAAAACTCATACAGTATATAACATATGCATAAAATATAGCTGACATATAATCCACTGATAAATAGGAAAACCATCAGACTGAACAAACACGGCCATGCCGCCCCAAAGGCCTTACCAAAACCTGGGGTCTTGGTCCTTACCATAAGGATTACTCATGTATCCATTGGGTCCCACCCTGGCTATAAGCACTCCATGTGCTAAGTGTTGCTTCCGGCCCCAAGGCCGTACTCAGCATTCGCCGCTCTCGGCCTTAGCCATTAATTTAATCATAATCACACATATAGTACATTTTGAAATAATCATTCAAACATATAATAATTCATCTAAGGTTATACATTCGCACGTAATACAATCTAGGGCCATGCCCTGTAATAACACTGTGGGCCCATGCCCTGTTCTCGGGTGCTACGGTTTTCTTACCTTTCAATTCGATAGCTTTGATCACCTGACTCCTCGAGCACGATCCCACTCGAGACCTAGCGCTCACCTAAACAAAATCCATAAGTCAAAGTCATTATCAAACCTCAAGTCCAAAACCTAGCCTCGAGACCAATCCCGAGCCCCCGGGAAGTCCTAGATCCACAAAACAAGGTGGCGGAATCGAGCCCCGAACCCTAGGTCAAAATCCCTCAAAAATAGCCCAAAAATCCCTTTCTATGAACAGTGCAGCGCTACGACGCTCTAAAGAGGGCGCTATAAGCAGAACCACACATCCCCAGAAACAGGGCCTAGCGCTACAGCGCCCAAAGACTAGCGCTGTAGCACTAGTTGCAGACTGGCAACACCCAAAATCGTTTTCTGCGATTTCTTTCAACCATTTCAACCCCAAACTTGTCCAAATCTTTCCCAAACCCAAAAACAAACTTATCAACACCCCACACTCATCCCAAGAACTCATAACCCAAGCTCAAGCAACCCAAAACTCAAGATCTACCATAATGAACCCTAAACCCAGAAATTCAGTCAAACATCAAAGTTAAAGACTTTGAAATCATACCGTGGATGGAAATTCGACCTTGAGTTAAAACCTAGACCTCCTTAGCTTGCTCCTTCTCAACCTTGGCCTGAATTCCCCTAAAATCCCCATCAATTCAGCTTAGTTACACAGCTCAAACCAGTCAAACCCTAAAACTGAAACTTCTAAAAACTTACCTCAATGTTTGATGTGTTCTTGCTAATCCCTTGCCAATCTTCAAGTCTAGCTTAGGATCCTTGATGCTCAGCCTATCCTAGCTCACCACTGAGCTTAGCTCCAAGAAAAATGAAGGGAAATGGTGGGAGAACCACAAACCGATCCTTTGAAGAAAACCCACACTGTTTTTCTCTCTTTTCTTTTTCTTCCTTCTTTCTTTCTTTTTCTCAGCCTTATAACTCTATTCTACCAATCCCACTAAATATAAAGCTTCATTTAACTTATCTCTAAAAAGCCTAAAGACCAAAATTCCCTCCCTATTAATTCAAAACCTTTTTGTCCATGTAGGGCCATTTTAGTCATTTTACCCAATTCCCACTAATTCCTCGAGTGTCTCTAATAATTTCCCGCTTGCTACCCAATACCTGATTAATCACCAATTATACATTCCTCATCATCAAGATTAACCTCAATATATTTTCCAAATTCCCATTTAAACTCCCCAGGCTTGACCCAAGCCGGGTATAAATTCCCGCTTTGACTTTTCCGCTAACCCGCTCATTCTAGGATCGTCTCGAGTCACAGATCACAGATATCAACACAGTCATGCCCAAAATGGCCAAATTACAATTATGCCCTTTCTAACACAATCAGGTCTACATGCATACTAATACACATAGTCATGCATCTCAAATAGTCAAATAGTCATATAACATGCTTTAAATCATAATCATGCATTTTACTCAATAAAGGCACACACACAAATCCCATTATGCCCTCCAGGCACACTAATCAAGGCCCTTAAGCCTTATTAGCGAATTTGGGTCGTTACATGGATGACCCCCATAGTGGAATACTTTACAACAAGAAGGCTACCTGAGGAAAGAAAGGATGCGAGAAAGATATTCTATCACGCTTCGAGATATGTGATAGTGGATGGAGCATTGTACTGACGTGGCCATTCACCACCTCTTCTACAGTGTGTTCTGCCTAAGGAGGCAAAAACCATTATGCAAGAGGTGCATGAAGGCTTTTGTGGAGATCATACTGGGGGGGGGGGGGGGGGGGGAACCTAGCTTTAAAAATATTAAGGCAGGGTTATTTTAGGCCCACTTTAACAAAAGACTCCATCTCCCATGTTCAGAAATGCGACAAATGCCAGCGCTTCGCCAAAGTCGCCCGAGCTGCTCCAGTCGAGTTGACGATGTCTCATCCCCGTGGCCATTTGTAGTATGGGGCATTGACTTGATAGGATCCTTACCTATGGGAAAGGGAGGAGTTCGCTACGTAGTGGTGGCAATTGATTATTTTACGAAGTGGGTAGAAGCAGAGCCTTTGGCAACTATCACTTCAAAAAGAGTCCTGGACTTTGTGGTGAAAAACATTGTATGCCGATTTGGGCTTCCTAAAAAGATCATGTCAGATAATGGAACCCAATTTGACAGTGATCTCTTCACTGATTTCTGTGAAAAGCACGGAGTTATAAAAAGTTTTTCTTCGGTTGCATATCCATAGGCCAATGGACAGGTCGAGGCTGTGAATAATACTCTAAAGGTGAGCCTTAAGAAAAGATTAGATGAGGCCAAAGGAGTATGGCCCAAGCAGCTCCCGCAAGTACTTTGGCCATACCGAACTTCTCACAAGACTTCCACGGGGCATACTATTTTCTCCTTGACCTTCATGTCGTTCTTCCCGTCAAAGCAAAGGTAGCCACGAACAGAGTAAGGACATTCAGCCAGGAGCGGAATGATGAGTTACTTAAGGCGTCTCTCGACCTAATCGATGAAAAGTGAGAGGATTCACAGTTACAGCTTGCGCACTATTAATAGAAAATCACTCGTTATTTTAACTCTAAGGTCAAAAGACGTAGTTTTGGATTGGGCGACCTAGTTCTCCGAATGGTCTTTTTGGCAAACAAGGATCCTAAGGATGGCACTTTAGGCCCGAACTAGGAAGGACCTTATCAGATCGTGGAAGTTTTTCGTGAGGGAACTTTCAAATTAGCTCGGCTTAGTGGAGAAGCAGTCCCATGGACCTGGAGCACCATGCACTTGAAGAAGTATTACCAGTAGTATTAGCAACCATTTATGTAAGGCTTAATTATAAAAGCCATTTAATTAAATAACAAAGGATTATTATATAATTTTTCTTATTAGCTTGTTTTTAAATAATGTTTCTTTATAAGGTTATTTATCAATTAACTCGTGTATTAATGTCTGTAAAAGCAACCAAGAAATTCTTTACATTTTGGTTACTTTGGGGGCATATAACCCGAGGTGATTCTACTAAAACTCCTGGATACAACCAGGTCAGAAACTTAGAAGCTTAGAAAATTGATTATCCGACAGCTTTTCAAGAGCTCGATGTGTCAATAAACCTAGCACGAACTACGTTCAAATCATTTAAAATCCTGGATACAACCAGATAAAAAACTTAGAAGTTAGCAAAATTGAATATTCGATGGCTTTCCAAGAAGCTCAAGATATCAATAAACCTAACGCGAACTAAGTTTGAAATATTTAAAACCCCCGATATAACTGGGTCCAAGGCCTTACACATAAACAGGTACAATATAAATCAACACATTAAATTTGGAAATAACCAAACTTAAAATATCTATCCTGATCTAATGATCGATTCCTAAAATCTCAAATGTGCAAGTATGAGAAAGCATAAACATGAGGGATAATCAAGGAAAAGACAAATAGATTAAAAGTTAGATATATGAATTAAAATTCAAGTTGTCCCGAGGAAAAAAATCCTCAAATTGGCCCAAGGGAAATTGTTTACAAACATACATAAAAAAAGGCTTCGTCAAGCCCCTCTAGGGCGTTCTGAGGATGTGACCTCCTCAATCTCCTGATCGCTCGCAGTGGAAGCATCCCCTATCTCTGACGGCTCTTGCAAGATCCGGGCTTTGAATTTCTCGAGGTATGGATCCCACAATTCGGGAGCCATGAAAGAGAAGTTTCCATCCTGGTTAAATGCCCAGCAATGATACAACATGTCTTCCATGGCAGACAGGGAGGTCGCTTTCTCTTCCTTAACCGCAGCCTCGGCTTCTAGCTGCTTTGCTTTGGCCTCAGCAACCTCGACCTGAAGAGCATCCAAGGCAACCTTTGTGACCTGCTCGCTTTCTTAAGATGATGCAAGGGTAGCCTTGGCATCTTGCTTGCCTTTTTGAGTAGTTGCAAAAGCAGCTTTGGCAGTTTGCTCGCCTTCTTGAGTAGCGGTCAAGGCGGTCTTGGTGGATTGGAGCTCAGCCTGGAGTTCATCATTCCTAGCCCTAGCTCGGGCTATACTATGATGCTAAGTGAAAGCCGATTACAAAATAAAGAGACAAGTTAGATGCATACTTAGGCAGGATGAAAAGAAGAAATTCACTAAGGAATGATATCTTATTGTGAGGGTCATCCCCAAGGCTGAATCCAGGACGTTCTCCGGGCTCCGTTCTTCTATCGTCCTCAGATCCCTCAGGTTGGCTTTATAAACAAGCTCCACCATATGGTTCGCCGTCTCATAGAGGATCCCCTGAAAGGTATCGAGGATCTTCTCCAGATCCTGAGGATCGACTGGGATGCGCATAGTAATGGTGGGGACAGAAGGAGTTAGGGGATCAACTTGTATTACCTGATCCCGAGCTGGCGCGAACCGAGGAGGAGGAGGCGGAGGAGGAATCCTTTTCTCTGTCACGATGGAAGCTAGAGCTACTGAGCTCATACCTTTCCCCTTAGCAAGGGATTTGGAGGTGTTTTCTACAGCAGGGGAGTTTTCTTTGTAAAATGGGGCTTCTTTACGATAAGACCCGAGCTGGACTTTCCACCCTGGAAAGTGGTACGGAGGTCAGGAGCTCCAGATCGTTCCATTTCTTCATCTGAAAAGAATAAGAAGGGAATTAATACACAAGTAAAGTCAGAAGTTTACATAAAATAAATAGATAAAAGTCCTACCCTCCAGGCTGGGGGAGGAGTCTATTATCACCACCATCGGCCTTGGGACTACTGGAGAAGATGGGGAATCTAAGTCTACAATTTCTTGGATTATAGGAGGTTCAGGATCAGGTTCTATTTTGGGGCTGGATTCCTCTACATATTGCCTAAATCCATAGGCAAAAGCGCCCTGGAGCAAAGAGGGCCATGACCTACGATTGGTCCCATACTCCTAAAAAATGGCTGACCTAAAGGTTGAGGTATTATCTACGACAATAGTACCTCTAGGGTAACTCATATCATAACGCAACACTAAGTGATCCACGCACTAGAGTAGGGTAATGTTACGGTCTGGATTGTTAGGGTGGTGATGGACATGCTGATTTGGGTTAAATCCAACTAGCCTAAAGTTAGCGATAGTCCTAGACTGCTGCCCCCGATGCAGCTCGTTCTAGGTCAGGACCCCGAGCAGCCTCGGGAGCCCATCTCTTTCGCACCAGAGGCACTTCATCTTCTTCTTGTTCCTTGCCTTCAGCGGCCTCAGAGCCTCCTTCTTGGGAAGGCGGGAGCACGTGGACTACTGGAAGGGTAGCCCGTGTCCTCCTTAAGGCCAAAATCTGGCCCTCACCGATCAATTTGCACGCTAGCATCATGGCGTCATTCACAAGCTGGCGATAATCCTTCTCGCGGGGCGGGAGCCCAGACAATGTGTCATGCCAACCCACGAGGGTCGCAGAATTCTCCGTCCTCGTGAATACGGCTGCACAAAAAATAAACTCAATTAGCATGTGTACAAGGAGTGTCTTTAAAAAGAAAAAAGAATGACTTTCTGAGCTAAGAAAAGAAAGAAGACTTATGAGGATAGTTGAAGTATTGATGCTCACAGTTTCAGAACCCATTCGACATAAAGAATTGGTCGTTGGGGTGGCTTGGGAGCTTGATCACCGAAGTGGAGTTCGAGAATCTGGTGAGGTAGTAGAATCTGTCACCTTGCCCTTTTTTCTCTGGGCTAGCCTTGAGATAGAAGAAGTATAGAATATCTATCGAAGTGGGGACCTCCCACTCGTGCTTCAGAAAGAGATACCTTAGCCCCACCAAAAGTCTGTATAAATTTGAGGGGAGCTGAAAAGGTACCAACTTCACGTAGTTAAGGAAGTTAGCAAAGTACTAATCTAGGGGAAGGAAGGCCCCTACCTTTAAGAACTCATCACTCCAGGCCCCAAAGTAATCCTAGAGGGGCGCGCAGCTCTGTTCCCCTTCAAACGGAGGTCGGGCTATGAGGACCCCATACCAGACCTCTATATTATGGCTTAGCATAATTTTATTGACCCTTCCTTGGGTCGTAATCTTGGAGGCGATGGTCTCTTCCTCGAAGAATGCGTTGGGGTCGACCACAATGTCCCTCTCCACCACAAGGCCGAAATGAGGAAGAGGAGATTCGAAGGCAATCTCTTTTCCCTTCCTGGTTCGTTGAGCAGAAGATCCAGGTGCATTCTTCTTGGGTACGCTCTTCTTGGGTTCCATTAGATCACCTAACAAACAAGAATAACAAGTCGCTTAATAGGTGATCTAAGATTTGTAAAAATTATGACCCGGATGTACGGGGGAGAATAATATTTATGATATCCCAGCTGCGTTAGTCTCAGCCCGTTGCGCGATCCCACGCGCAACCCTACGCTATGCACCTCGGTTTCCCAACAAACCTCTAACATTTAGGGATCCGTGTGTCAGAAATTTTGGCCACTACTGTCCTTGGGGGGCGATTTAGAGAAAAACCAACCAAGAAACGTGTTCCCTAAGCAATCAGATTTTTGAACCCTAACCTTTCATCTTCTATAACCCGAATGGGTATTTCCTAAAATTTGCCATAAGTTACCCAAATCCACCCAGAAAATACCAAGTTTCGTGAATGTCATAGCTTTAGAATATATTTTAAATCTTTTCAGTAAACCTAAAGTTGAAGACTATTTGCCAAAAACATCGAGAAAGCATCCTAATATTAACTACAGCGAAGCATAGATGAGCATGGTAAATGAAACACAGAAATCAGTAAAGAAAAAGTTTCTTCGAAATAATAAGACTTACAGTGTGTTCGTTGATAGAAGGAATAGATTTCGGGAGGGAGAGTTCCTAGAAAACTCCTGAGTAATTGAGCAACTGCGTTTCGGAGAGATTGTGCAACAAAAGGTGTTTTTTTGGGTTTCTTTTTCTCTGATAAGGAAGAAGGGTTTGAAAGTGCAGAAGAGAGAAAATGAAGAAAGATTTCAAATAAAAGGCGATGAACTGTGGAAATTGTCTACCCTATTTATATGTAAACATCATAAATCAATTTGAGCCATCCGATTTGGTCAATATAAGATCTGAGGGATATGTTTCAAAGGACATAACAACGCCAAAGCATCCCTAGCCAAAGGCATGCCTCGCCATACGCCCATAAGCCTCGCTATGTGAGACACCGTGCCTTGTGCTCAAGGGTCTTTGCGAGACCCCACATCTTACTCGGATGAAGACCCGCGAAAGGTACCTTGCCTCATCATATATGACCCATGTCTTGCCTAAGAAGCCCTACTTATCCCCCAAGAGTAGGTGCCACCAATGAGGCACGTCTTTACTACGACTTCTCATAAAATGTAAAGTCTAGAGCTTCCCAAGTATACATATACGGAGAACTAGTAAGGGCCCAACCATCAGTTGGTATCAGGATAGAATTGGGAGAGGTGACTAAGTAACCTACTCATGATGTCTTGCAAGCTTTCCCACACTTAGCAAAATACAAGGGAGCTTGGAGAAAATATGTGTCTTGGAAATGTAAGAAGGACCATCAGGTACAAGGCACGCGTACAGGTACGAGATGTACGATAGTGAGGAAGACAAAGGCGTGACTCTGACATCCGTATTCAACAAGTAGTGGAAGTGGGAGGAGTGGTGGCATGACCTGCATGTCTCAGACCACAAACAAGCATCGACACCACGATCCTCTGCTCCACCACGACCTATGCCACTACCGTGATAGTGTACCCAAGTACCTTCTTGTCCCCTGGGACCACCTTGTATCGAAGTCCATTAGAGCCAAGCTATAAATAGACCTCCACTCCTCAAACTAAGGGGTTGGAAAATTCTTGTAATGACAGGCTATTAAAAGTGCAATATAGATATTTTCTTTTATTATTCTCCTATTGTTGTTCTCTGAGTTTCCAGTTTTCCTAAGTCTATAAGTTCTTGGTTAAGTCTTTGAATTTTCTGACCTTAATTCGTAGATGAGTGCTCACCGTCAACATACAGATCATCCCAAATAGAAAATTTCACTGCAGAATAAAATTTAGATTTATCATGCTTAGACCAATGAGATGGTATTTCTTTAGTGACCACATAATTCACAATATCAGCATACCAAGGCAAAGAAGAAACATGCATCAATTTTTCATCAAGAAAAGCTTTAGTGATATGAGTGGAATCATGTATATTTTCAACAACTAGTCTAGATAAATGATCAGAAACAACATTTTCAGATCCCTTTTTATCACGTATTTCTAAGTTGAATTCTTGTAAAATCATAATCCAACAGATCAAATGAGACTTAGCTTCTTTTTTCGATTAGAGATATTTTAATGCAGCATGATTAGAATAAACAATTATTTTAGACCCTAACAAATAAGATCTAAATTTCTCCAATGCAAAAACAACAGCAAGCAATTCTTTCTCGGTTGTGGAATAATTTAATTGAGCATCATTTAAAGTTTTTCTAGCATAGTAAATTACACAAGTTATTTTTTTTAAGTCTTTATCCTAAGACAGCACCAATAGCATAATCAGAAGCATCACACATTATTTCAAAAGGTATTTTCCAATCAGGAGGTCGAATAATGGGTGCAGTAGTCAAAAGATTTTTTAATTTATCAAAGGCAGCATGACAATCATTATCAAAGACAAAAGTTTTTTCTTTTCCAAGTAAATGGCATAAATGCCGAGAAAATTTGCTAAAGTATTTTATAAATCTTCTATAGAAACCAGCATGGCCTAAGAATGATCTAATTTCTTTCACAGTTTTAAGTGGGGGAAGTTTTGAAATAAGATCAACTTTGGCTTTATCAACTTCTATTCCCTCAGATGAGATTACATGACCTAAAACAATTCCTTTTTTAACCATAAAATGAAAATTTTCCCTGTTAAGCACAAGGTTTTTCTCTTTGCAACGAATTAAAACAAGTTAAAGATGGTGCAAACATTCATCAAAGGAGTATCCAACAATAGAAAAATCATCCATGAACACTTCAAGAAATCTTTCAACCATATCAGAAAAAAATTGAAATCAAGCACATTTGAAAAGTCGCATGTGCATTGCATAGCCCAAAAGGCATGCGACGATAGGAAAAAGTCCCGAAAGGGCATATAAATGTAGTCTTTTCTTGATCTTCTGGGGCAATGGGGATTTGGTTATATCCCGAATACCCATCAAGAAAGCAATAATATGCATGACCAGCTAAAATTTCAAGCATTTGATCAATAAAGGTAATGGAAAATGGTCTTTTCTTGTAACATTATTTAGCTTTCTATAGTCTATGCACACTCTCCACCTCGTTTGTACTCGAGTAGGGATTAATTCATTTTTTTCGTTTTCAACAACTGTGATCCCATACTTCTTAGGCACAACTTGAACTGGACTAACCCATTGACTATCAGAAATAGGGTAAATGATACCTACATCTAATAATTTAATGACCTCTTCTCTAACTACTTCTTTCATATTAGGATTTAGCCTTCTTTGGCCTTCCCGAGAGGTTTTTGAATTCTCTTCTAGATAGATTCTATGCATACATATGGATGGGCTAATTCCTTTAATGTCTCTAATGGTCCAACCTATGGCTTCTTTATATTTTCTAAGGACATCTAACAATTTATCTTCTTGTTCTTTATCTAAGGCAGATGCTATGATAACAGGTAAGGTTTCAGACTTTCTTAGAAAAGCATATTTTAAATATTCTAGCAAAGGTTTTAGATCTAACTTGTGAGATTCGGAAATTGATTGAATATTCTCTAGGGGTGAAAAAGATTAAGTTATGGTATCACTTAAGGGCATAGACTCTATCAAAGAATTCACATCATTCATGGAATCATCAACATGTAAACTCATACCAAAATATTTTTCACAAAAGTCAAGCAAGTCATTTCCATCATCTTCCAAAATATTATCAATCATGTTAATTTCATGCACTTCCTCACACTTAATAGATTTACAGACATTAAATACATTCAATTCAACAGTCATGTTTCCAAAAGATAATTTTAAAATGCCATTACGAAAATTAATGATTGCATTAGATGTAGCTAAGAATGGTCTACATAAAATGATAGGAATTTGAGCATGCACATTTTCCACAGGTTGAGTATCAAGAACAATGAAATCAACAAGAAAGTAAAATTTATCAACTTTTATCAAACATCTTCTATAATGCCTCTGGGAATTTTTACAGAACGATCGGCTAATTGAAGAGTTATAGAAGTAGGTTTTAGTTCACCAAGACCAAGTTGCTTATAAACAGAATAAGACAATAAATTCACACTAGCACCCAAATCAAGTAAAGCCTTGTTAATAAAATGATCACCAATAATGCATGAAATTGTGGGACACCCAGGATCTTTATATTTAACAAGACTCTTATATTGAATAATGGAACTAGCTTGTTAAGTTAAAAACGTCTTTTTAAGAACATTAGTGTTTCTTTTTACAATACAAAGATCCTTCAAAAATTTAGAGTAGGAAGGAATTTGTTTAATGGCATCTAAGAACGGGATATTGATACTAACTTGTTTAAAAACTTCTAAGATGTCATTATATTGGTTGTCTTTTTTAATTGGAAGTAATCTTTGTGGGAATGGGGCTTTTGGAATGAAAGGATGGATTGGAGTATCCTCATTTGAAGAGTCATTGACATTAGAACTAGAAGGTTGACTCTTTTCTTTTTCTTTTTCAACCTCGGGTATGTAATCGGGTTTGACAATGTTCTTTCCGGACCTAAGAGTTGAAATTGATTTGACTTCTCCATTATGACTAGACTTTCCTATCTCATGTTGACCTCTTGGATTTGGGATAGGATGACTAGGGAATGTTCCTTTTTCTCTATCAGCTAAAGCAGTAGCGAGTTGTCCTACTTGTGTCTCGAGTTTGGTAATTGATTGAGACTGATTTTGTAGGATTTGTTGAGTGGATTGCATAAATTGTTGTAAAGTATCTTCTAAGGAAGGTTTCCTTTGTTGAGGATATGGTTGATTTTGTGGGGCATGAGTTTGGTTTTACGTGTTGTATTGGTGCCCTTGATTCATTAGAGGTTGGTTTTGTCTCCATGAAAAGTTTGGATGGTTTCTCCAATTTGGATTATAAGTGGATGAAAATGGGCTATATCATTTGGTTTCCCATAAGCATGAAGAGAATTGACCTCCTCAGAAAATGATTCTTGGTAGGAAGGATATGATTGGGCATTATGGCAAGGATTAGAACGTATAGAACAAACATATTTTCTTGGTTGTATTGGAGAATTTATAGTTTGGCTTATGGATAAAGCTTCCACTTTGCTCGCTAATTTGTCTAAGGATGTTCTTAATTCTAATTCATCTTTTACTTCATACCTTCCTCCTCTTTTTGGTGAATTAGTTGACCTAGACCTAGGATCAAAATAATTTCATTGTTGTGAATTGACAGATAAATCTTCAAGGACATCCCAAGCCTCTTGTCCTTGAAATTTTAAAAAAATTATGGTATGCATAGATTGAATCATTTGACGATTAGAGGGAGTCAAACCATCATAAAAAAAATTTACAAGTCTCCATTTTTCAAAACCATGATGAGGAAATTTTAATAATAAATCTTTAAATCTTTCCCAACATTCATAAAACTCTTCATTGTCTTTTTGAAAAAACTCAGAGATTTCTCTCCTTAGACTATCCGTTTTAGACATAGGAAAAAATTTCAGCGAGAATTTATTATAAAGTTGAACCCATGTAGTTATAGAACCCGTGGGAAGAAAATTTAACCAAGCTTTTGATTTGTCTTTTAATGAAAAAGAGAATAATCTTATTTTGACCGACTCATCAGAAAAATTTTGAAATTTAAATGTTGAGAAAATTTCTAAGAAATCTTTGACATGCATGTAAGGATCCTCTCTATCTAACCCATAAAAAGATGGCAACAATTGAATGATAGATGGTTTAAGCTCAAAATGGGTAGCAGAAGTGGTAGGAAAAACAATACATGTACGAGCATTAGATGAAATAGGTGCAAAATATTCAAGCAAGGTTTTTTCAAGCACAACATTTTCATCAACAGGATTTCTATTAATATTAGCAATTGGTTCCATGATGCTCAAATTTTTACTAACACTTTCAATTTCAAACAAAGATAAATGTCTTTTTACTAATCGATTTTTAGAGTTACGTTCCCAATGATGCATACAAGTTTCATAAACAAGGCAACAAAGATAATCCCAAACAAACAATTTTCTGATGTGGAAGATTAGTTAAAACCGCTACCACAGAGCATACTTAGAACTTTTAGAGAATTCATAACGATATAATTTTTATGGTTTACTTGTCCCCAGACCTATTTGATTCCACTTACTCGCACACTACTAACAACTCCCCGGGGTTAATTAGTAGAGGCGGATTATGAGTTTTGTTCAAATTTCTTTTAAGCAAAGATTGCTTATGGTGAAAGGACAAGATTTAGGTTTTTTTTTTTCAAGTATTTTTTTACAATTACACAATAATATGATAAGAGACAAAGAAAAATAAGGTAAAATTAAATAAGGCTATCAAATATTAGGCAAGAGTAGGGAGGCATAGTGTTGACAGTAAGAACTCGTCAACGATTGATGGTTAGAAAACTTCAATCTCTATACTATAAGAAGCTATGAATTAGATAGAAAGAACTCTAAACAACAGGAGAAAACTCAGGCAAGCATGAGAACCAGAAGCATATATTTCATAAGTCTCGTTTTTACATTCAGTTTTCCAACCCCTTAGCCTGAGGGGTTGGAGCCTATTTATAGGGGAGGCTCTATTGGCCCAGGATACAAACAAGTCCCAGACCACTGGGACGTACATAGGTACTCTGATAAAGTAGTGGCTCAGGGCGTAGTGGTGTCTACCCTGATGGTGTCAGAGTCGTGGCCTTGGACATAGTACTGTCGGCTCTGGCGCATGGTCGAGGGTGTCCCAGTGGTCTCACCACTCTTCGTACAGGTCCGTACCGCCACTACTCCTCAGACGCAGATCATAGGGTCGTGCCTCTGTTCTCTCCATAACCGTACACCCCGTGTCAGCGCACGTGTTCCGTACTCGGTGGTCCTCATCAATTCCCGTTAAATGCTCCACGTTCGTTTGGCATATCAACAAGATTCTCCTAAGTGATCTCATGCCTGTGCCAAGGAGGCTTCATCCTATGCATGTCCTGAGAAGTCGAGGTGTCGAGGGTCAGGGCCGGCCTATGCAGATCGCATAGACACGAGGCTAGGAGCACGGGTACCTCAACACACCCCTCACCCTCGCATAGCGAGGGTCCCTCGCATAGCGAGGCTGCCTCTCCTCCTTCCGAGCACAGCGTCGCGAGGCTAGGAACACGGATACCTCAACACAGCCCTCACCCTCGCATAGCGAGGCTGATGTTCTTCCTCCGAGGTGCGACGTCGCGAGGCTAGGAGCACGGACACCTCAACATAGCCCTCACCCTCGCATAGCGAGGCTGACACTCTTCCTCCGAGTGTGGACGAGGCTTGATGCCTGCTGGAATGGGGCGCACGAGGATGGCCAGCTAGGGGCCCTCGCATAGCGAGGGTGAAGTTTGGATCGGCAAGTGGCCGAAGTCCCTCGCCTAGTGAGGGTGACTCTCTTACCCCAACTCCTTCACCATCATGTGATGCCCTTTCAGGATGTCTCGTAACATAGAGCTTCACTTGTGAATAGAATTCACAAGGAAAAAATTCCATATTTACACTTCCCCCCGCGTCTATAAGTGCACTTTTAAGTGTGTTTGTAGACTCTCTCCACTTCTCTTTCTTGACATGCACGGCCAATCTTGGGGGATTTTGCCTTGGCAATTTTTCCAACGCCTCTTGAAGAAGCATGAGGTGAGGCTTGGGGTTGTGTTTCTTTTTTTTTTTAGCGTCCAAAGAAACACAAAAGTCACCCAACACTTGAGGGCATCCATGAGAGATCCTAAGATTGCATAAGGACCAATCATCCTCCATCGCGGATCCCAAGGTTACCCATACTCTTGATCTCCACCATTTATAGGGAAATAGATCCAAGGGCTAGGGAGCATTGACTTTCCCTATAAATACTCCAAGGCTTGAAACCACTTCTCTACACAAAAACTTGCTTAGCCTAGTGGTATTCCCTCTAAGCCTCTTCCAAGAGCTCCAAGGTTCTATTCTCAATAGAAGCATTTTTGAGGTATCCCTTCTTTTATTTCCATTCTTCTTTCTTTCTCTTCTTTTTTTCTTTTTGTTTTAATTTTTTTTTTCTTTTTAGCTTCGTGGCAAAGCTGGGCATTACCTCGCTCCTACGATCTTGCTCCTGCTCCTTTGTAAGTCTGTCCTTGCGTCCCCTCAGTTTCGTATCCCCGCAGGTATGTCTCTTTCATCTCTTCTCCCTTTCGTTTTGCATTGATTATACGAGAGTAAGATTGATGGTTGCATGACATTCAACCTTCAGAGTTTAGCATTTTCTTCGCATAGCCTTTCCAGTACCCATACACCGGCCCTTTTCTTATACCCTCACACTCGTGTTGTAGATATTGAGTCGCCCTTATGCGCACACGCCCTCAAGTCTTAGCTTGTCCATGGCGTCTAGGCGATGTTCCGAAGGTCCGTCTAATGTCGAATTTATTGAGTTGTCCTCCTCCGAATCGGAGGTCGACGCATGTAAACCTTCTAACCGCGGGGGTGTGCGGGCGCTCTACCTCAGGAGATTATCTTACCTTAGACATAAGGCGGACTGTCTAGAGAGGGAGCTAGAATCCCATCCCGGGGACGCGGGTTCTGATCTCTTCCCCCGGCAAGCGACTTACATTTCCCAGCTACAATCCACCCTCCAGGATTGCCTTTCCGAAATTGCTTGCCTAGAAGAAAACTTGCCCCCCGAGCCCTTTTCCTTCTGTCATGACGAGTCTCCCGATTACGTGGATTCCTCCTTTGAAGGAGGTGGACATGAATTGGTTGAGCCGGAGTTCCTTTCCATGGTGCCGCCCGCGTTCCCTCTTCTATCCCCTGTCTTGTGCCCTAGGGTTAAGCAAAAAGCTGGTAGACATAGGACATGTGGGGGATCTTCTAGGACCCTTAGAAAGTCGGTTGCTCATAAATTGCCTTACTTTGTCCAGGTACTCGAGATGCCGAAGAGAGTTTTGGACACTTCTGATGAAGTTGGAAGGTCTACCGTTACCCTGAAGAAATTGGGCAACATGCTGAAAGCCCATAAGTTACCCCTGAACCTCAAGTTTGTTATACCAGAGTGCAAGGAACGCGCGTCTGCACCGCAAAAGGGATTCGTGGCGTTTAGCGATGCCATAATCCGATCTGGTGGAGCTCTGCCACTCCACTCTTTCTTCATCAAAGTGCTGGACTACTTTGAATTGGCGCCACTACAATTGTCCCCCAACTCCTGGGTGATGCTCAGTTGTTTGTATGTGTTGTACCATCAGGTGTACTCTAGGGGGCCTTCCATAATTGAGGTTCATTACTTCTTCACCCTGAGGGAGAATACATCAGCCCCCGGGTTCTACCAGCTCCAGAAAGCCGCGGCCCTTAAAGGGAGTTCCCTCTTGGAGGGATCTATTTCCAATAGGGGGGCTTGGAAGTCAGACTACTTCTATACTTATAGTGGGCAGACCCGATACTCTAACTTCAATGCCCCACGTAAGGCTATCATCACTTTGATCCCATATACCGAAAATTTCTCTTATTAATCGACCTCTTTTTTTATAGTTCTTGTAACTGTGGTAATTTCCTTTCGTTCGATGGCAGGTCTCTTAGGGGTTGTCGGTCCTAATCTGAAACGGGCAGCTCATGACCGGGTAATACAAATCCTGGCTATGCCGAAGGAACGCAAACAAGCCAGCGCCCTTTTCACGGAGAGCAATCTCCACTTATGTGGGCTGCTGACCCCGGACCAGAAAGTTACCTTATGCTCCATTTCCCCTGAATCTGAGGATCCACGCCCCGCGTCACCCGACTCTGTTGATTTACCCCCAGTGGCACCCGTACTTGAGAGTCCGTGGGTATATGGTCACGATGAAAGGAATTGCGATGAAGCAGCCGATAGGGATTACGTCTATTCCCCGGGTGACCATATGGATGTTGAGGAGACTGTGGTGTCTGAGAACTACTCCTGCTTGTACTCTGTTGCTGGCAGGGCTAAGGGTGTAGCCGATGACGGTCATACTGGCGGTGCTACCTCTCGGATGTCGCCGTTAACGCCTGGCGGTGAGTTTGCCTTTGACGCCCCTGCCCCTTGCCCCCCTATGCCTAGGAGGAATTTTGTCATTCCCTCTTTTGATGGGGTTCCTTCACCCCGAGGGGGCATTCCAGGTGGGCATCCACAGGCGTCTCTTTACCCCAGGAGACGACCCCGCACTCTTCTGCTCCTCGCACTACTGTGGACGGGTCAGGGCCTTCTCGGTCCCCATCCTTGCCAAAACGGGCCTCGACAAGCACTCGCGCCTCCCCCGGCTCAGCTCATGTTTCTATTCCCGAAGATCATCCCCTGGCGAGCCAATATGGGGAAGCCATGAGCCATCACTTGGGAAACTTTTCTGAGGGTGAATGGGGGACGCTGCACGATGTTCCCGAGGCTGAGCTAGAGAATGCCTATATGCGAGCCTCCTTGCAGGTAACTGTCGCGATACTTGGTTTATTAATTTATGATAGCCACATAAATACCTTTTATATTACTTCTGGTGTATCATCTGACCCCTAAGGCTTTGTTTCATATCTTCGTCCTCAATCAGGCCTCTATTTTGAACCATCGGCTGCTTGCCTCCCACTCTTCATCGGCTCAACGGTTGCAACACGAGCTTGAGGAGGCACTAAGGAACCTTTCGGTGGCCCAGACTGCGAAGGATGCCTTGTCCAGCCAACTGGCCGAGATGGTATGCCAGAGGGATACCACCTTGGCCTGGGCTGCCTCAACCTCTCAGAGCAACATTCAGTTGGAGGCTACCATCCAAACTCTGAACGGGAGGATCGCTGTGCTTGAGGCTGAGCTTGTGAACGTGGAGGATCGCATAATCGGGAAAACGTTGCATGCTGTTTGGAGGACTAACCCCACCGTTGACCTATCTCCTTTCGGGGACCATGCCATTGAGAAGATTTCTGAGTGGAAAGATCACGGTGGAGATTCGTAGATCCTCTTGTACTCTGTCTATGTATGCTTTTGTTATGTAATCCCTTGTACCATTTCTTCTCTCTTTTTTTTTGTCAAACTTAAGGGGCTCTGATGAGTCCCTCTTATCACTGTTGTTCGTGGATTACATTTTTTTTTATTTGATGGAGATAACCTTTCTGGTGCACCTTGGTTATACTTGTAAGGACACTTTAACCCGTTGGGCTGTTGGGGTCCTTTTATATTCTTTGCGCGCGCTTGTTACTTTTTGCGAGAAGCGTCCTTCTCGTCCTTATACATAGTACTATTTTTTTTTCCAAGGGTCCCTTGTAAGACCCTTTTTGGGCTAGCCGGCTTAATGGCCGGTCTAGACTTATTGGGTGATTCCCTCCTTACAGCCTCACCTCTTGGGGTGTCGGCCTTTCGTCGGGGGTCATCCTTTTGAACCAATCTCTTGATATTCATAAGGGTAGCTAATCCTTGTGAATATAAGAGACAATTTTTTTTTTTGTTTACTTTTGTCGTCCTGCCCCCCAAGTACCTGGTGAGATTTATCTCGGCGGGGACTTTAGTTGATATTCGCATAAAGAAGTAAGTTACACACGAAGTGGAAGACAGTTTCATTCATGGTAGTCGGATTACAACGATATATAGATAGGTAAAAGGCTTACATCTACTTGGGAGGTTATCTAGGTAACCTCTTTGATTCTTATCTATTAAAATAGCATAACCTGCAACAAACTAAGCATAGCTACTACTTGTACCAGGCGCGGGAGTCTCATTGCTAGTCTTACCTGGTTGGGCCTTTCGTGATTCTGGGGTCTTGTCCCTGTGGGTCTGTACCTCCGTGCATCACCATCGCTGTTGGTTCTGATGGCTTCTCTGACTTGTGAAGGGAGGTGTTATAACACTCCCTTGCCTCTTCTCCGTTCATACTCGCTACCCCACCAGGAGTTGGGAACTTGACGGTGAGGTGGTATATTGAAGTGATTGCTTTCAATTCTCTTAGGGATGGTCTCCCCAATACCGCATTGAAAGCAGAGGCGCAATCTACTACGACGAAGTTTGCTATGATCGTGGTTTGTCGGGGTTGTTCACCCATAGTGAGTGCTAATTCGATCACCCCTAAAGGTTGTATCGAGTCCCCTGCGAACCCGTATAGGGAGGATTGACAAGGCTTCAAGTGCCTGATGCCCAAACCCATCTTTTCCAGGGCGGGGCGATATAAGATGTCCACAGAACTTCCATTGTCTACGAGGACTCGATGCACCCGCCGGTTGACCAACTGAACTGTCAACACCAGCGGATCATTGTGGGGGAAGTGTACCCCCCGCGCGTCCTCCTCAGTGAAAGTGATCGAGTCATTTTCTCCCTTGAAGCTCTTTGGGGGTCGTTGTTCCAAGCTCATAATGCAGGGTGGTGGACTTCGCCTGGCTTCTCTAGCATACCGATCTCGTCCTTTCCGGGAATCTCCCCCAAGCCCTGGACCTCCGAAAATAGTTCTCACTTCCCCCTGTATCTCTGGAGCTTCTCTATGCGTCCTAGATAGCACTGGTTCGTCCTCCATTTTCAGCCTTTCCTTCCTGACATACCGACCTAGGTGCCCCCTGCGGATGAGTTCCTCAATTTCTTCTTTCAGGTGGATACATTCTGCTGTGGTGTGACCAATATCCTTGTGGTATTGGCAGTACCTATTGGGATCCCTCTGGGACCGATCCTTCCTCATTGGTGGGGGCTTCTTGAAGGGAACCCGCTTCTCGTTGGTGATGTAGATATGCTCCCTTGTATCCGTCAGGTCCGTATAGAAAGTATAAGCCGTTTGCCTATGGTCGCTTCCCCGCTTGGGTTTTCTATATTGATCATCCCTCGATCCTTCGTATGCCCTCTTCTTCTTCGCACCATTCGACCCTTCATTGGTTGGGGGCTGT
The DNA here is from genome assembly GCF_963169125.1 of Humulus lupulus. Taxonomy (NCBI): domain Eukaryota; kingdom Viridiplantae; phylum Streptophyta; class Magnoliopsida; order Rosales; family Cannabaceae; genus Humulus; species Humulus lupulus. The sequence continues at coordinate 155,494,660 of NC_084798.1, read as the reverse complement.
GCAGGGGACTCGACCATTCCCGCCTTTAAGTTCGCGTGACCGTCCTCTACACGAATATACTTCTGTGCTCTCTCGTAGAAGTCATCTAGATCTGTGACTTCCCTCTTGAGCATATTATCCCACAACTTGCTTCCCGGAAGCACCCCGGTGGTGATGGCCATTTTTAACTCTCTGCGGGTCAGGCTCCCCACTTTGGCTGCTTCCATATTGAACCTATGGATATAGTTTTTTAGGCTCTCATTTTCACCCTGTTTTACATTGGCTAGGCTAGTCCCTGGCATTGTATAATCACGCACGGCATGATGCTGCTGGAGAAATTCTTCTGAAAATTGTTGCCAAGACCTGACGGACCCCGGTCGAAGTCTCTTAAACCATTTGTATGCGGGCCCTTTCAACGTGACTGCGAAACAGTGGCATCTAGCCCCGCTACTTATCCCCCTCAGCTTCATTAAGTCATTGAATAAGTCTAGATGATACTTGGGGTCGGTGCTTCCTTCATACGGGGTCATATGAGGCTCCTTGAAGTTGGCTGGGAGTCGAATGGCTTGGATCTCTTTGGTGAAAGGCGATTCATAGTCGAACTCTTCCTCAAGGCTCTGCCCTCCAGACACGGTGACAATCTTACTCCGCAGGCTCTTCATCTCCGTATCGAGGTCTTGCCTCCTCTTCTTCAGGGAGTCCCTCAACATGGACGGGTTGACATCTTCCTTTCCTTTGCCGTCCCGGGGGACAGTAGGAGGGGTAGTTCTCTTATTTGCCCTCTTCTTGTTGAGCTCCTCTCGTAGGTCTGAGGGCGTCCTCTTTGAGGTGACCTCGACGTCGTTGCGAGAGCCACCATTGTTCCCTTGCTTTGGCTTCTGGGGTGGCCTCGATGGTCTAGGATGCTCTTGTGGCTTTTCCCTGGGGGTGTTACTGGTGGAGTGTCTGGTCCTTCCGTCGTCTACTGGGACAGTGGTTTCCCGACCCTTCTCTTTCCTCTTGGGCAGGGTCACGTTCGACTTACCTTGCAACAGGCCATTCAGCACCTCCTGCATGTTTTCCAGGGTAGTCTCCAGTCTTTGGTTTTTACGGTGCAGTTCACGAATCTCCTCTTCATAGAAACGAGATTTAGAACTCGAGCTCACGGAATGGACCCGGGGTTGTTTATCGCGTCTGTGCGTTGAGGGGCCCGGGTCTTGCCGGCCGGAGTTCGGTACCTTCGGTGGTTTGGGAGGAGGGAACTCGTTGGCGTTCCCGGGTGGTGCAGTAGTTGTCCTTGGAGGATTCTCACCGGGCGGGATGGCCGGAGACGAGGCCTCCTTGTCATTCTGGTGAACCTCAGGGTCCCTTGGGGGGTCTATGTCTCGGGGTGGAGGTGGATCCTTCATGGAGGCCTTCAGCTGGACTCCGGTAAGGTGGACCTCCACCTCTCGAGGCTCCTTGAGACGCTTCGAACGTCTCGGCATTTTTCCTTGCCGGAAGTAATGGCAGAACAGTAGCTTGGTGCTTACGTTCCCACAGACGGCGCCAAACTGTTGACAGTAAGAACTTGTCAACGATTGATGGTTAGAAAACTTCAATCTCTATACAATAAGAAGCTATGAATTAGATAGAAAGAACTCTAAACAACAGGAGAAAACTCAGGCAAGCATGAGAACCAGAAGCATATATTTCATAAGTCTCGTTTTTACATTCAGTTTTCCAACCCCTTAGCCTGAGGGGTTGGAGCCTATTTATAGGGGAGGATCTATTGGCCCAGGATACAAACAAGTCCCAGACCACTGGGACGTACATAGGTACTCTGATAAAGTAGTGGCTCAGGGTGTAGTGGTGTCTACCCTGATGGTGTCAGAGTCGTGGCCTTGGACATAGTACTGTCGGCTCTGGCGCATGGTCGAGGGTGTCCCAGTGGTCTCACCACTCTTCGTACAGGTCCGTACCGCCACTACTCCTCAGACACAGATCATAGGGTCGTGCCTCTGTTCTCTCCATAACCGTACACCCCGTGTCAGCGCACGTGTTCCGTACTCGGTGGTCCTCATCAATTCCCGTTAAATGCTCCACGTTCGTTTGGCATATCAACAAGATTCTCCTAAGTGATCTCATGCCTGTGCCAAGGAGGCTTCATCCTATGCATGTCCTGAGAAGTCGAGGTGCCGAGGATCAGGGCCGGCCTATGCGGATCGCATAGACACGAGGCTAGGAGCACGGGTACCTCAACACACCCCTCACCCTCGCATAGCGAGGCTGCCTCTCCTCCTTCCGAGCACAGCGTCGCGAGGCTAGGAACACGGATACCTCAACACAGCCCTCACCCTCGCATAGCGAGGGTCCCTCACATAGCGAGGCTGATGTTCTTCCTCCGAGGTGCGGCGTCGCGAGGCTAGGAGCACGGACACCTCAACATAGCCCTCACCCTCGCATAGCGAGGGTCCCTCGCATAGCGAGGCTGACGCTCTTCCTCCGAGTGTGGACGAGGCTTGATGCCTGCTGGAATGGGGCGCACGAGGATGGCCAGCTAGGGGCCCTCGCATAGCGAGGGTGAAGTTTGGATCGGCAAGTGGCCGAAGTCCCTCGCCTAGTGAGGGTGACTCTCTTACCCCAACTCCTTCACCATCATGTGATGCCCTTTCAGGATGTCTCGTAACATAGAGCTTCACTTGTGAAAAGAATTCACAAGGAAAAAATTCCATATTTACACATAGCATGACAACAACCATAACAAAAATAAAGTAAAAATTAGGAGGCACAAGTGCCATCAACTAAAACATAAGGTAAAAGACTGGGAGGAAAAATTTCCATCAACTAGCTAGGAGGCAAAATTTCCATCAACTAGTAAATTGCACAAAAATATAACAATAAGATAAATAAAGAAAATTAAAACAAAGGTTAGGAGGCACAAGTGCCATCAACTAACAAAGATATACAAGGAATAAAAATTACAAAAAAGTTACAACAAAATTAGGAGGCACAAGTGCCATCGAATATAAAAATTAAAAAGAAAGAAAGGAGGCACAACTGTCGTCAACTAACAAAAAAAAAGCAATAAATATAAATATATAAATAGATAAGTACGTTTTTTATGCGTGGTAGAACCGTCCCAGATTTTCTTTTTATTTCTTTTTTTAGTTTATATATATTTGTATATATATATATTTAAGTGCAAAAATTAAAATACCTAGTAGAAGAATTCACTAACCTTGAGAAAAAGTTCGTTTCTTTTCTTGCAACTCTCCGGCAACGGTGCTGTTTACCTAAAAAAGGAGTACCTGATGACGTGCCAGAATTAACCTACACATGGGATACACGTGACCATTTAAGTGAGTATGATCTGTTCGACCATCAACCAAAAAAGACTTCTCCCGGCAGGCAGTATATTTCATGGGCGACCAATCTGATTGCAGTATTTCATATATTTCCTTCAGATATGTAATTTTGTGTTCATGTAATGATTGCAATTTCCATTATTATTTAGACACGCCTATATTAAATGTAATTAAGGCCCATCGGCCCATGTAAAAACTCTTTGCGCCTATAAATAAGAATCAAGGGGCAAAAGAGAAGGGACTTTTTCTGGGGAACTTTTTGAACTTCGGAATTCTAAGAGAGAAATATAGTGTTTTTATCCACCATACTTGTATTCATCCTGAGGCTTGTGAAACTCGTCAACCCTAGTTCATTGATCACAGTTCTTGGGATTCTACATTAATAAGAACACAAAGTGGACGTAGGTTATTACCAACTGTTGGGGCCGAACCACTATAAATCTTTTGTGTCGTTTATCTTTTTGTCTTGATTTCATCTCATTTCTATCGTTTTACTTGACTCCGTGTCGTTGACCAAATCGAGGGTCAACATTTTTGGTGCTTTCATTGAGAGCTAAACTCAAGACCTCCAAGAAGATCGAATGGAGAAAATAGCTAGAAAGACTGGATAAACTTCTGGTGCTGCACCAACCCATTCTCCTTCGCAAAATGTGGCTGAAGATGAGCCACAAGTGGATTTGGAAGAGGAGGAAATGGTATCTGAGACCTTGAGGTCGACTCTGATTGTGTTGCAGGAGGATTTAGCCAATCTAAAGGCTAATCAAGAAAATGTGGCTGAAGCGATGGCATTACAGCAAAGAGAGATTGATAGGCAACGCTAAGAATTGAATGAGTGGCAAGCTGACGTGGACCGTTGATAGAGGGACACCACTGCCACTTTGGAGGCAGCCATTCAGTTGGCCTGAGGATAGCCTGCAAAGTCTACACTGACTTCCCGAACAAATCAGCCACCTAATACGCCACCAAAGCAAGGTCCACATTCAGATCATCCTCAACATCACCACACTCCACCTCAACCGGCAACCCTCAAAGGCTGGAGCAACCCCTGCTGCTCAACAAGATAGGTCATTTCAGGATCCTGAGAAGCAACCACCTTCTTGCACTAGCCGAGATAATCCCCAGCAGCAAAGGCAGAATAGGGTTGGGCAGCCTCCCCGAAGTCCTAGGTGCCAAACTGCTGAGGAGCCAAACCCACCGAGTAGGGGACAGCATCCTTCTGCGAGCAGAAGGCATGTTGAATCAGGCTCTATGGTCAAGGGTCCCCCACGACGTAATAACGCCCGGGGACCTTTTGACCATTGCATGCCTCCACCTGTCAGATGGGACATGCCAGCAAGAGGAGGGGGAAACAATGCGATCAATAGGTCGCACCATAGTCGACCACATTTTAGGGATGGCCATTACTATAATGACGTGGATTCCGGTAGAGGAAACGCTGGTTGGCGGCAAGAAGAGAGGGGTGGAGAACAGAGCCCTCCACCAAGAGATAACCGATTGGTGAGCCAGAATGGTGGGGGGCAGCCTAGACAACCTAACATCTTTGATCGACTAAGTGCGAGCGAACAAAGGCGAAGGGATGAGGATTTGAGGGATGTTCTGAATGACAGACAAGAAAGACATGATGAGTATGCCCCTCCAGCACCGGTCGCCCCAATAATACTAAATGTTGTACAAGCACAGCTCGATGCATTGAATCAGACCGTCCAGCAGCTAGTGGGGAGCCGGACATCCCACATTGAATACAACCGGAGAAGAGGCACTCCGTTTGTATAAAGAATAGCAATGGTCGAGACCCCAAGCAAATTTAAGATGTCGGTCTTGCCCAACTTCACTAGATTAGAAGACCCAGTATCTCACGTAAATAAATTCGAGATACAAATGGATATCCAGAAAATGTCAGATGACGCTCGATGCAGAATATTTCCAGCCACCTTGTCTGATACTGCTCAGGAGTTGTTTTTCAAATTCCCTCCTACCAGCATAGTGTCTTGGGAAATTTTCGTGAAGGAGTTCTACGGACAGTTTTACGCTAGTCGTGTACATCCTACCAAGGCTAACCAATTGGTCAAGAAACGCCAGAAGGAGGGAGAAACCTTGAAGCGGTATGTCCAGAGTTTTATGCGAGCCGATGCTGGGGCTAAGACAGTTGGTGATGAAGGAAAAATGATGGCACTTACCGCTGGAGTATGGAGCCATTCATCCCTCTGGAACAGCTTGTGAAAGAATGGAGTAAAAAGCACCCAAGAATTTCTGGACTGAGTGGACAGATACATCAAGCTAGAAGAGGTCATTGCCAACGAAGGGAAGGCACCCGTAGACGACCAGGGTCCGAAAGAAGATCCCACCAAAGCCGCCAATGGGTCTGGGAAGCCCAATTGCAACAGTAAAAATAATGGGAAAACGGAGGAAATGGGGCGAACCACGAGCCGTCAACATTTGAGAACAAGTGCCCTAAAAGTAATAGATACGAGCCGAGGTTCACCAATTACACGGCCCTAATCGATAGCAGAGTAGAAGTGTACCAGGCCACTAACACCACTGTTCCCTTCAGGCGACCACGCCCAATAAGGAAAGATATCTCCAAGAGAGATACAACCAAATTTTGTCATTTCCATAATGATTATGGCCATGACACCAATGAGTGCAACCAGCTTAAAGATGAGATTGAGTTTCTTATCAGACAAGGACACCTTAGAAGATATGTACGGACCCCTAGAGGTTCTTAGTGAGAGGCTCAAGGAGGAAATGAGCAGAAAAATGTACACCAATGCTCGCCCCATTTACAGCCAGCTCCAGTTGCTGGTACATTGCTGACCATCTGCGGCGACCCACATCTGGCGGGTGATAGTGGGAAGGCAAGCGAAAGGTATGCCCGAACCTTATGTCATGACTAGGACATTGAAATGGTAAACGTAGAGGAGCGAACAACCAAAAAATCTCGAACAGAGGAAGAACCGATAACTTTCTCTGAGCTTGACGCTCAGCATGTTCGATTTCCCCATTCAGATCCTCTGGTCGTAGATGTCCAGATCGCAAAATGATGGTTAAACGAGTATTGGTGGATACAAGGAGCTCAATGAACATTCTGTAAAAATCTTCCTTGGAAAGAATGAAGTTATCAGTGCAAGATTTGGAGCCATGCAACCAAACCATTTATGGTTTTTCCGGCGAAAGGCTCGCGCCAACAGGGTCGATCAAGCTTCCAGTCACAGCAAGAACTAGGCTAGTGAACAGGACATTACTCATTACTTTTATAGTATTTGATTGTCCTGCATATAATGTTGTGATTGTAAGGCTTATTCTAGTCGACCTGCGAGTCGTGACCTCGGTCTGGCACCTGGCCATAAAGTTTCCAACTGACGCAGGGGTAGGATGCGTGTTAGGAAACCAACGAGAAGCGCGGGAATGTTATTATTCCTTGATCACCAAGGCAAAAAGGGATGCTTTTGGTAAACGAAGCACAAGCCCAATCAGGTGAACAGGTCACCAAATAGGGTGTTGTCCAAAGTGAGGATAGAGATTTAGATCCTCTCTTTGGGGGTTTTGAAGAAGAAGTAGGACCAGTAGAGGACCTCGAGGAGGTCCAACTTGATGAGGCAGATCCGACCAGGGTTGTAAAAGTCAGTAAAAACTTAGAGGCAACAACAAAGCAAAAACTGGTGGAATTTTTGAAGGAGAACCAAGAGGTGTTTGCCTAGTCGCATAAAGATATGGTTGGGATTGACCCAGCAGTTATCAATCATGTCTTGAATATAGACAAAAAATTTCCACCAGTGCAACAAAAAAGGACGCTGCTCAACAAAGATAGATCAAAAGCGTTAAAAGAGGAAGTCGAGAAGCTAAAGGAGAATGGATTCATCAGGGTAGCGTTTTATCCATCTTGGGTCTCTAATCCTGTACTAGTTCCCAAGCTGAATGGCAAGTGGAGGACATGCATGGATTTCACAGACCTCAATAAGGCCTACTCGAAGGATTGTTTCCCACTCCCAAGGATCAACCAGCAGGTCGATGCCACATCAGGACATGAGATCTTATCATTCATGGACTCATACTCGGGGTACAACCAAATTAGTATGCATCCACCTGATGAGGATCACACTAGCTTTCGAACTGATACAGGGCTTCACTGTTACAAAGTAATGCCTTTCGGTTTGAAAAACGCTGGTGCAACTTACTAGCGACTAGTCAACTACATGTTCAAAGAGTTGATCGGTGTTAACATGGAGGTATCGAAGAAGGCAAGAGAGCACATCGGGGACCTGTGAGAATGCTTCAACGTCTTGAACAAATATCAAATGAAGCTGAATCCCCTCAAGTGTTCATCCGGTGTTGGATCGGGAAAATTTTTGGGATTCATAGTAAACTTGCGAGGTATTGAAGCCAATCTTGAAAAGATCAAGGCCCTGATCGAGATGAAGTCACCTGCCAAAATTAAAGATGTTCAAAGCCTAACCGGGAGGATTGCTGCTTTGAGTAGATTCATTTCTAAATGAACGGACAAGTGTGTTCCATTTTTTAATCTACTCAAGGGTAACAAGAAGTTCGAGTGGACGGAAGAGTGCGAGCAGGCTTTTCATGTATTAAAGTCTCATATGTCGCAACCACCAATCTTATCCATGTCGGTCAAAAAAGAAACTCGGTTCATCTACTTGGCAGTCACGGAGTATGTTGCTAGCGTTGTCTTGATCAGAGAGGGGGAACATGTTCAAAAGGTTGTGTATTATATAAGAAAGAGGCTAATAGGGGCAGAGTTGTGGTATCCATCCATTGAGAAATTAGCTTATTGCTTGATTTTGGACTCCAGAAATTTGCAACCATACTTCCAAGCTCACCCCATTGTGGTACTCACCAACCAGCCACTACAGCAAGCACTGCAAAAACCAGAAGCCACCGGTCAATTATTGAAATGGGCAGTCAAACTTGGGCAGTTTGATATTTCCTATTCACCACGAGCAGCTATGAAAGGACAGGCTTTAGCTGACTTTATCACAGAATTCACTTGAATCCAGGATACTGAGCCGATAGTTGAGCCTAAACTCAAAAGTCAAACTACTGCATGAAAGTTGTTTATAGATGGCTCTTCCAACGAGCACAATGCCGGAGCAGGTTTGATCTTAGTCACGCCTGAAGGACATCGATTCCATTGTCCAATAATGAAGCCGAATACGAAGCTCTGCTCGCAGGATTAAGGTTAGCTCAGGACATGGATATAAAGTTGCTTGAGATCTACAGTGACTCCCAGCTAGTGGTTAATCAAATTATTGGAGAATATAAAGCCCGGGGTCTTAAGATGGTTGCTTATTTGAACAAAGCAAAGGACTTATTGGCACAGTTCAAAAAGTATACTCTCTAGCAAGTACCTCACGATCAGAATTCAAATGCTAATGCTTTGGCCAAGTTAGCAAGCACAAAAGATGCTGACACCTTAAACATAGAACGAGTTGAGCATTTGTCCGCACAAATCATTCAAGCAGAAGAGTCTTCCCTGGTAATCCAAGTGACAGATACATGAATGGCGCCCTTCATTAAATACCTAGAGCAAGGAGTGTTGCCGGCGGACAGAAACAAAGCAAGAACCCTCCAAAGGCAGTTGGCTCGATTCATTCTGGTTGATGGAGTTTTATACAGGAGAGGGCCACTTTTAAGGTGTGTTTCAAAGGAAAAATCCAAGGAATTAATGTGATAAGTCCATGAAGGTTTCTGTAGAGATCATGCTGGGGGGCAGAGTTTATCAAAAAAGATCCTAAGGCAAGGATACTTTTGGCCTACAATGAATGATGACTCTGTGGATTTTTTTCGGAAATGTGACAAGTGCCAAAGGTTCTCCAAGATACCACGAGTAGCCCCTAATGAGCTCAAACAGATGCAAAGCTTGTGGCCATTCGCAGTATGGGGGATAGATTTGATCGGGTCTTTACCTACAAGAAAAGGCAATGTCAAGTATGCAGTAGTTGCTATTGACTACTTTACAAAGTGGGTTGAGTCTGAGCCACTTGCAACAATAACGACCAAGAAGGTGCTAGATTTTGTGGTCAAGAACATCATGTGTCGGTATGGGTTGCCAAGAAAGATTGTTTCAAATAATGGCACATAATTTTACAGTGATCTGTTCACAGATTTTTGCGAGAGGCATGGGATTATCAAGAGTTTTTCATTGGTAGCTCATCCGCAAGCAAATGGACAGGTTGAAGCTGTCAACAAAATCCTGAAAGACACCTTGAAGAAAAGGCTTGAAGAAGCAAAGGGGGCATGGCCAGAATAGCTACCTGAAGTCCTTTGGTCATATAGAATGTCCCATCGAACAGCAACGGGCCATACTCCATTTTCTTTGGCCTGTGGATATGAAGCCATGTTGCCTGTTGAATTAGACCCGCCCTCACATAGAAGGTTGGCATACGATCGGAGTAGTAATAATCAGTTATTGATGGAATCTTTGGATTTGGTCGATGAAAGGTGCGAGCAAGCTCAACTCCAAGTAGCAGCTTACCAGTAGAAGGTCACTCGGTATTTCAACTCTAAACTGTGTGAAAGAAAATTTAACGTGGGATATTTAGTACTTAGAAGAGTTTTTCTTAACATCCGCAATCAAGCTACCGGAGTGCTGAGACCTAATTAGGAGGGTCCATATCAAATTGAAGAAGTCCTCCAACCAGGTACTTATAAACTTGCTTGCTTGAATGGAGATCTCATTCCTCGCTATTGGAATGGAGAACACTTGTGCAAGTATTATCAATAAAATAATTCTTTTTAAAGAATTGGCTTGTATTAATTTCACTTTTTACAAGTTTATGAACAAGGGTTAGTCAGTCATATGACTAGTCGCTTATAAGTGTAAGATCAATTTTTGATCACTCGAACAGACACGATTGTTCATTTATTATGAGAAATAAAAGGAACTGTGCGCAGCTGTTTATTCTTGCCGATTATTGTATTTATTACAAGTATTTTCTCATTACGTGTGTTGTTTTGCTATATTATCATTTTTATAAGTATTTATTACGAGCGGTAATGTTCGAGTAGGTCTTAGTCATGGCAATTGACCGAGGACATTAAGCTCCTCAATCACTTGAGGGGCATATAGGGTACTAAGCAAGCAAAGCATATCAACATGCATATGTAAACACACGAGCAAAATAAGGGAAAGCATACTACGGTACTTAGAGTATTTTTCTAAATTTTGTCAAATCAAAACAAAGTACTATGTTAAGTTCAGTCATGCAAGCAGATGTTATAATAAATTGCAAATATTATAATGTCAAAATAGAAATGTGTTACACCACAAGCATTTGCTGCTCGGATGTAACTATTAATTAAAAGGAAGCTGCCTTATGCAGCAAAAAATTATCTTGAAATCACAAACCGTGGTTCGTATGTCCTAATTACAAAATCAAAATAAATAAATAAAGTTATTGAGCAGCAGGAGTAGCTGGAGGATCTTCCTGGGGCTGCTGGTCGACTGTGGTCCCTGCATCCTCTTTAATGCCTTCAATGCCTGTCGCCAAAGAGATCTGAGGGGATCCCTAAGCTTTCTCCTCTTCCTCTAGGTGAGCAATTCACTTTGCCAGCTCATCCTACTTCATATGCTCTGGTAAATAATCAAATTTTGCCTCGGGGTTGCTTTTCCAGAACATGTAGAAGCAGTTGAACGTCAATCCCTTGAACCTCTCCAGGTCACGAGCATTGGTTTCTTCGAGTAATTTGACGCGCTCCTCCTGCTCAGTAGTTTCTTTTTTGCTGATCGCCAAGTCGTCTTTGAGTTTGGAGGCCTCTTTGTAATTAATCACCGAAGCCTCCTTATATCTCTCTTTGGCCTCAGTGACTTTGACCAAGGCATCCTTGTGTTGCTTCAACTCCTCACCCAGTTTGGCATTTATCTCCTCAACCGCTCTCAGCTGCTCGGCATGGTTGGCCTCGACTGCCTTGATCTACTCAGCATGTCTGGCCTTAACCACCTTGAGCTGCTCGGTGAGTCTTTCCTCGACTGTCATGATCTCTTCAGCATGCTTGGCAACCATCTCTTCTAAGCAACGCCAGCCAATACTCATGGTCAGAACTCCCTTCGATCAGAGAAAAAGTAATGTTGTTAGTATGAATAAAAGGGCAAGATAGAAAACTAAATCACAACAAAAATGGCTACTTACACTGAGTACTTCATTCAGCGCACGGCTGAAAATTTGGTCGACCTTCATGGTAGAGACGTAGGCTTCCTGGCTACGCCAGTGTCTCAACAGTATCTTCAGTTTGTCGTTAACAGAGTTGTATGCTATGTTCAGGATAGCCTGGGCCTGAGTCTTTCCTGGCTGAGCAGGAGGACTTGAGTTGCGAGTGTAGAGTCCAAGAACTTTACTTAGCTAATTGTTTAGTAGTATTATAGTATGTTTAGTATTATCTTTGTAACTGTGGATTTTTGGTTCAGACCGGGAATTATTTGGACACTCATAGTAGTACTTATAGATTTTGTAAGTTTAACCTATAGTTTAAGAATATTAAGTATAACCTAAGGTTTGATTAATGTGACTGATATTAAGGATTATATTTATTATATTATAAGGTTTAGACATCAACCAATAGGATTTTAAGCACATGTTATGAATGGTGATTAAGGATTAAGTATTTTTTAGGATTAAATTTAATAAGGAGGAAAGTTTGAATGTTATAGGGTCAGTCAGCAGCTTTGAGTACGTTGAGGGCTTAGTCAAGGCTGTTTACTCCATTCAAACTTAGCTAAAAATGTGTAATTTCGTGTTTAAATATTCAGCGTGTGCCGATATATCGCAGCTATAGGGGGCGATATATCGCAGCACGTAGACACGGAAAACACGAGACGATGCACGGTCGCCTCGGGCATACTGGCCCAGGCGATATATCGCCTACAGGGGGCGATATATCGCCTCCTCCAGCATATGTTCAAACATTTTTGAATTCTTTTCCTTTCAGCCATTCAAACTCCTTCAACAGTCCAGCATCTTTTGAACGAGTCTTCAGCCTCTGCTGAACGATTATTCAAATGATTTTCACCTAAAAAGCCATTATTTTTATTCAAGTAAAATCAAGATATTTTCATTCCCAAACTCTATAAATAGGACCTAGTACCCAGCCATTTCTTCACCTTTTACTCTAAGTTCAGAAGCTGCTAGTGCTAAGTAAGTGTGAGAGTGTAAACACCTGGTTTGGGGAAAAAGCTTAAACATCATAAGCTTATCAAACACTTTGGGAAGTGAGATTCGTTAGTATTTCGGTTGTGGTTAGATTGATCTTGCAAGTCTTTGAGGTAAACCCTAAACTCTAGTTCATTTGAGTTATGTTATGTTTCCCTTCTCTTAGTCTTCTACTCAGTTTCCTAACCTCATTCTTATTTTGGTTAGGGAATCCAAGTTCTTAAGCACATAAGTTGTGGTAAGCATAATTCTCAATGGTTTAGTCTTCCTATTAATTTTTATTTCTTCTTCTTCTTAAGACTCACTCTTTCTCATTTGGTTTTAGGAGTGTTCCAAAAGTCCCAACTCACTCCATTATATCCCGGTAACTTTGGTAAGGAAAATAGGCTAGAATCTATATGTTTATGTTTATGTTATCTTATGTGTTATGTTATGATATGTTATGAATATGTTATAAATGTGTTTGTTGTAGGCTTGGGCTTATGCCCTATTTGACTAATAAGACCCCAAAAAGATTGTGGTCATATGCCTATTTAGCTGGTAGGACCCCACTAATCTCATGGGCATAAGCTTGTTTAGTCTATGGGACCCCAAGTAATAATGGCCATTATAATAAGTGTATTATGTGTTATGATATGTCTTTACGTTATTATGAAATTGATGTGTATGCCTATGTGTTAGATTTTTCCTTGCTGGGCATTAGGCTCATTCCTTTCTGTTTATGTGCAGGAAATAAGCTTTAGAGGCAGAAAGATTCGTGACGCTTAGAGGATGTGTATCGATGGTGAATGGAGTCAAGGGGCCGAGCGTTATTCGATTCGAGGATGTAGTTTCTGTTTTATGTCTTTTTATATGTATTTTCCGCACCATTTATGTAATGTCTTTTATTTTAAATCATGTTTTGTTTTTAAAGACAATGGGATCCCATATCCTTCTTAGTATTCTATTTATTTGTAAGTAACTCTTATTTTACAAGTTACTCAATAAAATTATGGTATTTTCGTAAAAATGTAAGTTTATGTATAGTTTCGTTAATGGTCCAAATAGTCTAGATTAGTGGGTCATTACAGTTGGTATCAGAGCAACGGTTCCTTCGCATGAAGTTCTCCTCGATACACATGCTCAAAGCTCCGAATCGGACCGCCAAGTAAGTGTTTAAGTTACAAGTTACTTTACTTATGTGTATAGCTAACAACTTTAGTGTTTATGTTTCAGTTAAGAATGAACGAAGCTTTAACCTACCAAGATATCCGAGCCATTAAGGCCTTAAAAAGAATAAGGGAGCCAAGAAACACCGTAGGAGCCCTAGAAAGGATTACTCGAAGGTTGCTTTTGTTTCACCAAGAGATAGGTGGCCTTCAAGAGGCTAAACAAATAATGTTAAGATCAACGGAACAATATGTATTAGTAATTAGGTTGTTTAAAGATTTTCATTCTGTAATAGCAGCATTAGAAGAGATATGGGAAGAGATGCATGAGGAGGATGAATTACCCTTAGCAATGAGATACTATTTCCTCTTAGTTAGGTTCACCGCAAAAATTGAGTTTCAGTTCACCAATGAGCAAAAGAATAGGATTCTCACCAACCTTCCTATAGGACGTGTTGATGCTCATGACAATGATGATTATGAACAAATAGATGATGATATGCTAGATGACGGATCGGATGTAGAAGATCCCGATTTTTAGATTAGTAGTTTTTATTTGTTTTATTTACTTTTGATTGTAATAAGTGAAAAGGGTTTTTCCAAATGAATAACATGCTATTTGAATATCATGTGTGAGTTTGATTCTATTTTCGCAATCATAATAAATACTAAATAAAATGAATAATGACTAAGTTCGGTGAGGGTGGATACAAATCAATGAACCTGGTTTCCTTATTGAGAGTTAGGGGGCCTTAGTAGTGGGAATGATTTTACTGATCCCAGCCCTCCCTCAATATGGTTAACTTTGGAACAAAGATAAGTATCGAGCCTGAGAATTAAGTCATATAGGATGATTAGAAACACACTTAGAAAATAAAGATGACTTGTTTTTCTAAGTATAGAAACCCACTCTAATAATAAGTAAAGACCTATATAATTTTTCATAAGAAGTCATAATAAATAGGTCTGAGATATGTTTGTTTTAAAATAAGTTTTTGCCTTAGAGCCTATTAGGAAAAGTTCTAACATGTTTCTTTCAACTGTTAGAACTCTACTACGATGTCTCTCCGAAGATCCGCACGCACCAACGGAAACGCCTCCAACGATGTTCCAGCGACCAACGCGGTCCCTACCGTTAGCGACCAGCTCTTTGACGCTCTTCTCGATGTTCATCATGCTAGCCAAGGATGTTGCCCTTAACTCCATCTCTGGAGTAGGGTCTGGTCGGTACCATCGACCTAGACAACACCAAAGTTCTATGGAAGGTATAGAAATGCTAGAAGAAATTAAACGACCAGTGATTAAGAGATTTACCTCCTTGTGTGAAGGCCAGGTTATCAGCGACCAAGTCCGTTGTAAGGAAATATTCCTAGAAGTACTTCCCTACATTGGATTTATAAGTGATATCGCTCAGAAAGGTATGAGCAAACTCTTGATGGTAGAAATGGAAGAACCCCGTGTTGTTGCGGTTGGTGTTGGACTTGAGATCGAATAGGTAGTTGATCTCGTGTGGTGTAGGTACAGGCCACTTCATATGGTTATAAAGGATATAGAGTGCAGATAGTACTCTATATCCATTCGGAGTGATTTGAAAGGGGCGACCTCAAAATAATTGGCGACCCCTTGAAAAAATTCGTGCAGGGCCAAGTTTTCCCCTGCCTCGATGTGGTACATCGACCAGGCGCTTAAGGCGCCCCCAGGCACGTTTGCCCTCTAGTCAAGTGAAGGTTTGATTAGGGTTATCCCAAGAAGACCGTACTTCTTGAGATAGTTATTCACCATCCTAGCTGATATGATGCAAGGAGGCGCAACGTACCATTCGACATCTGACCTAAGGATGTTGCGAGGTCGGGCTTTAGATTGGATTTCTGGTGGTGCAATATTTACAGGATGGGGGATTCTAGAAGGATCCTCGAGACGAGGGGCAGGCTGGTTAGAAGAAGGGTTGGTTGTTTTCTTCTTTCTGCGAGCGATATATTTCACGCGACCCATGTTCAGTTGACTAGGTGAAGGTCCAGTCGTTGGGTTTTGCTGAGAAAATGGAACTTCTGGAAACAACAGTGATGGTTGTTCTTGATCCTCGAACAGTAGCGTGAGCAGATCTTCGTAGATTGGCCTCTCACCTCCCCAAGGATCGTGCATGAATATCTGGGAACAGAAAAGGGGAGATGAGAATCAATGGCCAACAAATAGAAGAAGTGGAAACATTGGGATAACGTTGCTCGTGTATAAAAGTTAAGCTTTTATACGACTAGGAGCATTCAAATGTAAACACCGAAACATACGAACAGTTTGGAAAAACATATTAAATAGTGGAAGTGAAAAGTTTTTTTAGGGAAACTTTTTGACTCCAAAAACAGGCGGGAAAAACCCAGATTTTTCCGAAAGCATAAAAATTAAATTTTTACTTCGATTTTGGACCCTAAATCAGTATTCCTACTTCCCACGCCAATTTCTAAGCCTCACTTGTGTTTTTTCTAATTAAAACTCCTAAGCTATCATGTTACTACCTACGCGCCCAATAACCCCAAAAGAATTTTTTCTCAGGAACATTCAAAACTTAAAACCTGAATACCAGAAAACTCGAGAAATAAACGTGGCATGGTATATCAGAGACAAAGAGATCAAGAAACTTACTTGAATGGAAGATTGCAGCGAAGTCAAAAATGTTGATGTTTGCAGTTGGACGAACATGCCTCGGATCACCAAATTTTTCTAGGCTTTTCTTGTTTTTTCTTTTGAGTTCTTGAGAAATGAAAGATTGGTAAAAGGTAAAAAATGAGAAGAGTGGGTTATTTATACTAATCGTGGCACAGTTAAAAAGTAATGATAGGGGTGAGTTTTTGATACGTGGGGAATCATGTTAGCCGTCAAAACACTTTTGGGAAACTACAATGGCCATAATTAGCTACTTTTTCAAAAAGGCGTTGACAGATGTGACAGGTTAGACGGAAAGTTTGTCGATTAAGTTTATTATATGCTGGTCGCAGTAAAATAAACTTGGGGGGGGGGGGGGGGGGAATGTTTACCCAAAAAAGGAGTACCTGATGACGTGGTAGAATTAACCTAAACATGGGATACACGTGACCATTTAAGTGAGTATGATCTGTTCGACCATCGACCAGAAAAGAATTCTCTCAGTAGGCAGTATATTTCATGGACGACCAGTCTGATCGTAGTATTTCATATATTTCCTTCAGATATGTAATTTTGTGTTTATGTAATGATTGCAATTTCCATTATTATTTAGACACGCCTATTAAATGTAATTAAGGCCCATCGGCCCATGTAAAAACTCTTTGAGCCTATAAATAAGAATCAAGGGGCTCAAGAGAGAGGACCTTTTTCTAGGGGACTTTTTGAACTTCGAAATTCTAAGAGAGAAATATAGTGTTTTTATCCACCATACTTGTATTCAACCTGAGGCTTGCGAAATTTGTGAACCCTAGCTCATTGATCACAATTCTTGGGATTCGACATTAATAAGAACACAAAGTGGACGTAGGTTATTACCAACTGTTGGGCCCGAACCACTATAAATCTTTTGTGTCGTTTATCTTTTTGTCTTGATATCATCTCATTTCTATAATTTTACTTGACTCCATGTTGTTGACCAAATCGAGGGTCAACAGGCGCCAAAAACTTGATGAACCCAAAATGGGTATGTTTTAAATATTTATATCTCAAGCGCGCGAATCGTTCATATAGAATAGTGATCGTGTAAGCAAGGATGTTGAACCCAAAGGAATTGTCTAAAATAAAAAAGAAAACTATTTTAAACCCAAATTAATATATTCTAACCTAGCTCCAAAGATTGATGAGATTTGTTATCAAGAAAATAAAATAAAAGATAATAATAAAGATATTAAAGACAATATATATATATAACTAAATTAATAATTGTAAACAAGATGGTAGAAGAAAGATTATTAAGATAATAGAATCCATAAAATATAAGTTCAATAATATTTATAAGTACATTTATTCCCAAGTTTTAGTAATAGTAGAAATTAATCAAACCATCACTTATTCAAATTAGATATTCTATTTAAGCACAAGTTTTTATAAAAATATAGGATTTATCTTCACTTTTTAAGATATAATTTTAAAGTATTTAGTGTGAATCAATTTAAAGAAACAACAAATAAATCAATGAATATTATTTATAAGGAAAAACATAATATTTTTGTTCTAAGCATTTGATGTGCACAATTTAATGGCACACCTTAATCAAAGAATATTATGATTTTGCACTAATGAAGAACAAAGTGTAAATATATTGCTAACAATAAAAAAATATATGATATTTAAGATTAAAGAAGATATTTGAAGAAGAAAAATCCATAAACTTTGTTGCACAAATGGGAAATCAACATACAAAATAAATACTATTTAGTTACATATTTTTTCATCATCACCTTAATAATCTTAAAAAGAATAGAAACTCATAATTAGAATAGAAATTACAAAATAAAGAAAATACATACTTGAAAAATACTAAAATGGAGGAGAGAATGGTAGAAAAGAAGATGGTAACTAAAAATTGAGCACCCTAAAATGGTCTTGAAATTACATATTTATAGCCAAAATGAGATTATTAAAATAATCAATTAAAATTAATTAAATTGATTAGATTAATTAAATTAATAATAATATGGCAAGTAGGGGTAAATTCTAGGGTGTCATGATGAATCTTGTAGTGAAATAGAAAAATTGGGTAAAAATTGGCATTTGAGGGACAAGGGGACAAAATGGGCTCAAGAGCACTGTTGGTGGCAGGCGGGCCTGAGCTGGGGCAGTGCGTGGGCCGAAATCTGGGCTTGGGCTGGTTGGGAGTCCGTGGGCTTGGGGGAGCTGGAGGCTACTGGGAGGCGTGGGCTGAGCTGGTTGAGGCGTGCTGGCCCAGGGGCTGGGAAGGCTCGGGCTAAGAGGTGGTAGGGAAGCACGGACCTGGGTGACTGCTCCTACTAGGCCGAATAAGGCATGGGCCTAGTACCATTTTTTGCTTATTTTCTCTTCAAAAATGCCATAATTCCCTTTCATCACAACTATATTTTCTTTTCTTTATTTTTCTGCTTCAAGCACCTCAAATGCAATAATTTTCCTACAAAATAAATTAAATCATAATCAAATAATTTCAATTATAAAATGAGTCATAATAATTCTTTGAAAATATTAATTAAAACTTAATTTACTTAAACATTTAAGCTCAAAAGTGCATCTTTTTACTTCTAACTTAACAATACTAATTTCAAAAAATTAAACTACAACATATTATAATAAAATATCTATAAAAACATATAAAAATCTTAAAAATTACAATATGACTAATAAATTCAAAATTACTTAAAAACTTAATAAGTTACTTAAAAACTCAAAGACTAAGCAACAATTAGCATAAAAATGTGGTAAAATAACTCTATTTAGTAGAGTTATCAATGCACATCCCGAGATAAGCGTAATCCTGCTAGCAATGCCTCGTACTCAGCCTTGTTGTTTGAAGCGTTGAATCCCAATCTAAGAGCGCAGTGAATTCGATGATTCTCTAGGGTGATCAGTATGATTCCTGCACCTGAGTTGTGTTCATTGGATGCTCTGTCAACATACAGCTTCCATATGGGAGTATCTCATTCCTTCTCAGTATCTCCATTCTCCGATTGGTAGGAAGAGTCTTGAAGGTTGGTGCCTTCGACTATGAAGTCTGCCAATGCTTGTCTTTTTATCGCCGTCCTCAAATGATAAGTAATACCAAAGTATCCTAACTCCAGCACCCATTTGAGTAATCATCCCGAGGCCTTTGGTTTATGAAGAACTTGTCGTAGCGGTTGATCAATTAGGACTCAGATCGAGTGTGCTTGGAAGTATGGGCGCAGCTTTCAAGAGGCAATTACTAAACAGTAAGCTAGCTTTTCAAGAGGGGGATACCTAGACTCCACACCTACTAGCCTTTTACTAATATCGTACACAGGGTGTTGTACCTTATTCTCTTCTTTTACCAAAGCAGCGCTGATTGCATGCTCGATGCCAAATAAATGAATAGTACTTCACCATATATTGCCTTCGCAAGGACGGAAGGTTGAGCGAGATGCTCCTTCAAGGCTTGGAAAGCTTTCTTGCACTCCTCGGCCCATTGGATCATCTTGCTGCCCCTCAGTAAGTTAAAGAAGGGGACACACTTGTCCGTAGACTTTGATATGAACCTACTGAGGGCAGCTACTCTCCCTATTAAGGTTTGCACTTCTTTAATGCTCTGATCTTCTCGAGGTTAGCCTCAATTCCACGTGAATTGACTATGTATCCGAGAAACTTACCATAACCAACTCCAAATGAGCACTTGAGAAGATTTAACTTCATGTGATACTTTTTAAGTATTGCAAAGCATTCCTCCAAGTCTTGAACATGCCCTCTAGCTTCTTTTGACTTGACCAACTTGTAATCGACATATACCTCCATATTTTTGCTGATCAAGTCTCGGAATATGCCATTCACTAAATGCTAGTAGATGGCTCATGTGTTCTTCAAGCCGAATGGTATCACCTTATAACAATACAATCCCTTGTTTGTCCAAAAGCTGGTATGTTCCTCATCGGGAGGGGGCATACTTATTTGATTATACCCAGAATATGCATCCATGAATGAGAGTATTTCATGTCCTGCAGCTGCATCGACCAGTTGGTATATTCTGGGTAGTGGGAAGTTGTCTTTGGGGCAGGCCTTGTTCATATTTGTGAAGTCCACGCATGTCCTCCACTTCCCATTTGGTTTTGGGACCAGCACAGGGTTTGATACCCAATCTGGGTTATAGGCCTCCCTTATAAAATCGTTTTCCTTTAGCCGCTCGACCTCCTCCTTCAGGGCTTGAGATCGGTCTTCGTCAAGCAGTCTCCTTTTTTGTTGCACCAGTGGGTAGTTTTTGTCCACATTGAGGACATGGCTTATTACGGACGGAGAAATTCCAACCATGTCCTTATGTGTCTAGGAAAATATGTCCTGGTGCTTCTTCAAAAATTCTACCAACTGTGCCTTAATTTCCACATTTTGTTCCCTCCCGACTTTGATTACCTAGTCGGGTCCTCTTCATCTAGTAGGACTTCGTCAAGATCATCGACTGGTCCTACCCCCATGCCGCCATCCCCAAAGCAAGGATTGATGTCGTTTCTCTCGCTTTGGGAAACTTGCTATAATAACAAATCTTTGTTACAAGGAGCCCCCAGCTCCAGTAGAGTGTTTCTTTCAACGTCAACTTCCATGTTAACAACCTCATCGGTTCCTTCATTCCCTTCCCAATAGGTTACTACCATGTTGTTTACACATGGTCCTTTCTTTGCCTTGACCGCTGACGCATTATAGCATTCCCATGCCTCCCTTCGGTTACCCTATACGCATCCTTTCCCTGCGCTTGTGGGGAACTTCAAAGATAGATGCCAGATAGACACTCCTACGTGTAATGCTATCAGGAGGGGTCTCCCGAGCACTACGTTGTAAGCCGATGAGCAATCTACCACCAGGAACTCTGTCATCACAGTCTCATGCCTAGGGGTATCCCCCACCGTGACTGGTATTCTGATAGCTCATGCTGGTGCTAGGCATTCTACTGTGAGCCTATATATCACTTGGGAACAAGGTGTCAGGTCCTTGACCGTGAACTTCATCTTCTCGAGGGATGATTTGTAGATGATATCTAATGAACTTCCCGCATCCACCAAGTATCTCTTCACTCGAGCATTGGTGATTTGAATGGTAAGGACCAGAGGGTCATTGTGGGGGTATCTCACGTGCCTTGCGTCATCCTCCGTAAAAGTGAGAGTTTCACTTTCATACTTCAGATTTTTTGGAGACCGCTCCTCGACTGCCATGCACTGGGAAGACTCCCCTACCTCATGTCTTAGGGTTCTTGCATATCGCTCATGAACATTGTTATTGTTGCCTGCTATTGGGGGACCCCCACATATGGTATCCAATGTGAAGTCCACAGCTGCTGGCTCCAGCGGTGGACTCATTTGCCTTCAAAACTATGGATTCCTGCTAGGGGTTTCAGTCTTGACTCGGTACCTTGAGAGTGTTCCTAATTGGAGGATAAACTCGATCTCAACTGTTTCCACTCATTTGTGTCGTGCCCATAGTCATTATGGAAACGACAAAACTTGTTCTTGTCCCTCTTTCCTTCTGAGCGCAAGGGTGGTGGCTTCGATATGGTACCTCCTGGTATGTTTCCAAGTAAATCCCAGCCCTTGATGTAGTCAGAATAGTATAGTTGGTGAACCTGGGCTGGTAAAGTTGATGCTTTGGCTATTTATTGGTTGGTGCTGACTTAGCCTTCTTTTCTCCACTCTGCTCGACCCCTGAGGTACTCCTTTTTTTACCGTTGCCCCTATTGCTACCCTGAGGGTTTGCGCCATTCTTGCCTACCTTGATAGTGGTCGGATGGTTTATGCCTTTTTCTTTCTTCATGATAGCGTCATCTAGCTTCATGAATATGTCTTTTCGGTCCAGGAACTCCTACAAGGTGTTGATGGGGTTCTTGTGTATGCTATCCCACAAGGGACTACGATAAATTATTCCTGTTGAGATGGCAACGAACTTCCCTTCACCTCCTACTGTGGATGCTCGGTTTGCCTCCCTCAAGAATCTTTGGATGTAGTCCTTCAATGATTCATCCTTCCCTTGCTTGATGTCAGCTAATTGATTGGCATAAACTGGTTGAATCCATCCAGCACTGAAGACCTTGCAAAATTCCTTCCTGAACTACTCCCAGGAAGTGATGGATCCAGGTTTGAATTTCCAATACCATTCTTGAGCTGAGTCAAAGAGGATGGTAGGGAATACCCTGCACCTATAATCATCCTCCACACTGACTAACTTCATTTGATCCTCAAACTTTCCAATGTATCGTACTGGGTCCTCCTTCCCATTGTATGTTGGAAGTTTTGGGGTCTTGTATTTCAGTGGTGGTTGTGCAGCTTGGATCTTGGCACTGAAGAGAATCCCACTTCTATGAGCCAGTTCAATGTTGAAAGGTTTCTTTCTCAAGCCCTGAATAGCCATTGTGAGTGCATCTATTTGAGCCTGCAATGCTTGTGGGATCGCTTCTCCAGGTGGGGTAGATGCCCCTGGTACCCCCTCCTGAGTGCTGGTCCTCCAGCTAATTACCTCCCTCAGATCCTAAGGTTATGCATCCTTTTCAAGCCTATCGAACACAGTATTGGTGTTGTCCATCGGTTCTTTACCCTTGTGAGACTGAGGGTGTAGGGGTGGTAGGTCCGCCTTGCCCTTGCCGGTGTGATCCTACCCCCGAGCCTCTCCTCCTACATGACTTTGAGACTTCAAGTGACCATTTCCACTCTTGTCACGCCTCTCAGATGTCTAACCTTCCTCTCTTGTGCTGTTGGTAACACTCTTACTCCGAGATGAAGTGGTATTCTTCTTAGTCATGGAGGAGGCAGTCCTAGACTGCGCCTCTTCTTCCTGTCTCTGGGAAAGTGGCTCTGAGAGCGTCCTTGGGGTTCGACTCCTCCCTTAGGACTCCCTGAAACTGCTGTCTCACATCCCTACTACTTTGGCCTGACCCTCCCTCACCGCCTGAGTTGCAGCTTCAGCGTTAGCTCGGGCTAACTGGGTAGCTGCCTCGAAGGCCACAGCAACATTCTGGTGCCTCTGGTCTGCTTCCTGCTTCCTCTGGATCATCCTCTAGACCTGCTCATCTATCTCCTGCGGTTTTCATTCCATAGTCGCCCTCTAGAGGGAAATTTCTGCAACAAAGGCCTCATGCCTCACCATAAATTGCGCCATCTCCTCTTGGTGAGCATCTTGTGGATCTTTCGCATCAGGTTGATCTCCAACCTCTACCTGAGGTTAGTTAATAGGATCGATGGGATCCTGAGTGGTGGAATCCATGAGATTCATCTTCTTTATCTGACTGGGTTTTGGATGCATCATAAAACTGATGAAAGTGTGTTTCTTGATTTCGTACTCTCAATGAAAGCACCAAAATGCTGACATGTGAAATTGGTCAACGGTCGTATGTACTGTATACGACACCTTTTGAACGAATATAAATGTAATATACAATAGAGCACAAATATCTTAAACAGACACACATAAATTTATAGTGGTTCAGCCCTGTTCTGAAAAACAGTAATAACCTAATCTACTTAGTCCTTAATCACTCGATAAACAATTACACTGATGAACAAAAGTATTCATTCGTTACTAATTTACCCAGAGTTTCTCTCAAAATATTCATCGGATCCCCCTTAATGAATCCTTGGTTCTTTTATTTATAGTACCCAGGGGTTGTTACATGATCAGTAATACTGGGATCGTGGTTTGGTACACGATTATTGGGTAGTGGAGACACGTGTCCACCTCCCATGATTTGAGATCATGGGTCTTCTTGTTATTTCTTTGGTTTATGGTAAATGACGCACAATTGAAACCTTTGGGAAAATGCTAAGTCTAGGTTAGTCCATGAGACTTAGGTGCTAGGCTCGATGACCCTTCAGAGCATGGGTGTTAGGCCTGATGACCCTCTGGGTGCTAAGCTTGCTGATTTCACCTTGAAGGAGAGTGCATTTGGGAGTTTAGGTCGACCACCCTATGAAGAATAGTTTGGGCCGACCACCCATGTGGCTCTTGAGCATGTTAGGCCGACCACCCTTAGCGGTTGGGGCCAGGCCGAGCACTCCTCGGGGGTTTAGGCCTGGTCGACTTCCCTATAGGTCCTGGACCAATATCTTTTGCTCAACTTTCTTTTTTTAATACTTTGTCATTTTTCCCTGACTTATGATGCCACGTGTCACTTTCTCATTCGCCACGTCATCTCTTCATTTTTGAGGGATAATAGAAACATGTTAATCTAAGCAACAAATTCATTAAGCATGCAATTCATTTAACCAAAGTTCTATTTTTCAACACTATCAAAATACCCGTCACAATACTCTAATTGCAATTTATCACTCTACTTAGAATCCTAAACTATTAGGTTAATACCTAAGATGATGGTGTAGAACAATGCAATACCATAATTAGTTGCCATCTAAACAAGATTTTACAAGATTCATAACATTCAAATAGAAAACTAGAAGCAATTCAATATAAGGGAACTGAAGGAATAAAATTCATCAATACATTCAAGATCTCATGTCTAGGGTTTTGAAATAACCCTCAACTATAAAGAAAACTACTCCATAATCATATTCATATTCATAAACATAAATATTCAATGAAAAAAAAAAAGAGTATTGAGAAGAAATAAAAAATAGATTGAAGAATGTTATTGATGATGTCTCTTCTCCTCCTCTGTTGTTCTAGCCTCTAAAATCGCAATCCAAAGTTATAATAAAAGTTAACCCTAATCCCTTTTATAGCTTACCAAAAATTACATTTAAAATTAAATTTTTAAGAAAAAAAGTTGCCGCACGGCTGTGGCCACTGATTCTTGGTGGCTGCGGCCACGGGGTGATTCTAGCCCAGTTTCGCACGGAGGCCGTAGCTAGTAAATGTTGGTGGTCGCAGCCACAAACCAAATTTTGCTCGCGTGTTTTTTCTTCATAATCTTCAACTTTAAGCTCGAAACTCAGGTTTAGGGACTTCTAAAACACTTCAAATTTGTTCCAAACGTCAATTTCTTGAGTCCTATCATTGCACATCCAATCCTAACCACAATAATATATTAAATTCATCAATAATACCTTATAAAATATTTTATGGCTTAAAAATTAAATACTATTAAAACAAAGCTAAGAACACTTAAAAACACTTGAAATGAACATTATCTAAGTGCGAAAGGATAACAAATATAATATCCAAAATACCCTTATCACCCCACCGCGTACAACGTGATCTTTAGGTGCCGGGAAGATCAAAAGAGAACCTAGAAATGTTATCACATCTCTGCCCGACCAATCTTCATGGTCCACGAAGATCCTCTCAAAGAGGAAAACGTTGATCTAATCTCACCACCACAGCTAGCACGAAGGGTGGTCGGGGAGGACGATGAATTGGATCCACGAATAGAGGCATATAGGGTATTAGAGCCCATGGAGGAAGTTGAGGAGGCGTGCATCAGTGACACCGACCCAATAAAAGTGATCCGGGTAGGGAGAAACCTGAGGTCGAAGGTCAGGGTTGCCATAATTTCCTGGGTGAAAGAGAACCAGGATATCCTGGCTTGGTCTCACACAGATATGACTGGGATCGACTGCAACGTCATATGCCACGCCCTGAACATTTATGAGAATGCCACTCCCTTTCGGCATAAATGAAGGCCCCTGGGTGTAGAGAGGGTGGAGGCCCTCTAGCTAGAAATCGAGAAGTTGTCCTGAATCAACTTCATCCGAGAGGCCTTATATCATGGTTGGCTGGCCAATCCAGTGTTGGTATCGAAGCCAAACGGAACGTGGAGGGCTTGCATCGACTTTATAGATCTTAACAAGGTGTGCCCCAAAGATTGCTTCCCTCTTCCCAGGATTGACCATATGGTTGATGCTGCATATAGGTATGAGTTGTTAAGCTTCATGGATGCTTACTCCAGCTACAACCAGATCTCGGTGCATGTAGCAAACCAGGAACACACCAACTTCCAGACAGATAAGGGTGTATACTGCTACATCATCATGCCCTTCGGGCTCAAGAACGCTAGGGTCACCTATCAAAGACTAGTCAACAGAATGTTCCGGAACCAATTGGGGAAGAACATGGAGGTCTATATAGACGATATGTTGGTCAAGTCTAAGACATCGGCCCAACACGCAGACGACCTAGCAGAAACATTTTCCATTATCCAGAAGTATGGGATGAAGCTAAATCCCAAGAATTGCACTTTCGGCATGCCATCCAGGAAGTTTCTGGGCTTCATAGTAAGCTCAAGAGGGATAGAAGCCAACCCGGATAAGAATAGAGCATTGATCGACATGTCATCGCCACAGAAACACAAAGATGTTCAAAGCCTGACGGGAAGAATAGTAGCTTTGAGTCGCTTTGTGTTGAAGTCCATAGACAAGTGCATCTTGTTCTTCAACATACTTCGCGGAAGCCAGAGATTCGAGTGGACAGCCAAATGTGAAGAGGCCTTCCAAAAGTTGAAGGAGCATTTGGCCCAAGCGCCAATCTTGTTGAAACCAATGGATGGGGAACCACTGTACCTATATTTGGTAGTGTCAGAACATGCCATCAGTGCTGCATTAATGCAAGAATAGGGAAAGGTCCAATTCCCAGTCTATTTCATGAGCAAAAGGTTGTTGGGCACAGAGTCCAAATACCCTCTAATAGAAAAATTGACATTTTTCTTACTGAATGCCTCCAGGAAGTTACGACCTTACTTTCAGGCCCATGCCATCAAGGTACTGATGAACCATCCCCTACGACAAGTATTACAAAAACCTGAGTCATTAGGAAGACTTTTGAAGTGGGACATGGAACTGAGCCAGTTCGACATCGCTTATGTCCCCAGAATTTCTATCAAGGAACAGGCCCTAGCTGACTTCATTCTGGAATGCATCGAGATAATAGAGGACAAAGAACATGTCGACCCCGTAATGCCCTTTTGGATGATCTTCATGAATGATGCGTCCAATGAGAATGGGGTCGGGGTCGGGATCATCCTAATATCCCCTCAAGGTCACCAGCTGCAAAACGCCCTACGCTGCCAGTTCGAAGCATCAAACAACGAGGCTGAACACGAGGCCATGCTGGCTGGATTACACTTATCCTGGGAGGTAGGGGCAGAGAACATTGAAGTCTACAGCGACTCCCAACTAGCGGTCAGGAAGATTTCGGGAGAATACCAAACAAAAGCGGAGAAGATGGCCGCATGTGTGGCACGAACCCGAGAGTTACTCCAATATTTCAAAAGACACTTCATCCGTCAGGTCTCCAGGGAACAGAACGTGTTTGCAAACATGCTGGCCAAATTGGCCATGGATGTTGAAGCAGAACTCTCCGGGGTAGTCCTGATCGACCATCTACCCACGCCCAGTTTTCAAAACTCCCGCAATCATCAACGCCATTGTTTACACTACATCTTGGATAGGCCTTCTCATCTAGTATCTAACCACTGGGGAATTGCCTGCAGACAAGGTCACCACCAGGAAACTTCAATACTAGGCTCCTAGATATGTCATGATGGATGGAAGACTCTATAATAGGGGGTTATCCATTCCCTATCTCAGATGTGTATCCGGGACAGAAAAAAGTGAAATCATGCATGAAGTGCACGAAGGCTTTTGCAGAGATCACACAGCCGGACTCAGCTTGTCCAAGAAGATCCTTTGGCAGGGATATTTCTGGCCAACAATGAAGAAGGACTGTGTAGATTATGTCCGCATGTTCAAACAATTCCAAAGGTACGCGAAGATCCCGCGAGGCCCTCCAACGGAGACAACCCTGATTACCAATCCTTGGCCTTTTGCAGTTTGGGGGTTCAACCAACAAAGGATGCAAGGCTCGAAGCCCAGTCCTAGCCCGAACCCATATTGTCCAGGGGGTTCAAAACCCCACTCCCAAAAGATTGGTCCAAACCTAACATGGTCCAGGATAGTCAAATCCTTCTTTATGTTTACCTTATAACGGTCTACAACCGTTGGAACTTGAATCTTAAGCTTAGGTTGATTAAATTTGGTCTTGTAAACGGTCCAGGTCGTTGGAACCTAAACCTCAGGTTTGAGATAAGTTAATCAGCTAAATTCTACCTAAGTCATATGTTTAATGGTACATGTCATTGAAACCTGAACATCATAGTTAGGACAGATCAACCAGACGACAGTTAATAACTCCTTAACGGTCCAGGTCGTTGGAACCTGAACCTCGGGTCCGAAACAAGTTAATTAACTAAGTCAATCTAAGAATTCCATAATAATTCAGGTCGTTGGAACCTAAACCATAAATTCAGTGTAAATCAATCAAGTTATATTCGGTAAAGTCCAAGGCAATCCAGGCCATCAAGACCTAAACTTTGGTCTCGGGACAAAGTAGTTACCTTCTACAATCTTTCCCCTAATGGTCCTGGCCATGGGGACCAGGACTCCACATTTAACCCTAATTCATCCAAATTTGTTAAACACTTATTGAATTTTTTAGGTGAAATAAATAAATATAAAGCGGGAAACATTGTGTAAGGACAAAAACTAATATAATAACATGACTGAGAAATAAGAAATTGTCTCAGATGCATCTGCGCTATTTAAAAAATAAGTAAGTTTACAAAGATAAAGGAAAGAAAAGAGGGATGCCTAAAGTAAAATACAAAGGCTCGGGGCTGAGGTTCATTCTATTCAAGGACATCCGGAGTATTCTCACCTTACTGATCCCCAACAAGAAGTGTCGCATCCTCCCTTTCCTTCGCTTCAAATTCGGTCCTCTTCGCAGCTGGATCCGGATAGAGGAGGAGGTTCATATTTTTATCTTGGATCCAGGCCATGTAAATGACCTCATCAAAAGTGGCCTCTAGCAATGCATTAGCCTGCTCCTTCTATTTGCGAACCTCCTCACTCCACTTCATTTCCAACTGGGCCATGGCCTCTAGAGCCTAGTTCTGCGTCTTGAGAGACGCAACCTTTTCCTACTCCTGACGAAGTTGGACCTCGGCCACCTCTAAGAGCACCTTGGTAGAAGCCTCCGAGTCGCGAGCACAAGATAGATCCGCCTCCAGGGCCTCCACCAACTTCTTATGCTCAACATCCCTCTTGGACAAAGCCTCCTCATGCTTAGCCTGAACTCGAGCGGCCTCCTTGGCGAGGGCCTCCCTGGAAGTCTCCCGCTGATTGACAGCCCCTCCAGTTTTAGTTGGGTTGTCTCCAGCTTCATCGCCATCTCGGCCACCAAATCCACGTTCCTATGAGCCAACAATGCGTCCTGGAGCAAAGCAGAGTTAGAAATAACATAAAAATAATGGAAATAAAGAAAAGAAACCAAAATGGACGTTGGACTTGCCGCAGTGGCTTGATGATGGATGGTCTAAGAGTTAAAGAGTGTGTCCATGTTAGCCAATATGGCATAACGCTTAAGCTGAAGGGTGGACATGGTATTCCCCACCTGAGCCAGCAAGTTCGCAGCAAGCGGCCCGTGTTCTGCCTCATCTTAGGCCAAAACCCAATCTCAGCTGCCAGTCGATCCACGATCTATAGGGGCATCGAAGTCCTCTGAACGATCGATGAACTCTACCTTCCGGCGAATGACCAGGGCCCGGGCCACCTCGTCCCGTTTTTCACGCCCTTCATCATCATCCCTAGGAGGGTCGAGTTGATGGGTAGCTCGGGAACCTCTAGGAGCTCCTACATGACGATGAGACCTTCACCAGAGGAATGCTCCTCGGTCAGGGAGAAATCCTTAATCTTGGCCTTATTGGCCCGCTTCGAGGAGTCCACGACGACAGGGTCCATTCTCCTTTTACTCCTTCCACCTCCTTCTGAAGGCTCCTGCTCCAAAATAATGACCTAGAGATGAGAAAGTTGGGTAGGACTCTGCTTAGTCGGTGCCGCCAGGACAATTGCTATACCTTGAACTCCCTTGGAAGCTCCTAGGTCCGGTTGTGAGTCCCCAAGTATCAGTTTGATTATATTCTTCTTGGTCGGGCCCTTAGTAGCCTTCTTTGTTGAAGCCTTGGCCGCAGCAGCCCTGGTCTCGATCATCTCTTTCATTTTGGCCACCGGGTTAGACATGTCCGAGTAACCTGAGATAGGAATAAAAAAACAGATTAGTAACGTGAAGGAATGGGGGTGACAGACAAATGTAAAGGAAACATGTAAGTCTAAAGTCCTCCAAGACAAACCCTCATCCATGGAATGGGCATGACTCAATTCTCCTAGTGCAAAAGAATGAATTTGGTCCCCCATGTCATCTGGGTCCAAAAAGCTACTGTATTGAAAGAACCAGAACGAGTACATGAGGGTCAGCGTGTCTATAGCAATGAGGCAAGGAAGCCCCATGTTGCTAACAGTCCCTGTCAAATAATCCCGGTACTGTTGCTTATTCCTAACTAAGCCCTCAATATGAGGGGCGTAAGTTAACCGGAGGCATTTTGCCTTGCCCCGAAATGCTAGCCCCAGGAGCCCTAGTGTTGGGCTGCCTCCCATCGAGAAGGGTATCCAGCTCCTCAAATGCAACCTTCTTCGCATGGCATGTCTGCTCTTTTCTTTTCTTCTTCGTGTCCGCATTGACTGCAGCCTCCACCACCTCAATGTGAATAAGGGCCAGTTCCTTTCTCAAGGTAGGATCCCTCTCACATTGCAGCCCCCGGAAGCTAGGGGCATCTATTAAGTGGTGGGCGGCAATCAGCTTGACCAGCCGAAGGTTCTCCGTGGTCACAAAGCCTCCCACATCCAACTCATCGGCACTGAGAGTGGCATAATACTTTTTTCGATCCAGGATTTACTTACTAAGCTGAGTTTGAGCGTACAAACCTATTCACAGGAACGTAAGTTTCCAAAAACCTAAATGAAGGGCTAGATGAAAAATGAAGAAGGATGACTTACCCACGTATTGAAAGTCCAGCACCAGGGTGGGGTTCTTCTCTAGAAGGAACTCGAATGTCATGAACTAGTAGTGCCTGACATCCAGGGGATGTTTCCACATGCTGAATGGAGTTGGGCTAATGCCACGGGCCTTCAACTAATAGAATATGTCCCACATCTTGTCCTTAGCATTAAGTTGCGACTCCAGCTTGTAAAAGTATAGCACCTTCGCGGGGGTGGGTACTGGGATCTCCTTCGAAGCGCAAAATATGTGCCATCCTGCAAGCAACTTATATGCTTGGGGCAGAAGTTGGAAAGGCGCGATCCCCATGAACTTGAGGAACCGCGCGAAATAGTCATGGAGCGGAAGAGTACCACCTGCACTGATGTGGCCTATGCTCCAGGCCCTGAACATGCCCACTTCGGTATGAGCTTTCTCTTCTTTCCAGGCCAATCTATTGTAAAAGAGCCCTGGATTCGACTCTACTCCAGGGCCTTCTCTAGCTCATTCAGCATCCGGTATTTTCGAAACTTGTTTTTTCCCCGTCCATTTCCCACATGTTGGCAGTGGGAAGGTTGTGCCCCTCGAGGACAACGGGGCCAGCTTGGACAATATCTTCTGCATACAAAGTAATGCCGCGACCCATGATTAAAGACCTGAAAGTGACAAGAAAAGCGAGAATCAAGAAGTTAAGACTGAAACTGAAGAAAACTAGTTAGGTACGGGGATTCTCCTAAAATTTCTTGGAGAGGTCCCCTCCGAACCCAGATCCGGGACCAATAGAGATCCCCTGAACATAATTCAGGAACTAAAGGCCAAAGGTATATGCTAATAAACTAATTCACTCGAATGGCTTTGAGGCGTTCGAGTTTAGTGGTCCGGGACAATTAAGCCCGCTTCACCAATCAAACTACCTAGGATATGAGGTGTCATCTAGGAACCCTACTGTTCAACTCTACCAATACCACTACTCAGAACCACCCGACACGATGGTCATAGCCCTAACAGCTTTATGATCGCGAAAACAATACGATGGTAAAAATGATCAAAATGAATAAGAAAGTGATAAGAAACTTACTATGGGGTATTGGATTCGGGATTCGTTGAGTTTCAGGCGACAACGTCAGCAAGATTTTGGTCTTGAACCTAAGGAGACAATGTAGCATCTAGTTGGCACTCCCAAATGGATGGACTGGGACAGAGTCGTCGGCTTGTTGAGTTGAAAATATTCTGTTGGAAACAAATGAGCACAAAGAAATAGCAATCGCCAGAGAATCTCGTCGGCAATTTCGGACATACAAAGCTCTGACTCTTTGCTCTCTAGATTGAGTATTTGGGATGAGTAAAATGTAGAAATGAGCCTGTCGAGGTATTTATAGGATGAAAATTCACTATTTGATCTAAAAATCCACGATGAGGATCCTAGGATTATCCCCATCCAACAATCATGGATGATGCAGGGGTATTAATTAGCCCAATCGAGTACTAAATCATGGATTCGTTAATCCACAATTCGTGCCTACCTCATCCAACTGTCCACATTGAGAGTCCCAAAACTATCCCCATCCAACGACTCTGGATAGTGCAGAAGCATTAAACAGCCCACTCGAGTACCCAAAGCACTTTTTTTGTACAAACGGAATGCTTTGAGACATGTGTTGATACCCATTGGTCACCTAGGTAATCAAAATATTCTCTCCAGATTTCTAAGGCGCCAGTTGATGGACCCAAAATGGGTATATTTAAAAAATTATACTCGCAAGCGCACGAATCATATATGGAATATAGTGTTCGTGTAAGCACGAGATCGAACCCAAAGGAGTTGTCTAAAATCAAAAAGAAAACTATTTTAAACCAAAATTAATAAATTCTAACCTAGCTCCAAAGATTGATGAGTTTTAATGTTATGAACCTAAAATAAAAGATTGAAAATAAAGCTATTTAAGAGAATAAAAATAAACCAATAATGATTTGAAAATAAGTGTTAAAAGAAATATTATTAAGATACTAGAATCCACAAAATGTAAGTTTAATAATACTTGTTAGTATATTGATTCCCAAGTTTTAGTGATAGTTAAAATAAGTCAAACTATCATTTTCCAAATAGATTTATAATTTTAAGCACAAATTACTTCTCAAAATATAGGATTTTTCTTCACTTTTCAAAAAGTATAATTTCAAAGTATTTAATGTGAATCAATCTAATGAAACAACAAAAAAATCAAATAACATTATTTATAAGGCAAAACATAATATTTTTGTTCTAAGCATTGGATGTGTACAATTTAATGACACATCTTACACAAAGAATATTATATTTTTCAAAATGAAGAACAAAGTGCATATTATCTAACAATCCAAAATATGGGATATTGAAGATGAAAGACATATATGAAGAAGAAAAATCCATAAACTTTGTTGCATTACAAGGGAAATCAACATACAACATAAATATTATCTAGTTACAAGTTGCTTCATCATGCTCTTAATAATCTTATGAAAAAGATTAGAAGCACATAACTAGAATAGAAATTACAAAATAAAAAAAATACATACTTGAAAATGCTCTTGAAAAACCCCAAAATGGAAGAGAGAATGGTAGAGATAAAATGGGAGAAAAGAATATGGTAACCAAAAATTAAGCACCCTAAAATGGTCTTGAAATTCCATATTTATAGCCAAAATGAGAGCATTAAAATAATCAACTTAAATTAATTAAATAAAGTAAATATGGCATATAGAGGTAAATTATAGGGTGTAATGATGATGTTGTGGTGAAATATGTAAGAAAATTGGGTAAAAAGGTGGCATTTTAGATAAAGGGGACAAAGGTACAAAAGTGAGATTTTGTTGGCTCAAGGGGAAAATGGCTGCTGGGAGGAGGCAGGCTGGATTGGGCCTAGGAGCTGAGCAATTGGGGTGCCAGACGGGATGGTATTTGGGCTCAGGCCTGGTGTGATGCGTAGGCTCACATGGGCAGCTGAAGGCTGGAGCTGGGACAGGTGGCGGCAGTTGGGAAGAGGCAGGCTGGAGGTGCATGGCTGGGATGAGTGGGCTCGGCAGGTGACTTCGGTGGGCCTGGTGGGCTAGCTGAGCTTGGAGTCAGGCAGGCCCATGGCTGGAGGAAAGGAGGTAGGCCCATGATTGGGCAAGAGTGGGCTCGGCTGGCAGGTGGGCCAGGGAGCTTGGGCTGGAAAAATGCCAACTTCCCTTGCTATTCCTTAAAAATGCCACATTTTTCTTGCCTTTTTTTTCTTTCTTTTCAAGAGAAAAAATGCAACAAATTCTCTACAAAAATAACATAAATTCAATTAAAACTAAATATTTTCGATAATAAAATATACAATATAAGTTCTATGAAAATATTAATTAAAACTTAATTTACTTACATATTTAAGCTCAAAATTGCATCTTTTTACTTCTAAGTTAACAATATTAATTTTAAATAATTAAACTATAACATTTTACAATAATATAACTATAAAAAACACAAAAATCTATAAAATTAAAATAAACCTAATAAATTCAAAATTACTTAAAAACTTAATAAATTACTTAAAAACTCAAAGACTAAGCAACAATTAACATATAAAATGTGGTCAAATAACTCTATTTTGTAGAGTTATCACCAGTGGTATAGACGCACCATCGACTTGAAAACACGTGTCTAGGACGTTGGAATCTGAAAAGATGGGGATCGCCCAAATGGCCCCCAAGTAAATGAACCCGGGTCCTGGTAAACAAACCGGGACTTAAGTAAACGAACCGGGATACTTGTGATTGATCTGGGAGAAGGAATGCAAGTCTCCACCATGCAAACACGGATGAAGACTTGGCAGGTAAATGTTATCCATATTTTCCACCTTTGACACGTGGCAAGGCCAAATGGGTCAATGGGCCCTCAAAAGAGGTTCGGGCCCAACCTGGGCCTAGTGAACAATGAATCAGGAAACCCTGACGTCCCAGACCATACTGAGCCCGATGACGGGCAAGTAGCATAAGCATAGTGAGGGGGCCAGAACCAAGGTTCAGGGCCATATCATCTTTCTAACCACTCTCAACCTACATCCTCTGGGATGTAAATTGTGATGGCGGATGGATCACTCCAGGAGACGGATCCCATCAAGTGGGATCCAAGAGAAGATGTCGTCAACAAGATATCTGCCTTGGTAAATGAACCTAGGTCCTGGTAAATGAACCAGGACTTAGGTAAATGATCCTGGATATTTGTAAATGAACCCGAACCCTACGTCCAGGTAGTACAAGCCTAGTCTTCCCAGATGCTAATGTGTCCCCAAGAAATCTGGAGGATGGTCTCCCTAACTAACTTGCAAAATGGGGTACGCACGAAACGTACACCATTCCTAGGAAACAGTGCCACTACTCTGCAGATCTTGTCCCCAGGATCCCCTTAGTAGCCCACACAGATCAGTCTATACTAACGAACAAAAGGCACTTGTAAGGCTTGACCACGCCTAAGCTAGCCCAATGGGCCCAAATTAACAACATCTAATTATGTTACATTCTTTGTATTATGGCTCCGTTAGCGAGCAAATTGTAATTACATCCTTATTGGGCCCGGATTAGTCCAGCCCAAGCTACTTGACTGCATATAAATAGGGTCAATTATGCACAGTAGCGGGGATCGCAGAATTTCTCTTATAAGCAAAACGATGTTGAACTTGTAGAAAAACTCCATGGTCAAAACTCTCTAAAGCCTAATACTAGTAAAAATTGTGATTTTTCATCTCTTATCCTTTCTTTCCAGCTCTTATTTTATAATACATTTCTAGTTTTTGAAAAACTCGATAAACAATTGTAATGTCCTATTTTTATATATTAAGTTTTCCCATACTTTTAAGAAGATAAGTTGGAAAATTAGCCCAAATTAAGATCCATAACTAATATATATAAATATATATATTTACATCTATAAGTGATCCAATCTAATTTCCTATTAGATAGGGGTGTTAAAAAAAATCATCCAATCCAATTAGAACCGACCGATCCAATTACAACTGACCGCCAAAAATTGGATATCCAATTATTATTGGATTGGATCGGTTGTTGGATAATATATGCAAAAATCCAATAAAATCAAACTAATCCAATTGTATATATTTTAAATTTTTATTTATTTTTAAAAAATATATATTTATTTATTTAGGATTATGCTTATAATTTATGTTGTATTTGTATGGTGTTGTATCATTTTGAACAAATCAGATCAGAGCATGTGTGCTGGACTTCGGTGGATCTTGGAGTAAGTATCTGTCTTTGATAGAGTTCTCCTACAACAACAGTTATCAATCTACCATTGGAGTTGCACCTTATGAGATGCTGTATGGTAGGAAGTGCAGATCTCCCATTCATTGGGATGAGACAAGTGAGAGGAGATACTTAGGTCCTGATGCAGTTCAGAAGACCAGTGAGGCTATTGAGAATATTAGAGCTCGGATGCTCGCTTCTCAGAGTAGACAGAAGAGCTATGTAGATCCCAAGCGCAGGAACATGGAGTTCCAGGTAAGAGACTATGTTTTCCTCAGAGTCTCGCCATGGAAAGGGGAGAGAAGGTTTGGGAAGAAAGGCAAGCTGAGCCCTAGATTTGTAGGTCCATTTGAGATCCTAGAGAGGATTGGTCAAGTGGCTTACAGATTGGCCTTGCCTCCGGCGTTGTCTGTCGTGCATAATGTATTCCATGTATCAGCTCTTCGGAGGTATGTATCTGATGTGGGCCATATTTTGAGTTATGAAGATCTAGAGCTTGAATCAGATCTCTCCTTTGAGGAGCAGCCAGTTCAGATACTTGACCGGAAAGACAAGGTCCTCAGGAATAAGACGATACCTTTGGCTAAGGTATTGTGGAGGAACAACAAGGTCGAGGAAGCGACCTGGGAGCTGGAGTCAGATATGCGGAGTCAGTATCCCGAGCTGTTCAGGTAAATTTCGAGGACGAAATTTCAGTAAGGAGGGGATACTTGTAATGCCCCGAATTCTCTGGTTAGGTTTAGTGGCGGTTTAGTAGGTCGGGAGGGCCGTAATTGTTTAATTACGCCATTAAATGAATATATGCATGTTTATGTGAATTATATTATGATATAATGATATATGCATGCATGTGGGTCCACATTTGATATATTATGATGTTTTGATAATTTGGCCCATTGAGGGTAATTTGTGTATTTGGGTGCATGGTGTGATTTGTGAATGAGATTCCATTATTATGGAGATATATTCGAGCTATTCGGCATGAGACGGTCATTTTTAGTGGATTAGCAGTTTTGTCATAACGGGGTCAATTTTGGGGTAATAGGAATGTTTATTTGATGATAAATTGGGAATATTTGAGATCAGGGTGAAATTCTGGAGGTTTTGACTATAATGTCCCCGGGGGTGTTTTCGGGACCCCGAGCATTAGGTTTTATTTGAGGTTACTTAAGCTTGAAGTAGCTGCCAGATAGAACGTACGATAAGAAAACCTCTCGTTCTCCTTCGTTAGTTCATTTTTGCCACCCGAAGCATATTTGAAGAAATCTTGAGTTCTAGGAGTCAGAATCAAGTGAGGATCGAGGCATAGTGATCCTAGGAAATATTAGAAGCTTCTTGACCGAAGGATTTGACAGAAAACAACCTAATCGAAGGTAATCTAAGTTTAAAGTTTTGAGTTTTTAGAGTTTCTAAGCTTTGAATTGGACTTTGTGAATTGTTAAGTTTTCGATTCGTTTGAACCTTGGGTTTTGAGGGTTTTGATGCATTTGGAAGCTTGGGAATCTTGTTTTGATGATTGGGGAATGTTTAGGTATGATTTTGGAGGCTTTGGAGTGTTAAAAACACGTTTGGGAATGGCCCAGAGTTGAGGGTTGCAGCCCTGTTCTTGGGGTGCCACGGCCCTGCCTTGAAGAAGCAGGTGGGATTTTTTGTGCTTGCTGGGCGCCGCGGCCCTTGATGGAGGGTGCCGCGGCCCTTGCCTCAGGGAACTCTGGGGGTCGCGGCCCAAGGTGCTAGGGCCGCAGCCCTTGCCCAGTTTTCGCCCCGTTTGCTCGTTTTGACCCCGGGAACCTAGTTTTAGGCCTCGGGAGTGTCCCTACTACTTGGATTAGTTTGGATTGATCTCTTGGAGGCTAGATATTGGTTTGAGAACCTTTGATTATCATGTTATTGATGGTATCCTATAATGGGTTATGATTAGGTAACCGCTAAAGGACTAAAAGCTAAACCGTTCTCAAGTGTCGTTCTTTTGTTCATTCTAGCTCGAATCAGAGGTAAGAAAACTGCACCCCAAATGTGACATGCGTGGCTATTCATGAGGCATGTTGGTTGTATAAATGTGGACATGAATTAATTGTGGAATACTTAGCAAATGTTGCTCACTTGTGCATGGTACTGACTCATTAGTCAGATTTGGCAAAGGTGCTAGTATCAACTGTGAAGCTGTGACTCATTAGTCAGGTTCGGCAGTGGTACTGGGCACTGGTCACATTGCGCTGACTCATTAGTCAGGACGGCCTTAGCATGTTCAACGCAAGCCAATAAAGATTAGATCTAATCTACTTTCTGCATTGAATGACTCAAAGAGCATTAATGCCGGACCGACCTCAAGTTCGATGAATATTATAAGTGCTTGTGTGGCTTACCCATCAGTTACTCATTTGTTAAAGTAGAGACTTACCCATCAGTCTCTCATTTATTGAAGGCTAGTGGCTTACCCATCAGCCACTCTTCCATTTGAATTAGTGACCTACTTGGCAACCACTCAGTATGGTTTACCAGAACCTCAAGTGATATTCACTCATCTGTTTGAAAGCTATGAGCTCTATGTGATTATAATGATAATCATTTGATGATGTTTACATATAATGTTATGTTCTCTTGATGGGCTTTGGCTCATGGGTGCTATGTGGTGCAGGTAAAGGAAAAGAAAAGCTCACCCAGCCTTGAGTTGAGAGCTTAGGTGGTGATGTGTACATATGCGGCCACTTGACCACCACGGCCAAGGAGTTCTGACAGGAACTAGGGGGTTTACCCTATTTTTGCCGCTTAGGTCAGCGGGGTTTGAAATTTTGGAACAGTAATGACCTTTTTGAGTTGTAAATAACTTGTAAATGTTCTTGTGGGCCCATGAACAATTTTATGTATCAATAAAACATATCCTTTCCTTTTTACTGGTTTTCACCTTAACCTATCAATGACACTTAGAACACGTTTTTAACCAAAGGACTCAGGCAATGAGCCAAATTTCTGGTTCACCGTTCACCGTAACTGTTATGGGGTAACCAGGGCGTTACAGTAAATGCTCAAAAATGTTGGATGGATCCAATCCGATCAAACACACATAAGTAAGGGGACACTTCCAATGGATAAAATCGATCCAATCCAATGGATAATGGATAAATAGATTGGATCAGATCAGTTGAGACAAGTTAATTGGATTTGATCGGTTGTAAAAATCCAACATCCAATGGATAATTGGATTGAATTGGATCGGATAGGCCTAAAAACATTGGATGTGATCCAATGAACACCCCTACTATTAGATTAAATGAATTTGGTTAAAATAGGATAATTGGATTGGATTGAATTGAATTGGTTAATAAAATCTCAAATAAATAGCATTTTTGCCCCCCAAACTATGACCACTATATGATTGTGTCGTCTGAATGATTCGTGATGTTAAAAATTCTCCCTGAATTATAAACGTGACTGAAATATAGGACTTTTGTTAGATTTCGTCCTAGGTGGCTAATAGATTAATGATGTGGCATTTTTTCTATTGATGTGGCAATGTCATATGTAGAATAATTAACAATTTTGCCCCTAAACTTTGACCATTATTAAATTGTTTCATTTTTATTAAAAAAATAAAAAAAAATCTTAAAAGTATTAATTAAATCCATAAAAAAAATTAAAAATCTAATTAATAACAAATAACTCTTTTTTTACTTTTTTCCTTTCTTTTCGTTTAAAATATAAAATAAATCTATTTTAGAATAAAAATTTTAAATAAATATTAAAACAAAAAAAAAACAACTTAATTAGAGAGGAGGAAGAAAGAGGAAGGGTTTAAACAAATAAAAAAACTTTTAATTGAAGAGGAGGACAAAGGGGAAAATTTTGATTTAGGGTTTATTTTTAATTTTTATTTTAAGATATATTTATTTTATATTGTAAAAGAAAATTAAAAGTAAAAAAAAGTTATTTGCTATTAGTTAGATTTTTAATTTTTGAATATTTAAAAATTTATTTAATTAATTTGAAACTTTTAGTATTGTTTATTTTCTTAATCTTTTAAAATTATTTTTTTAATTTTTAATGATTTAATTATTATTTTTAAGAAAAAAAAATTAAATTAGTTTTAATAAAAATGGCACAATTTGGTAGTAATCAAAGTTCGGGGGGAAAAATTGTTAATTATTCTACACATAGCACTGCCACATCAACAGACAAAATGATGCATCATCAATCTGTTAGCAACCTGGGATGAAATCCAATAGAAGTCCTATATTTCATAAATGTGTATAGTTTGGGGGAATTTTTAACATCGCAAATCATTCGAGAGGGCACAATCATATAGTGGTAAATGTTCGGGGGATAAAAATATTATTTATTCTAAAATCTAACATCCAATTACTAATTGGATATAATCCGGTTGAACTCAAATTGACAAAGTTTCTGAATGAATATAATTGATGTTTTGTAATCCTCAAAAATGGAAAATATGAGTACAAGAGTTTATATAATAATACCAGCAAGGACCACACAGCACGTGTCCTCTACATAAAGAAAGCTAATAAAGTAGTAGAATGATTAACAGAATTAAACTGAGATTAACAAAGCTACAAGTGACCAACTACTCTGTGAATGAAGTGCCTGAATTTCTTGAGTCATGGCAGTATGCCATTCAGAATGTTTATTGGCCTCAGAAAAACATGAGGGCTCAACTGGTATAGTAGCCAAAGTGGTGTGAAAAGTGCGGGGTTTAAATGTACCAGCCTTAGCTCGAGTGACCATAGGATGGTTGTTTTGAGGTATGCGTGAATCAACTGATGTGGGAGGGGTTGGGATAGAGGCAACAGAGTGATGGCTAGAAGAAAGAGCAGCTGGAGAAAGTGGAGATGGGGAAAGAGGGGCAGTAGAAGGAGAAGAAGAGGCAACAAAAGGAGACACGAGAGGTGAAGAGGAAGTAGAAGATGGAGGGTGAAAGGGGGTGGTATAAAGGGAGGGGATTGAATAATCATATAATGTTTGGTAGTAGGTGGTGGAGAAGAAATCAAACGAAAAAGAAAACTGTGTTCATTGAGGATAACATGGCGAGTGACATAAAGGTGACCTGTGGCATGATTTAAACAAAGATACCCCTTATGATGGCTGCTATAACCAAGAAAGATGCAAGGCTGAGAACGAAACTCAAGTTTGTGAGCATTATATGGACGGAGAAATGGAAAACATTCACAGCCAAAGACACGAAAATGGGAAAAATGAGGTTGTTTCCCATATAGAACAGAATAGGGACTGTCATTGTGAAGAATTTTTGTGGGCGGTCCATTGATCAAGTAGGCAGCGGTGGTGAAAGCATAAGGCCAGTAGGCTAAGGGAACAGAAGCATAAGCCATTAAGGACATGCCCATTTCGACAACATGCCTATTCTTGCGCTCAACACGCCCATTTTGTTGAGGCGTATGGGGACAAGACAATTCGTGGACAATGCCATGATGGAAAAATAAAGAGTGGAGAGAGTGAAACTCGCCTCCCCAATCTGTGTGAACATGTTGAATAGAAGCATTAAAATGAGTGGATACCATTTTTGAAAGGTAGTAAAAACATGAAACACCTCATCTTTTGTGGGAATGAGATATAACCAGGTACACCAAGAATAGTCATCAATAAACAACACAAAATAACGAACACCAGAAATAGAACACACAGGGGAAGGACCCCATAATTTACTGTGTATTAATTCAAAAGGCTTAGAAGCCGATACAATTAAAGGAAAATGCATTCTATGGGACTTAGCTAGCTGACAAGCTATACAAAAGGAAAATTTAGACTGCTTGGAAAGTGAAAAATTACAATGAAATAAAACACTACAAGTAACAACCTTGGTTGGGTGACCTAAACGCGAATGCCACAAATCTGGATCCAAAGTAGAGGTGTGAAAGAGCTAAAAAGGAGTGGAGGGTGATTGAGAAACCGGGTTGGACACTTTGTAAATACCATGCTCAAGATGAATCGTGAGGAGGATTTGATGATTGACTTGGTTTTTCACATAAAAGCAATGAGGATGAAACTCAAATAAGGCATGATTATCTACACACAATTGAGACACACTAAGAAGATTCTTAGACAAAGAAGGTGAATGATAGACACGATTGAGTTCAAAACAGATGGATAAGCTTGTAACTTAGCAGAACCAAAATGAGAAATAAGAGCCCCCTTACCAGTACCAACAGTAATGTGTTCAGAACCAGTAAATTGTTGAGCACCTTCGAGGAGGTTCAATTCAGGAGTAAAGTGGTGTGATGCTCCGGAGTCTAAATATCAGTTAGGGTCTGAGTAAGTGCTCATAGGTGGTGGACCCAAAACGGGTATGTTTAAATATTTATACTCGCAAGCGCACGAATCGTATTTATAGAATAGTTTTCGTGTAAG
This sequence comes from Humulus lupulus, assembly GCF_963169125.1. Taxonomy (NCBI): domain Eukaryota; kingdom Viridiplantae; phylum Streptophyta; class Magnoliopsida; order Rosales; family Cannabaceae; genus Humulus; species Humulus lupulus. The sequence continues at coordinate 155,451,955 of NC_084798.1, read as the reverse complement.
TACGAGGTCGAACCCAAAGGAGTTGTCTAAAATTGAAAAGAAAACTATTTTAAATCAAAATTAATAAATTCTAACCTAGTTCCAAAGATTGATGGGATTTTTGTATAATAAAAATAAAATAAAAGACAATAATAAATATATTAAAGGCTATATATATAAATATAAATTAAAAGAAATGAAGATAGTAAAATAAGATTATTAAGGATTAGAATCCACAAAATATAAGTTCAATAATATTTATAAGTACATTGATTCCCAAGTAATAGTGATAGTTAAAATAAATCAAACTATCATTTTCTAAATAAATTTATAATTTTAAGCACAAATTATTTCTAAAAAGATAGGATTTTTCTTCACTTTTCAAAGTTATAATTTCAAAGCATTTAGTGTAAATCAATCTAATGAAATAACAAATAAATCAATGAATATTATTTACAAGGCAAAACATAATATTTTTGTTCTAAGCATGGATGTGTACAATTTAATGACACATCTTACACAAAGAATATTATGTATTTGCACTAATGAAGAACAAAGTTTAAATATGTGCTAACAATCCAAAATACATGATGTTTAAGATGAAAGAAGATATTTGAAGAAGAAAATTCCATAAACTTTATTGCACAAAATGGGAAATCAACATACAAAATAAATACTATCTAGTTACATAATGTTTCATCATCACCTTAATAATCTTAAAAAGATTAGAAACACATAACTAGAATAGCAACTACAAACTAAAAATTACAAACATAAATAGGAAAATTTGGAGGAAAAAACCCCCAAATTTTCCTCTAAAAATACATAGAAAATAACCAAAAAGAAGAAGAAGATGAAGAGAGTTGAGAGGTTTTGAATGTGTAGAAACTTTGTGTAGAGTAACCTCCCTTCCAAAAATATCACACCCTAAATGGTCTTGAAATACCATATTTATAGCCAAAATGGGATTATTAAAATAATCAATTTAAATTAATTAAATTGATTAAATTAAATTAATTAATTATAATATGGCAAATAGGGGTAAATTATAGGGTATAATAATTATGTTTTGGGGTAAAATGTGTAGAAAGTGGGGTAAAAAGTTGGTATTTTTAGACAAAAGGGACAATGTTGGGCTCAATAAAATTGGGCATGCATGGGCTTGGGTTGATCTTGGTGCTGGCAGGTGTGAGGCGTGGGAAGCATGCAGCTTTGGCGTGAAGGCTGGAGTGTGGCAGGTTGTAGGCTGGCCCTTGGATGTAGCTGATGGAAGAGCATATATGCAAACTTCCCTCAAATGAATGAGTTGGCTAGATGAAGGAAGTGCACCAGGAGGAAACGTGGGGTGCTGAAGCTGAAATTGGGTCTGGGCAAGTGGGCCTTGGGCCTAGGCAGGTGGGCCTGAATTGCTTGGAAAAATGTCAATTCCCTTTGCTATTCTTCACAAAAATGTCATCTTTTTTCATCATTTTCATTGCTTTTCAATAGCTAAAATAATACCACATAATTCCTACAAAATAAGTATAAATTAAGTCATGATAAAATATTTTCAATTATAAAATATATAACAAAAGTTCCATGAAAATATTAATTAAAACTTAATTTACTTAATCATTTAAGCTCAAAATATAACATTTTTTTACCACAAATTAAACTACAGTAATTCAAATAATTAAACTACAATATATTACAATAAAATAACTATAAAAACACACAAAAATATATAAAATCAAAATAAGACTAATAAATTCAAAATTACTTAAAAACTTAATAAATTAATTAAAAACTCAAGAATTAAGCAACAATTAGCACATAAAAAGTGGTAAAATAACTCTCTTTTGTAGAGTTATCAATAGGAGAAGGATGTGGAGAAGGGGTGTGGCCAAGGGAAGGAGGGACAATATGTTGAAAAAGGAAGGCATTGAAAGAACGAGAGGTGGGAGGAGGGGGTTGGTACTAGAGATGCACCACCTGGTTCGTTGGATCCGCCGGATTGGTGGTGTTAAGAACAGAACAAGGTCAAGTGCCATAAATGAAATCTTCCAAGCCATTGGTGATAATAATGTTGAGCATCTGTGTTTGTCAAACCACAAAATTACTTTCATCAAGTTTGACTGCAATTGGTTGATTTACAAAGGGTAGTGGAGGTAGTGTTTGGGAGGTAGAAGAGATAATGGGTATAGCCATTAATGGAGTAACGGTAGAGAAACATCAGGTACTGGTTGGTTAGGGGTGGTCTCCTCGTGGGAGACAGGTTTGGACCCCGTAGTACTGGGAGTGGTGGCCATTAGAGCTGTTAATTCTCTGATACCATGACAAAGTTTCTGAAGGAATAAAATTGATGTTTTGTATTCCTCACAAATGGAAAAGATGAGTACAAGAGTTTATTTAATAAGACCAGCAGGGACCACACACAAGACGTGTCCTCTGCATAAAGAAAGCTAATAAAAGTAGAAGGATTAACAGAATTAAACTGAGATTAACAAAGCTAATGGTATCATTTAACACTAACTAAACTATTTTCTCTATATGTCTCACCATCTCAAATTGGAAGTTATTGTGTCCTTGTCATACTAAGAAAAACTATGACAATAATATTCAATCTATTTACGTCTTTTCCTACTTAAATTGTACAAGCTCTCTACACATCAATCAATTTTCGTGACAACACATGAGAATGAGGTTTTAAAAGTTGTCCAAACAAAAGCATTCAAATCAATTTTATATATTCTAATCCTTTTTAAAGTAGATGTTAAACGACAAATAAATAAAACCCGTTGTCATTGAAATTGTTGAAAAATAGAAATTGAATCATCAACATATTCATTGGATACCTCTGATTATTCCTCATTTACAGCTATCCAGGAGATGATTCTAGAATTAGACACATCCCACAATTTGTGGAATTTATCTTATACGTGTGCTAATCAGAATTGATTGGAATATTTTTCTATTGTCACCGTACAGTGTTGCTGTAATATATATACCCCATTTATGTATTGTATCAATAATCAATTTAAGAAATCATTAATACAGCAGAATAATCAGTATATAGACCTTGTCTGCTTTATTTCTTTCTATCTTTATTTATTTTTGATTTGGTATCAGAAGCCATGGCATCTTCAGGGTCTCAATCTGTTTCTTCCGTCAGCCATGAACGACGTGAAAACCAGCCCCCAGCTCCACTAGTTGTTGACGTTGTTGTTCCTCCTCCAGCTCCACCGGTTGTTGAAGCTCCAGCCCCAGTCGTTCCTGTTGTGCACGCTCCTGCTGCTCCTTTTCTTGCGCCCATCACTGTTCGCCTAGATCGTGAGAACTACCCCTACTGGCATTCCCAGGTTCTCCTTGTCGTCCGTGCTCATGACTATGAAGGCTTTCTCCTTGGTACCAGACCCCACCCGCCGTAGTTTCTTGATCTTCTTGCAAATCCAAACCCTCTCGTCCCAAGGCAGGTAAACCCCCATTTCACTCTCTGGATTAGAACCGACCAGGCTATTTCAAGTTGGCTTTTGAACTCTATCTCTGAAGCTATGCTGGGTCATGTGCTTCGCTGCAATTTTTCTCAAGAACTATGGGTTCTCTTGGAAAATCTCTTCACAACCCAATCTCGCGCTCGCAATCCATGAAAAAGGGAGCTTTGTCTATTCATGACTATATTTTAAAAATGAAAACTATAGCTGATGGTCTCACTGCTGCAGGACAGGTTTTTAATGACGATGACTTGATTCTCTATATCCTTGGTGGCCTTGGACCTGAGTATGACTCAGTTGTCATTAATCTTACATCCAAGGTTGATCACGTTACCCTTTCTGAGGTTCAGTTTCTCCTCCAGAGTCAGGAGATGAGGATTGATCAAATTAACTCTGTTGTAACCATTGACCTCACTGTTCCATCAGCTAATTTTGTAGCTCAGAATAGGACACCTTTTGTTCCTTCTCACTCTGGCAAGTCTTCTCCCTTCCGTGGTCGTGGTCGTGGCCGTGGTCGAAGCAACCATGGTCGTCTTGTTTGCCAACTTTGCAACAAATCAGGCCACCCAGCAGTCAAGTGTTACTATCGCTTCGACAAAAGCTTTGCTCTAGCTCCCTTCAATCCTAATCAACCTACCACTTCTCAGCATAATGCTCATGGCAAAACCAGTGGTAACTACCAGCAAGCTTTTATAGCTAACTCTAGCCAACAATCTCTTTCTGATGATGGAAATTGGTATCTTGACAGTGGTGCCATAAACCACATCACTGACCATGCTGGAAATCTCCAAGCTCAAACTGAGTACAATGGTAAGACTCACTTGACAGTCGGTAATGGTCAAGCTCTTCAAATTTCTCATATTGGCAATTCTGTTATTAAAGCAAGTGGTGCTACAAAATCTGTCAAAATCAATAACATTCTTTGTGATCCTTCTATTACTAAAAATCTCTTAAGTGTTTCTCAACTCACCAAAGATAATAATGCCTATGCCACCTTTTATGCTAAGTCGTGTGTTTTGAAGGACATGGATACGAAGAAGGTTCTTCTTCAAGGGAAGGTTAGCAATGGACTCTTCTTGTTTTAGTGTTTCTATCAATGAGTCTGAATTATGGCACCTTAGGTTAGGCCATCCTTCCTTTAATGTACTCAAGCATGTTTTAATCAATGAAAAGAAAGCTTTGTCTTCCACTTTGCATTTTTGCTCTAGCTTTCAATTGGGTAAAGCTCATCATAAAACATATCCCTTAACTCTTAAAGAGTCCAAACATGCACTTGACTTAGTGCATTCTGATATATGGGGGCCTGCCCTACCTTGTCTAGACATGGATATAGGTATTACATTCACTTTATTGATGATTTTAGCAGGTATACTTTGATTTTCCCATTAAAAACCAAAGATGAGGCTCTTCAAGTGTTCAAAAACTTTCAGGCTCAAGTTGAGCGCCAACTCAACACCAAAATCAAAACTGTCCAAACTGATTGGGGCGGTGAATATCGGTCCTTTGAGCCTTTCCTTCAAACATTGGGAATTAGATTCTGTCACCCTTGTCCACATACACATTAACAAAATGGCAAAGCTGAACGAAAACATAGGCACATCGTTGAAACAGGTTTAACTCTTCTAGCTCACTCTAGCATGCCTCAACGATTTTGGTGGGAGGCTTTTCAAACAGCCACCTTCCTTATTAATCATCTCGTTACTCCTGTTTTACACTACAAAAGTCCCATTCAAAAATTATTTAATCTCACACCAAATTATAAATTTTTAAAGGCTTTTGGTTGTGCTTGTTATCCATATCTTAGCCCCTATAATTCAAACAAGCTTCAATTCCGTTTAGCAAGATGTGTTTTTATAGGTCACAGTCCAAGTCACAAAGGATATATGTGCCTTCATTCATTTGGTCGTGTCTATATCGGGAGTAGTGTATCATTTGATGAGTCTGACTTTCCTTTTGCTACAGGGTTCACTTACACTACTGCTTGTACAAATTTTGCCACCACACCTTCTCAGTACCCGCAATGGTTACCCTATTTACCCACTGTGACTTCTGAACATGCAACTGGAACTATGGATGTTGATACGGTATATTCCTCTCCTTCACTTGTAGAAGACTCAGCTTCATATTCACCTTTGACTCCCGCTCAATCATCAAAACCAACCAGTTAAGGTAGTTCATCTTCTTACTCAACTCCTCCTTTGCATGTGTCACTCACCTTTGCAGCAAGTGCCTCACCCACAAAATCGACCAGTTTTATCCTTTCCATAGCCACTCCCAAAACCGCCCCACCCTATGATTACCCGAGCCAAAGTCGGTATCTACAAAACTCAAGTTTTTCATGCCTTTTGCCCATCACCGCTTGCCTTAATAACAGAATCTGAACCTGAAACTGCTGCTCAAGCTCTCACTCTTCCCCATTGGAAATCTGTAATGGATATTGAATACTCGGCTCTCATGAAAAACAATACTTGAACCCTTGTTCCTAGAACTTCTGCTAAGAGTATTGTTGAAAATCGCTGGGTATTTCGTGTTAAAAAGAACCAAGACGGTACCGTTCAGCGCTACAAAGCACGTCTTGTTGCTAAAGGTTTTCAACAACAACCAGGGGTGGATTTCTTTGAGACTTTTAGTCCAGTTGTGAAGAGTTCTACCATTCGCATTATTCTTGCTCTCGCTACCTCCAAATATTGTAATATCCAACAAGTGGATATTGATAATGCATTTCTCAATGGCACTCTCACTGAAACAGTCTACATGTCACAACCCCTTGGTTATGTCAATGTTGCCTTTCCTCATCATGTTTGTAAACTCAACAAGGTTTTATATGGGCTTCAACAAGCTCCTCGGGCGTGGTTTGATCGACTAAAGGCAGTTCTTTTATCTCTGAACTTCAAGAACTCAGTTTCATATTCCTCTCTCTTCTGCTATCGCAATGCAGGTGCTGAACTTTATCTCCTCATCTATGTCGATGATATTCTCTTAACTGGCAGCAATCATCAACAAGTTAAGCATATTATAACTCAACTCCAGTAGTTTTTCTCTCTAAAATCGTTGGGGTCTATGACTTATTTTCTTGGTTTCGAAATCACTCAGGGAGCATATGGTATTCATCTTTCTCAAGAAAAATACACGACTGATTTGCTGCAAAAAACTAATATGCTCAAGTGTAAATCCAACCCAACGCTTATCTCTCAAGGAGAAAAGTTAAGTACTGGAGATAGCAAACCTTTTGATCAACCTTCATTCTTTCGGAGTGTTATGGGAGGCCTCCAATACCTCACCTTGAGCAGACCTGACATTGCGTTCACTGTAAATAAGTTAAGCCAATTTATGCATAGCCCTACTCAACAACATTAGGTTGTTTGCGAAAGGCTCCTGAGATATCTTCGTGGTACTATAGGACAGGGCCTCATCTTCAAACCTTCAAGTCATTGGACAATCGAATGCTTCAGCGATGCGGATTGGGCTAGTTCTATTGATGATCGAAATTCGACTACTAGTTACTGTGTGTATTTGGGAGGCAATTTGATTAATTGGTGCTCCAAGAAACAAAAGGTTGTTGCAAAATCATCAACTGAAGCTGAATATCGTGCTCTATCTCAGACTGCCACTGAGGTGGCGTGGCTGAACTCACTCTTCAAAGAACTTTGTCTTAATCACAGTGTACCTGCCTTGATCTGGTGTGATAATGCAGGAGCTAAGCAACTTTCCTCTAATCCTGTTTTCCATAGCCGAACCAAGCACATAGAAGTTGATGTGCACTACATCCGTGACATGATCAAACAGGGTCTTGTTGAGGTGCGACACATTCCAACACATGAACAAACAGCTTTACCAAAGCAGTGGCAATCAACCAATTTCTACATTTAAAAGACAAGCTTGATGTTGTCCCGGTTCCACAGTCAAACTTGAGGGAGTATGTTGGAGATGATTCTAAAATTAGACACATCCCACAATTTGTGGAATTTATCTTATATGTGCGCCAATCAGAATTGATTGAAATATTTTTCTGTTGTCATCATACAATGGTGCTGTAATATATATACCTCATTTATGTATTGTATCAATAATCAATTTAAGAAATCATTTATATAGCAGAATATTAAGTATATAGACTTTGTCTGCTTTATTTCTTTCTATCTTTATTTATTTTGATTGAAATTATAGAGCATTGTCCTTTTTCTTTTTTATATCATTTAAGAAAGGAAGTACGAGACCATTTCGTGTATATTTTCAGGATTTTGTTATAATGACAAAACATCTCTAGTTATTGACTAAGGCACTTTGATTTGAAGAAAGAAAAAGAGTACAAAGATGATATGATAATTTTATTTATTTTCATTGAACCATAGAATAATAATTCCAATTATACTCGAATTATTATTTTATTGTTCAAATAATAAATCAGACGCTGGAATGACTCTTGTGCAAACATGTTGGCGCAAGTTTACGTGACTTGTGGAGTTGTGATACAGCTACGTTAGAGTGTTCAAGCTTCAAGAGTCAAGTCTGTGTAGAAGTGAAAGCTTGTGAATGGAGTTACACAGTTATGCAAAGTCAACTTTTGACATTACATTTGCCTCCAGCGAATGTCAACAATATGTTTTGAGCAATCATCAAAACTTCTTTATTTTTAACCTCTCAATCTTTATTTTTAGTGATAAAATCCTTCAAACCACGGTTCTTTTAACAAATTTACAATCCGGTTCGTTTTTCTCAGTTATTTGTCATCGTAAAGCCACATGATCGTGATAATAGCACATCATAATTCATTAATTATTTTAAATTAAAAAATATATAAATAATATTTAAACTAAATAAAAACATCGTTCTAATTTTTTCAAAATAAATTAAAATTAAGGAAAATATTTTAAATTTAATTAAAAAAAAAAAAATTGAAATCTGAACTAAATTAAAAAGGAATCCCAATTTTGAAAATCAAACCCTAAACTAAACACTGTACTTCTTATTCGATCTGCTTCTTCTTCTCAGGTGGAGGCTTGCGGCTTTGGGCTGAGAAGGAAGCTCTTCTTTATTGTAGTGCAACTGACTAAGGGAGGCGAACATCGTCGTCGTCTTGATAGGCAGACAAATCTCGGAATGCCGACGGGTTGGAGATGCGGACGCTTGTAGCTGAGCTGGGGAGGAAGCTTGCATGGATATCAATAATGACACGCCGACTTCCATGACTTCTGGTGTCTACCATTTGTTTGACTCTCTCCCTCTCCCTCTCCCTCTCTTCATTTCTCTGCTTAAACTCTGATTTTTGGGTTCGGGATAGAGTTGAAATCTGAGATGGAGACGAAGGTCAATCGCAGAGGCGGTGCTAGATCTCGATTTCCTTTCGGTTTTGATTTTCTTCTCAGTTTTATTAGTTTTAATCAATGATTTTTTTTAGTGTGTGTTTAATGGTTTGAGGTGTGAATTTATGGGTTTGATTGTGAGTTTACTGGGGTTGTTTGATTGTAAATTTGTTGTGTTGTTTATTGTTTATTTCTGTGATTGTTAGTTGTTGGTGTTGATTGTTAGCTGTGATTTATGTTGAAGATGGGTACAGAGTTAATCTGGATTTGATGATGATGAAGAAAATGGTTTTGATGGTGAAATGTCGGGTAGGAGATGAAGAATTTTTTTCACTTTATAATTTCTTTTTTCATTCTTATTTTGAATTAAAATATGATTTTTTATTTTTAATTAATTGAAATAATCTTTAATAATTTTTTATTTTAAAATAATTAATGAATTAGATGTGTCATTAGTGTTAAATGGTCACGGGGATCATGCTGAGGATAATTGAGAAAAACAGACGATACAAAAATATTGTGAAATTAAGTGTAAAAAATGTAAAGATTGGATGGTTTTGTTGTTAATTACTGGTAAGAGTCCTTTCAATAGATGATCTAAAATAACTTAATAGGTAAAATTATATTAAAATGTACTAAATTAAGTTTCCAATGGATGTTTTTATCTACATAGTTATACTATTCATCTATATAAACATATAATATTAATTTTTTATATTATTTCTTATATTATTCACAAATACATAAAATTACATACAATATATATGCTTTTCTCCTTTTTTTTTTCTTCTCTTTTTATATATATATATAGTTATATACTCAGGGAGCAAGAAATAATAATGCTAGTCGGAGGACCACTAACAGAGCCAATTCTCAGAGACCGGACAGATGCAGCAATAACCCCCTGATCGGGAGGATGATGGGATCCGATCTAGAACTGCCTCGACGCAGAGGGATAACTCTAAAACCCCCTCCAGGAGCCACCGATTAGAAACTTCTAGATCAAGGAGTCACCAATCAGGCAGTAAGAAGACTCCACCCAGGCATGATCAAACCAAAGCTCCTCGAGATAAAAAAAACTCCTAGCTACAAAGATGGACATGGTTGAGACTAGGGTGACAATCATCAGACCGACCGGTCAAAAGAAAAAGAAAAAGAGGGCAACGACCAACAAGGAGGAAAAGATTGCCCGGGACATACCGAGAAGCCGCCACTACATCCCGGCCAGCAGCGTAGTGAGAGAGAGCAAGTCCCGCGTAGTAAGCCCTCCAAAAACTTAAAAAGTACGATGTTCGATCGGGTAGGATAACATGCTTCCCGGCAGGATCTAAGGGATGTTATCAATGACAAGAGAAGGACCGTCCCGGTCGAAGGGCGAGATCTGAACCGCCCTGCAAGTCAAGTAGAAATACTTGACGACAGTGTGCCAGATAGAAATGCTCAACCAGGCGGTCAAGACCTTGAGCCCCCGACGGTCGCCCCAGCCATCCAAGCCCAACTTGATGCGCTAGCGGCTGCAGTTCAAGGTTTGTCAAAACGACCTTTTCGGAATGGATGTTGTAGACCACAGGAGTGGCAGTCCATTTTGTGCCCGGATTAGAGCAGCCCAGCTGCCGGCAAAATATAAAGCACCGGTGCTGCCGGTATATACAGAAAAGGCGGATCCCATCAGACATTTTGGAAAATTTGAGGACCAGATGGAACTGCTCGTGGTAAGTGACGATTATCGGTGTAGAGTTTTCCCGACTACATTGTCAGATACTGCCCAGGAGTGGTATTGGAAGTTTAAGTCGAATTCCATCAGCTCTTGGGAAACATTCAGGAAGGAGTTTTGTAGACAATTCAGCGCTGCCCGGACTCCACCAGTTTATGCCAACCACTTGGAAGATATCAAATAAGGAAAAAAATGAGTCTTTAAATAATTATATACAGAGATTCATGAGAGAAGCCAATAGAGCAACTGCTGTAGGAGACGTGGGGAAGATGGTTGCCATATCCTCTAGGATAACTTATCAGAGTACTTTGTGGGATAGTATACATAGAAATCCAATTTCAACACTTCAACAATTTCTTGACCGAGTAGACAAGTATATGAAATTGGATGATGCAATCGAGAAAGAGGATAATGGCATAAACAATCCAGGCGGGTCAACTGACCCTCCTAAGAATGGTGGAAACGATCAAAATGGTGGAAAGAAACGTGGGAATAATGGGTCTGGCCGCCATGAAGAAAAGAAGGCTAAGTCGAGTTCAAACGAAAAGCCAACCAAGTATGAGCCTCCGTTCACTAATTACACCACTCTCTCGGCCAGCCAGGCGGAAATATATCTTACTAGTCATGAAGAAGTTCCCTGTAAGAAACCTCCATCCATCAAGAAAGAGATGAGTAAGAGAGACATGAATAAGTTTTGTCGTTTCCATGGAGATTATGGTCACGACACGATTGAATGCAATCACCTCAAGGACGAGATAGAATTTCTTCTCCGTTCGGGCCAGTTGAAAAAATACCAGGCAGAGACACCCCAAGGAGAAGGAGGCCGCAACAATCCTGGCTTCAAACGACAGAGATCTCCACCCTTGCAACTCGGGCCTGTGGACTTTACATTAGACACTATATGTGGAGGTCTACGCACAATGGGAGATGTATGCCCGAACACTTCGACATGAGCTGGAGTGCTAGGATCAGATTGGGTGAGCGGAGCGCGATCAGAAACCACTAGAATGGCGAGCATCTGAGGATATATTATCACTAAAATACCGCTTTCAGAATGGTAGCTTAATTTCAAGTTGTTTAACTTGTTATTTGAGTTTGGTTTATGAGCTGGTTATTTGCTAACCAATCATTTATTTATTTTTGAACAATTTTTGTTGTTTAAGACTCGTTATTAGACATGTTTTGTCCTTTTTAATTTACGAGTAATAAAAGAGACTACGCACAGTGTGGTCGATTCTTGCTACAAATGTGCATGTGTTAATTATCCGAACAGTGTTCAACTGGTCGGTACGTTCAAGCAGTGTTCAACTGCTCGAATATTTTCCATATATTTTATGTGTTTCACGAGTAATTAACTGCTCAAACAGATTCGATCAAGTAGCAAGTTGTACGCCCTAAATATCCACGGGCTATTAGCGAGCTGAGAAATAGCATAATTATATCGACCACGTGGATGTCACGTACCCGGAGCTGCTGTTACCAGGTCCTACCTCCCTAGCTCGAGGTAGCCAAAGGCTTAATGAGATTACTAAGGAGTCGGGTCAGATGTATGGACACCACGGGCTAAGAGTACATCAAGCTCGGGGTACGAGCTTGAGTTGGTACCTCTGACTCCTTATAAAGTCAACCACGCAATGTAAACGTGCATATATCAGACATCACGTGTCTGATCCATCCCTGAATTCTCAGACACACAGTATAAACGTGCATGTTCAGGCACCCACGACTGGATTGAGCCGTGCGGCCCACTATCCCCCTTACCTATTGATTAGACCACACTTCATTGTCATGTTTAAGGAATTAATCATGAATGTCACAAAAGTGACATGATGGGTAAGAAGGTCACGGGATGACCTCCCTTGCCAACCCCCAGGTGCCCTTTCCCTATAAATATGGAGACCCTGGGAGTTGCAGGGGGTTGGATTATATTTTGTAAAGAAATACCTTGTAAAGAATATCATAAAGATAGCAATAATATTGGCTGATGGACTAGAAGGATTTTAACCTTTGAACCACCTAAAAAAGTATTCGTGTTGCCATTTTACTTTAAGATCATTCATCTATTACGGTTTATTATCTAGCACTAATCCCATTCTTTATTCTATTAATTATCTGTTGCCGAAGAACCGCGTCAACACAAGTGACCAAGGATCTTTCAACCCTCGATCACTTGGGGGGCACATGGGGTATGCTGGTATATAATTTAACACAGGCAATAAGAGCACGAGTTAAGATATTTGTTTTTAGGCTGACTTGTAAATTTTTGAAGTCGAAAAAGGCCATTAAGCTAACTTGTTTGACAAAGCTTAAGTAACTTGGAATTTTTCAAAATTTCAAGTTAGAAGCAGATATTCGTGTAACAATAAACATTATGCTCTTAAAATGTTAGAGCAATAAGAGTGTGAGAAAGTATACTTAGTAGGGACTTATGAAATGTCTAGAATTTATAAAGTTAGAAAACTAAGTACTCATGCGAAAATATAAGGCATACATCAGAGTGACTTTACTATTCACAAAAAACTTATAATGTTTTAAGTCTAAAAAGACTTAGAATGTTTCAAGTTAGCAAATAAAATTAAAGTATAAATGTCAGCAGCTCGACCATACGAGAAAAATATCAAAGCTGCTAAGCAGCAGTTGTCTTCACAAAAGCATAAGAAAAAAGAGTAAAATACTAGCCAGATACAAAGTTTAGCTGGTCAGGTGCAAAGTTTTCCTGGTCGAGAGAACAGATACAACTTCCCTGGTCGGCTGAGCATGTTTCACTGGTTGAGTAGGAAACTCTGTTAATGGATAGGAAGCTCTCAGGTCGGCTAAGAGTGTCTACTGGTTGGGTAAACTAGTCCCTGACTGGTTAACACTATCGTTAACATCCAGGACCTTCTCTGGTTGGAGTGATAGAGCAGGAGAGGCAAGCATGTCAATCTTTGCCTGGGCTTCCACCAATTGATCATTCAAGACCTTGACGAGCTCCTTATAGTCTACTGCTCGGTGTTGAGCATGACTAACAGTGATGAGTCCCTGGAGTGAACCAAACAAACACGAACAAATGAATGCAAAGAAAAAATATTTACTACCCAGTAAAATATTTTCTCTGAGCAGTAAAAATATTTACTACCCAGTAAAATATTCTCAGAGCAGTAAAAATAATTTACTGCCCAGCTAAAAATGTATGAGAGCAACAATAATAATCATAAAAATTTTGGTGCCTAAATGCATGAGCCATAAAGTTTTGTACAAGCCCAAGGAGCTAGGAGGGTCGTGTATCCGAGCAGCTAGAAGCATGTCCGAGGAGCTTGGGGCGTGCCTGAGGTGCTAAGGCATGTCCAAGGAGCTGGTGTGTCCGAGGTACTGAGCGTGTCCGAGGAGCTTAGGTGCGTGCATCCGAGCAGCTAGGTGCGTGCGTCCGAGCAGCAGGTGCGTGTCCGAGCAGATGCATATGTCCGAGCTGCAATCCGTGTGGCCGAGGGGCACGCCGAGAGCGGATGTGCATCTGAAGGAGCCAGGCACGTCGAGGGGGTGTGCATCCAAGAGGATGCGTGTCCGAGGCTGGCCATCTGATGAGCTCCATGTCCGAGCGGCTGGAGGAGGCTATCCTAACGGTTGGCCATCCGAGGAGCTCTGTGTCCAGAATCCAAGGAGCCGCATGCCGAGGTGCCAGGCATGCCAAGTGGATGGGGCATTCCCGAGGAGCTTGGTACATCCGAGGCTGAATGTTCAAGAGGTTGGGCATATATGCAGAGTGGTGTCCGAGGAGTAGCATGCCCAAGGAGTGATGTCCGAGAGGTGGTCTGAGAGGCTGGCATGTCTGAGGAGTAGCATTACAGAGGAGCTATTTGGGTTCTGAGGCATAAGAGTTCCGAGGGCCAAAAGAAATCTGATCGGTTAGGAATGGTAAAAGAAACAAGTTTGATGGGCTAAAGGGTATAGACCATCGCGTGAGGTATAAGCATATTTTCTTAATCTTGGACTGTGCAAATAAGATCAAGAAGGGAAATTCAAGGGTTTAACAAGCTTCAAGATAACATCAATGATTATCCTATACCCATGAACCCGAAAGAGCAATGGAAATGGGAAACTGATAACTATCGTTTTTATGGACAGAAAAGTTCATCGTGGGTTTACCTCAAAAGTGAAAGTTACTGACCGGGTGGAAGCTTTTGGACGACGTGAATAACTATCAGCTAAAGGAAAAGTTTATCATATGCGAAAATCATATAATAAACTTGGGGGGCAAATGTTATCTCAAAATTTCGTTTGATGATGTGGCAATAGGATGGGACAAGTGGAAATGCATAGTCAGTAAATGACACATTAATAGTCAATAAATGTGTTGACTAAAAAAGGGCAAATGTTTGAAATTAATCTTCGGAGTTGTGATATTACTGGTCACGAAATTGATTTATCTGGTCAGGAAGTAATTTGACCGATCAGGTAAGGTTTCTGTCCGACCAGTAAGGTTTTTGACCAACTAGTAATGTGTTTTGGCCGACCAGTCACTTCAGTAATGTGTTTTGGCCGACCAGTAAAGTGTTTTGGGTGACCAGTCATGTGCTTTGGCCGACCAATAATGTGTTTTGGCCGACCAGTAACTTTAGGAATCAGGTTTATCCGTCCAGTCAAGCTTATGAAGATGTTTTGCCTAACTAGAAGGGTGATATAGCCGAACAGTTTCACTTCAGGGAATGGAGTTGGCCAACCGGATAGATCAAAAACTCAACCTAGTGACTCTTCAACAAAGTTTCGGTAACGACTTCAGTTAGAGTCATCCGTAACTACTGCGAGAGTCTCTCAGATATCCCGAAGTAATAGCTATATTGTTGTAATTTAAATTTGTTTATTATATAACTGTAGAAGTTAAACGCTCTTTTTTTCTTCCCTTTCTTCTCTCTCGGTGACTCTCGCCGGAGCTATGGCTAAGGGGGCTAGGAATGGAGCAAAAGCTAAGGGAAAGAGTAATGGCAAGAAGCGAGGACCTTCTTCTTCGGATAGAACCATTAAAACACGGTCCATGGATGCAATTCTAGGGATACAGGAATTGGAAATTATTGAAGATGCAGATATGGAGACTACGAAGTTGCAATCGGATCTGTCACGCGTAATGCCTGATTCCACTCCACAACATACTGTAATTCGCACAGATCTTGGGAGTTGGTTGACTGCATCTGAGCAAGCTATGCAGGATGTGTTGTTAGGTAAGCATGCTTCTACTCCGATTTTGAGATCTCCTGTAATTGAACAACCTGTTGTACGATCTAGTGGAGAATCGTCAAAAGGAGTAAATCCTAATCTGAGCCAGGGGAGGAAACTTGGTGTCAAGATTGAACCTGAGGAGATTAACTTTTGGCAGCCTTCTATTGTTTGCTATGTTGTGGGAGCTAATCCTCCGGTTAGTATCTTGGATGGATTTGTAAGAAGGCTTTGGAAGGAAAATGTGGACAAAGTAGGCGTACTCTCACGAGGAGTTTTCATCATTCGATTCCATAATTTGGACTTTCGTGATCGAGTTCTTAATGGTGGGTATTTGTTTCTTGGCAAGAAGCCACTGATTATGAAGCCATGGAACTCGGTGGATGATTTTACAAAGGAGGATATTACTGTAGTTCCTACGTGGATTCAACTGGGAGGATTGGACATTAAGTATTGAGGTGAAAAATCTCTTTTCAAGATTGTGGGGCAAATAGGGCGGCCAATTCAAGTAGATAACATCACCAAATACAGAGATAGACTCTATTATCCTCGCATTCTTGTTGAGATCAGTATGGATCAGCAATTTCCAACAACAATCAGCTTCTTGAATGAGTTTGACCAAGAAATTGATTTGCAAGTTGAGTATGAATGGATTCCAATTATCTGTAAAAGTTGTTCTGGGATTGGGCATGAGGCTCAAGTATGTAGAAGGAAGAATCAAGGAAAACAAGTATGGGTTCCTAAACAATTGAAATGTGAGCCGAATTTGGTGCAGCCAGTAGTAGATGAGGAAGGTTTTCAGCGAGCAAACAAAGGAGTCAGGGTGACAGTTGTTTCTGCACCAGCAACGGTTATGACAAACCAGTATGCTATCCTGACAGAGGAACAAGAGGAAGAAAGAGTACGCAGGTTGAATACTGGAGAGGGGGGAGATCCCTCTGCAGGACATGGATAAGATTTTATGTTGGAGTGTAAGAGGGATTAACAGCCAACTTAAACATCGAGAGATTAAGCACTTAATCATTTCCAAGAAAGTTGGGCTAGTTAGTCTTCTTGAAACAAAGGTTAAGAATAAAAATATGGGCAATTTATATTCAAGTTTATTTTCTGGTTGGTGTTTCACTACTAACAATCCTTGGCTAGATAAGGGACGAATAATAGTAGCTTGGAATCCGAATATGTATACTCTTGATATTAGAGTTTGTACTAGTCAGTTCATTCATTGTTTTGCTCGAGCCACTCACACGGCAGGAAGTTTTTTTATCACCTTTGTATATGGCTTTAATGATGTGAAATTGAGGGATCAACTATGGCTGGATATTCAGGAGTTAGCTTTGAAGATTGATGAGGCTTGGATGATATTGGCAGATTACAATGAGATCTTGCATCAGAATGAAAGAGTTGGCAAGAAGACTATTATGAAACCTTCTCTGAGCCTTCGAGATTGCATGATCACTTGTCAAATGGAAGACTTGAAATATTCAGGGTGTTTTTATACATGGACAAACAAGCAAAGGTCTGAGGATCGAGTCTATTCTAAAATCGACAGGGCTATGGTTAACTTGAAATGGACAGATCAATACCCGAACTCTGAAGCAGTTTTTCTACCTGAAGATACATTTGATCACCGTCCCATTCTTGTTTCATTTTATTTGGTTGTGACTACTGGTAAGCAACCGTTCAGGTACTTCAGAATGTGGAAGGAAGCTTCATCATATGCAACTAAAGTTAGCATTAACTGGAATATATTAGCTTCGGGTTCTGAGATGTATAAATTAGTCCTGAAGTTAAAGAGACTTAAACAGATTTTCAGGGAAATAAATAGAGAAGTATATCATGACATTCAAAAGGCTGAAGCTCAAGCAAAGCATTGCCTGCTGGAAATTCAAGAAAGCTTGCACCAAGATCCCCTCAATGAGTCTTTAATTCGACAGGAGATATTGGCTAGGGAAGAATTTACTCGATTAAATAGAGCATATTTGTTATTTTTAGCACCAAAAGCAAAAGCCAGCTGGGTGATGAATGGTGATGAAAATACTGCTATTTTTCATGCCTCATTGAAAGCTAGAAGGATTCAGAATCGCATTTTCTCTATACACACTGAAGATGGTAACTAGGTGGATACAGTGGATGGTGTACAAAGAGCTTTTTTAGAATATTATCAAAATTTATTGGGGACTCAATTGCATAGTAGGAGGAAGGTGTCACAAGCTATTGTTGACTTAGGTCCAGTCATTTCTGAGGTGCATTCTAGGCTGCTGTTAGAAGCTTTTACAGCTCAGGAAGTTAAAGATGCCCTCTTCTCCATTCCAGGTCTGAAGGCCCCTGGTCCTGATGGCTATAGTAGTTTTTTTTATCAGGATAATTGGGATTTAGTAGGTGATGAGGTGTGTTCGGCTGTCTTAGACTTCCTAACCACGGGGAAACTTCTTAGAGAGATTAATGCTACAACCATCACCCTCATTCCAAAAACCAAATGTCCGACCAAAGTAAGTGATTTCCATCCCATCTCCTGTTGTAATGTGCTATATAAAATTGCATCCAAAATGATATGTGCACGGTTGAGAAGGGTTCTTCCGGATTTGATTGCAAAGAACCAAGGGGGTTTTGTTACATAGCTCACAATATCATGATTTGTCAAGACTTAGTTCAGCATTATGGAAGGAAGCATTGTAAGCCGAGTTGTATGATTAAAGTTGATTTGCAGAAGGCATATGACACAATAAAATGGGATTTTAAAGAGGAAATGCAAACTGCTTTTAAGTTCCTGAAGAAGATTATTCAGTTAATCATGATATGTGTTAGATCACCTAAATTCTCCTTATTGCTCAATGGCTCTCTGCATGGTTTCTTTGCAACTAAAAGGGGATTAAGGCAAGGGGACCCAATGTCTCCATTATTTTTTGTGTTAGGTATGGAGTATCTGTCTAGAATCATGATTAAAGTGGGATCTATATCTTATAAGTATCATGCTAAATGCAACTCCCTGAGATTAAATCACTTATGCTTTACGAATGACTTATTATTATTTTGTCATGGAGATTTTATCTCTATTCTATGGATGCTTAGAGGACTCAAACTGTTTTCGGGGACATCAGGTTTGGTACCAAACCAGAACAAATCTGCTCTATTCTGCAGTGGTATGGTGGAGGCTGAGGTAAATAGAGTGCTAGAAGCTTCAGGATTTGCTAAAAGCTATTTACCTTTCTGATATCTTGGTATTCCAATCTGTTCTAAGAAAATTTCTTCAGTGGAATGTGGCATTATTTTAGAGAAAATGGTGCATAGAATCAGGCAATGGAGCTCTCGAAATTTATCTTATATGGGCAGAGTTACATTAATTAATGCAGTTCTTCTTTCTATACACTTCTATTGGGCCCAAATCATGATATTGCCGAAGAGGATACTGAAGGAAATTGATGCCATTTGTAGAGCCTTTCTTTGGAGAGGAATGAGTGATCATGCAGGGCCTGGTCTTGTTGCTTGGCATAACATTTGTAATTCTAAGACAGGTGGAGGATTGGGTTTTAAGAGGGTTGTGGACTGGAATATTGCAGCTATGGGGAAATATATATGGGCAATTGCTTCCAAAAAAGATAATTTGTGGGTTAAATGGATTCACAATAAATATTTGAAGCAATTGGATTGGTGGGAATATAAAGCTCCCTCGGCTTGCAGCTGGTATTGGAGGAAAATGGTGGCTGTTAAGGATATTTTTAAAGCAAAAATAGATTTGACATCCTTTTCAGTTATGAAATTCAGTATTAAAACAGGTCATGACTTGTTGTTTGCTTCACCTCTCAAAGTGCATTGGGCAAAGTTTGTTTGGGAGAGATTTTCTATACCAAAGCACAGGTTTATACTTTGGTTAGTTATGCTTCAGAGATTGCATACCAGGGTCTTCATTCGCAATTACAACTCAACTATAGATCCATCTTGTCTATTCTGTGGAGAACATAATGAAGATATTCAACATCTCTTTTTTCAGTGTAAATATAGCAAGCAATGTCTATTACAGGTGAAGAAATGGCTGGGTTGGATAGTAAAAGCAGAGGATTATGAGAACTTGCTGCAATGGATATTCAAAACAAGGAGATGGAGCAGATTTCGAAAGAGTATCTTGACAGCTGTTGTTGCTTCCTTGATTTATCACATTTGGAGAGTGAGGAATGACATACTATGGTCACAAAAGGTTTGGTCTACAGCTCATACGGTCCAAGCAATACAAAGAGATATTAGTATGCGAATATACACTATAATACCAAACAAGACAAATCATTTAGATATAGATTGGTTTCATGCTATTTGTAAAAATATGTAGCTGATGTATAGAAGATAGGTATATTGGGGAGTTATAGAGTTGGAATCATTTATGGAATTTGTACATGAATTGGTTTTGAGCAATACAATGATCTTATTCACCAAAAAAAAAATTGTTTATTATTTATTAATTAAAGTCGGTTGAAACAACCAAGGACCCCGTCAAAATGGGATATTTCTCATGTACGATCCATGAGCCTATAAATAAATTGCTCATGGCATCATTTGAGGGGACTAATCATTTTGAGACTTTAGGATTGTTACTTGGGGCATTCTTGGGGCATTGTCTAAGAGAGCTTAGAGAGAGAAAGCTTGTATTCTCTAGAGAGAGAAACTCTGTATTTTTCTACTTACACTTAAGAAACTCAGTTGGCTCAAGTTCATCTGATGTGTAGGATACATATATCACAATTTCAAGTGGATTAGGCTATTACCAACAAATTGGGACTGAACCACTAAAAAAATTACGTATGTTATTTACTTTCTATTCAAGGTTTATTGTCATTTTTGCGTTTACTCGTAGTTGGCAAAAATCGTAGTCAACAATAGTATTTAAATGATATAGATAAAAAAATAGAAAAGTTAATGTATGGTTTAATGTAAAAGATAAAGGTAAAATAGAAAAAAGTGTATTTTTGAAATGTATTTTAAAAGATGAATTAGATTCATTGGTAGTGCTCCAAGTTTTGCCATTAACTTTGGAGTTTGGGTCAGAGTTGTTTGTTGTTTATCTTTATTGTACTGGTATTTCAAGGATTAGGTTGGCACCTATATATAAATCAATGTTGTATAATCTCAAACAGAAGATATGTTTTTCAAGTTATTTGTTCGGACGATTTGTTATCAATATCAACTAAAGAGGTAGAACAACATATCGAAAGGATCATGAAATGGTTATATACAAGCTTGGGAAAGTAGTCAACATTTGATCACAAAAGCTGCTTTATTTTCTATACTCATTCCTGAACATGGATTTAATGAAGGCCAATACAATCAATCTGTACCTCTGAGAAACTGAAGAACTATAGTAAATTGTATCAAGGACAACAATAGAATTCTTTTAAAAAGAAAAGGCAAATGCAATTTCTGTTGGACTAATTGGCACCAGCCATAACTATATATTACAAAATAATCATGGAAGAAAATGAGGCACTAAAGCAGAATAATGTAAAAGAAATAACCTTCATTTCTCTGCATGTTTCCAAACACTCTTGAGAGGCCAAGATGACAACCACATCTTTCATGGACATCCACCGCTGGCCATGATCATTGATCCGAAAGGGGTCCTTTGTTCTTATCTTCCTCGTGGATTTACTAGCTGAGAAAATACAGCACTTGTGGCAGCGTCTTCTGCATCATCATCTGTAACCGAATTATGATCAATCATACTCACACTGTTATCAAATGGCTCAATGGGAGTCAACTGGATGCCTGGGATATGGTTTGTGCTGTTATCTTCAGGTTCCATGAGTGCAGATGAGGTCTCCTCAAGCTGAAGAGCATATTCAAGATTCCATAACACATCACCCATAGATGGCCTGTCAACACCGTACTCAGCTAGGCACTTCTCGGCTGTTTCGCCAAACTTCTTAAGAGAAGCCATGTTTACCTTCCCAGCCAAATTTGGGTCCATGATATGATCTAGCATTCCCTTCTTCTGCCATGTCATTGCCCATTCTGCTATGTTGACTTGCTCCCTGGGAAGAACGGGGTTTAGAGCAGGTCTTGTGCAGAGAACTTCCATTAGTACCACCCCAAATGAATACACATCTGATTTCTCTGTAAGTTGCTGCCTCCTGAAGTATTCAGGGTCAAGGTAACCAAAGCTACCTTTCACAGCTGTACTTACGTGGGTCTGATCAAGGGAAGGACCTGTTTTTGACAGGCCAAAATCAGCAACTTTGGCAACAAAATTCTCATCCAAGAGGATGTTTGTTGTCTTCACATCTCGGTGAATGATGCTTTGAGTAGCCCCAGTGTGAAGATAGTGGAGCCCCCTTGCAGCACCGATACAAATTTCTAGCCGTTGCTTCCATGATAGGTGCGGTAGATCTGTTCCATACAAATGGCTCCTCAGAGGTCCGTTGGCCATATATTCATAGACAAGAATCATTTCTGACCTTTCATCACAATACCCAATAAGAGACACAAGATGACGATGGCGGAGCTTGGATAGCATTTCAATCTCAGTTCTGAATTCAGCAAGACCCTGTTCAGATCTGGGATTTCCTCTTTTAACTGCTACTTTCGTCCCATCTTCAAGTGTTCCCTTGTAAACCCTACCAAAACCACCGACCCCGAGAAGTAGGGTCTCATCAAACTTGTTGGTTGCATCTAGGATCTCTTGAAACATAAACAAACGACCAAGATTGGATGAAGCCAACGAGATGCAGCTAGCTGTTGCACTTTTCTGCGAAGTCGTGGACATTTTTGTCATGGTCTGAGAGTTACCATACAAGGGCAGAGGAAGCCATGGATGCCCTTGATTAGGAGTAGTCTTTGACTTGCGGGAAGCCAAGCAGCAATAACAAACACCAATTAATGCCACAGCAGCCACAGCTCCTACAGCAGAACCAATTATGATTCCAGTCTTCCTGTTCTTTGAAGGTGAACTAGGAAGGATTTTGTCAACAGATGCAAGGCCATCCAAGCTTCCAGCTTCATTGCTAATCTTTATAATCTCCAATCCATTCATAATGGCATCAGTAACATCAGCAGCTGAATCTGGACCAACACTAACTGTCAAGCTATCTGAACCTTCAGATGAATTGGAAACATAGTCTTTGTAAATTGGCACATCCAAATCACCAGTAATGGATGACATATCGAAACTTGTAAGTGCAGCATCATCATTTATGTAAAGATTGAAAACTAGAGTGTTCAAAGCCTTGCTCACAATATCACAGAAATGTACCCGAACAAAATACATATAACTTGGATTGACAGTGAAGACCCAAGTTATGTTAAAGTTTTCATTGGTAACATTTGACTCTCCCATGGATTGAGCAGTAGCATAAACCCAATTTGGCGCCGTTTCCGGTGTGACAGCAGCAGGGTATTTGATGTTGATAGGATTTACTGAAACTTTCACTGCAGAACTATTCACATGAAGATATTTCTCATCGTCCTCCCATGTTCTTCCAAGCGTATCATTCTGAGAAGTAATCAAAGGACCTCCCATGTTTAATCGGTAAACAGTCTCAAATGCTAATCCAGATAGACCACTGAAAGGAGAAGATGGATTGACAGCCAATGCCTGGTCAGGTAGAACCGAATCCGGAATAGAGACAACCTCAATTGCGTTAACAAACGCAACTGAGTCATTTGATGGAATGAAGGAGAGAGTCAAAACATCCGATGTCACATTGATGGCATACTCCTTGAACATGTAAGAACCATTGTAGTTCTTGAAACTGAAGTCGTTCAAGAGCACAAAGTCATCAGTAACTACACTCATTGAGGCAGAGGCCAAGTTTTGGCCTGATTTTTGAAGAGGAAAGAAATAAAGGCGGATCCAATGCCGGCCTTCCTGTTTAATGTCGAATTTGAAGGAACCAATGCCCGTGAATATTCGAGCAGATTGGTAAATTGGAGAAGGGACACCAGAATTTGAGGTAGCAACTATAGAAGTTCCAGTTTTTAGAACAATAGAAGAATGGTCTGAATCAGGAACAAAAGTTCGACCTTGAAAGGTGACATTTCCAGATGAACCACAAGTAATTAAGTAGTTATCAAGAGGATTGAACAAGGCAGATGATCTACAACCCATAAATAAAACAACAACTAGAACCATAGGTAGCCATTGAACTAGCTTCATTTTCACTAATAATTAAAACCCCAGATCCTCAATAATCTAATGAACTTCCAAAAGAATACCTAAGCTCCCAACCCAACAGCCCAAATAACTTCCAGAACTAATACCCAACCACTCTACCAAGATTTCAAATTACAAAAGTTACATTCCCTCAAATTCACAATCACAACCCAACCACCCAGTTCTTCAATAACTAATACAAAGAATACCCAACTTCAGAAACCCCAGATCTAAATCAATGCCAAATAAACATTAGCAATGGAAAACAAGACAAGAGCTTAAACTTTGCTCAAACATAACAGCACCAGACACTTTGTTTAGAGTAATCCAAAATAAAGAAGACAAGAACTTTAGTTATCTCAGAATTCTTACCTCATCCAAAAACAAAGTGGAGAGAGAAAGAGATAGAAAGACAATTGGGTTATCCTTGAATCAAAAAGCAAGTAAAACCCAGTTGAGACAACATGAAATGAATCCCACCAAGCTGATGTTTTTCTCTTTTGGTCCGGCTATGGCCACCCTTTCCAGGCTGTTGATTAGGCTGTCATTTACAGAGGCGGAAAAGATGGAGAGGACCCACTAAGAAGAAAAAGGTATAAAACTTCAAACCTCCATATACTCTAACTCTGCACCAATCCCATAAACCCAACCAAAAAAAAAAAACAGCTGTTTTCCTAAAGATATTGGTTTGATGGATACCCAGAATCTTAACGAGGGATACAAATAAAATAATAACAGAAAAACGCCATGAGAGAGAGTTCTACCACCTCAAGACTCACAAACTTAACTTGTAAAATTGATTTATTTCATTATATTTTGTTTTAAAACAATTAAAATATTAAATGATTTTAGAACTGTTTGGTTGATGTGCTGGGACCAAACAGCAGTGGGGACCCGCTAATACGCGGCTTTGAGAGGCAGAGCAAGCTAGCGGCGCTGATGCCACTTGACTTGACGGCTCTAGCGACCTTTTTCCTCTGGGCTTGTTCTTCTTTAACGGTCACTTGACGGCGTTACAAGCATATAATAAAACTCTTGGTTTTTGGCAATGAAATTATGGACAATGCGAAATAAAAAAAAGTAAATGCTTTTCGCATCTTTAAACATTTAATTAAAATAAGATCTATTATTTTTTTTTAAATTTGACGAAAATTTTCGAACCAAGGTTGATAGAACTAAACATGAAAAATGACCAAAAAGTTTGATCATATCTTCCTTTTCTTCCCCTACATGTGTTTATCAAACAAGATAAGAAAAGAACAAATCTTTTTTTTTTCCTTTTTCCTTCTCCTCCTCTTTTACCTCTACACTTTTTTTTTCCTATTTTATCAAACGAGTATAAATGTATAATAGATTGTGATAGGACCAAAGTAGCATTATAGTGGTTGCACATAATATCGTATGTATCTTTCTTTATACATAATAATTTAAAATGTGAGGATAAATATACTATATACATGTATGGATGCCAGCCAAAACCTTAACCATTTGATATGTAGAAATGGTAACATTTGCCAGACACATATATATCTCCTTGACCCACTCTATGCTACCATATCTCATGGGATGTTTAAATATTTTTGTAATTAAACTACGAGTTCCAAGTATTTATTTTCAAGGTCTTGTCCATTCAATCGATGATTAGATAATACGTGCATATATATCATTTTTATTGTTAATTATATGTTTACTTCACCCAAGGTGTATAGCACAAATTTGCAATAAGTCAACAAAAGCTTCAATTTGTAACTTGAGAGTAGCTAGGCTAGTAGCATATAATAATGTAGAATATGGATTGATTTGTTGATATATGTCGCCAAATGACAAATAAAACCATGTGATACCACGTTTTAAAAATAAGTAAAAATGAAATGAATTGTTAAGACTTTAATCCTACGTACGTACGGTAGCTATACTAAATAATAATCATAAGGATATATTACAAGAAACTAAGGTCTTAAAACGCATGTGGTAACCATTATAACTTTATGAAAAAAGATGTGTTATGTCTCTTAATATTTTATAATGAAATGTGATATATAATTAGTGTGTGTCTCGACTCGAACAAAGAGATCAATTAAAGTGATAATAAATAATTGACAAATTATATATCAAACTAATAACGGGGTTTTTATAAATCTCTCTTATTTGTTTTTCCCACTTGATATGGGGAATGACTTGTCAATATTTTAATAAGAGTAATTGACGGTGAAAATATTTAAGTTTTTTTTAAAATTAGTAGTTTAATATCTAATATTTTTTTACGGCATAATACATTTTCTTGACAACCTTAGTTACCTCACCGTCATCTGTCATTTAGACTGTCAGATGTCGATTTTTTTATTGAACCACGCCATTTAAAATTTACCCAATCATTTTCTTGTCTTGTCATGTCACCTAAAATATGCCAAATCACTATTTTATGTCATGTCACCATTTTATTGATTTACACATAAATTAAAAAAAAAATTAAAAATTATTAAAAGAAAATTCAAAATTTTATATAATCCAAGAAGGGCAACCCTATATGACCTAGTCATTTTGATTGATGAAGATGAACATTCTGTATTTTTTTAGTTTTAGACGGATGTTGGAGAAGATGAAGATGTTGAAGTAATGTTTTATCAATATTCAAAAATGCAAATCTATTTTGTTCATCAATATGTTCATAGACATACTAAGATAAACACATATTTGTTCGTCCATACAACCCAGATTTGTTCATCCATACAACTTAGATCTGTTCATCAATACAACCTAGATTTATACCAGAATTGTTCATGAATACAACCCAGATTTGTTCAACAAAGATTATGCCAAAAATCAAACTACAAAAACACATAAATACTTCAACCAGATTTATTCCCCAATGCCTAAATGAACCCATATTTTCTCATCCAAACAAAGCAATTTCATAATAGGTCTGAACAATGAAAAAAAACCCAAAAACATCAGATACATCCAACCTCGTCTAACCCTCGTTGCACCCAAGACGCCACCCAGCAGTAGAGATCCACCACAAACACACACATCTAAATACTAAATCTAAATCTCATACCAAAACTTCCTTCAAAACCCTTCATCCCAAATCCCCAAACCATACACAAATGTAATGCCCCAAAATCCCTAATGAGGTTTAATGGTTGGATTAGTAGACCGGGAGGGTCATAATTAATTTATTATGTCATTAAATAATTATATGCATGTTTATGTGAATTATATTATTATATGATGATAATTGCATGCATGTAGGTCCACATTTCATTTTAAGGGTATCTTGGTAATTTGGCTCGTTGAGGACATATTTGTATATTTTCATGCATGTTGGTGAATTATTGATGAGACCACATTATAATGTGGATTTGTTCAAGTTATTCGGCATGAGACGATCTTTGAATACAAGTTAGCGGTTTGGTCATAACAAGATTAATTTCGGGGCTCGGGGTAAGTCTCGGGGTAATTTGATGATTAGTGCATTACCGGGAATTAGAGGGTAATGGGATATGATTTATTAATATTTGAGAGTATTGGGAATAACAGGAATTGGAGGATGTTAATTATGATTAACGGGATTAGACGGGAAATGACGATTTCGCTCTTGGTGGCTGTTAAGGAAATAAATTAAGCTTGGGGGCATTTTGGTCATTTGACCTTAGGTTATATATTAAGTTGGAATAAGGCAGCAAAACAGAGTACTCTCATTCCACTCCCACAATCATCTCCTCTTCTTCTTCTAGGTTGGATTTTTTAAGCTCAATTTGAGGGTTCAAGTTTGGGAGTAAGGCTTAAGGTTTTAGGATAATGTTCAGCCATTGAAGGGAAAGCAAACATAAGTTTAAGGTAATGATTCAACCATGAATTTTCTAGTTTTACTCGGTTTTGATTTAGCTTTTTAAGCTTAAAGTTTTGATTATAGAAGTGGTTATTTGAGGTGATTTTAATTGGTTTAAAGCTTGGGTTTTGTGGTTAAACTAGTGGATATGATGTGTTGATGGTAGGTTTTGATTTTGGGTTGGTTTACTGGAGGTTTGGTGAAGGTTTTTGGTTGGTTTTAATGGAGAAAATGGTAGGGGTGCTGGGTTCGTGGGGTCAAGTTGTGACTCACTAGGCCAAGTCGCGATTTGGATCCAAGTCAGAGGCTCCTTGGGCTCAGTGAGGGAGGCACGCCGCGACCCAGCATGGGTCAAGTCGCGGCCCGCCCCTAGCTCTTCTTGGTGGTGCTCTCTGTTTGAGGGCAAGTCGTGACCCTCTGAGACAAGCCGCGACTTGCCCTTCCTATTTGAACTAAGAAGGGTTTTTCAAGGGTTTTAAGCTCGGGATTTCAATTCTTAAGGCTTAGGATCAAATTTACTAACCGTGTTAGTAGGATTCGAGCTCTCGGGAGCGAGGTTTTAGATTATAAACCTTTTATTATTGATTTTATTGATGGAATCCCATATTTGGTTATGACTAGGTTACCGCTAAGGGACCAAAGGATCGATCGTTCTCAATGGTCGTTCTTTTATTATTTCACGCTCGAACCAGAGGTAATAAAACTGCACCCAGTATGTGACATGCATGGTTATTAATAAGGCATGTTGAGTGCTCTATATGTGGACATTGATTGCATATTAAATGCTTAGCAATCTTGATTATCTGTGAATGGCACTGGCCTATGAGTTAGGAATCGGCAATGGTGTCAATATTGACTGTGAAGCTGTGACTTATTAGTCAAGTTCGGCAGTGGTACTGAGCACTGGCCGTATGGAATTGACCTATGAGTCAAGAATGGTATTAGCATGTTAAACGCAAGCCAAAAAGATTAGATCTAATCGACATAAGCATTATCGTCATAAGCATGAAATGCTTGACCGACCTTAAGTTCGATGAAAAACAAAAGCGCTTGTCTAGTTTAAAGGTTAGTTACTTAGAGTCGGGGCCAGAAGGCCCAAGTGACTGTATTGTCACATGGCTATGGGTGCGGAGCCCAAGTTCGTGACTCACTCATCAGTCACTTATCTGATTCAAGTTTGTGACTCCATAGTCATTCATCTGGTTTAAGTTCATGACTTACTCATTAGTCACCATCTGATTGGGGCTACACGCCCCAGCATGATTATTAGAATCTCGATACCATCTAATTAGAGCTACACGCCCCAGCATGATTATTACAATCTTGATATTATCTTATTAGGGCTACAAGCCCAATATGATTATCATAATTATCATTTGATATTGTATACATGCAGTAATGAGTTTTCTTGCTAAGCTTTGGCTCACGGGTGCTATGTGGTGCAGGTAAAGGGAAAGAAAAGCTCACCCAGCCTTGAGTGGAGAACTTAGGTGGCGATGTGTACATATGCGGCCAGTTGACCACCACTGTAACACCCCAACTCCAGGGACCGCTACAGTGCACATTGCAAACAGTGCTATACTCGCTAATCGAGTCATTTGGCCATAAACGTGTGACTAAGCATGATTAGCGGTTTAGGGGTTAAAAACTTTGGTTAAGATATAACGTTTCACTAGAACATTTACTGTATACATTG
Organism: Humulus lupulus; assembly: GCF_963169125.1. Taxonomy (NCBI): domain Eukaryota; kingdom Viridiplantae; phylum Streptophyta; class Magnoliopsida; order Rosales; family Cannabaceae; genus Humulus; species Humulus lupulus. Next base: position 155,422,637 of record NC_084798.1, on the reverse strand, counting down.
GGATCCCAAAAATATAATTTCAGAGTTTATTACAATAAAGTGTTTACAACAGGCCGTTCTAAGCGGCAAAACAGGGTTCAGCCCTAGTTCCACTTTCAAACCTCGCCCAAGTATTGGTCGAGCAGCTGCATATGTACATGTCATCACCTAAGCTCTCCAACTCAAGGATGGTCCAGCTTCCTTTTGCCTTTACCTGCACCACAAAGCACCCGTGAGCCGAAGCCCAGCAAGAAAGCTCATATGCTCATAAACAGTCATATCATGATATCAAATCATATCTGGCATGCCTAGCATTCATAGCTCTACTCAGCATGCAAATGAATTCAAACAGATGCTGGGGTATCCAGAACAAGAAGTCATGGCCTTCTGATTGGAGGACTATCAAGTCAATCCTAATCAGATGAGTGTCGCAACACCTGAGGTTCTGGTAAGCCATACTGAGTGACCGACAAGCGAGTCACTAATTCAAGTGGAAGGGTGGCTGTTGGGTAAGCCTCTAACCTTCAACAGGTTCTGGTAAATCATACTGAGTGACCAACAAGTAAGTCACTGGGGCCTCAGTGCCCAAGCCATGCATATGATGATCAAAATGATCATGCAGAGCTCATAGCTCTGATCAAATGAGTGAATATCACTTGACGTTCTGGTAAACCATACTGAGTGATTGACAACCAGGTCACTAGGGGCCCAGTGCCCATTTCTTGCAATGGCTCTACATGACTAGCCTCTGGCTAGATAAATGCTTGTTTATATTCATCGAACTTGAGGTCGGTCCTGCATTAATGCTCTTTGAGTCATTCAATGCAGAGGGTTGATTAGGTCCAATCGACATAGCTTGCACTACACACTAGGGTTGTCATGACTAGTGAGTTAGTACAATGTGACCAGTGCCCAGTACCACTGCCGAACCTGACTAATGAGTCACGGCTTCACAGTTGTACTAACACCTTTGCCAATTCTGACTAATGAGTCAGCCCTGTGTGACCAGTGCCCAGTACCACTGCCGAACCTGACTAATGAGTCACGGCTTCACAGTTGATACTAGCACCTTTGCCAAATCTGAATAATTAGTCAGTACCATGCACAGGTAAGCAATGCTATCAATGTGTATCACATGCCAATTATCCCAAGAATAGGGCATTCAGCATGCTTACTAAACAGTTGCTAGCATAATTATGATCATGCACAAACTCAGAGACTCAAGCTCTGGCCAATCTCATATTCATCATTCATGGCATGCCCTAATCACATGTTTCTCATGCTTCACATACACCACACTTAATCATCCAGCATGCCTCAGTAATAATCATATGCGAATGGGAAAGATTGCAAAGCATTCATTATGCTATCAATGTTTACATTTAAACATCCAACATGCATCAATCATAGCCATGCATGTCATATATGGGGTGCAGTTTTCTTACCTTGGGTTCGAGCGAGAATTAATAAAAGAAACGACATTTGAGAACGATCAGCTTTTAGTCCTTTAGCGGTCACCTAGTCATAACCAAACATATAGGATACCATTAATAAAAATGACCAACATAGGTTCCCAAACCAATATCTAGCCTCCGGGACATCAATCCCCACTTAACCGGGTACTAGGATCAACCCCGAGCCCTTAAGCTAGCATCCCCAAGCCAAAAACCTATTTTTGGCCAAATCTGCCTTGATGGGCCGCGGCTCACCATAGCCATGCCGCGGCTCATCCCCCTGACAGAGGCATAATTTCCTCAGAAACCACTTTAGGCCGCGGCACACAAAAGCCAGGCCGCAGCTCATTACCCCGATCAGCCCAAAAACCAGCAACGCACCAGCAAACTCCCCTGCGTTTTTCCTCTCAAACCAGCCCATCAAATCAACTCAAAACCTCTTCCAAACACTCATTTAAACCTCCAAACATCACCCATAACTCACCCACATCAAAACCCAAGTTAAACATCAATTAAACTCCCATTAATTCCCAACTAACACATCAAAATCACAAGCTGAAACTTAAAAGAAAACATAGTATAATCAGACTTTCATGGCTGAGTTTCCTTACCTCAAGCTCGGTTTTCAATCCCCTTCAATGGATGAATCAAGTTCCTAAGCCCAAACCTTGATTTCCTAGCTTGTTCCTTCAAATTGGCTCTCAAAATTCCGAAGGAAGAAATAAGGGAAATGGTGTACGGCAAAGAGAGAAGGATGAGGATGTTGATGCTCTGTTTTGGTTCTATTTTTTCTACAGCCTTCTAATTGATACATATCCCTTGCCAAATGACCTAAATTCCCCTAGGTCACTTAAAAGCTTCTAAACACTTCCAAGGGTAAAATCGTCATTTCCAACCTATACCGTTAATTATAATTAACGCTCTCCAATTCCCGCTATTCTCAACACTCTCAAATGCCAATAAATCACATCCCATTACCCTTTAATTCCCAGTAATGTTCTAATCATCAAAGTGACCCCGAGACTCACCCGAGCCCCGAACTTAGACCCGTTATGACTAGACCGAACACTTACATTCCCATGATCGTCTCATGTCGAATGACTCGAACCAAACCACATATGATGTGGTAAAATTATAATTCACCCATATGCATAAAATTACACAATCACGCCCCCAACGGCCAAATTACCAAAATGCCCTTGCATTTAAAATATGAGCCCATATGCATACATTCACCATCATATAATAATATAATTCACATAAACATGCATATAATCATTAAATATCATAATAAATCAATTATGGCCCTCCCGGCCTCCTAATCAAGGTCCTAAACCTTATTAGGAAATTTGGGGCATTACAACCACGACCAAGGTGTATCTCAAGGAACTATGGGTTAACCCTATATTTTGCTGCTTAGGTCGGCGGGTTGTAATTTTTACACTGTAATGACCATTTTGGATTGTAAATAACTTGTAAACGCTTTTATGGGCCCATGTACAGTTTTATGTTTTAAATAAAATATATCCATTCCTTTTAATAGATTTTTTTTACCCTGGCCTATTAATAACACCTAGTTGCACGTTTATAACCAAATGACTCGTTTAGCGAGTTAAGCACGGTTTAAAGTTCACAGTAACGGTCTTGGAGTAACCAGAGCGTTACAACAGATCTCCCAGATCTTAGTTTGTTTAAAAATAAATAAAATAATGAAATAATTTTAGCCATTTCCCATCCAACCAGCACCCCACTGTTTCTCGCCCACCCCCAACGAAACTCCAAAACTCATCTCCATCGCACCAAAACTTGTCCCCATCGCACCAAGTCTCGTCCCCATCGAAGCACTATCGCTCATCTAAGATGCAGCAGATATGAAGCCTGCAGATGTCATCCCCATCCGAGTAGATCTCGCCCACCCCCTTTGCACAAGATTTGAAGCTTCGGCGGTGCTCTGAACACTAGTGGGCCTAAGAAGAAGAAAGGGAGAGCAAAAAGGGAGAAAATGGTCATATAATAAAAATAGAGAGAAATCGGGAGAGAAGAACCCATAAAAAATGAAGAAAAATGTGAAGATGAAAAATGGGGAGGAAGAAGTATCGGGAGAGAGGAAGAAGATAAAGAAAAAAATAAAGATATTTAGTCTTAATTTTTAATTGTTTTTACTTTTTTTATATATCTTTAATAATTATTTAATTACTTTATCTGATTTTTAAAAATTTAAAAATTAAGAAAATAATTTTTTTTTAAAATTATGTGACGTGACATATTTTTAATGACTAGGACTAATTTAAAAGACGTGGCCCAACCAAAACTCGACATTTAGTAGTCTAATTGGCAGATAAAGGTAAGGTACCTACAATTGTCAAGAAAGTGTGATGGAATGTATTTATGCCATAAAAAAAAGTTAGTTATTAAACTGAAAATTTGAAAAACTTAAGTATTTTCGCCACCAATTACTCTTTTAAAATGTGAAAGTGATTTACTACCTAAGTATTGTGAACTTAATGAATTAGTAAGTCAAGATTCAATGAAAGCTTAAAGAACTTGTAAAAAGAATCACACAAAGTAATTTTTACAAGGTTCACCACTACACAAAGTAATGGCTAATCCTTGGGACCTAGTCTAGAAAAAGAAATCCACTAAGATAAAAAATGCAAGTTCTACAATCTGATTTTACATTAACAACAAGAAAATCTTTTATACTTGTCTCTCTTGCAAATTTCCTTAGATTGAATATTTCAAGTCTTCTCACTTGAACTTTCACAGATCTGGTCTTCTTTCAATACTTCATCTAAAGAACACTACTGTCTATCATGAATGAACATTCTTTGAAGCTCAGAGCTCTTCAACCTGTCAAAACAACAAACCACAAAGAAACCAAAATACAAACCCTAGCAAAGCTAAGTTTCTCACAAAAACATCAATAATAGTTCTTACTGACTCACCGAATCAAGATCACACATACATCTTCATAGACCTCACTATAACAGAAAACTGTTAGGAATTTTAACACAACAAGAAATATCCCAAACCACAATGAAGTCAATTAACCATAACAAAAATTTTAATACAAGCCACGTAATCAACAAGAAGACGTTAGGACTACACCGAGCTTCCAAATGCAACTGGCAAAACAACAGATGAATCATAATATTGCCAAAATACAAACAACAGAAAGTATGACACTTACAAAATGTAAATTCCATTTTTGGCAAATTATATTTGACAAAATATTTTTTGATTTATTTCCTGTAATCTCGACATTCAATTGAAGATTATTTCATTTTTATTATGTGCACATTTATGTTCTGATTATATAAAAAGTTGATTATATCAATCTATTCTATTTATAGAAGGTTTGACAATTTACTTAGTATTTAACATATGAATCAAATAATAAATTTTGATTTATTTTATATCTGGGTGATTTTATTTGACAACCTGATTCTTATGACCAGATTTCAACAGATAGGATGAGATTGATCCTCATAAAAACCGAAGATAGGATCTTGCAATGACAGCTCAAATACGGACTGTTCTGTAGCTACAGACAGTCTATCTGTTTCCTCATATCACGGATGATTCAATGTAATTGATTGGTTATTTAAGGAAACATTTTCTAGTGAGTTGTGTGCGTTCAGACCTAGTAAAGGCTGTCTTATGTGAGTATGTTTGTGTATAAATACTTACTATTATCCTTGTTTTCCCCTGGACACGTGGCATGACATAATGGGTCCATGGGCTCCCTCAAAGAGATCCAGGCCCATTCTAAGCCCGATGAACAAGGAAGAAGAATGTCTTGATAGCCCAATCGTCAATGAGCCCAATAACGTTCAATAGGTGCGACCATAACCAGGTAACCGGGACCAAGATGCAGGCCTAACTCATATTGCTGGTCCCAACCTACCCATATCCTCCGGGATGCCAATAGAGGTAGCAGGCTCACTAGTCTGGGAATAGACCTTGCCAAGAATGAACCCAAGTCCTGGTGAACGAACTAGGACTTTGGTAGATAAACTAGGACATTAGTGAAGGAACCCATACCAGACGTCCGGATAGGGCAAGTTTGATCTTCCCTAACGTTGACATGTCCCCAAGAAACACGGAAGTTGGTCTCCTCAACTAACCTGCAAAAGAGGTTACACATGGAATGTACGCTGCTCCTAGGAAACAATACTGCCACTACTCTGACAGATTCAATCCCCAGGATCCTCTTAAAATCCCACGCAGACCAATCTGAGAGTACGTACTACTAGGAGTTGTACGGCTTGGCCACGCCTAAGCTGGCCTAATGGGCTCTGATTACTATGTTTTATTTAGCAACATCCTTTGTATTATGCCTCCATTAGCGAGCAAACCATGATTACATCCCTATTGGGCCCGGATTAGTCCGGTCCAAGCCCATTGCACCTGACTGCCTATAAATATGACCAATTGTGCACTGTAGTGAGGATCCCAGATTTTCTCTTGTAAGCAATTACTCTGCTCAAACTTGCATAAAACTCCATTGTCAAAAAGCTCTCTAAAACCTAATACAATAGACTCGTAGACTAAGGATTATTAACGCCTCAACCACGTAAAAACTCTGATTGTTTATCTTCGATCCTGTCTTTCTAGCTCTTATGTCTCATTATATTTCTAGTTTTCGAAAAAATCGATAAACATTTTGGTGCTTTCATTGAGAGCTGAAGGAAGATTGAGTCAATCTCTGTTAGGAACAAGTTTCCTAACACGTAGCGGAATTGTGTGATGGGTTGGCCCAGTGTACAACAAGAATTTTGTAACATATTTAAACTACTTTTAAATATGTGGATCCATTAATATACATACATTAATTATAAAAAAGAAAAGAATAAAAGACATACATCTTGATGCCTATCAAGTGTCCTTGCTATCTTTTCGTAAAATAAACGATCTTCCTATCCAAGCTGCTCCCAGGTACTTACACCACGATCTTCCATAACGTTCTCTACACCTCAAGAAGTGTATGGGCACTTAGAGAATAAAGGAAGGTATAATTATGATTCAACTTGATGTACTCAACACATGAGATCAAGAGAATAGGCCTGAGATTGGTTCTCTATCTTTTTCAGGGAGAGATGGAAAGTATCGTTCTTTTCTTTTAGAGTGAATAATTAAGTATATAGTTATTTTCTGATAAGTCTAACTTATATAGAAAAAATTTAAATTTAAAAATAAATATGTAACCAATTACAATTTATCTTTTAATTAATTAATTATCTTATTAATGAAAATATCAAAACTATCTTTTTTGAATTTTTCATTAATTAATTAAATAAAAGTGAAAAAAATCCACTCCCTGATTTCTATAGTTGCACGCCACACATAGTCCAGGGACTGTGTGTGTCGTGCAATACCCCATAAAATAGGGGGATTTATTTTTCTCAACCATTATTTAATTATTTTAATAATGTAAACATAAAAACTAACTTTTGACTTATCCATTATTTAATTAATTAAATAGAAGTGAAAAATCCAATCTTGATATTTTACTGAGCTACACACCCCAAGTGAGTCCCTGGGACTCCTTGGTGCGTGTAGCTCCCTACAAAATAGGGTCCAAGATTTTTTTCCATAATTATTTAATTATTTATTCAAACTACATTATCAGTTAAAATCCAACAACTTGATAATTAATTCAAATTTGAATCTGTTGACGCAGTTTTTCACCAACAGTGTATTACGAAAATTAGCTGGAATAAATTAGTGCTTAAGGGTAAACTGTAACAAGAATAATAACTCTTAAAGATGCTTAGAATGGTATAGTAAGAACACTCATTCCTTTTTACGTGGTTCAGAGGTTAAAATCCCCCTAGTCCACGAGTCGATATTATTGATGTATGTCTCTCTATATTTTGACAGAATATTTGCATTACATAAAGAAAACCCAACCCCTTTTCTATCCAAGGTCTTGGTATTTATAGAAGAACCATCCCATGATAGGTGTTGGGGTTGTCACGTGAATGTTCATCCCTTTTTGTGACCTGTCTTCTACAAATGATGAATATTACAATATATCTTAAGGTAAGGTCTAATCATTAGGTAAAAATGATCATGGGCCGCCTGGCATAATCAGACACGTGATGTCTGATTACGCACGTTTATATTACGTGTCCAAGAATTCAGGGATAAATGGACATGCGATGTTTGACCACGCATGTTTATAGATAACGTATCTAGCTTAATAAACTAGTGGGCGTGGCAGGTGGTCAAAGGACTCCGACCTGTGCATTATACCAACTTGTGTCCATGAGCTTGTAAGTTATATCCATCTCCAGCTCCTACTTTAATGTTTCATGCTCCTCAGCTCGTGTTATTATCTGGGGGGTCACACTGCCTCCGCTGAGGAGATATCAACTTGCGGGTCCCGTAGAATTGTTCTTAGATAGCCAGTTGTACTTGAGCTGCATAAAAGATCCGGGCGTACATTTTCCCCCCAATTCCCTGCCCGTGTCTTGTGACGTCATTCTCTGATTGGCACTGTGGGTACTTTTAAACTTTTGTTGTGATTATCCATGTTTGTTCATTACTTGAGTGCTGGACACGTGGAACGCCACGATTGGTGCCTGTTCGGGTTTCGAGGATTGCATTAAATGGCCTGGCCACCTTTTTTGCCGTTGTTTAATCTTTCGAAACATGACCCTCGTATCTCGCATTAGCTTGATCGGAAGGTTCATGTTTCTTTATGCTTATTTCGTATAAATAGGGCTGGCAATTTTCAGTGTCCATACCCTCTCTCATTTGAAAATTCTCCCAGTTTTCTCTCCTCTGAACTTCAAAAACCCTTCTTCCTTTTCTCATAAAATCCCAAAAATCTGCCAGCAAAACCTTCATAAGCCCAGCCACCAAGGATTTTTTTTTTTACGAAATCTCCTTCTACGTTGCACATTCCTTCCGTCGACGAACAGACTGTAAGTTCTCTATTCTACTGGAACTTTCTTTTACTGGTTTTTTGTGTATTTCTTCTTTCTTTATAACGCCAATCTGCACTTCACCGTCACTAGCATTAGGATGTTCCCACATGTTTTCAGTGCACATGTTTCGGTTTAGGTTTATTGAGTAGGTTCTAAAATACATCTAGGATGGTGATGTTCTTAAACTGGGTAAATCTTCGGGTGATTCCTGGGTAATTTTTAGAAAATATCCATTAGGCATGTAGGAGATGAAAAGTTTTTAGGTTTCGACATTAGGTTGCGTAGGGGCTACGCTTCTTGGGCGGTTTTTCTATAAACCGTTCCCCAAGGAGGGTGGTGGCCTGATTTTCTGACACACGGATCCCTAAATATCAAGGGTCTGTTGGGAAACCTAGGCGACTAGCATAGGCAACGCGTGGCATCACACCGCGGGTTGATATTGCGTCAGCTCGCGTGTTAGGAGCCCTGGCCTTTGTTATTTCTTCTGTTAAAAAAATTCTACATCACCCACTAAAAACTCCATCATTCTTATTCGATAGGCGAGCTGATGGCACCCAAGAAAGGCGCATCCAAGAAGAACATAGCTGGCTCGTCGTCCCAGCAATCTCACAAGGGAAATGAGGTCGTCCCTGATTCCCCCTTCCTGAATTCGGCCTCGTGGTGGAGAAGGAGGTCGCAGTTGCTCCTGACACCTTTTTTGAGGCCGAAAGGATTGTCTCCAAGATAACAAACCAAGGAAGGGTCAACAAGATTCTGCTGTCCCACAACATCGAGGTTGGGACGAGTGCTCTCATCGCTCGACCTCCCTACGAGGGGGAGCAGAGCTGTGCACCACTGTAGGACAATTTTGCGGCCTAGAGTGATGAACACTTAAAGGTCGGGGCCTTCCTCCCCCTCGACCAGTACTTCGCTGACTTCCTCAACTATGTGAGGTTGGTGCCATTCTAGCTCCCCCCCCCCCCCCCCAACTCGTATCGACTGTTGGCGGGGTTGAAGTACCTCTTTCTGAAGCATGAGTAGGAGGTCCCCACTCCGGCAGACATCCTCTACTTATTCTACCTCAAAGCCAGCCCGGACCAAAGGGGACGAGGCGACGGGTTCTATTACTTGACCCGGTTCCCGAACTTGCCCGCAGTCATCGAGCTGCCCAGTCATCCAAACGACTTCAAAGACTAGTTCTTTATGTCGAATGGGTTTCGCAACTGCGAACACCGATACTTCAACCGCCCTCATAAGTTTTCTTTCTTTTCTTAGCTCGTAAAAAAGAAAGTTCCTTTCACACTTAGTTTTTCTTACGTGTATATTGACTGGAGTGTCTTCGTTCATCCATTTTTGCAAGGACAGCCAAATCAGTGACCATTGGGGGTCAATATGATACTTTGGCGGGGCTCCCGTCCAGCGAGAAGGACTACCGCCAGCTCATGTCTGACGACACGATTTTGGCGTGTAAGTTACTTGCTGAAGGTCAAACCCTGGCCTTGAGATGAACGCGGGCCAACGTTCCTATAATTCGCGAGCTCCCGCCCGTTCCTGAAAGGAACGCCGAGACCATCGACAACGAGGAGCCAGAAGAGGATGAGGTACCCCTCGTGCGAAAGAGGCGAGCTCCTGAGGCCGCCCAGGACCCCATTGTTGAGTGAGCTGCGTCGGGGGCAGCAGCCGCCCCTTCGGCCAAGGTAACCCATATCCCTTTAGGGATTTAGATAGGGCTATCGCCGACCTTAGGCTAGTCAAGTTTAACCCAAACCAGCTTGTACACCATCACCCTAATTACCCTGGCCATAACATAACCTTGCTCCAGTGTGTGGACCATTTAGTGCTGCATCATGACATGGATCCTCCTAGGGGGACCGTAGTAGTAGACAATACCCTGTCCTTTAGGTCGGCCTTCTTCGAAGAGTATGGAACCAACCTTAGGTCGTGGCCTTCCCTTCTCCAAGGTGTTGTTGCTCCTGGACTTAGGCAATATGTAGAGGAGTCCAGTCCTAAGGTAAAACCTGACCCAGAACCTCCCCTAATCCAAGAAGTGGTTGACTTAGGCTCTCCTTCCCCTATAGCAGTTCCGAGGCCGGAGGTCGTGGAAATAGACTCCTCCTCTAGCTCTGAGGGTAGGATTTTTTGTTACTTTGTACATATTTTCTTTGTAAACTGATGAATGTATATGCATACTTAACGCATTTCCTATTCTTTTTTAGGTGAGGAGATGGCACAGCGAGGGGAACCCGACATCCACTTGATGTTCTAGGAAGGGAGATCCAGCGAGGGTCCCCTTGTGAAGAAACTTCAGCCCACGTCAAAGAAAACGCCTCCCCCAGCCGTGACTGCTTCCAAATCCCCGACCAAGGGGAAAGGCTCGGGCTCGGGAGCTCTGCCCACCGCACCCCTGGAGAAGAAGGGTCCGGCTGCACCCCCTCCTCGCTTTCCCCCAGCTCCTGCTCGGGACCAGGTAGCACCAGTTGGTCCCCCAGCTCCAATAGTCCCCATCGCCACTATTCACATCCCCGTCAACACCCAAGACCTGGAGAAAATTCCAGACACCTTTTGGGGGACTGTTTATGAGACGAAGAACCACACAGTGGAGCACTTTTATAAGGCCAAGCCCAATGACTTGAGGGCGATCGAGGAGAGGAGCTTGAAGATCGTTATGGAATCGGCCCTTGGAATGAACCTCATAGTAAGTATTTTCCCTGACCTGACTTTTATTATTTTTCTCCAGTATGTGCCTAACTGTTTCCTTGCTTTTTGCAGGCAGTCTTGGCTCAACATCGCAGCATATCTTAGGCCAGGGCCAGGAATGATGAACTCAAGGCTGAGTTCCAAACTGCTCAGGCCGCCCTGACTGCGGCCCAAGCTGCTCTCGTCGCCTCTCAACAAAGTGAACAAAGTGACAAGGCTGCTTTGGCGGCGGCCCAAGCAGGCGAACAGGCGGCAAAGGCTGCCTTAACCACGACTCAAGGGGGCGAGCAGTGGCAAAGGCTGCCTCGGCTGCCCTTCAAGCTGAGCTCAAGGGGTCCAAGGCCAAATAGTTGGAGGTCGAGGTGGCAATTCAGGAGGAAAAGAAGGCATCGACATCCTCCATGGAGAGCATGCTGTACCACTGCTAGGCCTTCAATTAGGACGGCAACTTCTCCTTCATGGCCTCCAAAGTGTGGGGACACTACCTCGAGAAGTTCAAGGCTCGACTTCAACAAGAGTTGCAGTCTGAGACTGGGGAGGCCTTTGTCGCTGGCGAGCAAGAGGTCAAGGAGGTGACATCCTCAGAGCGGCCTAGAGGGTCTTAGATTTTATTTTCCTTCATTTATGTTATATATTTTTTTTGTAAACGTTAAGCACGAGGTTATTCTCCTCGAGACAATTTATCTATAATTTCAGTATCCAATTTTTATTTATTCCTTGATTTCTTTCTCATGCCTCATGGCGTGCACGTTTAAAGCCTTAGGAGATGACCCTTAGGTCGAGATAGATACTTCTGGTCGTAACCAAAAGTGATGATTTATATCCCACCTATTAAGTATCAGGCCTTGGTCCCGGTTGTATCCAGGGTTTTTAATTAAAAACCTAGTTTGCGTTAGTTTTATCGACACCTCGTTTTTTCTTTAAAAAAACATTGGTTAATCAATTTTACCAACTTCTAAGTTTCGGAACCTGGTCGTGTTCAGGATATTTAATTAAAAACTTAGTTCGCGTTAGTTTTATTGACACCTCACATTTTTTAGAAAAACATTGGTTAATCAATTTTACCAACTTCTAAGTTTTGGAACCTGGTCGTGTCTAGGATATTTAATTAAAAACTTAGTTCGCATTAGTTTTATTGACACCTCACATTTTTTAGAAAAACACTGGTTAATCAATTTTACCAACTTCTAAGTTTTGGGACCTGGTTCTTGGGTTGTCTACCCCCCAAGTAATCAGGAAGTGGACTTTCTAGGTTACTTTGGATCAACGCTACCATGCGAACTAACACGCAGATGAAACCATACAAAGATACAAATATACCATAAAATCCCTTTTATATTTCTAAAATTAAATGGCTTTTATATTCGAGCCTTACATAGACAGGTGGTTTGATCATTGATAGTACTTTTTCAAATGTATAGCATTCCAGGTTCGTGGCACCGTTTCTCCACTAAGTCGGGCCAATTTAAAAGTACCCTCCTGTATGATTTTCACTATCTGATAGGGCCCTTCCCAGCTCAGACCTAAGGCACCATCTTTGGGGTCTTTGCTTGCTAAAAATACCCTTCGGAGTACCAGGTCTCCTAAACCAAAGACATGCTTCTTGACCTTTGAATTAAAATAATGAGTGATTTTTTGCTGATAATGCGCGAGCCGTAGCTATGAATCTTCTCGTTTTTCATCAATCAGGTCGAGGGACGTGCTGAGTAGTTCGTCATTCCGCTCCGGGCTAAAGGTCTGAAGCCTATGTGTGGCTATCTTTGTTTCAACAGGGAGGACGACCGCACTTCTGAAAGTTAAGGAGAAAGAGGTGTGCCCCGTGGAAGTTCAGTGGGAGGTCCGGTATGTCCACAGCACCTGTGGGAGCTGCTCGAGCCATACTCCCTTGGCCTCGTCCAGTATCTTCTTAAGGCTTGCTTTGAGGGTTTTATTCATAGCCTCGACCTGCCCGTTGGCTTGTGGGTAGGCCACCGAGGAGAAGCTTTTGATTATGCTGTGTCTTTCAAAAAATTTGGTGAAGAGATCGCTATCAAACTATGTCCCATTGTCTGATACAATCTTTCTTGGCAGTCCGAACAGGCAAACAATATTCTTGACCACAAAGTCGAGGACTCTTTTTGTGGTGATTGTCGCCAGGGGTTCTGCTTCCGCCCACTTTGTAAAATAATCGATGGCCACTACTGCATAGTGAACTCCTCCCTTCCCTGTGGGCAAGGCTCCAATTAAATCGATTCCCCATACCGTGAATGGCCAGGGGGATGATATCATTTTTAGCTTGACTGGTGAAGCTTGGGCGATGGTGGCAAACTGCTGGCACTTATCACACTTTTGGACATAGGATATGGAGTCCTTTGATAACGTTGGCCAAAAGTATCCCTGCCTTAGTATTTTCAGGGCCAGGTTTTGCCCCCCAACGTGATCCCCACAGAAGCCTTCGTGTACCTCCTGCAAAATAGTTTTGGCCTCCTCTGGAAGAACACACCATAGTAGAGTTAAGGAATAGCCGCGTCGATATAGTGTCCCGTCTATGATTGTATACCTTGGAGCTTGATAGAGTATTCTCTTCGCGTCTTTCCGCTCGCCAGGAAATTTTCCTGTCGAAAGATATTCTATTATGGGGGTCATCCAGGTCAGTCTGGCATTGATCATCTCGACCTCCATCGCACTTCCCGCTACGCTCGGGCTTTCCAAGAATTCCATTGGTACTATGTTCAGAGTCTCAGCTTCTTTGGAGGTAGCGAGTCTAGCCAGAGCGTCGGCATTGGCGTTCTGCTTGCGAGGGATCTGCTCAACTAGTCTATATTCAAAATCGTATAGCTCCTTCTTGACCTTGGCCAGGTAAGCCACCATTTGGCCCCCCCGTGCTTGATATTCCCCAGACACTTGGTTTACCACGAGCTGGGAATCGCTGTAGCAGTGGACGACCCTGGCTTTCAACTCCTTCGTCACTCTAAGCCCGACCAATAGGCCTTTGTACTCGGCTTCGTTGTTGGATACCACTAACCCGAACTGTAGCGTGGAGTGGAAATGATGCCCTTCAAGGGATATTAAGATGATCCCAGCTCCGGACCCATTCTCATTAGATGACTCGTCTACAAAGATTCTCCATAATTCCTGCACTGGTTCTCTCAAGGGCTCTTCCTGGAATCTAGTGGATTCAGCCATGATATAAGCCAGGGCTTGGCTTTTGATCACAGTTCAGGGTATATACAGTATCTCGAATTGGCTGAGCTCGATCACCCATTTCAACAGTCGTCCCGATGTCTCAGGTTTCTGCAGCACCTGCCTTAAAGGCTGATCGGTCATGACGTGGATTGAATGGGATTGGAAATATGGCCTAAGCTTCCTAGAAGCCGTAATAAGGCAGAATGCCATCTTTTTCCATTAGAGGATACCGAGATTCTCCTCCGAGGAGTCTTTTGCTTATATAATATACTGGCTTTTGAACTCGGTCCTCCTCCCAGACCAACAGGGCGCTGGCCGCATTCTCCGTTATGGCTAAAGAGAGAGAAAGGGGCTCTCCTGCCGTTGGTTTAGATAACACTAGTGGCTCAGCCAAATTTGTCTTCAGGTCGAGGAAAGCCTGCTCGCACTCCTCAGTCCATTCGAACTTTTTGTTCCCCCGAAGCAGGTTGTAGAATGGCAGACATTTGTCGGTGGATTTAGAAATAAACCGATTGAGGGCCGCCACCCTTCCTGTTAGACTTTAGACATCTTTATGCGACCTGGACGAAGGAATCTCTAGCAGCGATCTGATTTTGTCAAGGTTTGCCTCTATCCCCCTGGTGTTGACTATGAATCCCAGAAATTTTCCCGACGCCACTCCGAAAGTACATTTATGGGGGTTTAGCCTCATACCATACTTCCTCAGAATTCTAAAACATTCCTTCAGATTGAAGACATGGTTATCGACAGTCTTTGACTTGACCAGCATATCATCAACATATACTTCCATGTTTTTTCCAATCTGATCAGCGAACATTCTGTTGACCAACCTCTGGTAGGTCGCCCTAGCGTTTTTCAGCCCAAAGGGCATGACTTTATAACAGTACATGTTGGTTGGAGTCATGAAGCTAGTATGTTCCTGGTCCGTAGGGTTCATGGCGATCTGGTTATATCCAGAGTACACATCCATGAAGGACATGAGCTCATGCCCTGCGGTGGCGTCCACCAACTGGTCAATCCTTGGCAAGGGGAAGCAATCCTTGGGACATGCTTTGTTCAGATCAGAGAAATCGATGCAGGTCCGCCATTTCCCATTTGGCTTTGGGACCAAGACAGGATTGGCAACCTAGATCGGATACTTAGCCTTGCTGATAAAGTCACACTTCAAAAGCCTAGCTACTTCTTCCTCCAGTGCTTCAGCTCGGGTCGTACCCAGACGCCTCTGTTTCTGGGATTTCACAGGCATGCTTTTTTCCAAATTTAGTGTATGCATGATGACACTCGGGCTGATTCCTATCATGTCTTCATGGGACCAAGCGAAAACATCTAGATTTTCTTGTAAAAATGTTATCGGCTCCGCCTTTTGTTTCGGCGTCAAGATGTTTTCCCGAGCTTAACGACCCTCGAAGAATCTTTGGGATCAATGTTTACTTCTTCAAGGTCTTGAATAGCTTGGAGCTCGGATCTATCTTCACCCATTTGGGGATCAATATCCTCATTCGGGGTGGTTCCCCTGCGACTGACTTATTGAGGTTCTTCCATCCCAGGATTAGCTCTGACTTCCTGGGATTCCTCTCCTTGATCCTGCACGACCATAGTTTGCTGCCCGGGTTGTGATTTTCCCTTCATGGAAATGCAATAGCATTCTCTAGCAGCGATCTGTTCGCCTCAGACAGTACATATTCCCGTGGATGAAGGGAGTTTTGTCACGAGGTGGCGGACGGAAGTTATGGCTTCGAATGCCATCAGCGTGGGCCTTCCCAATATTGCATTGTATGCGGTCAGACAATCCACGACCACAAACTCGAGCAGCTTGGAAACAGTTCGTGGTCCCTCACCCAGGGTTATCACCAACTCGATCGTTCCGATAGCTGTCGAACCTTCTCCGGAAAACCCATACAACATCATGGAGGTTGCCATTAGTTCAGCCACAGACAATCCCATTTTCTCCAATGTGGACCTAAATAGCAGGTTCACATAACTCTCGTTATCGACCAAGGTCCACCTAACTCTCCGATTGGCTAGCTGGACGGTTATGACTAAAGGGTCGTTATGCGAGAATTGGACATGACTAGCGTCTTCTTCAGTAAAACTGATTGGTTGTTTCTCCAATCGTTGTTGTTTAGACAAACACTGCTTTGGGACAAACTCAACTCCATTGTGAGACCTAAGCTCATTGACATATCTCTTCTGGGCATTTCTGCTCGTGCCTGCAAAATTAGGGCCTCCAGAGAAGGTGGTTATTTCTCCTCCTATTATCAGAGGAGGGGTATCCTGACTCACCTGGGCTCCGGTCTGATTTGCGAGGGCTTCCGGAGCTAATTGACTGTTTTGCCCAGCGAGCTGATTAGGAGTGATTTGATTCCGGGCATACTGAGCCAGGGGCCCGACCCTGATGAGCGTCTCGATCTCATCCTTCAAATGCCTACAGTCATCGGTGTTGTGACCGATGTCATTGTGGAATCGACAAAATTTTGAAGGGTCTCTCTTCACCTTTTGATTTTTTAGAGGCTCCGGCTTCTTCCACGGAAGGCGGGCAGAGTTCGCTAAGAAGATGCGCTCTTTGGTATCTGTGAGGTCGGTGTAAGTCGTGTAGATTGGTTTGAATTTCTCCACGGGCTTATTTTTCTTTGAACCATTCTGGCTGCCTTCGCCATTTCCCTTCCTCTTGCTTCCTCCCCTTTGGTTATTCTGGGTAACAGTTTGAGCCATAGCTGCAACATCCGTTGCCGCTCCAATGGGCTGGGCAGGGACTTGGCTGGTTCCTGCGACTGAAGCTCATGCCTCTTCCAGGTTGATCCATCACTGAGCCCTATTTAGGAACTCATCCACTGTGTTGACGCCCTTTCTCTGGATTTCTTTCCACATGTCGCCCCTGACAAGGATTCCTGTTCTCATCGCCATAAGCCTAGAGCTTTAATCTGCGTCTCTAGCTCGTGCTGCAATATTGGCGAACCTACTCAAGTAAGCTTTCAGAGGCTCCCTGGGCTGCTGCTTTATGTTTTCCAAGGAGTCTACCTTTATCCGAGCTGCTTGAGAAGCCCGGAACGCCCTCTGAAAGTCGACGGAGAAGCTCTTCCACGAGCTGATAAAATTCTTTTTGTATTACTTGAACCATTGTCTAGCGGGTCCAACTAGAGTCGAAGGGAATACCAAGCACCTTAACTTGGATCCGATGTTATGGGCCATCATTAGGGTATTGAACATCCCCAAGTGGTCGGACGGATCTCCATCTCTGCCGAATTTTGATAAATGGGGCATCCTAAAGCCTGGCGGGTATGGCGTTGCAGCGATGTTGGGAACGAAAAGCTCGAGCTCATCCCCTGAATCATATTCATCTTTTTCCTTCTCTGATAGGAGTTTCTTCATCAGCTCCTCCATCTGGGCCAACCTCTCAAGGGTTTGGTCCTTGGTTCCCTGGGGTTGTTCAACAGCTCCCGCTTGACCGTACGCGTTTGACGGGTTATTGTCCCTCCAAGTTCGAGCTTGGTTTGGTGGGGTGTTCCCGTTATTGCGCACTTTAGAAGGACTTCCCTCGTGGTGAGTGTCGCGGACTCCATCGCGAGCTGAATTGGTTCTTTGTGAATTTAGGCGATCTCGGAGATCGGTATGTGGATCCACTCGAGGGTTCTGAGCCGAACTCAGCTGATTCTCCAAATCTGCACTGGTCCTCTCGCTTTGATGGCCCTCTGTCCAATAGCTTCTGTTAGAAAAACTCAGAGCTTGCGGCCGAGGATGAGGATTTGGGATATTCTCGCGTGCCCGCGGGACATGAGCAGGAGCAGCAGGAGGAGGATTCCTCCTGCTGTCTCTGTAGGTTGGAGCATCTCAAGCTGAACGAGGTGGGGACAGGTGCCTTATCAGCGACGGAGGATGCCTGATTGGTGAGGCAATCCTCGTCCCATCAGGCCGGACCAAGTTAGCTTGCGATCGCTCTGCTCTACCATTCCTGGTTCTTTGAGCTTGGCGATCTGATCGCGATACAGGGAAGTCGGTTGGGACATGTCATCTTTGCAAGTTTCTCCTTGACCATCTGTGTTGGTGGCCATGGGCATTTGACGGTGACGCCAAACTCAGAGTCAAGGTTCTGACCGACCTACTGGCTCATTGATGATCTCTGGGGAAACCACCAAATGGGGTTTCTTGGTGATTGTGTGAAACGGGCGTAGAACTTGGAGTTGAGGTTCTAACCGACCGACTGGGCCTGGGTCGGCTATCCTAGCGGGACTTATGAGTTCTGCCTTGCCTTTTTCCAATGTTAACGTCGGTTGCAAGAGAGGGTAACCAAGCCAAGACTTCCTCGATTTGCTTGTTTGCTTTTGCAAGATGGCTCCTCAACTGCATGTTCTCCAACTCCACCGCAGTCAAGTAACCTGGGTTCGGATTCGGCGGTAGAGGTGCTGAACTTTCGGTGTCGCCGTGGCCCATCGGTTGCTTTCCCGATCGCTGCTGGATCTCCTGGCTTTGTTCGTCAAAAATAGCGGTATGGTGAGCCTCCTGCCCACCATGCTGATTCGTTTCGTTACCGTGCCTTGAACGAGTGACCACCATGATGAAATTTTTCCTGAATCTTTTTCAACGGCACTAATTCGCAGCTCTCAATGAAAGCACCAAACTGTTGACGCGCTTTTTTGCCATCAATGTATTACAAAAATTAGCTGGAATAAATTAGTGCTTAATGGTAAACCGTAACAAGAATAATAACTCTTAAAGATGCTTAGAATGGTATAGTAAGAACACTCGTTCCTTTTTACATGGTTCGGAGGTTAAAATCCCCCTAATCCACGAGTCGATATTATTGCTGTATGTCTCTCTATATTTTGACAGAATATTTGCATTACACGAAGAAAACCCAACCCCTTTTCTATTCAAGGTCTTGGTATTTATAGAAGAACCATCCCAGGATAGGTGTTGAGGTTGTCACATGAATGTTCATCCCTTTTTGTGATCTGTCTTCTACAAATGATGAATATTACAATATATCTTAAGGTAAGGTCTAATCATTAGGTAAAAATGATCATGGGCCGCCTGGCATAATCAGACACGTGATGTCTGATTACGCACGTTTATATTACGTGACTCCGAACTGAGCATAATACCAGCCTGTGTCCATGAGACTGTAAGTTATATCCATCTCCAGCTCGTACTTTAATGTTTCGTGCTCCTCAGCTCGTGTTATTATCTGGGGGGTCACACTACCTCCACTGAGGAGATATCAACTTGCGAGTCCCTTATAAATGTTCTTAGATAGCCAGCTGTACTCGAGCTGCATAAAAGATTCGGGCTAAATATCAGGGCGTATAGAATCTATTATCTTTTTTATAAATTATCACATATAATTAATTATTTGAATAAATATTAATATTTTAAATCCAAATCAAATTTGAACTTATCAGATTATTATCTCCCACTTTGTTGACGCGGTTTGTAATGCCCCAAATTTCCTAATAAGGTCTAGGACCTTGATTAGGAGGCCGGGAGGGCCATAACTGCTTTATTATGCTATTTAATGATAATATGCATGTTTAGGTGTATTAAATATGCATGTGAACCCATTTGTGATTAATTGGGTGATTTTTATATTTTGGCCATTTCGGGCATTTTTGGCATATATGTGAAATGGTGGTGGTGCTTTGTTATTATCTGGTTATGCCAGGGTTACCCAGCACAAGACGATCCTAGGAGGTAAGCTAGTGGGAAAGTCACAACGGGATTTAAGCTTGACTTGGAGTAAGTCAAGGGGTAGTTAGAGCATTACCGGGTTATTGGGTAATGGGAATTAACATTTGGTGATAAATTGAGAGATAGTAAGACCAGGGGGAAATTCTAGAAGTTTTGACTATAATGTCCCCAGGGGTGTTTTCGGGACCCCGAGCATTAGGTTTTATTGGAAGCTACTTAAGCTTGAAGTAACCTTTTAAGAAAGAAAAGAAACGTTCTGTACGTTCTCTCTCCCTAAAGTTCCCTTTTCGTTCCCGATCGCATTTTCGAAGATAACTTGAGTTCTAGGACTCGGAATCAAGCGAGGATAGAGGCATAGCAATCCTAAGGAAGATTAGAAGCTTTTTAGTCGGAGGATTTAGTTGGAAACAACTCAATCGGAGGTAATTCAAGTTTAAGTTTTAAGTTTTTAAAAAATTTTAAGCTTGAATTGGACTTTGTGAATCGTTGAGTTTTTAGTTTGTTTGAACCTTGGGTTTTGGTGGTTTTGGACCATTGGGGAGTTTGGGAACTTTGATTTAATGATTTGGGAATGTTTAGACATGTTTTTGGGAGGTTTTAAAAGGTTAAAACGAAGGAAAAATGGCTACCCCGAAGTTGGGCCGCGGCCCTGTTCTTGGGCGCCGCGGCCCTTGCTCGAAGAAGCAGGTGTCAGGATTTGGCCTTGCTGGGCGCCGCGGCCCTTGATGGAGGGCACCGCGGCCCTAGCCTCAGAGAACCCTGGGGGCCACAGCCCAAGGTGCTAGGGCCGCAGCCCTTGCCCTGTTTTCACCCCGTTTGCTCGTTTTGACCCCGGAAACATGGTTCTGGGCCTCGGGATCATTCCTACTACCCGGATTAGTGAGGATTGATGTCTTGGAGGCTAAGTTTTAGTTCAAGGGTTGGTTTTAGAACTTGAACTCATTGGATCACCATTTGTGGTTGTGACTAGGTTTACACTAGAGGCTTGGATCAGGATCGTGCTTGTGGCTCATTTGTTGGTAACCTGTGCTTGGACCAAAGGTCAGAAAACTGCACCCCATGTGTGACATGCATGGTTATGATTGATGCATGTTGAATGTTTAAATGTAAACATTGATAGCATAATGAATGCTTAGCAATCTTGCCCATTTACATATGATTATTGTCGAGGCATGCTGGATGATTAAGTGTGATGCATGTGATGCACGAGAAACATGTGATTAGGGCATGCCATGAATGATGAATATGAGATTGGTCAGAGCTTGAGTCTCTGAGTTTGTGCATGATCATAATTATGCTAGCAACTGTTTAGTAAGCATGCTGAATGCCCTGTTCTTGGATAATTGGCATATGATACACATTGATAGCATTGCTTACTCGTGCATGGTACTGACTAATTAGTCAGAATTGGCAAAGGTGTTAGTATCAACTGTGAAGCTGTGACTCATTAGTCAGGTTCGGCAGTGGTACTGGGCACTAGTCACGTTACACTGACTCATTAGTCAAAATGGTCTTAGCGTGTATCACGCAAGCCGTCAAAGATGAGATCTAATCGACTATTAGCATTGAATGACTCAAAGAGCATTAATGCCAAACCAACCCCGAGGGTCGATGAATGAAATAAGCGCTTGGAGGCTGGTGGCTTACCTAGCAGCCACCCTCCCACTTGAATTAGTGACTTGCTTGTCAGTCACTCAGTATGGTTTACCAGAACCTATCGAAGGTTAGAGGCTTACCCAACAGCCAGCCTCCCACTTGAATTAGTGACTTTCTTGTCAGTCACTCAGTATGGTTTACCAGAACCTATTGAAGGCTAGAGGCTTACCCAACAGCCACCCTTCCATTTGAATTAGTGACTCGCTTGTCGGTCACTCAGCATGGTTTATCGGAACCTCAAGTGTTGCGACACTCATTTGATGAATATCATAAGCGCTTGAAGGCTAGTGGCTAACCTAGCAGCCACTCTTCCATTTGGTTAGTGATTTGCTTGGCAGTCACTCATCTGATTAGGATTGACTTGATAGTCCTCCAGTCAGAAGGCCAGGATTTCTTATCCTAGATACCCCAGCATCTGCTTGAATTCATTTGCAGGCTGAGTAGAGCTATGAAGGCTAGGCATGCCAGATATGATTTGATATCATGATATGACCGTTTATGAGCATATGAGTTTTCTTGCTGGGCTTCGGCTCACGGGTGCTTTGTGGTGCAGGTAAAGGCAAAAGGAAGCTGGACCATCCTTGAGTTGGAGAGCTTAGGTGATGACGTGTACATATGCAGCTGCTCGACCAATACTTGGCGAGGTTTGAAAGTGGAACTAAGGCTGAACCCTGTTTTTGCCGCCTAGATCGGCTTGATGTAAATAATCTTTTGTAATAAACTCTGAAATTATATTTTTGGGATCCCAATGTATACAGTTAACATTCTAGTGCGATGTTTCATCTTACCAAAAGTTTTTAACCCCTAAACTGCTAATCTTACTTAGTTACACGTTTATGGCCAAACGACTCGATTAGAGAGTTTAGCACTGTTTGCAATGTGCACTGTAGCGGTCCCTGGAGTTGGGGCGTTACAGTGGTGGTCAACTGGCCGCATATGTACACATCGCCACCTAAGCTCTCCACTCAAGGCTGGGTGAGCTTTTCTTTCCCTTTACCTGCACCACATAGCACCCGTGAGCCAAAGCTTAGCAAGAAAACTCATTACTACATGTATACAATATCAAATGATAATTATGATAATCATATTGGGCTTGTAGCCCTAATAAGATAATATCAAGATTGTAATAATCATCCTGGGGTGTGTGGCTCTAATTAGATGGTATCGAGATTCTAATAATCATGCTGGGGCGTGTAGCCCTAATCAGATGGTGACTAATGAGTAAGTCATGAACTTAAACCAGATGAATGACTATGGAGTCACCTTGGGAGAGGGTCCCCAGACTGTCTCGAAACTCCTCGAGTTTGTGGTCATCGATTGTCCCGCCGCATACAATGCTATTTTGGGCCGATCTACATTGATAGCGTTTGAAGCCATAACCTCCATCCACCACCTCACGCTAAAATTCCCCTCTTCCACAGGGATATGTACGGTCCGAGGTGATCAGCTCGTTGTCAGGGAATGCTATAGCATTTCTATGAAGGGAAAATCAAAACTCGGGCAGCAGACGATGACCATCCAGGGCGGGAGTGAGGAATCTCAGGAAATTGTGCCTAGTCCTGAGATTGAAAATCCTCAGAATGCCAAAGGGAAGGATATCATCTTAAATAATGATATCGACCCCAGAATAGGCGATGATAGATCCGAGCTCTAGGCCATCGAAGAGCTCGAGGAGGTAAATATCGACCCACAAGACCCCTCGAAGGTGGTGAAGCTCGGGAAAAATCTATGTAGCAAGAGGAAGGCGGAGCTGATTAGGTTTCTGCAAGAAAATCTAGATGTGTTCGCCTGGTCTCATGAAGACATGATAGGGATCAGCCCGAGCGTCATCATCCACACCCTCCACTTGGATAAGAGTGTGCCTGCAAAGTCCAAGGAAAAAAGGCTCCTAGGAACAACCCGAGCTAACCCCCAAAAGTGTACTTTCGGGGTCGCGTCAGGAAAATTCCTGGGTTTCATTGTCAATACCAGAGGAATAAAAGCGAACCCCAATAAGATCAGGTCGCTACTCGAGATGTCCTTACCCCGGTCGCAAAAAGACGTTCAGAGTCTAACAGGAAGGGTGGCGACCCTTAATCGGTTTATTTCTAAATCTATCGACAAGTGTTTGCCATTCTACAACCTGCTCCGGGGAAATAAAAAATTCGAGTGGACCGAGGAATGGGAACGTGCCTTCCTCGACCTGAAAGCACATTTAGCCGAGCTACCCGTATTATCCAAACCAACGGCAGGAGAGCGTCTTTTCGTTTACCTAGCTGTCACGGAGGATGCAGCTAGCGCCGTATTAGTCCGAGAAGAAGACCGATCTCAAAAGCCAGTCTATTACATCAGCAAGAGGCTTCTCGGAGCTGAGTCCTGGTATCCATTGATGGAAAAGATGGCTTTCTGCCTTATTACGGCTTCTCGAAAGCTCAGGCCGTATTTCCAGTGCCACTTAATACACATCATAACTAATCAGCCTTTAAGGTAGCTTTTGCAGAAACCTAAAGCATCAGGGTGTCTGTTGAAGTGGGCTATCGAGCTCAGCCAATTTAAGATACTATACATACCGCAAACTGCAATAAAAAGCCAGGCCCTGGCTGATTTTGTGGCAGAATGCACAGGGTTCCAAGAAGACCCGACGGAAGAATCAGCTCAGGCCTCATGGAAGGTCTTCGTAGATGGCTCGTCTAACGAGAAGGGCTCCGGGGTTGGAATCATATTGATATCCCCAGAGGGACATCGATTCCACTCAGCGTTACGATTCGGATTCAAAGCATCCAACAGCAAGGCCGAATACGAAGCTTTATTGGTTGGGCTTAGGGTGGCCCAGGAGTTGAGGGCCAGCTCCGTCCAGTGTTACAACGATTCCCAGCTCGTAGTAAACCAAGTGTTAGGGGAATACCAAGCACGGGGAACCAAGATGGCTGCTTACCTGGCCAAGGTAAAGAAAGAGCTATCCACATTTGAGTGCGGCTCAATCGAGCAGATACCTCGGGAGCAGAATCCCAATGCAAACGCCCTGGCAAAGCTCGCTACCTCTCGGGAGGCGGAGACTTTGGGGCTGGTGCCGGTAGAGTTCTTGGAAAGACCAAGCATAGAGGAAGTCGGGGCGGAGGTCGAGATGATTGACGCCAGACCGACTTGGATGACTCCCATCCTCGAGTATCTCACAGCAGGAAAGTTACCATAGGAGCGAAACGACACAAGGCGGGTACTTTACCAGGATCCAAGGTATACAGTGATAGATGGGATATTATACCAGCATGAGCACTCTTTACCTCTCCTACGGTGTGTTCTGCCAAGCGAGGCGAAGACCATTTTGCAGGAGGTGCACGAGGGTTTTTGCGGAGATCACACTGGGGGGCAAAGCCTGGCCCTGAAGAAACTAAGGCAAGGGTATTATTGGCCCACTTTGTCAAAGGACTCGATCTCCTATGTCAAAAAGTGTGACAAGTGCCAGCAATTCGCCATAATTGCCCGGGCTCCCCCGGTCGAGCTGAAGATGATCTCGTCCCCATGGCCGTTCGCGGTCTGGGGTATTGACCTAGTTGGTGCCCTCCCTACTGGAAAGGGAGGAGTTTGCTACACGGTGGTGGCTATCGACTACTTCACCAAGTGGGCAGAAGCAGAGCCCCTGGCGACAATCACTTCAAGGAGAGTCCTCGACTTCATTGTCAAGAGTAGTATCTGCTGATTCGGGCTGCCAAAGAAGATCGTGTCGGTTAATGGAACGCAGTTCGATAGCGACCTCTTCACCGAATTCTGCGATAGGCATGGCATTGTTAAAATCTTCTCCTCCGTGGTTTATCCCCAGGCCAATGGGCAGGTCGAGGCTGTCAATAAGACACTAAAGGCAAGCCCTAAGAAAAGACTGGATGAAGTCAAGGGAGTCTGGCCCGAACAGCTCCCCCAGGTACTGTGGGCATACCGGACCTCACATCGAATGTCGACGGGTCATACTCCTTTCTCCCTAGCTTTTGGGAGTGAGGTAGTCCTTCCTGTCGAAGTAAAGGTAGCCTCGCATAGAGTCCAGGCATTTGACCAAGACTGGAACGACGAATTGCTCTGCGCATCCCTCGACCTAATTGATGAAAAACGAGAAGCTTCACAGCTGCAGCTCGCGCATTATCAACAAAAGATCACTCGTTATTTCAACTCAAAGGTCAAGAAATGCGTCTTTAGCGTTGGCGACCTGGTGCTCAGAAGAGTCTTCCTGACCGGTAAAGATCCCAAGGACAGAGTGTTGGGACCAAACTGGGAAAGGCCCTATCAAATAACCGAGGTCGTGAAAGAAGGAACCTACAAGCTAGCTCGGCTTAATGGAGAAGCAGTCCCACGGACTTGGAACGCTATACACTTAAAGAAATATTATCAATAATATCTTTGTAAGGCTTAGTTAGAAAAGCCATCTTTTGTTTATTAAGTAATAAGAGTTAATCTTTTTGCATTATCATATATGTTTGTGGATGTAACGTCAAGTAACCACGAAAGACCCTTTCCTGATTACTTGGGGGGCATATATCCTGGATACAACCAGGTCCTAAAACTTAGAAGTTAGTTCAAATTTATTGATCGATTATTTTCTTAAAAAGCACGAGATATCGATAAAGGATTAACGCGAACTAAGTTTTTAAAATCAATATCCTGGATATAATCAGGTCCGAAAACTTGGAAGTTAGTTCAAATTGATTGATCGATATTTTTCTTAAAAAGCACGAGATATCGATAAAGGATTAACGTGAACTAAGTTTTTAAAATCAATATCCTTGATATAACCAGGTCCAAAAACTTGGAAGTTAGTTCAAATTGATTGATCGATGTTTTTCTTAAAAAGCACGAGATATCGATAAAGGAGTAACGCGAACTAAGTTTTTAAAATCAATGTCCTGGATACAACCAGGTCCTAAGACTTAGAAGTTGATTTAAATTGATTGATCGATGTTTTTCTTAAAAAGCATGAGATATCGATAAAGGATTAACGCGAACTAAGTTTTTAAAATCAATGTCCGGGATACAACTAGGTCCTAAAACTTAGAAGTTGATTTAAATTGATTGATCGATGCTTTTCGTAAAAAGCACGAGATATCGATAAAGGATTAACACGAACTAAGTTTTTAAAATTA
Source organism: Humulus lupulus (assembly GCF_963169125.1). Lineage (NCBI taxonomy): Eukaryota > Viridiplantae > Streptophyta > Magnoliopsida > Rosales > Cannabaceae > Humulus > Humulus lupulus. The sequence continues at coordinate 155,395,985 of NC_084798.1, read as the reverse complement.
ATGTCCTGGATACAACCAGGTCCTAAGGCTTAGAAGTTAGTTCAAATTGATTAACAGATGTTTTTTCCTAAAAAACATAAGATGTTAATCATAACACCAACAGAAACTAAGCTCTCACCAAATGCATTAAAGAGGAGTAACAATAAAGTTAAACCACAAAAATATGTAAATAGATTAAAATAAATCTGAGGATACCAATTGTCTCGAGGATAAAAATCCTCGTAATGTAAAGTTACAAATATAAATAAAAGAAAATGAGCAAAAATCCTAAGCCCCGCCAGGCCGCTCCGATGAAGTCACCCCCTCGGCATCCTACTCGGTTGCAGTGGAAGTCTCCCTGGTCTCAGATGGCGCCTCTTATTGAAGGTGAGCTTTGAACTTCTCCAAGAAGGACTCCCACACCTCCGATCCCAGGAAGGAAAAGTCACCATCCTGGTTGAAGGCCCAGAAATGATACAGCATGGCCTCCATGGAGGAGCTGTAAGATGCCCTCTCTGCCACTAGGGCGGCCTTGGCCTCTTCAAGTTCGACCTTTGCGGCATCCAGGGTGACCTTGGTAGCCTCAGCCTCCAGCAACTTGGCCCGAGATGCATCCAGCTCGGCCTGCGCGACCTTCTCGCTCTCCCGGGCAGTCGTTAGGGCAGCTTTGGCATCCTGCTCCTGTTGTTGAGCAGACGCGAGGGCGGCCTGGGCAGCCTGGTGTCGCCCCTGATCTCGTCAATCCTGGCCCTGGACTGAGATATGCTTCGGTGGAGAGCCAAAGCCGCCTGCAAGAAAAAAAGATAATAAGGCAAGTGCCTTAGAAAAAAAAATAGAAAGAAACAGTGGTAAGGCAAACTTACCGTGAGGGTCATCCCCAATGAAGACTCCATAACATGCTCGGGGCTCCTCGTCTCAATCTCCCGCAAGTCCCTCGAGGTGGCGTTGTAGCAGTGGTCCATCATGTAGATCGCGGTTTCGTAAACCCCCCCTAAAGACCTCGGGGATTTTCTCCAAGGCCTGAGGGTTGATCGAGACGCGCACGTCGGGAGTCGGGGCTGAAAAGGTCCCGGTTGGTACCTCCTGTTCCCGAGTAGGGACAGGAGGTAGCGGGGGAGGTGGAGCCATCTTCTCTACTGCAAGAGGGGGTGGAGGAACCTTCTCTATGGAAGGAGGACCCTGGCTTTTCCCCTTGGCAGGAGACTTGGAGGAGGTCCCAGCATTTTTTTTGGCGAGCCGGAGCCTCTTCACCAAGGGCCCGGACGACCCGGAGGAAGGGTTTCCCCCCTGGAACATAGATTGCAGAACGTTGTCCCCGGGCTGTGACATCTCCTCGTCTGAAACAAAGACAGCGGATCATTAGTATGCATGTAAAAATATTTTGATTGCAAAAAATCTAAAGAATGTATTGAAAAAGGTCCTACCCTCCGAGATAGAGGAGGAATCTATTGTCAAGACCTCTGGCCCCGGAGCTTCTACGGGGGAGTCTAAGATAATGACTTCACGAATGAGAGGAGGCTCTGTGTCCGGATCTGCCCCAGGACTGGACTCCTCTACATACTGCCTAAGACCCGGAGCTACTACACCCTCCAAAAGGGAGGGCCACGACCTAAGGTTGGTCCCGTACTCCTCAAAGAAGGCCGAACTAAAGGCTAGGGTATTATCTACTACTACAGTACCCCTAAAGCAGCCCATGTCATGACGCAACACTAGCTGGTCAACACACTGGAGTAGAGTGATATTGCGATCTGGGTCGTTTTGGTGGCGATGAACGAGTTGGCTGGGGTTAAACCTAGCAAGCCGTAGGTCTGCGGCGGCCCTGTGTAAATCCCTAAACAAGTAAGGGTTACCTTGGCCGGAGGGGCCAGCTGCTACCCCGGACCGGGTCCGCTCTGCGTTGACCTCTTGGGCGACCTCAAGAGCCCGCTTCCGGCGCACGAGGGGCACCTCGTCTTCCTCGTCCTCGTCGTCATCCGCGACCCCCTCCTCGGGGATGGGCGCCATCTCGCGAGCCGCGGGGATGATCCGCGACCTCCTCAAGGCCAGAGTCTTGCCTGGAGAAATCGACTTACACGCCAGCATCGTCTCATCAGACACGAACTGGCAGTAGTCTTTTTCACTTGGGGGGAGCCCCGCCAAGGTTTCGTATTGACCCCCGAGGGTCACTGATTTAGCCGTCCTGGCAAAAATAGATGCACGATAGTTTTCAATTCAATAACGAATGGAAAGAAACTAATCAGCGATGATCTTCCGAGCTAAAGTTAGAAGGAACTTACGAGGACGGTTGAAGTAATGGTGTTCGCAGTTGCGGAACCCCGTTGACATGAAGAATTAATCCTTGAAGTCATTGGAGTGGCTAGAAAGCTCGATGACCGCGGCCGAGTTGGGAAAACGGGTCAGGTAGTAGAACCTGTCACCTCGCCCCCGCTGGTCCGGGCTGGCTTTAAGGCATAAAAAGTAGAGGATGTCCGCCGGTGTGGGGACCTCTCATTCCTGCTTCAGGAACAGGTACCTCAACCCCGCTAACAGACGGTAAGAGTTAGGGGGGGAGCTAAAAGGGGGCCAGCTTCATGAAATTCAGGAAGTCCGTGAAGTACTGGTCCAGGGGGAGAAAGGCCCCAGCCTTGAGGTGTTCGTCGCTCTAGGCCGCGAACTCCTCATCGAGCGGTGCGCAGCTCCGCTCACCCTCCAGGGGAGGACGAGCGACCAGAGCGCCCTTCCCTATCTCGATATTGTGGGAAAGCATAATCTTATTGACTTTCGCCTGGGTTCTAACCTTCGAGGCAATCCTCTCGGCCTCAAAGAAGGCGTCAGGTCCCACCTCGACCTCCTTCTCCACGGTGGGACCGAAGTGGGGGATGGGGGAGTCTGTTGCCACCTCTTTCCCCTTGCTGGCTTGCTGGGATGACGAGCTGGCGGCACTCTTCTTGGGCATGTTCTTCTTAGGTCCCATCTGGTCACCTAACGAACAAAGATGAAGAAAGTTTAGAAAAGGCGACCTAAGCATAAGAAAGAATCTAGCACGAAGAATGGTTTCCTTTACACAGGCTGAGGTAATCTCAGCCTGCGGCAAGTGAGACCACGCGGCTCTATGAACACGCGCCTATGCTCCCAACGGATCCCCGATTGCTCGGGATCCGTGTGTCAGGAGGGTCAGGATAATGTTTGCCTTGGAGGGAATGTTTCAGAAGGAAAAACCGCCTGGAAAGCGTGGCCCCTAAGCTACCCAGTTTTTGCGCCCCAGAAACTTGTTGCCTTCCCTTATCCAAATAGGCACTTAAAAAGATTACCCAAAAAATCGTCCCAGAATTTTGTCCTATGCGTCACGTTCCTAACCATTCTCTTTCCTATGGTCGATACCCCTAGGATAAAAACATACGCACAAAATGCCAACAAAGAACAACAAAAGAAAAACAACCTACAGTATGCGGCTAAGAAGGAAGTTTACCTAAGCAAAGAAAAATGGAAACATTTAAAGCATACAGTAGGCAGAGGACTTACAGAAGTTTTGCTGCGTAAAAACTGAAAGGAGCGCAGGAGTTGGAATCCTGGTGGGATCTTTGAGACCAGAGTCATGGAGAAACCCTCATGTCTGGAACTCAGGAACATCTGGAACAGTGACCGGAAGGAAAAAGGGTCTTGAAACTGATAAGAGAGAAGAAAGAAGATGAGAAATTTTTTCAAATAAAAGGTGGCTCATGCGAAAGATGGCCAACCTTATTTATACGTAAAAGGCAAAAGAATGAGGGCCATTCGATCATCTTGATGTGGGATACGAGGGTCATAACTCGAAAGATGAAACGACGTCCGAAGATAGGCTAGGCCATTTAATGCGGTTCTCGGAAGACGGACCGTCACCAACCACGATGCCCCACGTGTCCGATACCAGCGCAATGGACGGGACATGAAGAGTTGACAAGGAAGTCTAAAAGCCCCCACTGTGGCCACAGGTGATGTCAAATGCCACGAGCAGGGGCTTGGGGGGCAAATGTACGCCCTAAATATCCATGGGTTATTAGCGAGCTGGAAAAGGGCACAATCCTATCATCCACGTGGAAGCCACCTACCCGGAGCTGCTGTTACGAGTCTCTACCTCTTTAGCTCGAGGTAGCCAAAGGTTTAGTAAGAATACTCGAAGGCATCGGGTCAGCAGTGTGGGCACCACGAGCTAGGACTACATCAAGCTCGAGGTACGACCTGGAGCTGACACCTCCGACCCTTTATAAGGTCAACCACGCAATGTAAACGTGCGCATATCAGACATCACGTGTCTACTCCATTCCTGAAATCTCGGAAACGCAGCATAAACGTGCGTGTTCAGGCACCCCATGACTGGTTTGGGCCATGCGGCCCATTATTCCCCTTACCTATTGATTAGACCACACTTCATTGTCAGGTTTTAGGAATTAATCATGAATGTCACAGAAGTGACATGATGGGTAAGAAGGTCACAGGATGACCCCCTTTGCCAATACCCAGGTGTCCTCCCCCTATAAATATGGAGACCATGGGCATTGCAAAGGGTTGGCTTCTAATTTGTAAATAAACACCCCTGTAAGGAATACCAGAGATATATCAATAATATTGGCTGGTGGACTAGAGGGATTTTAACCTTCGAACCACCTAAAAAGAGTAAACGAGTTATAACCTTCCTTTGAGATTATTCACATATTACGGTTCATCATTTAGCACTAATCCATCCCGTTTATTCATATAATTATCTGTTGCCGAAGAACCGTGTGACAGTCAGAATCCCGTGCTCCATAAGGGGAAAGACCGGGTAAGCTGTGCAATCCCACACCGCCTGGGGAAGGTCAAGTGTAATGATTCTAAGACTGTGTAGGTATGGGACTACACAATTGAAGAGGGCTTAAATGGATTGATGGGTACTACCTATATCAGGAAGGTGCATCTTCTTTTCGGTAGCCCATCACTTGAGAACTCCATGGTTAAGCGTGCTTGGCCTGGAGTAATCTAGGGATGGGTGACCTCCTGGGAAGTTTTCCCAGGAAGTGTGCGAGTGAGGACAAAGCACGCTGGAAAGACTTGTCTTGGTTTGTAGGGCCAGTCGTCATTCCAGAAAGCAGCCATAGTGATGTGGGGCGTCACACGGGCTGACTTATCAGAACTTCTGGAGCGGGTTGACCGACGAGAACTCTATTCCACGCATACTGAGCCAAGGGTCCAGCTCTAATGAGAGTCTCGATCTCATCCTTCAAGTGCCTGCAATCGTCAGTGTTGTGGCCAATGTCATTATGGAATCGACAAAACTTGGAGGGGTGTTGCTTAGCCTTTTGGTGCTTCAAAGGCTCCGACTTTTTCCAGGGAAGGCGGGCAGAATTTGCTAGGAAAATGTTCTCCCTAGTGTTCGTGAGCTCGGTGTAAGTCGCGTAGATTGGCTTAAAATTTTCTGCGGGCTTGTTCTTCTTTGGGCCGTGCTGGCCGCCCTCGCCGCTTCCTTTTCTCTTGCCTCCACCCAACTGATTATTCTGTGTAACAGTTTGGGTCACTGTCATGACATCCGTTCCCACTCCAGCGGGCTGATTAGAGGCTTGGCTGGTTCCCACGGCCGATGCTCGCGCCTCCTCCAGGTTTATCCAACCCTCGGCCCTATTTAGGAATTCGTTCATGGTGCTGACACCTTTTCTCTGTATCTCTACCCAGAGTCTGCCTCCAACGAGGATCCCAGTCCTCAAGGCCATAAACTTGGAACTATCATCTGCGTCCCTGGCTCGAGCCGCGACGTTTATGAATCTACTCAGGTAAGCTTTCAAAGGTTCGTCAGGCTGTTGTCTTACATTTTCCAGGGTGTCTTCTTTGACGCGGGCGGCCTGAGAAGCTCGGAATGCCCTCTTGAAGTCGGCAGAAAAGGTTTTCCACGAGCTGATGGACTGCTTTTTATTTTGCTTGAACCATTGCCTGGCTGACCCAGTCAAGGTGGAAGGAAATATTAAACACCTTAGCTCGGGACCGATGTTGTGGGCCATCATCAGGGTGTTGAACATACCCAAATGATCTGACGGGTCCCCGTCTCCATTGAATTTGGACAAGTGAGGCATACGGAAACCAGGTGGATATGCCATGGCAGCTATGCTGGGGGCGAAGAGCTCGAGTTCGTCCCCCGAGTCGTACTCATCTTTTTCTTTTTCCGATAAGAGCTTCCTCATCAGCTCCTCCATCTGAGCCAACCACTCCAGGGTTTGGTCCTTACTTCCTTGGTTGTTATTGGGCTGTTCAATAGCTCCAGTTCCATTGTACGCGTTAGGCAGGTTATTGTCCCTCCTATCTTGAGATAGGTTATGTGGGACATTCCCACTGTCACGTACTTCCAACAGACCCTCCCCTTGGCGAGCACGACTACCGTTTCTAGTTGGGTCTCCTCTCTGAGAGTTGAGGCAATCTCGGAGGTCGGCCCTCGGGGTGGCCCGAGGGCTTTGAGCTGAGCTCAAACAATGGCGCAGGTCTTCACCGGACATGCCACTTCGATGACTCCCGGTCCAGTAACTTCCATTTGAAAAGCTCGGAGCCCGCTGCTGAGGGTGAGGATCCGGGATTTCCCCGCGCGCTCGGCTGCGATGGGAAGGTCTGACGGAAGGAGGATTTCTCCTGCTGCTCCCATGAGTCAGAATGTCTCGGACTAGATGGGAAGGAGATGGGTATCTTATTGGTGATGGAGGATGCCTGACTGGTGACGCGATCCTAGTCCCGTCAGGGTGGATTAAGCTAGGTCGTGGCCGCTCCGCTCCACCATCCCTCGCGTCCTGCACTCGGCGGTCTGATCGTGGTGCAGGACGACTGGCCGGGGCGGGCTGTCATCGCGAGCCCTCCTCGGATCTCCTTCGTGAGCTACCTCGGGCCCTCCTGGGTGCACTCGAGGGTGGAACTGAGCTAGGAGTTGAGGTCTGGACCGATTGGCTGAATTGCTGATCGGCCCTAGGAAGTTCCTCAAAAATAGTTTCCTGGTGGTGCGACGTGGGAGTAGAATTTGATGTCAAGGTTCTGGCCGACCGACTGGGCCTGGACCGGTTACCCCGGCGGGACTTATGAGTCCCGCGATGCCTCTTTCCGACATTAAGGTCGGTTGTAAGAGGGGGTAACCGGGCCAAAACCTCTTCGATTTGCTTGTTTGCTTTCGCCAGCTGACTCCTCAACTGTGCATTTTCCATTTCTACCGCCGTGTAGAAATCTGGGTTCGGATTGGGCGGCCGGGGAGCCAAACTTCCAGTGTCGTCTTGGCTCACTGGCTGCTTTCTCGGTCACTGCTGAACCTCAGGGTTTTGCTCATTGGATACGGCGGCATGGTGGGCCTCCTGCCCATCACGTTGATCCCCTTCGTTACCATGTCTCGAGCGAGTAACCACCATGGCTAGGTTTTTGCAATAGCACCAATCTATAATCCTCTCAATGAAAGCACCAAACTGTTGACGCGGTTCTTCGGCAACAGATAATTATATGAATAAACGGGATGGATTAGTGCTAAATGATGAACCGTAATATGTGAATAATCTCAAAGGAAGGTTATAACTCGTTTACTCTTTTTTAGGTGGTTCGAAGGTTAAAATCCCTCTAGTCCACCAGCCAATATTATTGATATATCTCTGGTATTCCTTACAGGGGTGTTTCTTTACAAATTAGAAGTCAACCCTTTGCAATGCCCAGGGTCTCCATATTTATAGGGGGAGGACACCTGGGTATTGGAAAAGGGGGTCATCCCGTGACCTTCTTACCCATCATGTCACTTTTGTGACATTCATGATTAATTCCTAAAACTTGACAATGAAGTGTGGTCTAATCAATAGGTAAGGGGGATAATGGGCCGCATGGCCCAAACAAGTCGTGGGGTGCCTGAACACGCACGTTTATGCTGCGTGTCCGAGATTTCAGGAATGGAGTAGACACGTGATGTCTGATATGCACATGTTTACATTGCGTGGTTGACTTTATAAAGGGTCAGAGGTGTCAGCTCCAGGTCGTACCTCAAGCTTGATGTAGTCCTAGCTCGTGGTGCCCACACTGCTGACCCGATGCCTTCGAGTATTCTTACTAAACCTTTGGCTACCTCGAGCTAAAGAGGTAGAGACTCGTAACAGCAGCTCCGGGTAGGTGGCTTCCACGTGGCTGATATGATTATGCCCTTCTCCAGCTTGCTAATAATCCGTGAATATTTAGGGCGTACACACTCAAATAAAGATACTTAATTAATTCTACTAATTACTTAAAACCAATTTTAATTAAATATTAAATTTTAAAATTTAATATTAATTTTAATATAATTTTGAAAATTATAATTAATTATTTATATAATTTCAAAAATTACACAAGAATTAATTATTAATTAATTTTGATAATTACAACTAATTTGTAATTAATTAATTAATCACTATTATCACATAATTTCATATTTGGCCCGAAGAACAAATTTCTTCTTAAATGTCTTTTTACCATTTTACTATTTATATCAACTCTTGCCTTGAATAATGTTGATAGAGCTGTTGTGGAGACTTATGGACCTATAATTTCAAGCACCAATAAATTTGTGATTATTAATTAAACTCTTTAATTAAATAATTTTATTTTATTAATCTCATGATTACTCTATTATAAATATGAGACTGCACTCTTGTAATTATAGACATTTCATTTACTGAGTACTTTATAACAATAAAGCGTCCATTGATATAATCATTACATATACATTAACCCTCTAATAATGGTTCATAATTAACTAGGAATAAAATTATTGTTTTACCCTTTTAATTCTATCTTGTTTCCTTAAGTACCAACGACTTTACTAGTGAAGGTTAATTCATAACCAAATTATAAATTTGAGCTCAATAACATTTCAGTCCCAAAATTCAACCCCTAAGAGAACCATTATTCAATCTCTTTCGAGAAGGTATAGATTCCTTATCTGTATACTATGTCCCCAGCCATTTATATTAATGAGTTCCCAAAACAAAAGTTTCTAGCCTGATCATTCAGACAAACCCTAACGAGTGAATCAAAGAACTCATATAACATAAACAAGAGTTCATAGTAACTTCAAGATTAAAATCTATTTGTATATGATCATCAATTGATACATTAAATTTTAACTAAGTATTAATAAACATATCTGGTCCAATTCTATATATTCTCTAATATATAAAGTACCTCCACTAAAGTGTCCTACTGCACTAGTAACCCGGATCTAGATCACATGTATTCATAATACTAGTGGACTGTACTTGCAGTAATTAATCTAAAGATTCCATAACTTTATTTTACTACGAACTATTGAAGTTCATTTATCTCAAACACAATCCTCCTGTACCAATACGTGGTTGAGATAACATATATGAACTTAGGAATTTTTCTGATATTTACTTAATATTATCACAGAATAATATAGTTCATAAAATATATGCATAACAAATTCAATTTATTTATTTATTTCTTAAAACAATGTCTACTACATATGCTTTCAGGGTGCAATTCCCAACAATCTTGACCATCTGCAGAAATGGCGAACACTAGGCATTTTGTGTTTGATCCTGCTCACCATCAACAACAAGACAATGGAGAACCATTGCCCGATCAAACATTTCCTCAAGGCCAACCTGAGAATACGCCTTATTTGGGGCCTCTGCCCGACGGCTCCCAAAACTTCGGGGATGTAGGTGACTACGACGAAGGCTATTACAAAGAAGATGAAGGGGAATACGAGGATCACGAGGCCGAAAACCTCGTCAATCCTAAAGAAAAGAATATGGAGCCTGAACAAGAGGATCTAGAGGTGGTCCGCCTGAGACAATAGGTCTTGGATCAAGAAGCCAAGATAGCTGAACAAAAAGAAGCCACCCGCCAGATGCAAGAGTCCCTCCTGGATCTTCAGGCCTTCATTGCTGCCCAAGGATTGGCAGCCAATCCTTCAACTGTTCCGCCTCCTGGAACGCAGCCACCTGTCCCACTGATCAGGACTTGTGTACCTAACAACAGTAGTCCTATCCCTCTTCCAGGAGCACATCTTGGAGTCGGCCCTTCGAATCCTGTTCAGGAGAAAGGAAAAGCCAAAATGGTCGATCCTATGGGAAAAACAAACCCCCAGAAGAAAGCACACCTCGTTCAAAAAACCGGGGATAACCCAAGGCAATCCCCTAGGAGAGAACGTATGATTCCTGTCCCAAGACGGGATCATCTGAACTATCCGCAGGGGAAGCGCTCCCAGGGTATCAAGCCTTGAAATGTCCCTAAACATGACAAATGGGAATGATGCTTCTATCCCAGCACCTCTGTGAACAAAGATCACGAAGGGCACAAACGCGAAGAAGAACATGAAGCCATTAATTCGGGAGATGATACTTCCTAGGTAGACTTGCGTGATGGCCATAATGCTCGAAAGGAGCAGGCCCACAAATAAAAGATTCACCCCCGAGGAGGCGACTTGAGGAGTAACCTCAACGACCGGAGGAACGAGAGAGTCCCTCTGGACGATCGAATGGCCAAACAGTTCATGGAACAGTTGGCCGCTTTTAAGAAAGTCACAGACCGCTTGGCCCAGAAACAAGAAGGTGGAGGCTCCATTCCAAAGAGGAAGAAAATGAGCCATGCGCCAAGCACATATTGGATGTTGTGCTACCGAAGAGGTTCAAGATGCCGAACCTACCCGCCTATACCAGGAATGCAGACCCCAGGGATCACTTGTCCCACTATAACCGCCTAATTATTGTAGCTCACATTTCTGACAATGACAAATGCCTATGTTTCTCGATCACTCTGGCTGGGCCCGCCGAGGAGTGGTAGAAAAGACTCAAGCCGAGATCAATCCAATCTTGGTCTGGATTGCAATCAGCATTCCGTAAGCAGTTTCTGGCCGCCATGAAAATGGACATGCAAATCAGCACGCTGGCCAATGTCAAACAACATCCCATGGAGACCCTCAGGGCTTACATCTAGCGCTTCAGGGATGAAGCCTCAAAAACTAAAGTGGATGACAGACAACACCTGGTGAATCTCCAGTCCGAGATCAGAGCCAGATCTCCTCTCTGGGATGACATGCAGCATAGCAAGGCGGACACCCTTAAAGAGTTCATTAGGAGGGCACAAGGTTTCATCAAATGGGAGGAGGCCCGAATCCAAGCCTTTGGGTGGCAGCCGACAACCCAGTTAAGTGCCCAAACCTTCCCCGGATACGAAACACAATATCCTGCAAATATCTATCTGACACCCCCGGCAGCGTCTAGATCTGCTGGTACCCATGGGATGACATTCATGGCCCCAATGGTCTATGGGCCCACTTCAATGGGGTGTCCTCCGGCTCCTTCAACCCCATTTTTCAGGTACGGGGCAACTGAGGCAAGCGTAAACCCTTCCCGGGGAAAGAGATCAGGCAAAGGACAGAACCGACCTGAGCCCTCAAAAAAGGGAAAAAGGGGTTATGAACCCCAGTACACAAAGTATACCAACCTGGTTGACACCCGGGAAAACATCTATCTAGCGATGGGCAATATAGTCCATTACCGGAAGCCAACCCCCATGTTCAAAGGGGGGAAGAATTCAAGGAACACCAACAAGAGGTGCGCCTACCACAAGGACGTGGGTCATATGACTGAAGAATGTCATCAGCTGAAGGACGAAATCGAGAACCTGATCAAACTGGGGCATCTCCACCAATGGTTCAAAATGCCAATAGGGGCTCTGGGACTGCCAGTAATTCCCGGACAACCTACGGCCCTAGGTGCACCTGGATTGTACCGACCTCCTAAGGGAGGGTACGCTACAGGTTCGGGATCACAGGCCCCTCAGGGGGTCCCAATAGTGCAAGCACCTGGACCCGGAATGCCATATCATCTCAGAACCGTGCCTCTGGGAGTATATGGTCACATGGCCACCATATCAGGAGGCGCGCATATGGGAGGGCCATCCCGAAACAATAAAAAATGATACCTCAGCAAACTCGATCACGACCACGAGGTATACGCATTGGTCCAGACTCTGGCCCAACGCCCGATGTTAATGAACCTGCCCATCATGTTCACAGAAAAGGATACCCAGAACGTTCATTTCCCGCATCATGATCCCTTTGTCATTGATGCCCAAATTTCCAATAAAATGGTATCCCAAGTGTTGGTGGAAGACGGGAGCTCCGTCAATGTACTGTTCAAGTTGACCTTCGCCACAATTGGTTTGACCGAGGCAGATCTGGCTTCATGCCCAACATAGATCCACGACTTCAATGGGGATTCATTGCTCCCGATGGGTAAGATTCAACTAACAGTGATGTTGGGGAACGAGATTCAAGGCTCGTTCAAATATTGAACGTTTGTAGTGGTGGATTGCCCCACCGCTTACAACGTTATTTTTGGTTGTCCCGCTTTGGTCGATTTCAGCGCCATCACTGTAACGCCCTACTACCTTAGAGCTGTTACTAAGTGAATTTAAAACATGCATTTAACTCGCTAATCGAGGTTTAAAGATAAATGTGTAACCAAAACATAAACAGAGACATAAACTTGGAAAATAATTCCATTTACTGAAAAAAAAACCGTAAAATGATTAAGATTTGGGATCCCAAAGTGCAGTTTAGAAATATTTACAACTCAAAATGTAATCACAGTCGACTAAACAAAAAAATCCAGTTTATACATTCATCTCCCAAAAATGCCCCTGACCGTGGTAGTCAGGCTGACCAAACATGTACACGCCGCCTCACGCTCACGATACTCATGATTGGTTGACTTTCTCCTTGCCCTTACCTGCACCACAGAGCACCCGTGAGCCGAAGCCCAGCAAGAAAACTCACAAATAGACAACATATGCATATCAAACACTTATCATTTAAACAAGCCATCAACTAGCTAAACACATACGGCCACGCCATCCCAGGCGCCTTACCATGCCCTGGATTTGCGGTCTATACCGTGAGGATATCCCAAGTATCCTTTAGGATCTATCCTAGCAACTCGCACTCCGCGTGCTAAACGCTCCTTCCAGCCCTGGCCCCTTACCGCACATGGCCTTGCACTCCACGTGCTTATCACCGTTCCCAGCCCATTGCCGTTCTCGGCCTTTGCCGTTATCGGTCTTCACCGTTCACGGCTCATGCCATACAATCATCACATTCACATATGATAAAGCTAATCAACAAGCTAAACATACATAAACTCAAACAAAGGGTCAAACCCCACAACACAGTCATATAGGGCCGAGCCCTGCAACTTATGCTCTACGGGAAACAGTAGTTCTCTTACCTGTGTCCCGAGCTTCTTACGCACCAAAGTCACGAGCACGGTCCTCTAACCCGAGCCTCTCCGAAAACCTAGTCACAACACATTTAAAACATTCTTTAATACTAACCAATCGAAAACCATTTCCCGGGACCAATCCCGTACTCTTGGGACCTCCAATTTCCCAAAACAAAGTAGCGGAAACATCCCCCGAGCCCCCTGGGCAAAAGCTCTAAAATGGAAAATTTCCCCTGCCCAAAAATAGCCTAGCGTCGCGGCACTACCCATTGAGGCCCGCGGCGCCCAGAAGGGCTCCTGATGCCTGATGCTGCTTTGCGCCACGACACCAAAGAACAGGGCCGCGGCGCCCCTACGCGAACCCAGAATTCTAGGTTTTCCCCTGCATTTTCCCCGAGCCATAACACTCCCAATTCAACCCCAATGCATACCTAAACCCCAAAATCAATCCAAAACCTCAAATAAACCATCTAGCAACCTATAAACACCAACAACAAGCACAAACACATAATCACACCCATAATTCACACTTTGGTTTCAAATTTCAGAAGTTTAAACCAGCAAACCAGAAACTTAAACCAAGGCTTATAAAACTTAAACCATTCTTCAAAATTCTTAAACCACACCAGAAACAAACCTCAAAATTGCATAGAATTCTTACCTCAAGTGGAGAATTCGACCTTAAGCTTCCTTCAATTCCAGCTTCAAGCTAAATCCTCTTGTTTCTCAAACTGAATTCCCACACAAACCAGCCACAAACCAACTTTCAATTTTCATGCTCACACTCTAAAAATCAAGCTTAGAAACTTAAACAAAACAGAGATAAATTCTTACCTCTGAGAAAATCTTGGCCTATACTTGGTTTTAGTTGCCTCAAACCAACTTAATTCTCCACCTAAGTTTCACAATTCCAGCTCCCTTCCTTTTTCCTCCTTTCTTTCTAGGTTCTCCTCCAACTTCCAGCAAGAACAAGAGCATCTAAGTGTAAAACGTGAATGACATTTTCCCTCAGCCAAACCTATCCAAATCCCTGCCCAAAAAACCATTTTACCCTTCCATCTAATTCCCTTTTCTAACTAAACCTCAAGGGCATCCTAGACATTTCACATCCCTTACAAATATACCATTTTCTCACCTAGAATAGTTATACTTAATGGTTACAAATGGTCACTCAAGTTACTAAAATACCATTAACCACTAACCATTAATTAAAGTCCACAAACCCAGTTAATAAAATTCCCAAAATACCCCTAGGCCCCTCCCGAGCTGGGTATTTAATCCTGTTGTGACTTTTAATCTAATTAGCTCCCTAGGACCGTCTCGGCACGTGCATCACAAATAATTCACAATTTTATCAACAATATTACATATATTACATTTATGCCCTCAGCGGACTAAAACTACCAATTTTCCCCTAACAATCAAACGGGGCCCACATGCATATTTAATCACCTAAACATGCACCCTAATCACATATTCATTAAATTCACATAAATTAACACAGTATAACAATTATTGCCCTCCAGGCACACTAATCTAGGCTCCAAGCCTTATTAGCAAATTTGGGTCGCTACAATCACCTCCATCCGCCATCTTTGCATGAAGTTCCCGTGCGATAACGGAGGAGTGGGAACCGCGCGGGGAGATCAGAAAAGTGCCTGAAAGTGCTATCACATCTCCGACCGACCAATCTACATGGTCCGTGAAGAGCCTCTTGAAGAGGAAAACACTGATCCAATTCCACCGCTACAGCCAACACGGAGGGTGGTCCGGGAGGAGGATGAATTAGACCCACGGATAGGGCATTAGAACCTATGGAGGAGGTGGAAAAGGTGCGTATTAGTAACAACGAACCGACCAGAGTAATCCGAGACGGGAGGCATCTGAACTCGAAGGTCAGGGCTGCCACAATTTCCTAGATAAAAGAGAACCAGGATGTCTTGGCCTGGTCTCACTCAGATATGATCGAGATCGACCACAACATCATATGTCATGCCCTGAACAATGACATAAATGCAACTCTGGTCTGCCAGAAGCAGGGACATCTAGGGGCAGAGAGGGCAAAGGCCCTCAAATTAGAAGTTGAGAAGTTGTCCTTGATAAACTTCATTCGAAAGGCCTTGTATCCCGTTTGACTGGCCAATCCGGTGTTGGTACCAAAGCCGAACGGGATGTGGAGAACTTGCATCGACTTCACCGACCTTAACAAGGCCTGCCCAAAATATTGCTTCCCTCTGCCCCGGATCAACCAGATGGTGGATGCTACATCCGGGTGAGGTATTGAGTTTCATGGATACCTACTCTGACTACAACCAGTTCTCAATGCACATAGTAGATTAGGAACACACCAGCTTCCAGACAGACATAGGTGTGTACTGCCCTTCGGGCTTAAAAACATCGGGGCCACCTATCAGAGGCTGATCAACAGGATGTTTCGGAACCAATTGGGAAGGAACATGGAGGTATACATAGACGACGTGTTGGTCAAATCCAAGACCTCGGACAAACATGCGGATGACCTGGCAGAAGCATTTGACATCATTCGGAAGTATGGGATGAAGTTGAACCACAAAAAATGCACCTTTGGCGTGGCATCCGGAAAGTTCTTGGGCTTCATAGTATGTTTGAGGGGAATAGAAGAGAACCCAGACAAGATCAGAGCATTGATCAAGATGCCTTCGCCAAGGAAGCACAAAGACGTTCAAAGCTTGACGGAAAGAATAGCGGCTCTAAGCCGCTTCGTCTCGAAATCCACGGACAAGTGCATCCCTTTCTTCAATATACTTCGCAGAAGCCAAAGGTTTGAATGGACGGCTGAGTATGAAGAGGCTTTCCAAAAATAGGAGCATCTGGCCCAAGCACCAATCTAGTCAAAACTAGTGGACTGTTATACCTATATTTGGCCGTGTCGGAACACGCCATCAACGCTGCATTAGTGCGAGAAGAGGGAAAGTCCAACTCTAATGGTCGGGTTTAGAACGAGTTAACTAATTAAGTCATATCTAAAACAAATCTCTAACTGTCTAGGTCTTTGGAACCTGAACTATAAAGTCGGGATAAATCAGTTAAGTTATATTGATAAGTCCAAAACGGTCCAGGCCTTCAAGATCCGAATAGGGGTCTCAAGAAAAGCTAAATACCTTATACAACATTTCCTTAGTTGTCTTGGCCATTGGAACCAGGACCCAACATTCGACCCAGATTCATGCAGAGTGATAAAAACACTTAGTGAATTTCGTTCATGCAAAGTGATAAAACACTTAGTGAATTTCAAGGAAAAATAGACGAATGTAAAATAGAAATCATAGTGTAGAAAATAAAATCAATATATAAATACGAATGATAAAAAATTGCTTGGACACATCCGCGTCCATAAAATTAATACAATTACAAAAAACAGGAAGGAAGCCCTAATTAAAATACAAAGGCCCAGGCCTAGGCTTCGTCCTAATCCGGGACATCCAGAGTATTCTCATCTTGTTCGTCCGTAGCCAGAAGCGCCGCGTCAGCTTTCTCCTTAGCCTTAAATTCAGCCCTTTTTCCAGCCGGGTCTGGATAGACACGAAGATTCATGTCTTGGTCCTGGAGCCAGGCCATGTAAATGGCCTCATCAAAAGTGGCCTCCAACAATGCATCAACCTGCTCATTCGCTTGACAAGCCTCCTCGCTCCGCTTCATCTCCATCTGAACCATGCCATCCATAGCTTGATTCCGGGACTCAAGGTTTCCCACCTTCTCCCGTTCATGACGAAGTTGGGCCTCAATTTCCTCCAGAAGGGCCTTGATCGAAGCCTTTGAGCCATGAACACGATGCAACTTCGCCTCCAGGTTGTCCACCAACTTCTTATGGTCGGTGTCCTTCCTGGGCAATGCTTCCTCATGCTGAGCTTGAACCCGAGCAACCTCCTCATGATCAGCCTTAATCTGGACAGCTTCCTTGGCCAGGGCCTCCTTAGCAGGTTCCCGCTAGTTAACGGCCCCCTCCAACTCCATCTGAGTTGTCTCCAGCTTCATCGCCATTTCTGCCACCAAATCCGTGTTCCTATGGGCCAACAGGGCATCCTGGAACAAACCAAAGTTATAGAATATACATGCAATAAGTATGGTAAAATAAACGATTATATGGGCATGTGACTTACCGCAATGTCCTGAAAGACGAGCAGGGCATCTTGGTTGGCCAAGGTAGCGTACCGCTTCAGTTGGAGGGTGGACATGGTAGCTCCCACCTGGGCCAGCAAATTTGCAGCCAACAGAGCCGTGTTCTGATCCAACTTAGGCTGAAACCCAGTCTCGGCTACCAATCAATCCACGATGGGTTGGGGAGCATTGAAAGCCTCCGGACGATTGGCAAACTCCACCTTTCGCTGGATGGTCAGGGCCCGATACACCTCATCCCGTTTGTCCCGGCCATTGTCCCAAGCCCGGGACACCATTTTCATCCTCTCCTTCTGGAGGACGAGATCCCTTTCCTCAAGAAGGGCTAGGTTGACAGGGAGCCTGGGCGCATCCAGGAGCTGTTGCGTGACAATCAGGCTCTCCCCGGAGGAATGCTCCCCGGCCAAGGCAAAATCCTTGGTCCACTTCTCTAATAGTCCCGGATGGATTATGGTGATACTGTTGCATATTCATAGCTAAGCCCTCAAGGCGAGGGGCATAAGTTAAAATTAGAGGCATTTTACCTTGCCCCAAAATGCTAGCCCCGAGAGTTCCAATGTTTGGCTGCCTCCCCTCGAGAACGACATTCAGTTCTTCAGATGTGACCCTCTCCGCTTGACGAGCCTGTTCTTTCTTCTTCTTCTCCGTATCCGCCTTGGTCGCGGCCTCCATAGCCTCGACGTGAACGAGGGTCAGCTCCTCCCTTAGGGCAGCATCCCTCTCACATTGCAGCCCCCGGAAGCTAGGGGCATCTATTGAATGGTTGGCGACAAGCATCCCGACCTGCCTGAGGTTGTCCGTGGTCACAAAGCCCCCCACGTCCAGTTCCTTGGCGCTAAGGGTAGCGTAGTACTTCTTACAGTCCAGGATGGATTTGGTGAGTAGAGTATGGGTGTACGGACCTGTTTTCCAGGAAGTCCAGCACCAATGTGGGGTTCTTCTCCCGGAGGAACCTGGTTGTCATAAACCAATAATGTCTAACATCCGGGGGTTGCTTCCAAGTGCTGAATGGAGTCGGATGGTTACCACAAGATTTTAGTCTGTAAAATCTGTCCTGGGTCTTGTCCTTAGAGTTAAGTTGCGGCTCAAGCTTGTAAAAATACAGCACCTCCGCAAGGGTAGGCGTCGGGATCACGTTCGATGCATAAAATATGCGCCATCCCACGAGCAACTTGTACGCTTGGGGCAGAAGCTGGAACAGCGCGATCCCCATGAACTTAAGGTATCGCGCGAAGTAATTATAAAGCGGGAGAGTAACTCTCGCACTAATGTTGCCTATACTCCAGACCCCGAATTCACCCATGCCGGTATGGGCCTTCTCCTCCTTCTGGGCCAATTGGTTGTAGAAGATCCCTGGAGTCGACTCCACTCCCAGGTGTTTCTCCAGAGCGTCCAACATTCGATCATTCCGGAACTCGTTCTTCTCCCCATCCATTTCCCATGTATTACCCGTGAGAAGTTTGTGCCCTTCCAGGACTATGGGGCCCGATTGAACGAAATCTTCTAGATGAAGAGTGACACCACGACTCATCATCAGGGACCTGGAAGCGACAAAGAAAACAAAAACCAAGCAGTTAGCACCAAAACCGAAGAAAATTGGTTAAGGTACGGGGGTTCTCCTAAAACTGCTTGGAGAAGTCCCCTCCGAACCCAGATCCGGGATCAATAAGGATCCCAAAGATCTTTAGTTGGGAACTAAAAATCAAAAGTTTTTCTAACTCTCCCAAATCAATCTTGAGATGTCCGAATTGATCCGGGACACCTAGACTGAGGAATTATTGCCTATAAAATCTACAATTTAGACCTACACCATCCTACCTAGGACCACCCTATACGGTGGTCACGACCCTAACAGTTTTATGGTCGCAGGAATAACATTACAGTAAAAAAGAATAAACAGAGAAAGAAAAACGACCAGAAAACGTACTGAGAGGTGTTGGGTTTGAAATTTTTAAAGTCTCAGGCGACAAAGTCAGCAGAATCTCAGCCTTAAATATGAGAATATGGTACAAAAATTTGTCTACTGGTTGAATCGGGACTAAACCCTCTGATGGTTGAACGAAAAGAGGTCTGGTCAGAAACAGACGAGTACGGAAATGGACTAATCACCAAAAAAACTTGTCGGCAAATTGGGACATAAAAAGCTCTTTTTTTTGCTTTGAATATATAGAATGTGTAAAGTTTGAAATGAAACTGTAAAGGTATTTATAGGGACAGAAATCCACTTTGGGATCCAACGGTTCATAATGGGGATCCCATGACGATCCCCATCCAATGATCGCGGATGACACAAAGGCTTTAATTAGCCCAATCGAACACCGGATCATGGATTTGTCAATCCACTATCCACACCTACCTGATTCAATGGTCTATGTTGAAAATCTCAAGGCTATCCACATCCAACGGTCCCAGATGGTGCAGAGGTATTAAACAGCCCACTCGAGTACCCTATCAACTTTGCTCGTACAGACGGGACGCCTTAGAAATTACGCAAACACCCATCGGTCACTCAGAAAATCAAAAGATTCTTTCCAGATCTGTGAGGCATGAGTGGTACAAACGCAACAACGACTTGAAGACACGTGTGCGAAACATTGTGAATTCGAAAGGACGAGGATCGCCCAAGTGGCACCCACGTAAATGAACCTGACTTCTGGGAAATGAACCGGGATATTTGGATTTGATCAAGGAGAATAAGGCAAGTCTCCACCATGCAAACACGGATGAAGACTTGGGGGGTAAATGTTATCCTTGTTTTTCCCCGGGACACGTGGCATGACATAATGGGTCTATGGGCTCCCTCAAAGAGATCCAGGCCCATCCTGAGTCTGATGAACAGGGAAGAAGAATGTCCTGATAGCCCAATCGTCAATGAGCCCAACAACATTCTATGGGTGCGACCATAACCAGGTAACCGGGACCAAGATGCAGGCCCAACTCATCTTGCTGGTCCCAACCTACCCATACCCTCCGAGATGCCAATGGAGGTAGCAGGCTCACTAGTCTGGGAATAGACCTTGTCAAGAATGAACCCAAGTCCTAGTGAACGAACCAGGACTTCGGTAGATAAACCGAGACATTAGTGAAGGAACCTGGACCAGACGTCCAGGTAGGGCAAGTTTGATCTTCCTTGATGCTGACATGTCCCCAAGAAACACGGAAGTTGGTATCCTCAACTAACCTGCAAAAGAGGTCACGCACAGTATGTACACTGCTCCTAGGAAACAATACTGCCACTACTCTGATAGGTCCTGTCCCCAGGATCCCCTTAGAAGCCCACGCGGACCAGTCTGAGAGTACGTACTACTGGCAGCTGTAGGGCTTGGCCACGCCTAAGCCGGCCCAATGGGCCCTGAGTACTATGTTTTATTTAGCAACATCCTTTGTATTATGCCTCCATTAGCGAGCAAACCATGATTACATTCCTATTGGCCCCAGATTAGTCCGGCCCAAGCCCATTGCACATGACTGCCTATAAATAGGAACAATTGTGCACTGTAGCGGGGATCCCATATTTTTACTTGTAAGCAATTACTCTCCTCAAACTTGCAGAAAACTCCATTGTCAAAAGCTCTCTAAAACCTAATACAATAGACTCGTGGACTAAGGCTCATTAACGCCCCAACCACATAAAGACTCTACTTGTTTATCTTCAATCTTGTCTTTCTAGCTCTTATTTCTCATTATATTTCTAGTTTCCGAAAAACTCGGTAAATACTTACCATAGCAACCTTGTCTAGGTTAACTCTTTTGTCTATTTTGAAACCTATTTTATTTTGTAGAGGTTAGTGGTTCGGCTATACCTCTATTATTTTGTGTCTTTGTGTGTGTTTTGTGTATTGAAAAAATTCAACAAAGAGAATAACAAAGAGCGAACCTTCGGGAGAAGGTTCATCCTAGTCTTATCTCGGGAGGAAGCAAGCACTGTTCATGCAAATCGAAGGGAGTTCGAGTTCTTGAAGTTTCAGCAAGGTTCATTCATCAAGTGGGAAATACCTCATGCTTGCGCACTACAACAAAATAGAAGTTTAATGACTATATAGGGGAGACATTATAGATATTTAATGTCTCCCCCAAGGGAGATGTTGTTGGAGGAACCATCATAAGTGACCCTACGATGACTCTCATGGGGAGATTTTGTAGACATTCAACGCCTTCCCCTTGGAGTCATCGTTGTAGGTACCTTACAACGTCTCCCTTGGAAAGACTTTGCATACATTCAATGTTTAATATCACGAATCATCATTGGTTTTTTATTTTAAAAAATAATAATTAAATAATTATTTTCAGTATATTAATTAATAGAATTCAATATATTAATTTTTTTAAATGTAATTAAATAAATTAATTAAAAAATATAAATTATATGCAAATTTAAATTGTGAATTTTCATTAATAAAACCAAAATGTGTATATAATATGTTTTAGCTAGCTAAATATAGAAAAATGTAATATTTTTTGCTAAACATACAAAATTAACAAATATTACACTAGCCAGCTAGACATATAGTAAGAAAGAAAAAGTAAACAACAACAAAAACCTAATATTTTGGATGATGACTTTGAACAATCGGTAGCATAGGATTCACCTAATGTTGTCGTATTTCATTAATCTGTGCTAATGTATACGGCGTAGTGTTTAGCTACAAAAAATACAAAGTAAAATATATTAGTTAATCATTATTATTTGATTATATATACTTTAAAAATAATTAAATTGTTAACTTTTTATAAACTTATATACATACATCTTTCTTCAAGTAACGTCCAAGTCGTGAATGTTCAATGTAATCCTTCAACATCCTCATCACATAATATCCACATGCCACATTGTCTGATTTGTGTGGACACTAATATTTAAATAAAAGGTCAAACAATTAATATAAAGAATATTAGTAAAATTCAAGTATAGATTTTCAAAATAATTAAAGTTGTAGTTACTTACTTTCGGTTACACAATTTCTATATTATTTGGAATCTCGGGAGGTTTTGGTAGACTGGTCAAAAAAAGGTTGAAAGCATTGACCATATCTTCCCCGATGTCTATGAAAAATTAAACAAATAAAACTAAATAAGCATACAACCGAGCATATGAAAAATTGGGTAGCATTTCACATACATTAGTAACCTAACCATCTGTCAATCGAATCAAATCCAATCAAATAAGCATAACATAATTAAAATATAATAATAGAATACATAATTCTAGACAAAATCGGACAACATTTCCTCTATAATAATGATCTAACCATCTGTGAACAACAAGTCAAACAATTCAAACAACATACAATAAGTTTCCTCCTTATAGCTCCGCATCACACAAACAAAATTTCCAGAACCTACTTGACTAAAACACACAGTTCTCAACCTTCTGTTGTCACTGCAACACACAATTTTAATCTCAGAACCTAGCTACTTCCCTATGGATGAATATTTAAGATATTCAAACTCCTCTAACAAAAGTTTGATAGCTATTAATGTATGTACCTCTTGCAATGTCCTACACGTCTTCCCAAGGGAGACGTCAGATGTCCTACCCGTCTTCCTATGGGAGACGTTAGAAGTCTTCATAATCTGAATTTTTATAAATTAATTAATTTATTCCAAATTTTGTAGTTAACGTCTCCCACAAGTTTTAATGACTTACCCACTTAGTCATAAATAAAAAAATTTATTGACTTACCTCCTTATTATTAAAATATCCCCAAATACTTATAATGTTTTACGCCATAGGTGCAAGTCATCATAGAGAGTCATTAAATGTGAAAATTGTTGTAGTGGCGGCATCATGTTAGAGGAGTCTAATATTTTCTTAAGTCAAATACTTTGTATTTTTGATAAACTTTATTAATGAATCTTATCTCTGGGTATAGCCCCGTGGACAAGTAATACCCGAAAGGATATTGGCACCACGTAAAAAAAACTCGGTGTTTTTACTTTTTTGTTTTATCATTCTATTGTGTATTTCTATAGTTACAGAATCTCTGTCTGTAGCTACAGAATATCTATTACAATACCAATATTTTATTTTATATGTAATTAACTGATAATTAAATATAAAGTTGGTAATTATAAAATACGAAATTTATAAAAATTTAAAATATTCTAAATAATAAATATTATATGGAAAATATATGAAAAATATAATGCCCTTATAAAAAAATACTCTAATTATCCCTAATTAGTTTGTCCTTCAAATTATGATGTGAGATCTTATTATGACAATATTTATTAAGTTTGTAACGGAAATATAAAAAAATTAATTTCATTATTTCGAAAAAAAAAGTTCTGAAACTTAAATTGTTAGGGGAAGAAGAGCTGAAATGTTACCTTCGAAATCGGAATTGTTCCACATTGTCATATGGACTGTCTCCTTAGAGTTAGTCAATAATTAAATCGGCGACTGTATGTTTTGTTGTTTTTAATTATTTCTTTTTTCAAAAACAAATTAATTTTTGTTGATATATATTGGTCTGAATTGAGAAGGAAAAAATAAAAATTCTATATTGTTATTTCTCTTTCAAATCAAATAATGTTTCAAGTGCACTAAATATCACATGTATGCGATTCCCATTGTAATTTGAAGTAACAATAATGTAACTATTCTTATTAATTTATCTTTTTTTTTTTAAAAATAGATTGGTTTGCATATAAAATTTGGAACGTCAGCATATTACATATTCCGTTACGGAGGTGACGGTGATAGTGTGGAGACTAAACGACAGACAATGACGGACATAACAGAAACTCAACAAAGACGTGATTGCCGTTACCGTTGACGTCAACTAGTCTGCATCTGCACTAGTAAGCACATGGCCACCCCCTCAACGTCCTTCTCACTACATATCCTAAACAGTATTTAATAAATAAACTAAAATGAAGTACTTTTAGCTCCCAATAATTCTATTACCAAAAAGTAGATATATGAAGAGAAAATTATGAGTGGTCAACCCAATTATATGTATATTAAAATAATATGATAGATCGATAGAAAATGGTGAAGAAAAACAAAGTTGTGATATATAATAGAATAATATTGTGTAATGGGTTGTAATAAGAATAATTAATTTGAGGATATATAAAGTGATTTTGATATGTACTCCAAAATAGAACTACTTAAAATCAATAAGTAGTAGCATATATATTTAGTAAGTAGTCATTCGCTTGAGAAAAATAAAGTGCAAGCACGACGTGAGACAAAAATTCACGGAAGATTATATGACATAGCTAGTTGGATGCATGTTTTTCTTTTTAATTTTGTAATCATTTATAATCTGTAAGTCATTATGTGATGTTTGTACAATTAACTCAAGCTCTAATCCTATAAGAAATGTAATATATACAAGTAATGCATATTAACATATTATATACAGTAATATGATAATTTTTTTAATTAATCATTTATTCAAGATTGGATTTACTATTTAAAAAAATTGTGTCACCTTGCTATTTATAATATTTCGGTATATATTTTTTTGTTAACATAATATTACTCTTTATATACCACTATATCGTATAAATTAATATATTATTAGCTTTTGGACTAAGAAATAAAAAAAATTTTAAAAAAATTATTGAGCTTCAGTTTTAATAGGTACCCTTGAACTGTTTGATCAATCTAATTTTTTTCAAATACCAAATTTGAATTTTGCATTTTTTCATATATTTATTTGATGTTTAAATTTTAATTTTTTATTATTAATTTTGTCAGAGACTTAAGTCCAAGGTTGTGGAGGATCAAATCCCGCAAACACATATTTGTATATATTTACATATACAGGTAAATTTGTATTTGTACTCCACAGGTGGTATTGTTTGGTCCACAAGTTAGTGGTGGTTACTAAAGTTGTTCCTATCCTCTCATCCCTCATTGTGAAGAGGTTTCGACATTTCTTCCCCCAAATTGTATGAAGGATGTGGTATCAATTTTGGAGTTCAAAAATCAAATTTGTAAGAAGATTGTGCAATCCTCAAGTATTTTTTCTAATGGATTGTGTCAGATTGAGAATTGTCCTTGTAAATAAAAATAGGTCATTAATTGACATGTATTGAGCTATAATACATAATTAATCACATGTAATGAATATTTTATTATTGATATGCGGGCTTCAATAGTTGCTTTTATTATTCTAAAAAATTATAGTAGTTTAATAAATTTCACATGTCAAGCATTATTGACATTTAAATAAGATAGTGTAAGAACGTATTAGAATACTTTTCTGTTAGTATTTTGTTAGGCTTGTTGACTATGTTAGTTAGGGGCTAACCTTTTTCTTTTATTCGGTTCTCTTAGTCTATAAGACTATTTCTGGTGTACCTTTGGTCAAATATAATAATACACAATTCTTTTCTTTCCTAATATGGTATCAGAGAATAATACACAACCCTAATCTTCTTCTCTCTTCTTCTTTGCTCTGCCGCCCTTTCTCTCTTTCCATGGCTAGACCACGCACAAGAAGCTCCACCACCCATGGAAAAACCCCCTCCGACGATCTCCCATCTGCTGCAACTCGCCCAGAATATCATCATGTCCATGGCGAAACCACAACCAGCACTCTTCCTCGCGTGCATCAAGAATCAATGGCCACTGAAACTCCTCAAGAAAGGGCTTCTCCTGTTCCCAAGCACATCAACACAAGGCCTCGTCTCCAAGTCGAAGACACTCCCTACTTCTTGAGCTCGGCAGATCACCCAAACCTCATCCTCACTGCTTCTCTTCTTACTGGTGCCAACTATCAATCCTGGAAAAGAGGCATCTCTGTCTCTCTAGCATCCAAAAACAAGTTTTCCTTTGTCGATGGATCCCTCCCCGACCCCCTCCCACTGATCCTTACCTATCCCATTGGCTCAGATGTAACAACATGGTGATCTCTTGGCTTTTACATTCTGTTTCCCCCAATATAGCCGAAAGCATCATGTTTCGTACCACTGCCGCTGCTATGTGGAAAGATTTGTCTGATCGTTTCAATCGATGCAATGGGCCTACAGTTTTCCAACTCAGAGAATCGGCTATTGCTCTCAAGCAAGGCAACCAAGATGTTCAAACCTACTTCACTAAAATCAAAGTTCTTTGGGATGAATTTGCTGAGTTTCATCCTACTGCCATATGCACTTGTGGAGCAATGGAAAAACTCAATGATTTTTACAATCTTGATCAAGTTTTACAGTTTTTGACAGGGTTGAATGAGTCTTATCATCCCATTCGTGCTCAGATTCTTCTGCTTGACCCTATCCCGAACATCTCTAAGGTCTTTTCTATGGTCATTCAAGAAGAAAGCCAGTGGACTCTTGGCTCTACCATCGTTCATTCCACTCCCACCATTGTTGCAGCAACAACACCTACAACTCTATATCACCCTCCTCGGTCTAAGAAGCCTCGCCCCTTTTGCACTCATTGCAATAGACCTGGACATTTAATTGACAAGTGCTACTTCTTATATGGCTTCCCTCCTGGATATGGTGCTCCTCGAAAGCCTCATGAAAAACTCAAAGCTGCTGCCAACATTGCTTCCACTACCACCAAAGACCTAGATCCCTACCTTTTGACAACTTAATGTCAACAATTAATCAACTTGTTCACTCAACATTTGAACAAAGGTGCTACAACTTCAGACTCTACTCCAGCCCCTGTTTCTAACTTTGCTGGTAATTTCTCTCCATTTAATTGGATTATTGACAGTGGTGCTACCCACCATATATGCTACAATAAATCTTTCTTTTATTCTTTTGATTCAATTCCCTTTCAAAAACATGTTTGTCTGCCTAATGGAATCCGAATCTCTGTCACTGCCATTGGCACTGTCCGAATAAACACACATTATTTTACATAATGTTCTTTACATCCTTCCATTTCATTTTAACCTATTTTCTGTCTCTGCATTCACTAAAAATGCTGCATTTACTTTAAATTTCAACTCTAATTATTGCAATATTCAGGAGGAGACTTTGAGGATTGGGACAGCTGAAAAGTCTGGCAATCTATACACTATTCAACAAGATAGCTCTCTTGCTTTTGATTTTAGTCAACCTATCTTGTGTAATAATGTTTTTTATGCCACTCAATGGAACACTCGGTTAGGACACACTTCTATGGCCATCACCAAAAGCTTAAATAAGTCTTTTGATTTTTCTGTACAAAACCCCTATGACAAACATTGTAGTATCTGTCATTTTTCAAAGTAAAGGAAATTACCTTTTGTTTCTAATAATACTCTTTCAGCACTTCCTTTTGATCTTATTCATTTAGATATATGGGGTCCTTTTCACATTATTAGTATAGAAGGATATAAATACTTTCTCACTATTGTTGATGATTGTACTCGATACACATGGATTTACTTAATAAAGGTTGTTAACCCTCGAATTGGCCAACGACACAGAGTCAAATATACGACAAAACATGAAACGACACTTGAAAAGATAATCTAATGGAAAGGGAAAAAACACCAAGGAATTATAGTGGTTCGACCCTAATGATTGGTAACAACCTACGTTCACTTAGTGTATTGTTATTATTTAACTTCAAAGTCGTGATCAAAGAACTAGGGTTCTTTGAGTTTCACAAACCTTGGAAGGATTACAATAGAACGATGAACAATCACTATAGCTCTTTCTCTCTCAATATTAAGCCAAAAAAGATAATCAATCCAAAAGTTCCTTCCTTGAACTATTTCATGCATATTTATAGGCTCAAGGAGGGTTACACATGCTAACGTGTCCTATCTTTCCTTAATAATCGCGTATCAAGGATAATTATGAAGAAATATTCAAATGTAGTTAATATTAGATTACAACTCAAGAAGGAAATAAATCAGGCTTCACGATCAGCCTGGTCGTATAAAAACTTAACACTGACGATGAGGTGTGCTTCTGGTTAATAGCCGAACAGCACCTTTGCCCTTCAATTTTGCCACGTGTCAATCCACGTGTGAGAAATCTTTTCCACGTCATCAATAGCCATTTTTTGGTAAGCATTTGCCCCCGAAGTTTATTTATCGCGACCAGCAATAAGTAAACTTACGAAATCGACTCTTCGAATACCCCACGAAATCTGTCAGAACCGCCCATGCTTTCTCGAAAAAGGTGACCAATCATGTCTAATTAGGTCTTTTCGGTTTCCCAAGAATGTGTCCGACGACCATTTCACTTCCCCATGCTCAGAAAAAGTAACTCATGATTACCTCTCTTAGCGTGCCTTGATCTTTATAAATAGCCCCCAAGTTATCATTTTTACCTTTTACCTACTTTTGCCTTCTTGAAGAACATTGAAGAACTCATGCTCCAGAGCCCAGAAATTTTCAAGCATCTATGCTCAGATGTTCAAAATCTTTCACCTTTGGACTTCAATCTTTATCTGAGTAAGTTTCACGAACTTTCTTGTCTTTTGAGTTACCATACGAAACTGCCTTATGCTCGCTTTCATCTCTGAACCCTTTCGTGTTCTTGGCTGAAAATGTATGGGGATTGTTTGCATGTTGACAGATGATTGATAGGGTAGTGAAATATTGTTCTGTAGGAGTTACGAGCTAGTTTGGTAGTCGAGATTGTAGATTTATGGCGTAAAATCGAAGTAAAAATTTGATTTTTAAGCTAGGTGAAAAACTGGGTTTTTCCCGCCCTTTCGGAGTCAAAAAAGCTTTTTCCTGAAAAACTTTTTACTTCCGTTTTTCAATTTGTTTTTCAAACTGCTCGTATAGAACTTAGTGTTTCTGTTAGAATGCTGCTGGTCGTATACGCGAGCAACGTTATTCCAACTTTCAACACAAGCTTCTAAGCTTTACGTCTTATCTCCCCCTTTCTCTGTTCGCAGCTTTTATGCAAGATCCGTGGGGAGGAGAAAGACCCATCGATGACGACTTACTAGCTCGGCTGCTTGAGGACGAGGAGCAACCGTCATCGCTAATACCTGAAATTCCCTTTTCTCACGCCACTTCCTTATTCAAAATATGGCTTGAGCAAAAACTACTGCCCATAAAGAAAACTCCCAATCCTTCAAATCAGCCTGCTCCTCGGGCTGAAATTCCATCCCCTAGTGGTCGAGCAGAAAATATTCCTGACCCCAATATCCAAACTCATGCTCAGCCCCGAAATGCCATTCAACCAGATGTTGAATGGTATGTCGTACCTGAAAGCCGGGTGACGATCAGGTTGATCGCCAACTACATTAGAAAATATGGACTCCCGGGGTGACATTAGTTCGACCCAATCAAGACCAACGGGCGAACATGCCCAGAAGCGCTTTCAGCGCCTGTTTGAGATACCATATTGAGGCAGGGGCTACCTTGCCTCTTCATCCATTCTTCCAAGGGGTACCCAACTACTTCGGGGTCGCCCCTTTCCAAATAACTCCCAAAGGGTATAGAATGCTTGCAGCACTCTATATCCTTTATAGCCACAAAAAATGGCATGTGCCAACACCCCATGAGGTTAATTATTTGTTCGACCTCAAGTCTAACCCCAACCAAGAAGGTACGGGGTTTTTTCATTTTTTTTCATCAGGAAACAGGGCACACCTTCCTGATCGACACCACTCACATATCGAACGTGGGGAGGTACTACCAGGAGTATTTCCTTACGACTGACATGGTCGCGAACAATCTGGCATTTACTCAAGGAGGTAACACCTTTGTACCACTGATCGTTAATCTTTCTTTAATTTTTTCTCTACACTTTCTTAGACTTTTAATGCTTTTCAGGCCCATGGCTGCGACCAGACCCTACTCCTGACATGGAGCTAAGATCAACCCTCTTGGCCAGTATGACTGATGTGGAGAAAAGCGTCAAGCATCTGGTCACAGAGGCTAACCTTAGGCTGGTCGGCCTTTTGGCCCATCATCAGGACATGAGGGAGTCAACAGTGGGGAGTGCTACTGGCGGAGAAGTTCCCGAGCAGTACCTGGACGTGGAACAAACCCTTTCGAGGAGGGCCACTGGAGTAGTAATCAGGGAACCTTTCAGCACCCTGCGGGCTGCTGCTCCCCCCGCCCCAAAGGGAAAAGGGAAAAAGAAGGCCACCGAACCTCTCGAGCCCCTCAACAAATCTTCGAACGAGAACGGTACTGATCTCTCGCTCTTATATAGCTTGCCAATTCCCTGTCACTTATTTGACGGGGACGACAATTTTAAGTATGCTCCAAATTTAGATTCAGCCTTCTTCATGCCAGTGAGTGAGTGTAAGACTAGTAGAGTATATAGTGTAGCGACCAGTAATGATAGCTCGGGTATTTCACTTACAATTGCCTTTGTTTCTTTTCCTGACATAACATACTTAATTATTTATACTATCTCACTGTTTGAATATTTGCTTCTTTTCCAGATATGGACTTTGAGTGCGTGTTCGACATATACAGCGCCCCTGAGGCTCCCAAAGCTCCCTCAAGCAAAAAGAAAGCGAGCAAAAAGAAAGCGAGCAAGAGGCATCCTGGAGAAAGCAGTAAAATGCCTCAGGCTAAGAAGTCTCGCACTACAGGCCTCCTAGAGGATGGACCCACAGCCAATGCAACACCACCCTCTTCTCCTCTCGAGCAGCAGACTTCCCCTGCTCCTTCCAGGTCGACACCATCTCCACCGGCCCCAACTAATCAGACTCAGCAGGCCGGTGCTGCTTCTACTAGGGGCGACATAACAAGTCGTGCCTTTAGATCGGTCAAAGACAGGGTCGCAAAAATTGTGAAGAACGATCACTGCCAAAAGGTGATGGCTGCGATTGAGACAATGGACGTCGACCAAATCCTAACTCGCGCCTTGAATGAATTTGCCAGTGTAAGTTATCTTTTTCCGTGGAGACAGCTTCCTTTATACTCTACAGTCAGTCTAATCTTTGCTCTGATCGCAGGCATTTCTAACCCTTACTGCCGGCCGGCTACGCTTGGGCACCGTCACCGAGAAGTCCAAATCTTTGGGGCAACGACATGCTGATGAACTAAAAAAGCTGCCGACGCGAAATACGCTGAACAGCTTGAGGCGGTGCTCAGGGAGAAGAACAAAATGGCTGAGGAGTTGAAGGATAAGCAAAGTGCTCTAGATAAGGCCGTCGAGCAGAGAGACAACTTCAAGGAGTCTAACTGTGTCAATTACCGCGCGGCTAAAAAGCTTGAAGAGGACTTGACCGCGAGCAGACATGAGACTACAACTTTGGAGGGCCGAATCGAGCAGCTTGAAAAAGCCAATGCCAGCAATTTGGAAAGGTACAAGAATGCCACGAGTAAGTGTTTTTATGACTTCTGGAAACACAACCAAGGGGCATACTTCAGCTACCTTCTCGAGCGCGCAAGGCAAGCCGAGATAGTCCACTGCGTTGCTCGACTGGCAGAAGAGGAGAGGGCAAGGGTACCTGCCTCGCCTGAAATCTCCTTGGCGACTAGCATGGACGGGGTGGACAATGAAACTGCAGATGTCGTCGACCAGGGTACCCCACAAGATCCTCCGGCTTCGTAGTCTGCTACTTCTTTTAATCTTTCAAGTATACGATCTCTGGGTCGTAATGTAAAGACATTAATTTTTTATTGCTGCATGGGCAGCTATTTTCCTTTTAATCATACAATTACATCTGAGCAGTACTACTCACGGTGTAAAGTAATTCGTTTATGATATTATAATACATTGTTATTTTATTATAATATTTTTTCGCATGACCGAACTTAGCATAACACTTTGGTTTGATTTAACAAAATACAAAAATATTTTGAAACATACTCTAAGTACCCTAGCATGCTTTCTCTTATTTTGCTCATGTGTTTACATACCTTTTAATGATATGCTTTGCTTACTTGTACCTTATATGCCCCCCAAGTGATCGAGGAGCTTTAGGTCCTTGGTCACTTGCCTTGACCAAAACCTGTGTTAAACAATGTTGCTCGAAGCAAAATAATTGAAATTGTAATACAGCAAAATAACACACGTAATGAGAAAATACTTGTAATAAATACAATAATTGGCAAGAAATGACTGGCTGCGCATAGTCCCTTATATTTCTCGTAATAAATGGACGACTCATGTCTGTACGAGTGATCAATAAGATCTTACACTTATAAGCGATCGGTCACATAAAATGACCAACCCTTTTTCAAAACTTGTAAAAAGTAAAATTAATACAAGCCAATTCTTTAAGAAGAATTGTTTATTGATAGTACTTGCGCAAGTGTTCTCCATTCCAATAGCGAGGAACGAGATCTCCATTTAAGCGAGCAAGTTTATAGGTACCTGGGTGAAGGACTTCTTTAATCTGGTATGGCCCTTCCCAATTAGGTCCGAGTACTCCAGCAGCTTGGTCACAGGTGTTTAGAAAAACTCTTTGGAGTACAAGATCTCCAACGTTGAACTTTCTTTCTCGCACTTTAGAGTTGAAATATCAGGCGACCTTTTGTTGGTACACAGCTACTCGGAGTTGGGCTTGCTCGTGTTTCTCATCGATCAAGTCGAGGGATTTCATCAATAGCTGGCTGTTTGAGCCTTGGTCGTACGTTATTCTGCGATGCGAATGCAATTGTTCTGGCTACGCCCCCTTAGCTTCTTCTAGTCTTTTCTTCAGTGTATCCTTCAACGTTTTGTTGACTGCTTCAACTTGTCCATTTGCTTGGGGATGAACGACTGAAGAGAAGCTCTTAATAATACCATGCCGCTCGCAGAAGTCTGTGAATAAATCACTGTCAAACTGGGTGCCGTTATCCAAGACGATCTTCCTTGGTAATCCATAGCGACAAATGATGTTTTTGATCACGAAATCTAGCACTTTCTTGGTCGTTATGGTTACAAGCGGTTCAGCTTCGGCCTACTTGGTGAAGTAGCCAACAACAACCACAACATATTTGACACTGCCTTTTCCCATGGGCAAAGATCCGATTAGGTCGATACCCCAAACTGCAAACGGCCTTGAGATTTGCATCTGCTTAAGCTCATTAGGGGTTGCTCGTGGGATTTTGGAGAATCTCTGGCATTTGTCACACATCCGTATGAATTCCATTGAGTCTTCATTCATCGTTGGCCAGAAATATCCTTGCCTTGGATCTTTTTTGACAAACTCTGCCCCCCAGTGTGGTCTCCAAATAAACCTTCGTGCACCTCTTTCATCAATTCTTTGGCTTTCTCCTTTGTAATACATCTGAGGAGTGGCATTGAGTATCCCCTTCGGTACAAGATTCCATTGACCACGATATACCTAGCAGCTTGCCGCTAAAGGGTCCTGGCTTTGTTTCTGTCCGTTGGTAACACGCCTTGCGTCAGATACTCTACGTATGGTACCATCCACGACGTATCTGCCATATGGATCACCAGAGTGGTCTCCTCTGCTCGGATGCTTGGTACAGATAATCGTTCAACTGGCACTATGTTCAGAGTATCAGCATCTTTTGCACTTGCTAGTTTGGCCAAAGCATCAGCGTTCGAATTCTTGTCGCGAGGTACCTGCTAAAGGGTGTACTTATCAAATTGTGCTAACAAATCCTTTGTTTTGTTCAAGTAGGCAACCATCTTTAAACCTTGGGCTTGGTACTCTCCCATGACTTGATTCACCACCAGCTGAGAATCACTATAGATGTTAAGCACTTTTATATTCATGTCCCTGGCTAACCGCAATCCAGCGAGTAGTGCTTCATACTCGGCCTCATTGTTAAAAGCAAGGAAGTCAAACCTGATTGCGCAGTGAAATCGATGCCCCTCTGGTGTTATCAATATCACTCCTACCCTAGTGTGGTACTCATTAGAATAACCATCTGTAAATAATTTCCACGTGGGTGCTTGACTTTGACATTCAGGCTCATCGGGCTCTTCAATCTGCTCGCCATTCGTAAGTTCAGTGAATTCTATAATGAAGTCAGCCAAGGCTTGTCCTTTTATCGCTGCTCGCGGCAAGTAAGATATGTTGAACTGCCCTAGTTCGACTGCCTATTTTAACAATCTACCTGCAGCCTCTGGTTTTTGCAGGACTTTTCGAAGAGGCTGGTCAGTCAAGACCGTAATTGGATGAGCTTGAAAGTAAGGCTGCAACTTCCTAGAGGCCAAAACTAGGCAATAGGCTAGCTTCTCGATGGGCGGGTACTGCTATTCTGCTTTAATCAGCCTTTTGCTTACATAGTAAACAACCTTCTGCACGCCTTCTTCTTCCCTTACTAAAACGGCACTAGTAGCGCTTGAAAAGCCTGTTCGCACTCCTCCGTCCATTCAAACTTTTTATTGCCCCTAAGTAGATTAAAGAATGGGATACACTTATCTGTTGACTTTGAAATAATCTACTTAGAGCGGCAATTCTTCCAGTTAAGCTTTGAACATCCTTAATCTTTGCTGGCGATTTCATATTGATCAGGGCTTTAATTTTCTCGGGATTGGCTTCAATTCCTCTCGAGTTAACTATAAATCCCAAGAACTTCCTTGATCCTACTCTGAAGGAGCATTTAAGGGGATTTAGCTTCATATGATATTTGTTCAAGACGTTGAAGCACTCATACAAATCCCTTACATGCCCTTCTGCTTTCTTCGACTTGACCAGCATGTCATCGACGTAGACCTCCATATTTGTGCCAATCAGCTCCTTAAACATGTGGTTGACGAGTCACTGGTAAGTCGCACCAGCATTTTTCAAACCGAAGGGCATCACTTTGTAACAGTAGAGCCCTGTATGAGTTCGAAAGCTAGTGTGATCCTCATCAGGGGGATGCATACTAATTTGATTATACCCGGAGTACGCATCCATGAATGAGAGGATCTCATGTCCTGCAGTGGCATCGACCAGCTGGTTGATCCTTGGGAGTGGGCAACAATCTTTGGGGCAGGCTTTATTTAGGTCTGTAAAATCCATGCACGTATGCCACTTACCATTCGGCTTGGGCACTAGTACGGGATTAGAGACCCACGATGGATAAAATGCCACCATGATGAACCCATTTTCCTTCAGCTTCTCGACTTCCTCTTTTAAGGCCCTTGATCTATCTTTGTCTAGCAGCCATCTTTTTTGTTGCACTGGTGGAAAACTCTTGTCGATGTTTAGGACATGGCTGATGACTGCAGGATCTATCCCAACCATGTCTTTGTGCGACTAGGCAAAGACCTCTTGGTTCCTCCTTAAAAACTCCACCAGTGCTTGTTTTGTCGCTCTCTCTAAGTTTTTTCCGACTTTCACAACTCTGGTCAGATTTTCTCATAGAGTTGGACCTCTTCAAGGTCCTCGATGGGTCCCACTTCTTCTTCAAAATCCCCAGAGCAAGGATCTAAGTCCCTATCCTTACTTTGGGCAACGTCCTATCTGGTGACATTATCACCCGAGTGGGCCTGAACATCAGTCACCATTTGCAACTCTTTCCCGTGAACATCTCTTGACACACCCTTCTTCGCCTTGGTGATTGAGGCATTGTAGCACTCCCTTGCTTCCCGCTAATTTCCCAACACGCTCCCTATCCCTGCGTCTATTGGGAATTTCATGGCGAGGTGCCATATCGAGATGACAGCTCGTAGGTTGACCAAAATTGGTCTCCCAATTACAGCATTGTATGCCGAAGGACAATCAACTACTATAAAAGTAGTGATTAATGTCCTATTAGCAGGTGCAGTGCCTGCTGTAATTGGGAGTCTAATTGACCCTGTTGGGGCGAGCTCTTCTCTGGAGAAACCATAAATGGTTTGGTTGCATGGCTCCAGGTCCTTCACGGACAACTTCATTCTTTCCAGCGAAGACTTGTATAGGATGTTGACCCAACTTCTTGTATCGACCAACACCCTTTTCACCATCATGTTGGAAATCTGCACGTCCACGACCAGCGAATCGGAGTGTGGGAATCGTACGTGCTGGGCATCGTCGTCAGAGAAGGTTATCAGTTCCTTCTCTGTTCGAGCCTTTTTTGGTGCTCGATCCTCGACACTCATCATCTCGATGTCCTGGTCATGGCGCAGGGTTCGAGCGTATCGTTCCCTTGCCTTCCCACTATCTCCTACAAGATGCGGGCCTCCGTAGATGGTGAGTAGAGTGTCTGCCACAGGAGCTGGTTGTAAAGGTGGAGAGCGTTGGCATGCAGGCGCCTGCTCGTTGCCACCTTGAGCCTCTCGCTGAGAACCTCCTGCGGCTCGCACATATCTTCTTAAATGTCCCTGCCTTATCAGGAACTCAATCTCATCCTTCAGCTGGTTACACTCGTCAGTGTTGTGCCCGTAGTCGTTGTGAAAATGATAGAACTTTGTTGTATCTCTCTTGGAGATATCTTTCCTTATAGGTGCGGGTCATTTGTAAGGCACGCTTGAGCTGGTCGCCTGGTAGACCTCAGCTCGACTTTCGACAAGGGCAGTGTAGGTGGTGAATCTAGATTCATACCGATTGCCTTTGGGGTGCTTACTCTCGGAGGTCGAGGGTTCATTGTTCGCCCGCTTTCCACCATTTCTACCATTGCCATTCCCGTTTCCTTTGCCATTGCCATTGGGTTTTTCTGACCCACTGGCGGCTTTGGCGGGTTCTTCCTTGGGCCCCTTGTCTTTTGTTGGTGATTTCCCTTCGTTGGAAATCGCGTCTTTGAGCTTGATGTACCGATCAGCTCTGTCTAAGAACTCTTGGGTGCTCCTTACCCCATTCTTTCTGAGGCTGCTCCAGAGAGGTGAATGGCGCCTAACCCCAGTAGTTAGGGCCATCATCTTACCTTCATCGCCCATAGTCTTGGCTCCAACTGCAGCTCGCATGAAGCCCTGAACATACTCCTTCAAGGGCTCTCCCTCTTTCTGGCGTATCTCGACCAGCTGGTTGGCCTCAGTGGGGTGCACGCGACCCGCATAGAACTGTCTGTAAAACTCTTTTACAAACATTTCCCATGATACTATACTAGCAGGAGGGAACTTAAAGAACCACTCCTGGGCGGTGTCAGACAGTGTTGTAGGGAAGATGCGGCAGCGGGCATCTTCTGACACCTTTTGTATATCCATTTGTATCTCAAACTTATTAACGTGAGATACTGCGTCTCCGTACCCATCAAAATTTGGCAGTGTTGGCATCTTGAATTTACTGGGGGTTTCAGCCACAATAATCCTCTGTACGAAGGGGTGCCTCTCCTTCGATCGTGCTTGTTGACCCTTGTTTTGGTCAACTGACACGGAGTCAAAAAGCTTGATGTGGATAGATGTGTTGGAATGAATATAATGACAAAAACAGTA
This sequence comes from Humulus lupulus, assembly GCF_963169125.1. Taxonomy (NCBI): domain Eukaryota; kingdom Viridiplantae; phylum Streptophyta; class Magnoliopsida; order Rosales; family Cannabaceae; genus Humulus; species Humulus lupulus. Next base: position 155,358,507 of record NC_084798.1, on the reverse strand, counting down.
AAGGACACAAGAAATTATAGTGGTTCGGCCCCAAGAACTGGTAATGACCTACGTCCACTTAAGGTATTATTGATATGAGGTCTCAAAGGGGTGATCAAAGAACTAGGGTTCTCCGAGTTTCACAAAACTGAGAGAGATAAACAATACAATCGTAATACAATAGCTCTAATTCTCTCGTAAGTATGTAATTTTAATTAAGCAAAAGTCCAAAGTCCCTTCCTTGAGCTATCTTTCTCTATTTATAGGCTCAAGGAGGATTACATGAATTTGTTACAGATATTCTCTCCTAATTAATCGGATAATCAGGAATCATTGGAGACAATCTCAGAATTGATTATGATCTTCACAAGGTCATCTTGAAATATGCGGAATGTACGACCATGCTGGTCGTGAGAAAATTCAACTGTCGCGCCTGTAATGTCTTATTGGTCAATACTCTAACAGAACTCCGCCAAGTGTCAGCCACATTTTCAAAATCGCCTGCCACATCATCCATGCCTGTTTTTTGGATAACATTTGCCCCCAAGTTTATTTATTACGACCAACAATAAATAAACTTTAAGGAAACGACCCTTCGATTACCCCACCAGATCTGTCAGAGGAGTTCGTGCATCCTTGGGAAAAGTAACCTACCCCTGTCCAATCACGGCTTTTCAGTTCCCAAGTAATCTATTGACGGCTATCACCCTTCCCCATGCTTCGAAAAGAGGAAACTGATGATTACTTCCTCTTTCATGCCATGGACAAAAAATATATATAGCCTTCTCATAGTCTTCTTTTCCTTTTTACGCAAGTTATTTCTCCTTCAAGAAACCCTAAAATCAGAACCTTCATTCTCTCTGAAGACTATCTTTCATCGTTTCAAGAATCAGCCGTCCGTTTGTCTTCGCTTGACGCTCTTTCAAACCTCCACGATCTTTGCTTTGGTAAGTTTCAGAACCTTTATGCTCTTTTATTTTTGCCGTGCATGCCTCTGTGGGTTAACTGTTAAGTTCTAGTGTTGTCAGTGTTTTTGGGTTGAGATGCATGAAAGTAGGGGATTTATCGGGTGATAGTAGATAGGATGATGTTTCTTTGCCATTTAGAAGTTATGAGTTAGTTTGATAGCCGAGATCATAAATTTAGGACGTAAAACCGAAGTAAAAATTCGATTTTTATGCTAGTTGAAAAAACTGAGTTTTTCCCGCCCTTAAAGGAGTTGAAAAAGCTTTTTCAAAAACTTTTTACTTTCACTTTTTTGATCTGCTTTTCAAACTGTTCGTGTGAAAAAATTAGTTTTTTGTTAGAATGTTGTTGTATAAAAGTTTGACTTTTATACACGACCAGTGTTATTCTAACAAACTTTCTAGATTCTCCATCCTCACCTCCCCATTTTTTTGTTCGCAGATTTTAATGCCAGATTTGTGGGGAGGTGAGTGGCCAATCGACGACGATCTTCTTGCCCAACTGCTTGAAGGCGAAGAACAGGCGGCTCAACATGTTCACGAGATCCCATTCTCAAGAGCTTCTTCCTCTAGACCTCAACCATCACCACCTAAAATGGCCTGCTCTAAGTATCCAGGAAAAAAGAAATCAAACCCTGAAAACAATCCAAATCCTCCTGCCCAGCCTGATTCGCAGGCTAGGGTTCCCTTGACCAGTGGTCGAGAAAACGTTGCCCCAGACCCTCGCATTCAGGTCAGGGCTCGCCCTCGGCATTCAAACCTTCCTGATGTCGAGTGGTATCTTTCTCCCACCAGCCAGGTGACTCCTCGGATGCTTGCCAATTACCTTAGGAAGTATCCTCTCACCGAGGTCAATCTTAAGATCCCTGCTGCTGACTAGAGGGCTAATTTGCCTGGGGGCGTCTACAGCGCCTGGTCGAGGTACCATATAGAGGCGGGGACTACCCTTCCTCTACATCCGTTCTATCAGGGGGTGGCAAAATACTTCGGTGTTTCCCCCTTTCAAATTACTCCAAATGGATATAGAATGCTTGCTGCACTCTATATCGTTTACAAACTCAAAAAATGGCCAGAGCCCACTCCCCACGAGATCAACTTCCTTTTTGACCTTAAGTCCAACCCTCAACAGTACGGGACGGGCTTTTTCATTTTTGTCATCAGGAAACAAACCGCACGTTCCTGAGTGACACTACCCATATCTCCAACGTGGGGAAATACAATCAGGAGTATTTCCTCAAGCCAGACATGACTACGAACAACTTGGCCTTCGCTCGAGGAGGTAAATGTCCTTTTCCACTGGTCGCTACCTTTCTTAGCAAATTTCTTTATACTTCTCTAAAGTATCTTGTGTCTTTCAGGACCATGGTTACGCCCGAACCCAACACCAGACCTGGTGTTGAGGTCCAACACACTGGCCAGGATGGCTGACGCTGAAAAAAGCGTTAAGTCTCTAGTCACTGATGAAAACTTGAGGCTGTCTGGCCTCTTGACCCCTCGTCAGGAAATGAGGGAACCCGCAGTGGCAGATGCCACTGCCGAGGGGCATCCTGAGGGGCATCCCGAGCAGCAACCCCCAGCGTCCCCTCCCCGAAGGAGACCGACTGGGGTTACGATCAGGGAACCAACTGGCGCCCCCTCCGCAGAAAGGCCTTTTGCCCCCCAAGGGAAGGGGAAACAAAAGGCAAGAGAAGTTTTCGTAGACTTGGATGAGTCTTCAGACGAAAATGGTACTGTTATTTCGCTTTTAAATAGCTTGCCAATTCCTTGTCACTTATTTGATGGGGATGGCAATTTTACGTATACTCCAAATCTAGGGCCAGAATTCTTCGTGCCAGAGAGTGTGTGTATGACTAGTAGAGTCAGTAGTGTAGCGACAAGTAGTAGTAGCTCGGGTATTGGACTTTGTGATTTTTCCTTACTTCTTCTTTGATGTACTATAATTTGTCATCTATTTTTGTCTTACTATCTGCAATTCTTATCTTCTTCTGCAGAAATGGCCTCCCCCAACGTTTTCAACCTATACCAGACTCAGGAGGAGGAGGAGGTTCCCTTGGTCCGACGGAAGAAATCGGCCAGGAGACACGATGGTGAATCTAGCCAAGCACCCTCGGCCAAGAAGGGTTGAGCAGCTAATCCTTCCAAGGATGGGCCCTCTGGCCAACCTTTTGCTCAACCACCTGCTCCCGCCGAGAAGGAGGTCCCACCTGCCGCTACTAACCCTTCACCTGCGGCTCAAAAAGAAAAGGCCCACTAAACCGAACTTCCTGGGGCCAGACTCTCGAGCCGTTCCCTGCGATCAGCTAAAGATCGCCTTGCTCATATCCTGAAGCATGACCGTGGCAGGGAGGCAATGGCCGAGGCTGAGAACATGGGGGTCAACCAGATCCTCAACAGGGCTCTTAACGAAGTGTCCAGTGTAAGTACTCTTTCTCTTTTTACGATCTTGGCTCTTACCTTTCCTTCTTGAATATAGCCTAACTCTCACTCTTTGACTGCAGGCCATGCTGACAATGACCGCTGCTCGTACTTGCGCTAGCGCTAGCATCGAGCAGTCTCGGGCGAAGGTTATCGAGGAGCTTCAGGCCGCAGAGGCTAGGCATGCTGGGGAATTGGAAGTGGTTACCCAGCAGAAGGATGCCTTGGTGGCAGAACTGGCAGAGAAGCAAGCTTCTCAGGAAACTCTCAGGAAGCAGAGGGATGACTACCTGGAGTCCAGCCGAATCCAATGGCATGAAGTCAAGAAACTTAGGGAGGAGCATCTCGCTAAGGACACGACCATCGCTGTTCTTAAAAGCCAGGTAGAGTAGCTTAAGCTCACCAATGCCAAGGACCTGGAGAGGTATACGAACGCGACACTTCGGTGTTTCTACTATTTTTGGAAACACAACCAAAGTGCCGATTTCAGTTACCTCCCAGAAGACGCTAGGAAGGCCGAGCTAGCTCGCTGCACTACTCGGTTAGCTGCCGAAGAGAGAGCTAGGGTCCCTGCTTCCCCAAGCATTCAGCCAGCCACTGAAGTGGAGGGAGGAGAAGCTGGAGGGGATGTGGTCGATCAAAATGCTCCAACAGATCCTCCTGCTCCTCAAGCTCCTTAAAGTTTTTTTTTGTTCTTTTGCTTTTCTTTGATTACACGACCTACAGGTCGTGATGTAAAGACTAAATTTTTCTTTTTAATTTTGCTGCATGGGCAGCATATTTTCCTTTTACTTTGAACAATTACATCCAAGCAGTACTGCTTGCGGTGTAAAAGAATTCCCTTTGATATTATAATATTTCTGCTTATTATAACATTTGTTCACATGACCGAACTTAGCATAGTACTTTGGCTTGATTTAACAAAATATAAAATTTGAAAAATACTCTAAGTACCGTAGCATGCTTTCACTTATTTTGTTCATGTGTTTACATACCTCTTGGTATGCTTTGCTATCAATGTACCTTATATGCCCCCCTAGACTGAGGAGCTTTAGGTCCTTGGTCACTTGCCTTGACCACGACCTGTACGAACATCACTACTCAGTATAAAATGCAAAACTTATAATACAGCAAAACAACACACGCAATGAACAAATACTTGTAATATTTTTTTTTTACAAAGGTTGGTAAGAATGACTGGCTGCGCACAGTCCCTTATAATTCTCGTATTAAAATGGACTAAACATGTCTTTACGAGTGATCTTTTAAAAAGATCTTACACTTATAAGCGATCATTCATACAACATGACTAACCCTTTTTTCAAAACTTGTAAAAAGTAAAAATTAATACAAGCCAGTCCTTTAAGAAGGACTGTTTATTGATAATACTTGCGCAGGTGTTCTCCATTCCAATAGCGCGGAACGAGATCTCCATTTAAGCGTGCAAGTTTGTATGTGCTTGGGTGAAGGACTTCTTCAATCTGGTAAGGTCCTTCCCAGTTTGGTCCGAGTACTCCAACAGCTGGGTCGCGGGTGTTTAAGAAAACTCATTGAAGTGCTAGGTCTCCGACGTTGAACTTTCTTTCTTTTACTTTTGAGTTAAAATACTGGGTGACTTTTTGCTGGTACGCAGCTACTCGGAGTTGGGCTTTTTGTCGTTTCTCCTCAAGCGAGTCTAGGGACTCCATTAACAGTTGGCTATTCTGGTCTTGGTCGTATGTGATTCTTCGATGTGAGGGTGGATCTAACTCGACTGGCAACATGGCGTCATGCTCGTATGCTAAGGAAAACAGGGTATGACCAGTTGCAGTTCGATGAGAAGTTCTATACGACCAGAGTACTTCAGGCAGCTGTTCTGGCCATGCTCCTTTAGCTTCTTCGAGCCTTTTCTTCAGGGTATCCTTAAGTGTTTTATTCACTGCTTCGACTTGCCCATTTGCTTATGGATGCGCGACTGAAGAAAAGCTCTTGACGATTCCATGCCTTTCGCAGAAGTCTGTGAATAAGTCACTATCAAACTGGGTGTCGTTGTCTGAGACAATTTTCTGAGGCAATCCATACCAGCAAACAATGTTCTTGATGACAAAGTCAAGAACTTTCTTTGTCGTTATGGTAGCGAGTGGCTCAGCTTCGACCCATTTGGTGAAGTAGCCGACTGATACAACTGCGTATTTTACTACACCCTTTCCCGTTGGCAAGGATCTAATTAAATCGATCCCCCATACTGCGAAGGGCCATGGACTTTGCATCTACTTTAACTCGTTGGGAGCTGCACGTGGGATCTTGGAAAATCTTTGACACTTATCACATTTTCGCACAAACTCCATTGAGTCTTCGTTCATAGTCGGCCAGAAATAACCCTGCCGCAGGATCTTTTTTATAAGCTCTGCCCCCCAGCGTGATCCCCGCAGAAGCCCTCATGCACCTTCTTCATCAGCTCTTTAGCCTTTTCTGGTGTAATACATCTGAGCAGTGGCATGGAGTACCCTCTTCGGTATAGAATACCATCAACCAATATGTATCTAGCAGCCTGCCTCTGAAGAGTCCTGGCTTTGTTTCTATCTGCTGGTAGTACACCATTCGTGAGATACTCCAAGTATGGTGCCATCCATGTATCTTCTATCCAAATTTCCATACTGGTTTCATCTGCTCGTATGCTTGGCTCGCGTAGTCGTTCCACTGGCACTATATTTAAAGTGTCAGCATCTTTTGCACTTGCGAGTTTGGCTAAGGCATCTGCGTTTGAATTCTGATCCCAAGGTATTTGCTGGAGGGTATACTTCTCGAATTACGCCAATAGATCTTTGGTTTTGTTTAGGTAGGCCACCATTTTCAAGCCCTGTGCTTGATACTCCCCTAAGACCTGATTCACTACCAGCTGTGAATCACTGTAAATATCCAGCACTTTTATACTCATGTCTTTGGCCAACCTTAGTCCAGCGAGTAGTGCTTCATATTCGGCCTCATTGTTTGATGCGGTGAAATCGAACCTAATAGCACAATGAAATCGATGCCCTTCTGGCATTATCAATATCACTCTTACTCCTGCGTGAGATTCGTTGGACGATCCGTCCGTGAATAACTTCCACGAAGGAGCTTCGACTTGTGGCTCAGGTGCACTAGGTTTTTCGCACTGCTCGTTATCTGGGAGCTCAGTGAATTCAGCGATAAGATCAGCCAAGACTTGTCCTTTTACTGCTGCTCGGGGTGAATATGCGATATCGAACTGCCCGAGTTCGACTGCCCATTTTAACAAGCGCCCAGCCACTTCCGGTTTTTGCAGAACTTGCCGAAGGGGCTGGTCAGTTAAGACTATGATGGGATGGGCTTGGAAGTAAGGACATAACTTCCTTGAGGCCAAAATTAAGTAATAGGTTAATCTTTCGATGGGGGGATACCTCAATTCGGCTCCGATTAACCTCTTGCTAACATAATAAACCACCTTTTGTACGCCTTCTTCTTCTCGTACTAGTACTGCACTAGCAGCATATTCGGTGATCGCCAGGTAAATGAACAAAGTTTCTCCATCTATAGGCTTTGATAAAATAGGAGGCTGTGCCATGTGGGATTTTAAGGCTTGGAATACCTGTTCGCAGTCTCCAGTCCACTCGAACTTTTTGTTGCTTCTAAGTAGATTAAAGAAAGGGACGCATTTGTCCATCGACTTTGAAATAAATCTACTGAGTGCGGCAATCCTTCCATTTAAACTTTGCACATCCTTGATTTTCACTGGCAATTTCATGTTGATCAGGGCTTTAATCTTTTTGGGGTTTGCCTCGATTCCCCTTGAATTAACAATGAACCCCAAAAATTTCCCTGATCCTACTCCGAAGGAACACTTGAGAGGATTTAACTTCACCTGATATTTGTTTAAAATAGTGAAACACTCCTGTAAATCCTGCACATGTCCTTCTGCCTTTTTTGACTTTACCAGCATGTCGTCCGCGTACACCTCCATGTTTACTCCGATCAACTCCTTAAACATGTGGTTAACCAATCGCTGGTAAGTCGCACCAGCGTTTTTCAGTCCGAAGGGCATTACTTTATAACACTATAACCCTGTATCGGTCTAAAAGCTAGTGTGATCCTCATCAGGGGGATGCATACTGATCTGATTGTATCCCAAGTATGCATCCATGAAAGAGAGGATCTCATGTCCTGCAGTTGCATCGACCAGCTGGTCGATCCTTGGGAGTGGGAAGCAATCTTTCGGGCAGGCTTTATTAAGGTCTGTGAAATCCACATAGGTTCGCCATTTGCCGTTAGGCTTGGGAACCAGTACTGGATTAGAGACCCATGATGGATAAAATGCCACCCTGATGAACCCATTGTCCTTTAGTCTTTCAACTTCCTCTTTTAAGGCTTTCGATCTATCCTTATCGAGCAGCCTTCTTTTCTGTTGCACGGATGGATAACTTTTGTCAACGTTCAAGACATGCCTGATAACTGCAGGATCTATCCCAGCCATGTCTTTATGTGACAAGGCAACAACTTCTTGGTTCTTTCTCAAAAATTCCACCAGTTCGTGCTTCGTTGTTGCTTCTAAATTTTTCCCGACCTTTACAACTCTGGTCGGGTCTTTTTCATCAAGTTGGACCTCTTCAAGGTCCTCGACGGGTCCAACATCTTCCTTAAAATCCCCAAAGCGAGGATCTAGATCTCTATCCTCACTTTGGGCAACACCCTATTTGGTGACTCCATCACCGGATTGGGCTTGTGTATCAATGGCCATCTGCAACCTCTCTGGGGAAGTGCTCTTCAACATTCCTTTCTTTGCCTTCATGATCGAGGCATTGTAGCACTCCCTTGCTTCTCTCTGATTCCCCAACACGCGTCCTACCCCTGTGTCTGTTGGGAATTTCATGGCCAGGTGCCATACTGAGGTGACGACCCGAAGATCAACTAGTATGGGCCTTCCGATTACAGTATTGTACGTCGAAGGAGAATTAACTACTATGAAAGTAGCGAGTAATGTCCTGGTAGCAGGCGTTGTACCTGCTGTTATCGGAAGTCTGATTGACCCCGTTGGGGCGAGTCCCTCACCAGAGAAGCCGTAAATTGTTTGGTTGCAGGGCTCTAAGTCCTTGACGGATAACTTCATGCGTTCCAGCGAAGATTGTATAGGATGTTTTCTGAACTTCCTGTATCGACTAGTACTCTCTTCACCATCATGTTGGCGATTTGAACATCCACGACCAGCAGATCGGAATGTGGGAACCGGACATGCTGGGCATCGCTATCAGAGAAGGTTATTTCACCATCCATTGATTGAGCCTTCTTTGATGCCCTGTCCTCCACAGTCATCATCTCGATGTCCTGGTCGTGGCGTAGGGTCCGAGCATATCGTTCCCTCTCCATTTTGCTGCTTCCCGCGAGGTGCGGGCCTCCACAGATGGTGAGTAAAGTGCCAGCTACGGGGTCAGGCTGCAAAGGTGGCGAGCGTTGGCGTGCGGGCGCCTGCTCGTTGCCACCTGGAGCCTCTCGTTGGGAAGTTCCCGAGGCCTGTACGTATCTCCTCAAGTGTCCTTGTCTGATAAGGAACTCGATTTCATCCTTTAGCTGGTTGCATTCGTTTGTATCGTGTCCGTAGTCGTTATGATAACGACAGAACTTTGTTGTATCTCTCTTCGAAATATCCTTCCAAATGGGAGCGGGTCTTTTGTAAGGCACACTAGAACTCGTGGCCTGATATAACTCTCCCTGAGACTCGACAAGGGCAGTGTAGTTAGTGAACCGCTTATCATAACGATTACCCTTAGCGCGTTTATTTTCGGAGGTGGAAGGCTCATTATGCGGCCGCTTCCCCCCATTCTTTCCATTGCCATTGCCGTTCCTGTTGCCTTTGTCGTTGGGTTTTGACCCATTGGCGGCTTTGGCGGGCTCGGCAGTCCCCTTATCCTTGCCTAGGGCTTCCCTTCGCTGGCGATGGCATCTTCGAGTTTGATGTACCGATCAGCTCGATCCAAAAATTCTTGAGTAGTCTTAACTCCATGCTTTCTGAGGCTACTCCACAAAGGCATGCGGTGCCTAACTCCCACAGTTAGGGCCATCATCTTTCCCTCATCTCCCATTGTTTTGGCTCCAGCCGCTGCTCGCATGAAGCGCTGGACGCAATCCTTCAGTGGCTCTCCTTCTTGCTGGCGTATCTCCACCAGCTGGTTCACCTCAGTTGGGTGCACACGACCCGCATAGAATTGTCCGTAAAATTCCTTTACGAACATCTCCCAAGAAACAATACTTGCAAGAGGGAATTTGAAAAACCACTCCTGTGTAGCATCAGAAAGTGTTGCAGGAAAGATTCTGTACCGAGTGTCTTCGGACACTTTCTGAATGTCCATCTGTATCTCGAACTTGCTGACATGAGATACCGGGTCACCATACCCGTCAAAGTTCGGAAGCGTGGGCATCTTAAACTTGCTGGGAGTTTCTACCACAGTTATCCTCTTAACGAAAGGAGTGCCCCTTCTCCTGTCGTACTCGATATGAGACGTTCTTCCCCCGACCAGCTGTTTTACTGCCTGGTTCAGGGCATCTATCTGGGCTTGCACGACGTCAGGAATCGTCGGGGCCTCTGTTGCTGGGAGAATGTACTCATCATGTCATTCCCAGCGGTCGTTGAGTACATCTCTTAAGTCTTCATCTCTTCGCCGCTGCTCGCTTGCTCTGAGCCGGTTAAAGACGTTATTTTGTCTGGGCTGCCCCCCAACATTACGTCTCTCGGGTTGGTCCTCCCTAGGTGGTGGGCTTTTGCCCCCACCTCTCTCTTCGTTTCTCCGACTGGAATTTCCTCTGCCTGAGTCGGCCTCATTGTACCCATGGCCATCTCTAAATCTCAATTGGCTATGGTGGGATCGACTATCCCCTCGGTTACCCCCTCAGGCTGGAACTTCTCAAGCGTTAGAGGGTGGCCTGCGTTGGTCGGTAGGTCCCCGTGCATTATCATGCCGTGGGGGGCCCCGGACCGCAGAGCTTATCTCTGAGTTCCTTCTGTTGCAAGAAGGACGCTGCCCCCTGCTCCGTGGGTTCGGCTCTTCGCCCCTATGGCGTCTAGGACTACGGGGCTGCTGCTCGACCCTATTCTGCCTTGGCTGCGGGGGATTGCCCCGAGCAGCCTGGGATGGAGGTTGTGCTTCAGGATCCCTTTGTGGGACATTCTCCTGAGGCATTGGCGGCTGCTCGGGCCTTTGGGGGCTCGACGGCTATCGGCGGGATAGGATTGGGACCCCTTTGGGGTGGCCCATTTGCGGGTTGATCAGGCTGTGAGGCAGGTGCAGCCTGATTCCTAGCCAACTGCAGGGCTGCTTCGAGGGCTGCCATGGCTTCCCTCTGACGGCAGTCAATCTCCACCTATCTTTCACTCAGTTCCTGGCGCTATCGCTCTATTTCTTGTTGCTGCTGCGCCATAATCTCCGTAGCGCTTTCTTGGCTGGCCCTCAGATTGGCCAGTTCATCCTGCAATACCCCCAGGGTATTTCTCAGCGTCTCTGAATCCAGTTCTTCCTCATCAAACTCCAAATGTGGCTCATTTTCAGCCATGTATAGAGGAGGAGGCGGTTGAGATGGTGCAGCGCCAGCCGCCTGCCCAGTTTTCTTTGTTGTTTTCGCCATTACTATTTCAACGATTTCGTATCAAGCTCTCAATGAAAGCACCAGAATGTTGACCCTTGTTTTGGTCAACTGATACAGAGTCAAAAAGCTTGATGTGGATAGATGTGTTAGAATGAATATAATGACAAAAACAGTAAATGACACAATAAATTATAGTGGTTCGGCCCCAAGAACTGGTAATGACCTACGTCCACTTAAGCTATTAATGATATGAGGTCTCAAAGGGGTGATCAAAGAACTAGGGTTTTCTGAGTTTCACAAACCTGAGAGAGATAAACAGTACAATCATAATACAATAGCTCTAATTCTCTCGTAAGTATGTAATTTAATTAAGCAAAAGTCCAAAGTCCCTTCCTTGAGCTATCTTTCTCTATTTATAGGCTCAAGGAGGATTACATGAATTTGTTACAGATATTCTCTCCTAATTAATTGGATAATCAGGAATCATTAGAGACAATCTCGGAATTGATTATGATCTTCACAAGATCATCTTGAAATATGTGGAATGTACGACCATGCTGGTTGTGAGAAAATTCAACTGCCGCGCCTGTAATGTCTTACTGGTCGATACTCTAATAGAACTCCTCCAGGTGTCAGCCACGTGTTCAAAATCGCCTGCCACGTCATCCATGCCTGTTTTTTGGATAACAGTACTCAATGTTGGATGTTCGCCCCCCGACCAGCTGCTGCACCGCCTGGTTCAGGGCATCGATCTGAGCCTGAACAGCTTCTGGGATTGCTGGGGCCACTGGTACTGGGGGAACATACTCATCGTGCCTTTCACGGCGGTCGTTATGTACGTCCCTCAGATCATTGTCTCTTCATCTCTGCTCACTGGCTCCCAGCCGACTAAAGACGTTATGTTGCCTGGGCTGCCCCCAACGTTATGGCCCGCTGGTCGGTCCTCTCTAGGTGGCGGGCTCCTGCCTCCACCTCTTTCTTCGTTTCTCTGACCAACATTTCTTCTGCCGGAATCGGCTTCATTGTAGTCATGGCCATCTCTGAATTGTGGCTGACTATGGTGTGACTGGCTATTCACTTTGTTGCCTCCTCGGGCTGGCATTTCCTGAGCGTCAGGGGGAGGCCTACGCTGGTCGGTGGGTCCCCAGGCATTGTTATGCCATGGGGGGGGGGGGGCCTTGACCGCAGAGCCTGTCTCGGAGTTCCTCCTGTTGGCAAAAGGATGCTACCCCCTTCTCGGTAGATTCAGCTCTTCATCCCATGGGTGTCTAGGGCTGCGGGGCAGTTGCCCGGCCCTATTATGCCTCAGGCGCTAGGGATTGCCTCGACTAGCCTAAGATGGAGGCTGCTGCTCAGGATCCCTAGGTGGGACATCATCCTAATGTAGAGTCAAAGAACTTTACTTAGCTAAATGTTTAGTAGTATTATAGTATGTTTAGTGTTATCTTTGTTACCATGGATTTTTGGTTCAGACCGGGAATTATTTGGACACTCATAGTAGTACTTATAGATTTTCTAAGTTTAACCTATAGTTTAAGAATATTAAGTATAACCTAAGGTTTGATTAATGTGACTGATTTTATGGATTATATTTATTATATTATAAGGTTTAGACATCAACCAATAGGATTTTAAGCACATGTTATGAATGGTAATTAAGGATTAAGTATTTTGGAGGATTAAATTAAATAAGGGTAAAGTTTGAATGTTATAGGGTCAGTCAGCAGCTTTGAATACGTTGAGGGCTTAGTCAAGGCTGTTTACTCCATTCAAACTTAGCTAAAAATGTGTAATTTCGTGTTTAATTATTCAGCATGTGCCGATATATCGCAGCACGTAAATACGGAAAACACGAAACGATGCACGGTCGCCTCGGGCATACTGGCCCAGGCGATATATCGCCTCCTCCAGTATGTTTTCAAACATTTTTGAATTCATTTCATTTCAGCCATTCAAACTCCTTCAACAGTCCAGCATCTTTTGAACGAGTCTTCAGCCTCTGCTGAACCATTATTCAAATGATTTTCACCTAAAAAGCCATTATTTTTATTCAAGTAAAATCAAGATATTTTCATTCCCAAACTCTATAAATAGGACCTAGTACCCAGCCATTATTCACCATTTGCTCTAAGTTCAGAAGCTGCTAGTGTTAAGTGAGTGTGAGAATGTAAACACCTGGTTTGGGAAAACTATAAGCTTAAACATCATAAGCTTATCAAACACTTTGGGAAGTGAGTTCTATAGTATTTCGGTGGAGGTATAGATTGGTCTTTCAAGTCTTTGAGGTAACCAAAACTCTAGTTCAGTTGATTTATGTTATGTTTCCTTTCTCTTAGTCTTCTACTCAATTTCCTAACCTCATTCTTATTTTGGTTAGGGAATCCAAGTTCTTAAGCACTTAAGTTGTGGTAAGCATATTTTCTTTTAATGGTTTAGTCTTCCTATTCTTTTTCATTTCATCTCCTTTCTTTAGACTCACTCTTTCTTATGGTTTTAGGAGTGTTCCAAAAAGTCCCAACTCAGTCCACATATCCCAGGAACTTTGGTAAGGAAAATAGGCTAGAATCAATATGTAATGTGCTTATGTTATCTATATGTTTTATGTTATTAAATGTGTTATGATATGTATATATGTTTCTAGGCTTGGGCATATGACCCATATGACTAACAAGACCCCAAATGGGTTATGGGCATATGACCTACTTAGCTAGTAGGACCCCACTAATCCCATGGGCATATGCTTGTTTAGTCAATAAATTATGGTATTTTCGTAAAAATGTAAGTTTTATGTATAGATTCGTTAATGGTCCAAATAGTCTAGATTAGTGGGTCATTACACCTAAGCCACAGGCGGCTGCTCCGGCCTTTGAGGTCTTGCCGGCTAGAGCAGAGGGCTAGGATTGGGACCCCTTTGAGGCGGCCCGTTTGGTGGCTGATCTGGCAGGGAGGCTAGTGCAGCCTGATTCCTAGCCAGCTGGATGGCTACTTCAAGGACGGCCATGGCATCCCTCTGCCGTTGATCCATCTCAGCCTGCCGCTCGCTCAGCTCCTGACGCTAGCGTTCTATTTCACTTTGCTGCGACGCCATTATCTCTGCAGCATTCTCTTGATTGGCCCTCAGATTGGCCAGCTCATCCTGCAACACCCCCAGCGTTGCCTTCAGTGTTTCAGAATCTAACTCCTCATCATCAAACTCCAAATGTGGTTCATCCTTAGCCACATTTGGGGGAGGAGCCTGGGATGATGCAGCACCAGCGGTTTGTCCAGTCCTCTTGGATGTTTTCGCCATTAGATTCTTTCACAAGCTCGCAATGAAAGCACCAGAATGTTGACCCTCGAATTGGCCAACGACACGGAGTCAAATATACGACAAAATATGAAATGACACTTGAAAAGATAATCTAATGGAAAGGGAAAAAACACCAAGGAATTATAGTGGTTCGGCCCTAATGATTGGAAACAACCTACGTCCACTTAGTGTATTGTTATTATTGAACTTCAAAGTCGTGATCAAAGAACTAGGGTGCTTTGAGTTTCACAAACCTTGGAAGGATTACAATAGAACGATGAACAATCACTATAGCTCTTTCTCTCTCAATATTAAGCCAAAAAAGCTAATCAATCCAAAAGTCCCTTCCTTGAGCTATTTCATGCATATTTATAGGCTCAAGGAGGGTTACACATGCTAACGTGTCCTATCTTTCCTTAATAATCGCGTATCAAGGATAATTATGAAGAAATATTCAAATGTAGTCAATATTAGATTACAACTCAAGAAGGAAATAAATCAGGCTTCACGATCAGCCTGGTCGTATCAAAAATTAACACTGACGATGAGGTGTGCTTCTGGTCGATAGCCGAACAGCACCTTTGCCCTTCAATTCTGACACGTGTCAATCCACGTGTGAGAAATCTTTGCCACGTCATCAATATCCATTTTTGGGCAAACAAAGGCTAAGTCAGATGTTAGCACTATTATCCCTAATTTTTTTCACTCTTATTAACACACAATTTGCTTCCAACATCAAAATGGTCAGATCCAATAATGCTAAAGAATTAAATTTATCTTCTTTTTATGCAACAAAAGGAACACTAAAACAACACTCTTGTGTTGACAGCCCTCAACAAAACTCAATAGTTGAGAGAAAACACCAACACATACTTAATGTTGCACGTGCTCTTTCTTTTCAATCTTCTCTACCATTGTCTTATTGAAGTTATATAGTGCAAACATCTGTTTATCTCATTAACAGAACTCCATCTAAGTTGCTGAAATATCAAACTTCTTTTCAACTCTTACATAAAAAAAGATCCTGCTTATGACCATCTATGGACCTTTGGGTGTCTCGCATATGCCTCCACCTTAGTTGGTCATCGGCACAAATTTTCTCCACGCTCAAAACAATGCATATTCATTGGTTATCCTGAAGGCATGAAAGCCTATACTTTACTTGACCTTTAGACAAACCAAAATTTTTATTCTCGTGATGTTCAATTCCACAAAAACATGTTTCCTTTTCATAGTACTAGCCAATCTAACTTGATTGATTCCATGTTTCCTCCAGCTACCTTACAATGTTGCAGGTCTAAATTTGACGAAGTTTCCATTCCAAGAACTCCCACTTTAAACAGGGAAGACACCACAACATGGGCTAGCAGACACACTTCTCGTCCTCCTCATTTAGCTGGTTATGTTTGCAATAATATTACTTCTTCTACTGCTCATTCTATTACAAATTATTTATCTTATAACAAGTTATCTTCTCATTTTAGAGTTGCCATACTTGCTGCAAACACCATTGCTGAACCAACTTCCTACAAATCAGCATCCATATTACCAGAATGGCAATCGGCTATGCAGCTGGAACTACAAGCCTTACAACGCAACAACACTTGGGAAGTTGTATCTCTTTCTCCTGGTTCCAACACAGTTGCCAGCAAATGGATATACAAGGTCAAATACACTCCTACTGGTAAAATAGACCGATACAAAGCTCGCTTAGTAGCTAAGGGCTACACTCCAAAACAAGGAATTGACTACATTGACACTTATGCCCCCATTGCGAAATTCAACACTTTCAAAATCATCCTAGCTCTAGCAGCTATCCATAATTGGAGTCTACACCAAATGGATATCGATAATGCTTTTCTACATGGTCACCTTGATGAACTTATTTACATGAAACTTCCCCAAGGTTATGTTCACAATGGGCAACTTCCTCCAAATCCTGTGTGCAAAATCAACAAAAGCTTGTATGGTCTTAAACAAGCTTCAAGACAATGGTACTCCAAGCTTAGCACCACCCTCTTACAACATGGTTTCACTCAGTCTCCATCCGACCACTCTCTCTTCATCAAAAACAAATCAGGTGTATTCCTTGCCGTATTAATATATGTAGATGACATTCCCATTACAACTAATAATGAATCAGCTCTTGTTTCTTTCAAAAAAAAATTAGACAGCAAGTTTAAACTCAAGGACTTAGGTCCTCTTCGTTTTTTTCTTGGTTTAGAAATTGGTAGGAATAAAAATGGCATTTCTGTTTCCCAATGTCCTTTCACTTTACAAATATTGTCTGATACGGGTTATTTAGGTTCCAAGGCTTCCTCCACCCCCATGGAACCAAACCTTAAATTAAGCAAGGATATTGGTGAACTATTACCCGATACCACTTCTTATAGAAGTCTCATTGGTAAACTTTGATATCTTACTATTACAAGACCTGATAAATGCTTTGCTGTCAACAGATTGAGTCAATTCCTCTCTACACCAAGGCTTCCTCACCTACATGCTGCTCAAAAGGTTCTTCAAAACCTCAAACCAACTCCAGGCCAAGGATTATTTTTCCACTCTCTACACCAACAAACTCTCAGTCAAGCCCTTCAAATCAAAGCCTTTGCTGATGTTGATTGGGGTAGCTGCATTGACACTAGAAGGTCCATCTCTGGTTACTGTAACGCACTGCTAATTAGGGACCGATACCAAGTGTGTTTAAAACCAGTGCTGGACTTGCTAAATAAGTAATTTGGACTAAACATGTGATTAAGCCACTAAAGGTTTAGGTATTAAAACTTTTGATCAACTCATAAGTATTTTCATTAAGTTAAAAACATGTTCTTTACATGGGATCTCAAAAACATCAGTTTAAAAGTTAATTACAATACTCAGGTTACATAATAAGCCGACCTAGGCGGCAAAAGATGGGTTTAACCCTAGTTCCCCTGAGCATCTCGGCCGTGGTGGTCGAGTAGACTGCATATGTACATACCACTGCTAATGCCCTCCGACTCATGGCTGGTTGAGCTTCTCTTTACCTTTACCTGCACCACAAAGCATCTGTGAGCCAGAAGACTCAGCAAGAAAACGTAATCAACAGTTCACAGAATAAAACAACTATCAAACAGTAATAACTGAAACTGGTGCGTTCATAAAACCAAACTGGAGACCATAGAGTCACACAAGCGCATGTTGCACTTTCTTTCAAGTTGTTGGCATTCGAACCAGTCAAGTGCATGTCGCACTCCCAAGGTGGCCCAGCCATGGTGGCCTGCACTTCACGTGCATTATGCCAATCTTAGCTTATAAACTAAGTTCTTTAAGCCCTTGACTTATAAGTCAAGCCACCACGTGCCTCCAACTTATAAGTTGAAGCCTTGGGACTCTCAACTTATGAGGCGAGTCTCCCAGAGTCCATCATATTCTCAACTTATAAGCTGATTCCTACTTAGCACCCTAATAACCCTCTAGTTTATAAACCAAGCTTCACAGTCATAACAGACGGTCACATGTTTCATATAGCATACTTATCAACAATCACAATGCATTATAATACATTCACACAGCAATCATAGGCATAATCATAATTATGAACATTACAATGTACCTAATCAGATATTCACAAACATAATTATAATCATGTTCATCAACAAAGACCAAGCTTTATTTATCTCCTCATTCATCACCTTGACTAAGCTCTAATCATGCATTCACATAACAGGTGCAATTTTCTTACCTGTGAGTTCAGTTATCCACGCACCGCGATCACGAGCACAATCCTTTAACTCAAGCCTTGAAGAAATCCTAGTCACAACGCATGAATAATAATCAACCACCACATTCTAATCCATTAAATAACTTCGAGATAAAATTCTAACCTCTGGGACCTTGGTTTCTACCAAACCGGGTAGCAGAAACCTTCCCGGGCCTTAACGTTCAAGTTCCTAAGCTAAAAACCCTCATTTTGCCAAAAATCCACATTTGGGCCGCGGTCCAGCCTCCCTTAAGCGCTGTGGCGCGCCCCAAAACAGTGGCAAACTTGCCTCGCATCTGCCAGCCTAGGGCCACAGTGTCCAAACCTTGCACTGCGGCGCCTGGGAAATTTCCTGATGCCCCACTAGCCTATAAACTCAAGCGGGTCGCGACGCCTAAGAACAGGGCCGCGGCTCAACCCCGAAACCTAGAAATTCCATGCAACTTTTACAAGCTAACCTCCTTGAAAATCATTTCAAACACACCCCAACACCAGAACTGAGCCCCATAACCAGTCTAATATACTTTAAGCAGCTCTAGAACCCCAGGAACTATTCCACAACTTCATCAAACTCAAAATCAAAACTTAAACTTGAACCTAGAAGAAAACTCTTAAAACATGGCAGGAATTCATTAAAACCAGAGCAAAGAACCTTACCTCAAGAATGGTTTCGACCCTGAGCTGTCTATAATCCTGCTCCTAGCTTTGATTCCCCAACTCTCAGCCTTAACTTCAAAGCTTTCTCCTCAAAAATCCCCAAAACCTTCCAAGCCTCAAGAGAGTGAGAGGGAGAGAGAGTTTCTGCTTCTTTTTCTTTCCAATCCCTTAATTTCCAGTGACTTCCTTAGACCCCTCAGCCTACCTAAACCAAGTATATCCTCACCAAAAGACCTAATTGCCCCTTAAGCTTAACCTAACCTCTTAGGTAACCCAAGGGCAATTTAGTCATTTTCCATACCCCGTTAAGTCCCCGAGTAGTCTTATAAATCCCCATTAATCCCGACATATCCAATTCCTTACCAAACTACTACTCGTACTCCATAAATCTGAACTCATTTTACATTCCCGAAATACCCCTAGGCTCCTCCCGAGCCGGGTATCTGACCTCGTTGTGACTTTCTAGCTAACTGACTCCCTAGGACCGTCTCGGATCATGCATCACAAATATAGCACTATTATATCACAAATATTGCATTTATACCCCGAGCGGGTCAAATTACTAAAATACCCTTCTTATAAGAAACGAGCCCACATACACATATTAATATCTCTAACATGCAAGCATAATTATATTATAATCTAATTCACATAATAACTCAATTATTTCCTCTCGGCCCCCTAATCCAGACACTAAGCCACATTAGGAAATTTTGGATGTTACAACTATCCCCTCCTTATAAGAATTTCGTCCTCGAAATTTTACCTGAACAGCTTTGGATACTGATCCTGCATAGTTGACTCCAACTCCCAGGTCGCCTCCTCAACCTTGCTGTTCCTCCATAATACCTTCACTAAAGGTATAAATTTATTCCTTAGAACCTTGTCCTTCTTGTCTAATATCTGGACTGGCTGCTCTTCAAAGGACAAATCCGTCTACAGCTCCAGATCTTCATAACTCAGCACATGAGTCTCGTCAGAAACATACTTCCGCAGCATCGAAATATGAAACACGTTGTGCACGGCCGACAACGCCGGAGGTAATGCCAACCTATAGGCTACCTGCCCGATCCTTTCCAGAATCTCAAATGGTCCTACGAATCTAGAGCTCAGCTTGCCCTTCTTGCCAAATCTTCTCACCCTTCAATGGTGAGACTCTAAGGAAGACATAGTCTCCCACCTGAAACTCCACGTTACTACGATTTGGATTCGCATAACTTCTCTACCTACTCTGCGATGCGAGCATCCGAGCTCTGATATTTTCTATGGCTTCATTGGTCCTCTGAACTGCCTCAGGACCCAAGTATCTGCGCTCACCCAACTCATCCCAATGAATAGGTGATTTGCACTTCCTACCATACATCATCTCATAAGGAGTCACTCCTATGCTCGCCTGATAGCTGTTGTTGTAGGAAAACTCTATCAGGGGTAAATACTTACTCCAAGACCCCTCAAAATCCAGTACACATGCTCTCAACATGTCCTCCAGTATCTGGATAGTCCTCTCAGACTGACCATTGGTCTGAGGATGATACGTTGTACTAAACTTCAGTTGCATGCCCATTGCCTTCTGCAAACTTCCCCAAAACTTAGAAGTAAAGGTGGGGTCTCGATCTGGCACAATCGACCTCGGAGCACCATGAAGACGTACTATCTCTCTTACATAGAGATCCGCATACTGTTCAATGGTATAGGTCGTTCTTACTGGTAAGAAGTGAGCTAATTTCGTATATCTGTCTACTATCACCCATACTGAATCATGCTGACCCACTGTCTTAGGCAATCCCACCACAAAGTCCATTGCAATGTCTTCCCACTTCCATTCTAGAATGTCTAAGGGTTGTAATAATCCTACAGGTCTCTGATGTTCAGCTTTGATCTGCTGACACGTCAGACACTTAGCTAAATATTCAGTTACATCACCCTTCATCCCCGGCCACCAGTACAAAGTTCTTAAGTCCTGATACATCTTTGTGGTGCCGGGATGCAAGGAATACGAAGTGGTATGAGATTCATCCAGAATCTCTCGCCTAATAACAGCATCCATCGAAACACAAATCTGACCCTTATATCTCAGCAGGCCCATGTCTGATATAGAATAGTCCTTAGCTGCTCCAGCTAGAACATCCTCCCTAATCCTCACCAACTGTGGCTCTTGCAACTGACTCTCCTTTATCCTTTCTAGGAGAGTAGACTACAGGGTAATGTTAGCTAACTGGCCCACTACTAACTCAATCCCTGCCCTGGTCATATCCTCTGCTAACTCCCTGGATATCTGTCTCACACTATACAATTTCCCTGGACCTCTCCAACTTAAGGCATCAGCCACTACATTGGCTTTCCCTGGATGATAAAGAATATCACAATCCTAGTCTTTCACCAGTTCCAACAAACGCCTCTGTCTCATATTCAAATCCTTATGTGTAAAGAAGTACTTGAGGCTCTTGTGGTCTGTATATATCTCACACTTCTCTCCATAAAGGTAATGCCTCCATACCTTTAATGCAAAGGCCACTGCTGCCAACTCCAAATCATGGGTTAGGTACCTTTGCTCATAATCTTTTAACTGTCGTGATGCATAGGCAATCACCTTCTCTGCCTGCATAAGGACACAGCCTAACCCCTATCTCGAGGCATCGTAGTAAACCTTAAACTTCTCCTGACCAGTCGGAAGACTCAAGACTGGGGCGGTAATCAGACATCGCTTTAACTCATGGAAGTTGTTCTCACATTTATCTGACCATGTAAACTTCTGGTTCTTACGTTTAATTCTGTCAATGGGGATGATATTCTTGAGAATCCTTCCACAAACTTCCTGTAAGAGCCTGCCAACCAAAGGAAGCTTCTAATCTCTGAGGCATTCCTTGGCCTTGGCCAGTTCTTAACAGCTTCAATCTTAGATGGGTCTACCTTGATCCCATCTCTACTAACGATATGACCCAAAAATGCCACATGTGGTAACCATAACTCACACTTCTTAAACTTCGCAAATAACTTGTGTTCTCTCAGTCTCTGTAAAACCAACCTGAGGTGTTGCTCATGCTCCTCCTCTGACTGTGAATTAATCAAGATATCATCAATGAAGACGATCGCAAACTGGTCCAGATAATCCTTGAACACTCTATTCATTAGGTCCATAAATGCCGCCGGAGAGTTAGTCAAGCCAAATGACATAACGAGAAACTCATAGTGCCCATATCTGGTATGGAAAGCTGTCTTGGGTATGTCTTCATCCTTAATTCTCAACTGGTGATAACCAGATCGAAGATCTATCTTTGAGAATACCATTTTACCTTGCAGTTGATCAAATAAGTCATCTATCCTTGGTATAGGATATTTGTTCTTGATAGTCAACTTATTCAGTTCTCTATAGTCTATGCACATCCTTAGAGAACCGTCCTTCTTCTTCACAAATAACACTGGTGCACCCCATGGTGAGAAACTGGGTCTAATAAAACCCAGATCCAACAACCCCTGTAACTGTACTTTGAGTTCCCTCAACTCTACTCGGGCCATCCTGTAAGGTGCCTTAGACATTGGCTCTATCCCTGGTGCCAGCTCAATAACAAAGTCGATCTCCCTGCGCGGCGGCAACCCTGGTAAATCTTCTGGGAACACATCCAGGAATTCACAGACCAACCTAGTCTCTGATGGTCCCACTGGCATGACCTGAGTGGTATCCACCACGTTGGCTAGGAATCCTATGCAGCCTCCCTGCTGTAGGTCTCTAGCCCTTAATGCTGAAATCATGGGTATTCGGGGTCCATGCACAGTGCCAACAAATACAAAAGGTTTATCGCCCTCAGGTTCAAAGGTTACCATCTTCTTCTTACAATCAATGGTTGCTCCATATCTAGTTAGCCAGTCCATTCCCAAAATCATGTCAAAGTCAGACATAGCTAACTCTATCAAATCAACTGATAGCTCCCTGCCATCTACCATCACCAGTAAAAACCTAACCCATCTCCTGGAAACCACCAACTCCCCAGTGGGTAGTAACATCCCAAATCCCACAGTATAAAACTCACAGGGCCTACACAAACTATCAACAATCCTATGTATCTGCACACTCCATTTTGAGGGGGGCTATTAGAATATTTTTCCGTTAGTATTTTGTTAGGCTTGTTGACTATGTTAATTAGGGGCTAACCTTTTTCTTTTATTCGGTTCTCTTAGTCTATAAGACTATTTCTGGTGTACCTTTGGTCAAATATAATAATACACAATTATTTTCTTTCCTAATAGAACGAGTGCAATAAAGTGTTGTTAACACTCCTTTCAATTTGTAAAATAAATTAAAATTGTAAAACTATTTAAACTATATTATGGAATTGTTATTGATGATAGTTTAGTCTTTATAAAAAATAAGTTTGACAAAAAATAGACTGTGGATATTATGTTGGAATAAAATGAAATGTTAATTGGAAACATAAAGATAAAGCTGGAGTTTCGCATAAACTCTATTTTAAAAAATATTTTAAACACTGAACTGAAGAGTATTATTATGGAGAGAATTGAGTCTTGTTTTTAGGGGAAAAGACATTGATTAAACAAACTGAGAAGATGCATTTCAGTCAACAAATCTCGAAGAACAACAAGAGAAAAGTCCTAGCAGATACTACACAAGAGAGTTTAATTAAACATCGGAGTAATTACATTACGTACACATACGTTGTCCTTAGTACATCTGGGAAAAAATGGTGGGTCTAATATTAGTTTCTGTATCTGTAATAAAAGTTCAATTCGAAGTGTTATTTAATAATATCACAACGTCCAATGAGAAATGGACAGTTCATGATAAATTTACAGATGCAATAACAGTAGTTGCACTACTGTACCATTTCTTATTGTGTTTTCTTACTCTACCCATATATTTGTCCATACCGCAATATAGAAAACTAAGAAAATTCTACCAGGCATTGTGAGCCTTGTATAAGCAGAATTATTTTCGCGTGGTCCAGCCTCCTTATCATATAAATATGGCTATTTAAGATTTTTATACCTCCAACTATCAGTTATACATTATCATGTCCTGTGCTTATTTCAGGTCGTTAAAAATTTCTCCGAACTAATCATAGTGTTGTAAAGTGATATTTCCGTCTAATTTTGTCACCGTATGCTGACATGGTTATTTACTTACTAATATGTTTTGGTCACATCAACGCCACATGTGCAATTACAAAATATTAAAAAAAATAATTTTTTTATTAAAAATTAATAAATTTAAAATAAAACATTCCACACAAATAATTTAAACTAAATCCATTCTTACAAAATTAACTTTTTTTTTATATATAAACTATGATTCATTTTAAATTTATTAATTTTAATTAAAAAAAATTCGCTGACGTAATCAATGCACATCAGCAAACAAAGAGTCACGTCAGCATGTTGTTAGCCACATTAGACAAAATTGAACGGAAGTCCCACTTTACAACAGTGTGAATAGTTCGGAAAATTTTTAACCACCCACAAAAATTAAAAACACAACAATATATAAGATATATTTCGGGATTAAAAATCCTAAATAGCCTATATATATCTACAAAAAAGAATTTATGTAAATTATGATTGTTATAAATTATAGAACCTTGGGCCTTTGGAGTTTGGTGTGGTAGGCACCCCATGCGCACCGCTAATCACGTTTAGTGCGCAAATAAAGCCGAGCGGCGCGCGCGTACGCCCTAATTAGACAGTCAATAGCTCCAAGTCAACTAAAGTTGTTAGTAGCTGGTGTGCAACGATACACTTCAGGTCATTCTCGATTTTATTTCGTTTTCACTATTAAATTTCTCATAACGACAATTTTTATATGGCCAACTTGCTCTTAAGCCCCCGTGACCTGTCATTATTCAACTTTCTCAATTAATGATCATTAGAAAAGGGAAAGGGGAAAATAACACTATTTAGCCATTCAAAACCTCTAATTAGAAAGTTTTTTTTGCCTAATAAAGTCAATTACTTTCTTTTAAAGGAACAATTTAATTTATTATCCATTAAATTATATTGTTAACTATAATCTAAATCTTTCATAAATAGTCATGCTACAGGTTTCTAAGAACACTTAACACCACGTACTGATGAATGTAGATGAGTACTGCACAATGTTATATTCGCATGCATGCACACAATGACAACCAGAAAAATAAGATTAGCAACACTATAAGAAAAGAGTCTTTTAGTGGTGCTGGATGTTGCCCAATAACTATCAAAATCGATGCTAAAAGCTATCAGAGGCGACATGTCACGACTAATTAATGTGTCGTTGCTACTACGTCAACACTAATAGTGATTATTAGTGGAGGGTTGATGTTGTCGCCGCTACTACTAAGAGAATCACCACAAACTGTAGTCGATTTAGCAATATCTGGTTATTTTTGCATCGACATATTAGACTATCAGGAGTGACTTTGTCACCCCTAATAGTAATTTATATATAAATAAATAATAAAAAATTAATTTTTTATTAATAATAAAAAATTAATTAGAAAAAACGAACTAAAATTGAAATATTATATTAAAGAATCAAATTAGTTCATTAATTATTATTAATTAGTTACAAAATTAATTAATTAATTAATTAATAATATTTATAAACTAATCCTAAATTGTAAATGCAGATATAAACGGAGAGAGAGTCCTCCACCCATATCCCCTATATCAGTTTCAATGGGATCGATGGCCCAACCTCGTCGAATAACCATTTAACAACCCTAATAATAAAGATATTAAATTATAAAAAAAAAATCACCTCATTCGTAGCAGCATGGGATGGCGGGGTCAATGGCAAAGGCAACAAGAGTAACGACAGAAGCTTTGGTGGTTGTGACTTGTGAGGGAAGAAAAATATAAAAACAAATCTAATTGATATTAAAAAATAATAATAAATAAAACTTTAACAATCAAAATCATTGAAAAATATAAAAATAATCAAAACTAAACCCTAAACAACAATCTAATTTATTTGTTTAAGTTTAACATTTTTCTTAATTTAATTTATTAATCATGTTATTTTTTAAAAGTTAAATTTATTTCTTATTTTGATATTTCCTTTTATAATTAGTGAATAAATTAAGTAGTCCTTTTAATTATATATATTTTAATAATTTTATTTTTGTAATTAGTTATAATATTTTTATTAAAGACTAAACTTAGCATTTCTTTTAATTATTAAATTTATAAATATATTTTTTAGAAAAACTTTAACTTATCTATATTTTTATTTAATTAATTAATTTTCTAATTAGTCATAGTTTTATTTAATATTTAATTAAGCAGTCTCTTAACCCTAACGAAATTTCGGTAGCATAACAATTATACTCTAACCTAACAACAAAAAAAATAACATGTAAATAACACATAAAATTCCATAACACACATCCACAATATAACAAAAATTTATAAATAATCAAACAATACTAAATATTTTAAAATTAATCAAACAATACTAACTTTTTTTCGCCATTAAGGCTAGTTCAGGTGGTTGAGTGTATGAGTGTGTGGGTAGGAGGCAGAGGTTCAATTCCCCATTATATTAAAAAAAATACTTTTTTTTTTCAAATAATACTAAATTTACCAATTTAAATTAATTTACCATTTTCCTAACATTAACAACAAAAATCACATATAACATACCCACATTATTTACCACTTTCAATTAATTTTTTTTACTACATGTTGACCTTTGTTTTAGTCAACGACACTGAGTCACAGAAAACGATATGAATTAAATATCTAAATGCAATAATATAAATGACACACGGATTTTATAGTGGTTTGACCTCAAGGATTGGTAATGACCTACGTCCACTTAGTGTTTTATTAATGTAAAAGAATCATGAAACCTGCGATCAACGAACAAGGGTTCACTGAGTTTCACAAGTCTCAAACCTTGATAGAATTATTGTGTATAAAAGCACTATTTCTCTCTAGATACCAAATATTGCGCTTGAAATAAATGAATCCCACGAGTCCTATTTATAAGCTCTAGGATGTACATATGAGCTGTCCTTAACTTGTGTTACAATCATAATCAAATAGTAATATAAATAATGATATTTACATATAAAATAATCAAATATCTTGGGAATATCCAACCCATAACAGTTTATGAGAATTTGTTTCGGTTCAATGAGCAGCTCTGGTCGTATGCATCTACACCTCTTCTTTTCTTGTTGTTCAGCATATTCATTAAGCCTATCGAGCAACTTTAATTTCCTCTTGATACTTTGGTCGTTGGTCGACCAGGCCCTCATTAATAACAAGTCATGTGTTGTTCATGTGCTTCTTAAATATGTCATGTCATCATGCAAATATTTTGGGAAACATTTTCCCCTCAAGTTTATTTTAATGTGATCAGTATTTAATAAACTTATTCGGCCAACATTCTCGCTGACCTATCACATCCAACTGTACTTACTCCCTCAGAAAGGTAAGTAATCATGACCTTTTCAGTTTCCCATAAACGATTCGACGGTTATTTCTATTTCCCATGCAAAAACTCTCAAATCTCATAATTACTTGTCAGATACCCCTGACCAATATAAATACCGCTCTCCTTCCTTCATTTCATTTTTACACGATTATTCTCTGTAATGCCCTGAAATCCCTAATGCGGTTTAATGGTTGGATTAGTAGGCCGGGAGGGCCATAATTGTTTTATTATGCCATTAAATGATTATATGCATGTTTATGTGAATTATATTATAATATAATGTTAAATGCATGCATGTGGGTCCACATTTAATTATAAGGGAATTTTGGTAATTTGGCCCGCTTAGGGCATATTTGTATATTTCAGTGCATGTTTGTGATTTATGGATGCGATCCCATCATTATGTGGATATATTCGAGTTATTCGGCATGAGACGATCTTAGGTTGCAAGTTAGCGGTATTGTCATAATGGGGTCAATTATTGGGATATTGGATAATGACAATGTTTATTTGAGGATATATTGGGAGTTATTGAGACTAGGAGGAAATTCTGGGAGTTTTGACTATTTTTCCCCCGGAGGTATTTTTGGGACCCTGAGCATTAAGATTTATTTGAGGTTACTTAAGCCTGAAGTAGTCTGTCAGAAAGAAACTTACGTTCAAGCACCTTTCTCTTTGTCCCGTTATCCTTTGTGACCATTCGTTGCAATTTCGAAGAAAACTTGGGTTTTAAGAGTCGGAATCAAGCGAGGATTGAGGCATAGCGAACCTAGGAAAGATTAGAAGCTTCTTGACCGAAGGATTTTGTGAGAAACAACTTAATCAAAGGTAATCCAAGCTTTAAGTTTTGAGTTTTAGAGTTTCTAAGCTTTGATTTGAATTTTGTGTGTTAATGAGTTTTTGATTTGTTTGAGCCTCGAGATTTGATGATTTTGGATCATTGGGATGTTTGGGAACTTTGATTTTTGGATTTGGAGATGTTTAAGTAGGTTTTTGGAAGGTTTAAAAGGTGAGAAATCGAAGTTAAGGCAGGTTTCCCAGATGGGGTCGCGGCCCTGTTCTTGGGCGCTGCGGCCCGAGCTAGATGCTGATGACGGTGGAGTTGAGGTGGACGGGGGGCCGCGACACTGGTGAGCCACGGCGCTTTCCCCTGGTGCTCCTGTCTTGGCTGGGGTCCGCGGCTCAGGGTTTTTGGGTCACGGCCCTTGAGGGTTTTGAGGCAAAATCGGTGTTTTGATCATGGGAACTTAAGTCTTAGGCCTCGGGATCGTTCCTACTACCCAGATTAGTAGGATTCGATGTCCCGGAGGCTAGGTCTTGGTTCGGGAACCTTTGTTATTCATTTTATTTATGGAATCCCATATTTGGTTATGACTAGGTGACCGCTAAGGAACTAAATGACAGATCGTTCTCAAGGGTTGTTCTTTTGTTAATTCTCGCTCGAATCAGAGGTAAGAAAACTGTACCCCATATGTGACTTGCATGGTTATTCATGAGGCATGTTGAATGTTTAAATGTGGACATTGATTGAATATCGAATGCTTAGAAAATTGATAACTCTACAAAATAGAGTTATTTTACCACATTTTATAAGGCAATTGTTGCTTAGTTCTTGAATTTTTAATTAATTTATCAATTTTTTAAGTAATTTTGAATTTATTAGTTTTATTTTGATTTTATGTATTTTTATATGTTTTTTGTATTTATTTTGTTTAATTATGTTGTTACTAATTTATGTGTGTTTAATTTCTTTATGTAGGTGTATTTGTTGGGAGCAAATGAAATGTTGATAAAATGTTGGTATAAAGAAATGAAGAAATCAAGCCCAAAATGAAAGGCCCAATCTAATTCTTGACAATGCCATGTCATCAATCCATGTGCTTCTTTCTCCACCATTGGATTTGTAACTATAGGAAAAGATGACAATTTTGAGCATGAATCCATGTGCTTCTTTTTTTAGACCAATAGGAGTGTTTTCCTTTACCAAAGAATTTATCTATAAATAGGAGTCTCATTTCACCATTTCAAACACACCTTCTCTTACACCATTTCTTCCATTTCTCTATTCTCTCCATATTTTTCTTTTTTTAGTTTAGTTTTTATGTATTTTTAGAGGAATAATTTGGAGGCTCCTCCTCCAAATTTTCCTATTTATGTTGTAATTTTTATTTTGTTTTTGATAGTTATGGGTTTCTAATCCACTTAAAATTATTAAGGTGGGGGATGAACCAAGATATAACTATATAGTGTTTATTTTATGTTGTCCTCCCAAAATGAGCAATAACGTTTATGATTTTTCTTCTTCTAAATATTTCTTTTATCTATAATATCATGTATTTTAGATTGTTAGAACATATTTTACTTGGTTCTTAATTGTGCAAAAACATAGTATTCTTTGATTAAGATGTGTCATTAAATTGTTCACATCCAATGCTTAGAACAAAAATACTATATTTTGCTTTAGAAATAACATTATTTGATTTTTTTGTAGTTTCATTAAATTGATTCACAACTATTGCTTTGAAGTTATACTATTGAAGTGAAGGAAAATCTATATTTTTTTATTAAAGAGAGCTTAAATTAGATTGATTTCAATTATCACTAAAAATTTGGAAGTCAACATATTAATAAATATTATTATTTATATTTTGTGGATTCTAAAATCTTAATAATTTTATAAATAACTATTAAAAACAAATCTTTTTTAGTTTATTTATTTTAATTTGTTTTAGTATTTTCTTTCTTTATTTTAAAACAAAACACATCAATTTTTTGGAACTAGGTTAGAAATTTATTTCACTTTGGTAAAAATAGTTTTCTCTTTTGATTTAAGTCAACTCCTTTGGGTTCGACCTCGTGCTTACATGACACAATTCTATAAATACGATTCGTGCGCTTGCGAGTATAAATATTTAAAACATACATGCTTTTGTTCAATCAAAAATCTTGCTCACTTGTGTATGGCACTGACTAAATAGTCAGAATTGGCAATGGCGTCAGTATCAACTGTGAAGTTGTGACTCATTAGTCAAGTTCGGCAGTGGTACTGAGCACTAGTCACATGGTATTGACTCATAAGTCAAGAACGGTCTTAGCGTGTTAACGCAAGCCGACAAAGATTAGATCCAATCGACATCTGCATTGAATGACTCAAATGAGCATTAATGCCGGACCGACCTCAAGTTCGATGAAAACTAAAAGTGCTTGTCTAGATAAAGGCTAGTCATTTAGAGCCAGGGCCAGCGAGCCCCGGTGACTGTTTAGTCACATGGCTATGGGTGCCGAGCCCCGTAGTGACTTACCCATCAGTCACTCATTTGTTTAAGCTAGTGACTTACCCATCAGTCACTCATTTGTTTAAGCTAGTGACTTGCTTGTCAGTCACTCATTATGGTTTGCCAGAACCTCAAGTATTAAATCACTCATCTGATTAGAGCTATAAGCTCCTTCATGGTTAACGTAATCACAAAGTGATATTCACTAGTCTGATTAGAGCTATAAGCTCTGTATGATTATAATGATAATCATTTGATAGTATTTATATGCATTATTGTGTTTTCTTAATGGGCTTTGGCTCATGGGTGCTATGTGGTGGAGGTAAAGGAAAAGAAAAACTCAGCCAACCTTGAGTGGAGAGCTTAGGTGGTGATGTGCACATATGCGGCCGCTTGACCACCACGGCCAAGGAGTTCTCAGGGGAACTAGAGGGTTTACCCTATTTTTGCCGCTTAGAACGACGGGTTGTAAATTTTACACAGTAATGACCATTTTGTATCATAAATAACTTATAAACGTTTTTATTGGCCCATGAACAGTTTTATGTTTTAAATAAAATGTATCCTTTCCTTTTGATAGGTTTTCCACCTTAACCTATTAATAACACCTAGAAGCACGTTTTTAACCAATGAACTCAGTTAGCGAGTTAAATTCACAGTTCAAAGTTCAGTGTAACGGTCTTGGGGTAACCAGGGCGTTACATTCTCTCTCTTCAAGAACACTTAGAAAAAACCTCCAAGAACTTCAGACATTTCAATGCGAACCAAGACGTCTTCGAGCAAACCTTTGTGATTTCTTCTACAATTCGTACTCCAAGTAAGTTTTTGAGCTCATTCTCTTATCTTTGTAGCAATTTTCATGCATTTTGTCCATGATTTTTCTGTTTTCACAACTGGATTTTGAATGTTCTTGATGAGTTTTTGGGTAAATTGGGTTTAGGCAAAAAAACAACCAGAAACACTAAGATAAAATAGGTATTGTAGGCAATGTAGTGCACAAAAAAAATGTTTAGAAGGAGTATTGAGGTTTATTTACACTGATTTTGGGTGCAAAATCGAAGTGAAAATTCAATTTTGGGTATTTCGGAAAAACTGAGGTTCCCCCCCCCCCCCCCCCCCCCCCGTTTTCGGAGTTGAAAAGTTTTTCTTTTCACATTCACTTTATATTCGTTTTTCCAACCTGCTCTGTGTTTTTATCAGGCTACTACTTGTCGTATAAAATCTTAACTTTTATCCACGAGCAGCGCTATCGTTACTTTTATTTTTCTTCTTTCTCTATTGGTCTTAGATTCTCACTTCCCCTTTGGTCTTCTCAGATATTCATGCATGATCCCTGGGGAGGTGAGAGACCAATAGACAATGATCTACTTGCTCTGTTGTTTGAGGATTAGGAACAACCTTCTCTGCCCTTTCCAGAGCCTTCGACACCACCCCCAATTCCTACAACCAACCTTTCTCAAAATTCTCCAAAAAAACAACCAAACATTGGTCGTGTCAAACATACTGCTCATAGGAAAAGAAAATCCACCGACTCACCTACCAACTAGCCAACCACTAACACCGAGGGTCCTTCGAACGACCCCCAATCCTTGAGAGTTGCACCACCAGAGATCCAACCTAAGGCTCATCCACATGAAGGCCCATGAGCAGAGGTACCCTGGTACATCGCCCCTCCAAGCATCGACCAGGATGGTGGCAAAGTATCCTGAGAAGTACGAACTTCATGGGATTACTCTATACAAGCCTACACCCGACTAGAGGGCAAACGTGCTCGGGGGCGCATTTAGCACTTGGTCGAGGTATCACATAGAAGCGGGAGAAATTCTGCCCTTCCACGACTTCTTCCGAGGGATAGCCAATTATTTCGAGATCGCCCCATTTAAAATAACTCCCAACGGATATAGAGTACTTTTAGCACTTTATATCTTGTACAACCATAAAAAGTGGCCTATGCCCACCCCTCACGAGATCAATTACCTGTTCGATCTCAAATCCAACCCTAACCAAAGTAACATGGGGTTCTTCCATTTTTATCACTAGGAATCCGGTCACACTTTCTTGAGTGATATCACCTACAAATCTAATGTGGGGCAATTCCTCCAATAGTACTTCCTTACAATCGATCTGGTCGCAGATAACATGGCCTTCACATGAGGAGGTAAACTCTTTAATCTTTGTTCGTCATTCTTCTAGTCGATTTTTATGTTTTCTGTCCTTAGTCGGTTTATACTACGTCTGGGTCCATATTATCGACCAGAACCCACTCTAGAGATGGATATAAGGGCTGCAACCTTGGTCATCATGACACATATAGAAAAAAGCGTCAAGGAGCTGGTCACGGAAAGCAATTTGAGGTTGGTCGGCCTTCTAGAGCATCACCAAGAGGTGAGGGAATTGACTGTGGGGAGTGCCACTGAAAATGGTACTAAGGAACAAGAAAACCCCGAACAGCAAGAAGATGTGTCACAACCCCAAAGGCGTCGTCCAACGGGAGTGACCATTCAAGAGCCCAACCCCTATGCCAGACCAGCTAATCCCCCCCCCCCCCTAACATGGGAGGGGAAAACAAAAATTATCTGAATATGCTGGTCCTACATTCGAATCCTCTGACAAGAATAGTACAAATTTTTTTCATTTGAATCATCTATTTGATAGGGACGCCAACATTAAATTTTTAACCAGTAGTTTTAGCTTGGACTTCTTCAAGGCAGATAATGATTGTAGTTGTAGTTCCTTAGATAATGTAGCGACCAATAATTGTAGTTCAGGTATAGCTCTTAGAATTTCTTTTGATTGGTTTCCTTATCATGCAAAACTATTTTTTGACATATCTTCTCATTCTTGTTTTTCTTGTAGTCATGCAAAGTGACGCTGCATTTGACATTTATGCCTCCAGGGGCAAACCTGCGAGCTCAAAAAAATTGAGTAGGAAAAGTGCTAGAGATGCCAGTGGGGAACCTTTGAGAAAAAAGACTCGACCAGAGGATCCTCCAGCTCTTACTCCTTCCAGAACAACCACTCCTCTTCCTCCTCCTCGCACTAAGCCCTCCACCGACTAGGCGGGAGGATCCTTGGTGACAAAATTGTTGAGCAACGCTTCTTACTCAACAATTGATAAAGTCCGATATGTAGTCAGGCACCGCCGCAACCAAGAGGCCTTTGCTTCTTTCCCTTCACTGAGACCCGGTGTAACACCCTAGTACTTAGGGACCGCTAGACTGTGTATTTTAAATAGTGCTAAAATCGCTAAATGAGTCATTTGTCCATAACTATATAACTAAACGTGATTGACGGCTTAGGGTTAAAATTTTTGGTCAAAGGTACAACTGTTTCATTAAAACATTTACTTTATACATGGGATCCCAAAATACATTTATAACAGTTATATTACAATGAACAAGTTACAACTAACTGACCTAAGCAACAAAATAGGGTTTGACCCTAGTTCCTCTTTAAACCCTTGGTCATGGTGGTCGAGCAGCCGCATATGTACACATCGTCACCTAAGCTCTCCAACTCAAGGATGGTCTTGCTTTCTTTTACCCTTACCTACACCATATAGCACCCGTGAGCCAAGACTCAGCAAGAAAACTTAAACATGCTCATAAGCAGTTAATAACATGTTACCAAATCATAATAAGCATGCGTAGCAGTAATAACCCTACTAATGCATGCATACCATTCATATAAATGACTATAGTATCATATGGAGCCAATAGCCCAAGATAAACGATCAATGAATCATACTGGGGTCCAAGGCCCAAAATACATATTATGGAATCATACTGGGGTCCAATGCCCAAAATACATGATTATAGAGTCATACTGGGGTCCAATGCCCAAAATACATGAATATGGAATCATACTGGGACTCAATGCCCTAAGATATGGGACTAATGAGACACCGTGGAGCCCTTTGCCCTATCCTCTGTATAACTAGCCTTCGAGCTGGCCTAGCGTACCTGGCGCTCTAGTTTTCTTACGACCAATAGGTCGACCAAACGTATGATACGCTCTTGGTTAGGCATAACCATAATGACCAGTGCTCAGCGCACTATTGCCGTCCTTGACTCATAAGTCAATACTTTTCAACCAGCACTCAGCGTGCTAAGGCCATCCTTGACTCATAAGTCAATGCTTTTTGATAAGCACTCAGCGTGCTAATGTCGTTCTTGACTCATAAGTCAAGACTGGGGCCCAACCCTAGCCTAGGATATGGGACTAATAAGTCACCCCAAGGCCCATTGCCCTATCCTCTGTATAACCAGCCTTGGAGTTGGCCCAGCATACCTAGCACTAAGTTTTCCCCGACCAATAGGTCGGTCAAGTATATGATGCGCTCCTAGTTAAGCATAACCATATTGACCAACAATCAGCGCACTATTGACACCCTTGGATGATAAGTCAATGCTTCACGACCAGCGCTCAATGCTATTGCCATCCTTGATTGATAAGTCAATGCTTTATGACCAGCGCTTAACGCTATTGCCGTCCTTGACTGATAAGTCAATGCTTTATGACAAGCGCTCAGCGCTATTTCCGTCCTTGACTGATAAGTCAATGATTTACAACCAGTGCTCATCGTGCTATTGATGTCCTTGACAGATAAGTCAATACTTTACGACCAGTGCTCAGAGCTATTGTCGTCCTTGATTGATAATTCAAGCCTTTCTCAATAAGATAATGCAAACAAGCATATATTATATGTCAAATATTCAAATATAAGGCATTCAACATGCTTAATCAAAAATCACAAGCATAATTATAATCATGCACATTCTCAGGCGTCCATGCCCTATTCATATTCCTGTTTAATAATTCAGCCCAAGCCATAATCACATGTACCACATACTGGGTGCAGTTTTCTTACCAGTTAAATATGAATGACCCTCGAGCACGATCCTGTCCCAAGCCCTAGCAGTAACCTAGTCACAACCATAAAATAATAATCTCATAAGATTCAATCCTTAAAAACAAACTTCGGGACCACTCCTGTGCCCTCGAGACTTCCAATCCACCCAACAGGGTAGTGGAACCCGAGCCGCCAAAGTCCTCCCCCCTAAAAATGGGCTTTGCTGAAATTGGACTAGTGCAGGGGCGCCATCCAAGTCAGAGAGCCACCCCTGATTTTCCCTTGCCTAGTGCTAGTGCGCTATCCCTACAGCCCAGACTTTCTCTGGTTTTCCCCTGAGTTCAAGTCATCAAAACCTCAACTAAACATAACCCAAACTCACAATTTAACATAAAAACCTCATCAATACACCAAACTCAACAAAACCCAAGTTTTCACTTGATCAAAAACCCACCAAAACACAAAATTTCATGCTTGAGCTTTGAAGCTCAAGAACAACTCAAGAACATGAAGAACTTAAACAGAATTCACAACAAAACTCAAAGAATCCTTACCTCAAACCAATGGTCTGCAAGCCCAAGTTGTCCCTTAGCCAAACTATGGCTTCAACCTCCTAATCCTTCAGCTCTTCTTCCTCAAAAATCCAAAATCCCTCAAGGTATTCATAGAGAATAGAGAAATTGTGTAGAAGGAGAGAGAAGGAACTGCTCTGTTTTGAGGTTTCCTTCAGCTGAAGAAACCAATGACTTAAGCCTCTAATTAGGCACAAAATGACCTAAATTCCCCTTAGCCTAAGCCTCAAGGGTAAATTTTTCATTTGCCACTTATCCCGTTAATCATAATTAACGTCTCACAATTCCCGTCACTTCCAATATCCTCAAATAATTACCAAATAATTTCCCCATTACTCGATCCTGGTAATGTACTAAATTACCAAATTACCCCTAAGCTCACCCCTAGCCTGATATTTGACCCCGTTGTGACTAAACTGTTACTTTGCTCGCTAGGATTGTCTTGTGCCAAATAATCCAAGTATATCCATATAATGATGTGGTTCCACACATATATAACATTTATGCCAAATATACCCATAACATGCCAAATTACGAAATTTTCCCTTTTAATCAGAAATGGGCCCATATGCATATTTAATACACTTAAACATTCATATAAAGTCATATTATAATATAACTCACATAATCATGTAATGATACACATATATATCACATAATTTTAAATAATTTGCCATCATGCCCCCCTAATCAAGGCCCTAAGCCTTATTAGGTAATTTGGGATGTTACACCCGGTCAGGTCCTATCTCGTGGGTTCAACGAATTAATCAGCGTAAGTTTATTCTTTGTATTTTATTTTAGCTAATAAATTTTCCTTAAATTAGCTCTGACAACTTCATTTTTCTACTGTTCGCAGGGTCTTCTGACTGTGAACAACGGTTGGCACCATGTCGAGGATGTTCACTCAAAACATGTTTAGGTGATCAAAGCATGGGAGGGCAATGTCAAGGCATTGGAGGTCAAATTTAAGACAGCTAAAGATGGAATCAAAACAGCCGAGGACAAAATCAAAGCAGCTAAGGACAAAGTCAAAGCAGCTGAAGACAAAGTTGTTGTTTTGACTGAAGAGTTGAAGAGAGCAAAGAAGATCTGGCTAAGGCTATTTCTGCTAAGGACAAATTTAAGGAAGCTTCTGAGACCAACTATATGGAGGCAGCCAAGCTGCAAGAAGATCTGGTCGCAAGTATGAAGGAGGCAAACAGACTGGAGGATCGAGTTAAACTGCTCGAAGAGTAGAAAGCCAGTAATTTGGAGAGGTTCCAAGGAGCCACCTTCAACTGCTTTTACATATCCTGGAAGAACAATCAAGGTGCAAACTTTGATTACCTTCCTTAGCAAGTAAAATAAGTTGAACTTGCTCGGTGCGCTGCCCGCTTGGAGGAGGAGAAGAATGCCCCGGAGTCTTTTGATTTTTCCTTGGCGACAGGCGTTGACGAAGTCGAAGAAGAAGAAGTTGGAACAACCATCGACCAACAACCTCAGCAAGACCCCCCCGTAGCTGCACAATAATCAAAAAAATTTATTTATATGTAACTAGAGCACCTGAATAGACAATTTGCTGCCTAAGGAAGTTTTATTTACTTTTAATATTTCTAATTACATCCGAGCAGCAATTGCTCCCGGTGTAAAGATATTTTGTTTTGATATTATAATTGATTATTATAACATCTGCTCGTATGATCGAACCTAGCATAACACTTTATTATTTCACAAAATTTCATAAACTATTTTAAAATACCCTAAGTGTCGTAGTGTGCTTTCCCTTATTTTTCTCGTATGTTTACATATGTATACAATATGCTTTGCTCGCTCAGTATCTTATATGCCCCCAAATGATCGGGGAGTCTAAGGTTCTCGGTCACTTGCTGACCAATAACTATTCGAACAATACTGCTCGCATACTTATAAACAATCGATGATAATATAGCAAAACAACAAACGTAATGAGAAAATACTTGTAATAACTATAATAATTGGCAAGAATAACTGGCTACGCACAATTCCTTTTATTTCTCATAAAAAATGGACAAAAATTCTTTTATGTACGAGTGATCAAAAATTGATCTTACACTTATAAGAAACCAACAATTTAATTGGCCAGCCCTTGTTCAAAAACTTGTAAAAAGTAAAATTAATACAAACCAAATCTTTAAAAAGAAATTTTCATTGATAATACTTGCATAGGTGTTCTCCGTTCCAATAGTGAGGAACGAGATCTTCGTTTAAGCGAGCAAGTTTGCATGTGCCTGGTTGAAGAATTTCTTCAATTTGACACGGACCCTCCCAATTTGGTCCAAACACTCCAGCAGCCTGATTGCGAGTGCTGAGAAAAACCTTTCTAAGTACCAAGTCTCCTACGTCAAACTTTCTTTCGCGTACTTTAGAGTTAAAATATCGAGCGACCTTTTGCTGGTAGGCTGCAACTCGTAGTTAGGCTTGTTCGCGCCTTTCATTAACCAAGTCCAAAGACTCCATTAGTAACTGATTATTCGTATTCTGGTCATATGTTATTCTTCTATGCGAGGGTGGATCTAACTCAACTGGTAGCATGGCCTCATACCCATATGCCAAAGAAAACAACGTATGGCCTATTGATGTTCGGCCTATTGTTCTATTTGACAAGAGTACTTTGGGCAATTATTCTGGCCATGCTACCTTTGCTTCTTTGAGCCTTTTCTTCAGTGTGTCCATATGAGTTTTGTTTACGGCTTCTACCTGTTCGCTGGCTTGTGGATGGGCAACTGATGAAAAACTCTTTGTTATGCCATGCTGCTCGCAGAAATCGGTGAACAGGTCGCTGTCAAATTGTGTACCATTATCTGATACATTCTTTTTCAGCAATCCATACCGGCATATAATGTTTTTGAAAACGAAATCCAACACTTTCTTAGTCGTGATTGTCTCGAGTGGTTCAACTTTTGCCCACTTCGTAAAGTAGTCGACAGAAACTACTACGTACTTGACATTCCCTTTTCCTGTGGGCAAAGATCTGATCAGGTCTATTCCCTAAACTGAGAATGGCCATGGGCTTTGCATCTGTTTAAGCTCATTTGGGGCTGCTTGAGGTATCTTGGAGAATCTTTGGCATTTATCACACTTCTTAACAAGTTCAATAGAATCCTTGATCATTGTAGGCCAAAAATATCCTTGTCGGAGAATCTTTTTTGACAAACTTTTCCCCCCAGCATGATCTCCACAGAAACCTTCATGTACTTATCTCATCAATTCCTTAGCTTTTTCCCTGGAAATACATCTCAATAAAGGCATTTAATATCCTCATCGATATAGAATTCCATCAAGCAAGACAAAGCGAGTTTATTTCCTTTGCAGTGTCCTTGCCTTATTCTTGTCTGTAGGTAACCATCCCTGTCTAAGATATTGAATTATGGGAGTCATCCATGTGTCGGACACTTGTATTACTAGAGAGGATTCTTCTACTTGAATGTTGGGAGCTGTCAAACGTTCGATCGGTACTATACTCAAAGTGTCGATGTCTTTGGTGCTTGTTAGTTTGGCTAAGGCATCGGCGTTGCAGTTCAGGTCGCGAGGTACTTGTTGTATAGTATACTTCTCGAATTGTGCTAGCAAGTATTTTGCCTTGTTTAGATACGCAATCATCTTAGGACCCCTAGCCTGATATTCTCCAATGATTTGATTAACAACTAGCTGAGAATCGTTGTATATCTCTAATGACTTTATGTTCATATATTTTGCTAGTCTCAAACTTGCGAGTAGTGCTTCGTACGCGACTTCATTGTTGGAGGCAGTAAAGTTGAATCTTATTGCACAATGAAACCGATGCCCTTTAGGGGTAATTAAAATCATCCCTGCCCTCGAGTTATGCTTATTAGATGACCCATCTACAAACAATCTCCAGGCAGAAGTTTGGTCTTGAGCTTTAGGTTCTATAGTCGGCTCTCTGGCTGGGAGTCTGGTGAATTCATCTATGAAGTCTGCTAAGGCTTGACCCTTTATGGGTGCTCGTGATGCATAAGAAATTTCAAACTTCCCTAGCTCAACTACCCATTTTAGTAGTCAACCAGTGACTTCTGGTTTTTGCAAGACTTGCTGTAATGGCTGGTCGGTAAAAACTTGTAACGACCCAAAATCGCTAATAAGGCTTAAGAGCCTTGATTAGCATGCCAGGAGGGCATAATTGGTTTATGTGTGATTTAAATGATTAAATGAATGATTATGTGATAAGCATGCTTATATGATTATATGAATGTATGAAATGCCTGCTTATGAGTATTAATAAGCATGTGGGGCATGTTTAGCTTATAGGGGCATATCTGTAATTTTGGCCCGTTGAGGGCATAAATGTGATTATTTTTGGTTAATTTTTGAGACCACATTATTATGTGGATATATTTGCAGCATATGGCTCGAGACGATCCTAGTGAGCGGTTTAGCGAAATAGTCACGGCAGGGGTTTATACCTGGCTCGAGGGAGCCTGGGGGTATTTTTGGGAATTTGAGAGATATATTGGGGATTATTAGACATTGTAGAAAATGATTGGTGATTAATTGGATGATGAGATTTAAGTGATAAAAAAATAGGGACACTCAAGGAATTAGTGGGAATGAGGAGCAAATGACCAAAATACCCTTGGATTGATTAAAAGGTTTAGTTTTTAGTTGGGAGGGTAAAATAGTCTTTTGATTATTAAGAGAGATAACTGATATACTCTGCTTCTTTAGACTTTTGTAGAAAGTAGTAGAAAGTGTAGAAGCTGTGAAGGAAAACAGAACACTCAACTTACCCATTTCTCTTCCCCTCACAATTTCTTTCTCTCTCACTCTCCTTTGAGAATTTTGAAGCTGAGAACTTAGAGAAAGTCTAGCCTAGGCCTTGGGACTTTGATCCTTGGAGTGGCTGAAGAGTTCACCTGGAATTAGTTTCGAAATTAAGGTAAGGTTTAAGGTTTTGTCTGAATTTGCTAAGCTTTGTGGAGAATGGTTTCTGAGTTTGGTTTAAAATGGAAGTTTAAAGGCTTAAACTTGGGAATTGGAGGAAACAAAGCTGGGAGGAACACTGAGGGAAACCTAGGGTCAGATTCATTCATCAGAGGTAACAATTTCTGATCTTGATTATCTGGGTTTTTTGTTTTTCAGATGAAGTTCTTGAGCTTCAAGCTCAATTTTGGTTTTCTATGTTTGATGATGCGATTAGCTAAGTTTTTGATGTTGTTAGGTGGTTTTGGGTGAGATATAGTGAGTTATAAGTTTAATTTTGAGGTTGGTTGAGGTTTGGGTTAGATGTTTGGAGTTTTGACTCGGGGAACTTTGATGGACAAACCCAGAATTTTGCATGTTCGGGTTGCAGCACTGTAGCACTAGGCTGGGAGCGATACAGCGCTAGGCTGTGTTCCTGGGGGGCTGGGTTTCTGTCTGTAGTGCTGTAGCGCTACCCTGTCTCCAGAACTTGGATTTTGGGAATTCTTTTAGGGGTTTTGCTTGGGGGCTCGTGGGTCAATTCCACCTCCCCGTTTGGTGGAATTGGGCTTCCCAAAAGCTTGGGATTGGTCCTGAATTTGGGTTATGGAATTGAATTTTAATAAGGGTTCTATTTTACGGTTGTGACTAGGTGTACGCTAGGGCTCGGAACAAGATCGTGCTCGAGGGTCATCTCTATTAACCAAAGTGCTCAGAATTAAAGGTAAGAAAACCGCACCCGCATGTGATTGTTAGGACTAAGGGCTCCCTATATTTGAATGTAATTGTTGTATGATTATGATATGCCATGAGAGCATGAAATAAACGACCTAAGAGAGCCAGAATTGATATTTGCGCACAGAACGCGGCTTGGCCATTGGTAGCTAAGGTTAATTAAATAATCACTGAGCTTGGCCTAAGTGAGCCAGAGTTAGTGGGTTAAACACTGGGCTCGGCCTAAGTGAGCTGGAGATAGTGGGTTAAATTGAGGGTTCGGCCTAGGGACGTCGACCCTGAATACTGTATGATGAATATTGATATGTTATTATTGTTGTCTGATGATTATAACTTGTTTAATACTGGGATGATTGGTTTATGAATAATTGTTTGACCTCTCTGAGTAAATGACTGTTATGGCATGCTGATTACCTGGTTAACAGCCTTGTGAATTATTTGTTTGTCTGTATCGTTTATGCTCTGCATTATGGTTTTCTTGCTGGGCCTTGGCTCATAGGTGCTACATGGTGAAGGTAAAGGCAAGGGCAAGGTGGACTAGTCTTGAGTTGGAGAGCTCTGGGGCAGAATGTACGTGGTCAGCCACTCGGCCGAGGGATGGTACAGGGACAGGAGAACCTAGAGTGCCTATTTTTCCATTAGAGTGGCTTGTGGTTGTATATAAACTTTTAAATTTTATAAATTGTCCTTTAGAACTTGTTTTTGGGATCCCATGTACTAAACGTTTATTTAAATGAGAAATTTCCCGTTTATGACTAAAATCCTTTTAACCCTAACCAGATTATGACTTTAGGATCACGTTTTCAAAAATACGAGATCCCATTGTTTATACATGAAATCATAAAGAAAAACAAAACCTTTATTTAAGTGTTCAAATACTAAATGCTGAAATCTTAAATACATAATTAAAAGACTCAAATGTCAACGTTATCCTCGATCGATCCCATCAGTTCATTCCTTTAGTTTCTCGCCCAATACACATGCCAAAGCAACCTAGGATCTGTCCCACCTTCCATGTCCATTTACGTGCACAATCTAAATAAAAAGGAATGAGCCTAATGCCCAGTAAGGAAAAACTACTAAAGTATAAACATAAAACATAAACATGGACTACGATATTAATTGTCATTAACTCATTACCGTAGTATGTGATAGAAACAACTATATTCCTTTTGCTACTATTTAGAGGTAGGTTTAGACATAACTATAGTCTACGATAATGATAAAAATCTTGGGATTTGCTATCTAAGCAACCATATTTCCTAAGTGACTAAAAGACATAAAAACAAACATACAAACATACACAAAGCACATAGCACATAAATATAACTTATTTTCCTTACCAAAAATTGGGGTATTGGAGACAAGTGCAGGATTGGAAACTCCTAAAACCAAACTGTAACGCTTTGGTTACTCCAAGAATGTTACTATAAACTTTAAATAGTGATTAACTTGCTAAACGAGTCATTAGGTTATAAACGTGCATCTAGGTGTCATTAACAGGCCAGGGTAAAAATCTCGGTCAAAAGGAATGGATATATTTTAATTAAAAATGTTAAATTGTACATGGGCCCATAAACGTGTTTACAAAGTTATTGACAGTACAAAATTGTCATTACAGTATAAAAGTTACAACCCACCAACCTAAGCGACAAAAATAAGGTTAAACCCTAGTTCCTCTGAGAAACATCTTGGCTGTGGTGGTCAAGCGGCCGCATATGTACACATCACCACCTAAGCTCTCCACTCAAGGCTGGGTGAGCTTTTCTTTTCCTTTACCTGCACCACATAGCACCCGTGAGCCAAGGCTCACCAAGAAAACTTATTACTGCATGTATACAATATCAATAAATGATCATGTAATTATTCTGAGGCTTGCAGCCCTAACCAGATAGGAAACTAATGAGTCACTCCCTAGGTAGGTGACTAATGATTCACTCTAGATAGGTGACTAATGAGTCACACTCTATATAGGTGACTAATGAGTCACACTCTGGGGCTCCACACCCTCAGCCATGTGATGTTTCAATCACCTGAGCCTTTTGGCCCAGACTTTAAGTAACTAGCCTTTAGACTAGACCAGCGCTTTAGTTTTTTTCGACCTTAGGGTCGGTCAAGCATATAATGCTCATGTTGATTAGATCTAATCATTTCGGCCTGTGTTAAACACATTAATGTCGTTCTTGACTCATAAGCCAATACCATACGACCAGTGCTCATTATTACTGCTGATCTTGACTGATAAGTCACAACTTCACGACCAATACTAAACACCAATGTCGTTCCCTGACTAATAAGTCAGTGCCATTCACAAGTAAGCAAAGTTGCTATGCATTTATAATGCAATCAATGTCCATATATAGAGAACTCAACATGCTTCATCAATAACCATGCATGTCACATACTGGGTGCAATTTTCTTACCTCT
The DNA here is from genome assembly GCF_963169125.1 of Humulus lupulus. Taxonomy (NCBI): domain Eukaryota; kingdom Viridiplantae; phylum Streptophyta; class Magnoliopsida; order Rosales; family Cannabaceae; genus Humulus; species Humulus lupulus. Next base: position 155,314,661 of record NC_084798.1, on the reverse strand, counting down.
GGTTCGAGCGTGAAATAATAAAAGAACGACCCTTGAGAATGATCGGTCCTTAAGTCCCTTAGCGGTCATCTAGTCATAACCAAATATGAAATCCCATTAATAAAATAAATCATAAAAGGTTCATGGTCTAAAACTTCGCTCCCGGGACCTCGTATCCTACTAAAATGGTTAGTAGATTCGATCCCGAGCCTTAAGAAATGAAACCCCGAGCCTGAAACTCTTGAAAATCCCATCCTAGCATAAAAGGGAGGGGAGGGCGGCGACTTGACGCAGTGGGTCGCAGCGCGCCTGCTAGACAGAGCCGAGGGGAGGCTCTGGAATGGGTCTAGGTCACGACTTGCATGAACTCGATCGCGACTTGACCCTACGATCCCAGCTCCCCAGCCTTTCTCTCAATTAAAAACAAGCCAAAACCTCATCATATCAATCCCAAAATCACAACCAAGCATCAACACAATATATCCACCAATTTAACAACAACCTAAGCCTTAAACCACTCAAAACGTCAACACATATCCTATTCCATGATCAAAACCTCAAGCTTTAAATTAACCTTAAAACAGAGTAGAAATTGAAACTTTAGTTGGAAACCTTACCTTAAACACAGAATTGAATCCCCTTCAGTTGCTAATCACAAACCTTGATTCCCAAGCTTTAATCCTCAAGCCTACTTCAAACTTTCAACTTGTGAGAAGGAGAGAGAGTGAGAGAGAGATAATCGAGAGTAAGGAAGAAAGTTACTATGTTTTTGCCTTACGCTTCCACAACCTTCCTAACCTTAAACATGTCCCATGGTCAAAAGATAAATGCCCCTAGGCCCAATTAAAACCTTAACGGCCACCTAAGGGCAAAACAATTATTTCCCATCTATCCCGTTAATTATAATTAACGCCCTCCAATTCTCGTTATTCCCAATATTCTCAAATAATAATTAAATCATATCACATTACCCGTTCATTTCCGGTAATGTACTAAGCATCAAATTACCCCCAGACCTACCTCGAGCCTGGAAATTAATCCTGTTATGACCAAACCGCTAATCTTGCAACCTAAGATTGTCTCATGCCAAATAGCTCAAACATATCCACATAACAACATGGTCTCACCCATAAATCACCAACATGCATATAAATATACAGATATGCCCTCAACAGGCCAAATTATGAAAATGCCCTTCTAATAAGAAGTGGACCCACATGCATGCAATTATCATCATATAATTCACATAATCATGCATTTAATCACATAATTGCATAATAAATCAATTATGGCCCTCCTGGCCCCCTAATTAAGCCACATTAGGGAATTTAGGTCGTTACACAAACAGTCAAACCATAAGATTCCTAAAGAAAAGAAGATCTAAACCATCAAGATAAGAACTTATCGAAAACCTTAAGTTTCAAAGAAATCAAGCACCTAACCAAAAGCCATTATAACGAGTTAGGATTTGAAGTAAAAGAAAAGAATAAGAGGAATAACGATGAACTAAACCTGATGATTAAGAGTACCTTAGATAGTTTAGAGCTTAGATTTATACCTCAATACCGAAATCACAATCTAGCTTACTTCCCAAGTGTTTAGAAAAGCTTAGATTTGAAAGCTTTTAACCCCAAAATCCTAGTGTTTCCCTCTAGAACGAAATTGGCAGTGTAATGAATTTCCTAATAAGGTTTAGGACCTTCATTAGGAGGCCGGGAGGGCCATAATTGATTTATTATGTCATTCAATGATTATATGCATGTTTATGTGAAGGGATAATTGCGACATAAGTACCCAATGTTTGAGTTTTGTACGCGGCATAGATCCAATGTTTATTTTTAGTGGCAATAGTACCCAAAGTTAGTAAAAGTGTAATTCCGCCAGTCTCCTCCGTTAGGTCTATTAATGAGCTGATTAGACAGACATGTGTCACATTTTTATTGGTCCAAATCATAATTATTATTGAGCTGGACCAATCACGGAGTGACACGTATTGGTCCAGTCATCACAAAACGGAGACCTAACGGAGGAGGCTAACAGAATTACACTTTTACTGACTTTGGGTACTATTGCCACTAAAAATAAACATTGGGTCTATGCCGCATACAAAACCCAAACATTGGGTACTTATGCCGCAATTATCCCTTATGTGAATTATATTATTATATGATGATAAATGCATGCATATGGGTCCATTTTTCATTATAAGGACATTTTGGTCATTTGGCCCGTTGAAGGCAGATTTGTATATTGTCATGCAGGTTGGTGAATTATAAATAAGGCCACATTATAATGTGGATTTGTTTGAGCCATTCGGCATGAGACGATCTTTGAATGCAAGTTATCGATTTGGTCATAACAGGGTTAATTTCAGGGCTCGGGGTGAGTCTCGGGGTAATTTGGTGATTAGAACATTGCCAGGAATAAAAGGGTAATGGGATATGATTTATTAGCATTTGAGAATATTGGAAATAATGGGAATTGGAAGGTGTTAATTATGATTAACGAAATAGGCGGGAAAGGACGATTTTGCCCTTGGTGGCTGTTAAGGGTTTTAAATTGGCTTGGGGGCATTTTAGCCTTTTCACCTAAGGATAGATATAAACCTTTGAGAAGGCTGTGGAAGGCTAACCAAAACAGAGCATCACCTTCTCTTCACCCGTTCATCATTTTCTTCTTCATTTCTCTTTGAATTTTGAAGCTCTTTTTTAGGAACCAAGCCAGGAAACCAAGCTTTGATGATCCAGGGTTATGTTCTTCCATTGAAGAGGGTGTGATTATGAGATTGAGAAGAGTTTCTAGCCATTTAAACTTTGGTTCTTGCTCTGTTTTCTTATTGAGTTTCAATTGAGATTTTTGGCTTGAAAGTTGAAAATTCAATGGGGTTTTTGGCAATGTTTGGTTAGGTTATGATGCATAGGACTTGTGTATATGGTTTTGGGGTTCATTTGGGAGTTTAAATGAGGTTTGGAAGGCTGTTTTGAAGGTTGGAAATGGAGGAGTCGAAGGAAGGAAAAACCAAGGTTGAAAACCCTGGTTGTAGCGCTACAACGCCCAGCTATGGGCACTACAACACGCTAGCCAGGGGCATTCTGCCCTGCTTGCAGCGCTGGAGCGCTAGGGGGGTAGCGCTGTAGCACTACCCTGCTTTTCCAGATTCTTGTTTTGGGCACTTTTGAGGGTTTTTGGCTCGGGGTTTCAATTCATAAGGCTCGGGAACGAATCTACTCACCGTTTGAGTATGATTTGGGGTTCTGGGAGTGAGGTTTAAGACAAGAACCTTTTATGGTTAATTTTCATTAATGGGGGTTATATTTGGTTATGACTAGGTGACCGCTAAGGAATCAAAGGATTGATCGTTCTCAAGGGTCATTCAATTGTTATTTCTTGGTCGAACCAGAGGTAAGAAAACTGCACCCCATATGTGACATGCATGGTTTTTGATGTAGCATATTGAGTGCTCTATTTGTATATCTGGAATGCATATCAAATACTTGGCTATTTGCTATCTGTGAATGGTACTGACTTATTAGTCAGAATCGGCAATGGTGTCAGTATTAACTGTGAAGTTGTGACTCATTAGTCAAGTTCGACAGTAGTATTGAGCACTGGTCATATGTTATTAGCTTAAGAGTCAAGAACGGTATTAGCGTGTTTAGCGCAATCCAAAAAGATTAGATCTAATCGACATAAGCATTATCATCATAAGCATGAAATGCTTGACCGACCTTAAGTTCGATGAAAACCAAAAGCGCTTGTCTAGTCTAAAGGCTAGTTATTTAGACCCAGAGCCAAAAGGCTAAGATGACCTATATGTCACATGACTAGGAGGGTATGGGACCTCAGAGATAGACTTATCAGTCATCTGACTGAGATAGACTTATGAGTCATCTGACCGAGATAGACTTATCAGTCATCTAACTGAGATAGACTTATAAGTCATCTATACAGAGATAGAATTATTAGTCATCTACTTATAGAGTGAATTATTAGTCAACTATTCAGAAAGACTTACTAGTTGTTTACCTCGGAGAGTCTTATTAGTTATCTAACTCAGAGCAAGAGACTTATTAGTCATCTACTCAGAGCGCAGGACTTCACAAACATTTATTTGTACCTGCTTGCATGCATGAGTAGGGTTATTACTGCTAGGCATGCCTGATATGACTTAGTAACATGTTATTACTTGTTCATGAGCATATTAAGTTTTCTTGCTGAGCTTCGGGTCACGGGTGCTATGTGGTGCGGGTAAAGGCAAAAGAAAGATTGACCATCCTTGAGTTGGAGAGCTTAGGTGACGATGTGTACATATGCGGCTGCTCGACCGTCACGGTCGAGGGTTTAAAGAGGAACTAGGGTTAAACCCCAATTTGCCGCTGAAGTCGGCTGGTTGTAAAACTTTTGTTGTATTTAACCTTTAAATTATATTTTTGGGATCCCAATGTATACAGTAAACGTTTTAGTGAAACGTTGTATCTTAACCAAAAATTTTAACCCTAAACCGCTAATCATACTTAGTCACACGATTATGGCCAAATGACTCGATTAACGAGTTTAGCACTATTTAAAATGCACACTGTAACGGTCCCTGGAGTTAAGGTGTTACAAACTTGGTATCAGAGCGAGCCAAGGTTAAGGGTTCTTGAAGACAAGCTGGGATGTACAGTCATCACTAAAGATAGCTTCACTCAGGGAATGGTAACTATTGTTGTTGTTATGTGCTTAAATAGAATGTAAATGCTTTACCTGCACATTGTATTAGGGAGCATGAGATTCTGATAGTGCTTGGCTCTTGACTATTAATGCGATTATATGATTACACGCTCCGTGAATATATATGAATGTGATTATATAATAACCTACTCCATGATTATATAAATGTGATTATTTGCATGCTGGAGTTGGAGGCATGGTGTGAATGTTGAAAGAGTAGGGATTATGAATTGATGTATGAATGCTATGGGCATGTGTTTACCACTACAGTGGGTTTGTGAATGTAGTGTGGTAAGATTGTTCCCGTGGGGAAAGCTCTTGATATGCTCATCATATTTAATGAGTCAAGTTATTGACTGCAAATTCAATCAGAGGTATGTATCCAAGGCAGATAATGAGACCTAGTGATGATTATACAGAGGTTGGGAGTTTCAGCCAGGGTTTAAGTTCTTCATCTGCCCCTCAGAATATTCGGCAAATGTTTATAGATTTGTAATTAAGATTGAAGAGACAAGAGGAAGGGATTCGGTGTTTGAAGCAACAGCAGAACCTGTCGAGGAACACCTCTTCCTTTGCTATGGCAGGAGTTGCACCAGTTTTGGCTCAGCCTAGGGTTGAGAACAGATGAGAATTTCTCTGTGGAAGATTCCAGGAGTATTACCCTCCAGCCTTTGAGGGAGGCCTAGATCCATTTAGAGCTGAGCAATGGATGGGCATGATCAGCTCTACTGTTGACGGTATGGGGCTGGTGGGTCACGATAGGGTGATCTGTGCGACATATGTATTGCGGGATGATGCCCGGACATGGTGGGAAGTAGTATCCAAGACATGAGACATAGCTGTGATGGACTGGAAATAATTTAGGTAGCTGTTTAATGAAAGATATTACTGTGATACAGCCCAGACTACTAAGATGAATGAGTTTCTGAACCTGGTTCAGGGAAATGCAACAGTAATCGAGTATATTAACAGATTTGATGGGTTTGCCAAGTTTTATTTTGATATGGTACCCACAGATGTAACTCAGAAAGAAAGGTTTATTCAGGGATTGAATCCCAGAATAGCTAAGGGCGTTAGAGTCGCCCCAGTGCATGAAACCTCCACCTACGCTCTGGTGGTATGGAAGGCTCTTGTTGTTAAGAGCACAGGTAATAAGAAGAAGAAGAGTGCCGGAGAGCACGAAGATCAGGCAGTGATACCTCCATTTATTGGAGCGAGCAAGAAAAAGAACTGGATGACTTATCCAAAATGCGCCCAGTGTAAGAGACTTCATCTGGGAGAATGTAGAGCAAAGGCAGGCTTCGTATGTGGAATGGTTGGGGATTTCATGAGGGATTGCCCAAGGTGAGGAACAGATGAGTAAAAGGGGATGGACAGCTCGACTCCAGCTTGAATGTTCATTCTGAGGCAGTCAGATTCGGAGATTGAGACTGAGGCTGGTTCCTCAAGGGTGGCAGGTCAGCTTTCTAGTTTGATTTTTTGTATTATGCTGGCTGGTTTTGGTACCATGCTGTTTCTTTGCTTGTTGCATATAAAGAGGCATAAAGATGATATGCAGATTGCGTGGTTATGTTGTGATGGGTTAGATTATTGTGGAAATGACTCATCAGTTGTTTTGGTAAAGTTGGTTATGATTGACTTCAGTATGATCCTGGATATGGATTGGTTCACCAAGTATGGGGCAATGCTAAATTGCAAGGGAAGGATAGTAACTCTTGGGTTTGAGAGTGGGAAATGCTTGTGGTGGTTGATACTATGCATGGATTTTGTATGCTTATGACATCTGTATTTAGAGCTAGAGATCAATTACAGGGGTATGCATAGAACTCCTAGCTAGTGTGGTGGATACCACTTAGATTGTGCCAGTGGGATCAAGACAGACTGGATTAGTCTATGAATTCTGGATGTATCTCCAGGGGATTTTCCAGGGTTACTTTTACATAAAAGATAAAGGGTGACCGGATTGGTGCCAAGGATGGAATCAGGTCTAGGGCACTGTATTGAATGACTTTAGCAAAGTTGTAAGACCTAAAGGCTCAGTTATTGAGTAAGGTGGTATTCTCCAAGGTGGATCTTTGATCTGGTTATTACCAGCTAGAGATTAGGGAGAAGGATATCCAGAAGACTTCTTTTATATTAGAAAATGACATTGGGAGTGTTGAGTTATGTTTTGAGGATTTGGTTAATGCAAGGTTGTTTTTATGAATTAGATGAACAGAGTATTCAAAGATTATCTGAATTGGATTTGTGATTGTCTTGATCAATGGTATTGTGATATATTCTTGGTTGGAAATTTGCCAATGTCAAGGAACGCCTTAGGGGCAAGAGTTTCCTTGGAAGGGCAAGATATTATATGTGCTTTGGAAAAGAATTCTGAGTTTTCTTACAGATCAGAATCAGTTTGTAGGTTGTTATGACACCTCAATGATAGGGAAAAAGGGATTTCCTATGTATCATGTTAGTTAAATAATATGTCTAGGACTAGAGTAGAGTTATTGGTGGGCCAGGTGACCAACTTTATGCTTGAGATTATTATTTCAGAAAGGAACAAGGAGAACAGTTAAGTGACCCATAGATGGGAAGAATTGAGAAGAATGTCTTAGCTGGATTAGCTAAGGATTTTACAGTGTCAGGTATGAGTTTATTGTGGTATAAGGATCGGATTTGGAATCCAATGGACACTGGATTAAATGGGGGATTCTGGATGAATCTCACACTACTATTTTATTCTCTTCATCCAGGCATTGCGAAAAATGTATTAGGGTTTGAAAGCTTTATAATGGTGGCCTGGGATGGAGAGGAACATAATGGAATGCATGACAAAGTTCTTAACCTATTAGCAGGTCAAGACAGAGTATCAGAAATCAGTAAGGCCATTACAGCCTTTGAGTATTCCATCGTGGAAATAAGGAAACATCGCGATAGGTTTCGCGGTGGGGCTGCCCAGGATAGTGGGTCAATGTGATTTGGATTGGGTCATTATGGACCAGTATCTAAAGTGAGTTCATTTTTATCAATAAGGACAAGTAATACAGCTGATCAATATGCAGAACTCTATGTGAGAGAGATAGTACGCCTTCATGGAATTCAAGGTCTATCTTATCAGATGAAGACTATTCTTTTACTTCCAAGTGTTGGGGAAAGTTACAGAAGGCAATGAATATACAGTTGAAATTTAACACAGTTTATTACTCTTAGACTGATGGTAAATCAGAGAGAGTTATCCAGTCATTGGAAGGGAATCTTATGAGATGAATGAGATATTATATCAGGATCCTGAGGTAGTTCAGGGGATCATTGAGGTTATTGAAAAGGTTAGAGCTTTGATGCTCACTTCTCAGAGTAAATGGAGAAATTTTGTTGAATTGAAAAGCAGGAACATGGAGTTCCAAGTAGAAGATTGTATCTCCCTTAAAGTATCACCATGGAAAGGGTGAGGAGATAAGGGCAAGTTGAACCCTGGATAGGATCGGTCATGTTGCCTTTGTATTGGCCTTATCTTTGGCAATGTCAGCTATACACAGTGTATTTTATATTTCCATGTTGAAGATATGGGTTAGAAGAAACTCATGTGTTGAGTTATGAGAATCTGGAGATTGAGGCTAAGTTGTCCTTTGAGGAGTAGCCGGTTCAAATTTTAACACAAAGAACAAGGTTCTGAGAATGAAAGCTATACCTTGGATTAAGGTATGATACAGAAATAGTGAGGTTGAGGGAACGACCTAGGAAACTGAAATCAGTTGTGCAGAATTTATATTCTGAGTGGTTCAGATAAATTTCGAGGACCAAATTTCTGTAAGGAGGGGATAGTTGTAATGACCTAAATTTCCTAATAAGGTTTAGGACCTTGATTATGAGGCCGAGAGAGCCATAATTAATTTATTATGCCATTCAATGATTATATGCATGTTTATGTGAATTATATTATTATATGATGATAAATGCATGCATATGGGTCCATTTTTTTATAAGGGCATTTTGGTAATTTGGCCCGTTGAGGGCAGATTTGTATATTTTCATGCATGTTGGTGAATTATAAATAAGGCCACATTATAATGTGGATTTGTTCGAGCCATTCAGCATGAGACGATTTTTGAATGCAAGTTATCGGTTTGGTCATAACGGAGTTAATTTCGGGGCTCGGGGTGAGTCTCGGGGTAATTTGGTGATTAGAACATTTCCGAGAATAAAGGGTAATGGGATATGATTTATTAGCATTTGATAATATTAGAAATAATGGGAATTGGAAGATGTTAATTATGATTAATGGGATAGGCGGGAAAGGACGATTTTGCCCTTGGTGACTTTTAAGGGTTTTAAATAGGCTTGGGGGCATTTTAGTCTTTTTACCTAAGGATAGATATAAACCTTTGCGAAGGCTGTGGAAAGCTAAGCAAAACAGAGCATCACCTTCTCTTCACCCGTTAATCATTTTCTTCTTCATTTCTCTTTGAATTTTGAAGCTCCTTTTGAGGAACCAAGCTAAGGACCCAAGCTTTAATGATCTAGGGTTATGTTCTTCCATTGAAGAGGGCGTGATTCTGAGATTGAGGTGAGTTTCTAGCCATTTAAACTTTGGTTCTTGATCTATTTTCTTATTGAGTTTCAGTTGAGATTTTTGTCTTGAAAGTTGAGAATTCAATGGGGTTTTTGGCAAAGTTTGGTTAGGTTATGATGCCTAGGACTTGTGTATATGGTTTTGGGGTTCATTTGGGAGTTTAAATGAGGTTTGGAAGCCTGTTTTGAAGGTTGGAAATGGAGGATTCGAAGGACGAAAAAACCAGGGTTGAAAACCCTGGTTGTAGTGCTACAGCGCTAGCCAGGGGCATTCTGCCCTGCTTGTAGCACTGGGGCGCTAGGGGGATAGCGATGTAGCGCTACCCTGCTTTTCCAGATTCCTCTTTTGGGCACTTTTGAGGGTTTTTGGCTTCGGGTTTCAATTCCTAAGGCTCAGGATCGAATCTACTCAACGTTTGATAATTATTTGAGGTTCCGGGAGTGAGGTTTAAGTCAAGAACCTTTTATGGTTGATTTTCATTAATGGGGGTTATATTTGGTTATGACTAGGTGACCGCTAAGGAGTCAAAGGATTAATCGTTCTCAAGGGTCATTCAATTTTTATTTCTCGCTCGAACCAGAGGTAAGTAAACTACACCCCATATTTGGTTTTTGATGTAGCATGTTGAGTGCTCTATTTGTATATCTGGAATGCATATCAAATGCTTGGAAATTTGCTAATGGTGAATGGTACTGACTTATTAGTCAGAATCGGCAATGGTGTCAGTATTAACTATAAAGCTGTGACTCATTAGTCAAGTTCGGCAGTAGTATTGAGCATTGTTCGTATGGTATTGGCTTATGAGTCAAGAACGGTATTAGCATGTTTAATGCAAGCCGAAAAGATTAGATCTAATTGACATAAGCATTATCATCAGAAGCATGAAATGCTTGACCGACCTTAAGTTCGATGAAAACCAAAAGCGATTGTCTAGTCTAAAGGCTAGTTCTTTAGAGCCAGAGCCAAAAGGCTAAGGTGACCTACACGTCACATGGCTAGGAGGGTATGGGACCTCAGAGATAGACTTATCAGTCATCTGACCGAGATAGACTTATCAGCCATCTGACCGAGATAGACTTATCAGCCATCTGACCGAGATAGACTTATCTGTCATCTGACCGAGATAGACCTATCAATTATCTAACTGGGATAGACATATAAGTCATCTATACAGAGATAGGCTTATTAGTCATCTATTTAAAGAGTGACTTATTAGTCAACTATTCAGAAATATATATTAGTTGTTTACCTCAAAGAGAGACTTATTAGTCATCTACCTTAGTGCGAGAGACTTATTAGTCATCTACTCAGAGCGCAGGACTTCACAAAAATTTATTTGTACCTGCTTGGATGCATGAGTAGGGTTATCACTGCTAGGCATGCTTGTTATGACTTAGTAACATGTTATTACTTGTTCATGAGCATATTAAGTTTTCTTGCTGAGCTTCAGCTCACGTGTGCTATGTGGTGCAGGTATAGGCAAAAGAAAGCTGGACCATCCTTGAGTTGGAGAGCTTAGCTGACGATGTGTACATATGCGGCGGCTCGACCACCATGACCGAGGGTTTAAAGAGTAACTATGGTTAAACCCTAATTTGCTGCTTAGGTCGGCTGGTTGTAAAAATTTTGTTGTATTTAAACTTTAAATTATATTTTTGGGATCCTAATGTATACACTAAACATTTTAGTGAAACGTTGTATCTTAACTAAAAATTTTAACCCTAAACTGCTAATCATACTTAGTTACACGATTATGGCCAAATGACTCGATTAGCGAGTTTAGCACTGTTTAAAATGCACACCGTAATGGTGCCTGGAGTTAGGGGTGTTACAGGAAGCTTGAAGGCTCTGAGAAGTGTTTGAAAGATGAAGCAAAAGGCTGAGTGAAGGGTCATATTTATAGAGTTCAAGGAGTGAAACTAACTCCCATTAAAATGAATAAATAAAGGAATAAAAATGGAATTTTCTACTCAACAGATGCCCAGAACTCAGTCAAAATCGTTCAAAAGCAAGTCCAAGTTGTTGAGGGTTGTTTCTAGCTTTGGATTCCACAGAGTTTCAAAATGGGCTGATGGAGCTGATATATCGCCTGTCCCATTTTCCCGAGGCTCTGTGGTTTTATTCGTGCGAAGTCGATGTGTTTTCAGTATCAACATAGGCGATATATCGGCCCCTATAGCTACGATATATCGGCTTACTATGATATATTAAATCACGTTTTGCACATTTTAAGAACACTTAAAGTTGTTTAAACCATTTTGACTAAGTAATACGAGATCCTAACATCTGAGGGATGGTTCTAGACTTCCTAGGTTTATCCTTGATTATTTTATTCATCTAAAATCCTTAATAAACATACATGTGACAAATGTCACCTTCTTAATTATTCTCTATAAACCTTAGGTTATAATATATAATATTTCTAGGACCAGCAATAATTAAACCTTATGATAAAATTAATATTTCTAAACTATAGGTTAAACTTGTAAAATCCATAACTATCTCTGTGAGATTTCAAATAATTCCCAGCTTGAACCAATATCCACGAAAACTAAAATACTACAACATAAGATACTAATATCTAACTAAGTACAATTCTGAGGTGCTACAATTCTCCCCTACTTAAAATAATTTTGTCCCCAAAATTTACTTACCAAACAATTCCGGATACCGTGCTAGGATGTCTTCCTCCAATTCCCACGTTGCCTTCCGTTCTGTACTATTAATCCATAAGACCTTGACTATCATAATACTTTTCGATAATAATTCCTTCACCCCCTTCTCCAAGATGCGAATCGATCGTTCCTCATAACTTAGGTCTTTCTGAAGTGCTAACATATCGTACTTGAGAACGTGGGATGGGTCTGACACATATCTACGCAATATCAAGATGTGAAACACATTGTGGTAGTCTGCTATAGTTGGCAGTAGGGCTAATCTATATGCTATTGGTCCCACCTTGTCCAATATCTCAAAAGGGCCTATGTACCAGGGACTAAGTTTTCCTTTCTACCCCAATTGCTTTACTTCTTTCATTGGAGATATTCTTAAGCAGACTTGATCTCCGACCTTGAATTCCACATCTCGTCGCTTGGCATCCGCATAACTCATTTGTCGACTCTGAGCAAAAGTATACACTTTCTAATTAGTTCCACTATGTCTTGAGCCTCGCTAATAGCCTCGGGTCCAAGAAGTTGTCTTTCTCCTACCTCGTCCCAATGTAGCGGCGACCGACATTTCCTTCCATAAAGTAACTCATAGGGCGCCATACCGATCATTTCCTGGTAGCTATTATTGTAGGAGAACTCTATAAGTGGCAAATACTTACTCCATGACCCTCTGAAGCCAAGTACACAAGCGCACAACATATCTTCTAAAATATGTGTGGTACGCTTGGACTGTCCGTTGGTTTGAGGATGAAATGTCGTACTGAGACTTAGCTTGGTACCCGTGGCTTTCTGCAAGCTTCCCCACAATCTCGATGTGAACACTAAACATCTGTTGAATACTATGGTCTTAGGGATTCCATGCAGCCGTACAATTTATCAAATATAAATGTCTGCGTACTGGTCCACAATGTACGTAGTCTTGACAGGCAGGAAGTGAGCTGACTTTGTGAGTCTATCCACCACAATCCAAGCTGAGTCGTGTTGCTTACTTGTTCATGGTAGTCCTATCACGAAGTCCATGGCTATGTCTTCCCACTTCCATTCCAGAATACTAAGCGGTTGTAATAAGCCTGCGAGTCGCTGATGTTCTGCCTTTACTTGCTGGCATATTAGGCATTGGGACACATACTCTGCTACGTCTTTCTTCATTTCCGGCCACCAATATAGTGCCTTAAGCGTGTGAGTCATCTTTGTAGACCCCGTGTGAACAGAGTGTGGGGTAGTGTGCACCTCCTCCAAAATCTTCATCTTAATACCATGATCATTCGGGACGCATACCTTACCCTTATATTTAAAGATCCTATGACCTGATATAAAGAACTCTATAGTCTTGCCTTCTTTAACTGCAGTCATATGCGATAATAGTGTGTCATCACACCCTCGACCGATCCGTATATCCTCTAGTAAACTCGAATGGATGGACAAGTTAGCCAGTTGGCTATGACTATTTCTATCCCGACATTAAGCAGCTCTTGCTGTAGCGACTTTTCAATTCCGGATAATGCTGCCAGATTTCCATAACTCTTCCGACTTAATGCATCTGCAACTACATTCGCCCTTCCTGGGTGGTATAGGATTTCACAGTCATAGTTTACTAGTTCCAATCACCTGCGCTTTGCGTGAAGAAATATGTTAAGCGCTTGTGGTCCGTATAAATCTCACACTGTTCTCCATATAGATAGTGGCACTATATTTTCAGTACGAAGACCACTGCTACCAACTCCATATCGTGTGTTGGATAGCGTTGCTCATTTTCCTTCAACTGTCTTGAGGTGTAGGCTATCACCTTGTCATTTTGCATCAGCACATAGCCCAAACCTTGCTTGGACGCATCACAGTATACTACAAGCTTGTCGTTGGGCATCGGTACACAAAGTACTGGTGCTAAACACAATTTGTCTTTGAGCAACTGGAAGCTTTCTTGACATTTATCCATCCAGTTGAGCTTTTGCTGTTTCCAGGTCAGGTTGGTAAGCGGAGTGGCTATCTTAGAAAAGTCTTCTACAAATCTCTGGTAATATCATGCTAGCCTGAGAAAACTTCTAACCTGTGATGCATTCTTAGGTCTTGGCCAATCCTTCATAGCCTCTACTTTAGTTGGGTCTAATGCGACTCCATCCTTGGATACTATGTGCCCGAGGAATGCTACTTGTGATTGCCAAAATTTGCATTTCTTGAATTTGGCGTAAAGTTGGTGCTCCTTTAGTCGTAGCATGGTAAGTCTTAAGTGTTTCTCATGCTCAACTTCTTCCTTGTAGTACACCAATATATCATCAATGAATACCACGGTGAATTTGTTTAAGTAATCCTTGAAGACTCAGTTCAATAAGTCCATAAATGCGGCTGGAGTGTTGGTAAGACCAAAAGACATAACTAGGAACTCATAATGTCCGTATCGAGTCTTAAAAGTCATCTTTGGTATATCATCTTCCCTTACCTTGAGCTGGTTATAATCAGACTGTAAATCAATCTTTGAAAATACAGTCGCTCCTCGAAGTTGATCAAATAAGTCATCAATTTGAGGTAACGGGTACTTGTTCTTAATTTTTACCTTGCTCAGCTCACGATAATAGATACACATCTGCATGCTTCCATCCTTCTTCTTCACAAATAGAACCGGTGCCCCCCATGGCGAATGGCTTGGTCTGATGAATCCCAAGTCTAAGAGCTCTTGTAACTACGTTTAAAACTCCTTGAGTTCAGTAGGTGCCATCCAGTATGGTGCCTTTGAGATAGGCTCGGTTCCCAGTACTAGCTCGATTGTGAAGTCACTTTCCTTAGTAGGGGTAATCCTGGTAAGTCATCAGGAAATATCCCTGGAAATTCCTTTATAATGCAAACTTCTCCAACCTTTAATGGTGTTTCCTGTGCCACATCTGTGATGCTTGCTAAGAATGTGTGACATCCTTTCTTTATCATCCTCTGAGCCTTGAGAGATGAGATAAGCGGTGTCCGTAGTCCTGAAACTTTTCCCATAAAACATAGTCTCTGGCCCTCAGGGGTTTTGAACGTCACTTGCTTGAGTCGACAGTTGATGGTTGTGCCATGTCTTGCTAGCCAGTCCATGCCCAATATTATGCCAAAATCCTTGATCTCTAGCTCTATCAGGTCTCCTTCTAGCTCCGTGACCTCGACTTTAATCGGTACTCCTCGTACTATCCGTGATGATAGAACGATTTCGCCCAAAGGTAGTTCCGTAACAAACCTATTTCTAAAATTTTCACAAAGTTTGTCTATTTTCTCTATCATTCCTAACGAGATATACGACTGAGTTCCTCCTGAATCAAACAATAATGAATATATATTATCAAGGATAGGAAGCTGACCTGTGACCATCTTGTTACTAGTGTCGTCTTCTCCCTGGGTCAAAGTGAAGACTTTGGCTGGAACCATCTTGTTGTCCTTCTTTTCTTCTGTTTTGAGCTGTGAACATTCTCTTTTCCAATGACCTTACTGGCCATAATTGTAGCAACCCTTTTTTTTTGCATGACACTCCCCAATATGTCTTTTCTAGCACTTGGAGCACTGAGGGTATTCCACATAACCTAGCTTGTTATTACCGTTATTGGTCTGTGCTCTTTTGTCAATGTCGGTCTGCTTATTATCGAGATGCTTTCATTTCTGCCCATTATTGTTATGGTGGCTATTGTGGTTTCAACCATTCTGAGTTTGATTCTACTACTTGGGTTTTGCTTGCCTCCTCCTTGCTAACATTTTCTTGGAGCCTTTCCACCTCTATATCCATTTCCAAAACATCGGCATAAGAAGTGGTTCCGGGGTTTGCAAGCTTGACCCCTAATTCAATCTTGGGTCTGAGTCCTCTGGTGAACTTGGTTACCCTCAAGTAGTCGTTTCAGACTAAATCTGGTGCAAACTTGGCTAGCTGATCAAATTGTCGAGTGTACTTGACTACCGACAAATTGCCCTATTTCAGACTCGTGAATTCTTCCACCCTTGTAGCGATGACTGCTGAGTTGTAGTACTTTTTGTGAAACAACTCCACAAATCTGGCCCAAGTCATAGCGGTGATATCGTGAATTTGCTGCACCAGATCCCACCAAATTCTGACATCCTTTTTCAGTAGAGATGAAAAGTAGGATAAGCAATCTATGTTGTCAAGGTTCATGTGTGCCAGAATCGGCTCTACATTCCAAAGCCACTCTTCAACTTCAAAGGGGTCGATTGTCCCTTCTAAATTTGGAGC
The DNA here is from genome assembly GCF_963169125.1 of Humulus lupulus. NCBI lineage: Eukaryota > Viridiplantae > Streptophyta > Magnoliopsida > Rosales > Cannabaceae > Humulus > Humulus lupulus. The sequence continues at coordinate 155,298,538 of NC_084798.1, read as the reverse complement.
GTGCTGCTTTCAGAAACGCTCGTAGATTGGTTCTATGTACTGAGCTAGATAAGGCGCATATATTGCCATTGGCCATCCCCCATACGAATATCCTCCATTATGCTCCGACTAGGGTGCTTGAGCCACTGGCTGAGGTTGCGGCTGAGGTTGTCATTGTTGCTGCAGTAATTCTTCTACTTGTTATCGTAACTAGATAATTTCAACATCATTGTCAACCGCAGGTCGTGCATTTCTATTAGCAGCAGCAGTGGCAGTACATTTTCCCCTTCTTCGGACTGGAGGGGCCTTGTGTGTCTCGTTGGCGGTGCTGGGGGCATTGTCGTTAGTGTGTGCAAACCTTCAGAGAGACATCTTCAGCAGAGTTCTAATAGTCAAGAAAAACACATTAGAACTTACCCTAATAGTTTCAAAGGCAAAAACTTAGTCTAAGCAAACATAACTCGGACCTACCAATTATGATTTCTTAAAAAAAATTATGTAAGTCATCTTTATAAATTAGGGTGTGTTTCTATACTTAGACTATTAGGCCATCTTTATTATTTTCTAAGTCTGTTTCTAACCACCCTATATAACTTAATTCTCAGACTCGAAACTTGTCGTTGTTCCAAAGTTAACCATATTGAGGGAGGGCTGGTATCAGTAAAATTGTTCCCACTACTATGGCCCCCTAAACTCTCAATATAGAACTTTTTCCATTGATTTGTATCCACCTTCACCGAACTTAGCCATTATTTATTGAATTTATTTTAAATTAATTATGACTTCAAAAATAAAATAAATTCAAAACAAAATTCATACATGCCAAAAAATGATAAAACATTATTCATTTGGAAAAAAATTCACTTATTACAATAATAATTCAAAATAAATAAAGAAACACTAATAATAACTAGGGTAAAATTTCTAAAAATCAGTATCTTCTACATCTGACCCTTCATCTATCATATCATCAGTTATTTCCTCATAATCATCAGTATCATAAGCCTCCAAACTACCACGGGGAATAATCATTAGGATATTATTTTTTTGGTCATTGGTGAATTGAATCTCAAACCTATTGGTAAACCTAAGTATAAGAAAATAATATCTAATGGCTACTGGTAAGTCATCTTCATCATCTAAAATTTCCCATAATTCTTCCAAATTTGAAACCACAAAAGACATATCCTTAAAAGCCTAATTACTAGGACATATAGTTCCACGACTCTCATCATAATTTGCATAGTGATTTGAAGGTGAACTATTTCCTTATGAAATCTGACCAATCTTTGAGTGATTCATTCTAGCACACATATTGTATCCCTTGGCTCTCTAATCCTTTTAAATGCCTTAATGGCACAGATATATTGATAAGTCATGGCTCCATTCATTTTTTTACTGAAAACATATTAACTAAAGCATTAGTTTTTAATATAAACATGATATTCATAACATAAGCACTTACATTGGTGGTTAGATCTGGAGCTTTTGCGTGTGTATCAAGGAGAACTTCATGCATATGAACTATGTCTCTGATACAAACTATAAAGACCCGACTAACTTAAAGACCTCAAACCTTTAAAACTACTATCACATACTACTATCTTTTGGATACATAAATAAAATAATAGAACTTTATTATAGAAAATCCAAAATACGGGATCCCATTGTTTATACATAAAATCATAAAGAAAAACAAAACCTTTATTTAAGTGTTCATATACTAAATGTGAAAATCATAAATACATAATTAAAAGACTCAAATGTCAACGTCATCCTCGATCGATCCCATCGATTCATTCCTTTAGTTTCTCGCCCAATACACATGCCAAAGACACCTATAATCTGTCCCGCCTTCCATGTTCATTTACCTGCACAATCTAAATAAAAAAGAATGAGCCTAATGCTCAGTAAGGAAAAACTACTAAAGCATAAACATAAAACATAAGACATAAGATATAAACATAAAACATAAACATGGACTACAAAATTAATGGTCATTAACTCATTACCTTAGTATGTGATAGAAACTGCTATATTCCTCTTACTACTATTTAGAGGGAGGTTTAGACACAACTATAGTCTATGATAATGATAAAAATATTGGGATTTTCTATTTAAGCAACCATATTTCCTAAGTGACTAAAAGACATAAAAACAAACATACAAACATACACAAAGCACATAGCACATAAATCTTACTTATTTTCCTTACCAAAAACCAGGGTATAGGAGACAAGTGCAGGATTGGAAACTCATAAAACCAAACAGTAAAACCATAAGTTTCCTAAAGAAAAGAAGATGAAAAGAAGATCTAAACCATCAAGATAAGAACTTACCGAAAACCATAAGTTTCAAAGAAATCAAGCACCAAACCAAAAGTCATTATAACGAGTTAGGGTTTGAAGTAAAAGAAAATAATAAGAGGAATAGCAATGAACTAAACTTAAGGATTAAGAGTACCTTAGATAGCTTAGAGCTTAGATATAAACCTCAATACCGAAATCACACTTTAGCTTACTTCCCAAGTGTTTAGAAAAGCCTAGATTTGAAAGCTTTTAACCCCAAAACCCTAGTGCTTCTCTCTAGAATGAAATTGGCAGCTTAGAGGCTCTGAGAAGTGTTTGAAAGATGATGAAAATGGATGAGTGAAGGATCCTATTTATAGAGTTCAAGGAGTGATACTAACTCCTATTAAAATGAATAAAAATGAAATTTTTTGCTCAACAGATGCCCAGAACTCGATTAAAATCGTTCAAAAGCAAGTCCAAGTTGTTGAGGGTTGTTTCTAGCTTAGGATTTCATGGAGTTTCAAAATGGGCTGATGGAGCCGATATATCGCCCCTATAGGCTATATATCGCTTGCCTCATTTTCCCGAGGCTCTGTGGTTTTGTTCGTGTGAAGTCGACGTGTTTTCCGTATCAAGATAGTTGATATATTGGCCCATATAGCTACAATATATTGGCTTACGCTGATATATTAAATCACGTTTTTGTACATTTTAAGCACACTTCAAGTTGTTTAAACCACTTTGACTAAGTAATACGGGATCCTAACATCTGAGGGAAGGTTCTAGACTTCCTAGGTTTATCCTTGACTATTTTATTCATCTAAAATCCTTAATAAACATACATGTGACAAATGTCACCTTCTTAATTATTCTATCTAAACCTTAGGTTATGATAAATATTATTTCTAGGACCATCTTCAATACTTAAACCTTATGATAAAATTAATATTTCTAAACTATAGGCTAAACTTATAAAATCCATAAATATCTCTATGAGTTTTCAAATAATTCCCGGCTTGAACCAATATCCACAAAAACTAAAATACTATAGCATAAGATACTACTATCTAATTAAGTAAAATTCTGAGGTGATACATATACGCGGATGGACAATCAACTACTATAAAAGTAGTGAGTAATGTTCTGTTCGTGGGTGTCATTCCTGCCGTGACTGGAAGTCTGATCGACCTTGTTGGTGATAATCCCTCACTGGAGAAATCGTGGATGGTTTAGTTGCACGGTTCTAAGTCTTGCACTAAAAGTTTCATTCTTTTCAGTGAAGACTTGTATAGAATGTTTACCGAGCTTCCACTATTTACCAACACTCATTTTACCATCATGTTGGAAATTTGAACGTCCACGACTAAAGGATCCTAGTGGGAGAATCGGACATGTTGTGCGTCCAACTCAGAGAAAGTTATACTATCTTCCTCTGTTCAAGATTTTTTGGGAGTTCGCTCCTCAACGTTTAGCATCTCTATGTCCTGTTCATGACGTAGGGTTCTGACATATCTCTCCCTTGCCTTACTACTGTCATTAGATATATGTGGTCCCCCATAGATAGTTAGCAAAGTATTAGTGACCAGGGCTGGTAGTAGAGGAGGCGAGCATTTGCGTACAGGTGCCTGCTCGTTGCCTCCATTTGCCCCTTGCTAGGAGTTTCCCCCTGCTTGTACATATTGTCTCAGATGTCCTTGTCGTATAAGGAACTCAATTTCATCTTTCAGCTGGTTACATTCGTTGGTATCATTGCCATAGTTGTTGTGGAAATGACAAAACTTGGTATGGTTGTCCTAGTACACTTCTGCTCTGCTATCGATCAGGGTCGTGTAGTTAGTGAACCTTGGCTCGTATTTGTTCTGCTTAGGGTGCTTATTATCAGATGTCATCTGCTCAGTATTTGCCCTTTTCATTTTTCCGTAGGCTGCTCCAAAGGGGAGATTGGCATTGCACTCCAGCTGTAATGGCCATCATCTTTCCCTCATCTCCAACAGTCTTGGCCCGAGCAGCTGCTCGCATAAACCTCTAGATGTACTCCTTGAGAGGCTCTCCTTCCTTCTATCTGATATCGACCAGTTGATTGGCCTCTGTCGGATGTATCCAACCAGTATAAAATTGTTCGTAGAACTCTTTTACAAACATTTCCCATGAAATTATGCTGGCTAGAAATTTGAAGTACCATTCCTGGGCATCATCAGATAAAGTAGCCGAAAATATTCTGCATCGAGCATCCTCAGACACCTTCTGGATGTCCATTTGTATCTCAAATTTATTCACGTGAGATACCCGGTCTTCTCTACCAGTAAAGTTGGACAGTATTGACATTTTGAACATGCTTGGGAGTTCTGCCATAGAAATTTTGTTGATAAATGGGGTGTCCTTTCTCCAGTCATATTCAATATGGGACATTTTATTCCCAACCAGCTGTTGCACAGTGATGGACCCTAAATGGGTATGTTTTAAATATTTACAACTCGCAAGCGCACGAATCGTATATGAAGTATAGTGTTCGTGTAAGCACGAGATCGAACGCAAAGGAGTTGTCTAAAATAAAAAAGAAAACCATTTTAAATCAAAATTAATAAATTCTAACCTAGCTCCAAAGATTGATGAGATTTAATGTCATGAACATAAAAATATTGCAAATAAAGCTATTTAAGAGAATAAAAATAAACTAATAATGATTTGAAAATAAGTGTTAAAAGGAAAGATTATTAAGATACTAGAATCCACAAACTATAAGTTTAATAATACTTATTAGTATATTGATTCACAAGTTTTAGTGATAGTGAAAATAAGTCAAACTATCATTTTCCAAATAGATTTATACTTTTAAGAACAAATTCTTTTTAAAAAGATAGGATTTTTCTTCACTTTTCAAAAAAGTATAATTTCAAAGTATTTAATGTGAATCAACCTAATGAAACAACAAAAAATCAAATAACATTATTTTTAAGGCCAAACATAATATTTTTGTTCTAAGCATTGGATGGTTACAATTTAATGACACATCTTACACAAAGAATATTATATTTTGCAAAATGAAGAACAAAGTGCAATATTATCTAACAATCCAAAATATGAGATATTAAAGATGAAAGACATATATGAAGAAGAAAAATCCATAAACTTTGTTGCATTACAAGGGAAATCATCATACAACATAAATATTATCTAGTTACAAGTTGCTTCATCATGATCTTAATAATCTTATGAAAAAAATTAGAAGTACATAACTAGAATATAAATTACAAAATAAATAAAATACATACTTGAAAATTCTATTGAAAAACACCAAAATGGAAGAGAAAATGGTAGAAAAGAAGATGGTAACCAAAAATTAAGCACCCCCAAATGGTCTTGAAATTACATATTGATAGCCAAAATGAGATTATTAAAATAATCAATTGAAATTAATAATAATATGACAAGTAGGGGTAAATTGTAGGGTGTAATGATGATTTTGTGGTGAAAATGTGTAGAAAAGTTGGGTAAAAATGTAGCATTTTTGGACATTAGGGGACAAGGGAGCCATTTGTTGGACTCAATAAGCACAAAGGGGGTTGTGGCAGGCATGGGCTTGGCAGGGAGGCAACTGGGCTTCTGGCGGGCTAGGCTTCGGGTTGGTGGGCCAAAAGGAGGGTGGCTGGCTGCAAGGAGGCAAGGTGGACCGGAGCTGGGTCTGGGTCGAACAGCTGGGCAGAGGTAGCTGGCCCAGGCGGGTTGGGAAGGTGATGGGCAGCTGGAGGAAGGGTTGGCGTGGGCCTGGAGGGTGATGGGCTGTTGGAGCTAGCTGGGAGCATCAAGCCATTTTCCTTTGCTTTTCTCACAAAAAATGCCACTTTTTTCATCATTTTTCTTGTTTTTCAAGAGCAAATAAAATACAAAAAATTTCATATAAAACAAACATAAATTAAATTAAAACTAAATATTTTCAATAATAAAATATATAACATAAGTTCCATAAAAATATTAATTAAAACTTAATTTACCTAACATTTAAGCTCAAAAGTTCATATTTTTACTTCTAATCTTAATAATACTAACTTCAAATAATTAAACTACAACATATTATAAAAAAATATCTATAAAAACATATAAAAATCTAAAAAATTACAATAAGATTAATAAATTCAAAATTTACTTAAAAACTCAAAGACTAAGCAACAATTAGCATAAAAATGTGGTAAAATAACTCTATTTTGTAGAGTTATCACATCCCTAAACTTAAAGTTTTGCTAGTCCTCAAGCAAAAGAAAAATTTTAAACAGACAATTTTTTATTGGTGATATAAAAAAGATTTTCTCAAAAATTGCACAATGAAAATAATTCTAAAAAAATATTATGGATAAAAGTTAAGCTTATGTAATTAATTAAATTATCAATTTTGCTTTTAAAAATAAGTTTTCAAAAAAATTATTTTTCACTTAAATTTATAGGAAATAAAAAGTGTTCTAGTTATGAAAAATGCAATTTTTGTTATAAGCAAAATTGACCCTAAAATTAAAAACAAAGTTTATATATTATTCATATTTTTAAGAGAACTAAACTCAAACTCAATCAAAAATTTTATCATTGAAAATGAAAAATATCATCAACTTTTTGTATATTTATTTAATTTTTTTTTTTGAAACAAAACACTACAAAGCACAATAAAACATTATTTATATGTGTATATATATATATATATTTTCAAAACAAACTTAAAAAAATTCTACCCTCATTTTCAACATAATGAAAGGTAAACAACCATTAAACTCACTACCCCCAAACTTAATTTATGCATTGTTCTCAATGTGTCAAAATATAAATATAAATTAAATTTAACAAGAGGTTAGAGTTTAGAATGGTCGTACCTCATCGTGGTGCAACGTCAAGAGAGCAAAAAACACTTAACAAAAAGTATAAGACACAAAAGTAAACATGAAAACAAACACACACAAATAACAAAACAAATAAACACAAGTTACCAAGAGTAATTGCAAGCAATCAAATAACTTGGTAAATAGGATCCTCAAGGAAAATTTCATCCACTTCATCGGTTTTTAATTCTGAAAATGGTTTTAATTTTTGTCCATTAACTTTAAATATATCACCATTTTCAGGATTTTCAATTTCAATAGCTCCATGTGGAAAAACAATACGAACAATGTAAGGACCGAACCACCTAGAACGTAACTTTCCCGGGAATAAATGCAAACAAGAGTTGTATAAAAGGACTTTCTGACCTGGAGAAAAAAAATTTCTCAAAATATTTTTATCATGGTAAAATTTCATACGATCCTTATACTTTTTTTAATAGTTATATGCATCATTCCTAAATTCGTCTAGTTCATTTAGTTGAAGCTTTCGTTTCTCACCTGCCTTGTCTAAAGAAAAATTTAATTGCTTTATAGCCCAAAAGGCTCTATGTTCTAACTCAACAGGTAAGTGACACGCCTTCCCATACACAAGTCTGTAGGGTGACATGCCAATAGGCATTTTGTACGCAGTACGATATGCCCATAATGCATCAGTGAGTCTTAAGGACCAATCTTTCCTAGTTGGATTCACAGTTTTTTCTAAAATGTGCTTAACTTCCATATTAGACACTTCGACTTGACCACCAGTCTGTGGGTGATATGGTGTTGAGACTTTATGTGTAATTTCATATTGTTTCATCAAATGTTCAAATGGCTTATGAAAAAAGTGTGTACCGTTATCACTAATGATAGCACGTGTTGAACCAAAATGGGAAAATATATTTTCTTTCAAAAACTGAAGCACAACTTTGTGGTCATTAGTGTAGCATGCAATAGCTTCAACCCATTTAGACACATAATCAACTCCAACAAGAATATAAAGATTACCAAAAGAGTTAGGAAATGGTCCCATAAAATCAATGCCCCAAACATCAAATATGTCAATAATAAGAATATGATTTAAAGGCATCATGTTTCTTTTAGTTAAACTTCCTAACTTTTGGCAATGTTCACAAGCTTTACAATAAACATATGTATCATGAAAGATAGTAGGCCAATAAAAACCACATTGTAAAACTTTAGCAGATGTTTTATTACCACTAAAATGTCCTCCACATGCATGATCATGACAAAAAGATATGATTTTAGATTGGTTACAATTTGGAATGCATCTTCTAATTATTTGATCAGGGCAGTATTTAAACAAGTAAGGATCATCCCAAATAAAAAATTTCACCTCAAAATAAAATTTAGATTTATCATGCTTAGACCAATGAGATGGTATTTCTTTAGTGACCAAATAATTAACAATATCAGCATACCAAGCAAAGGAAGAAACATGCATCAATTGTTCATCAGGAAAAGTTTCAGTGATAGGAGTGGAATCATGTATAGTTTCAACAACTAGTCTAAATAAATGATCAGCAACAACATTTTCATATCCCTTTTTATCACGTATTTCTAAGTCAAATTCTTGTAAAAGCAGGATCCAACGAATCAAACTAGACTTAGCATCTTTTTTCGACAAGAGATATTTTAATGCAGCATGATCAGAATAGACAATAATTTTAGACCCTAACAAATAAGATCTAAATTTCTCCAATGCAAAAACAACAGCAAGCAATTCTTTCTCGGTTGTGGAATAATTTAATTGAGCATCGTTTAAAGGTTTTCTAGCATAGTAAATTACATGAGGTATTTTTTCAATTCTTTGTCCTAAAACAGCACCTATAGCATAATCATAAGCATAACACATTATTTCAAAAGGTATTTTCCAATCAGGGGGTCGAATAATGGGTGCAGTAGTCAACAAATTTTTCAATTTCTCAAAGGCAGCATGGCAATCATTATTAAAGACAAGAATTTTCTTTTCCAAGTAAATGGCATAAAGGCCGAGAATTTTTTCTAAAGTCTTTTATAAATCGTCTATAGAAACCGGCATGGCCTAGAAATTATCTAATTTCTTTCACAGTTTTAGGTGGGGGAAGTTTTGAAATAAGATCAACTTTTGCTTTATCAACTTCTTTTCCCTCAGATGAGATTACATGACCTAAAACAATTCCTTTTTTAACCATAAAATGATATGTTTCCTAGTTAAGCACAAGGTTTTTCTCTTTGCAACGAATCAAAACAAGTGAAAGATGGTGCAAACATTCATCAAAGGAGGAACCAAACACAGAAAAATCATCCATAAACACTTCAAGAAATCTTTCAACCATGTCAGAAAAAATTGAAATCATACACTTTGAAAAGTCGCAGGTGTGTTGCATGATCTAAAAGGCATGCGACGATAGGCAAAAGTTTCAAAAGGGCATGTAAATGTAGTATTTTCTTGATCTTCTAGGGCAATGGAGATTTGGTTATATATCGAATACCCATCAAGAAAGTAATAATATGCATGCCCTGCTAAATGTTCGAGCATTTGATCAATAAAAGGTAATGGAAAATGGTATTTTCTAGTAACATTATTCAGCTTTCTATAGTCTATGCACACTCTCCACCCCGTTTGTACTCTAGTAGGGATTAATTCATTTTTTTCATTTTCAACTAATGTGTTCCCAGACTTCTTAGGCACATCTTGAACTGGACTAACCCATTGACTATCAGAAATAGGGTAAATGATTCCTATGTCTAATAATTTAATAATCTCTTCTCTCACTACTTCTTTCATATTTGGATTTAGCCTTCTTTGACATTCTCTAGAGGTTTTAGCATTTTCTTCTAGATGGATTCTATGCATACATATGGATGGGATAATTCCTTTAATGTCTCCAATGGTCCAACTTATGGCTTCTTTATGTTTTCTAAGGACATCTAAAAATTTATCTTCTTGTTCTTTATCTAAAGCGGATGCTATGATAACAGGTAAGGTTTCAGACTCTCCTAGAAAAGCATATTTTAAATTTTCTGGCAAAGGTTTAAGGTCTAACTTTGGAGACTCGAAAATCGATTGAACATGATCTAAAGGTGAAAAAAGTTCAACTTTGGTTTCATTTAAGGGTATAGACTCTAGCAAAGAATTCACATCATCATTAGAATCATCAACATGCAAGTTCATACCAAAGTATTTTTCACAAAAGTCAAGTAAGTCATTTCCATCATCTTCATAGATACTATCTATCATGTTAACTTCATGCACTTCCTCACACTCAACAAATTTAGCAACATTAAAAACATTCAATTCAACAGTCATATTTTAAAAAGATAATTTCAAAATACCATTATGACAATTAATGATTGCATTAGATGTAGCTAAGAATGGTCTACCTAAAATGATAGGAATTTGAGCATGCACATTTTCCACAGGTTGAGTATAAAGTACAATGAAGTCAACAGGAAAATAAAATGTATCACCTTTTATCAAATCATCCTCTATAATGCCTCTAGGAATTTTTACAGAACCATCAGATAATTGAAGAGTTATAGAAGTAGGTTTTAGTTCACCAAGACCAAGTTGCTTATAAACAGAATAAGGCAATAAATTCACACTATCACCCAAATCAAGTAAAGCCTTGTTAATAAAATGATCACCAATAATGCCTGAAATTGTGGGACACTCAGGATCTTTATATTTAACAAGACTCTTATATTGAATAATGGAACTAGCTTGTTCAGTTAAAAATGCATTTTTAGGAACATTAGTGTTTCTTTTAACAGTACAAAGATCCTTTAAAATTTTAGAATATGCATGAATTTGTTTAATGGCATCTAAGAAAGGGATATTGATACTGACTTGTTTAAAAACTTCTAAGATGTCATTATATTGGCCGCCTTTTGTAATTTGAAGTAATCTTTGTGGGAATGGGGCTTTTGGAAAGAAATGATGGATTAGAGTTTCCTTGTTTGAAGAGTCATTGGCATTAGAACTAGAATGCTGACTCTTTTCTTTTTATTTTTCTTTTTCAACCTCGGGTATGAAATCGGGTTTGACAATGTTCTTTCTAGAGCTAAGAGTTGAAATTGATTTGACTTCTCCATGATGACTAGACTTTCCTATCTCATATAGACCTTTTGGATTAGGGATAGGTTGACTAGGGAATGCTCCTTTTTCTCTATCAGCTAAAGCAGTGGCGAGTTGTCCTACTTGTGTCTCGAGTTTGGTAATTGATTGAGACTAATTTTGTAGGATTTGTTGAGTGGATTGCATAAATTGTTGTAAAGTATCTTCTAAGGAAGGTTTCCTTTGTTGAGGATATGGTTGATTTTGTGGGGCATGAGTTTGGTTTTGCGTGTTGTAATGGTGCCCTTGATTCATTTAAGGTTGGTTTTGTCTCCAAGAAAAATTGGGATGGTTTCTCCAATTTGGATTATAAGTGGATGAAAATGGGCTATCATTTGGTTTCCCATAAGCATGAAGAGCATTGGCCTCCTCAGAAAAGGTTTCTTGGTAGGAAGGACATGATTGGGCATTATGGCAAGGACTAGAACATATAGAACAAATATATTTTCTTGGTTGTATTGGAGAATTTATAGTTTGGCTTATGGCTAAAGCTTCTACTTTTCTCGCTAATTTGTCTAAGGATGTTCTTAAGTCTAATTCATCTTTTACTTCATACCTTCCTCCTCTTTTTGATGAATTAGTTGACCTAGACCTAGGATCAAAATAATTCTACTGTTGTGAATTGACAGATAAATCTTCAAGGGCATCCCAAGCCTCTTGTCCTTGAAATTTAAAAAAAAATATGTTTGCATAGATTGAATCATTTGACGATTAGAGGGAGTCAAACTATTATAAAAAAAATTTACAAGTCTCCATTTTTCAAAACCATGATGAGGAAATTTTAATGATAAATCTTTAAATCTTTCCCAACACTCATAAAACTCTTCATTATCTTTTTGAAAAAACTCAGAGATTTCTCTCCTTAGACCATCAGTTTTAGACATCAGAAAAAATTTAAGCAAGATTTTATTATAAAGTTGATCCCATGTAGTTATAGACCCTGTGGGAAGGAAATTTAACCAAGCTTTTGATTTGTCTTTTAATTAAAAATGGAATAATCTTAGTTTGATCGATTCATCAGAAAAATTTTGAAATTTAAATGTTGAGCAAATTTCTTAGAAATCTTTGACATGCATGTAAGGATCCTCTCTATCTAACCTGTAAAAGATGGCAACAATTGAATGATATATGGTTTAAGCTCAAAATGAGTAATAGAAGTTATAGGGAAAACAATACATGAAGGACCATTAGATGAAATAGGTGGAAAATATTCAAGCAAAGTTTTTTCAGGCACAACATTTTCATCAACAGGATTAGCAATTGGTTCCATGATGCTCAAATTTTTACTAACACTTTTAATTTCAAACAAAGATTAACGTCTTTTTACTAATCGATTTTTAGAGTTACATTCCCAATGACGCGTACAATTTACACAAAGCAACAGAGATTATCTCAAACAAACAATTTTCTGATATGGAAGATCAGTAAAAACCACAACCACAGAGCATACTTAGAATTTTTTAGAGATTTCACAACAATATAATTTTTATGGTTCACTTGTCCCCAGGCCTATTTGATTCCACTTACTCGCACACTACTAACAACTCCCCAAGGTTAATTAGTAGAGGCAAATTGAGAATTTTGTTCAAATTTACTTTACGCAAAAATTGCTTATAGTGAAAGGACAAGATTTAGGTTTCTTTTTTTTTCAAGAATTCTTTTCACAATTACACACTATTATGATAAAAGACAGAAAAATAAGGTAACATTAAATAAGACTATAAAAATTAGGCAAGAGTAGGGAGGCATAACATGCCATCAACCATAACAAAAATAAGGTAAAAATTAGGAGGCACAAGTGCCATTAACTAAAACATAAGCGAAAAGACTAGGAGGCAAAATTGCCATCAACTAGCTAGGAGTCAAAATTTCCATCAACTAGTATAAATAAAGAAAGTTACAACAAAGGTTTGAAGGCACAAGTGCCGTCAACTAACAAAGAAATACAATAAATAAAAACTATAACAAAATCACAACAAAATTAGGAGGCACAAATGTCATCAACTATAAAAATTAAAAAGAGAGATTGATAGGAGGCACAAGTGCCGCCAACTAAAAAACAATAAATATAAATATATAAGTTTTTTTATGGGTGGTAGAACCGTCCCAAATTTTCTTTTTATCTTTTTTTTAGTTTTATATAAATATATATATTTGTATATATGGTTCTTTTTTAGTGAAAAAATTAAAATAACTAGTAGAAAAATTCACTAACCTTGAGATAAATTTCGTTTCTTTTCTTGCAACTCCCCGACAACGGCGCCAAAAACTTGATGAACCCAAAATGGGTATGTTTTAAATATTTATAACTCGCAAGCGCACGAATTGTATATGAAGTATAGTGTTCGTGTAAGCACGAGATCGAACCCAAGGAGTTGTCTAAAATAAAAAAGAAAACTATTTTAAATTAAAATTAATAAATTATAACCTAGCTCCAAAGATTGATGAGATTTAATGTCATGAACATAAAAAGATTGCAAATAAATATATTTAAGAGAATAAAAATAAATCAATAATGATTTTAAAATAAGTGTTAAAAGGAAAGATTATTAAGATACTAGAATCCACAAAATGTAAGTTTAATAATACTTATTAGTATATTGATTCCCAAGTTTTAGTGATAGTTAAAATAAGTCAAACTATCATTTTCCAAATATATTTATACTTTTAAGAAAAAATTATTTCTAAAAAGATAGGATTTTTCTTCACTTTTCAAAAAAGTATAATTTCAAAGTATTAAATGTGAATCAACCTAATGAAACAACAACAAATCAGATAACATTATTTATAAGGCCAAACATTATATTTTTGTTCTAAGCATTGGATGTGTACCATTTAATGACACATCTTACAGAAAGAATATTATGTTTTGCAAAATGAAGAACAAAGTGCAATATTATGTAACAATCGAAAATATGAGATATTAAAGATGAAAGTCATATATGAAGAAGAAAAATTCATAAACTTTGTTGCATTACAAGGGAAATCAACATACAACATAAATATTATCTTGTTACAAGTTGCTTCATCATGATCTTAATAATCTTATGAAAAATATTAGAAGCACATAACTAGAATAGAAATTACAAAATAAATAAAATACATACTTGAAAATGCTCTTGAAAAAACACCAAAATAGAAGAGAAAATGGTAGAAAAGAAGATGGTAACCAAAAATTAAGCACCCCCAAAATGGTCTTGAAATTACATATTTATAGCCAAAAAGAGATTATTAAAATAATCAATTTAAATTGATTAAATTGATTAGATTAAACAAATTAATAATAATATGGCAAGTAGGGGTAAATTCTAGGGTGTAATGATGATTTTGTGGTGAAAATGTGTAGAAAAGTTGGGTAAAAATGTGGCATTTTCGGACATTAGGGGACAAGGGTGTAGCGTCCCGAAATTTTACTTAGTTAGCTAGATAGTAGTAGTTGTAGTATTTTAGATTTCGTGGATTTTAGTTCAAACCGGGACTTAGTTGGAAACTCCTAGCAATAGTTATGGATTTTATAAGTTTAACTTATAATTTAAGAATATTAATTATAACATAAGGTTTGATTAATATTACTGGTCCTAAATATATTTTTTATTATAACCTAAGGTTTAGATGGAGCCAATTGGAATATGACACTTGTCATAAGCATGATTATTAAGGAATTATTATTTTAATAATAAAATAAGGAAATATAAGACTTAGTCTTCACCAGAAACTGTTAGGGTCGTAGTTTGACTCAGTCAAAGTAGTTATCCAACCTTAATTATGCTGAAAAAGTTCAATTACGTGTTTAAAATAATCACGTATGCCGATATATCGCAGCATTAGAGCCGATATATCGCCTGACGATGAATACGGAAAAATATGTTGACGTTGCACGATCGTACGAATGGAGACTCGGGACTAGAGGGCAGCCGATATATCACCACATAGGGGCGATATATCACCTATATTAATTATTTTTTATTTTATTTTTGTTCTTAATTTTTAAAAACCAACTTTGACTCCTTAGACCTGCCCTGGATAGTTTTGACCGAGTTTTCAGCCTCTGATTGACGAATATTAAATATTTTCAATTATATTCATTATTTTTATTCAAAGCCAAATAAAAGATTTTTATTCCTAGAATTCTATAAATAGGACTTAGAACCTAGCCCTTCCACTTACTCTTCAGCTGTGATCAGACTCCAAGGTGCTAGTGAGACCATAAGAGTGATAAACACTTAGGTTGGGAAAAAGCTTTGCCATTCTTAAGTTGTATCAAACACTTGGGAAGTGAGGATTAGAGTATTTGGTATTGGAGTTAGACCAATCCATAAGGTCAACTAAGGTACCCTTATTCTTAAGTTCAATTCTGTTTGATTCCTTGGTTTATTTAGTTTTCATTCAGGTTCTAACTTTTATTATGGATTTATGGTTAGGATTTTAAGTTCTTTGAACTTAAGGTGTCTTTTCAGTAAGTTTCCTCTTAGTGGTTTCGTTCTATTCCTTTCATCTCTTTCCTTTAGAAATACTCACCATTTTTATTGCTGTTTTAGGAGTGTTCCAAGTCCCGCATTTGTTCTCAATTATCCCGGCGTTGGTAAGGAAAATTAGATAGTTTAGTATTATGATCTAGTTTATGTAATGTATGATATAGTTTATATTTGTATGACCTAACATTTCAGGTACAATAAAGGGGTAAGTGTGTCTGGATCTAAGGTGTCCAATGATGTATGATGGACTATGTCCTGTAGGCTCGGTTGCCAAAACTTTATGACGAACCTATGTTCGGTGTATGACGGACTTTTGTCCGGGGCTTAATTGCCACCCCTGTATAAGCACTAATATTTTTATTATATCTGACTTGTTATTTTTAGTTATGATTATGATATATGACCTATAGTTATGATTTATGACCTATGATTTATGATCTATGACCTATGACCTATGACTTATGACTTAGAGTATGACCTATGATCTATGACTTAGATTTATGATTTAGAATTATGACTTAAGATATGATATGATCTAGATGTTTGTGTTTGTATGACTTTGGTGAATATATGTTATGTTTGATTATATAACTAACTCTTGTTTGTATTTTCCTTACTGGGCTTAGAAGCTCACTCCTTATGATGTTGTTATTTCAAGAAATTAAGGATCAAAAGGCCGGTGGTGAGTGGGACCTAAGAGCTTCGTGATGTATTCGTTGGGGACCATATAGTCGAGCAAGATCAAGTGGGCCAAATTATTTATTTATTTATTTATTTTAAGAAAGTTATTTTAAATTTTTATTTAAATGTTGCTCATATTTTTATGTTAAGGACAATTATTTTGTTTTTGTAGAACCATGGATCCATGTATTTATTTTTAAGTTTTTATTAAATAAAAGAGCAATATTTATGATTATGACTCAACGCTGTGTTCTCGGGAATCTATGAGAAATTAAGGCGTTATAGGTGGTATTAGAGCCCATGGCTATATTGGTCCTGAATGTTCCCACGAAATACACACGATAGCTACAAAGGACCTACTCGTTACGAAGTAAGTATACACATTGTTTACCAAATATGTTTGTAATGTTTTCTTGTGTTATTTTCATAAAATACCCCAATGGACAAAGGTTAAAGCTATAAGAAAAATACCAAATCCTGAGTATGATGATGGATCTGATGTGGAGGATTAGACGCATATAAGAACACATCGTTAAATTTTATTATATTTTGTTTTAGAGTATTTTCACTAGTTGTTTTTTTAACATGTTATTTGCTTTTATTATTGTTTCATTGTTTAGTAAGTGTTAAGAAATTTTTGGATTCAATTGAAAGTGTAAAGTTTAAATTCCTCTCTTATGGGTTATCCCATTTGTGAAGGCCCATTTGCTTTACATTATTAGATTGGATCCAATTTCAAATAAATAACAATTAATAAAGCAAGGGTTCAAATTCCTGCCTTTTGGGTCCAAGTGGAAGTTAGGGGGCCTTAGTAGTGGGTAGGATATACTGAACCCAGCCCTCCTCCATGGAAGATTAAATTGCTAAGGCCCATTTACCCGAGTTGGACTTAATTGTAATAGGGTAGTTTTTATAGATAGATGGACCTAATAGACAGTAGTGGGTAACAATTAATAAAGCAAGGGTTCAAATTCCTGCCTTTTGGGTCCAAGTGGAAGTTAGGGGGCCTTAGTAGTGGGTACGATATACTGAACCCAGCCCTCCTCCATGGAAGATTAAATTGCTAAGGCCCATTTACCCGAGTTGGACTTAATTGTAATAGGGTAGTTTTTATAGATAGATGGACCTAATAGACAGTAGTGCAATAGGCTAAGTTGTACCCTCTTTTATTTTTTTTTGTCTTAGTCTTCTTTTTCATTTTTTCTCTTTTTGGGGAAAACAGAAGAGACGCATGGAGCAGGAACCAAGAAGATCCAAAAGACTAAATGGCCAAGGTAGAGGCCAAGGTAGGGGCCAAGGTCGAGGAAGGGGGCGAGGAAGAAGAGTAGTCGCCACCCCTACCTATGAAGAACTTCCAGCGGCCCCAGGAGTGCCAAAGACACCCAATGTAGTGGAAGATCCGGTAGTTGCTGCTACTCGAGAAAATTTGGAAAGGGAGAATGCCCATCTTAAGCCAGAATTAAGGAGAAGGGAAGAAGAATTCCAAATAAACTCAGGGCGACATCAACAAGTGGCATAGCAAGTCGTTCCTCTAGCGCAATTACTACAATTGGCAGAACCTCGCTACGAGGCAGTATATGAACGCTTTAGGAAGCAGCAACCCCCAAACTTCGAGGGCGGGTCAGACCCGATAGAAGCAGAAGAGTGGCTTCGATTGGTGGAGTCCATACTAGAACACATGCGGCTGGGAAATGAAGATCGAGTCTCATGTGCTTCAAGTTTGCTAAAGAAGGATGCCTACATCTGGTGGGATATAGTCAAGAAGACTAGAGATGTGAGCATTATGACATGGGACGAGTTTATCCAAGTATTCAATAAGAAGTATTACAGTCCTGCGATTCTAGCCACAAGGGTGGATGAATTTGTCGCGCTTACTCAAGGGAATTCGTCTGTGAGAGATTATGCCAGGAAATTTGATAGGCTGGCTAAGTTCGCGGCGGACATGGTACCTACTGAGACACTAAGAATTCAAAGATTCGTGAAGGGACTGAAACCTATGATAGCCCGTGATGTGAAGCTGATTCGGGGAATAACCACTTATGCGGAAACTTTAGAGGTAGCCTTGGACTCTAAGCAAGTTGAAGAAAGGATCTGGAAGGAAGGTGCAGCCAGAAGGGACGCCAAAAGGAATAACAATGACTAGAACGACCACAAACGAAAACATGATAGTGGTCAAAATCAAAAGGCCGATAAAAAGAATAAGACTGCGTCAGAAAGTAACGGGAATAAAAAGCCCTACGTGGAATATCCCTAGTGCCCTATCTGCAAGAGGAAGCATTTAGGAGACTGCAGATATAAGATGAAAGGTTGTTTCAACTGCGGAGAAGAAGGACACATTAAAAAGGATTGCCCAAAGTTGAAGGATCAAAAGAAAGATGACAAGCTCGTGCCAGCCAGAGTTTTTGCTCTTGCTAGAGGTGAAGCAGAAACTAGTAATACTGTGGTAACAGGCTAGGTCACTATCTCTGGTAAATTATGCAATGTGTTATTCGATTCAGGAGCTACGCATTCTTTTGTTTCTATGAATAAGATCGATATCTTAGATAGACCATGCAAACTTTTTATAAATAAGTTTGTCATGGAGTTACCCTCGGGGGAAAGAATGCTATCTAGTAGAGGGGTGCGTAACATTGTAGTTAGAATCGAAGGAAAAGAATTACCAGTAGATTTGATCGAGTTAGACCTTAAGGATTATGATGTCATTTTAGGCATGGATTGGTTAGCAAAACATGGGGCAACAATAGACTGTAAGGGTAAGACAGTCAACTTTCAACCAAAAGGTGGAGAGCAGTTCACTTTCAAAGTAGAAGTTTCTCGAACTCGCATACCGATAGTCTCAGCTCTCAAAGCTCAACGGTTAATCAATAGTGGTTTCCATGCATTTCTAGCTAGTGTGGTGGACAAGTCACAAGAGACACAGCTCAAACCAAAGGATGTACATATTGTATGCGAATTTCCCGAGGTGTTTCCAGAAGATCTACCGGGATTTCCTCCGAGTAGGGAAATTGAGTTTGAAATAGAATTGGCACCTGAGACGGCACCAATCTCGAAAGCTCCCTATAGAATGGCGCATACTGAGTTAAAGGAGTTAAAGATCCAACTGCAGGAGCTATTAGACAAGGGTTTCATCCGACCGAGCTATTCGCCTTGGGGATCACTAGTGTTATTTGTCAAAAAGAAGGATGGGAGTATGAGGATGTGCATCAACTATCGAGAACTTAATAAAATGACGATCAAGAACAAATACCCTTTACATCGAATAGACGATCTTTTTGATCAACTACAAGGATCTACAGTATTCTCGAAGATAGATTTGAGGTCGGGGTATCATCAGCTAAGAGTACGAGAAGAAGATATGCCAAAGACGGATTTTCGGACTAGATATGGACACTACAAGTTTTTGGTAATGTCTTTTGGCTTAACAAACACACCAACAGCGTTCATGGATCTTATGAACCGTGTATTTAAGGACTACCAAGATAAGTCTGTTGTGGTGTTTATAGATGACATATTGATCTACTCAAAGATGAAAGCTAAGCATGAAGAGCACCTGTGACTGACGTTAGAACGACTCAAAGGTCATCAATTATACGCTAAGTTTAAGAAATACAAATTCTGGTTAGAGAAGGTGGCATTTCTAGGACACATTGTGTCTAAAGATGGCATGGAAGTAGATCTAGCCAAGATCGAAGCAGTGAAGGGTTGGCCCAAACCCAAGACTGCCATGGAGGTGAGGAGTTTTCTGGGATTGGCAGGATATTATAGACGATTCATTGAAGGGTTCTCCAGAATAGCTACACCCATAAAAAATTTGATGCGGAAGCAATAGAAATTTGAATGGATGGAGAAATGCAAAGAAAGCTTCCAAACGTTAAAGGATAAGCTCATAATAGCCCCAGTTCTGTGCGTTCCAAATGATAAGGGCAAGTTTGTAGTGTATTGCGACGCATCAAAGCAGGGACTTGGATGCATTTTGATGCAAGACGAAAGAGTGGTCGCCTATGCCTCGAGACAACTAAAGGAGTATGAACAGCGGTATCTGACCCATGACTTAGAATTGGCAGCGGTGGTTTTTTCTCTAAAGATATGGAGGCACTATCTGTACGGAGAAAAGTGCAAAATCTATATGGATCACAAAAGTCTAAAGTACTTCTTTACGCAGAAGGAGCTTAATATAAGGCAACGAAGGTGGCTGGAGTTAGTAAAGGACTATGATTGTGAGATCTTATATCATCCGGAAAAGGCTAACATCATGGCAGACGCACTTAGTAGGCGGAGTTACGGAAGCTTGTCAACACTTAAAGGAATAGCTCAACATTTACAAGATGATATTAAGAGGTCCAGAATTGAGCTAATAACTAGACAACTAGCTGACCACACAATTAAGTCAACTTTAATGGAGTAAATAAAGGAGAAACAACAAGAGGACGAGTTTCTTCTTATGATGAAGGCAGCCTTACAAAGTTCAGAGAATGCCGATTTCTCCTTGACAAAAGAAGGCATGCTACGATATAGAAACTGAGTATGTGTGCCTGAAAATGGAGGATTAAGATAAAGTATTATAAAGGAAGTGCACACTACTCCGTATTCACTTCACCCGTGATCAACCAAGATGTACAACGATGTCAAGACAATGTACTGGTGACCGGGGATGAAGAAAGACATAGCAGAATTTGTAGCGAAATGTCTTACATGTCAACAATTAAAAACCAAACATTAAAGACCTGCTGGAACTTTGCAACCATTGGAGATTCCCGAATGGAAATGGGAAGACATAGCAATGGACTTCGTGACGGGATTACCAAGGACCACCAAGCAGCATGACTCTGTTTGGGTGATAGTAGATAGACTCACAAAATCTGCTTACTTCTTACCAGTAAGAATAGTTTATAATGTTGAGCAGTACGCAGAGCTTTACGTGGCGGAGATAATGAGACTACATGGAGTTCCAAAGAAGATAGTCTCTAATAGAGGATCGGTTTTCACATCAAAGTTCTAGGAAGGTTTACATCATGCAATGGGCACTAAGTTAAAACTAAGTTCGGCATTTCACCCTCAAACCGATGGTCAATCAGAACGTACCATACAAATATTAGAAGATATGCTGAGATCGTGTGCTTTAGACTTCTCAGGATCATGGAACAAGTATCTTCCATTAATAGAATTCTCTTACAACAATAGTTATCAAGCGATGATAGGAATGGCGCCTTATGAGATGCTATATGGACGAAAGTGTCGATCACCACTTCATTGGGATGAGGTTGGTGAAAGCCGATATTTAGGACCCGAGGCTATAAGAGAAGCAACAGAGGCAGTAGAAAAGATAAGACAATGAATGGTTGCCGCTCAAAGTCGCCAGAAAAGCTATGCAAACGCGATGAGACGAAATGTTGAGTTTTCAGTAGGCGACCAAGTCTTTCTCAAAATTTCTCCGATGAAGGGGATTATGCGTTTCAAAAAGAAAGGAAAGTTAAGCCCGAGGTTTATAGGTCATTTTGAGATATTGGACAAAGTAGGGCATGTAGCATATCGGTTGGCTCTACCGCCATCATTAGCTGAAACGTATAACGTTTTTCATGTATCGATGTTGAGAAAATACATATCAGATCCATCCCATGTGCTCGATTACCAAGCTTTAGAGTTAAAACAAGATTTTAGTTATGAAGAACGGCCAGTACGCGTTCTAGAGCAGGGAACTAAGGAGTTAAAGTCCAAAAGTGTTCCTATGGTTAAAGTCTTGTGGAGCAATAACACAGAAAGAGAGGCCACATGGGAATTTGAGGAATGTGTAAGGGAGCAATATCCCGAGATGTTTGGTAAGTAAATTTTGAGGACGAAATTATTTTAAGTAGGGGAGAATTGTAGCGTCCCGAAATTTTACTTAGTTAGCTAGATAGTAGTACTTGTAGTCTTTTAGATTTCGTGGATTTTGGTTCAAACCGGGACTTAGTTGGAAACTCCTAGCAATAGTTATAGATTTTATAAGTTTAACCTATAGTTTAAGAATATTAATTATAACATAAGATTTTATTAATATTGCTGGTCCTAAATATATTTCTTATTATAACCTAAGGTTTAGATGGAGCCAATAGGAATATGACACTTGTCATAAGCATGATTATTATGGAATTATTATTTTAATGATAAAATAAGGAAATATAAGACTTAGTCTTCACCAGAAATTGTTAGGGTCGTAGTTTGACTCAGTCAAAGTAGTTATCCAACCTTAATTATGCTGAAAAAGTGCAATTACGTGTTTAAAATAATCACGTATGTCGATATATCGCAACATTAGAGCCGATATATTGCCTGATGATGAATATGAAAAAACACGTTGACGTTGCACGATCGTACGAACAGAGACTCGGGACTAGAGGGCAGCCGATATATCACCACATAGGGGTGATATATCGCCTATATTAATTATTATTTTTTTATTATTTTTGTTCTTAATTTTTAAAAACCAACTTTGACTCCTTAGACCTGCCCTGGATAGTTTTGACCTAGTCTTCAGCCTCTGATTGATGAATATTAAATATTTTCAATTAAATTCATTATTTTTATTCAAAGCCAAAAGAAGATTTTTATTCCTAGAACTCTGTTGATGCCGTTCTTCGGCAACAGATAATTATACGAATAAACAGTATGGATTAGTGCTAGATAGTGAATCGTAATATGAAAATATCGTAACTCTAAACTGGCAAAATTAGTATCGTGGTAAGGTTATCACTCCTTTCCTTTTAGGTGGTTCGAAGGTTAAAATCCCTCTAGTTCACCAGTCAATATTATTGATCTCTCTTGACTATTCCTTACAGGGTGTTTCTTTACAAAAAATATGCCAACCCCTTGCAATGCCCAGGGTCTTGGTATTTATAGGGAGAGGATACCTGGGCGTTGGTAAAGGGGGTCATCCCATGACCTTCTTACCCGTCATGTCATCTTTGTGACACTGCTGATTAATTCCTAAAACCTGACAGTGAGGTGTGGTCTAATCAATAGGTAAGGGGGGATAATGGGCCGCATGGCCCAAACCAGTCGTGGGGTGTCTGAACATGCACGTTTATACTGCGTGTCCGAGAATTCAGGAATGGAATAGACACGTGATGTCTGATATGTGCACGTTTACATTACGTGGTAGCCTTTACAAGGATTCGGGTGTCAGATCTATGCTGCACCTCGAGCTTGATGTAGCGTCAGCTCGTGATATCCATACTGCTGACCCATTGCCTTTGAGTAGACTGCTAACTCTCTGATCAACTCGGGCTGGAGAGGTGGAGACTCGTAACAGCAGCTCTGGGTGGATGATTTACACGTGGCATATTGAATTATGCCTTTTTCCAGCTCGCTGATAACTCGCGGATATTTAGGGCGTACAAACTCTATAAATAGGACTTCGAACCCAGCCCTTCCACTTACTCTCCAGCTGTGATCAGACTCCAAGGTGCTAGTGAGACCATAAGAGTGATAAACACTTGGGTTGGGAAAAAGCTTTGCCATTCTTAAGCTTTATCAAATACTTGGGAAGTGGGGATTAGAGTATTTCGATATTGGAGTTAGACCAATCCATAAGGTCAACTAAGGTACCCTTATTCTTAAGTTCAATTCTGTTTGATTCCTTAGTTTCTTTAGGTTTCATTCAGGTTCTAACTTTTGTTATGGTTTTGTGGTTAGGAGTTTAAGTTCTTTGAACTTAAGGTGTATTTTCGGTAAGTTTCCTCTTGGTGGTTTAGTTCTATTCCTTTCATCTCTTTCCTTTAGAAATACTCACCATTTTTATTGCTGGTTTTAGGAGTGCTCCAAGTCCCGCATTTGTTCTCAATTATCCCGGCGTTGGTAAGGAAAATTAGATAGTTTAGTATTATGATCTAGTTTATGTATTGTATGATATAGTTTATATTTGTATGACCTAACATTTCAAGTACAATAAAGGGGTAAGTGTGTCTGGATCTAAGGTGTCCAATGATGTATGATGGACTATGTCCGGTAGGCTCGGTTGCCAAAACTTTATGACGAACCTATGTTCGGTGTATGACGGACTTTTGTCCGGGGCTTAATTGCCACCCCTGTATAAGCACTAATATTTTTATTATATCTGACTTGTTATTTTTAGTTATGATTATGATATATGACCTATAGTTATGATTTATGACCTATGATTTATGATCTATGACCTATGACCTATGATTTATGATCTATGACCTATGACCTATGACTTATGACTTAGAGTATGACCTATGATCTATGACTTAGATTTATGATTTAGAATGATGACTTAAGATATGATATGATCTAGATGTTTGTGTTTGTATGACTTTGGTGAATATATGTTATGTTTGATTAGATAACTAACCCTTGATTGTATTTTCCTTACTAGGCTTAGAAGCTCACTCCTTATGATGTTGTTATTTCAGGAAATTAAGGATCAAAAGGCCGGTGGCGAGTGGGACCTAAGAGCTTCGTGATGTATTCGTTGGGGACCATATAGTCGAGCAAGATCAAGCGAGCCAAATTATTTATTTATTTATTTATTTTAAGAAAGTTATTTTAAATTTTTATTTAAATGTTGCTCATATTTTTATGTTAAAGACAATTATTTTGTTTTTGTAAAACCATGGATCCATGTATTTATTTTTAAGTTTTTATTAAATAAAAGAGCAATATTTACAATTATGACCCAACATTGTGTTCTCGGTAATCTATGAGAAATTAGGGCGTTACAAAGGGAGCCATTTGTTGGGCTCAATAAGCACAAAGGGGGTTGTGGCAAGCATGGGCTTGGCAGGGAGGCAGCTGGGCTTCTAGCGGGCTGGGATTCGAGTTGGTGGGCCAAAGGGAGGGTGGCTAGCTGCAAGGAGGCAAGGTGGGTCGGAGCTGGGTGTGGGCCAAACAGCTGGGCAAAGGTAGCTGGCCCAAGCGGGCTTGGAAGGTGATGGGCAGCTGGAGGAAGGGCTGGTGTGGGCCTGAAGGCTGATGGGCCATGGGAGCTAGCTAGGAGCATCAAGGAAGGTCAGTTGCTGGTGGGCCATTTGGCCAATATTATGCTACAGTCTACACTGTTGGAATGAATCAAGGAAGGTTAGTTGGGTGATCCACAACTGAACAAGATCAGAGAGGATGTTTTAGCTGGAGTGTCCAGAGATTATACAGTGTCTGAGACAGGCTTGTTGAGATACAAGGGTCAGATATGTGTTCCGTTAGACACTGCTATGAGACGGGAGATTCTGGATGAATCTCATACTACTCCTTACTCTTTGCATCCAGGCACCACAAAAATGTACCAGGATGTGAGATTGCTGTGTTAGTGGCCTGGAATGAAGAAGGATGTAGTGGAGTATGTGGCTAAGTTCTTGACATGTCAACAGGTCAAGGTTGAACATCAGAGGCCAGTAGGGTTATTGCAGCCTCTAGACATTCTAGAGTTGAAATGAGAGAACATCACGAAGGATTTTGTGGTGGGGTTACCCAGGACTATTGGTAAACATGATTCAGTATGGGTTATTGTGGATCGTTATACCAAGTCAGCTCACTTCTTACCAGTGAGGACTAAATATAAAGTTGACCAGTATGCAGATCTCTATGTGAGAGAGATCGTGTGCCTCCATGGAGCACCGAGGTCGATCGTGTCAGATCGAGACCCCACTTTCACTTCCAAGTTCTGGGGAAGTTTACAGAAGGCCATGGGAACACAGTTGAAGTTAAGTACTGCTTATCATCCTCAGACAGATGGACAGTCTGAGAGGACGATCCAAATATTAGAGGACATGCTGCGAACATGTGTGCTGGACTTTGGTGGATCCTGGAGTAAGTATCTATCTTTGATAGAATTTTCCTACAACAATTATCAGTCTACCATTAGGGTGGCACCTTATGAGATGTTGTATGGTAGGAAATGCAGATCTTCCATTCATTGAGATGAGACAAGAGAAAGGAGATACTTGGGTCTTGAGGCAATTCAGAGGACCAGTGAGGCCATTGAGAAGATTAGAGCTCGAATGCTTGCTTCTCAAAGCAGACAAAAAAGTTATGCAGATCCCAAACGTAGGAACGTGGAGTTCCAAGTGGGAGACTATGTCTTCCTTAGAGTCTCCCCATGGAAAGGGGTGAGAAGGTTTGGGAAGAAGGGCAAGTTGAGCCCTATGTTTGTAGGTTCATTTGAGATCCTGGAGAAGATTGGACAGGTGGCTTACAGGTTGTCCTTACCACCGGCATTGTCGACCGTGCATAACGTATTTCATGTCTCAGCTCTTCTGAGGTATGTATCAGATGTGACTCATGTCTTGAGTTACGAAGATCTGGAGCTTGAGGCAGATCTCTCCTATGAGGAACAGCTAGTCCAGATACTAGACAGAAAGGACAAGGTCCTCAGGAATAAAACGATACCTTTGGTTAAGGTATTATGGAGGAACAACAAGGTCGAGGAAGCGACCTAGGAGCTAGAGTCAGATATGCAAGATCAGTATCTCGAGTTGTTCAGGTAAATTTCGAGGATGAAATTTCTGTAAGGAGGGGATAGTTGTAACGCCCCAAATTCCCTAATGTGGCTTAGTGCTTAGATTATGGGGTCGGGAGGGCCATTATTAATTTATTATGCAATTAAATGATTATATGCATGTTTATGTGAATTATATTATTATATGATGATAAATGCATGCATGTGGGTCCACTTTTCATTATAAGGGCATTTTGGTAATTTGGCCCGTTGAGGGAATATTTGTATATTTACATGAATGTTGGTAATTTATGATGAGGACACATTATAATGTGGATTTGTTCGAGCTATTCGACATGAGATGATCTTTGAATGCAAGTTAGCGGTTTGGTCATAACGGGGTTATTTACCGAGCTCGGGGTGAGTCTCGAGGTAATTTGATGATTATAATATTACCGAGAACTAAAGGGTAATGGGATATGATTTATTAGTATTTGAGAATATTGGGAATAACGGGAATTGGAGGACATTAATTATAATTAACGGGATAGTCGAGAAAGGACAATTTTGCCCTTGGGGGCTGTTAAGGAAATAAATATGACCTAGGGACATTTTTGTCTTTTTACCATGGGCTATACTTAAAACTAGAAAGTTGTACAAGGACATAAGCTGAAGCAAAAAAAAAAAAAAACAGAGTGTCTTTCCTTCCTCTCTCACGATCACCATTCTCCTTCTTCTTCCTTTGAATTTTTGAACCTTCATTTAAGGATTCAATCTAGGAGATCAAGGTTTGGAGCTAAGGACCTTATTTCAACCATTGAAGAGGATTCAATTCAAGTTTAAGGTAAGGTTTTCAGCCATGTTTCTGTGGTATGCCCTGTTTTTCAGTTAGTTTTCAGCTGAGATTTTGGATTGGATAGTTGGGAATTCAATGAGGTTTTTGAGAAAGTTTGCTTGGGTTTTGATGAGGTTGAGGTATGGATGAAGTTTTGGGATTAAATTATAGGTTTGGATGATGTTTGGGATGATTTTGAAGCTTGATTTTCAGGGGAAATCGCAGGGGAGAAGACCAGAATTTTTCTGGTCTGTCAGTGGCGCCCCAACGATAGGCAGAGGAGAGAATGGGGTTCTCTCTGACTTGGCACCCCAGCGCTACCTAGCAGCGCCCCAGCGCTATCTAGCAACTCCCCAGCGCTAGGTCATTTTCCAGCAAGAACTATTTTAGGACTCGGGATGACTTTAGGGGCTCGGGGGATGATTTCACTACCCCGTTTGGGTGGATTGGGAGTCCCAAGAGCACGGGATTGGTCCCGGGAGCAAGGTTTTAGATTATAAACCTTTTATTGATTTATTTATTTGATGGAATTCCATATTGGTTATGACTAGGTAAATGCTAAGAAACTTAAGGACCGATCGTTCTCAAGGGTCGTTCTTTTATTATTTCTCGCTTGAACCAGAGGTAAGAAAACTGCACCTAGTATGTGGCATGCATGGTTATTAATGAGGCATGTTGAGTGCTCTATATGTGGACATTGATTGCATATTAAATTCTTAGAAATCTTGCTTATCTATTAATGGTACTGACTTATTAGTCAGAATCGGCAATGGTGTCAGTATTGACTATGAAGCTATGTCTTATTAGTCAAGTTTGGCAGTAGTACTGAGCACTAGTCATATGGAGTTGACCTATGAGTCAAGAACGGTATTAGCATGTTTATCACAGGCCGAAAAGATTCTATCTAATCGACATGAGCATTATCGGCATAAGCATGAAATGCTTGACCGACCTTAAGTTTGATGAAAACAAAAGCGCTTGTCTAGTCTAAAGGCTAGTTACTTAGAGTCGGGGCCAGAAGGCCCAGGTGACTGCATCATCACATGGCTAAGGGTGCGAAGCCCAAGTTCGTGACTCACTCATTAGTCACTTATCTGATTCAAGTTCGTGACTCCATAGTCACTTATCTGGTTTAAGTTCGTGACTCACTCATTAGCACTTATTTGGTTTAAGTTCGTGACTTCATAGTCACTTATCTGGTTTAAGTTCGTGACTCACTCATTAGTCACTTATCTGGTGTAAGTTCGTGACTCCATAGTCACTTATCTAGTTTAAGTTTGTGACTTACTCATCAGTCACTTATCTAATTAGGGCCACACGCTCCAGCATGATTATTAGAATCTTGATATCATTTGATTAGGGATACAAGCCCAGTATGATTATCATAATCATCAATTGATATTGAATAAATGCAGTAATGAGTTTTCTTGCTGAGCCTTGGCTCACGGGTGCTATGTGGTGCAGGTAAAGGAAAAGAAAAGCTCACCCAGCCTTGAGTGGAGAGCTTAGGTGGCGATGTGTACATATGCGGCCGCTTGACCACCACGGCCTAGGTGTTTCTCGAAGGAACTAGGGGTTAACCCTATTTTTTTCGCTTAAGTCAGCGGGTTGAAATTTTTACACTGTAATGGCCATTTTGGATTGTAAATAACTTGTAAATGCTTTTATGGGCCCATGTATAGTTTAATGTCTTTAAATAAAATATATCCATTCCTTTTAATATAAATTGTCACCCTTACCTAGATGCACGTTTATAACCTAATGGCTCATTTAGCGAGTTAAGCACTGTTTAAAGTTCACAGTAACCGTCTTGGAGTAACCAGGGCGTTACAATTACTGTGTATAAAAGCACTCTTTCTCTCTGGATACCAAATATTGCGCCTGAAATAAATGAATCTCGTGAGTCCTATTTATAAGTTCAAAGATGTACATATGGGCCTATGGACCGTCCTTAACTTGTGATACAACCATAACCAAATAGTAACATAAATAATGATATTTACATATAAAAATAATCAAATATGTTGGACATATCTAACTCATAACCGTTTCTGAGAATTTGTCTCAGTTCAACAAGCAGCTCTGGTTGTATGCATCTGCACCTCTTCTTTTCCTACTGCTCATCATATTCATAAGCCTATCGAGCAACTTTAATTTCCTCTTGATACTATGGTCGACAATGACCAGGCCTTCACTAATAACCCGTCACGTGTTGTTCATGTGCCTCTTAAACATGTCACGTCATCATGCAAATATTTTAGGAAACACTACCTATTAACCTAAAAAAATTTAATTTATATTAATTCAAACACTAAAACACCACACACATAAAAAATATATCATTTTTTCTAAGCTTTAATTAACAACAAAAATCAAACAATCATATTTTCAATAGTTAACAACAAATATACTTTTTGATTTTAATAACTAATTTCATAACTTAACAAAAGAAAAGAAAAAAAATCTCACCTGCAGTGGTGGTGGTGGTGGCCGATGGTGCTACTAAAACTAAGGAGAGAGAGATTTATAGAGAGAAAGAGATAAAAGAAATTAAGAAAAAGAGAGAGATACCTTGAGACAAAGAGGTAGTGGTGATGGTGGTGGCGGCAACTTTAATGGTAGAGGTGGTGGTGGTCGTGGCCGACAGTGCTACAAAAACAAAGGACTAAGAGAAAGAGTTATATATATATATAGAGAGAGAGAGAGAGCTGCTGCTGCTGCTGGTGGTTAGGGTGGGGTCGATGAGATGGGGTCGGGGTGGTGGTGGTGGCGGCCGGTGCGGAGTGGTGATGGTGGTGATCGGTGTTGAGCAGGGAGAAAAAAGAGAGAGAGATAGAGAAATGTTGTAATGAGGAAGAAGAAGGGGAAATGGCTCTGATTTAATCTGGAGCCCCTTATTTGCAATGATACATGTTGCCGCAAATGCGATAAGTGTCGCCACAAATACCTAGCGAAAATTTCATCGAAAAAAATTCTCCCTAAAATTTTCACACAATTTTATAAAATATCACTAATATTAGCGGTGACTAATTGCTGCTAATATTAGAGATATCGCCTCTAATGAAAATTAAAAATATAAAAAAAATCAATTTTAAATATATATAGATTATAAAGTTATATTTATTTAAAAAGATTCAACTGACTTTAGAGATGCTTACTAGAATAAATTAATTTCAATATATTATTTGTAAATTACTTTAATGGGTATATGCAGCATAAATACCCAAATTGTTAGGTTTTTTACCGATATATACTCAAACTTCAAAATTAACGGCAAAAATACTCAAACTCCCAAAATGGACGGTTTTGTTGGTACCAAATCTAATAGCCCCGTTAATTGTTTAAAAAGATCCCACTAGTCGATCTCCCACATGATGATGATCAAATTATGAGATTAATTAAGCTGTATTTTTTAGAATGATGATAATATATGTGTTTGGCTAGTGAGAAAATGTGGAATTATGAATTAGAAAGTGAGAGAATGATGATAAATGTAACGCCCTAATTTCTCTAATAAGGCTTAGTGCCTTGATTAGGGGGCTAGGAGGGCAATAATTGAATTAATTATGTGTTTATGTGAATTATGTGAGTTATATTATAATAGGACAATGTTTGCATGCTTAGGTGTATTAAGCATACATGTAGGCCCGTTTCTTATTAGAATGATATTTTCGTAATTTTGATCCGTTGATGGCATATCTATAAATATATGATTTTTGATTGAGACCACATTATTATGTGGATATATGTTAGTTTCTCGACACGAGACGATCCTAGTAAGTAAGTTAGCAGTTTAGTCACAACGGGGCAAAATACCCGGTTCGGGGTGAGTCTAGGGGTATTTTGGTAATTTAGTACATTACTAGGATTTATCGAGCAATGAGAATTATTTGATGAGTATTTGGGAATATTGGAATTAAAATGGAAATATAATGATATTTGAGATTAGTGGGAATCTCGAGAAAATACCAAAATGCCATTGGTTTGGTTAAAGGGGCATTGGCTTGGGTGATGGCAAATTGGTCTTCTGACCAAATGGTAGGAAATTTTGTTCAAGCTTTGGCAGCCACGTTTTTGGGTCATTACCTATACACTAAGTTTTATTTTCTTCTCCTTTGGAACTATCTTGAAGACCAATTTGTGGAGGGTAGCAAACCAAGCTTGGAGATTGAAGTAATTGAGGAATTGAGCTGCAAGTGGGAGAGTTAGTAGCTGCTAATCCACCTTAACTCTTAGAGAATTCAGACTCCACCTCTGAGGTAAGCCTTTAATGGTTCTTGAGTGTTATTCTTGGGGTTTCTTGATGTTCTTGAGTATAGATGGATTTTTTATTTTTCAAATTCGTAATTGGTGCTCTTAGTGTTGTGTAAAGGTTGGATTGATGGTGGAATTGTTTTATAAACTAATTTAATGGGTTTGGGATTTTAATTCATGAATTGGAGAAAAGCATGAGCTTCAAGAACTCAAAGTATGATTCTTGGTATTTATGGTTTTCTGAGTGCTTTGATGTTTTTTATGGGTGCTTGGGCACTTGGATAACCTACTTAGGGGGTCAAGGTTTCATTAGAATTGAGTTAGAAGCTTGGTTTGATGACTCTTGGGGGTCTTGGGGTCAGATTTTGATGAGTTTAGGTCGGAGTAATCGTATAAAACAGAACCCAGAATTCTGTTGTAGCGCCCCTGCCATGAGTTTGGGCGCCCCTGTGCTATGCAAGGGAGGGCTTGAGGGTTCTCTGAGTTGTTTGGACGCCCTTGTCCTATGTCAATTTCAGCAAGCTTCATCGTTAGAGCTTGGGAAGAACTTGGGGGCTCAGGGGACGATTCCACCATCCCATTGGGTGAAATTGGAGGTCCCGAGGGCACTAGATTAGTCTCAGAGTTTGTTTATGGGATTGAATCATAGTTTGGATATTATTTATGGTTGTGACTAGGTTACCGCTAGGGCTCGATACAGGATCGTACTCGAGGGTTGTTTTTATTTATGTAGTGCTTGGACAAGAGGTAAGAAAACTGCACCCAATATGTGATATATGTAAATAGGGCTTGGCCCGGTTGTTGAACATGGTTATGACTATGTTTGGACTGTTTTATTAGACATGTTAACTGTATTGTGCATACTTGTGATTTGAATGTATACTTATTTGTTTATCTGATTGAAAATGCTCGACTTATAAGTCAAGAATGGCAATAGCACGCTGAGCGCTGGTCGAAAGACTTGACTTATAAGTCAAGGGAGGCAATAACACGCTGAGCACTATCCGAAATGATTGACTTATAAGTCAAGGGTGGCAATAGTGCGCTGAGCGCAGACTGATATGGTTAGGCCTAATCAGGAGCGTGGTATACGCTTGACCGAGCCTATGGTCGCTTGGAAACTAAAGCGCCAGGTACGCTTGGCTAGCCCTAAGACTGGTTATACAAAGGATAGGGCCATAGGCCCCGATATGACTCTATAGTCACTTATCCTAGGCAACGTGCCCCAGTGTGAGTCTATGGTCACTTATCAACAACAGTGGGCCCCAATATGACTCTATGGTCACTTATCTGAATTGAATGCATGCATGAGTAGGGTTATTACTGCTAGGCATGCTAATATGATTATGTAATATGATGTTAACTGCTTATGAGCATGTTTAAGTTTTCTTGCTGAGCCTCAGCTCACGAGTGCTATGTGGTGCAGGTAAGGGAAAGGGAAGCTAGACCAGCCATGAGTTGGAGAGCTTCGGTTGTGGCATATACATATCCAGCTTGCTTGACCACCACGGTCGGAGATTCACAGAGGAACTAGGGTTGAACCCTAATTTTACTGCTTAGGCCGACTTATTGTAACTTTTTGAGTTGTAAATAACCTCTTTAAATGTTTATTTTGGGATCCCATGTACGAACTTAAAATTTTTAATGAAATGATCATTCCTTTTGACCAAATTTTTTAACCATAATTCGTTAATCACTTCTAGTTACACGTTTATGGCCAAATGACTTGATTAGCGAGTCTAGAACTATTTAAAGTACACATTGTAACGGTCTTGGCTATCAAAGGCATTACAATGATAATGACATTTCTTTTAATTAATTTAGATTTAGAATTCGGATTAAGTTAGTTTTTAATTTAGTTTTATAATTAGTAATGATTTATGGATTTTTTTTTTTTTACAAAAGTAATGATTTAGAGATTTAATAGTTTAAATTTGTGAATTAGTTTTAATTTTTAATTTTCATGTTCATTTTAATTTCTACATTTTTATATTTTAAATAATTTTTAATTTTAAAAATCATTTAAATTTTTTTTTTATTATTTAAATTTTAACGGGGTTGTTAGATAGTTAACGTGGGATCTTTTTAAATAATTATCATGATTGTTAGATCGATATCAATTGATGTCAATTTCACGATCCGATTGTCACCCGGGCATTTCCAAGATCAACAATCGATCTAATCAATAGTGTACATTTACTACCCAAACAGTTAAAAAAATTAACATAATGTATTTTAAGCTATAAAAAATCATAAAAATTATATAAAAAAATAATCTAAATTAATTCTAAAATTAAAAATTGTTTTATTTAATGAAAATAGTTCATAAATATTATTTTATTATATAAATGTTTTTTAATAATTTTTTTCTCTTTTAACTTTTTTAATCAAAAATATTTTTTATTTTAGAATCAATTCAAGTTATTTTTGTATATAATTTTAATTGTTTTTTATATCTTAAAATGCATTTATATCAAAAAAAATTATATCAAAAAATTTAACTGTTTAGGTAGTAGAGGTACAACGTTTTAGCAACTTTGTGTATTTTTCCGACCAAAAATAAAATTTGAGTATTTAAATGCTACATTTTAGCAATTTTGGATATTTTTCTATAAAAAAAATTGAGTATTTACATGCTACTTCCAATAAACATTTAGTATTTTTGCTGCAAAAAACTCCAAACACTTATAAAATATTAATAAATTATGAATAGTCAATATAAATTTTATGCTTTAAATTATGCTATTTATTTTATTAATTACATTATTAAATTAAAAATAAATAAATGAAACATTAAGGGCGACAAGTCGCCACTAGTAAAGTTCATGTCGCCGCAGATATGCTGATGAACCCTGTGATAGGGGCCCAACAATCTAGATAATCTCAAAACATATGTGCTCAAAATACCATTCTAATTGTACCAAACTTTTGCAAGGTATTATTTACAGCGACATGCTACTGTCACCGCTAATAATTTCACTATTAGTGGTGATATGTCGTCGCTGAATAGTGTCACACAATTGCCGCTGACAATGTCACCCCATAAGTGCTTTTCTTTTGTAGTGTGGAGTGGATTTTATTTATATGAGTGATTTTCACCACTCTAATATTAAAAAACAATATGCTTCTTTAAAAGTTATTCATATTTTTTGTTTTATTTTCTCTATAAATCTCAAACTTTAATTAAAAAAGTTTATGTCGACAAATATATATATGTTTTTCCCACAAAGAGGCATGAAGACGTGTCATGACAAATTGATACATGGCAACAAGAAATATTAATTTCACTAGCCATGGTCGAATGGGCTCGACTAGAAGATGAAAAGATGCCTAATTGAATTTATCCAAGTATGTCTAAGGTTGCTAATTGAAGAAGATCAAGTTAACTATATGCAACCTGCTCGAGGAAGGAATGCTGGTCGAATGGAGATCCCAGAAGCAAGTTTCAACGACCAGCACAATCTGCATTGTTGGTAACTAGTTTACTATATGCGCAACGTAAAGCATGGGGTGTTGAGCCTAGATATTTAAAAAAATATGTTTAAACAAACTTTAAATAATCATTATTATGCAAAACATTAATCATAAAGAAATAAAAGAGATGAGGATTTACACGTTGAAGAACTATCAAGAATCATCGCTATCTTTTTGTATCTTCAATGAATATCCAATCTAAATTAATCTTCAAAATACTCAGACCAAGATCTTCCAAGATGTGTCTCTACACCTCAAGACGTGTGTGAGCACGTAGAGTAATGGTAGGAAAATATTTCTTATTCACAAGATATTCTCAACACATGAGATCTTGGAATATTATGTTTGAGATAGTTTTTAGGGATAGAGAAAAATAATACAATATAGATTTTCTCTCTGTGAAAAGCTTGGAATTTTCTTTCTCAATAATATTCTCTTTGTTAAGTGTATTATGAAACTATTTTCATATGATAGATTTATAAAAGAATTAATTAAATTTTAAAATTCAAATTATAAACCAATTATTAAATAACTAAATAAATAAAAGAAATATTCCAGATCCATTCTTTGACCTTGTTACACGCCAACTACAATGCATGCACTGTAATTGGCGTGTAACACATCCTTGATTTCAGGGATACCAACTATTTTCTTTTAATTATTATTTATTCAAAAATATCTAAAAGTGATAACTTATTTATCAGATTAATTCAAGAATAAATATCATTTCAAATTGAAATCCAATTTGAGTTATGAGAAATATCTTTTCACATTATTTAAATAAATAAAACTTATTAATTCAATATTAATTATCTTAATTATTTAAATGCTATTTTCAAAAATACCATTTTATTTAAAAGTAATTTTTTGAAAAATATGTTAATTAATTTATTAATTTAAAATTTTTATACATTAGTTAATTAATTTGTCTCAATTACATATTTAACCCTGATGAATAGATTTCTTCCAAATATGTCATTTTTTTTATTTTTCTCAATTTCAACTCTTACCTTGAATATTGTTGATAGAGTCATCTCGGGGACCTATGGACCTATAATTTCAAGCTCCAATAAATTTAGATTATTAATTAAAAATCTTTAATATAATAACCTTAATTTTATTAATCTTAATATTATTCCACTAAAAATATGAGACTACACTCTTGTAATTATAGACATTTATTTATTAAGTACTTTTAAATATATAAAAAGTGTCAATTGATTTAATCACTACATACAATTCAATCATCTATTAATGGTTCATAATTAAAGTAGGAATTAATTACTATTTAACATTTTTAATTATATCTTGTTTCCTTAGGTGCCATTAACTTTACTAGTAGGTTAATTCATAACTGATTTATGAATTTGAGCTCAATAACCTTTCGGTACCAAAAGTCAACCCTTAAGAGAACCATTATTCAATTCCTATCGGAAATGTATAGATTCAGAATCTATATATTATGTCCCCAGCCATTTACTTCAGTGAGTTTCCCAAAATAAAAGTTTCAGCTTGATCATTCTGACAAACAATAACGAGTGAATCAAAGAACTCATATGACATAAACAAGAGTTCATAATAACTTCAGGATTAAGATCAATTTGTATATGATCATCTTATTGATATGTTAAATTAATACTTATAAAGTAAATTGTATTATTAAGTATTAATAACATATCGGATCCCATTCATGTATAACCACTTTATACAAAATACCTCCACTAAGATGTCCTACTACATCAGTAATCTGGATCTAGATTATATGTATTCATAATACTAGTGAACTGTACTTATTGTATTTAATCCAAAGATTCCTTAAAACTTTGTTTTTACTACGAACTGTTTGAATTCGTTCCCTACAATCTTAATCATCTCGTACCCATACAAGATTGTATTCACAACAACGAATTTGAGAATTTTATAATATTCATATAATATTATTCAAATAATAATAATAAATATATGCAAAAATTCATTTCAATTATTTACTTCATAAAATAGTGTTCAATACATATGCTTTAATGGACACTAATCCCAACACACATTTCATGAGATATTTTTGTGACTGTATTTTGAATGTATTCTATTTTATATTGAGTTGTAAAAGATCCACATTATGCGTGTAGGACCTATTTCACACTTGTAAGGCTCAAGACCTACTAGAATCACTATAAATAGAACATCTTAGTGTCATTTGAGGGATTAGGTCTCGAAATTCTAATCTCTCTCTAGAAAAAGCACTTACATACAAAATCCTTTTATTACTATATTTTCACTCTCAGACTTAAGAAACTCAGTTGACTCTGATTCATCTAATTTTGAGTTTGAGACCTTCGTGATTAATAAAAATACAAATGGGCGTAAATCATTACCAACCCTTGTGACAGAATCATTATAAAATTATTTGCATCATTTAATTAAGTTCAGCTCTTTACATTATTAAATCTTCGTTTTAATCCTCGATTGGCCAAAAAGCTGGTCAATAATATCAACATCGTTTACATGTCTTTACTTTGTTAGAGTCAATGAAATGAAAACAATCTAATCAACTCTATTATCACAATCATTGCATGAAAGAAAACAAAAATACACTAATTTGTGAATATTAATCATCACAATCATTGCATGAAAAAAAACAAAAATACACTAATTTGTGAATATTAATCATAATATAAATATATATAATTACAAATGATTATCAAATTATTCCAACCTAAATACGACACAAAAGCAACTCTTACTAATGCTTAAATTTAACACAAAATATAAGCGTAGACAAAAAAAATATATCAAACCTGCTCTCAAACAACATACATAATATATTTGTAATTTTATATTTAAACGAAATATTAAATTATATAAATTTTAAGGAAAGATTACGGGTGGTCCTATTTCTGATATAGGAAGCTTCTCATAAATTATCAAAAAATTATGAATAAATTATAATGTGGAAATAATTAGACTTGTTACATGCATGCTTATTTAAGTTTTTATTAGACTATTTGAATCTTGATTTTGGTGTGCTAAGTTATCCAAAATTTTATGAAAAATTAGTGAGAGATCTCTTATAACTACAATATACATCGTTTTGCTGAAAATAAAAGAAGGATCTTTTGTAGTCTTTTCCTAAGTTTATTTATATACCAGATACAAGCTACGTGTAATGCACGTTTGCTTAGTTAACTTATAGATTTTATTAATTATATTTATTAACTTTGTATTATTGCTTCATAAATTTCAAAGAAATAAACAATATTATATATAAAAAAAGACATAAACATATTAAATAAAAAATTAAACCAAAATATTATTTATGATTTTTTTAAATATATATAATATGATACTATTTTTAAACATAATTGAATTTTTTTTTAATAAAAATTAAGATTATATATTATATATTATTATAATATTTAAATTTATATTAACACACGTGTTAAATATCTAGTTTTATATTACATACTATTATAATAATAATATTTTATAATATTTGAATTCATATTAATATAATTAATAAAAAATTAGGATTATATATTCATAATAATATTTTATAACATTTAAATGTATATTCATATAATTATTAAATATTTAGTTTTGTATTATATATTGTTATAATAATGATATTTTATAACATTTAAATTTGAATTTATATCAATATAATCATTATATATGTAGTTTTATATTAAATATTATTATAATAATGATATTTTATAATATTTGAATTTAATTAATATAATTAATAAATATCTATTTTTAGTTAGTTTTAAAAGTATATTTCATTAAATATTTAGAATATTCTGTTAAAGTTAACAAAACAAATCGTTAAAACCAATAATTTCTGCTTTCTACATATTTTTTTTATATAGAAGAGATATATACTAGATACAAACAACGTGCAATGAACGTTTGCTTAGTTTTATTTATAAATCTATTAATTATATTTATTAAATTTGTATCGTTGTCATATAAATTTCAAATAAATAAACAATATATCTTCTATATAATAAGTGTGTAAATAACGGAAATTCTTGGTTTTAACGGTTTTTTATTTTTGTAATGGTAACTTTAACAGAATATTCTTATATTTAACTGTGGTTTGTAAACACTTAAACTTAAATAAAATAAAATAAATAATTAAAAAAAAATTAAAATAGGTTATTTTTGAGATATTTTACAATGATAATTATTTAAAAATAATAAATAAGCAAACAAATTAAAATAAGATATTTTTGAGATATTTTACAATGATAATTATTTAAAAATAATAAATAATTAAACAAATTAAAATATGATATTTTTTTTGAAATATTTTACAATGATAATTATTTATGTTGACCGCGTTTTTGGCCAACGACGTGTAGACGTCAAAAACGACAAAAACCTTCAAGAGAAATAAACGTCACAGACGATTTTGAAAAGAAAGTAAATAACACACGTAATTTTTATAGTGGTTCAGCCCCAATATGTTGGTAATATCCACTTAGAGTTGTGATTATAGATCTGCACTCAAGATCAGATAAATCTGAGCCAACTGAGTTTCTTCAGTGCAGATTACAAGAATACAAGAATTCTCTCAAATACAAGTACTCTCTCTCTCTAGAAAATTAGAATCTGAATCAAAAGTCCCCCCTTATGATGCCATAAGCCTTGTATTTATAGGCTCAGGATCGTACAGCTGATATCCCCATAATCGGGATATTTTATTATTCTCATTATATTTAAATTACAACAATATTCAAAATATAACAGTATACTACAATCATGGGATAAATGAGAGATTATTGCGTATGCCAAGACCAATTCTTGTTGAAGCCGTTTCTGGGAATCTTGACGTAGTCCTCCTCTATTTGGTCGACCCATATCACCTTTAGTCTGGTCGGCCACACCTCTACTGGGCAGTCATGCACTTGACTGGGCAGACATGCACTTAGCTGGGCAGACATGCACTTGACTGGTCGGACATGGTCATGACCGATCGGCCAAGTTCATGCCTGGTCGGACAAAGTCATTCCTGGGCAGACAAGGTCATTCCTGGGCAGACAAGGTCATGCCTGGGCAGATAACCATATGACTGGTCGGACAAGGTCATGCCTGGCCGGTCATGACACTTGACTGACCAGTCAAAATTCTTCATTGGTCTACCAGGCCACTCTTAAGCCAGATCACTTTATCACAACTCTGAAGAGCCAATGTATTTTAAACGACTATTAATGTGTCGTTTACGGACCATGTACTGCCACTTGTTACCTCTATCGCCACGTCATCGATCTCCAATTTTTTGGGATAACAATTTAAAAATAATAAAATCATACATTTTATAACTTAAATAAAATTTAATTACACTTAAACTCACTTATCAGAATAATATTATATTAAACATATAATATAATTTACTGTCAATTTGCAACAAATTACTTTTTTTAAAAAACTAGCAGGAAACTTAAACTTAAAATCCACGTATAATATTTAATATAACATTAAATATATAATATATAATCTCTTATTGTCACTCTTAAATTCAAAAATTAAAACAAACATAAACTTAAACAGAAATAAATAAATTATTTAATTAAAATAGAATATTTATTTGAAATTTATATGACATTAATATAAATTTAATAAAAATAATTAATAAATTATATAAATAAAACTAAGCAAATGTGCATATTGCACGTTGCTTGTATCTAATTATATATAAAAGAATGACATAATTATATTAAATAAAAAATTACACTAAAATATTATTTATGATTTTTTTATATATATAATATAATATTATAACCTCTTTAAACATATAATTTTTTTTAATGAAAATTAAGATTATTATTATATATTATTACAATGATATTTTATAATATTTAAATTTATATTAACATAAGTATTAAATATTTAGTATTGTATTAAATATTATTATAATAATATTTTATAATATTTAAATTTATATTGATATAATTATTAAATATCTAGTCTTTTATATTATTATAATAATGATATTTTATAACATTTGAATTTGAATTTATATTAATATAATTATTATATATGTAGTATTATATTAAATATTAATATAATAATGATATTTTATAATATTTAAATTTATATTAATATAATTAATAAATATTTATTTTTAGCGTTAAAATTAATAAAAATAAACAGTTAAAAAAAATCCTTTATCAATACACTTTTTATATAAAAGAGATATATAGAGATTTATTTTCAATTAAAAATATGGCTTTATCTCAAGATTTTCAGAAGTTTAGAGTCGCAATATATAATATGGCATTTTTCTAATTTTGTTTATATATAAAATAATAATTTTCCAATTTGAAGGCCCTTGTATTGAAAAGATATACAGTTTTTATCATTATTTATTTTGAGCCCCTTTTGAATGTCCTAGACATGAAATTGACCCACCTATACTCAAAGTATGATCTGGTTATTACCTATGCAAGATTCATAATTATATTAATATATACCATTTTGGTTCATGTTATTTGTATTTTTACATGTTTAGACCATCTTTTTAAAAATCATAAATTATATATATCTTGTTGAATTGACCCACCTATACTCAAAGTATGATCTGGTTACTACCTATGCAAGCTTCATAATTATATTAATATATACCATTTTGGTTCATGTTATTTGTATTTTTACATGTTTAGACCATCTTTTTAAAAATCATAAATTATATATATCTTGATAATTTATGATTTTATAAATATAAATAACTAAAGGTTGAATAAATTAGGAAAAGAGCGGTCGATGATTGATAAATAGTTCAGAGCTAAGAATTATCTTTTTAAATCTAGTGACATTTTAAAGTTTGTAAGAGTATAATTATCTTTTTAGAGTAATTAGTGGCAAAATCCTCCTAATTATTACATTTTGTTACACTTAATTCTCTAATTTTTATTTTTGGTAAGTATACCTCCCAAACCACTATTATGTTGACAAATTGATAATCTCGTTAGTTTAATTTCATTATCTGCCAACATGGATACATGTAACTGTATAAAACTAAGTCACAATTCATTAATTATTCTTAAAGATAAATTTGAAGCAAAACCTCTCTATCTTCACAATTTTTTATACTTAACCATTTTTATAATTCATTTGTTTTATATGATCATGTGTGTCTCATTACAGAGTGAATCTAACAAAATGTTAATTTGTCAACAGAATGCTAGTTTGGGAAATATTACCACCAAAAATAAATATTGCAAGAGTAAGGGTAAAAAATTGTAAAAATAAGAGAGTTTTCCGCTAATTTCATTTATTTTTATCTCCACTAATATAACAAATACAAGGGGAAAAAACACGACCATGTGGATTACTGCTTTTTACTTTCACGAAAACATCCCCAGTGAGGAAATAAGATAACAAACTTGCTAGATTTTTCTATTTTTTAAAAATACCATTCACACACTTTATTTAATCCATGAACATGGTATTATTATTAAAAAGTTTTTATCTTCCTTTTTAATCCAGAAAGGCAAAACTCCAAACAAATTCAAATTGATGATCCAAGTGTAAATACGTGGTTGTGTAAATCTCAACGTATAAGGTTGGTCATGAAAATTTTGTGAGAATAAGAAGGATGATAAGGGATTTTTGTGGTGAAAGTACTCAAATTATTATGCTTATATTATTTAAGTATCCAAGTTATTTTTTTTATTAGCAAAAGTACATTTCGTTCATATTTTGTTGCAGCCGTTTATTCCAACCGTTAAGTGTATTTATGATATGTTGGTGAAAGTACCAAAGTAAATTAATATTTTCGGTGAAAGTACTTAATTTAAGATATATGTGCGGCAAAAGTACTTAAATTATAAGATATTTACGGCAAAAATACTCAGGTTATATGCAAATTTGACGCCACGTGGTAGCCTTAGCGGCAAAATGAATAATTGTAACAAAACGTGAACCAAATGTACTTTCACTAGCAAAAAAATAATCTAGATACTTAAGTGTTAGAAACTTAATAATTTAAATATTTTTTACCCAAATATACCAAATAATAATAATGGTGATTTATGAAGGGAAATTTGAGTTTTTATGCTTAATGAGGGGTTATAAGTCAAAAAAATGCTAAACATTTAAGTCATTTCAAAAAAATGCTAATTCTTCTGACAATACTCAAAATACCCCTCTCATAATTTTTCTCATCCCTTCCCCCTCTCTCTCTCCCTCAACCCATTCCTCTCAACTCCCTCTTTAGAAAAAAAATGCATGAGTAAGGTAAAATATCATAGAAATCAATATAACGGCAAATATTCATCATTTATGACACTAAAATACTACATTTCGAATAGATCTAGGCATGATTTTTGAGTTTTTATTGCGATTTTTTTTCATATCTGAAATTTTAAAATCTGCAGAAAATCGACGTGGTTTGATGGTGCTCGATGCCAGCTCAATGAAGCTTTCAAAATCAAGATTTTTATGAACAAATTGATGTTGCTCGATGGTGGTTCGATGGAGGTTCGATGGTGGTTCAATGGTGTTCGATGCAATTCTTGCAAGATATGTAATCTTTCACTCGAGTATCCGTTTTGGATGATTTTTTTTAATTTCGGGTATTTTTTTTTCAAGATCTACACGTTTGAGATGTGTATATACACATTTGGGAAATGTAAATCTTGAAAAAAAAAATGACAAATGCAAAACATACCTCATGTTCAAGATATGTTTTGGTATGCTTTTAAGTTCTAAACTTTGAAAATGTGTATGTGAACATCTAAAAAACATAGATCTCAAAAACATACCCAAATAAAAAAAAAATCATCCCAAACGGACACCCGAGTGAAAAATTATGTTTCTTACAAGAATTGCATCGAACCACCATCGAGCAACCATTGAACCACCATCGAGAAATGTCAATTTTTTCATGAAAATCTTGGTTTTGAAGGCCCCATCGAGCACCATTGAGCAAAGTCAATTTTCTACATATTTCAAAGTTTCAAATCTGAAAAATAACTCAAAAATCATGCTCAACTCGATGGTGTTCGATGCTACCTCAA
The DNA here is from genome assembly GCF_963169125.1 of Humulus lupulus. NCBI lineage: Eukaryota > Viridiplantae > Streptophyta > Magnoliopsida > Rosales > Cannabaceae > Humulus > Humulus lupulus. The sequence continues at coordinate 155,254,139 of NC_084798.1, read as the reverse complement.
TGGGACCTTCAAAATCAATATTCTCATGAAAAAATCGACGTTGCTCGATGGTGGTTCGATGCAATTCTTGTAAGAGACATAATTTTTCACTTGGGTGTCCGTTTGTGATGATTTTTTTTTATTTTGGGTATTTTTTTGAGATCTACACGTTTTAAATGTTCATATATACATTTTCAAAGTTTAGAATTTGAAAACATACCAAAACATATCTTGTACATGAGGTATGTTTTGCATTTGTCATTTTTTTTCAAGATTTATATTTCCCAAATATCTATATACACATCTCAAACGTGTAGATCTTGAAAAAATACCAAAAATAAAAAAAAAATCTCCCCAAACGGATACCCGAGTGAAAAATTACGTATCTTGCAAGAATCGCATCGAACATCATCGAACCTCCATCAAGCAACATCGATTTTTTCATGAAAATCTTGATTTTGAAGGCCCCATCAAGCTGGCATCGAGCACCATCGAACTACCATCGAACCACGTCGATTTTCTGCAGATTTCAAAGTTTCAAATCTGAAAAAAAAAATCGCAATAAAAACTCAAAAATCATGTCTAGATCTGTTCGAAAAGTAGTATTTTAGTGTCATAAGTAAGGAATACTTGCCGTTATATTGATTTCTATGATATTTTACCTTACCCATGCATTTTTTTTTTCTAGAGAGGGAGTTGAGAGTAATGGGTTGAGAGAGAGAGAGAGTGTGAAGAGAGAAGGGGAAAGAATGAGAAAAATTATGAAAAATGTATTTTGTATATTATCAAAAGATTTGACATTTTTTTAAAATGATTAGAAGATCTAGCATTTTTTTTATTTATTACAACTCATTAGACATGAAAACTCAAATTTACCTTTATAAACTATAAGATGTTTATTCTTGTGGGCAGGAAGAAAGGGACAAAATATTTTTATGTTTAGGCGGAAGGAATGAAAATGACTCATCGCATCATGTGGAATTGTCATGCAACATCGTATCCTTCTCAGACCACGTGCTGGTCGTTTTTTTTTAGTATAATGCCTCATGTCATCGTAAGACCAAACTTCTTGTCAACAGACCCAACACTCACTCATTAGCTTGGTTTTGGGCTTAATCATTGGGTTACGTGAAGTTGGGTTCATGTTGGACTGACCGAGATGACTCTGTTGTTATAAAGAATGCGATCTCTTCATAAATGTGATTTTTTTAAAATTAATATATAAAAATAGGGGAATTCTTCTAAGTCTAACTGGTAAGGCTTTTAGTGTTTCTTGACTCATAAACAGTTTTCGGCGTTATTTTTTTTATGACTGTATATATTATAGCTATTTAGAGTATCCTGCAAATTTTTAGAAAATTCCGAATAGTGTACAGTACCGGAAACTAGGTTCAAACATATTGCTTCCTACGTACATAAAAAAAATTTGTCACACGTGCAACAACATGTTTGAACTTAGTTTTCGGTACTATAAACTATTCGGAATTTTCTGAAAATTTGCATGATGTTCTAAATAACTACAATATACATGGTCATAAAAAAAAATCACAGCGAAAACTGTTCATGGGTCAAGAACACTGAGAGCCCCACCGGTAGGGCTTAAAGTGAAGCCCCTATAGAAGAATTGTCCTATAAAAATATAGTTTTACCATATGTGTAACTTTTATTTGAATTATTTTAAAAAGTCATATTTTATAAGAACTTTTTGGCAATTAACTTTTAAAAGAAATCTCATACTTCTATAGTACTAACTTTTTAAAAATATGGCTTTACCATATTTGTAACTTTTATTTGAATTATTTTAAAAAGTCATATTCTATTGTACCCTAAAAATATGAGCTCAATTTTCGTGCTCGGGGTACATTTGACTTGTAATAAATAAAAGTTGCAAGAATTTAGAGATGTTTTGTTAACTCCAGACCAAACAACTCGAGGTTGTGTCTCTGAGTCTAGGACAGCCCATGATCCTTCAGATCGTTTGAAATGTTGATGACAGAGATCAAAGTGTCCAGTGTCCAGATCACCCTCATCATGCCCGAGCATTATCTAAGTCAAGTCGTCCTGCTCCAGTCATATCCAGTTCGAGAATGACATCTAGCTCGAGGTGGTTCAAAGACGTGCATACAGAATAATCTCTATAGACTCGGATACCCAATATGCGCAATAAATGAACATGATCGTTATATACATTTATTGATTGATGTAAATGGCAATACACTTAATTAGGGTATTTACGTATCCATTTATTTAGGAAGTTACCCAATTCTGTATGTTACCATTTATGGTATGGTTACCCAATATTTTCCATTACAATTCCCTATAAATATAAGGGAAATTGGCAGTAAAAGGGACTGACATCTTGTATGCCAAAACTCTGCTAAAATTATCATAAACAATATCTTCAAGAGTTCCTAAGCAAGAATAAGAGTGACTCTTGGACTAGGTGGATTTTAACCACTTAACCACATTAAAAGATTAGGCTTGAAATTTGTCAGAGAATATTCGACACGACAATCAACATGGTGGTAACTCGTTCTATGTGCGACAATGAATCAGAGAGACCTGATGATCATGGAGATTACCGCGCGGTTGACTCAACTGGAGAGGGCACCTTTGTGCAGCGTCGTCCTAGAAAACAACACGTGAACCAGAACGATACTAAAAGTTCTGCTTCGCGCCCTCCAAATCAAAATCTTGGATATTTGACTGCCATCGAAATGGAGAATGCCTAGCTAAGGAGCCACCTTGCCTAGGATAACAGGTGAATAGACGAGATAATGGCTCGATTACCTCTCCCTGCAACCGATGAGAATGTCGGAAGGAGGCAAAGTAGGTCCCATCAATCTCGGTCCCACAGGAAAAATTGACCCAACGTGAGCCATTCTGTCAGAATAGCAACCCCGAACTCCGTGCCTTCTGGACGGACTCCTAGAAACAACCCACTTGCTAATAATTGCAGGAATAAACAAGCGGCTCACACTCATAGAAATCAAACTAGTCAAATAGGGCGAGCTGAGATTGCATCAAGAAGAGCGAAAGCCCCTGTAAATCCACCAACACCTTAACCAGTAGCTCAGGTACAAAGAAACGAATCCGTGTTACCACCGACTTGGGAAATCGGGGTAGACAATGGGCGAGCTAATCCGGTGCGCCTGACGAGAGACGAATTGCCTCGCCAATAAGGCACCCTCCATCTCCTATACGTCATCCGACACCTCCTCGCACACAGAGAAATGTTTCAGTTCGCGGGAATGACATGATAAATTATGTAACCGTAGAAGATACATATGCCCCGCAATCTCACAGGAACAATCGGGCCCCGTGACCTTAGTCGTGAGCAGTAAGCATCGTGAATGGTAGCTATTGGAAGGAGAGCCATTGTGGGGAGAGAACCGGGAGTGTACACAACACGCGCTCCCAGAGACATGAGAGCGACCTGAGAAATAAGTTGAGCTTGGCCCAAAACTTGTGTTCCAATCTTTAGTTCGTTTTGCATGACCATATAAATGCGCAAAGAGGACAGTCAGCTTGTTACAATGATCTAAGTTACACTCAGACGGTGGGAGATCCGTAAATCGTGTGCGATAATGGGAATGTCCCACCTAACCAAGCTCAGGCTTGGAGAGGCAATAACCCATATAATGCGCAAGATAGGATGGGAGCTGGTAACCAGTTTCCAAATAACCTAGATATGAAGGATCCAACCCGTGACCGATTAGCCTTGATGGAGTAACAAATGAAGATACTTCTATTAGGGAAAAATGTGGACGATTGAGATTCTGATGAGGAGCTCGAGCCTTTTTCTCCTCATATCGCAACAGCTCCCTACTCCATGGGCTTCAAAATGCCCAACATGCCCACGTACGACGGAACAATTGACCCCCCAAACCACATCAGGACCTTCAACACTTTGATGAGAGCCCATAATGTCTACATCGACTTGCGCTGTATCTTGTTCCCAGCCACGTTAATAGGACCAACCAAGTTATGGTTCAATAAGTTTAAAGGGCACTCGATCACTTCCTGAAAGCAGTTATCAACAAAGTTCAAAAAGAAATTTTGAGCTGCGAAAGAAGTTCAAGTAGAGGCCAATTACATGGCCAATATAAAATAGCAACCATGAGAATCCCTTAAAGCATACATCAATCAGTTCACAAACATAGCAGCTCGAGCTAGGGACGCAGATGATAGTGCCAAGATCATGGCCATGCGGTCAGAAATCACTGTTGGAGGATAATTATGGAAGAAACTCCAAAGGAAATGCGTGAAGAGTACATACGAGATCTTGGCTCTAGCTCAAGAATGGATTAACCTGTAAGAAGCAGAGTTTGCAGTCGCAGGAACCAGCAAGACCCCTATTCAACCCACCAAAGTGGCGACGGATGCTGTAGCTACAACTCAGTCCATGGTCCATAACAACCAGACAGGGAATAACAAAAGAAAGGGGAATGGTGAGGGCGATCAGACTGGGCCCAAAAAGAATAAACTCGGGGAAAAGTACACTTCCATCTTCCCGCGTATACCAACCTAACAGATACGCGGGAACACATTTATCTGGCTAATTTTGCCCATCTTCCATGGAAGAAGCCAGAGCCCCTGAAGCACCAGCGGGCAAAGAGAGATCCAACCAAATTTTTTCATCTCTCATTCCTGAACTAGCTTCGAGAATCAAGCCAATTCACCGATGGTTCTCCTAGGTCAAGGCAGTCAGATAATCCCTCCTCCCGTTGAAGGAAGGGATATAGTCATTATTGCAGGCGAACCTCATCCAGCAAGTAGGAGCAATGGAGCTCAAAAAAGATATATTCAGGAGCTAAAAACTCATGAAGTCACAATATTTACTCCATAGCAGAGGTTTTCTAAACAACATCAATTGGATAAACAACCAATCCTTTTTACGAAAGAAGACTCTAGTCACATCCAATTCCCTCATAATGATCTTCAAGTGATAACAATTCATCTCGCTAACCAGAGAGTAAGAAGAATCCTGGTTGACAATGGAAGCTCGCTGAATGTGCTATTCAGGTCCACTCTTGAAAATATGGGATTATCTATAGCCAATATTAAGGCAGCCTCCATGACTCTTTATGGGTTTTCGGGAGAAGGAATGGCAACAATAGGAACGAATGAGCTCGTAGTAACTCTAGGAGATGAAGCACGAGCTATTTCCAAGATGCTTGAGTTCGTGGTAATTGACTGCCTAGCTGCCTACAACGCAATCTTGGGTAGACCAGCGCTAATGGGGATATGCACGCTAAGAGGGGATCAACTCGCTGCCAGGGAATGCTATGGGGTACAGCTAGCACGTAATAAATTAAGGTTGCCCGACTTTGGAGATGTTTCGTTAACTCCAAACCAAACAGCTCAAGGTTGTGTCACTGAGTCTAGGACAACCCAGGCTTCTTCAGTTCGTTTGAAATGTTGATGGCAGAGATCGAAGTGTCCAGTATCTAGATCGCCCTCATCAGGCCGAAGCATTATCTAAGTTAAGCTGTCATGCGCAAGTCATATCCAGTTTGAGAATGACATCTAGCCCAAGGTGCACTACAACAATATAAGGGTTTTATGACTTTATTTGGGAGAGGTGGAGTCATTGTAAGTGCATATCTCATGTCTCCCAATAAGAGAGGTGAGAGACATCTCACGTCTCCCAGTGGGAGAGGTTGAAAGGTGTCCAAAAACATGGACTTTTAACCTCTCCCACTAGGAGACGTGGGATGTCTTTTACCTCTCCCAGTGAGAGATGTGAGAGACTTCCCATGTCTCCCAGTGGGAGACATTGAAAAGTCTCCCATTTTTTTTTAAATAAATAAATTAAATTAATTTATAATCAATATTATTTTAATTTGATTTAATAATTAATTAAATTTAAATTATTTTAATATTAATTTAAATTGATTTAATATTATATATTAATATCTATTAATAATATATGTTATATATAATTAATAATTATATTATTAATAAAATATTGTCATGTGAAAAAGTATACAATTCCCATTGCTATTTCATTTGATCGGATAGATACACAATCCAAAATATATTAAATCAATTTTTACACAAACACTTTCTACAATCATAAACTCAATAAATATACACTAAGAATCTCACCACAAATATACATCAAAGAACAAAATTTGTCCAAAAACAAGAAAATATAAACAAATACTTTTCTCTCAAACAACAAAATTTAGGTCTGTCCAAAAACAAAGAACTCAACACCACCACAATCCACGCCTCCATCACACCACCACCCAGTCAAGCCCATCGCACAATTACCACCCAAACCCGTCACCTACAAAAACACAAAAAAGTGAGATAAAGAGATTGAGAGTAAGATAGAGATAAAGAAAGAAAGAGATACCTAGGACAAGATAAATAGGGAGTCGATCTTAAGAACCACTATGCCATCACCTTGGTTGATCCGTCCTTTTGCCGTCACAAAGAGAGAGACAAAGAGAAGGTTGTAGTCAGAATCGAGAGGGTGAGAAAGAAAGAGAGATGTGAGGGAAGGTGGGGTCGTGGTGGTGGTGTGGTGGTCATGGTAGTGGTGTGGTGATTTGAAAGAGAAGGAGAAGGAGAGAACAATGGTGTAATGCCCCGAAATTCCTAATGCAGTTTAATGGCTGGATTAGTGGGCCGGGAGGGCCATAACTATTTAATTATGCCATTAAATGAATATATGCATGTTTATGTGAATTATATTATAATATGATGTTAAATGCACGCATGTGGGTCCACATTTCATGACAGGGGTATTTTGGTAATTTGGCCCATTGAGGGCGTAATTGTATATTTGTATGCATGTTGGTGATATATTGTTAAGGCCACATTATAATGTGGATTTGTTCGAGCTATTCGGCATGAGACGATCTTTGAATATTAAGTAGCGGTTTAGTCATAATGGGATTAAGTTCGAGGCTCGAGGTGAGTCTCAGGATGTTTTAATAGTTAGAACGTTGCTGGGAGTAAAAGGGTAACGAGATATGAATTATTGGTGTTTGAGAATTTTGAGAATAGCGGGAGTTGGAGAGCGTTAATTATGATTAAAGAAATAGGTGAAAGATGACAATTTTACCCTTGGGGAGACTTTAGAAGCTTTAAATGACCTAGGGGCATTAAGGTCATTTGGCTTGGGTTATATATGTTTTAAGTTGGCTGTAGAAGGATATAGAACAAAAACAGAGCAAGCTTCTCCTTCCCGTACATCATCTTCTCTCTATCTCTCTTTGAAGTTTTTGGTCCCAAATTGAAGTAGCAAGCTAGGAAATCAAAGCTTGGAGGTTGTAGACCTAGTTCATCTACTAAGGAGGATTCAAAACCAGTTGGAGGTAAGGAATTGTCCATGAATTTCAGGTGTTACTCTGTTTTTCTTTTAGTTTTTAGCCTATGGATTTTGATGTGGAAAGTTAGAATCAATGGGAGTTTTTGTGTATATTTGATTGGGTTTTGGTGAGGGGGTGATGTAGATGAGGTTTAGGGGTTGAATTGGATGTTTTGGTAAGGTTTGGGATTGGTTTGGAAGGTTGGTTTCAAGAGGAATCGCAAGGAGAGAAATTCAGTGTAGCTGCTGGTCTGAAGCTGGCGCCCCAGCGCCAGTCCTAGCGCCCCAGCACTATGCAGGGCAGAGAGCAGCCCTCTCTGTTTCTGGGGCAGTGCCTAGGCGCTAGGTCAGTTTCAGGGAAAGTTATTTTTAGGGCTCGGGATGGTTTCTAAGGCTCGGGGGTTGGTTCATTTGCCCCTTTTGAGTAGTTTGAGAGTCCCGAGAGTGAGGGATTGGTCCCGGGAGTGTGGTTTAGGTTGTGAACCATTCATTGATTTACTTTATTGATGGTTTCTAATTGTTTATGATTAGGTAACCGCTAAGGAATCTAAAGGTTGATCGTTCTCAAGGGTCGTTCTTATATTATTTCTCGCTCGAACCCGAGGTAAGAAAACCGCACCCTGTGTGTATGTGACATGCGTGATTGTATTGAAGCATGTTGATTGATAAATGTGGACGTGGATTACCTATTAAATGCTAGCGATGGTTGTTTACTTGTATATGTACTGACTAGTTAGGGACACTGACCTATAGAGTCAGAAATGGCATAGCGTCATGAACGCCGAGCCAAATGAAGATTAGATCTAATCGATATCAGCGTTGAATGGCTCTAAGGCATTAACGCTGGACTGACCCTAAGGTCGATGAACTTATAAGCGCTTTTCTAGTCTAAGACTAGTTACTAGAGTTAGGGCTTATGGCCCCGGTGACTGCTTGTCACATGGCTAGGGAACGCTGTTCCAGGGTTATGACTTTAAGTCATGAGGAGGGTTATGTTGGTGACCAGTCACCATACACCTATCCTGTTCGAACTAAGAAAAGTTCACTTTTCTATAAAGCCCCAGCGACCCTATCGTCACAAGGCTAAAGGGAGCTGGACCCACTTTAGTGACTTTTGCGACTGTCACCTACTTGTTTGGACTGAAAGTCCTGTATGATTATTATGATCATTGATGATATTATATCATGCTTTATTGTGTTTTCTTGCTGGGCCTCGGCTCATGGGTGCTATGTGGTGCAGGTAAAGGGAAAGAAAAGCTCACCCAACCTTGAGTGGAAAGCTTAGGTGGTGATGTGTACATATGCGGCCGCTTGACCACCACGGCCAAGGAGTTCTCAGAGGAACTAAGGGATTTACCCTATTTTTTCCGCTTAGGTCGGCGGGTTTGAAATTTTGAAACAGTAATGACCTCTTTGAGTTGTAAATAACTTGTAAATGTTCTTGTGGGCCCATGAACAGTTTTATGTATTCGATAAAACATATCCTTTCCTTTTTATTGATTTTCCACCTAAGCCTGTTAATAACACTTAGATCACGTTTTTAACCACAGGACTCGGGTAGCGGGTCAAATTTCCAGTTCACCGTAACTGTTCTGGGGTAGCCAGGGCGTTACAAATGGAGTTTGAGAGAGAAATAGAAAAAGAAAGAAGAAGGGGAGGTGACTAGGGTTATAGGGAAAGAGAGGGAGAATGAAAGTGAGATGTGAGGGATATAATAATAATAATATGGGGAATGAGAAACGTGTAAGAGCAGCCTGTCATCACATCCTTCTTTTTTGTTTTAAAAGAGCTTTTAATCTTTTAATAATAATAATACTATAAGATAACGTAGGAGAGAGAATATTGGATATGTGATAAATGATTTTATATATATTATATATAATTATTAGGGACTTTCAATGTCTCCCACTTGGAGAGTACGTCTCCTAGTGGGAGACATTGAAAGTCCTGAACTTCCAACGTCTCTCAATGGGAGACGTGGGACACATGGCACGTCTCTTAGTGTGAGACAATGAAAGTCCTCCATGGGCAAGTGTTTAGACCCCAAATTTTCAACGTCTTCCTACACTGGGAGACGTGCCACGTGTGAGACAATGAAAGTCCTCCCTGGGCAAGTGCTTTTGGATTTGTGGCTCAAGGTAGTGATTTGAAGATTTGGTGGGGTTTTAGGAAAGTTCAGAGCTGGGTTTTGTTGCTGGAATTATGTTGATTCTGTTTTGGGGATTGAATTATGGTTTTAGGATATGTTTGGGATGGTTTTGGTAGGATTTGGTTGAGGAAGAAAGCTAGAAAATCTGGGTTCGTAGGGTTGCGCCGCGACCCGTGTGAACTCAGAGGCCTGGGGTGTTGTGTTTCGTGTAGGCGCGCCGCGAACCTTCGGGGTTGAGTCGCAACGCGTGCCCCTGGGTGTTTGGCAGAAGGAGCCTCTGACTTGAGGCGCACCACAACGTACATAGTCAAAAATGGCCAATTTAGGTTTTGAGTGATGGGAACTCAAACATAAGGGATCGGGATCTATTCTACTACCCGGTTTAGTAAAATTTGACGTCCCGGAGGCTAGGACTCAGTCCGGAAGCTTTTATTCGCTCGTTATTGACATGATTTTTTATTATGGTTGTGACTAGGTTACTGCTAGGGGCTCGGAACTAGGATCGTGCTCGAGGGTCGTTCTTATTATACATTGCACTCAGACCTGAGGTAAGAAAAACTGCACCCAATACATGATATATGTGATTAGGGCTTGGACCGATTGTTAAATATAATTATGAATAGAGCTCGGGCCCCCGAGAATGAACATGATTAAGATTATGATTGTGATTGTTGATTATGCATGCTTGAATGTTCTATATTAGGATAATTGTTAAATGATATACGCTTGTTTGCATTATCTGCGTAATTAGGGCTCGACCCCGTTAAGGAACATAGTTAATACTGTGTTTGTATTTAATCAGTTGAGATATATGATTAATATGTATGCATACTTGTATTTTCTGATGTATGCTTATCCGTGTCTGGTTATCTGTTTATCTGGCTGTCAGGATATCTGGTTAAGGCATCGACTTATTAGTCAAGGGCGACAATAGCGCGTTGTGCGCTGGTCGAAAGGCTTAGGCCTAATCCAGGACATACTATTACGTTGACCGACCCTATGGTCGCTTGGAAAATAATAAAGCGCTTGGCTAGCTCTATGGCTAGTTACTCAGAGTTAGGGCAAAGGGCCCCGGGTGACTCTATGGTCACATAGTTAGGTCATAGGGCCCCGAGTTGACTCCATGGTCATCTATTCAAGGCAGTGGGCCCCAGAATGATCCTATAATCATTTATTTGTAATTGTATGCATGCATGAGTAGGTTATTACTGCTAGGCATGTTAGATACGCTTCTGGAATTTGTATTTACTATTCATGCATTTGTTTATGTTTTCTTGCTGAGCCTCAACTCACGGGTGCTATGTGGTGCAGGTAAGGGAAAAGAGAAGTTGGACCTGCCATGAGTTGGAGAACTTCGGTGGCGGTGTGTACATATGTGACTGCTTGACCACCACGGCCGGGGTTATCTTGGAGGAACTAGGATTGTATCCCTTATTTTGTCGCTTAGGTTGGCTGGTTGTAATTTTTGAATTGTAATGGACCTTTTAAACATCTGTTTTTGTTATTTTGGGATCCCATGTATGAATGAAAATATTTTAATGAAATTCAACATTTCCTTTTGACAAAAAATTCTAACCCTAATCATTGTCATTAACCTTAGTTACACATTTATAACCATGAGACTTGATTAGCAAGTCTGACACTATTTAAAGTACACAATGCAACGGTCCTAGATTAGAAGGACGTTACAAAATCTATTTTAGCATTAAAAAAATTATAGCACTCAGGTTAAACAAAACAAATTAATAATAACTTTCACACATATATTATTAAAATAGAAGAAAAATAAGCTAAATTGACTCAAAATCTAAATCTAAGCTAAGTCATTGGCAAATTAATTTTGAACCCATTAATATTGATGCATAAATAAGGGAGATTATGGTGAAGTAGTTCCTTTAGAAATGTTTCTAAGTAAGATCTTTAGTTCATCCACAATGTTAATTAATTTTATGTTACCAAATATCAGTATTAGTCATTATACAATTCTATTAAAATAATCGAGACTAGTAATCAATTTCTAACTTGAATTTAAATATGAAATGGTTGTTGAACTATTTTTTTCTTTATTTAAAAAATAAACTAAAAAGAAGATTGAAATAAACGAATCGTTCAGGAAAAAAAGAAAAGAAAAAGAAAAGGAATAATAATAATAATACCTCTATTTTTCTCTCCACTCACCACTCACCACTCTTTAATTCTCTTATCAATTTAATGTAAAATTGAGTCTATATAAGAGCAAAATAAAATCAGACCAGGGAGAAGAAAAATAAAGAGGAGAAAGCTCTGTCAAAATTTTGAAAGAGATTACGATTAAAAAAAAGGAAAGAAACACTATGAAAAAAATACAGACAAAGTTAAGTTTTCATCTTCAGGGATTTCTACAAAGTAAGTATTAGAGCTTGCTCCTATTTTCTTCTCTTTATTATAAATATCTTTATTTTCTAATGGATTCTCTTCTTTTGTCTTTGGTCCACTTTGACTTAGGCTTTATTAGCCTCAAAAGATCTCCAAAAGTGAGATATATCATGAGGGTGTAATAAATCGTAAAAAATATTGTTAGATGTGATTATGCTGCAAATTTGAAATAAGAGTACAAAGAGTAATGTAAATCTAGTGCAACTCATTCACGATATACATAAAGTATAATTTCTTAGTGGTATCGCATCATTTAATTTGTTTTTGTTGATGGTTCAGTTAAAAGACTTTGTGAAATTTTAAGTCAAATGAGAAACCATCGTATCAGTGGAGTCAAACTCGGTGTACATGGATGTTTATATCACAAAAAAAAAAAAAAAAAAATCCAAAACTCTAATCCAAGTCCAAAAATTGTATGCCCAACAAAAAGAAATTTTGAGAAGAGAATAAAGAAAAGACTCATGCGCAGAATACACATGCTATACCATATATGTCTAATTGGAACTAAATATGATGATTGCACATTTATTCAAACGTGGCATTGAAGCCTAAAAGAGAAAAAAGAAGTTTGAAATATATGAAGTTTATCATCATATTTATATGGGTTTATACATTTTTTGACACTGTGTTTTATCTCATTACTTGTTTGGATAATGTATTTTGACAAATTATTTTTTGGACTCTATATTTTGTAAAATGGTTAAAATAGAACCATAAACTCAATTTTGATGAAGAAAAAATTGAATATAACAACACAGTTTTTAAACAGAGTGATTTTATTTTTGTTCTGAATTGTTAGTTTGGTAAATTATTTGTGATTTTAGTTTAAAAAACATTGACCAAAATTAGGTTTAGGGTTCTATTTTAACCATTTTATAAAACATAGAGTCCAAAAAATAATTTGTCAAAACACAAAGTCCAAACAGAGGGTCCAAAAAAAAGTATAATCCCTATTTATATTACATATCAATACATGCATATATATGTATGTAAATGGTATACCAAATCTAAAACGTACACTGAGCCCAAACAAAACATAGTGCCAATGTTGAAAGGCTATATATATAGTGTGATATCAAGTGAAGAAATATAATGCACGAGAGAAAATTGGAGTTTTATACATGAAACAAAAATTCCAATTAAAAGCAATTGTGACAAAATATAAAAAAATGCAAGTCATTATATTTGTGTAAAAAATATTTCTCTTGGATTCAATTCCAAACTATAAGATTCAAATTACTTCTATAAAGACAAAAAAAACTCAAGTGAATTTGAATCTTATTTCACAATTCTCATCAAAATAGAATTGTAATTCAAGTGGTCTCCAAATTTATTCAAGTAAGATAAAAAAAAGAAGAAATGAATTTCAATAAAAAAAAACTCAAAATCTCTATAGAATAAAGATACAAAAATCTATAAAGTTCGTTCGACTTGATTCATCTAAAGGATACGTGGGCAACCTAATTGTTAATGTTAGGTACAATCACAAACTCACTAAGTTTCTCAATGAGGTCATTCACCTCAAACTTTCCAAACGAGGTCATTCATTTCAAAATTCCGAAACGAGGTCTTTCACCTCAAAATTCCCAACTGAGGTCATTCACCTTAAACCCCCACCTTAAATGGTAACAATTTCAAAGTTAATTCATCTCAAAATTCTCAAAGATACAAAAGTAATGAACTACATTTGACTTGATTCATTTAAATGATACGTAGGCAACTTAGCTGCTAAAGCTAAGTGTAGTCACAAATACCACAAATTCCCAAAGTTCTCAAATATGAAACACAACTCTCAAAATTCTATAAAAGTTCATTCATTTCGAAATTCCTAACTTCCAAAACATCAAATAATTCCATGATATGGTCATTTATCGGAATTTTGTAAATTTCTAAAATTGTCATGGACTCCTAAATGGTCATTCACCTGAATTCTTCCACTTACTTTCTAAAATATCACATTCAGAACTACAAGTGGCTTCATCCCTCAACTGGGGTATGTAGGCAGCTCAGTCAAGCAAATTTATTGAGTTCAACCACAATTCCCAATTCACCCAAATTTTCCCCAAAATTACAGAATTAATTAATCTCATCGTAATTGGAATCAAAATGTGTTCCTTTAAACAAAATGATTGTAATTAATGGATTATTCTTATAATCTTGGATGAGTCGAACTTAAATTAATAAACTCTTATGCTATAAATTCGGCATAGGTGAAATTGTGTTTGACATTAATTTTAATATTTTTAAAATGTGAAATTTTTGTCTAACATGATTTTTGGCACGCCCAATGGGACCCATTCTCCTTTTCATCTCCAATTATATTGAGAATTAACTACTTTGTAATCTTGTGTGTTGTTTTGCAGAAAAACAATGGCACCACAAGTAACTGTGTACTTCTACAAGCTCCCATATGTGCATACCAACCAGGGCAAAAGAGGAAGGATGGCCTTCTTACGATATTTTCCATTGGAGTCCAAATTCAAGAAGACATTTAAAAAGAAATGAAGGTCATGAAAGTCAATCAAACTCTGTAAATCTTGAAAGGAAAAGATGATAAAGGCCTAAAGAAAAGACAAGCTAGATCTCTTAAGAGAAAAGATGCTCAAGTCACAAAGGTTGTTGAAGTACTCCCACCCAAGAATTTGGAGTCTATCCAAGAAAGGTCAACAAACTTTTCTATGGACAATTCTATTAAAGCCACAAAAGTTAAGGAGCAATGCCTAATCCAAATAATGATTTGTTCTATTCTACTCAACCTTGTTGATATCAAGATTTCTACAAAGGAAGAAAACAATGGCACAACTTCAGTAAAACAAGAAACTTTTAAGGATAATATTTCATCACCTTGTATCCCAAAGTTTCTAAAAAAGAACCTAATCAGGCCTTACACACAATGTGCTGGGTCAAAACCAATTGTTTCACCAGCGCCTTTCAAAGGCATGAAAATAGGAGGAAATGAGTCAAACCCTATGAGGAACATCTCATTGTTCCAAGGTAATGTTGCCAAAGGATTTACATCAAAGCCTAAGTCCATAAGAAAAACTACACGTAGTGGGTTTAAGTTTCCAATTTGAATCATTACTCATTGTTTAATTACACAAATGAATGGACTTCGATTAAAAAAGGAAAAAGAAGGTGGGTGCGTCTTAATGGTAAAAATGCCACGAGAACCACCACTTCCATGACTAGGGCATTAAGGAATGACCTAGAACCCTCCAGGAGACAAATGAAATGCTCAAAACTACAACTCACACAACAAACTTCAGCCTATGAGTACCCCAATTTTCCAATAGTTCAATCCAAAGGCTTTGTCAAATGTCCCAGTGGCTTATATAAGGATGTTTCTTCTACAAAAAAAGAGAAGAAATTTTCAAGAAAGTTAATAAAAAGTAACAACATTGAATATGAAAGTAAGTCGGTGTTTGTTATTGGAGCAATGAGTTTAGAAGAGCAACTTCAAGAGTTGCGAAGAAAGTTGGCAGAGAAAGATGCTGAAGTTGAACGCCTTACAACACAACTATCTAAACAAGCTAGTTTAAGTAAGCAAAAGCAGGTGTAAGTGGGGCAAGTATCAACAACTTTTCCAACACAACTTTGTTCAAAATAACATTCAAGTAAGTAGAAGCAAATGGAAGTGGGGCAAGTATCAATAGCTTAGCCAACACAATCTTGTTCAAAAGAACATACACCATCAACACTAGTATCTCATCATGATTTGAAAGCACTAATCATTGACATTATTCGAGAATTTTATGCAACAACAAGCATGCTTATTCTCGGATACCACAAACCATACTCGTCCAATTATGTTCTTGTTCCATATCCCCCAAATTTTATAAAATTACAATTTGATAGGATAAATGAATCTCCCCAATAACATTTGGCATACTTTGTCTCTACTTGTGGTGAATCTGCTCAATCTGACGCATTACTCATAAGACAATTTGTGCAATCTCTTAAAGGGGTAGCTTTCACTTGGTATACACATTTGACAACAGGATCAATAATCATGTGGGACGACATGCAAAAAGCTTTCATGGCTCAATTTGTAAGCTCAATAAGAGAAGCCACTATTAGTGACCTAGCCAAAACTAAGCAAAGAACAGATGAGACTATCAACGAATTTATCGCAACATGGAGAAGTGTTTGACTTCAATGTCTAGAAAAATTGACTGAGCTATCTGCAGTTCAATTATGTAGACAAAATATCATTCTAGAGATAGTTGTTTACTTATGCTCCACAGAACCCAAAACCTTCTATGAACTTGTTTCCAAAGCAAGTGTTGGTGATGGTTTAGTTAAAAGACTTTGTGACATTAAGTCAAATGAGAAACCATCGTATCAGTGGAGTCAAACTCAGTGTACATGGATGTTTACATCACAAAAAACAAAAAATAAATCCAAAACTCTAATCCATGTCCAATATTTATATGCCCAACAAAAAAAATTTGTGAAGAGAAGTAAGAAAAGACTCACATGCGCAAAATACATATGCTATACCATATATGTCTAATTAGAACTAAATATGATGATTATACATATATTCAAACGTGCCATTAAAGCCTAAAAGAGAAAAAAGAAGTTTGAAATATATGAAGTTTATCAACATATTTATATTACATATCAATATATGCATATATGTATGTAAATGGTATACAAAATCTAAAACGCACACTGAGCCCAAACAAAACATAGTGCCAATGCTGAAAGGCTATATATATATATAGTGTAATATCATGTGAAGAAATAGAATGTACGAGAGAAAATTGGAATTTTATACATGGAACAAAAATTCCAATTAAAAGCAAGTGTGACAAAATAAAAACAAAATGCAAGACATTATATTTGTAACGCCCTGGATAACCAAGACCGTTACACTGTGTATTTAAAATAGTGCAGGACTTGCTAATCAAGACATTTAAACGAAAATATAATCCTAAAATCATAAACAAGTTAGGTTTAAAAGATTTTGGTCATAAGCGGATAAATTTCATTAAAATAAACGTTTACTACATGGGATCCCAAAAACAGGGTTTAAAGAACATATTTACAAATTTCCAAAAGTTATGAACAATCGAGACCACTATAATGGCAAAATACACATTTTAGGTTTTCGTCCCTGTACAATCCCTCGACTGTGGTGGCCGAGCAGCTGACAATGTACACCTCGCCCCCAGAGCTCTCCAACTCATGATTGATCCATCATACATTTCCCTTTACCTGTACCACGTAGCACCCGCGACACAAGTCCCAGCAAGAAAACCATAAAATCATAGCACAACAAATAACGATAATAAGTAATTTATAAAACATCACCAAACACTCAGCAGTCTATAGCATTCACATAATCAGTGATAACAGTTGAAAAATCAACAATCTATTATCCAAGTATTCAATATGTCATATTCATCAAATTAACCACAGTAAACATATCATACAATATACAGGGTCGACGCCCTTAGGCTGCACCCTTAGTTAAAGTCACTGTCTTCGGCTCACTTAGGCCGAGCCCAGTGTTCAACCCACTGACTCTGGCTCGCTTAGGTCAAGCTCAGTGATTATTTAAATAACCTCAACTACCAGTGGCTGAGCCGCATCCTTGTGCGCCAATATTAATTACAACACTCTTAGGTCGTTTATCTCATACTTACATGGCATAATCCACCATACAATATTGCATACAAATATAAGGAACTCTTAGTCCACACTTATCCACATAAAAGGGTGCAGTTTTCTTACCTTCAATTTCCGAGCGGAGAAAGTGAAGCGGTTCCGAGCACGATCCTTAGCTCCGAGCCTTGGTGACAAACCTAGTCACAATCCATAAATGGTACTTTTAAATTTCAAAGGACAATCCCGGGACCAAACTCATGCTTTCGGGAC
Organism: Humulus lupulus; assembly: GCF_963169125.1. NCBI lineage: Eukaryota > Viridiplantae > Streptophyta > Magnoliopsida > Rosales > Cannabaceae > Humulus > Humulus lupulus. Next base: position 155,236,389 of record NC_084798.1, on the reverse strand, counting down.
CTCTAATTCCACCAAACGAAGTGGTGAAACCATCCCCCCCTCCAAGCAAAACCCTAAAAAGGGCCTAAAAACCAAGTTCTGGAGGCAGGGTAGCGCTACAACGCTACCTATAGGGTGCTACAAACAGAACCAAAAAGCCCCCCAGAAAAGCAGCCTAGCGCTGTAGCGCTCCCCACCTAGCGCTACAGCGCTGCAACCTGACCTGCAAATTTGTGGGTTTGCTCTTCGAATTTTCCCGAGCCAAAGCTCTAAAAATCTATCCCTCAAGACCTCCAAACCCAAAATTAACCACATAAATCACTATAGCTCATCCAAAACAACACAAAAACATCAAAGCTTAGCTAATATCCTCACTAAACACAGAAATCAAAATTTGAGCTTTGAAGCTCAAGAACCCTAACTAAAAACTAGAAAACTTCTCAGAACATTAAAGAAATCCTTACCTTAGAGAGGGATTCGACCCTAAGTTGCCTCCAATACTATTCCAAGCTTTTACTCCTCAGATTCCCAAGCTTAAGTCCTTAAAACTCCATCCCAAAACCCAAATTCAGAAATAAAACTCAACTAAAACTCAGTAAACTCAAAGGCCTGAAACCTTACCTCCACGACAGCTAATCCTCAACTTCAATCCTCCAATTCTTGAGTTTAGACTCTCAGACTTCCCAGCTGAAGTTTCCTCTGGTTTCCCCTTCCAAGACCCCAACATCCTTCAGCAATTTAAGCCTTCCCTTTCCTTCGATTTCCTTTCAACCCAAGCTTTGTTTATGCATCTATTAGACCCTTAGCTTCATTGTTCATCAAGGAGAGAGTGAGAGAGAGGAATACGTGAAAGAGAAGGAGCAGGGAGGTTCTACTCCTTTTTGTTTTATTCCTACTAAATCTGAGTATATCTCCTTTTGAAAAAGACCAAATTTCCCTCCCACATAACACTTAATCCTTTAGTCATTTGCTCCCAATCCCCGCTAATTCCTCGAGTGTTCCTATCATTTACCAATTAATCTCGTCATCAAATAAACTCCCAATTATTTACCCAAATGTCTAATTCTCGCTGTGACTATCTTGCCAATCCGCTCACCAGGACCGTCTCGAGCCATAAACTACAAATATATCCACATAATAATGTGATCTCGACAATTAATCACATAAAATTACATTTATGCCCTCTATGAGCCAAAATTACAAATATGTCCTTATAAGCAAAACAGAGCCCACATGCATATTTAATACTCATAAACATGCACTTAATCATTTCCTCATAATCATATAGTCATGCATTAAATCATATATTCACATAATACCAATTATGCCCTCCCAGCACACTAATCAAGGCCCTTAAGCCTTATTAGTAATTTTGGGTCGTTATAATATTTGTGTCAAAAATATATTTCTTGGATTCAATTCCAAACTATTAGATTCAAATTACTTCTATAAAGACAAAAAAAATCTCAAGTGAATTTGATTCTTATTTTAGAATTCTCATCAAAATACAATTGTAATTTAAGTGGTCTCCAAATTTATTCAAGTGAGATAAAAAAAGAAGAAATGAGTTTCAATCCAAAACATACAAAAATCTATGTACTACGTTCAATTGATTCCTCTAAAGGATACGTGGGCAACCTAATTGCTAAGGTTAGGTACATTCAAAAATTCACTAAGCTTCTCAATGAGGTCATTCGCCTTAAACTTTCCAAATGAGGTCCTTCATTTCAAAATTCTCAAATGAGGTATTTCACCTCAAAATTCCCAAGTGAGGTCATTCACCTCAAACCCCAACCTCAAATGGTGAAAATTTCAAAGTGAGTTAATTCTCACAAAATTCTCAAAGATACAAAAGTAATGAACTACATTTGACTTGATTCCTTTAAATAATACGTAGGCAACTTAGTTGCTAAAGCTAAGTGTAGTCACAAATACCACAAATTCCCAAAGTTCTCAAATATGAAACACAACTCTCGAAATTCTAAGTTTATTCACTTCGAAATTTTTCATAACTTCCAAAACATTAAATAATTCCATGATATGGTCATCTATCAGAATTTCGTAAATTTCTAAAATTTCCATGGACTGCTAAATGATCATTCACCTGAATTCTTCCACTCACTTTCTAAAATATCACATTCAGAACTACAAGTGCCTAGATCCCTTAACCGGGGTATGTTGGCAACTTAGTCAACAAAATTTATTGAATTCAGCCACAATTCCAAATTCACCCAATTTTTTTCCAAAATTACAGAAGTTATTAATCTCATCGTAATTGGAATCAAAATGTGTTCCTTTATACAAAGGGATTGTAATTAATGAATTATTCTAATCTTGGATCGATCGAATTCAAATTAATATAGTATTATGCTATAAATTCGACATAGGTGAAATTGTGTTTGACATTAATTTTAATATTTTTAAAAATGTGAAATTTTTGTCTAACAATGTTTTTTTTTAAAAAATAAAAAACTTGAAATCATGTCACTGTAACCAGTTGTAGTGAAAAAAAGTTAAAAGTTGTAACTTGTAACCAGTTACACGTTTATCTTTTTGAGAGTTGTAACTGGTTACAAGTCTGTGAATTTGTTTTTTCTTTTAGTTCCATGCTTCTAACATGTTACCACTCTCAAACTAAGAGATGTTGTAATTGATTAATTTTATGTTACCAAATATCAATACTATTCATTCTACAATTCTATTAAAATAATCGAGACTAACAATTGATTTATGTGTTGAATTTAAATGTGAAAGAGTCTTGTTTTTTAAAAAAAAAAAAAGAAAAGAAAACTGGAAATGACGTCATTGTAACCAGTTACAATGAAAAAAGTTACAACTTAGTTACAATGTTTCTCTATTTGAGAGTTGTAATCGGTTACAAGCCTGCAAAATCTTTTGGAAAATTTACATCAGCTGGTATCTTATTTTTTATTTTAATATCAATACTCAAGTGATTTATTTTATTTACAATATTAATGTTTATTTATACCGTATTTAAATTTTATTATACAAGTTTTTGCTTCAAGACTTCAACAAGTTTATATAGCCAACAATATAAAACAAAAGTCTTGCGGTACTGCCAACCTGCCACTATTTTATCTTTTTTTTTTTCTTTTTAATGTTGCTTTCTTTCTCTCATTTTTCCTTAACTTCAAAAATCATTTCCGGCCACACCACTAGTTGGTTGGGTTAAAAAGTGATATTATCGCGACCTACTCTTCAAGGTAGTCTTTTTGATATGTGGGAAGCATATATTTTTTCGCTGTTGCCTGAGAAAATGACTAAAATAAAAAACAACTTTTTAGTTTTTTTTATGTATATATTGCTAACAAAAAAGTAACTAAATTTTAAACTTAAATAAATTTAATATACCAAAATTTGTATTCCTATTTTCCATTTAAAAGATACCATATGGTATTCTAAACAACTTTAAAGATATTTTATAAACATTTCAAGTAACTTTTTTAAAATAGATTTTTTAGAATATTGTTTGGTAACTTTTAAATAGAACATAAGAAGACTCTTTTTGCTAACTCACTAAGTTTGTTGGTTGCTTTAATTTTGTGGCATGCCCAATAATTTAGTCATATATCAAAAGATAATTAATTGATATGCTAAATGATTTTAAAAGCAACGAAAAATATAGCTTTTAAAAGTAACTATATAGTATATTAGATAATATCATTTTCTAAAAAGCTATTCATGGTAACTTGGAATTATATGAGTAAATTTTTATACTATATGATAACTAATTAATTTCCAAAATAGATTTAAAGGTAACGTAAAAGTATCATAAATAAGAAGACATCTAAATTACATGAGTGACTAAAAAAATCTATTAAAAGTTTTCATTTAAAAGTTACCGTGTAGTATACTAAATTAATTTTTATTAATAAACTATATAGTAACTTATTATACTATATAGCAGCTCATTAGTTTCTGAAATAAGCTTCAAGGTTACTAAAATGTATCTTAAATAATAAGATACCATAATATAATATAAAAATAACTAATTTGTATATTAAGATGTTTACAAATAAGTTTTGGAGGTAACAAAAGGTACTGAAATAATATGATCCAAAAATATAGATTTTAATAAAAAAAGGTGACCAATTGGTATTTTATTGATATCATAAGCAACCAAAATATAACTTTTTACAGCCCAAAAAAATAAAAAATTTCAGGAAGCAGGATTTCCAAGTTTATGAAATAAGCTTGAAGGTTACCAAAATGTATCTTAAATAATAAGATACCATAATATAACCTAAAAACAACTAATAGATATATTAAGATGTCTACATATAAGTTTTGGAGGTAACCAAAATGTACTGAAATAATATGATAAAAAAATATAGCTTTTAATAAAAAAAAAAGTGACCAGTTGGTATCTTATCGATATTGTAAGCAACCAAAAGGTAACTTTTTACAACCCAAAAAAGCAAAATATTTTGGGAAGCGGAATTTCCAATTTAAAAAAAAAATCTGATATGTTATGCTAACATGACACTGGTACTTGTGTAAATAATTTGGTTGAAGGTATTTTTGTAAATATTTTGGATTCTAGGTATATAAAAGTAAAATTCTCAAATCTTTTTTTTTTTGGTTCCAGACTTCTAACCCGTTGTTGTGTAAAATTGATAACGCAAGTATACATATCGTTTCAAATAATAAAGTGCACAAGCACGGGTATCGTCCCACGAAGACTGAATTACTAATTACCAACACTTAATTCCAAATCTCTATTTGGCTAACGAAAAATTGTCGAATAAAGAAAGCTAACACATAAACATAAAAACTATGAAACAAAAACAATTAAAAACTATAAACTCTAAACAAATAATGATGAGGACAATTAATTAATGGATGAAAATTTGGGCATTTAATATCGCCGTCTTTCAACTCTCTATTTACTTAATGCAATATTCTCATAAAGATTTTCTTCTAATTGAGAAAGAAAGTTACAAAAGCATTCTATATTCGTGTTAAGATATATAAAACGTGACCTATGTGTGAATTTTCTATGTTTCTATGATAAACTCAACATATAGAAAGCGTTAAGCATGATAACTTATAAGTTAAATAAACCATATTGATACTTTCGTTCAATATCGAAATCTATGTCTAATCAACTATAGAATGTTTGAATCTAACCTTTCAGATTTTGAATCAAATTCATATAAATCATGTAATAGATGGCCAGTAAATTACATGCATTAAGAATAAATTGAAAAGATCTCAAATAAGAAGAAAAAAACATAAAATTGCATAAATTAATAGAAGAGACTCAATTAAAATCCCTAAAACTAGATTTAGTTCATATTCATAATATTCATTTCCATAAAACTAAAAATCAACATGAAATAAGGATAAAAGAAAGAATTAAAGAAAAGAAATACTCTAAAGCGATCCAATGTTCTTCATTAAGCTTCCAACCATCTTCTCCAAGTTCCAACTCTGAAAACCTTGAGTTTTATGATGAAAATTGCATTAAAATACGTAATCTTATATTTTCCCATGTGAATTGACCAAAATGCCCTTCATTAAAAATATGCAGAAAATCCTCATTTCCAGCCACCTAGCATAGACGTGCCCAACAGTAGAGTGATCGCGCAACTTGCTCCAAAACATCAGTTTTGCCAGCATTTTGTCTTTTTTTCGATTTTGATCTCTTTTTCATTGCAAAGCATCCCGAGTCATTCAAAACTTAAAATCAAACGAAAAAAAACGTAAAATTAGAACAAAATAACCATGATTAACTAAAACACTACCTAAAAAGACACACTTAAACGATTCTAAAACTCTTTTAATAAATTCTCCCAAACTTACCCTTTACTCGCCCTCGAGTAAAGAACACAACAATAGACAGACAAAACTAAAAGCCTAAACAACAAACACAACCGAATCAAGCTGACAACAATAATTCAAACCTCAAGCTATGATGACTAACACACTTATATAATCTTCAGGAAAGTCAATTAATAATCCATAATTTTAGTAAAAACATTCTTCCAATTCACTTAATTCCAAACAAAAAATAAAAGATCTCCTAATCAGGATTAATAAATAAAATGTAATTGAATTGATTCATGCTCACCAAATTTTGCATTACAGTCAATCAATCAATTGTTATCCCATAAGCTTGATATACTTACTAATCTCAACTAATGTAGAAAACACATGCTAAAAAATCAATAAGACTTTCATGGCTTATAATTGAATGACTTAGGTAAAAGTAGATGAAAAAGTCATCTGGGCTCAAATATACCATAAGTACACAAACCAAACAAACCAATATTGTATCAACTTGCAAACCCCAAAAACAATCCCAAATTTCTCAATATTTCTTACTTCGAGAGAGAATTCATAAACTAATTTTTTTTTCCTTCAATTTTTTTCTTAATGATACTACACTCCCCCAAACTCATTTCTTTATATTGTAATTTGGAGTGCAGGTCATTTTCAATATATATATGTATAAATATTTTCTTTCTCTCTCAATTTTTCTTCTATTATTAACACAAAATTCCACATATAAATCCTCATTACAAATCATTCCCCAATCACTTTTCATATGCTCATGGTATATCAAAGGGAAGGGAAAACAATAAGGTTTCAAATAAGCTCAAAATAAGTGTCAAACAACGAAAATAATACAAATAGGCTCAAAATTGGGTAACTAGGGATTAAATAATAAAAGTTGGCTTGAGAGGCTCAATCAGTTCAAAGAATTGCCTAAATCATCTTCCTAAGCATGCATCATCTAGAATTTCTTCTCAAAAAGCAAGCAAACAAGTTCTAGGATAAAACCAATTTCAATCTTATTTTTATTTTAAAAATTCAAAAATCATAAATAATATTAAATCACACAAAATTTATAAAAAATCATGACCAAGCTCTCAATTATTTAAGTGGACAAAGTAAAAATGGAAAGAAAAATTCAACCAAGCACACATATTTTTATAGTTTTATTCCCATTCAATTTATACAACACATCATTTAATCATATTGTCATTGGCTAATCATTGTCAACTTGATTAAACTAACACTTTAAACAACCTAGACAAAACACAATTAAAACAACACAAATTAACACAACACACACAACCTAATATATACAATAAATTTCTTCCCCCAAACTTAACCTAAACATTGTACACAATGTTTTAAAGAAAAACTAAGGAAAAGAAACTTACCTGATAACTTGAAGGACTCACGATGAAGGACCCACACCACCATCCCCCTCAGGTGGAGGATAGCCAAAATGTGGTTGCTGTGGAAATTGAGGCAACTCGCTGGTGTCAATTCTGAAATGAGGCGCAAATACCCACTAATACCCATGATGATACTGGGCCATATTAATACTCCACAAGTGATGCTCCTGGAAATTGAGCTCCAAGCTACTCATCCACTCCTCTAAAGAATAAGAAGAAGGAGGACGTCTAGGCCGAGCCTGAGACGATGTACCACCTGCAGAAGCAACACTAGAAGGACCAACTATTTTGGTCTTGTTTATGGCGACAATGTCATAAATCAAAGGAGACAAAAACTCATCAATCTCATGAAATTCAACCCTAGCATTCAAACATAGACTTGTTATCAAACTAGAAAAATATAACCCCACATTTTGAGTGAATATTGCAGAATGAATTTGCGAGGCTATAATCCTACCAATATCAACACACATGCTTGATAAAATAGCATAAATCAATACTGCTTTATTAGGATTTATAGTAGTCACATGACAACTAGGCGTCAGATTCACACAAAGGAAATTCAACCAAATTCGTTATTCTCTAGTCAACAAGTCAAAAGGGAACCCTATTCTAACTATCCCATGAAAAGTCCATTGACACCCAACTAGAGTCAAAATAGAAAAATGTTATCCCAGGTACGCTCCTCACACAAATTATTTTTCAAGTCCTGGTAGTCATCATTATCTTGTGTGGCAACCTAAAGAAATCATTAATTGTCTTCCTATCAAAACAAACATTTCCCCCCTAACTGTAGCTTCCCAAGGATAATCATGTTCATAAGCATTGGCATAGAATTCATGCACAATTAGTATCACAACATGAATGGGTGGGGAACAAAAATACTTCCAGTGATGAGTGTCACTACAAGAAATTCAGCTTTTACCTACTAATTTATTTGTGGGTGAAAATGGTGCATTGGTAGGTAAATCCCTTTACCTACCAATTTTGACCAATAACCTATTGGTAGGTAATAGTTAGTCGAGAAAAGAATTATTACCTACGATTAGTATATTGGTAGGTAAAAATTATGTGGGCCCCACGAAAAATGAGTCAGCGTCATTGACCTAGTGTTTGATGTGGCATCATACATGGCAAGTGTTGTGGCACTCCACGTGGCACATGACATGGCAATTATGTATCCGGAAAGATGACATGTCGAATGACGTGTCTTCTATCGTGGCAGGTGACGTGGCTGATGATGTGGCACGTGACAGTAGCTTATTGGGCCACATGGCAGTGTATTAGGTTCTAACATTTGCCTACATTTAATTATGTGTAGGCAATAATATAATTTATTAGTAGGTATTACATATGGTAGTAACTTATTGAGCCATGTGACAGTGTATTAGGTTTTGACATTTACCTACACTTGAATATGTGTAGGCAATAATATAATTTACTTGTAGGTATTATTAAATTATTATTTTTGAAAATATTTAAAATTAATTATTTATAGATATTAATTAATTTAATTAATTAAAAAATAGACAACTTTTATAAAATAAAATAAACATATATTATAAAATGTTCAAAAAAATAAACATAAAAGATAAAATGTCCATAATAATTTATCTTTAAAGTTTTGAATTAAAAGCATAAAAAAAACTACGAATCATCTTGTTCCTCTAGAATTGAAGGGACGGGAGGATTTCCGACATTTGCATCAGAACATTAGTTTCACGGAGGTGGTGGCATCATATTGTTTTTCCTTAGTATTTCCAAAACAATACTTAGTTGGTCATTTGTAGAATCAAGTCGGTTGTTTGCTTCATCAAGGCGTTGGGCTAGCTCCTCATATGTTGGCTTATTTGATTCAGTTGGATTGCGTTGGGAAGTAGAAGTTGTACTTGAAAAAGATCAACCCCAACCTTTCAAGTGTGCAGAAGAGCGTCCAAGAATACACTCCATAATTTATTTATCAGACATTTCTTCTAGAGTGTGTTTAGCCCTTAACGCCATCATTTTATCCTATATACTCATTTTATTTTCTAATTAGTAATGATAATTATAAAGTTACAAAATTAAAAATTAAAATTTATACTTACATATATTTATGCTAAATCTGGTCCAGTCAATATTCCCCTTTTCTCATCATAATGTTTTAGACGCCAAGTCTCGATTTGGCCAGTGGAAGATGCTAACACCATTCCCCTTATAATGTGATGTCGCGGTGTTGAAACTGATCCATTTCTAGACTCCCACTTTCTCTTTGAACGATTAGCATTATTCTTCAATGACCTTTCTTGAAAAAGAGAATAAGAAAAGTTATTAACACAAATAAAATTGTAATTTCAAGAAAATAAATAATTACCTTAAATTCGTTGAAAAACCAACGATCACAAAACATCTCCCAATCTTGTTGGCGATCATCCTTCAAATTAGGATGTCGTTTCCTCTTTGCCATTTGAACATCTTCTTTTCCTCCAATTTCTTTGAAATATCCTTGTAACTTGAGGAACATGAGACAATTAAAGATAAACTTACTAAATATTCAATAATAAATTTAAGATAATATACAAACTTTTGTGCAATCTGAATATTTATACTTGTCATTCTTCAAAACGTAATACAATATTACATCATTATAGTAAGTTAATACAAATAAAATATCTCCACTTTGATCATCGCAAAGATTTCATAAATTTATATAATATGAATTATTGTGGGTATTTACATGACCTGGTGTACCAGCATATATATGGGCACAAGAAGCCACATAATCGCCAAACATAACAATCATAATAATTTTTAAACATCATAGGCCAAAAAAAATTAAAACAAGACGGATCCAAAAAATATATAAATCAAGACATATAAAAAATAAATATATAAAACAGATCCAAAATAAATATAAAACAAGAGACAGGTAAAAAACATGAGACATATGCCATAAAAACTTCAGAAACTTGGAATATAAAACAGATGCATAATTTGAACATAGCAACCAAGGGAGATAAATTTCCAATTTCATTCCCAACTTTTTTTTTTATAAGAATGTAAGAAATAGCAAAATAAATAACTAAGTACCTAAAAAATTACTAACTGAATAGACAAGGATACAAAATTTATACAAGTATAAATAAATGTTCAAAATTTTATTCAAAAATAATAAACCAGATTTATATACACAAAGTAGGGCAAAAAGTATTTCTCATCAAAATAGGAAAGCATAGGGGAACTCTCTGAGCATAAACAAAACCCCAACACAAATAACCGTTCAAAGACTAAGGACAATTAAAAAAATGAATCAGAATATAACAATGAAAACATAAACCAGATTACAACAATGTTACATAACTAAAAAACTCTAACCAAAATCACAGCTAAATAACAGTGAAACAACTCAGACCCGAAACACAGTAATCATCAAAACAGAATTTTAACAAAGCATAACAATGAAAACATAAACCAGATTACAACAATGACACATAGCTGAAAAACTCTAAACAAAATCACAACTAAATAACAGTGAAACAACTTAGACCCGAAACACAGAAATCATCAAAACAGAATTTTCTCAAAGCATAACAATCACAAAGCCTCAGAAAAAAAAAAAGAATCATCATTAATCTTTCAGATCAGTGGGGATTCAATAAAAAAAATCATAGATTTATACCTCAAAGCCACCAAGCCAATTTGTTCAAAACTCAAAGCCACCAAAAACCAAACTTCCAAAAAATTTACACCCACCAATCCAATGTAAAAGCCACCAGAAAAATCTACAGCCAGGCCAATCCACCCCAAAATAATCACAGCCTCTAAAGAAACCAAAACCAAACCTTAAACGAAAAATTAGAGACATTAATATCAGCAATCACAACACAATATACACAGATTTGAAATAAAAAATTACCCAAACAAAACTGAACAACAATGGGTGAGGCATAAAGATGGAGGCGGCTAAGAACTCAAGACAAATGGTAGCGACCCAGAAGTGAACAACAATGGTGTGAAGGACAATGGTGGTGACTCAGAAATTCAAAGAAATTTGGCAGCGGCTCTGGGATTTGGAGGATGATGGTGGCGGCTTGGAGATTTGAAGAAAAATTGCACCACCTCAAAGAATGAAGCAATCGTACACCACAAAAACTAGTTCGAAATGGGAGAGATATTGAGAGGGAGATCGAAAAAGAGAGCTATCTGGGGAGAGGGGGTCCGAAAATGGGAGTAACCTGTTGAGAGGGAATAAAAAATGGGGATGAGAGGGGAATCGGAAATGGGGAAGAGGGGGGATCAGAATTGGGGAAGACGAGAGCAGAGTAGGGGAGGCGGCTCATGAGAGTTAGATAGGTTAGTGATTTTAGGGTTATTAGAGTTTGGCTTATATAAATATATATTAATTTAACAATAATTAAATTAAATTAAATTTTAATTTATATAATTTTTTTAAATATAATTTTAGTGCCACGTGTCACTTAGTAATACGTCAACTTGTATTACTCACTTGACATGTCACTATATTTCTCACATGTCAGCAACCACGTATTTTTTTTATTTTTTTATAATGCAAAAAACAGAGGGAATCAACAAAATATTTCCCTCCAAACATAATTGTAGGTAAATCTTTTACCTACGAATACTAGTGGTAGGTAATAATAAAATTTATAGCCCTGCCCTTTTTATTGGAGAATCCCTACCAATAGTCACTACGATAATATAATTGTACGTAAAAGAACTCTTTAGCTACCAATAAATATATGTAGGTAAAAAATTAGTAGGTAAAGGCTGAATTTCTTGTAGTGTGTTAATGACGTTGACATACTCTTAAGGGACAATAAACTCTCCCTCAACATTAGTTGTAAACCCCCTCTCCTAAATCAAAATCCTAGACGTTTCTAATCTATACCTACACTTAGCACTATCATTGGTAAATCTAGAAGTAGGCTTATTAATCTCTATATCGGGATCTTGGTGTTCAGGCACTTGTTCTTGCACTTTTTTATTTCTTTTCCTAGAGGGTGCCATCTCACAAAATCAATTCAACAGAATTAATATAACAAAAATTAGCACAATTATCACCAATTATTTTTCAAAAACTCCTCACAATCACCCAACAAGTTTAAATAATATCAAAGATGACCACAAACACAAGAACATGGGCAATTTCAAGTGGATTTGTGAAACCTCAAATTGATGACCTAAAATGCAAATGACTTATCTTACACCATATTTGATAGATTAAATCAATGTCCAATGAAATTCAAGCTTTATATGCTCAATAAACACCCAAGTGAACATCGATTTCAACTTAATTTCATCAATTTATCTCAATGAACAAAAACCCCGATTTCATGCCCTAGAAATTTCACAATGCAATTTTTTCCCAAATTTCAATGAAAGTCAACAAAATAGATGATAAAAATTCACAGACATCACAATAATTTCATCAAGTTCAATCCAATTTTATCATATCATGAAGAATTTCGAACCCCTAAATTCTGGGTCACAAATCCCCCAAAATTTTCCAATGCTCATTCCTTCAACAAATCTCCAAGAAATCTCAATACCCAAGAACAATCAAGCATATAGTCATCAATAGACATTAGAAATCCAAAAATAAAACAACATTATCATCAAGATTATCAAGCATTTCAGATTTCACCTATAAAGCTCAAGAAAAGAAAATTCAAAGAAAAGACTACAATGCATAAATCACATAGAAAATAGAAGGATTAAGATAAATAAAAAAAAATAAAGATTAAATGAGAGTTTGGGAAGAAATTTCATACCAATATGCAGTTGAAGCTCGGATTCAAGGGAGAGATGGAGAGAAAATGGAGAAAAAGAAAAGCAAAGAAATAGAAATTCTGAAAAAAAAAGTAAAACTGAAAAAAAATCGTAAACATGATAGTTTAAAACTCTCTGCTCGCGTTAGTGCGGTTGTGCTATAGTGTAGCGTGATCACGCTACTGTCTTTAGATTTCCGTTTTCAACTTCGTCTGGCATGGTCACGACCCTCTTGGCGCGAACGTGCTACTGAGCTAATCTGGGTTGGGGCTCTGTGGGCGTGGTTGCGGTAATGGCCCATAATTTCCCCTTTTTTCAAACTTTTCCATTTTTTCATGATTTTTTTTTTCACGATTCAAAAACTACAAAAACAATTATGAAACATGAAAAATAAAAACTAAAATCTAAGAAACAAAATTAAAAATAATTGTTCAATGAAATTCAACATTACAAACTAGAACAACAATAAATAAATTAATGGGATGCCTCCCAATGGCACTGTTGTTAATGTCATTTAGCCGGACGCTGAATGTAATGCCCTGGATAACCAAGACCGTTATACTGTGTGTTTAAAATAGTGCAAGACTTGCTGATAAAGTCATTTGAATAAAGATGTGATCCTAAAGTCATAATCAGGTTAGGGTTAAAAGATTTTGGTCATAAACGGATAATTTTCATTAAAATAAATGTTTAGTACATGGGATCCCAAAAACATGGTTTAAAGGACAAATTTACAAATTTCCAAAAGTTACATATAATCAAAGGCCACTCTAAACGCAAAATACACATTTTAGATTTTCTGTCCCTGTATAATCCCTCGGCCGTGGCGGACGAGCAGCTGATAATGTACACCCCGCCCCAGAGCTCTCCAACTCATGGTTGGTCCATCTTACCCTTGCCTTTACTTGCACCACATAGCACCCACGAGCTAAGGCCCATCAAGAAAACCATAACAACATAGCATAATCAAATAATTCACAAGACAAATAACCAGATATTCAGCAGGCCATAGCCACCCTCTATTTAACCCACTGACTCCGGCTCTCTTAGGCCGAGTCCAATGTTCATCTATCTGACCCCAGTTCTCAGTGGCCGAGCCGCGTCCTATGCGTAAATTATCAGCCCTGTCTCTCTTAGGCCATTTAATTCACGCTCACATGACATATCATAATCATCCAACATTTGTATTTAGATATAGGGAATCTCAGTCCCAACACAGCCACACAATGGTGCAGTTTTCTCACCTTTAATTCCGAGTGGAGAAAATGTAATGGTTCCGAGCACGATCCTCAGCCCTGAGCCTTGGCGATAAACCTAGTCACAAAGGCAAATTGTATCCATCAACTTCCAATCCAAATAAATACTTAGGAGATAAAAACCAGCCTCTAGGACCTTAATTTCTACTAAACCAGGTAGTAGAAATTTTTCCGAGCGCCTAGGTTTGAACCCCTGAGCCTTACCAATTCTAGAAAAATTCTAAGGCTAAAATCCCTAGGCGGGTCGCGACTTGGCTTAGAGGGTCGTGACTTGCCCCCAAGTGAGAGACCAAGACCCAAGCCAAAAATGGGAGGCGGGCCGTGACTTAGCCTAGTGGGTCATGGCGCCCCCCCTTCGAAACAGAAAATCTGGGTTTTTCACATGCATCTCCCAGCCAAGAGCACCATGAGTAACCCATAATTTTTCCCCAACAAATCTCCTCCATTCAACACCAAACCAGCTACGAATTCAAGATTAAATCTCATATTTTTAATCACCAAAACCTTAGCAACAATATCAAAATCATTACCCCAATTCTTCAGCTATTACCCAACCTAAGTTCTACCCCAACAATCAAATTCTTTAATAGATGCAGCGACTAAAGCTTACCTCAATTTACAGCTCAATTCTCCAATATCCTAGTTGAATCCCCTGGGTTGTTGCTTCAATTCTTCAAAGCTTTCCCCTCAAAGTTTCTCTAAATTTTTCCTCAGCTTGAATCAACTAAAAATTAGCTTGAATTCCCAGTTGAACACCTCCAACTCCTTCAAAGAATCCAGCTCAAAGCTTGGGTTTCACCCCTTTCTTTCCTTCCCTCCTTTTAGCTTCAGAGCAAAATTTGAGAAAGAGAGAGAGAGTAAAGAAATCGAGAGAGAGAGAATGAGCAGGAGGTTCTACTTCCTTTTGTTTTGTTCCAATTGATTTGAGTATATCTTTTTTATGAAATGACTAATTTTCCCTCCCATATAATACTCAATCCTTTAATTAACCTAAGGGTAAAATAGTCATTTTGCTCCAAATTCTCGCTAATTCCTCGAGTGTTCCTAATATTTACCAATTAAATCCCGTCTTCCAATTAATTACTAACTATTTATTTAATATCTAATAATTCCCAAGATATCCTCCAAATTCCCAAAAATACCCCAGGCTCCCCCGAACCGGGTATTAATCCCCGCTGTGACTATTTTGCCAATCCACTCACTAGGACCGTCTCGAGCCATATGCTGCAAATATATCCACATAATAATGTGGTATAAACAATTTATCACATATAATCACATTATGCCCTCAATGGGCCAAAATTACAAATATGCCCTTAAAAGCTAAATAGGGTCCACATGCATATTCAATACTCATAAACATGCATTTCACATATCCATATAATCATATAATCATACATGCTATAAAATCATGCATCTAAACATTTAAATCACATATATACCAACTATGCCCTCCCGGCACGCTAATCAAGGCCCTCAAGCCTTATTAGTAAATTTTGGGTCGTTACACCTATCCCCGCCTATTGAGAATTTCATCCTCGAAATTTACCTGAATAACTCGGGGTACTGATCCCGCATCGCTGATTCAAGCTCCCAGGTCGCTTCCTCGACCTTGCTATTCCTCCATAACACTTTAACTAGAGGAATCGTCTTATTCCGTAGAACCATATCTTTCTTGTCTAAGACCTGAACTGGTCATGATAAATCTGTCTGCAGTTCCTGTTGGGGTTTTATGTCCTAATTAAAACCCAAATTCTTTGTAATCTCATTTTATTATCAATAAAAGAATAGAAATCATTTATTGACTTGGTCAATCACTTTGCTCACATGTTTTATTTTCATGATAATTTGTTTAATATAAACTTCTATAAAATCCCTAGCATATAGCTAATCGTATTTATAGTGATGCAATCACAGTGGAATATAAATGATTATATGTTCAAAATAAGTTAGTCCTAAGATTAGTCAGTACATAGGATTTACACTGACTTTCCAATCTATGATATGATCTACTTACACATTGTGGTATTATGTTCTTTCCAGAACATTAGCAAAGTAGATAAGATCGGATGTATTTGTTACATCGGACTGGACCGATATTGACAGTTGATAAGATAAGTAAACATACCGTTATTATCTATTCTAGTCATATCATATAGTAGACCATAGGTCAACTCAATCTCAATTCTTTGTGGTTAGTATTCTAACTGATTATATTATTTGAGTTCTTTGACTTGTTCGTTACCAGCCTACCCTACGGACTAGCCCATACTTACATCTTGGGAACTCAGTAGTATAATTTAGTGGGAGTGTTAATCATAGATATGAACATCTATAGCTTCTGATGAAGAAGTGAAACGATAGTTTCCTTTTAGTTTGGTTCAAGGTGTTAAATGATAGAGATCTCATTTCAGTAATTAAATTAGTTTACTAAAATATCATTTACAAGGAACTAAGTGTTTTGAGGATAAAATACAATAAGGGGTAAAACGGTATTTTAGTCCCATATCATTGTAGACCGTCTATAGAGGATTGAGTGACAATTATGGTTGTAACAATGGATAATTAATAACATATCTATATTTGTTATAGAGCGTTCTATGAATTCAAGAGTGCAATTCTGAGTCTATAGTTGAATAACGAGTAATTAATAAGTTAGTAAATTTATTTGTTAGATTTATGATAACTTATTGGAGCTTGATTTCATAGGCCCATGGTCCCCATTGTACCTTGGATAAAATCATCTAGATAGTCTCAATTAATTTATTTAATTATCAATTAGAATTATCAAAGTTGACCATGTCAATTTTGGATAGTTTCACAGAGTTATGTAATTTTGAGAAGAAAAGATAAATTAGGGCAGGTAATTAGGGAAGATTTATTAATTAAGATAAATTGGTATATAAATTAATAAATAAGTTTAAATCTAGGTTCAAATTATAAATAATTAATTTGATAAATGATTTAAATAAATATTTAATTAATTAAATCAATAGAAAATAATACATGCCTTGATTTTAAGTCCAACGGGGTTATAATCAAATGAAATATTTCACGGGCCTAAAGCCCATGATAATTTCGACCTAGGGCTTCAAATTGACTATCATTTTATTGATTTTTTAATTAAATTAAATGACCTAATTGAGTATATAAAAGGAGTGCTTAGAGAGAAGTCAAAATACAAGTTCTGAGAAGTTCATAAATTCAGAAGTCAGATTTTCTGATAGGTTTTAGATTATCTCTAAACACAAGTCCTTTTCCAAGACTCTTTGTTATTTTATCTTCTTCTCTCTGTATCATCTCATGTGTTGAGAATTTCCCACTATATTCTAGGTGATTCTAAAGATACTTTGGATGACTGTGAAGAAAATAGAAGATCAGTTCAGTTTGTTGTTAATACTCTGCGATAGAAAGGATACAAGGGTTAGAGAAACTGAATAAATGACTTATTCATTCCTCTGAGTATACTGTAAGTATTCTTATCATTGTTTCTCTTTGACTTCAATTTTAGAAACATGTTCGAGGTTATCTCATATTAATTTGTTTAATATTAGATCTACATGAAAATAAATAAAGATCCTATATAAAGTTTCCCAACAACTGGCCTCAGAGCCTTTGGTAATCTTTATTTTCATGCATGAACATGTTTAAAATTGGATTATTTGATGTGTCTGAATAATTGGATGGTTTTTCATGTTTTTATGAAGCATATTGATTTTATGTGAATATTAGCAATTTTTATGTTATTTTGTAGTGTTTTCTATGCTATTAATTTTATATATGCTTTATTTTGACAAAACATGTTAAAAATTCATTTGAAAATGGTTATGGTTTGAAAAATTGCTCAAATTTTTTTTTGAATTTTTTTTCTTCTAGCTGCCACATGCGCGCGCACCAGTGTGCGCCTTGTGCGCACGCCCGCGCACACCAGCCACCAGCACGATGAACAGTACCGGGTATTGTTCATCTATTTTTTTTTAATTTAAAGAAATTAAAAATGTGAAAATTAATTATTTATAATCAAAGCCAAAAATATCAGATTTGTTTTTGTATTTAAAAATATTTTTTAAAATAAGATATTTTTGTTAAATGAGATTGAAATAATTATATATTTTCTACAAAGATTCAAATTCAAATTTAAAAATAGACTAACAACTTAATTTTAAATCTTTTAATATATTAAAATATTAGAATTAAGTTATCACATATTTAAGATATTTTCTTTTAAATTCTTGATATTTTTATTAAATCTTTATTTGAAAATATAAATATCTGTTTATTCTATAGTTTTTATTATTTAAATTATTTGAAATTTGAATATTGTTAGTTAGATATTTTTATGGATATTTGAATTTGATTAATTGTTTTGAGATATTTTATGATTGTTATAACTATTAATATTTTTTTAAATGGTTAAAATATTAGCTAATAATTGTAACAACACAAGATATTTTTTGAAAAACAGTTAAGATATTGATTTTAAAATTTAAAATTGGTTAAATTTTGAAAAATATCATTTTTTTCCAACCAATTAATAATTTTTTTAATAAATGATATTTGAATTAACTTTGGTTAATTGTTGATAAATCCTATTTAAATTAAATTAATAATTTTCAAATTAATCTAAATCAAGTTGATTGTTGATAAATGAAATTTAAATTAACTTTTGTTAATTGTTGATAAATTTAATTTAAATTGACTTATTTTTGTAAAAAATTAATTAATTTGAATTTTTTGATAAATTCTAGAAAATTAAGTGTGGTATTTTTGAAAATGAAATAAATTGTGGTATTTTTGCATAAATTCATAGAATTGCTCATATAGGCTCATCCAATTATACCATGCCTGTTTGCACCATATGGTATTTTTGCAATTGAGCTTAGATGCATATAGTGGCCCATATGTTTGTTAGATATATGGATTTTGCCAAATAAAATATTCATAAAATGATAGGTTTTATTTGGGCTCATTAGAAAATGTAGAGTTTAAATTCCTCTCTTGTGGGTGATTCCACTTGTGAATGCCAATTTGCTTTGCATGACTGTAGAGTCCAAGAACATTACTTAGCTAAGTTAGATAGTAGTATTATAGTAATTATAGTATTATCTTTATGACTGTGGATTTTTGGTTCAGACCGGGATTTATTTGGACACTCATAGTAGTACTTGTAGATTTTCTAAGTTTAACCTATAATGTAGGAATATTAATTTTAACCTAAGGTTTGATTAATATGAGTGATATTGAGGATAATATTTATTATACTATAAGGTTTAGATAAGAACCAATAGGATTTTAGCACATGTTATGTATGGGTTATTAATTGTTGATGGTGAAATCTCGTCAACGAAATTAGATCGGAAAACTCAAAGGTAAGTCAAGTGATGTTTATATAAGAACTAAGAATAAACTTTAAGGAAAAGTAAACACAGATCAACAATGGAGCAAGCCTTGGTATATTTCTCAATAGCCTCTGCATACAATGAATTTTCCAACCCCCTTCTCTGTGGAAGTGGGGTTCATTTTATAGTAGGCTCTAATGGCCCTGGGTACATGGTGGTCCAGGGGACCAGATGGTACACAAGTACACTAACAGGAGAGTGGTTCCAGGGGTAGTGGTGTCGGCTCTGGTACAAGGTCAGAGATCATGGGAGCACCTCACCTCCTATACCTGGTCATGCCTCCACTACCTGCCTGGTACGGGTGTCAGAGGAGTGGCTGGTGAGGACAACAGATGGTACTTTGTTCGTACCTCCACTACTTATCTGACGTGGGTACTATGTCCGTACTCTAACTCCTTTCAGTTCGTCAGTGGACTCCGTACCTCATGAGATCAATGCCATGTGACTCTCATTTGCAAGGCATAGATGCGAGGTGGTAATGACCCATGCACTGGTCGTGCCTTGCAAGGCTCCTAGTGGCGAAGGGCCTAGCTATACTTGTCTCCTTGCGGCATGGATCCAAACTAGTGACGTGATGGTGCAACGGCCTCCCGAGAAGATGGTGGCCTACGGGCCTCGCTGGGGGCGCACGCGCATGAGAGCCTCGCTGGGGGCGCGCGCGCATGAGGGCTTCGCTGGGGGCGCGCGCATGGAGGGCCTCACTGGTGGTGCGTGCCTGATGGCCTCGCTAGGGGGTGCGCGCGCATGAGGGCCTCGCTGGTGGCGCGTGCCTGATGGCCTCGCTAGGGGGCGCGCACGCAGGAGGGCCTCGCTGGGGGCGCACGCATGAGGGCCTCGCTGGTGGCGCGTGCCCGATGGCCTCGCTAGGGGGTGCATGCCTGATGGCCCGAGGACCCAATGAGAGTGTAGGCGTATGGGGGTCTAAGTGCGTTCTTTGGGTCTTTTATAAGCGTGGAATATTGAGCATCCACAGGTGTATGTCCCGGGCGTCTTTGGCAGCGTTTACGCGTATGAGTGCTTCTTGACCCGTGAGCATGTCAGCCTTGCGCGGGCACATCGGACCTCACTATGTGAGGGCCTTGTGCACCTATCCTCTTGCAGTATTCATTGTGGCCCCTTAGCTTAGCAGGGCCAAACCTTGTGGCTCATAATGTGTTGTTTCTCAAGAGATGATCTCCTGTATTCAACAAGGCCTACAGGCTCGAGCCCAATAGCATGAATAAGTGACCTTTATCCCTATGTTCCAACCAGGGACTAAAGAGTTTTTATTTGGTGGATTTTTGGCATCCACATTAATGATTAAGTATTTTGAGGATTAAATTTATTAAGGGTAAAGTTTGAATGCTCTAAGGTCTGTCAGCAGCTTTGAAAACGTTTAAGGGCTTAGTCAAGGCTGTTTACTCAATTCAAATTAAGCTAAAAATGTGTAATTTCGTGTTTAAATAATCAGCGTATGCCGATATATCGCAGGTATAGGGGGCGATATATCGCAGCACGAAGATACGAAAAATACGAAATGATGCACGACTGCCTCGGGCATACTGGCCCAGGCGATATATCGCCCCTCTCAGCATAATTTGAATGTTTTTGAATTTGTTTTCCATTCAAACCTTCAACCTCTTGATAAGTCCAGCATCTTTTTGAACGAGTCTTCAGCCTCTGCTGAACGATAATTCAAATTATTTTCACTTAAAAAGCCATTATTTTTATTCAAGTTAAATGAAGATCTCTTCATTCCTAAACTCTATAAATAGGACCTAGTACCCAGCCATTATTCATCTTTTACTCTAAGTTCAGAGGCTGCAAGTTGCTAGGTGAGTATGAGAGTGTAAACACTTGGGTTGGGAATCATAAGCTTGATCATCATAAGCTTATCAAAACACTTGGGAAGTAAGATTTTATAGCATTTCGGTTCAAGGTTTAGATCGGTCTTATAAGTCTTCAAGGTATCCCAAACTTTAGTTCGTTTCTGTACTTTTTCTTTAAAAGTTCTCATAGTCTTCTACTCATTCTAACCTTATTCTTATTTTGGTTAGGAAATCTAAGTTCTTGAGCAAAAGGTTTTGGAGTGTTCCAAAGTCCCAACTCTGTCCTCATATCCCGGTAATTTTGGTAAGGAAAATAGGATAGAATTATATGTTATATGCTTTTTATATGTTATCTTATGTTTTTATGTTATGAAATATGTTATGTTATGTTATGTTATGTATGTTTGTAGGCTTGGGCATATGACCCATATGACTAACAAGCCCCAAATGGATTATGGGCATATGACCTGCTTAGCTAGTAGGATCCCACTAATCTAATGGGCATATGACTTGTTTAGTCTATGGGACCCCAAGTAATAATGGCCATTATAGTATGTGTATGATATAAGTGTTATGTTATGTTTTTATGTTTCTTATCAAATTTATGTATATGAACTATGTGTTAGATTTTCCTTGCTGGGCATTACGCTCATTCCTTTTTGTTTATATGTGCAGGAAAATAGTCTTAGTGGCGGGAAAGGTTCTTGGAATCTTGGAGAATGTGTATTGAGGCGGAATGGATTCAAGAGCCGAGCGTTACGATTTGAGGATGTAGTTTTGTTTTTTTTATATGTATTTTTCCGCACTTGTTATGTAATCCCTTTTTATTTTAAATTATGTTTTGTTTTGTTTTCAAAACAATGGGATCCCATATCCTAACCTAAATTTTATGTAAGTTTAACTCTTATTTTTACAAGTTTCTTAATAAAGTTATGGTATTTTCACTTGTAAGTTTTATTAAGGATTAGTATGTATAGTTTTCGTTAATGGTCCAAAAGTCTAGAGTAGTTGGGTAATTACAATGACTATAGTGGACATAATCAATTAATAAAACAAATGTTTAAATTTCTTTCTTTTGGACCTTGTATGGAAGATAAGGGGCCTTTGTAGTGGGAACGACATACTGGACCCAACCCTCCTCCATATAGGCCCAATTGTTAAGGCCCATTTACCTGAGTTGGACTTAATTGTATAGGTTCATTATATTAGTTAAACCTACATATTGATTAGCAACAAATTAATTCTAAATTAATTGAATTTGTTTCAATGTGACACTTTAGAATTAATAGGAAATTATAGGACTTTGGTTTTAAAAATTCTAATCTTACAATTTTTTGGAGAACCCGTCATTAATTTTAAAAAAATAATAAAAAAATATTTTTTAATTTAATAATGAGCTTATTTTAAGAATTATATTTGATCTCCACCATTGGTTTAACATAATCAATAACTTAATGGGGCCTCAATGCGCTTTGATTCGTCCCCCTACGGAAGGTGTTCATTAGCAATTTTGACAATGTTAGATTTCGAAAGATAGATAATTATATGTCAAATTCTACTAGACTCACCCCTGCGGTGACTACTTGGACTAAATCTATGATTATCGAAACCGTGGGTCTAGCTCATAAAATAAGAGATTTTGTTTTCTTATTTTGATCGAATAGTAGGTTGTTAATAGTGGTGTCCATTATTAAATGAGTTTACAACTCTATTTAACTGGTAATATTTTTGACTCTCACCAACCGGGACAAGGATATCATAGATTAGTTAAAAACCTAAAGAAATAGAGATATGATTGTTTTTGATATTTTTTCTCATATCTTACATATTTTTGGTATATGTTGTGCTATTTCTTGAAATTTGTGTGAATAGAAGTTTTATTGAGAAAATGTGGTTGATTTCTATTTTATTGATAATTTGTAGTTTTAACTTAAGTAGTGTTTGTGTCTACC
Source organism: Humulus lupulus (assembly GCF_963169125.1). Lineage (NCBI taxonomy): Eukaryota > Viridiplantae > Streptophyta > Magnoliopsida > Rosales > Cannabaceae > Humulus > Humulus lupulus. Next base: position 155,213,015 of record NC_084798.1, on the reverse strand, counting down.
CCCATCCTTTCTCAACTTTCGATGGAGAAACTCACTGGGGAAAGCTTCCTTAATTGGAAGCAGAATATCAACATAGAGTTGATTGGTGACAACTCTGAATTCGTCATGATTGAGGAATCCCCAGAATGAGCACTGTGTCCACACGTTAGTGATGGCACCGTCAATGCTCATTATGGCACCATAAATGCTTGGATAGCACAATCTCTGCACGTTCGTGAAGGCACCGTAAATTCTCGGATGGCACTGTGTCTGCACGTTCGTGATCAACTCAACTATGGTCTAACGCAGCTCATGAACGAGCATCAGACTTTCGAGTCTATCATGGGTGGACCTAGTAAGGAAGGAGAAAATAAGACTACTGTTGTTGCTGCTGATCAAGCTAAGGCTGAAGCTAACTGAGCTTTGTCTTCAAAAGTTGGAAACAAGAGAAAACATGGACAAAACAACAACCCCAAGCCTGCAAAGACGAGTGCACATACGCCTAAGAGGAAGAATAAGAAAAATAAGAAAGGTAAAGATAAGTGCGTTCACTGCAAAGAGAAGGGGAATTGGAAATGAGATTGCCCTAAGTTTCTAGGAGCGAAAAACAAAGGTAATGATTATAGTTCATTTATCTTAGAAACATGTGTTCTAGAGAATGATAAATCTGTTTGGATTATTGATTCTGGATCCACCAACAATGTTTGCAAATCTTTACAACTTCTTGAATCATGGGAGGAAATGGACGAAGGTGGCTTAGAGCTTAGAGTTGGGAATAGAGCATTCGTTGCAGTCCAAGTTAGAGGAATAGCTCGTCTGAAGTTCGGAAATAAATACTTAATTTTAAAATATGTATTTTTTATTCCGGATTTTAGTAGAAATTTAATTTTAGTTTCCATGTTGCAATTAAAACAATTTGTTATGACTTTCACAAGTTCTAATATATCTATTTCTTTCAATGGATCACAATTATGTATTGCATGTTTGGAAAACTGGCTTTATATTCTGTGACCTAACGAACCCTTCACTCTTAACAATGATTTATTCAAAGTAGCTTAACCTAGGACCAATAAACATCAAAAGACCAATAACGATAATATGACGTATTTATGACACTTGAGACTAGGTCACATTGAGTATGATAGGATTCAAAGACTTACAAAGGACGGACCTTTGAGGGAACTCACCTTAGGTGAATTACCTGTCTGTGAATCTTGTCTAGAAGGCAAATTGACCAAGCGTCCATTCTCTGAAAAGGGTGATAGGGCTAAGGAACCACTTGGTCTTGTGCATTCAGATGTTTGTGGACCTTTGAATATACAAGCCAGGGGTGGTTTTGAGTATTTCATCACTTTCATTGACGATTACTCTAGATACTCATGTCTTTACCTAATGCATAGGAAATCAGAAACATTTTCAAAGTTTACGGAATTCTTAGCTATGGCTCAGAACAAATTAGGAAAAACGTTAAAGATCTTGCGATATAATAAAGATGGAGAATATTTGGATATGCAGTTCCAAGAACATTTAACCAAACTTGGGATTTTATCACAACTTACTGCCCCACGTATACTCCGCAACAAAATGGTGTAGTGGAACGCCATAACAGAACCTTATTGGAAATGGTTAGATGCATGCTTAGTTACTCAACTCTACCAACTTCGTTCTGGGAACATGCAATTGAAACCACAAATGACATTCTCAATGTCGTGCCATCTAAATCAATCCCCAAAACACCTTTAGAACGTTGGAATGGTCGTGAACCTAGTTTATGCCATTATAGAATCTTGGGGTGTCCCGCTCACGTCTTGAGGAAAAAGGAAGGAAAGCTAGAACCACGAACTGAAGTTTGCATGTTTGTTGGCTATCCTAAAGGTACTCGGGGTGGACTTTTCTACAGTCATTCAGAAAAGAAAGTGTTTACTTCTACGAATGCTACTTTCCTAGATAATGACTATGCCCAAAATTTCAAACCTCGCAGCAAAGTAGTTTTAGAGGAAATGGTTAAAGATTTGACTCCAACCAATGTTCCATCGTCATCAACGCGAGTTGAAGATGAACTTTCCACTCTTCATGTCCAACCGACGCAAGTCAATTTAAATGAAGAAAGTACCATTGTTCCTGAGCAAACAATCACGGAGCCTCGTCGTAGTGGGAGGGTTTCTAGGAACCCAGTTCGCTATGGTTTGGATGGTGAAACCAATATGGTTGTTGGTGACACTAGTAATGATGATCCCTTGTCTTTCAAACAGGCAATGGCTAGCCCTGAAAAGGAACTATGACTCGAAGCCATGAAAAAAGAAATGGGGTCCATGTACTCAAATTCTGTCTGGGATCTTGTGGAAGCACCTAGTGACTTTAGGGCCATTGGGTGTAAGTGGATCTACAAGAAGAAACAAGGTGTTGATGGAAATATTGAGATTTATAAAGCTCGATTCGTGGCAAAGGGTTATACCCAAAGAGAAGGCGTGGACTATGAGGAAACTTTTAGTCTGGTAGCAATGCTCAAGTCCATTCGCATCCTCCTATCCATAGTAGCCGCTCTCGACTATGAGATCTGGAAAATGGACGTCAAGACAACTTTTCTTAGTGGAAATCTTGAAGAAGTTATTTATATGGATCAACCAGAAGGATTTAAAGTAGCTATACAAGAATGAAAAGTTTTCAAGTTGAATAGGTCCATTTATGGACTTAAGCAAGCTTCTCGTTCCTGGAATCTTAGGTTTGATGAAATAATCAAAACCTATGGATTTGAACAAAATATTGACGAGCCCTGTGTTTACCAACTGAAGGAAAATCAAATAGTGGTATTCCTGGTTCGTTATGTAGATGATATCTTACTCATTGGAAACAATGTTAAGAAATTATTAGATGTGAAGAATTGGCTGAGCACTCAATTCTAGATGAAGGATTTGGGTGAAGCAAGTTATGTTCTACGTATCCAGATTATCAGGGATAGAAAGAATAGACTCTTAGCTCTATCTCAGCTTACATTGATAAAGTGCTTGAACGTTTCTCAATGACAATATCCAAGAAAGGGAATCTACCGTCCCGCCATGGAATTCATCTTTCAAAGAAGCAGTCTCCCCAGACTCCTGAAGAAGAAAATGCAATGAGAAAAGATCCTTATGCATCTGCAGTTAGAAGTCTGATGTATGCCATGTTGTGTACTAGACTAGATATCTTCTATACAGTGGGAGTAGTGAGCAGGTATCAGTCAAACCCAGGACTGGAAAATTGAATAGCAGTTAAGCATATCTTGAAGTATTTAAGGCGGACTAGGGATTATATGTTAGTCTACAAGGGTGGTGTTCTGAACCCTGTAGGCTACACCGATTCAGATTTTCAGACTGATGTCGATGATAGGAAGTCTACTTCTAGAATGGTGTTTACTCTTGGGAGTGGAGCTGTGATTTGGAGAAGCATAAAGCAGTCTACAATCTTAGATTCCACCATGGAGGCTGAGTACATAGTCGCGTCAGAAGCAGCTAAGGAAATAGTCTGGCTAAAGAAGTTCTATTCGGATCTTGGTGTTATTCCAGAAATGGATAAACCGCTTGTGTTATTTTGTGACAATACAAGAGCGATAGCCAACTCGAAAGAACCTCGTAGTCACAAGAGGAGTAAGCATATAGAAATGAAGTATCACATTATTCGAGAATATGTGGCCAGGGGAGATGTGAAGGTTATGAAGATTGCAACCGAAGACAATCTTGGTGATCCGTTTACAAAGACACTACCAAAAGCTACATTTGATAAGAATATCAAGGAAATAGGATTAGTAGAATTAAGGCATTAGTTTCAATTAGTGCAAGTGGGAGTTTGTTGGGGTTTTATGCCATAATTAAAACCAAAATTCTTTGTAATCTCATTTTATTATCAATAAAAGAATAGAAATCATTTTTTGACTTGGTCAATCACTTTGCTCACATGTTTTATTTTTATGATTATTTGTTTAATATAAACTTCTATTAAATCCCGAGCATATAGCTAATCATATTTATAGTGATGTAATCACAGTGTAATATAAATGATTATATGTTCAAAATAAGTTAGTCCTAAGATTAGTCAGTCCAAGAAAGTCCACGCGACTAGTCGATAGGTCTGGGGCTAGAGATGATGATCAGGGCCAGACCCCTCCGCCAATCCCTGAGAACTGGTAGCAGTTAATGGCAGACATGCAGGCTCGGCTACAGAGCCAAGATGAAAAAATTCGAATTCTGCGGCAGCAGGCTCCGTCTGGGAGTGTTGCCCCTATTGTGCCACCTGCAGTGGTACCTGTAGTGCAGCCAGCTGAGGTTGGTGGTAAGTGGGAACCGTTGTATGAGCGGTTCAGGAAGCAACAACCCCCGATCTTTGAGGGAGGACCAGATCCACTGAAGGCTGAGCAGTGGATGACCATGATTACTACCATTCTTGATTTTATGAGGGTAGAGGGGCAGGACAGAGTGGCATGTGCCACATATATGTTAAGAGAGGATGCCCGAATCTGGTGGGAGGTGGCATCACAGACCAGGGATGTTATCGCTTTAACTTGGGAAGGATTTAAGGATCTATTCAGTCAGAAGTATTATAATGTTTCCATCAGGGCAGCGAAGATAAATGAGTTCGTGGGGTTAGTTCAGGGCAGCATGACAGTTACAGAGTATGCCCTAAAGTTTGACAGACTTGCGAAATTTTCACTAGATCTTGTGCCTACTGATATAGCTAGGCAGGACAGATTCATTAGAGGGCTTAATGCTATGATAGCCCGAGATGTGAGAATTACCACAGTTCCTAGAGGGACAACTTATGCCCAGGCTGTAGAAAAGGCTCTTACTGCTGAGGAAGCGGAGAATAAGATATGGAGAGAGAGTGCTGTGAGGAGGGAGGCCCGCAGGGCGGTGCTTCCACATTCTAGTTCAGGAAGGGGCGGAGGCCCCAGTGATCTGAAGAGAAAGACTCCTAATGCTTTGATCCTTCCTGGTCCTGATAAGAGAGGTCAGGGTACTCAGGGAGGCCGTCAGGGAGGCGGTGATACATGGAGGACTTATCCTGAGTGCATGAGGTGTAAGAGATGCCATCCGGGCGAGTGTCAGGCTAAGGCCTGTTATGTGTGTGGGGTGGTGGGACACCTCAGGAAAGACTGTTTGACAGTGAAGAAGGGAGTTACAGGGAAGGTGGACAGCTTGACTCTAGCTCGAGTGTTCACCCTGACGCAGGCAGAGGCCGAGGCTAGTCCCTCGGTAGTGATAGGTCAACTTTCTAGCGTTGACACTTATTTTACTGTTTTGATTGACTCTGGTGCTACACACTCATTTGTTTCTAGTAAGGTGATGGATAGACTATGTAGACCTAGTGAGTATTGCGTTTCAGGGTTTGGAACTATTTTGCCTACAGGGGAGCTGGTAGTATCTAGGAGGTGGATTAGAGCACTGCCGGTGATAGTTGATGGTAGGGAGTTATCTGTAGATTTGATTGAGTTGAGTATGGAGGATTTTGATATGATTTTAGGAATGGATTGGTTGGTCAGATATGGAGCTGCCATTGACTGGAGGAAGAAGATGGTAACTTTTGAGCCAGAGGGCGAGGATCCCTTTGTTTTTGTGGGAGCGGTGCATGGACCCCGCGTACCTAGGATATCGGCATTGAGAGCCAGAGACTTGTTACAGGGTGGATGCATAGGCTTTCTGGCTAGTGTGGTGGATACCACCAGAGTTTCACCAGTAGGACCAGAGGAGACCAGATTGGTTTGCGAGTTCCTGGATGTGTTTCCTGAGGATTTGCCTGGGTTGCCGCTGCGTAGAGAGATTCAGTTTGTTATTGAGTTGGCACCGGGGACAGAGCCAGTGTCGAGGGCACCATATAGGATGGCACCGGCGGAATTGAAAGAATTGAAGATACAGTTGCAGGAGCTTCTGGATTTGGGGTTTATCAGGCCTAGTTACTCGCCGTGGGGTGCTCCAGTCTTATTTGTGAAGAAGAAGGACGGGACTTTGAGAATGTGCATAGACTATCGGGAATTGAACAAGTTGATTATCAAGAATAAGTATCCCCTACCATGGATTGATGACTTGTTCGACCAACTGCAGGGTAAGACGGTGTTCTCAAAATTGATCTTCGATCTGGTTATCACCAGTTGAGGATCAAGGATGAGGACATGCCTAAGACAACCTTCCGAACGCGATATGGACACTATGAGTTTCTGGTCATGTCGTTTGGTTTGACCAATGCCCCAGCAGCCTTTATGGATCTAATGAACAGGGTGTTCAAGGATTTCCTGGATCAGTTCGTTATTGTCTTCATCGACGACATCTTAGTGTATTCCAGTTCAGAGACAGAGCACGAGCTTCATCTTCGACAAGTTCTTCAGAGGTTAAGGGAGCATCAGTTGTACGCCAATTTTAAGAAATGTGAATTTTGGTTACCAGAAGTGACATTCCTTGGACATATCGTGGGTACAGATGGGAATAAGGTGGATCCATCTAAGGTGGAGGCGGTTAGGGATTGGCCGAGGCCAAGGAACGCCTCGGAGGTGCGGAGTTTTCTTGGTTTGGAAGGTTACTACAGATGGTTTGTAGAGGGCTTCTTGAAGATAGCGGCACCGATGACAGAATTGACATAGAAGTATCTGAAGTTTATCTGGTCAGACAAGTGCGAAGATAGTTTTTAAGAGTTGAAGCGACGGCTTATTACAGCGCTAGTGTTGAGTCTTCCTTCGGGAGAAGGGAAGTTTGTTGTTTACTGCGATGCATCGAGGTTGGGCTTAGGCTGTGTGTTGATGCAGAATGAGAAGGTTATAGCATATGCATCACGACAGCTGAAGGAGTATGAACAGCGGTATCCTACCCATGATTTGGAGCTAGCAGCGGTGGTATTCGCATTGAAGATTTGGCGACATTTTTTGTATGGGGAAAAGTGCGAGGTATATACTGACCATAAGAGTTTGAAGTATTTCTTTACACAAAAGGACCTGAACATGAGGCAGAGGCGTTGGCTTGAGTTGGTAAAGGACTATGATTGTGAAAGCCAATGTGGTGGCAGATGCATTGAGCCGGAGAGGCCTAGGTCAGTTGTACAGTTCCACCCAGATCTCAAGGGAGTTAGCTGATTAGATGGTCAGAGCGGGGATAGAGTTGGTGGTAGGCCGGTTGGCCAATATTACTCTGCAGTTGACTCTGCTAGAGCGGATCAGAGAAGGACAGTTGGCAGATGCTCAGTTACAGAGGATTAGGGAGGATGTCTTAGCAGGAATAGCTAAGGATTATTCTGTTTCTGAGGTTGGGTTACTTCGGTATCAGGGACGGATGTGTGTTCCAGCTGATGAGGGGATCAGATGAGAGATACTGGATGAGTCTCATACGACGCCGTACACGCTTCATCCGGGTACCACGAAGATGTACCAAGATTTACGGACGTTGTATTGGTGGCCTGAGATGAAGAAGGATGTGGTGGAGTATGTTGCCAGATGCTTAACCTGTCAATAGGTGAAAGCTGAGCATCAACGACCAGCAGAGTTGCTTCAGCCTTTGGGTATTCCTGAATGGAAATGGGAGGACATTACTATGGATTTTGTGGGAGGTTTACCCAGGACAGTAGGGCTTCATGACTCGGTGTGGGTGATAGTAGACAGGTACACCAAGTCAACCCATTTCCTTCCAGCAAGATCAACATATACTGTGGATCAGTATGCTGAGTTGTATGTGAGGGAGATCGTACGTTTCCATGGGGTCCTTAAGTCTATAGTGTCAGATCGGGATCCTATTTTCACTTCCAAGTTTTGGGGTGGTCTGCAGAAGGCTTTGGGGACTCAGTTGAAGTTCAGTACAGCCTTTCATCCTTAGACTGACGGATAGTCTGAGAGGACGATTCAGGTATTGGAAGATATGCTCAGAGCGTGTGTGATTGACTTTGAAGGTTCATGGAGTAAGTATCTTCCGTTGATTGAATTCTCATATAACAATAGTTATCAGTCAACGATTGGAGTGGCTCCCTATGAGATGTTGTATGGGAGGAAGTGTAGATCACCCATTCATTGGGACGAGATTGGTGAGAGGAGATATTTGGGGCCAGATATGGTTCAGAGGACAAGTGAAGCTATAGAGAAGATCCAGGCTAGAATGCTCGCTTCTCAGAGCAGACAGATAGCTACGCTGATCCTAAGCGTAGGGATGTGGAGTTTCAGGTTGGGGACCATGTGTTCCTTCGAGTATCACCTCTGCGAGGGGAGAGGAGGTTTGGAAAGAAGGGCAAGCTAAGCCCTAGATTTATTGGACCTTTTGAGATCCTGGAAAGGGTTGGTCAGGTGGCGTACAGATTAGCTTTGCCACCATCGTTGTCTAGAGTTCATGACGTATTCCATGTTTCTATGCTCTGGAAGTACGTCTCAGATGTGACCCATGTGTTGAGGTATGAAGATTTGGAATTGCAGACAGATTTGGCTTATGAAGAACAACCAATTCAGATCTTGTATCGAAAAGATAAAGTATTACGGAATAAGACGATTCCTCTTGTTAAAGTGTTGTGGAGGAATAGTAAGGTCGAGGAGGCGACCTGGGAGCTTGAGACAGCGATGCGGGATCAGTATCCCGAGTTCTTCAGGTAAATTTTGAGGACAAAATTCTCATTAGGAGGGGATAGTTGTAACGACCCACATTTACTAATAAGGCTTAAGGGCCTTGATTAGTTTGCCGGGAGGGCATAATTGGAATATATGTGATTTAATGATTTAAAGCTTGTTGTATGACTATTTGATATTTGAGATGCATGACTATGTGTATTAGAATGCATGTAGGCCCTGATTAGGTTAGAAGGGCATAATCATAATTTTGGCCCGTTGCGGGCATAACTGTGTATATATATGTGATAATTGTTGAGACCACATTATTATGTGGATATATCTGTGATCTGTGACTCGAGACGATCCTAGTGCGCAGATTAGCGAAAAAGTCATGGCGGGGATTTATACCCGGCTCGGGGTGAGCCTGGGGGTAAAAATGGGAATTTAGTGAGTATATTGGAATCTATTTTGACATCGAGGAATATAATGGGTGATTAATTAGGTATCGGGAAGTAGCGGGAAATATTAGGGACATTTGAGGAATTAGCGGGAATTGGGTAAAATGACCAAAATGCCCCTAAGTGGATTAAAGGTTTAAAATTAAAAGGGAGGGCATAATGGTCATTTGGCTGGTAAGAGATAAGTATGCTGAGGCTTTATTCATAGTGGGAATTGTAGAGTAAGGTAGAAGGCTGAGGAAAGAAAAAGAAAAGGAAGGAAAACAGAGTAGTTTCTTAAGGTCGGTTTGTGGTTCTCTCACCATTTCTCTCCATTCTTCTTGGAGCAAAACTCAGAAGGGGGCTAGGTTAAGCTGAGTAACAAGAATACTAAGCTAAACTTGAAGATTTGGCAAGGGTTTGGCAAGGATAGGCCATTTGCTTGAGGTAAGACCTTGAAGTTTCTTCAGTTCTGGTTTTGATTTTTAACTAAGGTATCTAAGCTGAACTGATGGGGAATTCTAGGGAAGTTGGAGCCAAGGATTGAGGAAGAGCAAGCCAAGGAGGTCTAGAGGCTAACTTGAAATCGAATTTCCATTAAAGGTATAAATTCTGAGCTTTAAACTTTGATGTTTTAACTGGTTTCTGCTGAGTTTCTGAGTTTAAGGTCAACTATGGTGAATTTTGAGATTAGAGATGCATGTGCTTGAGTTTTGAGTATTAGGGATGCTTGGGATGAGTGGAGTGTGTTAATAAGCTTGTTTTTAAGTTTGGTGAAGGTTTGGAGAAGTTTTGGTTGAGTTTGGCTCGGGGAAATCGCAGGAAGGGAAAATGTGATGTTGGCTGTCTGTGACTAGCGCTACAGCGTTAGCCCTTGGGCGCTGTAGCGCTAGGCCATGCTTTCTGGGGGATTTTAGTTCTGCTTGTAGTGTTGTAGCGCCCTCCTTAGAGCGCTGTAGCGCTGCCCTATTTCCAGAAAGGGATTTTAGGGTTATTTACAAGGGTTTTTTACCAAGGGTTCGGGGTTCGATTCCACCACCCTGTTTGGTGGAATTAGAACTTCCCGGGGGCTCGGGATTGGTCCCGAGGCTAGGTTTTGGACTTGAGTTTTGGTGATGACTTTAACCTATGGTTGTGATTAGGTGAGCGCTAGGGCTCGAGAGGGATCGTGCTCAAGGAGTCAAGTGATCAAAGCTAGCGAATCTAAAGGTAAGAAAACTGCACCCGCTTATATGTATGTGATGTGATGGGACTAAGAGCTCCCGATATCTATATAATGTCAATGATGGTATTATACCATGGGACATGTGATAGTGGCCTAAGGGTGCCGTACACAATATTTGCGCAAAGGGCACGACTTGGCCACTGGTAGCTGAGGACAACTTAATATTCACTGAGCTCGGTTTAAGCGGGCCGGAGTCAGTGGGATAATGGAGGGTGCGGCCTGAGGGCGCTAACCCTAGTTATCATTTGTAAATTGATATATGATATGAGTTGATATGTTAATATGCTAAATACTTGGATATTCTGAATGATTATGTAGTTGAGAACATGTTTATGCAATATGAGATATTGGATTGTCTGTTGATTGCTTGTGCTCTGTTATTGTATTTTCTTGCTGGGCCTTGGCTCACGGGTGCTACGTGGTGCAGGTAAAGGCAAAGGCAAGTTAGACCAGTCCTGAGATGGAGAGCTACAGGGTTGAATGTACATAGCCAGCTGTTCGGTCGCCTTGGTCGAGGAGTGGATCATGACAGGGATCGCTGAACTGTCTATTTTACCTTAGTATGGCTAATATTGTATTTAGATCATGAATTCTTTGTAAATGGTTTTAATCTTAATATTTTTGGGATCCCGTGAAAACAGGAAAGGTTTCTTTATAAGAAAGGTGACTTTTAAGACCAAAATATTTTAACCCTAGTTCCATTATATTTCCAGTAACACGTTTTTAACTAAATGACTTGATTAGCAAGTCTAGCATTTTTATAAACACACAGTGTAACAGTCTTGGCTATCCAGGGCGTTACACGTACTGAACTTCAACTGAGTCCCCATAGCCTTCTGCAACCCACCCCAAAACTTGGAGGAAAAGATATGTAGAGTCCAAGAACTTTACTTAGCTAATTGTTTAGTAGTATTATAGTATGTATAATATTATCTTTGTTACTGTGGATTTTTGGTTCAGACCGGGAATTATTTGGACACTCATAGTAGTACTTATAGATTTTCTAAGTTTAATCTATAGTTTAAGAATATTAAGTATAACCTAAGATTTGATTAATGTGACTGATATTAAGGATTATATTTACTATACTATAAGGTTTAGATATCAACCAATAGGATTTTAAGCACATGTTATGAATGGTGATTAAGGATTAAGTATTTTTGAGGATTAAATTTAACAAGGAGTAAAGTTTGAATGTTATAGGGTCAGTCAGCAGCTTTGAGTACGTTGAGGGCTTAGTCAAGGCTGTTTACTCCATTCAAACTTAGCTAAAAATGTGTAATTTCGTGTTTAAATATTCAGCATGTGCCGATATATTGCAGCTATAGGGGGCAATATATCGCAGCACGTAGATACGGAAAACACGAATCGATGCACGGTCGCCTCGGGAACAATGGTCCAGGCGATATATCGCCTATAGGGGGCGATATATCGCCTCCTCCAGCATAAATTCAAATACTTTTGAATTCTTTTCCTTTCAGCCATTCAAACTCCTCCATAAGTCCAGCATCTTTTGAACGAGTCTTCAGCCTCTGCTGAACGATTATTCAAATGATTTTCACCTAAAAAGCCATTATTTTTATTCAAGTAAAATCAAGATACTTTCTTTCCCAAACTCTATAAATAGGACCTAGTACCCAGCCATTATTCACCTTTTGCTCTAAGTTCAGAAGCTGCTAGTGTTAAGTGAGTGTGAGAGTGTAAACACCTGGTTTGGGAAAATCATAAGCTTAAACGTCATAAGCTTATCAAACACTTTGGGAAGTGAGGTTCTATAGTATTTCGGTTGAGGTGTAGATTGGTCTTTCAAGTCTTTGAGGTAACCAAAACTCTAGTTCATTTCTGTATTATGTTATTTTCTTTCTCATAGTCTTCTACTCAATCTCTAACCTTAATCTTCATTTTGGTTAGGGAATCTAAGTTCTTGAGCACATAAGTTTCGGTAAGCATGTTTCTCAAATGGTTTAGTCTTTCCATCCATTTCATTTCATCTCCTTTCTTCTTTAGACTCACTCTTTCTAATGGTTATTAGGAGTGTTCCAAAAGGTCCCAACTCAGTCCACATATCCCGGTAACTTTGGTAAGGAAAATAGGCTAGAATCAATATGTTATATGCTTATTTTATCTTATGTTTTATGTTGTTAAATGTGTTATGATATGTATGCATGTATGTTTGTAGGCTTGGGCATATGACCCATATGACTAACAAGACCCCAAATGGGTTATGGGCATATGACCTACTTAGCTAGTAGGACCCCACTAATCCCATGGGCATATGCTTGTTTAGTCTATGGGACCCCAAGTAATAATGGCCATTATAATAAGTGTATGTTATATGTATTATGTTAAGTCTTTATGTTTCTTATGAAGTTATGTTTATGACTATGTGTTAGATTTTCCTTGCTGGGCATTAGGCTCATTCCTTTTTGTTTTATGTGCAGGAAAATAAGCTTTAGAGGCGGTAAGATTCGTGACGCTTAGAGGATGTGTATCGATGGTGAATGGAGTCAAGGGGCCGAGCGTTATTCGATTCGAGGATGTAGTCTCATTTTATTTTTTTTATGGTTTTATATGTATTTCCGCATTTCTTATGTAATGTCTTTTTTATTTTAAATCATCTTTTGTTTTTTAAAAGACAATGGGATCCCATATCCTTCTTAGTATTCTAATTTGTAAGTAACTCTTATTTTCACAAGTTACTCAATAAAATTATGGTATTTTCGCAAAATTGTAAGTTTTATGTATAGTTTCGTTAATGGTCCAAATAGTCTAGATTAGTGGGTCATTACAATTGGTATCAGAGAAACAGTTCCTTCGCATGAAGTTCTCCTCGATACACACGCTCAAAGCTCCGAATCGGACCGCCAAGTAAGTGTTTAAGTTACAAGTTACTTTGCCTATGTGTATAGCTAACAACTTTAGTGTTTATGTTTCAGTTAAGAATGAACGGAGCTTTAACCTACCAAGATATCCGAGCCATTAAGGCCTTAAAAAGAATAAGGGAACCAAGAAACACCGTAGGAGCCCTAGAAAGGATCACTCGAAGGTTGCTTTTGTTTCACCAAGAGATAGGTGGCCTTCAAGAGGCTAAACAAATAATGTTAAGATCAACGGAACAATATGTATTAGTAATTAGGTTGTTTAAAGATTTTCATTCTGTAATAGCAGCATTAGAAGAGATATGGGAAGAGATGCATGAGGAGGATGAATTACCATTAGCAATGAGATACTATTTCCTCTTAGTTAGGTTCACCGCCAAATTTGAGTTTCAGTTCACCAATGAGCAAAAGAATAGGATTCTCACCAACCTTCCTATAGGACGTTTTGATGCTCATGATAATGATGACTATGAGGCAATAGATGATGATATGCTAGATGACGGATCGGATGTAGAAGATCCCGATTTTTAGATTAGTAGTTTTTATTTGTTTTATTTACTTTTGATTGTAATAAGTGAAATTGTTTCTCCAAATGAATAACATGCTATTTGAATATCATGTGTGAGTTTGATTCTATTTTCGCAATCATAATAAATACTAAATAAAATGAATAATGACTAAGTTCGGTGAGGGTGGATACAAATCAATGAACCTGGTTTCCTTATTGAGAGTTAAGGGGCCTTAGTAGTGGGAACGATTTTACTGATCCCAGCCCTCCCTCAATATGGTTAACCTTGGAACAAAGATAAGTTTCGAGCCTGAGAATTAAGTCATATAGGATGATTAGAAACACACTTAGAAAATAAAGATGACTTGTTTTTCTAAGTATAGAAACCCACTCTAATAATAAATAAAGACCTATATAATTTTTTTCATAAGAAGTCATAATAAATAGGCCCGAGATATGTTTGTTTTAGAATAAGTTTTTGCCTTAGAGCCTATTAGGAAAAGTTCTAACATGTTTCTTTCAACTATTAGAACTCTGCTACGATGTCGCTCCAAAGATCTGCATGCACCAACGAAAACGCCTCCAACGATGTTCCAGCGACCAATGCGGTTCCAACAGTTCGCCAAAGGGGAGTGCGTGCTACTGCTCGCCGCAACGCGCCGGCACAGCCAGCTGACAACACTGCAGAGATTGCCAGACTGCGACAACAAGTCGAGGAACTTCTGCAGCAATAACGCCAACAGACTCAATCTCAGCCTCAGCCTCCACCACAGCCGCAGCCACAGCCAATGGCCCCAGCACCCCAACAAGTTGGTCCATATGGGGGATGGCCTATGATGAACTACGCTCCATATCCAGTACAGCACGTGGAGCCAGTGTATGAAAGGTTCTGCAAGCAGCACGCTCCAAACTTCGAAAGGACTACAGACCCCTTTGAGGCAGAAGAGTGGTTAAGAAATGTGGAGCCAATTCTGGCCCACATGAACCTAAGTAATGCAGACCACATATCCTGCGTCTCATCTTTGCTCAAGAAAGATGCCAGGATATGGTGGGACTTGGTCCAACAATCCCATGATGCTGCCACCATGACGTGGACCCGATTTGTGGAGCTGTTCCACAAAAAGTACTACAACTCGGCTGTACTCGCTACGAGGGTTGAGGAGTTCACCAATCTGAAGCAGGGTACTTTAACAGTGGCGGAATATGCTCGTCAGTTCGACCGCTAAGCCAAGTTCGCAGCAGAGTTGGTTCCAACCGACTATCTGAGGGTGAACAAGTTTGTTAGAGGACTTCGCCCGAAGATCGAGATGGGGGTGAAGCTAGCAAATCCGCGAAACACTACATATGTCGACGTTCTTGAGACGACAATCGAAGTAGAAAGGCTGCAGGCCAATGTAAGCAAAGAAGAAGCCAGCAAGCCGGAACCTAGACAGCAGAGCCAACCTCAGGCCAGTCGGAACAACAATCAGTCCAGCAACAGTCAGTCCAACAACAACGGTAACGGACAGAAGAGAAGGCATCTTGACAACAAGCAATCGGACAACAATAAAAGGGCACGACCAAATAATGGGGGAAATAGGTCGGGCTACGTGGAATTCCTGCCATGTGCCAAATGTCAGAAGAAGCATCCTGGAGAATGCCGCGCCAACACTAAGGAGTGTTTCAACTGTGGTCAAGAAGGGCATCATAAAAGAGATTGTCCTCAGCAAAAGCCAGAAGGGAAGAAGGACGAAAAGATGGTTCCTGCTAGGGTTTTTGCTTTAACCCAAGGATAGGCGGATGCTAGCAACAAGGTGGTCACAGGTCAGGTTTCTATCCTCAATAACTTATGTCATGTATTATTTGATTCGGGTGCCACTCATTCATATATTTCGTTAGGAATGATAGAAAAACTAGACAAACCTAGTGAAAGATTTAGAACTAGGTTTGTAACCGAGTTGCCTTCGGGCAAAGTAGTTCTATCATCACGAATAGTACGAGGCGTACCGATCAAGATTGAGGACATAGAACTAGAAGGAGACCTGATAGAGCTGGTGATCAAGGACTTTGACGTAATCCTAGGCATGGATTGGCTAGCACGGCATGGCGCAACAATCGACTGCATACGCAAGAAGGTAATGTTCGAGACTCCTGACGGCCAGAGACGATGCTTCATGGGACATGCTTCAGGATTGCGCACCCCGTTAGTGTCATCTCTCAAAGCTCAGAGAATGATGGAGAAAGGATGCCAAGCATTCTTAGCCAGCATAACGAACGTGGAAAGGGAGACGCCGCTTAAGGTTGGAGATGTTCGGATTATACAAGATTTTCCAGAAGTTTTCCCCGATGACTTGCCAGGATTGCCGCCAACTAGAGAAATAGACTTCACGATAGAATTAGTACCGGGCACCGAGCCTATCTCTAAGGCACCATACCGGATGGCACCTACGAAGCTCAAGGAGTTAAAGACGCAGCTACAAGAACTCCTAGACTTGGGTTTCATTAGGCCAAGCCATTCACCATGGGGAGCTCCGGTACTATTCGTGAAGAAAAAGGACGGAAGTATGCACATGTGCATAGACTACTGTGAGCTGAATAAAGTAACAATTAAGAACAAATACCCGCTACCTTGGATTGATGATTTGTTTGATCAACTTCGAGGCGCGACTGTATTTTCTAAGATCGATTTACGGTCCGGGTATCATCAGCTCAAGGTAAAGGGAGAAGATATTCCTAAGACAGCCTTTAGGACTCGTTACGGACACTACGAGTTCTTGGTTATGTCTTTTGGTCTTACTAACGCACCAGCCGCGTTTATGGATCTAATGAATAGGGTCTTCAAGGACTACTTGGATAAATTCGTCGTTGTGTTCATCGACGACATTTTAATTTACTCCAAGGATGAAGTGGAGCACGAGGAACACTTGAGGATGATTTTGACGCGATTGAAGGAGCACCAACTCTACGCGAAGTTCAAGAAATGCGAATTTTGGATTTCGCAAGTGGCGTTCCTCGGGCACATCATATCAAAAGACGGAGTTGCAGTAGATCCATCGAAGGTAGAGGCAGTGAAAGATTGGCCGAGACCAAAGAACGCGTCAGAGGTAAGAAGCTTCTTAGGGCTAGCAGGTTATTATAGAAAGTTTGTAGAGGGCTTTTCTAAGATAGCCACTCCACTCACCAACCTGACTCGGAAGCAACAAAAGTTTAACTGGAATGATAAGTGTGAGGAAAGCTTCCAGTTGCTTAAGGATAAGCTTTGCGCAACACCAGTACTTAGTGTCCCAACACCCAACGACAAGTTCGTTGTCTACTGTGATGCATCAAAGCTAGGACTGGGATGCGTACTGATGCAAAACGACAAGGTGATAGCCTATGCCTCACGTCAGTTGAAGGAGTATGAGCAACGCTATCCAACTCACGATATGGAGTTGGCAGCGGTGGTCTTTGCGTTAAAAATCTGGCGCCATTATCTTTACGGAGAATGGTGCGAGATTTATACGGACCACAAGAGTTTAAAATACTTCTTTACGCAGAAGGAGCTCAACATGAGGCAGCGCCGGTGGTTGGAGTTAGTAAAGGATTACGACTGTGAAATCCTATACCACCCGGGAAAGGCAAATGTAGTTGCCGATGCACTCAGCCGGAAAAGCTATGGGAATTTAGCAGCCTTATCTGGAATAGAAAAGCCGCTACAGCAGGAGCTTATCAGTGCTGGAATAGAAGTGGTTATAGGCAAGCTGGCTAACTTGTCTATCCAATCCAATCTGCTAGAGGACATACGGAATCGTCAGAGACGTGATGAATCGCTAGCAGCATATATGGAAGCAGTCAGAGAAGGCAAGAATACCAAATTCTCAATATCTAGCCAAGGCTTATTGAGATATAAGGATCGGATATGCGTGCCAAGTGATCAACGTATTAAGAAGACGCTCCTAGAAGAAGCGCACAATACTCCGTACTCAGTTCATCCAGGGTCTACCAAGATGACTCATGACATCAGGGCAGTCTATTGGTGGCCAGGGATGAAGAAGGACATAGCGGAGTATGTATCTAAGTGTCTGGTATGCCAGCAAGTGAAGGCGGAGCATCAACGGCCTGTAGGATTATTGCAACCGCTTAGCATACCGGAATGGAAGTGGGACGATATAGCCATGGACTTCGTGACGGGTCTGCCAAAGACGAATAAGCAGCATGATTCCGCTTGGATAGTCATAGATAGACTAACCAAGTCGGCTCATTTTCTACCTGTTAAGACTTCATATACGGCAGACCAATATGCAGACATCTACATCCAAGAGATTGTACGATTGCATGGAATCCCCAAGACGATAGTGTCAGATAGAGGATCAGTATTTACGTCAAGATTTTGGAGAAGCTTACAGCAAGCTATGGGTACTAAGTTAAGCCTTAGTACAGCTTTCCATCCTCAGACAGATGGGCAGTCTGAGCGTACGATTCAGATCTTAGAGGATATGCTACGCGCATGCGTACTTGATTTCAGAGGATCATGGAACAAGTACTTACCACTGATCGAGTTCTCATACAACAACAGCTACCAGTCGACGGTCGAAATGGCACCTTATGAGTTGCTATATGGAAGAAGGTGCCGATCACCGTTGCACTGGGACGAGGTAGGAGAAAGGAAGCTTCTAGAGCCCGAAGCTGTTAGACAAGCACAAGAAGCAGTAACGCTTATTAGACAGCGTATGCTTGCTGCTCAAAGCCGTCAGAAAAGCTATGCGGATACCAAGCGACGCGATGTGGAGTTCCAAGTTGGAGATCAAGTCTTCCTGAAGATATCTCCTATGAAGGGTGTCAAGCGGTTCGGGAAGAAAGGCAAGCTCAGTCCCCGATTGATAGGTCCTTTTGAGATATTGGACAAAGTGGGACCAGTTGCGTATAGACTAGCCCTACCGCCAGCACTAGCCGATAGTCACAACGTCTTCCACATCTCGATGTTACGCAAGTATGTTTCAAACCCATCTCACGTCCTCAAGTACGATACCATAGCGCTCCAGAAAGACTTAAGTTATGAGGAACGACCGATTAGCATCCTAGATAGAGGGATGAAGCAGCTACGGTCCAAGAGCTTTCCTATAGTCAAAGTCCTACGGAGCAATAGTTCTGAACGCGAGGCAACGTGGGAGTTGGAAGAGGACATGCAGAGCCGGTATCAAGAGTTATTTGGTAAGTAAATGTCGAGGACAAAATTCTTTTTAGTAGGGGAGAATTGTAGAGTCCAAGAACTTTACTTTGCTAATTGTTTAGTAGTATTATAGTATGTATAGTATTATCTTTGTTACTGTGGATTTTTGGTTCAGACTGGGAATTATTTGGACACTCATAGTAGTACTTATAGATTTTCTAAGTTTAATCTATAGTTTAAGAATATTAAGTATAACCTAAGGTTTGATTAATGTGACTGATATTAAGGATTATATTTACTATACTATAAGGTTTAGATATCAACCAATAGGATTTTAAGCACATGTTATGAATGGTGATTAAGGATTAAGTATTTTTGAGGATTAAATTTAATAAGGAGTAAAGTTTGAATGTTATAGGGTCAGTCAGCAGCTTTGAGTACGTTGAGGGCTTAGTCAAGACTGTTTACTCCATTCAAACTTAGCTAAAAATGTGTAATTTCGTGTTTAAATATTCAGCGTGTGCCAATATATCGCAGCACGTAGATACGGAAAACACGAATCGATGCACGGTCGCCTCGGGAACAATGGTCCAGGCGATATATCGCCTATAGGGGGCGATATATCGCCTCCTCCAGCATAAATTTAAATACTTTTGAATTCTTTTCCTTTCAGCCATTCAAACTCCTCCATAAGTCCAGCATCTTTTGAACGAGTCTTCAGCCTCTGCTGAACGATTATTCAAATGATTTTCACCTAAAAAGCCATTATTTTTATTCAAGTAAAATCAAGATACTTTCTTTCCCAAACTCTATAAATAGGACCTAGTACCCAGCCATTATTCACCTTTTGCTCTAAGTTCAGAAGCTGCTAGTGTTAAGTGAGTGTGAGAGTGTAAACACCTGGTTTGGGAAAATCATAAGCTTAAACGTCATAAGCTTATCAAACACTTTGGGAAGTGAGGTTCTATAGTATTTCGGTTGAGGTGTAGATTGGTCTTTCAAGTCTTTGAGGTAACCAAAACTCTAGTTCATTTCTGTATTATGTTATTTTCTTTCTCATAGTCTTCTACTCAATCTCTAACCTTAATCTTCATTTTGGTTAGGGAATCTAAGTTCTTGAGCACATAAGTTTCGGTAAGCATGTTTCTCAAATGGTTTAGTCTTTCCATCCATTTCATTTCATCTCCTTTCTTCTTTAGACTCACTCTTTCTAATGGTTATTAGGAGTGTTCCAAAAGGTCCCAACTCAGTCCACATATCCCGGTAACTTTGGTAAGGAAAATAGGCTAGAATCAATATGTTATATGCTTATTTTATCTTATGTTTTATGTTGTTAAATGTGTTATGATATGTATGCATGTATGTTTGTAGGCTTGGGCATATGACCCATATGACTAACAAGACCCCAAATGGGTTATGGGCATATGACCTACTTAGCTAGTAGGACCCCACTAATCCCATGGGCATATGCTTGTTTAGTCTATGGGACCCCAAGTAATAATGGCCATTATAATAAGTGTATGTTATATGTATTATGTTAAGTCTTTATGTTTCTTATGAAGTTATGTTTATGACTATGTGTTAGATTTTCCTTGCTGGGCATTAGGCTCATTCCTTTTTGTTTTATGTGCAGGAAAATAAGCTTTAGAGGCGGTAAGATTCGTGACGCTTAGAGGATGTGTATCGATGGTGAATGGAGTCAAGGGGCCGAGCGTTATTCGATTCGAGGATGTAGTCTCATTTTATTTTTTTATGGTTTTATATGTATTTCCGCATTTCTTATGTAATGTCTTTTTTATTTTAAATCATCTTTTGTTTTTTTAAAGACAATGGGATCCCATATCCTTCTTAGTATTCTATTTTGTAAGTAACTCTTATTTTCACAAGTTACTCAATAAAATTATGGTATTTCCGCAAAATTGTAAGTTTTATGTATAGTTTCGTTAATGGTCCAAATAGTCTAGATTAGTGGGTCATTACAAGATAGGATCCCAGTCTGATACTATAGACTTGGGAACCCTATGGAGACATACAATCTCCCTCACATATAGCTCCGCATACTGATCAACAGTATAGGTTGTCTTCATTGGCAGAAAGTGAGCTGACTTGGTGTATTTTTCTACTATCACCCACACCGAGTCATGTAGCCCCACTGTCCTGGGTAAGCCTCCCACAAAATCCATTGTAATATCCTCCCATTTCCACTCGGGAATGCCCAAGGGCTGTAGCGACCCCGCTGGTCGCTGATGCTCAGCCTTCACCTGTTGACAGGTTAAACACTTGGCCACGTACTCCATTACATCCTTCTTCATCCCAGGCCACCAATACAACGTCCGTAGATCCTGATACATCTTTGTGGTACCTGGATGGAGTGAGTATGGTGTACTATGGGATTCATCGAGTATCTCTCGCCTAATCCCCATATCAATCGGGATACACATCCGACCCTTATACCGTAACAACCCAGTCTCTGAAATAGAATAGTCCTTAGCTACTCCAGCTAAGACCTTCCCTATAACTTCCCGCAACTGTGTATCAACCATCTGACCCTCCTTAATCCACTCTAGCAGAGTGGCCTATAAAGTAATGTTGGCTAACCGCCCCACAACTAACTCTATCCTTGCTCTGGACATCTCCTCAGCCAATTCTCTCGATATTTGTGTAGAGCTAAACAACTGTCCCGGGCCCCTCCGACTCAATGCATCTGCTACTACATTGGCTTTCCTTGGGTGATAAAGGATATCACATTCATAATCCTTCACCAACTCTTGTCAATGCCTCTACCTCATGTTCAAATCCTTCTGGGTGAAGAAATACTTCAAACTCTTGTGATCATTGTATATCTCACACTTCTCTCCATACAGATAACGTCACCACACTTTTAGTGCGAATACCACCTTTGCAAACTCCAGATCATGGGTAGGGTACCGCTGCTCATACTCTTTCAGCTGTCGTGATGCATAAGCTATAACCTTCTCATTCTACATCAACACGCATCCCAAAACCAACCTCGATGCATCACAATATACCACAAACTTCCCTCCCTCCAAAGGGAGACTCAACACCGAAGCAGTAATCAATCGCCGCTTCAATTCTTGGAATCTAGTCTCACACTTGTCTGACCAGACAGACTTCAGATTCTTCTGCGTCAATTCTCTCATCGGTGTAGAAATCTTCGAAAATCCTTCCACAAACTGTCTATAATAACCCGCTAACCCGAGGAAACTTATAACCTCTGAGGCATTCCTTGGCCTCGGCCATTTTCTCATTGCCTCCACCTTGGATGGATCCATCTTAATCCCATCCTCACCAACAATATGTCCAAGGAACGCCACTTCTGGTAGCCAAAACTCACACTTCTTAAACTTAGCATACAATTGGCGCTCTCTCAACCTCTGCAAAACCTGTCGTAGATGCTGTTCATGCTCTGCCTCTGAACTGGAGTATACTAGGATGTCATCGATGAAGACAATCACAAACTGATCCAAGAAGTCCTTGAACACCCAGTTCATCAAATCCATGAATGCTGCTGGGGCATTGGTCAAACCAAACGACATGACCAAGAATCATAAAGCCCATACCTCATTCGGAAGGTCATCTTCGATATATCCTCGTCCTTGACCCTCAGTTGGTGATAACCAGATCAAAGATCAATCTTCGAGAACACCGTCTTTCCTTGCAGCTGATAAAATAGGTCATCGATCCTTGGTAAAGGGTATTTATTCTTGATGGTCAACTTGTTTAACTCCCTATAGTCTATACACATCCTCAAAGTCCCGTCCTTCTTCTTCACAAACAAAATTGGAGCACCCCATGGCGAGTAGCTAGGCCTGATAAACCCCAAATCCAGAAGTTCCTGTAACTGTATCTTAAATTATTTCAACTCCGCCGGAGCCATCCTATATGGTGCCCCCGACACTGGCTCTGTCACCGGCGCTATCTCGATGACGAACTAGATCTCCTTGCGTGACGGCAGCCTTGGTAAATCCTTAGGGAACACATCCAAGAACTCATGAACTAATCTGGTCTCTCCCGACCCTGCTGGCAAAACTCTGGTAGTATCCACCATACTATCTAGGAAATCTATACAATCTCCCTGTAGTAGGTCTCTAGCTCTCAAAGAGGATATCATGGGTATGCGGGGTCCACATACCGCACCCACAAAAACAAATGGATCCTCTCCCTCAGGCTCAAAAGTCACCATCTTCTTCCTGCAATCAATGTTAGCCCCATATCTAACCAGCCAATCCATCCCTAAAATCATGTCAAAATCCTCCATATCTAACTCAATCAAGTCTACTGATAGCTCCCTACCATCAACCATCACTGGTAGTGCTCTAATTCATCTCCTAAAAACCACCAGTTCCCTGTAGTCAATATTGTCCTGAACCCTGCGGTATAATACTCACTAGGTCTACACAATCTATCAATCACCTTACTAGAAACAAAGGAACGTGTAGCACCAGAGTCAATCAATACAGTAAAAGGAGAGCCAGTGCTAGAAACCTGACCTGTCACCACCAAGGGACTAGCCTCGGCCTCTGCCTATGTCAAGGTGAACACTCGAGCTGGAGTCAAGTTGTTCACCTTCCCTGCTTCCCCTTTATTTACTGTTGGGCAATCCTTCTTAAGGTGTCCCACCACCCCACACACATAGCAGGCCTTGGCCCGACATTCGCCCGGATGGTGTCTTCTGCACCTCGTGCACTCAGGGTAATTCTCCATGTCTCACCACCTCCCTGGCGGCCACCCTGAACACCCCGACCCCTCCTATCAGGACCAGCAGTGGTCAAAGTGTCAAGGGCCTAACTCTTCAAATAATTGGGGCCTCCGCCCTTACCAAACCCTGGATATGGAGGCACCACCCTGCAAACCTCCCATCTCGCAGCGTTCTCCCTCCAAATCTTATTTTCTGCCTCCTCAGCGGTAAGAGCCTTCTCAATAGCATGGGCATAAGTTGTCTCCCCAGGTACTGTTGTAATTCTCATATATCAGGCTATCATAACATTAATCCCTCTGATAAATCTGTCCTGTATAGCTGCATCAGTAGGCACTAGGTATGGTGCGAACTTCGCAAGCCTGTCAAACTTCAGGGCGTATTCTGTAACTGTCATGTTGCCCTGTACTAACCCCACAAACTCATTTACTTTCCCTGCCCTGAAGACAACGTTATAATACTTCTGGTTGAACAAGCCCTTGAACCTACCCCAACTCAGAGTAGACACATCCCTGGTTTGTGATGCCACTTCCCACCAAATGCGGGCATCCTCTCTCAGCATATAGCTGGCCCATGCCACCCTGTCATTACCTTCTACCCTCATGAAATCTAGGATTGAGGTAATCATACTCATCCACTGTTTGGCTTTCAGTGGATCTGGTCCTCCCTCAAAGATTAGAGGATGCTGCCTCCTGAACCGCTCATACAGTGGCTCCCACCTGTTCCCAATCTCAGGTACCTGTATAGCTGGTGCCATCACAGGTGGCACAATAGGTGTAGTACTCCCTGATGGAGCCTGCTGTCTCAATAAGTGAATCTGCTCTTCCTGACTCTACAATCGAGCTTGCATGTCTGCAAGTATCTGCTGCCAATTCTCAGGGGCTGGCAGAGGGTTCTGGCTCTGATAATCATCTATAGCCTCAGACCGAGTGCCGGCTAGTCGTATGGATCGCCTTGGATGCATAGTTATCCAAGTTTGTCTGCAATCAACGTCTCGACGGTCAGACTATGATGACAGGGTAACAATCTTTCCATGATTCATCGTTGAAACTCAACCAACCACAAACAGTCAAGATACAAACAATTATTCAAATATTCATCCACATGCAACAACAATGCTAATAAGCACACATCAATATCATCACACAACAGTCAAGGGCCAGGCCCTATCAGTATCTCATGCTCCCTATTCATCATATAGTATAGCATTCATATTTCATTCAAGAACTTAAGCATATAATCTAAAGTATACAATTACCAAACCTTGAGTCGAGCTTGTCTTTAGCGACGTGTGTACATGTCCAGCCAGTCTTCATGAACCCTTAAACCTAGATGGTCTAATACCAAATTGTAATGCCCTGGATAACCAAGACCATTACATTGTGGGTTTAAAATAGTGCAAGACTTGTTAATCAAGTCATTTGAATAAAGATGTGATCCTAAAGTAATAATCAAGTTAGGGTTAAAAGATTTTGGTCATAAACAAATAATTTTCATTAAAATAAATGTTTAGTACATGGGATCCCAAAAACAGGGTTTAAAGGACAAATTTACAAACTTCCAAAAGTTACATATAATCAAAGGCCACTCTAATGGAAAAATACACATTTTAGGTTTTCTGTCCCTGTATACTCCCTCGGCCGTGCAGACGAGCAGCTGACAATGTACACCCCGCCCCCAGAGTTCTCCAACTCATGGTTGGTCCATCTTACCCTTGCCTTTACCTGCACCACGTAGGACTCGTGAGCCAAGGCCCAGCAAGAAAACCATAACAGCATAGAATAATCAATAATGATAATCAAATAATTCACAAGACAGATAACCAAATATTCAGCAGGCCATAGCAGACACATAATCAGTGATGACAATCAATGAATCACAAGCCAATCACTCCGGTACTTAACAAGCCGTAAACATCAAATTAACAATAGTAAGCATATTTATACTCAACCGTTTATCACAATCATCATACATTACTCAGGGTCGACGCCCTTAGGCAGCACCCTCTGTTTAACCCACTGACTCCAGCTCGCTTAGGCCAAGTCCAGTGTTTATCTAGCTGACCCCAGCTCTCAATGGCCGAGCCACGTCCTGTGCGCAAATAATCATCCCCGGCTCTCTTAGGCCATTTAATTCATGCTCACATGGCATATCATAATCATCCAACATTTGTATTCAGATATAGGGAATCTCAGTTCCAACACAGCCAAACAAGGGTGCAATTTTCTTACCTTTAATTCCGAGTAGAGAAAATGTAATGGTTCCGACCACGATCCTCATCCTCGAGCCTTGGTGATAACCCTAGTCACAAAGGTCAATGGTATCCATCAACTTCCAATCCAGATAAATACTTAGGTGATAAAAACCAGCCTCCGGGACCTCAATTTCTACTAAACCGGGTAGTAGAAATTGTCCCGAGCATCTAGGTTTAAACCCCCGAGCCTTACTGATTATAGAAACATTCTAAGGCTAAAATCCTTAGGTGGGTCGCGACTTGCCCCCAAGTCAAAGACCAAGACCCAAGCCAAAAGGGGGAGGCGGGCCGTAACTTGTCCTAGTGGGTCGCGGTGTGCCCCCATGTTAGAGACCACGCCCAGGCCAAAATGGCCACCGTAGTGCCCCAGGCTGGGTCGCGGTGCGCCCCCTTCGAACCTAGAAAATCTAGGTTTTACACATGCATCTCCCAGCCAACCCATAATTTTTCCCCAACAAATCTCCTTCATTCAACACCAAACCAGCTACGAATTCAAGATTGAATCTCATATTTCCAATCACCAAAACCTTAGCAACAATATAAAAATCATTACCCTAATTCATCAGCTATTACCCAACTTAAGTTCTACCCCAGCAATCAAATTCTTTAATAGATGTAGAGACTAAAGCTTACCTCATTTTACAGCTCAATTCTTCAATATCCTAGCTGAATCCCCTAGGTTGTTGCTTTAATTCTTCAAGGCTTTCCCCTCAAAGTGTCTCTAAATTTTTCCTTAGCTTGAATCAACTCAAAATCATCTTAAATTCCTAGTTGAACACCTCCAAATCCTTCAAAGAATCCATCTCAAAGCTTGGGTTTCAGCCCTTTCTCTCCTTCCCTAGCTTTAGAGCAAAATTTGAGAAAGTGAGAGAGAGAGAGAGTGAAGAAATAGAGAGAGAGAGAGAGAGAATGAGAAGGAGGTTCTACTTCCTTCTGTTTTGTTCCAATTGATTTGAGTATATCCTTTTTATTAAATGACTATTTTGCCCTCCCATATAATACTTAATCCTTTAATTAACCTAAGGGTAAAATAGTCATTTTACTCCCAATTCCCACTAATTCCTCGAGTGTTCATAATATTTACAAATTAAATCCCGTCTTCCAATTAATTACTAACTATTTATTTAATATCTAATAATTCCCAAGATATTCTTTGAATTCCCAAAAATATCCCCAGGCTCCCCCGAGTCGGGTATTAAGCCCCGCTGTGACTATTTTGCCAATCTGCTCACTAGGACTGTCTCGAGCCATATGCTGCAAATATATCCACATAATAATGTGGTATCAACAATTTATCACATATAATCACATTTATGCCCTCAATGGGCCAAAATTACAAAAATGCACTTAAAAGCTAAAGAGGGCCCACGTGCATATTAATTACTCATAAACATGCATTTCACATATCCATATAATCATATAATCATACATGCCACAAAATCTAAACATTTAAATCACACATATACCAATTATGCCCTCCCGACATGCTAATAAAGGCCCTTAAGCATTATTAGCAAATTTTGGGTTCATAATACACTCGGATCAAGTCCACCCCTGAAGTCCTTAAGAGCCATAGTGTCATGAGTGGATGATCGTTTTTTGATATTGCAATTTTTTAGAACTTTCCATCGCTCATGTAACAATCGAGCTTATCCACTAAAGATCATTTTCACATGATGAAGAACTTTTTGCATACAACATTGAGCCATGGACCTTCTCTTAGAGACTGCCAACTCGTTATCTCCTTTTTTCATCACATCAACTTTGCAACAAGTTGGAACTTCCGTTGCTGCAAAAAAATTAAATGTTACCTCATCTTTTTGAACTCGCAACTTCAACTCACCATTTTGAACATCGATTAAAGCCTTACCAGTAGCCAAAAATGACATTCCAAGAATTATTGGGATGTTCGCATCTTCCTCCATATCCTGAATAATGAAATCTGCAAGGAAGATGAATTTATCCACTTTTTCTATTTACTAGAACATCCTCAATCACTCTGCGAGGATGTTTGACTGAGCGATCCGCCATTTGAAGTGTAACAATAGTTGGTCTCGCTTCCCCCAATTTCACTTTTTGATAGATAGATAGATAGAGGCATTAGATTCACACTTGCCCCTAAATCACATAGTGCCTTCTCAAAAACCACTTTCCCTATAGTACAAGGAATGTTGAAACTACCCGGATCTTTGAGCTTGGGAGGTAGCTTCTTTTGAAGTATTGTGCTACACTCCTCAGTAAGTGCCACAGTCTCATAGTCCTCCAGTTTCCTTTTCTTTGACAGAATTTCCTTCATAAACATCACATAACTCGACATTTGTTCAAGTGCTTAAGCAAAAGGAATGTTGATGTGAAGCTTTCGAAAAAACATCTAAAAACTTAGAAAACTGCTTGTCAAGTATCTTCTTTTGATGTCTCTGAGGATATGAGAACTTGTTGTGATGCTCAATACTTATTTTTGGCTATTTCTTCTCAAGGTTCTTAGTAACCTCTTATTCCACTTTACTGTAACGTTCCAAATTTTCTAATAAGGCTTAGTGCCTTGATTAGTGTGATGAGATGGCCAAATAGGATTTATATGTGAAATTTATTGAATATATGTGTGATTATGTGGCATAAACTATTTATATGGTGATATGAATAATTATGCATGTTTATGTGTATTAAATATGCATCTAGGTTCGTTTTTGTTAATAAGGGCATATTTGTAAATTTGACCCAATAAGGGTATAAATGTAATTATATGTGTTATGTGACTGAGACCACATTATTATATGGATATATTTGCAATATTTGGCTCAAGGCCATCCTAGTGAGCAGGTTAGTTGAAAATTCACAACGAGGTCAAATACCCGGCTCGGGGTGAGCTTAGGGGAAACTTAGTGCGTAGTCGAGATTTATCGGGTGATGGGTAGTTATTTGATGATTATTTTGGTATGTTGGGATTAATTGGTAATCTATAGGGATACTTGAGGATTAGCGGGAAATGTGGTATATAGACGATTTTGCCCTTGGGGGCATTAGAGAACAAGGGTTAAGGCTAGGGACAATTGGGTCTTTTCCCTAGCCTTAATCTGCCTTAGCCACTTAGGGACCCTAGGAAGTCTTCAGAAAGAAACAGAAAAATACTCTTAGCCTCTCTTTCTCTCTCTCTCTCTCTCGGTTCCCTCATTCCCCTTGGAGTGGTTTGGTTTCCTTGAATTCTTGAGGTGATAGCTTGGGAAATTAAAGCTGTGAATTAGAGGTAGGATTGGGGTCAAGGGAGCTTGAGGTCGGGGCTAATCAACTGAGGTAAGAACCCTTCTATGTTGTGATGAATTCTTTAACTAGTTTAGGCTTTAGCTGAGGTTAGACTCTATCTTTGGTAATTGAGTGTGGGTAATGCTTTTGGGTTGGTTTTTGGGGTATAAATGATGTCTATGTTGTGTTGTTGAGAATTCTAGACTCATTTGTGGCTTGGGTTCATGTTTAGGGTGAATTTTGATGATGTTGGCTTGGGGAAAACGCAAGAATTTTTTTTGGAAATGTTGGCTTCGCGGGGTCGTGCCGCGACTCTGTTCCTGGAGCCGCCATCAGCATGAAATCAGAGGCCTAGGGGGGTTCACTGAACCACCTTAGCACCATGGCGTTGGGTGGGTTGCACTACGACGCGTGTCTATGATGTTTGGGAATTTTTCTCTTTGACTTGTTGTGGGTCGCGACGCTTGTGGGGGGCGCCGCGGTTCAAATAGTGAATTTTGGTCAAATAGGGTTTTTAAGCTCGGGAACTCAAATCTAAAGGCTCAGGAATGATTCTACTAACCGATTTAGTAGAATTTGAGGTCCTAGAGGCTAGTAAGTAATTTCAAAGCTTTTAATTAGTTTAGATCTTGATGATTATCGTTATTACATTGTGACTAGGTTATACTGCTAGGGCTCGAGAATAGGGATCATGCTCGGGATTGCCATACCTTATCTGCTTGGGACTCGGGGTAAGAAAACTGCACCCTAGTTGTAATCGGGGCTTGGACCCCTGTAAATGGATATGACTGTGGTTATAAATGTGATTATTCGATTAGGTATGCATGTATATGATGCATCTGATTGTGTATTATGCAATCTATATGTTTGATTATATCTAATCTGAAAGCGTGACCTAAGGGAGTCGGGGCCGACATCAAGCGTGCAGAACACAGCTCAGCCTAAGAGAGCTGGGGTCGACAGTAAGATTTGAGAGCTTGACCTAAGAGGGCCGAGCCTGAACGTCACCTAAATATTCAGAAGTGCCAATTGCACTTGTCTAACTTATTGATTGCTAAATTGGATTATGTGTTTGTTTAAGTAGATTTCTATTGCTAAGGTTGTTGATTATATACTATTTCTTATTTGTATATGTTGATTTAAGTTATCTTACTGAGCCTTGGATCATGGGTGCTATGTGGTGCAGGTAAGGGAAAGGGGAAGCTGGACTAGCAATGAGTTGGAGAGCTTTACGGGTGGCATGTACATTTGCTGCTGCTCAACCACCACTGCCGAGGAATTGGCAGGGACTAAAACTTTGATTTTGCCACTTAGGCCGGCTTACGTTGTAATTACTTTTGGGGGTTGTAAATGCCTTGTAAACCCTTATTTTTTGGGATCCCATATACAGACTTAAACTTTTTAATAAAAACAACTATTCCTATGATAAAAAATTTTAAACCCTAATTAATTTATTATCCTTATTTACATGATTATATCCAAATGACTTGATTAGCAAGTCCAACACTATTTAAAATACACAGTGTAATGGTCTTGGCTATCCAGGGCTTTACAACTTAGTTTCAGAGCGGTCTAGGTTTAAGGGTTCTTGAAGACTGACTAGGCATGTACACTCGCCGCTAAAGACAAGCTCGACTCAGAGTTTGGTAACTATATAAGTGGTTATGTGGTTAACTACTCAGATGAAATATAAATGCCTTATCTTCCTGTTTATAAGGGAGCATGAAATATATTGATAGGGCCTGACCCTTGACTACTAAATTTACATGATAGCGCATGCTTATTAGCATCACTACGGTATGTTAGTACTATTGGAATGCCTGTTAGCATTGTGATTGCATATTTTTGCTTGATTGTTTGCATTGGACCGTGGGGTGACTTCAAAACTTGTTATCATTGCCTAATCACCTAAGTCATTGATTACAGATATACTTGGAGAGTTATGCCTCCA
Organism: Humulus lupulus; assembly: GCF_963169125.1. Classification (NCBI taxonomy): domain Eukaryota; kingdom Viridiplantae; phylum Streptophyta; class Magnoliopsida; order Rosales; family Cannabaceae; genus Humulus; species Humulus lupulus. The sequence continues at coordinate 155,182,158 of NC_084798.1, read as the reverse complement.
AGACGATAAGTTTGACTAGCCGGCGCTGGGATTAAGGCTAGAGATGATAACAAGGATCAGAACCCTCTGCCAGTCACTAAGAATTGGTAGCAGATGCTTGCTGATATGCAAGCCAGACTTCAGAGTAAAGAGGAAGAGATTCGCTTATTGAGACAATAGGTTCTGTGTAAGGCCCTACTACCTTAGAGCCATTACCAAGTGATTTTAAAATGTATCATTAGCTCGCTAATCGAAGTTTTATACCAAAAAAATGTTATTAACTCGGAATAAAAACTCATTTAATGAAAATTAAGTATAAAAGGTTTGGACATCCATTAAAGTTATAAAACTGATACATTGGACATCCATCCAGGTAGGCCAAACATGTACGCGCCGCCCCATGCCCTCCAACTCATGCTTGGTCAACCTTTCCTTTGCCTTTACCTGCACCATAGAGCACCCGTGAGAAAATGCACATATAGCATATGACAATTCAATCCAGCAAATGCACAACTTTAAACAGATAACATACTATTCACACAATGGCCTATGCCAACCCAGATGATTTACCAGGAACTGGGTTCACAGTCTTCACCAAACGGGTGAGTACAACACCCTAGATGGCCATGCCCTGGTGGCTTGCATTCAGCATGCTTGTTGCTGTTCGGCCTGCATTCAGCATGCTTATCACCATTCCCGTCCTTCGCCGATCTTGACCTTCGCTGATCCCAACCTTCGCTGATCATTCATAATCATGCAAACATAGCATAAAAACTAAAAATATTCACACACAACATTAAAAACAAATAATCGGGCCATGCCCTGCTCTACGGGCAAAAACAATTTTTTTTACCTGTGTCCCGAGCTGACTGACTAGTGCGATCCTGAGCACGATCTCCTAAACCCGAGCCTTGGCGGTAGAACCTAGTCATAACTTACTAATAATAAACAACCATCAAGCCCTAAACCAATTAAAAACTTTGGAATGATATTCTAGCCTCCAGGACCTCGAATTCTACTAAACTGGGTAGTAGAATCCTTCCTAAGCCCTTAAATTTGAGTTCCCACGCTGAAAACCCTATTTTGCCCATAATTCCCTATTTGAGCCACGACCCAGCCCCCTTAGGGCCGCAATGCACTACAAGTATAGAGCCCCAATGCTCTCTTCTGGGGGACACGGGCCGTGGTGCACCCTACCTGCTCCACAACGCCAGGGTAGCATCATGAACCCCCAAGGCCTTCTGGGTTCATGCGGGTCACGACGCCTAAAGAACAGGGTTGCGACTCGGGCCTGCGATCCTAGTTTCTCCCAGCATTTTCAAATTCCTAAACTCCCAAAAATCAATCGAAACATGCTCTAAGACCAGAATTAAGTCCCAAAATATCTTTACTCACTACAAGAAAAAATGCTTTTAATAACACCGAAAATGTGTTATCAAAACATACGATAACACTTTCTGATGTGTTAAGACCGACTATGTTATCGTAGGTCAGGGTACTTTACATAACACTTTATCAGTGTTATACAGATGTGTTATTTTACTTTCAATGATAACACAATTTCTGTGTTATTTTAATATATAGATAAGTGTTGAATTATGTTATTTATAGTCGATTATATAATACTTCTTTTGTGTTATACTACACTTTAGTATAACACTTTTTTTGTGTTATACTACACTATAGTATAACATTTTTTTTTGTGTTATACTACACTTTAGCATAACACATTTTTTGTGTTATACTACACTTTAGTATAACACATTATTTGTGTTATACTACACTTTAGTATAACACATGTGTTATATTAGCTTAAAGAAACATAATCTTTTTTTCCTTACACAAAACTAGGAAAACAAATATGAAAGTTGAAGCCAAATAAGGTAATGTAAATAGATTTTTATTAATTACTCAAATGTAATTACAAAATTTAGTTTACTAGTGTAGGCTTAAGAAATCATATTACAACATAATTTATGCCCAATTCAGATTCCTTTATCACTAAATACAAAACAAGAAATGTATACAAAAATTAGTGAAATACATTCTTCCATTCTAAAGGCTTCAACTACAAATGGTGTCAAGAATTGCTCCAAAGAAATCATCTCAATATACCTGCACATTGTAAAAAAAAAGTCATTTTATTATTAAGAACATAAGACTTAAGCTAGTTTTCACCTGTAAATATATAAAGTTTAAATTAAATTTGTAACACAGACAAACATCAACATTTAGAAATGGTCAGAGAGAGAGAATGAAAGAAAGGACCTATAACAATTGTTATGCTTGCAGTGATCACTTCTGTGACTGATAAGCCAACAAAATCCAAAGCATACTAAGTTGAGAGAGCTATCCCAGAACAGAGTAAAAGTTCTTGCCACCACAACAACAAACTTACAGTCTTTTCTTAAATGATACATTGAAAACTTCAAAAGAAGAAAATGGAAAACTAGGATAAATACTTATCTGTTTTAGTTCAATAAAATAAGAGAGCTATCAAGAAAGAGCTAGGGAATTTTCAGATGAACAATAAAATAAGAGAGCTATCAAGAAAATCTAAGACCATAACATCACCAAACTAAAGTTCAACACCACAGAAAGATATACATGCTGCCGTCGTGAAGTTGAGAACCCAACATGATTGATTATAAATGAAATCCACAACAACATGATTGATTATAATGTTGGGAAGATTAAATCGAACCCATTAAACTTGAAATCAAATCAAACTAGCTCACTTCTCTACATTGTATGACTTGATATGCCACTTAAGTGACAGCTAATGTGACAATTCTTTTATTCCAAGAAGTTCAAAATTTTGGTAATACAGTTGGTACATTCACTACCATAGAAGCCTGTATATAATGTCTTCACTACTCTCATTCGGGGTTAAGAGAATCAGTAGAGATTTTTTTCAGTGTTTTTTTGTTCTGTTTTTTAAAGCATTTTTTTTAGAGTGTTTGTACATGGAGCAAGTCTCCCTTTGTGTAATTTTGTGCTTGATACTCAAGAAAGAATAAAGTCTAATCAGCCATTATTTGGGGCTATTCTACCTTGGATGTAGGCTTTTAATTGGGTTGAACCAAGTAATGTGTTTGGTGTATTTTTTGTTTTAAAGTCTTATCATTTTTTATTCTATGTTTCTGCATTACTCTTTCTTGTTTTGCTGTTCTTTAAAGGTGTAGGATTTACACCACATTTCTAAAAGAGACTTGTTTAGTCCATATATGAATAGCAATAATTAGCACACATATCAGATCAGAGCCTAACAGAGCAAGAAAATTAAATAACTGCTTAAAGAAGAAGAATAAAAGGGTCATACCTAATCATTTTTTCAACCTGCTTTGCAACACTATATTCCAAATCTGCTTCTTTTTGCTTGGTGCGTCTAGATTTTGCCGTCCTCTTTGATTCCAAAATTCTGGGTAGAACATAGAGCTGATATTCCTCATGCAGAAGTATATACTGCATATTTTAAAGTCAAGAAAATAGTCAACTTCTTCAATTTGATAACATGTTTCATTAGACAAATATAAATGGCAAGTCTCACGTCATCCCTAAATAATGTTAGAACTAGATTTTCTTTAAGTACCACCTGAAATAATCAACAAAAAAGAAAGAGGTGAGAAAAACAAGCAATACAATATTCCATTGAATAAATCAATCATGTTTTTAATGTTGTATAGTTGAAAGATTCATTAAGCGACTAAAAACAGAGAACAATAATTAAAGACCCATTTAAGCTAAAATGCAAGATAAGATTAGTTAATGATGCAAAGAATCACACATGGTAAAAGGTTCAATACTATGCATTACCATTTGAAAATGAAAATAATATTTGGCTGGTTGCCTTTGACTTATAGACAATATCTGGACAATATCTGCTCCTCACATCTATAAGGATACAGGCAATCAAACTCTAGCTGACAGTATGTCAAAACTCAGTATGCAAAATGGAGCCATCTTGGAAAATTCTCCTTCTGGTGCATGACTGATAAGTTCTGAATATCTAAAGAGATTTGTAAAGGAAATGTTTATCTAGGAAAAAAAAATATAAAGACAAGAAAGTAAAAATTTCAATTAAAACTGAATAAACAAATCAGAGAAAGAACTAAAAACTAAATAAACAAATCACATGTGAAGTATAAGTGCTCCTCACATCTATAAGGATACAGGCAATCAAACTTTAGCTAACATAATGATAAATGTTTAGCTGTCTTCTTATATTTTCGAGCAGGTACTTCAATCCAGTTGCCACCAACTATGTTGCAATCAATCATAAAGCGAAGAGAAATATATGTATATGTTTATATGGGGAACCTAAAAAAACACTTCTTATTTGATTGGAGGGTGGCCTAGATACTATCAATCTCATTTCACAAGATATCCACATCTCAGGTTATCTGATTATTCTAGCAAAAATCATCATATTAATTCGTCAGTAAAGAAAAATATAGTAACTTATCAATGATGAAGATGAAGATCCATTACATAACTTGAAAAAGGAAAAATTATCATGAACTTGAAGGTATTAATATGTTGCCAATGATTCCTAATTTAGAGGCAAAATTATTTTTTACAAACTGAGAACCAACCAAAAACCAAAACAAAATTAAGATCTCAATCACGACTTTCAACAAATTTTTAAAAAATGGTAGAAAAAGTACGTAGCATCCTTTTTAGTATTCATAACAGAAGTACTTAACACATTTGGCCATATTATATATATGTAGTGTAGATTCATCATAACCCAAAATTATCTACCAGTGCTGATAGATAATTATCCAAAAGAGAAAAAGCAACTTTTAAGCTATTGTTTGCAAAGTGTCAATAAGGACAACACAAGGATTCACCATTTGTATCGACTAAATCCAAAGAATAACAAAGAAAACTAGAGAAAATATATAGAACAAGAAAAGATTCAAAAGAGTACAAACAATACATCAAGTTTCACACATTATCTATTATCTCTCCAAAGCTTATCGCAATAAAACAATAAACAAAGTTTAAATATGCAAAAGAGCCATAAAACTAGTTTCTTATATACATATATAGACAACAAGCATATTAAAATAATAGTCAGCAACATAAAAATTACGATAGCAAGCATATAAAGATATAGCAAACATATTAAACTAGTTTCAGCACGCAAAACAAGCCAATGCATAATTTGGCACAAATTATTTAATAGATTTAATTTCTGAAAGGTAACAATCTTCCACATGCAGCAGTCTATTTAACATAGTTTCCAGAACCTCAACATTTCAAATGCTGATTCACTAGTCTTCTATTGCATTTGCAAAAAAGAAAACCAGACTACTTTAAATGTTTTAGCCAAAGAAACTATTAAACTAGGCCTAAGAGATGGGCATTCTAAACTCAAATCATCAAGAATCAAGTCAGGTTCTTAACGTTGTCAAATGACTAATGAAATCCAAACCTGTGTGCATAGAAGTATGTATTGCTGCAATGCATGGCTGTTGAAAAGGTGCTCCATTACTGGACATGTTATGATAAAGTTATGACCAATATCATTGTAATTCACATGGAAAGAAGCATTTAGACTTGCAAATGAGAATGAGAAAGTAAAAGAATAAATATCACAACCTAACAAATGAAAAAAGCTCAAGTACAGGTACCATAACTTATACTCTGCTAAATTGGCCTACCTCCCTGTTCAGGTATATCAGATACTGTGGAAGTGCTGCAACGTCCAACATCATCTGGCCTCACCAGTTGTTCATCAATAAATGAACCGACTCTTCGTAATAATGCAAAAGAACCTCCCTGGTCAGTGTACTTTTCGTTAACCCCATTATAGTCCTGAAGGAATGGTAAAAAATGTGAAAAAGACAGAAAATAACCTGCCAAAAGGAATAGCATCCATCAACCAATTTATTGGTTCTCCCTTGAAATCCACACTCCCTTCCTTGACGAAATACCAGCCAATCCTAATAAAATAGGAAACATCATTCAAACAAAGTAAAAAGTAAGATCAAGAATAATATTGCAATGGCTAGGTACTAAGAATGACAAGAAGACTACATATCTTACAATTAAACGAGACAAGTCCAAATGATGGACCTCATTGATCAAAATCATTGTAGCCAACCCACAAAAGGTGTACCTAATGTACATCAAAGATATGCAACAATATCAGATATCCATAATTTAAGTTTCATTTCATTTGAATTGAATTAACAATGACAATAATTCACCTTATTGCTCATAATCAGGGAGCATTTGAACCCATAAATACCACAGAAGTAAACCTTACCACTTAGCACATACCACTAGAAGATGCTATTGATATATTATAGCCAATAGATTCTACAGAGATAACTTCATAGCAAAAACAAAACATAAAGTAGCGTGCTAAAAACATACCCACCATGAGCTTCAGAGTTAGGTTCTCCACCAATGCCACCTTCGTAAGTCTGACAGCTGCAGATTGACATCGCATAGGGAAGCTTTAATTATTTATAGAAATCAACAACTATATATAAGATGATTTCTGCAATTCATAATATTACTCCTATCATAATACAATATCAGAATGTAAAAGACTTAACAGTGGAATCAAATGCATGCACAAGGGATGCTATAAAACATAATCTGGATGAGAATTGGGAACAATGTTTCACAAGACAAACAGCTCCTGAGTAGATGACGAGCATGCTTTGGAGCCGATTTATATTGAGAAGAGCAATCAAGACCAACCTTAATATGTAATTTCCAACATTCTGAACTAGTTCATCATCCAAAATGTTCAAAATACTTGCAACCTGGTAGAATAAGACTTTCATAATGATAATCATAAACTAAGCTACTTATAAAAATTAGAGTACATTGTACTAAGCATAAAGATTAAACAACCATTTGGGTTAATTTCACATAAGTGAATTAGCATGGAATACACATTGACGTGCTTGTATCACAAAGACAAGCACAGAGACTTACTGAAATGGCAGTATAGCAGGCCCGAACATCAATTTCTCCACCATCATGCATCCTGATGAATACATCCAAAAATGTTAAGAATTATGATGTAACGATGTTAAATTTTCAACATATAACATATATAAACCTTCCAAGAAAAAAAAATGGGTAAAGACATAATTCCTTGTTATATGCTAAAGCTTCTACATATAAACCTTTTTCCAAGAAGTTAAAAGGATGGGGAAATTATTTGTTATTTAAAATATCACAAAACATTGATTGAGGCCTAGAAGTGCAGATTCGTATAGATCATAACACCAAAGTATCCTTTCATACAAATAAAAAAATTAAGATTGAGTGATAGAGAAAATAAATTTGGAATGGCTAGGAAAAATACAGTTCAAAATACCAAATGCATCTCGTACAAGCCAGTTTAGAAGCATTAAAAATGAATTTCTCACATAAAGTGACACATTTTCTAATTTCAAACTACACACAATTGGACGTGATCTCATACCTGAAACCCCCACTTGGCTGTTTCATCCGCTACAGAAACATGTATAATGTACTTCTGAAAAATATTAAGACAAACTGAGTTCAATCATTTCAAAAAGGCAACCTTATGTATAAAAATAAGTATCACAAAATAGAAGTATAAATTGACCACCTATTGATTGAAGACAAAGCTTCATGACCACCGATAGTAATAAGTGAATTGACAGCTGCATAAGTTTTTGCAAGATGTGGCATCTGAAAGAAACAATGATTGAATTGAATATTGACACCACCCTCAGATCAAAAAAAAAAAATTACTAATATTATATTTGTATGTATACAAATACAACTTGATAAGTATGAGCTGATAAAGAATCAATTACTCTCCTCACATCAAACGTTAAACAATTACAATTTGTAATGCCGACACAAGATATAATCTTAAGACTGGCTAAGCCACCTAGCCTCATACTACACTATTTTACTTGCCATCATCTATTAAAGAACCCATTAACATACCAAACCAGAACAACAAAATAAACATTGAGTGAGAAAAATGCAAAGAAAAAAGCTCAAACTAGAGCCATAATCATAGAGACTGAGTTCAGTTGGAAATTAAATATGATTTTTCAAGAGAATGCGAGTGAGGACGAGAGCTTAAGGATTGCAAAACATAGGTTGAGCGAGAGTATGAGAGACAATTAAATTTGCAATACAAACAACCAGAAACTAACACAAGGATTCACCATTTGTATTGGCTAAATCCAAAGAATAACAAAGAAAACTAGAGAAAATATAAGAACAAGGATCTCCCTATATGTCTCCTTGGTTTTACTAAGACCATCCTTAAAGACTTCTATAATACCACTTCACGATTGAGACCTCCACACATCCTCAACCCTGAGCCAAACACAAAAACAGAGAAGAGAGAGAAAGAAAAAAAACAAAAGCAGAATGAGAAGAGATACACACACAAAAAAAGAGAGAGAGATTAACCTAAACACAACACACAATAAACAATTGCAGAAATGCATTTAAATTTGATGCTTGACATTTTAACTGATATACCTCTAAAGGATTAAGCTAGGCCACTGAACCATCAACATTTCAAAACTATATATATTCAAGTTTATTCAACATATGACAATGGAATTAACTATCATTTTCCAAGAGCATAAAATAGAGCCATTTTGATAACCAAACTTATCAGATTAAAATACATGCTTCTCCTCCATACCATACCATACCTGTTAAGAATCGACTCCAAGTGATGATGCAATAGGAGAAACGCAGGGGAACCAATATCAGCATCTACCATCTCTATGGGCGTCATCAATCATTGCAAGACCTTCTTGTAGAATTCATTTTTAAAGGGTTCCAAGTCGGATTTTAATCACATAACAAGAATAGGGTAGGAAAATAAAGCAAAAATAGCATAAAAACTTACATCTAGAAAAGTATCAAGTGCATCGGTTGCACGACCAGTGGTCCAAGAAAGCCGCCTTTCAACTTCATCAATGGTGGGCTCGCACTGGGTCGAAGGCACGCAGAGGTGGGCTCGCACCTGGGGTCACTTGGTTCAGGGGTTGGGTTCACAGGTGCCTGAGATTTGGAGCTTGGCTTGGAGAAAAACGGGTGTGAGGATGGTGGTTAGGTGGTCGGAGCTGAGGATGATGGTGATTACGGGAGTGCGGCTAGGGCGAAGGGAAGAGAGAGACGAGAAGGAGAAGGGGAAAAAAGGTATGAGAATTGGGTCTCTCTCGGGTCTCACAAATTTTGAGGTCAGAAATGAAAAAAAATCTAAGTGGCGCGCGCGGGATTGTGTATTATTACGGCTTTTTTTTCTTTCACAAAGTGGCCCACTCTAGCATAACACATTTTTATTAGTATTATATTCATGTGTTATGGAAATGGGTATTTGGTGTAGTGACTACACCTAGAGCAGTACATAACCTGAAAACGTAACTAAAATATCACCACAATTTAAGCTTAATCACTTGAGTTCAAAACCCCAAAACAGTCAAAGTAAACCACATAAATTTATAAATAAACTTGTTCTAAACCTTACCTCAGTGATGATTTTGACCCTAAGCTAGATCCCCAACACCTCCAACTTCAAATCCTCAACTCCCAGCCTCAACTCCTAAGCTTTTCCTTCAACTTTTCCCAAAACCCTCTAAACCACCAAGAGAGGGAGAGAATGTTGAGTAGATTAAGAGAGTGAGGGTGTTGTGTTTCTTTCTAGCTTTTGGTTCTTTCTATAGAGTTCCTAAGGGTTGAGTCTATCCCTTTCCAAAAGACTAAAATTGCCAAATTGCCCTTGAATTAACCCGCTAATTCCTTGATTAGTCCTATAGATCCCCAATTAATCCCAACATACCTAAGTTACCGCTAAATAACTAGTCGTTACTCGATAACCCCGAACTCGTGTTATGTTCCCAAAATACCCCCAGGCTCACCCCGAGCCAGGTATTCGACCCCATTGTGACTATTCTACTAATCCGCTCCCTAGGACCTTTTTGGAACACATATCTCAGTTAACTCTCCACAATATTGTGGTCTCAAGCACAACACACACACACACAATAATCGCAGTTTTGCCCTCAACGACCAAAATTACAATTATGCCCTTATTAACAAGAATGGGTCCACATGCATATTTAATTAACCTAAACATGCATATCTAGTCATATAATAATTTAATTCAAGTAATCATGTACTCATACTCATATATCACAATTAACCATGTAATAACACAATTAAATCAATTTTTGCCTTCCCGACACACTAATAAAGGCACTAAGCCTTATTAGCAAAATTTGGGTGTTACAACTATCCCCTCCTTACAGAAATTTCGTACTAGAAATTTACCTGAATAACTCGGGATATCATTCCCGCATATAAGACTCAAGCTCCCAAGTTGCCTCTTTCACTTTGCTATTTCTCCACAACACTTTCACCAAGGCAATGGTCTTGTTCCGCAAGATTTTATCTTTCTGGTCTAGGATCTGAACAGGTTTCTCCTCATAAGCAATATCTTGATCCAACCCCAGGTTTTCATAACTTAACACATGTATAGAATCTGATATGTACTTATGGAGCATAGACACATGGAATACGTTGTGAACCCCTGATAAAGCTAGAGGCATAACCAATATGTAAGGTACCTCTCCAACCCGTTCCAAAATCTCAAAGGGGCCAACAAACCTAGGACTTAACGTGCCTTTCACTCCAAATCGTTTCACTCCTCTCAAAGGAGAAACTCTGAGAAACACACGAAAACTGACTTGAAACTCTGTGTAACTCTTCTGTCTACTCTGGGAGGCAAGCATTCGAGCTCTAATCTTCTCAATTTCCTCGTTAGTCCTCTGAACGACCTCGGGACCTAAATACTTTCTCTCACCTGTCTCATCCCAATGAATGAGCGATCTACACTTCCTCCTATATAACATCTCATAAGGAGCCACTTCGATAGTCACCTGATAGTTATTATTATATCAAAACTCGATCAAAGGGAGATACTTACTCGAAGATCCCCCAAATTCCAGAACACAAGCTCACAACATATCCTCTAGTATCTGAATCATCCTCTCAGACTGTCCATTCGTCTGAGGGTGATATGCTGTATTGAACCTCAACTGCATGCCCATAGCCTTTTGCAGGCTCTCCCAAAACATAGAGGTGAAGGTGGGGTCCATGCCGGACACTATCGACCTTGGAGCCCCATGGAGTCACATAATCTCCTTTACATACAACTTAGCATACTCCTCCATTGTATAAGTTGTTCTAACAGGAAAAAAGTGGGTTGATTTGGTGTACCTATCCACAATATCCCACACAGAATCATGTCATCCCACTGTCTTCGGCAATCCAACCATGAAGTCCATGGTGATATCATCCCACTTTCACTCTGGAATCCTTAAAGGCTGCAGCAACCCTGCTGGTCTTTGATGTTCACCCTTCACCTGTTGACAGGTAAATACTTGGCCACATAACCACTACGTCCTTATTCATCCCTGCCCACCAATATAGAGTCCTCAAGTCTTGGTACATCTTCGTAGTACCCGGATGTAGAGAATAGGGAGTGGTATGAGACTCATCTAGAATCTCTCGTTTGATACCAGATTCCATCAAAACGCAAATTTGACCTTTATATCTCAGTAGATCAATCTCAAAAATAGAAAAGTGTCTAGCCAATCCAGCTATGACATCTTCCCTGTGTTTCCTCAACTAGGGATCCTTCTTCTGTGCTTCTCTGATTCTCTCAAGGAGCATGAACTGAAAAGTAATATTGGCTAGCTGACCAACTACCAATTCAATTCTCCCTCTAGTAATTTCTTTAGCTAACTTTTTTGAATTCTGTCTCGAACTGAACAACATTCCTAGGCCCCTCCGACTTAGTGAATTGGCCACCATATTGGCCTTCCCAGGATGGTACAAAATCTGACAATTGTAGTCCTTCACAAATTCTAGCCAATGCCTTTGGCATACATTCAGATCCTTCTGGGTAGAGAAATACTTTAAAATTTTATGGTTGATGTATATTTCACACTTATCTCCATACATGTATTGCCTCCATACCTTAAGTGCGAATACAACCGCTACCAATTCCAAATCATGAGTGGGATACCTCTGCTCATACTCCTTTAGCTGTCTCGACGCGTAGGCTATCACCTTCCCATCTTGCATCGATACACACCCCAAACCCTGCCTCGAAGCGTCGCAGTAGACCACAAACTTTTTCTTGTCTGATGGAAGACTCAATACTGGAGCGGTGATCAGTCCCTGCTTCAAATCCTTGAAACTATTCTCACATCTATATGTCCAAATATACTTGGTCTTCTTGCGCGCCAACTCAATCAATGGTGTGGCTATTATGGAGAATCCCTCAATGAACCGCCAATAGTACCCTGCTAATCCCAAGAAGCTCCTAACCTCTGGTACACTGCTCGGCCTGGCCCAATCTCTCACTGCCTCACTCTTGGTTGGGTCCACTAGAATCCCTTCCTTACTCACAATGTGGCCCAGAAATGTTACTTGGGGTAACCAAAACTCACATTTACTGAACTTATCATATAGCCTATGCTCTTTAAGTCGTTGTAGTACCAAACGAAGATGATGCTCGTGCTCTGTCTCTGACTAGGAGTACATCAGTATATCATTGATGAATACGATCACAAACTTATCCAAGTAATCCCTCAAGACACTATTCATCAAGTCCATAAAGGTTGCTGGGGCATTGGTTAAACCAAAGGACATGACCAGGAATTTATAATGTCCATACCTCATACAGAACATAGTCTTTGGTATGTCCTCCTCCTTAATCCTCAACTGATGGTAGCCAGACCAAAGGTCGATATTAGAGAATAGGTTCTTCCCTTGTAGTTGATCAAATAAGTCATCGATCCTGAGTAGTGGGTACTTATTCTTGATAGTCAACTTATTTAGCTCTCAATAGTCGATGCACATTCTTAAGGATCCATCCTTCTTCTTGACGAACAACACTGGAGCATCCCATGGCGAAAAACAAAGTCTGATGTATCCTAGATCTAGTAAATTCTTCAACTGAATCTTCAGTTCTTTCAATTCTGATGGAGTTATTCTATAGAGTGTCCTTAATACTGGTTCTGCTCCTGGGGCCAACTCTATGAAAATCTCGATCTCTCGATGTGGTGGCAACCCTGGCAGGTCTTTTAGGAATACATCAGGAAACTCACACACTAGTCTGGTCTCATCTAGTCCAACTGAAACAATCCTAGAGGTATCCACTATGTTCGCTAGGAATCCTATGCAACCTTCTTGCAATAGGTGTCTAGCCTTAAATGCATAGATCATAGGTACTCGTGGTCCCACTCACTATCCCAACAAACACAAAGGGTTCCTCCCCTTCCGGTTCAAAAGTTACCATTCTCCGCTTAAAGTCTATTGTCGCCCCGTACTTTTCCAACCAGTTCATTCCCAGAATCCTATCGAAGTCATCCATCACAAGTTTGATCAGATCCACAGAAAAATTCCTACCATCTATCTCTACTAGTAATGCCTTAACCCATCTCCTAGAGACTAGTAGTTCCCCAGTTGGCAACAAATTCCTGAATCCCCTAGCATACAAATCACAAGGTCTACACAAATGTTCGATCACCCTAGCACATACAAACGAATGAGTAGCTCCTGGATCAATCAATGCAGTAAATGAAGAACCGACACTAGATATCTGACCTACCAAGACCGAGGGAATAGCCTTAGCCTCGGTCTGGGTCAAAGTGAACACTCTGGCTGGGGTAAGGCTTTCACTCCCCTTTAGTTCTTCTTTTCTGGCTTGTGGGCAGTCCTTTCTCAAATGACTGACGCTCCCACAGATGAAGCATGGTCTGACGGTGCACTCCCCCAAATGTCGTCACCTGCATTGTGGACACACTGGGAAGCTTCTCCAATGTTCTCCCCAACCATGGCGGCCACTAAAAGAACCTTGTGCCCTCCTATCTGGACTAGGAAGAACAAAGGAATCTGGGCCTTTCTCTTCTGCTCGCTAGGCCATTACCCTGTCTAGAACTAGTGAAGAGAGGCACCGTCCTGCGAGGATTGCGCCTTGCGGTGCCTTCTCTCCATATCTAATCTTTAACCCCCTCAGTTGTAAAGGATTTCTCCATTACCTGGGAATAACTGGTAGTCCTCAGCCCCAATGTTATTTTAACATCATGGGCTATCATCACATTCTGCCCCTGTACAAAATGATCCCTCCGTGCCATATTAGTAGGCACTAAATCCAGCGTGAACTTTGTCAAGCGGTTAAACTTCAAAGCATATTCTGTGACGGTCATTTTGTTCTGAGAGATTAGTAAACTCATCCACCTTTATAGCTCGGACTGCAACACTGTAATACTTCTCATTGAAGACATCTCTGAATTCATCCCAGGTCATAACGGTCACATCCCTCCTTTGGGACACAACTTCCCACCAAATGCGGGCGTCTTCCCTCAACATGTAACTGGCACAGGCCACCCTCTCATTCCCTTCCACCTTCATGAAATCTAGGATAGAAGAAGTCATGTTCATCCATTGCTCTGCCCGCAATGGGTCTTGACCGCCTTCAAAGGTGAAAGGTGCTGCTTTTTGAACCTTTCATAGAAGGGCTCCCACCTGTTTTCCATAACAGGCTGGGCTGGGACTAGTGCCACAGACTGTGGAATCTATATTCCAACATCCCATGGAGGATTCTACTGCCTTAGTTCTCGGAGTTCATCTTCATTTCTCTGAAGTCTGGCCTACATTTTGGCAAACATTTGTTGCCAGTTCTGTGGGGCAGGTGGAGGGTCCTGACCCTGGTTGTCATCTTCGGCCATATTGCCACAGAGTCTAATTGATTGTCAGGGCATAACTTCAATATGCCTGCAATCAGTGATGCCGCATGTAACGCCCTGGCTACCCCAGAACAGTTACGGTGAACGGTGGACCAGAAATTTGACTCATTGCCTGAGTCCTTTGGTCAAAAACGTGCTCTAAGTGTAATTAACAGGTTAAGGTATTAAAACAATAAAAAGGAAATGGAGATTTTATTACAAACTGCTCTGCAGAGCTAAACAAAATATTTACAAGTGGTTCTCAGTACAAAATGGTCATTATAGTTTTAAATTTACAATCCCGCCGACCTAAGCGGCAAAAGTAGGGTAAACCCCCTAGTTCCTCTAAGAACACCTTGATCGTGGTGGCCAAGCGGCCGCATATGTACACACCACAACATCAGCTCTCCACTCAAGGCTAGGTGAGCTTTTCTTTCCCTTTACCTGCACCACATAGCACCCATGAGCCAAAGCCCAGCAAGAAAACATAATACTTTTCATAAACATTATCAAATGATTATCATTATAATCACACTGAGCATAAAGCTTTCAAAAAAATGAATAACACATGACTTTAGCGGGAGAGTGGCTGCTAGGTAAGCCACTAGCCTCCAAGCTCTCTTTTCTAGCGGGAGAGTGGCTGCTAGGTAAGCCACCAGCCTCCAAGCTCTGCTTTGTAGCGGGAGAGTGGCTGATAGGTAAGCCACTAGCCTCCAAGCTCTGTTTGTTCATCGACCCTCAGGGTTGGTCAGGCATTAATGCTCCTTGAGTCATTCAATGCTAGTAATCAATTAGATCTAATCCCTGTTGGCTTGCGTGATTCACGCTAAGGTCGCTCTGACAAATAAATCAGCGCTTCCTGACCTGTGTCCAGTAACACTGCCGAGCCTGACAAATAAGCCACAGCCTCACAGCTGATACTAACACTTTTGTCGATTCTGTATTCAATCCATGCCCATATTTATATAATCAACATGCTTAACAAATATCCATGCATGTCACACTTTGGGTGCAGTTTTCTTACCTCTGGTCCGAGCTAGAACAAACAAAAGAGTGACCCTGAGAACGATCGACCTTTTGGTCCTTTAGCAGTTACCTGGTCATAACCAAATTATGGGATTCCATCAATAAAATGAATAATAAAAGGTTCCTAAACCAAAACCTAACCTCCGGGACCTCAAACACTACTCAACCGGGTAGTAGGTTCAATCCCGAGGCCTTAGGTTTGAATCCCCATGCTAAAAACACCTTTTTTGGCAAAATTGACCTTAAGGGTCGCGGCCCTCCCCTTCTGCACCGCAGCGCGCCCTTCAGACAGAAGGGGCCTCCCCTGCCAGACGCCAAGGGCCGCGACGCTCCCCTGCTGTGCCGCGGCGCTCAGCCCAGAATGGCTAAGTCGGCCACACGAACCAGTTTTCTTCCCTAAGCTCTTTCCTCTCAAACCAGCCCTACAAACCCTCTCTAAACTTCTTCCAAACACACAATTAAACCCCCAAATAACACCCATAGCTCACCCTCATCAAACCTCAATCACAAACAACATGAAAACTCCCTTTAATCCTCACTTTCCACATCAAATTCTAAAGCTGAAATCCTATAACAAAAACAGAGCAAACATGGAAACTAAGGGCTAAAAACTTACCTCAAGTTCAGGTTATGGTGCTCTTCCACAGTGGAACACTCTCCCAAAGTACCAAGGCTTAGCTCCTAAGCTCAAATCCTCAACAAGATCACCAAATCTCACAAAGAAGATGAAGGTAGGTGAGGGTACGGGAAGGAAGAAGCTTACACTCTGTTTTGGTTATGTTTTCTCTACAGTCTTCCAAGCTCTTA
Source organism: Humulus lupulus (assembly GCF_963169125.1). Classification (NCBI taxonomy): domain Eukaryota; kingdom Viridiplantae; phylum Streptophyta; class Magnoliopsida; order Rosales; family Cannabaceae; genus Humulus; species Humulus lupulus. The sequence continues at coordinate 155,165,575 of NC_084798.1, read as the reverse complement.
TATATCCAAGCCAAAAGACCATTATACCCCTAGGTCCTTTAAAGCTTCTAAAATCAACTCAAGGGTAATTTTGGTATTTTCCACCAATCCCGTTAATCATAATTAATGCTTCCTTTTTCCTGCTAATCTCAATATCCTCAAACACCAATATTTCACCTCCCGTTACCCCTTTAATGCCCGATAACACTCTAATCATTAAAACACCCCGAGACTCACCCCGAGCCCCGAGCTTAAGCCCGTTATGACCAAACCGACATTAAACATTCCTTGATCGTCTCATGTCAAATGGCTCGAACAAACCCACATCATAATGTGATCTCAAATTATATCACCGACATGCGAATAAATAATCAATTTACCCTCAACGGGCCAAATTACCATCACACCCCTGTAATAACAAATATGGGCTCACATGCATGCATTTCACATCATATCATAATATAATCAACATGTACATGCATTTTATCAATTAATAACATAATTAAGCAAGTACGGCCCTCCCGGCCTACTGTTAATGCCGTTAAATGCATCGGAGAATTCGGGGCATTACACCGCACATCAGGTACGGTAAAAACATCCAAAAACCACCTCCCAATCCAATTAGTCAAACAAAAACATCAAATAAACATAATGCACACATTGCATAAACATATATCAATCAAAGGGGCCATGCCCTAACATCATATATACATATATAAATATTTATCATGCTCTATCTATATTAACCAAGAAAATAGGGCTACTCAGACAAGCAATTAAACATTTGATTCACCTAATACTGGCTTACCCTGAGTCGAGCTTGTCTCTGGCAGCAAGCGTAAATGTTCGATCAATCTTTAGGAACCATAAACCTTGACTTTGATACCAATTTGTAACACCCTACTACCTTAGAGTTGTTACCAAGTGCTTTTAAAATGTGCCATTAGCTTGCTAATCGAGGTTTTAGACCGAAAAGTGTGATTAACTCGGAATAAAAACTCATTTAATGAAAATTAAGTATAAAAGATTTGGACATCCATTAAACTTATAAAAGTGATATATTGGGATCCTAAAATAAAGTTTAAAAATATATTTACAACTCAAAAGTTAGAGTGCGATCGACCTAAGCGACAAAATCAAACATTCACAGCCGTGGCGGCCAGGTAGGCCAAACATGTACGTGCCACTCCATGCCCTCCAACTCATGCTTGGTCAGCCTTTCTTTTGCTCTTACTTGCAACATAGAGCACCCATGAGCCAAGGCCCAACATGAAAACTCCACAACTTTAAACATATAACAGACTATTCACATAATGCACAACTTTAAACATATAACATACTATTCACATAATGGCCTATGCTGACCTAGGTTCTTTACTAGGCACTGGGTTCATGGTCTTCATCGAACGGGTGAGTAAAAAACCCTAGATGGCCATGCCATGGCGGCCTGCATTCAGCATGCTTGTTGCTGTTCGACCTGCATTCATTATGCTTATCGCCGTTCCCGGCCTACGCCGATCCCAACCTTCGTTGATCAATCATAATCATGCAAAAATAGCATAACAACTAAAAATATCCACACACAACATTAAACACAAAATCGGGCCATGCTTTGCTCTACGGGCACAAATAGTTTTCTTACTGGTGTCTCGAGTTGTAGCGTCCCAAATTTGCTAATATGGCTTAGGGCCCTGATTAGCGTGCCGGGAGGTAAATAATTTATTTAATTATGTTAATATGTGAATTTAATGATTATGTGATTTGAAATGCATGTTTAGGTGAATTAATTATGCATGTGGGCCCCACTTGGCTATTAGTCGCATATTTGTAATTTTAGCCTGTTGAGGGCATAAATGTGATATATGTGTTAATTGTGATTGAATCCACGAGTGGGTGGTGATATATTTGTGATGCACGATCCAAGATGGTCCTAGGGAGAAGTTTATCTAGAAAGTCACAACGGGGTCGAATACCCAGCTTGGGAAGAGCCTAGTGGTATTTTTGGAACGTAAAGTGTGTTGGGGATTTATTGAGTATCAGGAAGTGGTTTAGTAATGATTTGTACATGTTGGGATTAAACAGGGATTTATGGGAACACTCGAGGAATTAGTGGGATTTGGCAAATGACGAAATTGCCTTTGATGATACTTGAGGACTTAGATAGACTTAAGGGGCATTTTTGACTTTTGACTAAATGATATACATAGTTCAGAGAGCTAAGACTCTAGAAGGATTTAGAGGAAACAGAAGGAAAATAGAAGAAATAACCACAAGAACCTACAACTCTCTCTCTCATTCGGTTCACTTTCCCTCTGATTGAGGCTTGGAGAGTTTTGAAGGGAATTAACCAAAGTTTCAAGGATTCAAGGCTGGAACATGGGAGGCTAGAAGCTTGGAACTCAGGGAATCAGTTCAGAGATTTAATTAAGTGCAAAGGTCAGACCTTAACATGATCATTAAGTTAAATTATGTTGGTTTTTTATTAGAACCTTAGGTTTGCATGAAAGTTGTATTCTGGTTTGATTTTGAGTATATGAGGTTGTTTATGGATTTATTGTGTTCTTTAGGCTATATGGATAAGAGTTCTGGGCTTAATTCTGAGGTTGGCTAAAGTTTGGGGTGTTAATTATGGGTTTATGCTCGAGGGAAAACTTGAGAAATTGGCTAGTTTCTGGGACCCGCGCTGCGACCCTATTCATTAGGCGTTGTGACCCGTATGTGTGTGAAGGATTGGGGAGTGCTCTGTCCTTCAGGCACGCCGTGACCCGTGTCCTTCATAGGGAGTGTAACGTCCTATGTTTTCGGGTACCTTTAAACGACTCGGGTCGGTATTTTTCCCCCGGGTTAAGAATATTATTTTAAATAATATTATATTTTGTTTGTAAGTATTCCATGAGTTATTGCTAGCCAAAATATGAATTTTGTGATTTTAAAAGTCAAGATAAGACTTTCGGTCCTGGATCGACACAAAAACCCTGATCGGGTAAAAATCTCGGAAAATAAAACGAAAAATCATGGAAATTATATTTTGGGCATAAAATACATTCATAAAAGTTAAAGTTTGGTCAAAAATAATAAACCTAAAAGAAAATGGAAATTTTAGGGCATTTTGTGTTAAATGCCTAATTTTGCCGAAATGGGGAATTTTATTCCATGAATGGACCTTAGGTTAAATTTTATTATGTGATTAATTAAATTAAATGTGAGAGACATTTAATTTAATTAATTAATGTTAAGTTTGGTGATTAAAACTTAATAAGAGTGAAAAAGGTGTCAAAAGTCAATTTGGACTTTTCTTCTTATAAACCTTTATTAACCTTTATAAAAAATAAAAAAAAATAAAATAAAAATTAATGGTCACATATATGGAAAAGGGTGGCTGGCCATGTGCTATTTTAGAGTGGTGTGAACCCAATTTTATAAAATTCAAATCCCATTTAATTAAGAAGTCAAGTGGGCAAGTGGGTAGAAAAGCACTCAAGTGTTTTGTGATATTTTGAAGAGTTGTGTGAGCCATTCTAACCCCCAAATCCGACCACTCTCCCTCCCTCATTCACTCTCATCTGATTTTTGAAGACTCTCTCAAGTGTTCTCTCCATTTTGAACCCCAAGAACACCAAAGAAACTTGGAAGCTAAGTCTTGGTCTAGGAAGGGTTTTCCCTAAGGTAAAGTTTCATTAATCTAGACTTTTGTCAAGTTTTAATCATAGAGTTTCAAATAGCTAATTACCTATGTTGTTGGAGGAAGTTGGTTAGGGTTTTTGAAGGGTTTTGAAGGAGTCAAAGCTTATAGGAAGGTCCAAACCTTAAGCAAGAACACCAAAGAGGTAAAAAGTTTACTTTTGATGATTTTGTTGTAGGGTTTTTAGTTTTAAGCATTATTTTGTATATCTAATGCTTAGAGTTTCTTGTTGATGATGTAATAAGGTTATGGTAGTTGTTTAATAATTTTTATGATGCATGTGTATTGATTTTTGAAAATGGGAACCAAAACCCCCAAGGGTTTTGTAGGATACCCTAAAACAAAACATGTTTTGAGCTGTGACTTCCAAGGGGTCAAGCAGCCACTGTATATTGTTTTTGTAAAATTTAATTGTATTGTGATGTTGTTGAGATTGAGTACATAAAATTGAGCTTTTGAAACACTAAAAAATATTTAGAAATGAGTAAGTTATGCTATTTCAAAGATTAGGTAAAAAACTGTTTTTTTCGTATTCTTATTTTCGGAACCAAGTTTGGACAGCCACTGTATAGGGCAAATGAACCCAGTTTTTTCTAAAAATTTTTGGACATATTTCTGGCATAACCTATTAGTCCACTGTAAAATTTGGTAAGAAAATATTAAACGGTTTGAAAGTTATTAACTGTCAAAGTTTGGAAAAAATAAGGACTTGAAAATAATGTCATTTTTACCTCATTGTTGGAAAATGATTTCACCAATCAAAAATGCTCATTTTGACCTAAGATTTTACAAAGACCTAAATGGCATAGCAAAAATGGAATTGGGAAATTTTGGAAACAATTGGGTAAGTAAATTTCAAGTTATGAACTAACGAAGTATGTAGTTAAAAATGTGAAAATTAGGTTTTTCACACTTAGTGTAAAAATGAGATTTTGGAACATAAGGTAAAAAGTAAAATTTTGCTTATTTCAAGATATAAATTGGTAAGTCTTGAAATCATATTTTCACTAAAATTATCCCTTTGAGTTTAAATGAATTATTTTTATTAAAGAGTTTTTATTCTTTCTAAAAATAAGAGATTTAATTTATTAATAGTTAATAAATTAAAAGAGGGTTTAAAACCCTATATTTTGAGAAAATAATTAAATAAATTATTTTCCTAGTAAGTAAAAATTGATTAATTGCTTTTAGAAAATTAATTAGTCAAGATGAGAAATTTATAACGGTTTTCCTAATTAAGACAAATTAGGCAATTTTCTTAAAACGGTTTTTAGATATTAAAACCTTAAGAAAAATAAAAGGAAAATTTAAAGAGTTTATTTTCTTTAAAAATAATTAAGGACTTTATTTGTATTTTCTGGATATAATACCGGCTAAAATCTTACACATTTTAACCGACTAGTCGAAAGTGCGGGTTAATGGCGATACCTTGAAAGAATAAGATTTTTAGCGGATTGTGGGAAATACCATTGTGATACCCGAGCCTAGGTATCGAGACCTTAGGATAGGTCTCCCCGAGACTTAGGGCTTAGTCTCGAATATTTTGTATAACTTTCCTTAATAGGTTTAAAACCAAATAAGGATTATAAATCCTTACAAATGACTTTTATTAAAATGACCAAACTGCCCAAAATAATAATAATGAATTATTAGTGCCATAATTAATCCGAGTATACTGTATGGATAACTACAGTATTGGCTAAGCGTAACTGGACTGAACGTTGGAGGGTGAAAACCTGCTGAGCGCTAAGGACTCCAAGTAAGTCAACTTATATTGTATGGCTGCAACATGAAATGATTATTGTCTTGTATGTTAGTATAGGGATACATGCACATATGTAGGCTGTCATAGAAAGTTGCTTAGAGACGTTAGTCTAGTGAGTGCTGATTTAGAAAATATGAACGGTAGAAGTCCGTCATATCCTAGACGGTTGATCCCCGTCACACTGCTTGATTTTATTTATGTCCGGTTCATTACCGCGACGAGTGGCCATGAGATGAGGATAAGCTGGTTAAACCTAGGGGCACCAAGATAAATGGGACCTAGGGGCCCTCATGCTTACTTAATCATTGGACGGTTAGAATCCGAGCAACTGCTCTGATAAGTTATTCCCGGATAGCAGCCGTGAATATTGGCCATTCCGTGAGAGTGCCTAGAGATACTAGGGGTTGCCAAGATTGAGTGAGGTTGAACACCCTAGGGGCAGCTGCTCACCAGCACCACTGATTAACATAGAAGTCTCCGTAAAACCGTGTAAATTGGATTACACTCTTGAATAAGTAGCGATGCCCTAGGTAACACGATAGTTACCCTTGATGAGAATATTTATTGGCTAGATCTTAGTGTGGAGACTCGGTTCTCTTTTACAGATTAGCAATTATGTTGGAGGGCGCGTTACGCATGAATTGTTAGAAATTGTCGAGCGTTGGTCTCGAATTATGTTGTGATATAATATATCTGCTTGCTCTGGGATTTTCTGAGTGCAGGGATATAATTGTTGATAAGATATAGTTGTGATATAATATATCTGCTTGTTCTGGGATTTTTCTGAGTGCATGATTTTTATCTAGTTACGAATTAATTTATCATTGGTTATCAGGCATGACCATAAGTTTGCCAGGACGCTTTAGCGTTCTTGAAATTGATTGTGTAGGGTCCGGATGGGTCCGGATCCCTATTTCTCTATCTGCTTTGTTTGGAAGTTGATCTTACTAAGCGTTTTCGCTTACCTAGTTGTTTCATGTTGTAGGTAAGAACAAGGGCAAGGCAGAGCAGTGAGCGCTGGAGTCTTCCTTGCAAATGTACATGTGGACCGACCTTTTGGGAAGCCTTTTTATTTTTGGAAATGTTGTGTAATTTTCCTAAACTAGGCTCACTCTAATCTTTATAAAACATGTTTGTAACTAAATGTTAAGTATGGCCATACGACTTTTTAAAAAGTTTTTTTTTCTATGGGTTTTTGAGGCATTTTTTTAAATGAAAACATTTATATTTCCGCATTATCGAGTCTTGAAAATCCGGGTCGTTACAGGGTGGGCCTAGCTCTCTGACCAGGTAGCAAGCCGCTGCTCTAAAGGGCATGCCACGACCATCACTGAAAAATGAGGGAGAATATGGCTTTAAGGCTTGGGAACTCAAATGTTAAGGCTCAGGACAAATTTTACTACCCAAACTGGTAGAATCTTAGGTCTCGGAGGCTAGATTTACATTCCAAAGTTATTTATTGGTTTAGAATTTGATGGATGGTTATTTAAAATGCGTTGTGATTAGGATTTCATCAAGGCTCGGGATAGAGGGCTGTGCTCGTTATCGCGGTGCTCAAATAGCTCAGGACACAGATAAGGAAATTGTTGCACCTGTAGAGCAGGGCATAGCTGTTGGGGTTTTATGCCCTAATTAAAACCCAAATTCTTTGTAATCTCATTTTATTATCAATAAAAGAATAGAAATCATTTTTTGACTTGGTTAATCACTTTGCTCACATGTTTTATTTTCATGATTATTTATTTAATATAAACTTCTATTAAATCCCGAGCATATAGCTAATCTTATTTATAGTGACGTAATCACAGTGGAATATAAATATGATTATATGTTCAAAAATAAGTTAGTCCTAAGATTAGTCAGTGCACCGGATTTACACTGACTTGCCAATCTACGATATGATCTACTTACACATTACAGTGTTATGTTCTTTCCAGAACATTAGCAAAGTAGATAAGATCGGATGTATTTGTTACATCGGACAGGACCGATATTGACAGTTGATAAGATAAGTAAACATACCGTTATTATCTATTCTAGTCATATCATATAGTTGACCATAGGTCAATTCAATCTCAATTCTGAGTGGTTAGTATTCTAACTGATTGTATTATTTGAGTTCTTTGACTTGTTCGTTACCAGCTTACCCTACGAACTAGCCCATACTTACATCTTGGGAACTCGGTAGTATAATTGAGTGGGAGTGTTAATCATAGATATGAGCATCTATAGCTTCTGATGAAGAAGTGAAACGATGGTTTCCTTTTAGTTTGGTTCAAGGTGTTAAATGATAGAGATCTCATTTCAGTAATTAAATTAGTTTACTGAAATATCATTTACAAGGAACTAAGTGTTTTAAGGATAAAATACAATGAGGGGTAAAACGGTATTTTAGTCCTATCTCATTGTAGACCGTCTATAGAGGATTGAGTGACAATTATGGTTGTAACAATGGATAATTAATAGCGTATCTATATTTGTTATAGAGCGTTCTATGAATTCAAGAGTGCAATTCCAAGTCTATAGTGGAGTCACGAGGAATTAATAAGTTAGTAAATTTATTTGTTAGATTTATGATAACTTATTGGAGCTTGATTTCATAGGCCCATGGTCCCCATTGTACCATGGATAAAATCATCTAGATAGTCTCAATTAATTGATTTAATCATCAATTAGAATTATCAAAGTTGACCAGGTCAATTTTGGATAGTTTCACAGAGTTGTGTAATTTTGAGAAGAAAAGAGAAATTATGGCAGATTTATTAATTAAGATAAATTGGTATCTAAATTAATAAATAAATTTAAATCAAGGTTCAAATTATAAATAATTAATTTGATAAATGATTTAAATAATTATTTAATTAATTAAATCAATAGAAAATAACACAGGCCTTGATTTTAAGTCCAATGGGCTTATAATCAAATGGGAAATTTCACGGGCCTATAGCCCATGATAATTTCGACCTAGGGCTTCAAAATGGCTGTTATTTTATTGATTTTTTAATTAAATTAAATGGCCTATTTGAGTCTATAAAAGGAGTGCTTATAAAGAAGTCAAAACAAGGGTTTTTGACAAGTCAGATTTTCTGATAGTTTTAGATTCTCTCTAAACACAAGTCCTTTTCTAAACCTCTTTGTTATTCTCTTCTTCTCTCTATATCTATCTCATGTGTTGAGAATGGCCCACACTAGTCTAGGTGGTTCTAAGGATACATTGGAAGATCGTGAAGAAAATAGAAGATCGGTTCAGTTTCTTGATAATACTCTGCGACAGAAAGGATACAAGAGTTAGAGAAACTGAAGGAAGGACTCTTAATTCCGCTGCGTATACTGTAAGTATTATATTTTTGTTTCTCTTTGAATTCAATTTTAGAAACATATTTTAGGCTATCTTGTATTAATTTGTTTAATATTAGATATACATGAAAATAAATAAAGATCCTGTATAAGTTTTTTCCAACAACTGGCCTCAAAGACTTTGGTAATCTTTATTTTTATGCATGAACATGTTTAAAATTGGATTATATGATATGTTTGAATAATTGGATGGTTTTTCATGTTTTTATGAACATATTGATTTTATGTGATTTTTAGCAATTTTTAGGTTATTTTTGTTGTATTTTCTATGCTATTAATTTTTATATATGCTTTATTTTGTGTAAAACATGGTAAAAATTAATTAGAAAATGGTTTTGGTTGAAAAAATTGCACAAAATTGTTTTTGAAATTTTTTGTTCTGGCTGCCATGCGCGTGTGCACACCGTGCGCACCAGCGCACGCACGCGCGCGCGCGCCCAGCGCGCGCCCCACCAGCACGCCTCCTTGCTCGCGCCCAGCGCCTCTCCGCGCGCGCGCCCTGCGCGCATCACACGCGCGTCCCTCGGCAGCCTCCTGTGCTGCGCGCGCACACCGCTGCAGCCCAGCCAATGAACAGTACCCGATACGGGTACTGTTCATCCTATTTAATTTTTTTTTTTTGAAAATAAAAATTGTGGAAATTTATTATTTATAATCAAAACCTAAAATATTTTTTTTATTTATCATTTATTTTTTTAAAATAAAGATATTTTTGTTAGTTGGGATATAAATAATTAGATAATTTCTACAAAGATTCAAATTCAAATTTAAAAATAAACTAACAACTTAATTTTAAATCTTTTAATATATTAAATATTAGAATTATGATATCAGATATTTAAGATATTTTCATTTAAATTCTTGATTTTGTTTTATTAAATCTTTATTTGAAAATATAAATATCTTTTTATTCTATAGTTTTTAATATTTAAATTATTTGAAATTTGAACATTGTTAGTTAGATATTTTTATGGTGTATTTGAATTTTTTTAACTATTTAAGATATTTTAGGCTTGTTATAACTATTTGTATTTTATTATTTTTAAATGGTTAAAATATTGATAATAGTTATAACAACACAAGATATTTTGGAAAATAGTTAAGATATTGATTTTAAAATTTAAAATTGGTTAAATTTTGAAAAATATCATTTTTTATTCAGCCAATTAATAATAATTTTTTTTAATGGGATTTAAATTAACTTTGGTTAATTGTTGATAAATCCTATTTAAATTAAATTAATATTTTTTTTTCAAATTAACCTAAAACCAAGTTGATTGTTGATAAATGAAATTTAAATTAACTATTGTTAATTGTTGATAAATTTCATTTAAATTGACTTATTTTTGTAAAAATTTAATTAATTTGAATTTTTTTTTGATAAATTCTAGATAATTAATTGTGGTATTTTTGCAAATGAAATAAATTGTGGTATTTTTGCATAAATTCATAGAATTGCTCATATAGTAACATGATTAGGCCCATCCAATTATAACATGTCTGTTTGCACTATATGTGGTATTTTTTGCAATTGGGCTTAGATGCATATAGTGGCTCATATGTTTGTTAGATATATGGTATTTTGCCAAATAAAATATTCATAAAATGATAGGTTTTATTTGGGCCCATTAGAAAATGTAAAGTTTAAATTCCTCTCTTGTGGGTGATTCCACTTGTGAAGGCCCATTTGCTTTGCATGACTATAGTGGGACTAATCAATTAATAACAATTAATAAAACGAAGGTTTAAATTCCTGTCTTTTGGACCTTGTATGGAAGATAGGGGACCTTTGTAGTGGGAACGACATACTGGACCCAGCCCTCCTCCATACAAGCCCAATTGTTAAGGCCCATTTACCTGAGTTGGACTTAATTGTATAGGTTCATTATATTAGTTAAACCTAAATATTGATTAGCAACAAATTAATTCTAAATTAATTGAATTTGTTTCAATGTGACACTTTAGAATTAATAAGAAATTATAGGACTTTGGTTTTAAAAATTTTAATCTGTTTAATTTTTTTTGGAAAACCATAGTCATTAATTTTCTAAAAATAAATAATAAAAATACTATTTTTAATTTTATAATGAGCTTATTTTAATAATTTTATTCGATCTCCACCGTTGGTTTAACATAGTCAATAGCTTAATGGGGCCTCGAGGCGCTTTGATTCGTCCCCCTACGGAAGGTGTTCATTAGTTATTTTGACAAGGTTAGATTTCGAAAGATAGATAATTATAGGTCAAATTCTACTAGACTCACCCCTACGGTGACTACTAGGACTAAATCTATGATTATTGAAACCGTGGGTCTAGCTCATAAAATAAGAAATTTTGTTTTCTTATTTTGATCGAATAGTAGGTTGTTAATAATGGTGTCCATTATTAAATGAGTTTACAACTCTATTTAACTAGTGGTATTTTTGACTCTCGCCAACCGGGACAAGGATATCATAGATTAGTTAAAAACCTAAAGAAATAGAGATATGATTTTTTTTGGTATTTTTTCTCATATCTTCATATTCTTGGTATATGTTGTGCTATTTCTTGAAATTTGTGTGATTAGAAGTTTTATTGAGCAAATGTGATTGATTTATACTTTATTGATAATTTGTACTTTTAAGTTAAGTAGTGTCTACTCCCATCCTTTCTCAACTTTCGATGGAGAAACTCACCGGAGAAAACTTCCATAATTGGAAGCAAAATATCAACATAAAGTTGATTGGTGACAACTCCGAGTTCGTCATGATTGAGGAATCCCTAGAACGAGCATCGTCTCCACACGTTCTTGATAGCATCGTAAATGCTTGGATAACACCGTCTCCACACGAACGTGATGGAACCGTGAATTCTCGGATGGCACCGTGTCTGCACGTTCGTGATCAACTCAACTATGGTCTGACGCAACTCATGAACGAGCTTCAGATTATTGAACCTATCATGGGTGGACCTAGTAAAGGAGGTGAAAATAAGACCACTGATGTTGCTGCTCATCTAGCTAAGGCTGAAGCAAACCAAGCTTCGTCTTCGAAAGCTGGAAACAAGAGGAAAGGTGGACAAATAAACAACCCCAAGCCTGCAAAGGCTGCAAAGACGAGTGCACAACCACGTGCACAGACGCCTAAGGGGAAGAACATGAAAAACAAGAAAGGTAAAGATAAATGTTTTCACTGCAAAGAGAAGGGGCATTGGAAATGAGATTGCCCCAAGTTTCTAGCAGCTAAAAACAAAGGTAATGATTATAGTTCATTTATCTTGGAAACATGTGTTTTAGAGAATGATAACTCCGTTTGGATTATTGATTCTGGATCTACTAACCATGTTTGTAACTCTTTACAGCTTCTTGAATCGTGGGAGAAAGTGAACGAAGGCGGTTAAAGCTTAGAGTTGGGAACGGAGCGTTCATTGCGGTCCAAGCTAGAGGAAGAGCTCGTCTGAAGTTCGGAAATAAATTTTTAATTTTAAAAGATGTATTTTTTATTCCGGATTTTAGTAGAAATTTAATTTTAGTTTCCATGTTGCAATTAGAACGATTTGTTATGACTTTCACAAGTTTTAATATATCTATTTCTTTCAATGGATCACAATTGTATATTGCATGTTTGGAAAACGGGCTTTATATTCTGCGACCTAACGAACCCATCGCTCTTAACAATGATTTATTCAAAGTAGCTAAACCTAGGACCAATAAACGTCAAAAGACCGATAACAATAATATGACGTATTTATGGCACTTGAGACTAGGTCACATTGGCTATGATAGGATTCAAAGACTTACAAAGGACGGACCTTTGAGGGAACTCACCTTAGGTGAATTACCTGTCTGTGAATCTTGTCTAGAAGGCAAACTGACCAAGCGTCCATTCTCTGCAAAGGGTGATAGGGCCAAAGAACCACTTGGTCTTGTGCATTAAGATGTTTGTGGACCTTTGAATATACAAGCCAAGGGTGGTTTTGAGTATTTCGTCACTTTCATTGATGATTACTCTAGATACTCATGTCTTTACCTAATGCATAGGAAATCAGAAACATTTTCAAAGTTTCAGGAATTCCTAGCAATGGCTCAGAACCAATTAGGTAAAAGGTTAAAGATCTTGCGATCTGATAGGGGTGGAGAATATTTGGATATGCAGTTCCAAGATCATTTAACTGAACTTGGGATTTTATCACAACTTACTGCCCCAGGTACTCCGCAACAAAATGGTGTAGCGGAACGCCGAACAGAACTTTATTGGAAATGGTTAGATGCATGCTTAGTTACTCAACTCTACCAACTTCGTTCTGGGGACATGCAATTGAAACCGCAAATGACATTCTCAATGTCGTGCCGTCAAAATCAATCCCCAAATCACCTTTAGAACGCTGGAATGGTCGTGAACCTAGTTTACGCCATTATAGAATCTGGGGGTGTCCCGCTCACGTCCTGAGGAAAAAGGAGGGAAAGCTAGAACCGCGAACTGAAGTTTGCATGTTTGTTGGCTATCCTAAAGGTACTCGGGGTGGACTTTTCTACAGTCATTCAGAAAAGAAAGTGTTTACTTCTACAAATGCTACTTTTTTGGAAAATGACTATGTCCAGAACTTTAAACCTCGTAGCAAAGTAGTTTTAGAGGAGATGGTTAAAGAATTGACTCCAACCAATGTTCCATCGTCATCAACGCGTGTTGATGATGAAATTCCCACTCTTCATGTACAACCGACGCAAGTCGATTTAAATGAAGAAAGTATCACTGTTCCTGAGCAAACAGTCACGGAGCCTCGTCGTAGTGGGAGGGTTTCTAGAAACCCAGTTCGCTATGGTTTGGATGGTGAAACCAATATGGTTGTTGGTGACACTAGTGATGATGATCCATTGTCTTTCAAACAGGCAATGGCTAGCCCTGAAAAGGAACTATGGCTTGAAGCCATGAAACAGGAAATGGAGTCTATGTACTCAAATTCCGTCTGGGATCTTGTGGAAGCACCTAGTGACTTTAGGGCCATTGGGTGCAAGTGGATCTACAAGAAGAAACGAGGTGTTGATGGAAATATCGAGACTTATAAAGCTCGATTAGTGGCAAAGGGTTATACCCAAAGAGAAGGCGTGGACTATGAGGAAACTTTTAGTCCAGTAGCCATGCTCAAATCCATTCGCATCCTCCTATCCATAGCACCCGCTCTCGACTATGAGATTTGGAAAATGGACGTCAAGACAGCTTTTCTTAATGGAAAGCTTGACGAGGTCATTTATATGGATCAGCCAGAAGGATTTAAAGTATCTGGACAAGAAGGAAAAGTTTGTAAGTTAAATAGGTCCATCTATGGACTTAAGCAAGCTTCTCGTTCCTGGAATCTTAGGTTTGATGAAATAATCAAAACCTATGGCTTTGAACAAAATATTGATGAGCCCTGTGTTTACCAACTAAAGGCAAATCAAATAGTGGTATTTCTGCATCTTTATGTAGATGATATCTTACTCATTGGAAACAATGTTAAGAAATTATCAGATGTGAAGAATTGGCTGAGCACTCAATTCCATATGAAGGATTTGGGTGAAGCAAGTTATGTTATAGGTATCCAGATCATCAGGGATAGAAAGAACAAACTTTTAGCTTTATCTCAAGCAGCTTACATAGATAAAGTGCTTGAACGTTTCTCAATGACAAATTCCAAGAAAGGGCGTCTACCGTCCCGCCATGGAATTCATCTTTCAAAGAAGCAGTCTCCCCAGACTCCTGAAGAGGAAGATGCAATGAGAAAAGTTCCTTACGCATCTGTAGTTGGAAGTCTGATGTATGCCATGTTGTGTACTAGACCAGATATCTGCTATGCAGTGGGAGTAGTGAGCAGGTATCAGTCAAACCCAGGACCGGAACATTGGATAGCAGTTAAGCATATCCTGAAGTATTTGAGACGGACTAGGGATTATATGTTAGTCTAGAAGGGTGGTGTTCTAAACCCTGTAGGCTACACCGATTCAGATTTTCAGACTGATGTCGATGACAGGAAGTCTACTTCTGGAATGGTGTTTACTCTTGGGGGTGGAGCTGTGATTTGGAGAAGCGTAAAGCAGTCTGCAATCTCAGATTCCACCATGGAGGCTGAGTACATAGCCGCGTCAGAAGCAGCTAAGGAAATAGTCTGGCTAAAGAAGTTCTATTCGGATCTTGGTGTTATTCCAGAAATGGATAAACCGCTTGTGTTGTTTTGTGACAATACAGGAGCGATAGCCAACTCAAAAGAACCTCGAAGTCACAAGAGGAGTAAGCATATAGAAAGGAAGTATCACATTATTCGAGAATATGTGGCCAGGGGAGATGTGAAGGTTATGAAGATTGCAACTGAAGACAATCTTGCGGATCCGTTTACAAAGACACTACCCGAAGCTACATTTGATAAGCATATCAAGGAGATGGGATTAGTAGAATTAAGGCATTAGTTTCAATTAGTGCAAGTGGGAGTTTGTTGGGGTTTTATGCCCTAATTAAAACCCAAATTCTTTGTAATCTCATTTTATTATCAATAAAAGAATAGAAATCATTTTTTGACTTGGTCAATCACTTTGCTCACATGTTTTATTTTCATGATTATTTATTTAATATAAACTTCTATTAAATCCCGAGCATATAGCTAATCTTATTTATAGTGACGTAATCACAGTGGAATATAAATATGATTATATGTTCAAAAATAAGTTAGTCCTAAGATTAGTCAGTGCACCGGATTTACACTGACTTGCCAATCTACGATATGATCTACTTACACATTACAGTGTTATGTTCTTTCCAGAACATTAGCAAAGTAGATAAGATCGGATGTATTTGTTACATCGGACAGGACCGATATTGACAGTTGATAAGATAAGTAAACATACCGTTATTATCTATTCTAGTCATATCATATAGTTGACCATAGGTCAATTCAATCTCAATTCTGAGTGGTTAGTATTCTAACTGATTGTATTATTTGAGTTCTTTGACTTGTTCGTTACCAGCTTACCCTACGAACTAGCCCATACTTACATCTTGGGAACTCGGTAGTATAATTGAGTGGGAGTGTTAATCATAGATATGAGCATCTATAGCTTCTGATGAAGAAGTGAAACGATGGTTTCCTTTTAGTTTGGTTCAAGGTGTTAAATGATAGATATCTCATTTCAGTAATTAAATTAGTTTACTGAAATATCATTTACAAGGAACTAAGTGTTTTAAGGATAAAATACAATGAGGGGTAAAACGGTATTTTAGTCCTATCTCATTGTAGACCGTCTATAGAGGATTGAGTGACAATTATGGTTGTAACAATGGATAATTAATAGCGTATCTATATTTGTTATAGAGCGTTCTATGAATTCAAGAGTGCAATTCCAAGTCTATAGTGGAGTCACGAGGAATTAATAAGTTAGTAAATTTATTTGTTAGATTTATGATAACTTATTGGAGCTTGATTTCATAGGCCCATGGTCCCCATTGTACCATGGATAAAATCATCTAGATAGTCTCAATTAATTGATTTAATCATCAATTAGAATTATCAAAGTTGACCAGGTCAATTTTGGATAGTTTCACAGAGTTGTGTAATTTTGAGAAGAAAAGAGAAATTATGGCAGATTTATTAATTAAGATAAATTGGTATCTAAATTAATAAATAAATTTAAATCAAGGTTCAAATTATAAATAATTAATTTGATAAAGGATTTAAATAATTATTTAATTAATTAAATCAATAGAAAATAACACAGGCCTTGATTTTAAGTCCAATGGGCTTATAATCAAATGGGAAATTTCATGGGCCTATAGCCCATGATAATTTCGACCTAGGGCTTCAAAATGGCTGTTATTTTATTGATTTTTTAATTAAATTAAATGGCCTAATTGAGTCTATAAAAGGAGTGCTTATAGAGAAGTCAAAACAAGGGTTTTTGACAAGTCAGATTTTCTGATAGTTTTAGATTCTCTCTAAACACAAGTCCTTTTCTAAACCTCTTTGTTATTCTCTTCTTCTCTCTATATCTATCTCATGTGTTGAGAATGGCCCACACTAGTCTAGGTGGTTCTAAGGATACATTGGAAGATCGTGAAGAAAATAGAAGATCGGTTCAGTTTCTTGATAATACTCTGCGACAGAAAGGATACAAGAGTTAGAGAAACTGAAGGAAGGACTCTTAATTCCGCTGCGTATACTGTAAGTATTATATTTTTGTTTCTCTTTGAATTCAATTTTAGAAACATGTTTTAGGCTATCTTGTATTAATTTGTTTAATATAAGATATACATGAAAATAAATAAAGATCCTGTATAAGTTTTTCCAACAATAGCCCCATTGTTTGTATTGTAGGGCATGACCCTAATACTTGTGCTTAACATGTGCTTAAATTTATCTGTGATTATTATGCCATGTGAGCCATGTTTGTGATTGAACGGCAAGGGCTGGGAATGGCGAAGGCTTGGATCGACGTTGAGCACGCTGAGTGCAGGTCGTTAGGGTGAGACCCTCCTAGGATGGTGGAGTCATCCTATCGATGAAGACCATGAACCTAAGGCCTGGTAAAGCGCATGGGACGACGATGATCGCTATGTGTTTAGCATGTTGGTTGTTTTGTTATATGTTGTGGATTGCTATGCATATGTTATTTGTTTTGTGTTGAGTTTTCTTGCTGGGCTTCGTATCACGGGTGCTCTAAGGGAAAGGTTGACCAAACATGAGTACGGAGATCATGGGGCGATGGGTACATGTTCAGCTCACCTGGCAGCCACTGCCAGGGTTATTTTGGGTAGATGTAATGTATTGGTAGATTTGTCGCCTATGTCGACCTTAAATATATTTTGAGATGTAAAGTATTTTCTAAATAGTATTTTGGGATCCCAAATATATAACTCTTTTTCAATGAATGACCATATTTTTATATCAAATGCCTTTAAACGACTTTTATTACAGTTTAGCTACACTATTAACCTAAAATCTCAATTAGCGAGCAAATGGCATGTTTTTAACTCACTTAGTAACAACTCTAAGGAAGTAGGGCGTTACAACTTGGTATTAGAGCGAGCCAAGGTTTATGGTTCCTGGAGATCGACCGACATGTACGCTCACCGCCAGTGACAAGCTCGACTCGGGGTTGGTAATTATTGAATTATATGCTTAATTGGTTGTTAAAGTGCCCTATTGCTTGAGTATTTATGTAGAACATGATGAATGAGTTGGTATATGCAGGATGCTAGGACATGGCCCCCTTGATTGTTGTATGTTGCTTGTGATATGTGAATTTGCTGATTATGATTGGTTGATGTGAATTGGAAAGTGGTTTTGGATGTTATTATCATGCCTGATGAGCGGTGTCATTGATTGTAGGCATATTGTTGTGATGCCTCAACGATCAATTAGAATGCGCGTCAATAGGGCCGAGGATGACAACGAGGGTTAGGACCCTCCACCTGCCCCATCGAATTGGCAACAGTTATTTGCCGAGATGGAAGCTAGACTTCACCGAACAGAAGAAGAGCTTTGACAGTTAAGGGAACAGGCCCCTCCTCAGGGCATTGGGTTGCTGGTTCCACAGGCTATGGCACCAGTGATAGCCCAGCCTACTGTGGAGAATAGATGGGAACCTTTGTATGAGAGGTTCAGGAAGCAGCACCCTCCCACCTTCGAGGGTGGACTAGACCCACCGCGGGCAGAGCAGTGGATGAACATGATTTGTTTCATCCTTGATTTCATGAGGGTGGAAGGGAATGAGAGGGTAGCCTACGCCAGCTACATGTTAAGAGAAGATGCCCGCATTTGGTGGGATGTGGTGTCTCAGAGAAGGAATATTGCAGTTATGACTGAGGAAGAGTTCAGAAAAATTTTCAATGAGAAGTATTACAATGTTGAAATCTGAGCTGTGAAGGTTGATGAGTTTACCAACCTGACTCAGAACCGGATGACAGTTACTGAGTATGCATTGAAGTTTGACTGGTTGGTGAAGTTTGTGCCGGATTTGGTGCCAACTGACACGGCACGAAGAGATCGGTTTGTGCAGGGACTGAATGTCATGATCGCCTGTGACTTCAAGATAACCTTAGATCTAGGGACGACCACTTATGCATAGGTGGTGGACAAGGACCTTACAATTGAGGGAGCCGAGGATCAGATATGGAGATAGGGCGCTGCTAGGCACGATGCTCGAAGGACGAGGCCTCCTTTTACTGGATCTAGTTGGGGTAGTGGCCTCAGGGAGCATAAGAGAAAGACCCTAGACTCTTTTGTTCCTCCTGGCTCGGATAGAAGGGCACAGTATGCTTTCAGTGGCGGTCAGGACGGGGGAGACAACTGGAGAAGTTTCCCAGTGTGTCCTCGGTACAGACAACGTCATCAGGGAGAGTGTAGGATTAGGGCCTATTTTACTTGTGTGAGTATCAGTTATTTGAGGAATGATTGCCCACAAGCTAGGAAGGAAGAGCTGAAACAGAGTGACACTCTCGCTCCTGCTAGAGTATTTACCTTGACCCAGACTGAGGCTGAGGCTAGCCCCTCAGTTGTGACAGGTCAGATTTCTAGTGCTAGTTCTTCTTTTACTGCATTGATTGATTCGGGGGATATTCATTCATTTGTTTATGCTAGAGTGATAGATCTACTATGTAGACCTAGAGATTTGTCTGTCAGGGGATTTCAGACTTTGTTGCCGACTAGGGAATTGGTAGTCTCTAGAAGATGGGTTATAGCATTTCCAGTAGAGATAAACAGTAGGGTGTTATCTGTGGATTTGATTGAGTAAGCGATGGATGACTTTGATATGATCCTAGGGATGGATTGGTTATTGAAGTATGGGGTGACGATTGATTGCAAGCGTAGGATGGTGACCTTTGAACCAGAAGGGGTGGTACCATTTGTATTCGTGGGAGGTTGCATAAGATTCCTCGCAAACATTGTGGATACCTCTAGAGTTGTGTCAGTTGGACCGGGTGAGACCAGACTAGTATGTGAGTTTCTTGATTTGTTCCCCGCAGATTTTCCAAGATTGCTGCCACACCGAGAGATTAAGTTTGTTATAGAGTTGGCACAAGGGGCGGAACCAGTATCTAGGACACCTTATAGAATGGCTCCGGTAGAGTTGAAGGAACTAAAGATTCAGTTGCAAGAGTTACTGGATTTGGGATTCATCAGACCGAGTTTTTGCCATGGGGTGCTCCAGTGTTGTTTGTCAAGAAGAAGGATGGATCTTTAAGAATGTGTATTAACTACAGGTAGTTTAACAAGTTGACCATTAAGAACAAGTACGCACTACCTAGGATCGACGACTTGTTTGATCAGCTACAGGGGAAGACAGCGTTCTCTAAGATTGATCTTCGGTCAGGCTACCACCAGTTAAGGATTAAAGAGGAGGATATACCAAAGACCACTTTCCGCACAAGGTATGGACACTATGAATTCCTGGTTATGTCATTTGGATTAACCAACACCCCAACAACCTTTATGGACTTGATGAATAGGGTCTTCAAGGATTATCTGGAAAAGTTTGTGATCATATTCATTGATGACATACTGGTGTACTCTCAGTCAGAGACAGAGCACGAGTAACATCTACGCCTGGTATTATAGTAGTTAAGGGAGCATATGTTATATGATAAGTTTAGCCAGTGTGAGTTTTGGCTACCCCAAGTAACATTTATGGGTCATATTTTCAGTAAGGAGGGGATTCTGGTTGGCCCAAGCAAGATTGAGGCAGTGAGAGATTGGCCTAGGCCGAGCAGTGTACCAGAAGTTAGGAGCATTTTGGGATTGGCAGGGTACTATCGGTGGTTCTTTGAGCGATTCCCAGAATAGCCACACCATTGACCGAATTGACACGTAAGAAGACTAAGTGTGTATGGACAGATAGGTGTGAGAACAGTTTCAAGGAATTGAAGCAGCGACTGATCACCACTCCAGTATTGAGTCTGCCATCAGACAATGAAAAGTTTGTAGTCTTTTTTGATGCTTCCAGATAGGGTTTGAGGTGTGTACTAATGCAAGCCGGAAAAGTAATAGCCTATGCATCGAGACAGTTGAAGGAATACGAGCAGAGGTATCCCACACATGATCTGGAATGGGCGGTGGTGGTATTTTCACTTAAGGTTTGGAGACATCATTTATACGGTGAGAAGTGCGAAATATACATCGACCGTAAGAGTTTGAAGTACTTCTTTACTCAGAAGGATTTGAATATGCGCCAGAGACGTTGGTTGGAATTGGTAAAGGATTACGATTGCAATATTCTGTACCATCCTGGGAAGGCCAATGTCGTGGTCGACGCGCTGAGTCGGAAGGGCCCAGGACAGTTGTTCAGATCGAGTGAGATATCAGATAAGTTAGCTGAAGAGATGACTAGAGCAGGTATAGAGTTGGTGGTTGGTCAGTTAGCCAACATCATTCTTTAGTCTACGCTCCTTGAGATGATCAATGAGGCACAGGGTGAGGATCCCGAGTTGAGAGAGCACAAAGAGAATGTCTTAGCCAGAGCGGGTAAAGACTTCTCTATTTCAGAGATAGGACTACTGAAGTACAAAAGCTGGATTTGCGTTCCGATGGATTCTGATATCCGGCGAGAGATCTTGGATGAGTCTCATACCACCCCCTACTCTTTACATCCGGATATGACGAAGATGTACCAATATTTGAGAACTCTGTATTGGTGGTCGGGATTGAAGAGGGATGTGGTAGATTATGTGGCCAAGTGTTTTACTTGTCAGCAGGTAAAGGCTGAACATCAGAGGCTAGCAGGGTTGTTCCAACCTCTAGGGATTCCGGAGTGGAAATGGGAGGATATCACCATGGACTTCGTGGTTGGATTACCGAAGACCTTCCGACAACATGATTTAGTGTGGTTGATTGTGGATAGGTATATCAAATCCACCCTTTTTTTACCTGTTAGAACAACTTATACTATGGAGCAGTATGCAGAATTATATGTGAAAGAAATCATCCAACTACATGGGGCTCCGAGGTCGATAGTATCTGACAGGCACCCCACCTTCACCTCCAAGTTTTGGGAGAGCCTACAGAAGACTATGGGTACACAGTTGCGGTTTAGTGCCGCTTATCATCCTCAGACGGATGGACAGTCTGAGAAAATGATTCAGATACTGGAGGATATGTTACGAGCCTGTGTGCTAGATTTTAGGGGATCTTGTAGTAAGTATCTCCCTTTGATTGAGTTTTCATACAATAATAGTTATCAGGCGACCATCAGAGTAGCCCCGTATGAGATTTTATATGGGAGGAAGTGCAGATCACCTATCCATTGGGATGAGACGGGTGAGAGGAGATATCTAGGTCTTGAGGTTGTTCAGAGGACCAATGAGGCGGTTGAAAAGTTTAGAGCTCGAATGCTTGCCTCCCAGAGTTGCCAGAAGAGTTACTTAGACCTGGGATGCATGAGCGTAGAGTTTCAAGTCGGTGACCATGTATTTCTTAGAGTTTCTCCCTTGAGAGGAGTGAAATGATTTGGTGTATGGGGCAAGCTGAGCCCTATGTTTGTTGGCCCCTTTGAGATTCTGGAATGGGTTGGAGAGGTAGCTTACATATTGGCAATGCCTCCACCTTTATCAGGGGTTCACAATGTGTTTTAGGTATCCATGCTCTGGAATTATGTATCGGATTCTATGCACGTGCTGAGTTATGAGAACTTGGAGCTCAATCAGGGTTTATCGTATGAAGAAAAGTTGGTTCAGATTCTCGACTGAAAGGATAAAGTCTTGCGGAGCAAGACCATCGCCTTAGTGAAAGTGTTGTGGAGGAACAACCAAGTGGAAGATGCAACTTGGGAACTTGAGACAGATATGCGGGATTGGTATCCCGAGTTATTTAGGTAATTTTGAGGACGAAATTTCTCTAAGGAGGGGATAGTTGTAGCATCCCAAATTTGCTAATAAGGCTTAGGGCTCTGATTAGTGTGCCAGGAGGGCAATAATTGATTTAACTATGTTAATATGTGAATTTGATGATTATATGATTAGAAATGCATGTTTGGGTGAATTAATTATGCATGTGGGCCCCACTTGGCTATTAGGGGCATATTTGCACATTTACCCCGTTCAGGGCATAAATGTGATATATGTGTTAATTGTGATTGAAGACACAAGTGAATGGTAATATATTTGTGATGCACGATCCAAGATGGTCCTAGGGAGCAGTTTATCTAGAAAGTCACAGCAGGGTCAAATACCCGGCTTGAGAGGAGCCTAGGGGTATTTTTTGAACGTAAAGTGTGTTAGGGATTTATCGAGTATCGAGAAGTGGTTTAGTAATGATTTGGACATGTTGGGATTAAACGGGGATTTATGGGAACACTCGAGGAATTAGTGGGATTTGGCAAATGACGAAATTGCCCTTGATGATACTTGAGGACTTAGATAGACTTAAGGGGAATTTTTGACTTTTGACTAAAGGATATACATAGTTCAGGGAGCCGGGACTCTAGAAGGATTCAGAGGAAACATAAGGAAAAGAAAGAAAGAACCACAAGAACCCACAACTCTCTCTCTCATTCAGTTCACTTTCTTTCTCATTGAAGCTTGGAGAGTTTTGAAGGGAATTAACCAGAAATTCAAGGATTCGTGGCTGTAACTTGGGAGGCTAGAAGCTTGGAACCCAGGGAATTAGTTCAGAGATTTAATTAAGTGCAGAGGCAAGCTTGATCATCAAGCTGAATTCTGCTGGTTTTATTAGAACCTTAGGCTTGCATGAGGGTTGAAATCTAGTTTAATTTTGACTATATGGGGTTATTTATGGATTTATTGTGATGTTTAGGCTATATTGATAAGAGTTCTTGGCTTAATTCTGAGGTTGGCTGAAGTTTTGGGTGTGAATTATGGGTTTAGGCTCGAGGGAAAACTCTAAAATTGGCTGGTTTCTGGGACCCGTGTCGCGTCCTTGTTCATCAGGCGCCGCGGCCCGTGTGTGCGTGAAGGCCTGGGGAGGCCTCTGTCCTTCAGGCACGCTGTGACCCTGGGGTTGCTAGTCGCGACCCGTGTCCTCCACAGGGAGGGCCTAGCTCCCTGACCAGGTAGTGGACCTTGGCTCTAAAGGGCATGCCTATAGAGTCCAAGAATTTTACTTAGCTAGTTAGATAGTAGTACTAGTAGTAGTTATAGTATGTTTATTACTATGGATTTTGGTTCAAGCTGGGATTTAGTTGAACACTTGTAGCAACACTTACAGATTTTATAAGTTTAACCTATAGTTTAAGAATATTAATTATAACATAAGGTTTGATTAATATAGCTGATTATAAAGATGATATTTATTATACTATAAGGTTTAGATAGAACTAATAAGATCATGACACTTGTCATGCGCATGTTTATTGAGAAATTAAGTATTTTTGAGGAATAGTTTTATAAGAGAAATATTTGAAAACCCATGAATCTGCCAGCAGCTTTAAAATCGTTATATGACTCAGTCAAAGTTGTTTACTCAATTCAAATTAGGCTGAAAAAGTGCAATTACGTGTATAATATTTCAGCGTATGTCGATATATCGCAGCTCTAGGGGCGATACATCGTCACTCGGGGAATACGAAAAACACGTAACTTCACACAAACGCATCGAAGAGCCTCGGGAATATAAGCCCAGGTGATATATCGCCTACCATGGGCAATATATCGGCTCTAGAGCAAGATTTTTGAATGGTTTTGAAACTGAGCTCATTTTAATCCTTAACCTCTTAGCAAGCCTCTGAATCTTTTGACCGAGTCTTAAGCATCTGCTGAACGGATATTTAAATGTTTTTCAATTGAATATTCATTATTTTTACTCAAGCTAAAAGAAGATCTTTTCATTTTGAACTCTATAAATAGGACCTAGTACCAAGCCATTTCTTTCATTCTTTAAGCTGAGTTTAGAGCCTTCAAGCTGCTAGGTTTACTTTAGAGTGTTAAACACTTGGGTTGGGGTTATAAGCTTTATCATCTTAAGCTTATTAAACACTTGGGAAGTAAGTTAATAGTGTGTTTTTTGATAACGAGGGGTAGTTCAGTTCTAGTACATTCAAAGGTATTCCTATTCCTAGTTCATTTCTGTATGTTTCATTAGTTTCTTATAGTTTTTCTTCACTCAAATCCTAACGCAATATTTTCCATTCTTTGTTAGGCATTTAAGTTCTTTGAACTTGAGGTTTCTTTTCGGTAATCTCTTCTTGTCGGTGGTTTAAACTCATTTCTTTTTCATCTCCTTCTTTTAGAAATACTCACCTTTCTATTGTTGGTTTTAGGAGTGTTCCAAAATCCCGTCCTTGTTCTCACATCCCGGTATTGGTAAGGAAAATAGGATAGTTTCTATATGTTATATGTTATGTGTATGTATAATATGTTATGATGTTATGTTATGATATGTTTTTATCTAGGGCTCATAGTTGCTTAGTTAACAAGCCCTAGTATTTATCATTTTCATGTTTAGAGTTATGATTTACCCTACCTCAGATATTAGACAGAGGACCTAGATGGGTTATCATATACTATCATGTGATCTAACCTGCCTCAAATATTAGACAAAGGATGTAGATGGTTTATCACATGTCATAATGGCCATTAATATTGTAGTCCTATGTGGTATACGTCTTTATAGTCATATGTTTATAGTTTATGTTTATGTTTATATGCTTTTAGTAGATTTTCCTTGCTGGGCATTAGGCTCATTCCTTTATTTTCTTTTTATATGTGCAGGAAAATTGTTATGGCGGTTGAAAGATTCTTGGCGGCTTGGGATTGTGTATTGAGGAAGAATGGATTCGATGGACTGCGTGAACGATTCGAGGATGACGTTGTTTCAGTCTTTTTAATTATGTTTTCTATGTATTTTCTGCACTTTATTTTGTAACTAATTTATTTAAGTTAAAGTTATGTTTAATTTTTCAAACAATGGGATCCCATACCCCGCGTTTATGTATTTCAACTTTTACTTTATAGTTTTTTATAAAGTTGTGAATGTTTCATATGTATGTTTTCTTAAGAATAGTGTCTATGAATAGTAGTTTTAATGGTCCAAAGTCTTAGAATTAGTTGGGTCATTACAGTTGGTATCAGAGCAAACGATTTATTCGCATGTAGTTCTCCTCGATACACACGCTCAAGCTCCGAATCTAACCACCAAGTAAGTGTTTATGATTATAGTTATTATGTTTATGTGTATATCTAACGATTTTAGCCTTTATGTTTTTCAGTTAAGAATGAATGTAGCATTAACTTATGAGGACATCCGAGCCATTAAGGCCTTAAAAAGAATTAGAGAACCGAGAAACACCGTAGGAGTGCTAGAAACAATCACTCGAAGACTACTTTTGTTCCACGGAGAGATAGGTCACCTCCAAGAATCTAAGCAAATCATGATGAGATCAACGGAGCAATACATTTTAGTAATTATACTTTTCAGAGATTATCTATAACGCCCTGGATAGCCAGGACCGCTACACTGTGTACTTATAAAGGTGCAGGACTTGCTAATCAACTTATTTAGTCAAAACATATCACTAAACCATAAATGTGTGAAGGATAAACTGGTTTTGGTCTCAAAAGATACATTTCAACAATCATAACAAGAGTATAATCCTTTAAGCATGATCAAACACTTAACAATCCACATTAATCACATAGCATGTAATCGGAATTAGAGACACAACTAATCATTAATAACAGTCAAATCACATAATAACTAGGGCCGACAACTTAGGCCGCACCCTCTGTTTACCCCACTGACTCCGGCCTACTTAAACCGAGCTCAGTGCATAATAAGCTGTCCTCGTCTACCAGTGGCCGAGCCGCGCCCTGTGCGCAAGTGTAACCTTTGGTACTCTTAGGCCATTGGTTTACTATTTACATGGCATAATACCATCCTTTTCAATGCATACATATTAGGGAACCCTTAGTCCCATTACAAATACACAACCAGGTACAATTTTCTTACCTTTAGCTTCCAAGTGAACTAGTTACGAGCGATGCTCCTTGAGCGCGATCTGATCCCCGAGCCCTAGCTTAGCACCTAGTCACAACCAAGATAAAGGATACCATCAACAATCTTAAATGAGCTTCTAGACAAAGTTCTAGTCTCTAGAACATTGAACTTCATCAAACATGGTAAAAGATTCAATCTCGAGCACCCTAGGTTAAATTCCCAAGCCTAGAATCTCAAAATCCCAAAATCCCTTAAGGGCCGTGGCATTAGCCACCCATGCTGCGGCATGGCCCCAACCAGAGACCTCCCAATGCACAAAAATAGGTAAGGGCCGCAACCCTACTCAGACCATGCCACGGCCCGCCCTCCTTCCTCAGCACCCATCAGCTTCGAAGGGCCACGGCTCACCAAGAACTATGCCGCGGCCCGACCCCTTCGAACCAAGAAAAACCTCCATTTTTGACTCTCAAACCTCATGCAAACTCACTCAAAACTACCCCAATTCCACAACTCACTTATCCAAAAACTTCCCACAAGATTCCTGTAACAGAACCCAGCTGAAACCTAGACTAGAAACCCATCAAAAACCTATTTCATTCACTGAAACTCTCTAACTCAAGAACACAAAACCCAGCCATGGAAACACTATAACTCAGCCATTAAACCTTAAATTCGAGCTTACCTCAACTACAGAACTAATCCTCCAAGAGCTTTCTGGGCTAACTTCCAAGGTTCTAGCCTCAATTTAATCTTCAAATCCAAAACCCAAAATCCACTTAGAACACACTCAAAATCACAGAATTTCAACAACAAAAAATGAGAATCAATCTTTACCTTAGTCCTGGTTGAATTCCTTTGCTAAAATTGAGCTAATCCCTCAAGACCCAAGCCTAAATCACAGAGCTTTCAGCTGAGTTCCTTTAGATTCCAAGAGTTTCCTTTGAGAGAGAAAGGGAGAAAGAGGAAAGAGTCGGTTTATTATGTTCTACTGTTTTCTATAGCTCCTTAAGTCTATCCTTAGGCAATTAAGCTAATCCCAAAGTTCGGGGTACCGGAAACGTCCCCAAGGGCAAAATGGAAAAATTCCCCAATATTCCCACCTAGACTTCCTAACCTCAAATATATCTCCAATTATTTATTTTCATAACCTGGAAATCTAAATAACCACCTGATACCAGAAATACCCCTTGACTTGTCCAAAGTCAAGCATTAGGCCTCGTTGTGACTTTCTCGCTATCTAGCTCCCTAGGATCGCCTCAAGTCGCCCACTGCAGATTTACCCACATAATAATGTGGTTCTCACAAACATAACATTTAACCACATCTATAATCATATAATCATACAAGCATGCTTATCATGTAATCATGCATTAAATCAATAAATTCACACATAAACCAATTATGCCCTCCCGGCACACTAATCAAGGCCCTTAAGCCATATTAGTGATTTTGGGTCATTACATTATCCTACTGTGATTGCAGCCTTAGAAGAAATTTGGGAGACGATAGATGATGAAGATGAATTTCCAGTAGCTATGAGATATTCTTTTCTCATACTTAGGTTCACTTCAAAAATGGAATTTCAATTTACAAATGAGCAAAAACATATAATTTTTACGAATCTTCCTCGAGGGAATTTTGAGGCACAAGACAATGATGACTATGAAGAAATAGATGACGATATGTTAGATGAAGGATCGAATGTATAAGATCCCAATTTTTAATAGATTAGTTTCTTATTTATTTTATTTATTTGCATTTATGATTGTAAATAGTGAAAACTTTTTTTTCCAAATTAATATCATTGTTATTTTGATGACATGTATGAGTTTGATTTTCTTTTGCAATCATAATAAATAATAAATTTAATATATAATGACTAAGTTCGGTGAGGGTGGATACAAATCAATGAACCGGGTTCTTTACATTGAGAGTTAGGGGGGCATAGTAGTGGGAACGATTTTACTAATCCCAGCCCTCCCTCAATATGGTTAACTTTGGAACAACGATGAGTTTCG
Organism: Humulus lupulus; assembly: GCF_963169125.1. Taxonomy (NCBI): domain Eukaryota; kingdom Viridiplantae; phylum Streptophyta; class Magnoliopsida; order Rosales; family Cannabaceae; genus Humulus; species Humulus lupulus. The sequence continues at coordinate 155,136,889 of NC_084798.1, read as the reverse complement.
AGCCTGAGAATTAAGTCATATAGGATGAATAGAAACATACTTAGAAAATAATAAAGATGACCTATTTTACTAAGTATAGAAACCCACTCTAATAATAAAGAAGGCTTATATATAATTTTCATAAGAAATCATAATTGATAAGTCCGAGTTATGTTTGTTTAGATTAAGTTTTTGTCGTAGAGCCTATTAGGGTAAAAGTTCTAACATGTTTTTCTCAACTGTTAGAACTCTGCTAAGATGTCACTCCGAAGGTCTGCTCGCACCAATGGAAATACCTCCAACGCTGCTCCTGTGAGCAATGAACCCCTTTAGTTCGTAGAAGGAGAGTACGTGCTATTTCCAATCGAAATGCGCCGCCACCGGTTGACAACACTGCGAAAATTGCCAGACTGCGACACCAAGTTGAGGAATTACTGCAGCAACAGTGACAACAGGCTTAGCCTCAGACTTAGCCTCCGCCTCCACCACAGCCTCAACAAATCGCCCCAGCACCCCAACAAGTTGGTCCATATGTGCAGGAAAATAGTTATGGCGGCGGAAAGATTCTTGGCGGCTTGGGATTGTGTATTGAGGAAGAATGGATTCGGTGGACTACGTGAATGATTCGAGGACGACATTGTTTCAGTCTTTTTAATTATGTTTTCTATGTATTTTCCGCACTTTATTTTGTAACGAATTTATTTAAGTTAAAGTTATGTTTTATTTTTCAAACAATTGGATCCCATACCCCGCGTTTATGTATTTCAACTTTTACTTTATAGTTTTTAATAAAGCTATGAATGTTTCATATGTATGTTTTCTTAAGAATAGTGTCTATGAATAGTAGTTTTAATGGTCCAAAGTCTTAGAATTAGTTGGGTCATTACAATGCAGCTGCCCTAATTGAAAAAAAAAGGTAGAATAGGGCTTTAAGGCTTGGGATGAATTTTAAAACACGGATTGGTAGAATCCAAACTTCCAGAGGCTAGATTTACATTCCAAAGTTATTTATTGGTTTAGAATTTGATGGATGGTTATTTAAAATGTGTCGTGACTAGGATTTCGTCAAGGCTCGGGATAGAGGGCTGTGCTCATGATTGCAGTGCTCAAATCGCTCAGGACACAGTTAAGGAAATTATTGTACCCGTAGACAGGGCATGACTGTTGGGGTTTTATGCCCTAATTAAAACCCAAATTCTTTGTAATCTCATTTTATTATCAATAAAATAATAGAAATCATTTTTGACTTGGTCAATCACTTTGCTCACATGTTTTATTTTCATGATTATTTGTTTAATATAAGCTTCTATTAAATCCCGAGCATATAGCTAATCTTATTTATAATGACGTAATCACAGTGGAATATAAATATGATTATATGTTCAAAATAAGTTAGTCCTAAGATTAGTCAGTGCACTGGATTTACACTGACTTGCCAATCTATGATATGATCTACTTACACATTACTATGTTATGTTCTTTCTAGAACATTAGCAAAGTAGGTAAGATCAGATGTATTTGTTACATCGGACAGGACCGATATTGATAGTTGATAAGATAAGTAAACATACCGTTATTATCTATTCTAGTCATATCATATAGTTGACCATAGGTCAATTCAATCTCAATTCTGAGTGGTTAGTATTCTAACTGATTGTATTATTTGAGTTCTTTGACTTGTTCGTTACCAGCTTACCCTACGAACTAGCCCATACTTACATCTTGGGAACTCGGTAGTATAATTGAGTAGGAGTGTTAATCATAGATATGAACATCTATAGCTTCTGATGAAGAAGTGAAATGATGGTTTCCTTTTAGTTTGGTTCAAGGTGTTAAATGATAGAGATCTCATTTCAGTAATTAAATTAGTTTACTGAAATATCATTTACAAGGAACTAAGTGTTTTAAGGATAAAATACAATGAGGGGTAAAACAGTATTTTAGTCCTATCTCATTGTAGACCGTCTATAGAGGATTGAGTGACAATTATGGTTGTAACAATGGATAATTAATAGCGTATCTATATTTGTTATAGAGCATTCTATGAATTCAAGAGTGCAATTCCAAGTCTATAGTGGAGTCACGAGGAATTAATAAGTTAGTAAATTTATTTGTTAGATTTATGATAACTTATTGGAGCTTGATTTCATAGGCCCATGGTCCCCATTGTACCTTGGATAAAATCATCTAGATAGTCTCAATTAATTGATTTAATTATCAATTAGAATTATCAAAGTTGACCAGGTCAGTTTTGGATAGTTTCACAGAGTTGTGTAATTTTGAGAAGAAAAGAGAAATTATGGCAGATTTATTAATTAAGATAAATTTGTATCTAAATTAATAAATAAGTTTAAATCAAAGTTCAAATTATAAATATTTAATTTGATAAAGGAATTAAATAATTATTTAATTAATTAAATCAATAGAAAATAATACAGGCCTTGATTTTAAGTCCAATGGGCTTATAATCAAATGGGAAATTTCACGGGCCTATAGCCCATGATAATTTCGACCTAGGGCTTCAAAATGGTTGTTATTTTATTGATTTTTTAATTAAATTAAATGGCCTAATTGAGTCTATAAAAGGAGTGCTTAGAGAGAAGTCAAAACAGAAGTTTGATAAGTCACAATTCAGATTTTCTGATAGTTTTATATTCTCTCTAAACACAATTCCTTTTCTAAGCCACTTTGTTATTTTCTCTTCTTCTTTCTATATCTATCTCATGTGTATACTGTAAGTGGGAATTGCCCACACTAGTCTAGGTGGTTCTAAGGATACATTGGAAGATTTTGAAGAAAATAGAAGATCGGTTCAGTGTCTTGATAATACTCTGCGACAGAGAGGATACAAGAGTTAAAGAAACTGAAGGAAGGACTCTTTAATTCCGCTGCGTATACTGTAAGTATTCTATTTTTGTTTCTCTTTGAATTCAATTTTAGAAACATGTTTTAGGCTATCTCGTATTAATTTGTTTAATATTAGATATACATGAAAATAAATAAAGATCTTGTATAAGCTTTTTCCAACAATGACCCCATTGTCTGTATTGCAGGGCACGACCCTAATACTTGAGCTTAACGTGTGCTTAAATTTATCTGTGATTATTATTCCATGTGACCCATGTTTGTGATTGAATAGAAAGGGCTGGGAATGGCGAAGGCTGTGAATGGCGAAGGACGGGATCGGCGTTTAGCATGCTTAGTGCAGCCCATTAGGCTGAGACCCTCCAAGGATGCTAAAGTCATCCTCTCGGTGAAGACCGCAAAGCCAGGGCCTGGTAAAGTGCCTAGGATGGCGATGGCCGCTATATGTTTAGCCTATTGGCTGTTTTGTTATATGCTATAGATTGCTATGCATATGTTATTTGTTTTGTGTTGAGTTTTCTTACTGGGATTCGGCTCACGGGTGCTCTATGGTACAGGTAAGGGAAGGGAAATGTCGACCAACCATGAGTACGGAGAGCATGGAGCGATGGGTACATGTTCGACCTACCTGGCTGCCACGACCAGGGTTATTTTGGTAAGGTCCTGGTAAGGGCTCTGGAAGGATTCTACTACCCGGTTTAGAAGATGTAATGTATTGGTAGATTTTTCACCTAAGTCGACCTTAAATGTATTTTGAGATGTAAAGTATTTTCTAAACAGTATTTTGGGATCCCAAATGTATAACTCTTTACGTTTTCATTGAATGACCACATTTTTATATCAAATGCCTCTAAATGACTTTTATTATAGTTTAGCTACACTTTTAACCTAAAACCTTAATTAGCGAGCTAATGACACATTTTTAACTCCCTTAGTAATGGCTCTAAGGAAGTAGGGCGTTACATGAGCTGACTGACTAGTGCGATTCTGAGCACGATCCCCTAAACCTAAGCCTTGGTGGTGAAACCTTGCATAACGCAATAATAATAAACATCCATCAAGCCCTAAACCAATTATAAACTTCGAAATAATATTCTAGCCTCCAGGACTTAGTTTTCTACTAAATCGGGTAGTAGAATCCTTCCAGAGCCCTTAAATTTGAGTTCCCACATTGAAAACCCTATTTTGGCCATTCTTCCTTATTTGAGTCGCGGCTCAGCCCCCCTAGGGCCGTGGCGCACTACAAGTCAAAGAGCCCCAAGGCTCTCTTCTGGGGGACACAGCCGTGATGCACCCTATCTGCGCTGCGGTGCTTGGGTAGCATCAGGAACCCCCAAGGCCCTCTGGGTTCATGCGGCCCGTGATGCCTGGAGAATAGGGCCGCAGCTCGGGCCTACGATCCCAGTTTCCCCATAGCATTTTGAGATTCCTAAACTCCCAAAAATCAATCCAAACATGCTCTAAGGCCAGAATTAAGTCCCAAATATGTTTACTACACCTAGAGCAGTAAATAACCTCGAAAACTTAATTAAAATCTCACCACAACTTAAGCTTAATCACATGAATTCAAAACCCCAAAACACTCAAAGTAAACCAGAGAAATTCATAAAGAAAATGTGTTCTAAACCTTACCTTAGTGATGACTACGACCCTAAGCTAGATCCCCAACACCTCCAGCTTCAAATCCTCAACTCCTAGCCCCAAATTCTGAGCTTTTCCTTCTACTTTTCCCAAAACCCTCTAATCCACCAAGATAGGGAGAGAGTGCCGAGTAAAGAGAGAGAGAGAGAGAGAGAGTGAGGGTGTTTTGTTTCTTTCTGGTTTTTGGTTCTTCCTACAGAGTTCCTAAGGGTTGCATCTATTGCTTTCCAAAAGACTAAAATGGCCAATTACCCCTGAATTAACCCTTAGCTATTCAACACCACTAAGGGCAATTCTGTCATTTTCCACATCCAGCTAATTCCTTGAGTAGTCATATAGATTCCTAATTGATCCCGACATACCCAAGTAACCGCTAAATAACTACCCGTTACCCGGTAACCCCGAACACGTGCTATGTTCCCAAAATACCCCTAGGCTCACCCCGAGCTAGGTATTCAACCCCGTTGTGACTGTTTTGCTAATCCGCTCCCTAGGACCATCTCGGACCACACATCTCAGTTATATCTCCACAATACTGTGGTCTCAAGCACAACATGCACACACAACATTCACATTTATGCCCTCAATGGAACAAAATTATAATTATGCCCTTATTAACAAGAACGGGCCCACATGCATATTTAATTCACATAAACATGCATATCTAGTCAAATAATCATTTAATTCAAGTAATCACGTACTGATACACATATATCACAATTAACCACGTAAAAACACAATTAAATCAATTATTGCCTTACCGACACACTAATCAAGGCTCTAAGCCTTATTAGCAAATTTGGGGCATTACATTCCGCCAGGGAACGCTGGACCAGACTTGCCACCTGTCGTGGCACCAGCCATACAACAGCTTGAGATTGAGAATAGGTGGGAGTCGCTGTACGATAGATTTAGGAAGAAATATTCTTCAACCATTGAGGGAGGACTAGATCTGCTCAAGGCTAAGAAGTGGATGAGCCTAACTACCTCCATCTTAGATTTTATGAGGGCGGTAGGTAATGACAGAGTGGCTTATGCCACCTTTATGTTCTGGGATGATACCCGTATATGGTGGGAGGTGGCATCCTAAAATCTAGATGTTTCTATTATGAGTTGGGATGAGTTTAGAGATATGTTCAACTAGAAGTACTACCGTAATGTTGTTGAAGCAGATAGGTGAACAGGTTTACTAGTTTGGTGCATGGCAGTATGACATTCATTGAATATGTTATGAAATTTGACAGACTGGCTAAGTTTGCACCTGACCAAGTGCCTACAGATGCAGCCATGCAAGACAGTTTTGTTCGGGGGCTGAATGTTATGATAGCCCGGATGTGCGGATTACATCAGTACTTGGGGAGACTACTTATGCTCAGGTGGTTGAGAAGGCCCTCAATGCTGAGGAGGTAGAGAACAAAATATGGAGGGTGAGTGCTTCATGACGTGATGCTCGAAGGGTAGTGCCTCTATTTGTAGGATGTGGTAGGGGCGGATGCCCTAGTGATCAGAAGAGGAAGAGTGCTTACACCTCAGCCACTGCGATCTTGATAGGAGGGGCTGGGGTGCTTAGGGTGGCTGCCAGTGCGGCACTGAGACTTGGTGGAGTTACCCAGAATGTGCCAGGTGCAGGAACTGCCATCTCTTTTGTCACGATTGGCCTGCTTATTATCAGAATGCCTTCGCTTTTGCCTATTATTGTTGCTATGCTGAGGAAGTGGTTGCGACTGAGGCTGTTGTCGTTGTCGTTGCAGCAGCTCTTCCACTTATTGTCGTAGCTTGACAATTTCTGCAGTGATGTCAACCGGCGGCAGTAGCAGTAGCAGTGGTAGCACGCGCTTCTCTTCTGCGAAGTGGAGGGGCTTCATTAGTCTCAGGAGCGACACTGGAAGCATTGGCATTTGTGCGTGAAAACCTTCTGAGCGACATCTTCAATAGAGTTCTAACAGTTGAGAGAACATGTTAGAACTTATCCTAATAGGCTCTATGGCAAAACTTAATCTAAGCAAACATAACTCGGGCCTATTAATTATGACTTCTTATGAAAAATTGTATAAGCATTCTTTATCTTTAGGGTGGGTTTCTATACTTATACCATGTCTCCCTAACTCTCAATATAGAGCGCGGTCCATTGATTTATATCCACCCTCACCGAACTTGGTCATTATTTATTATGATTGTAAAAAAAAATCAAACTCATACATGTCATTATAAATAACAATAATATTCATTTGGAAAAAGGTTTTCACTAAATTCAATCATAAATGCAAAGATAATAAATAAAAAAATAAACAATGAAATAAACTAATCTAAAAATCAAGATCTTCTACATCTGACCCTTCATTTAACATATCATCATCTATCTCCTTATAGTCATCATTATCTTGAGCCTCAAAATTCCCTTGAGGAAGATTCATAAAGATTCTATGTTTTTGCTCATTAGTGAATTGGAATTACATCTTAGAGGTGAACCTAAGTATGAGAAAATAATATCTCATAGTTACCGGTAATTCATCTTCATCATCTATAGTCTCCCATATTTCTTCTAAAGTTGCAATTACAGAAGGATAATCCCTAAAAAGCCTAATCACTAAAACATATTGCTCCGTAGCTTTCATTATGATTTGCTTAGTAGTTTGGAGGTGAACTATCTCCTTGTGGAATAAGAGTTATCTCCGAGTGATTATTTCTAACACTCTTCCTGTATTCCTTGGCTTTCTAATCCTTTTTTAAGGCCTTAATGCCTCAGATATCCTCATAGGTCAAGGCTCCATCCATTCTTAATTGAAAACATAAAGGCTGAAACTTTAGCTAATAACATAAACATAATAACTATAACATAAACACTTACATTGGCGGTTAGATTCGGAGCTTGAGCGTGTGTATCAAGGAGAACTCCATGCAAATGAACTATTGCTCTGATAACAACTGTAATGACCCAACTAATTCTAAGAACTTGGACCATTAAAACTACTAGACATAGCTACCATTTTTGAGAAAACATACATAAGAAATAATCATAACTTTATTGAAATCCGAAAATTTATATTGTATCAATAACATAAAAGTATAAAATAAAATGTGATAGGGTATGGGATCCCATTGTTTACGAAACATAAAACATAACTTTAAATACTAGTTTCGAAATTACATCAAAAACGTAGTTTAAAAGACTAAAAATCAAATAACGTCGTCCTCGATCGACACGCAGTAAAGTCAGTCCATTCATCCTTAACACACAAACCAAGCTGCCAAGAATCCTTCCACCTTCCATAATCATAATCCTGCATCACACTAAAAATAAAGGAGTGAGCCTAATGCCCAGCAAGGAAAATCTATTAAAACATACATCATAATTTATAAGCATAAGATTATCATATACTATAAAAACATATGACTATCAAAAACATATATCATATAGGACTACAATGGCCATCATACTTCTTGGGGCTTGCTAGCTAAGAAAATCATATGCAAATAAATTTTTGGGGCTTGTTATCTAAACAAGTCATATAAATTTGTGGGGCTTGTTATCTAAACAAATCATATGCCCAAGGACTATAAAACATACTCTTGGGGCTTGTATCTAAACAAGTCATATGCTTGTTATCTAAACAAATCATATGCCCAAGGACTATAAAACATATTCTATACATATACATATACATATCATAAAATAAATGTATCATAACATATAAGCACATAAAATCTATCCTATTTTCCTCACCGAAAGCCATGATATTTGGGAACAAGAACGGGATTAGAACACTCCTATAAACCAACAGTAAAATGGTGAAAATCTAAAGAAAAGAGATGAAAAGAACACTAAACCATCCAAGAAGAAACTTACCAAGAAGAACCTTAAGTTTCAAGAACTTAAATACCTAATCAAGAATCATAAACAAGAGTTAGGATCTGAATAAAATAAAACTAAAGAACCATATAGAACTGAACTTAAGAATATGAATACATTGAATGATCTTATGGATTGGTCTAAACCTAAATACCGAAATCACACTATTTCTCACTTCCCAAGTGTTTATAAAAGCTTAGAATGATAAAGCTTTAACCCAAAACCCAAGTGTATCTCTCTATAGTAACACTATCACCTTGGAGGCTCTGATCAAATGCTTGAAGAATGAAGAAAATGTCTGAGCACTAGGTCCTATTTATAGAGTTCAAGGAGTGAAACTAACCCCATTTAATTTGAATAAATAAATGATTAGAAAATGAAAAAGATTTGAATTTTCATTCAGAAGATGCCTAGAACTCAGTCAAAATCATTCAAAGGCGGGTCTAAGTGGTTAAGGCTATTTTTTAAAATTGAAAAACCAAACTTTCAAAAATACACACATGGAGCCGATATATCGCCCCCCTTAGGCGATATATCGCCTCCCCCACTATTCCCGAGCCTTGTTCGATCGTTCGTACAAAGTCGACGTGTTTTCCGCATCTTCCATAGGCGATGTATAGCCCCTATAGCTGCGATATATCAGCATACGTTGATATATCAAACACATAATTGCACTTTTCAGCATATTTTGAATTGAGTAAACAACTTTGACTGAGTCATAATACGATCCTAACAGTTTTTGGAAGGTTCTAGAGCTTCTAGATCTTTCTTTTATTAAAACTATTCATCAAAATACTTAATTCCATAATAATCATGATTATGACAAGTGTCATGCTCTTACTGGTTCTATCTAAACCTTAGGTTATAGTAAATAATATATCTAGGACCAACAATATTAATCAAACCTTATGTTATAATTAATATTCTTAAACTATAGGTTAAACTTATAAAATCCATAACTGTTGATTTGAGTTTCCAACTAAGTCCTGACTTGAACCAAAATCCACGGTAACCATCATACTACTAACTAATACTAACTACTACTACCTAGCTAGCTAAGTAAATATTCAGGGACTCTACATGATTGATTATGGTGCTACACATTCAATTGTTTCTAGCAGAGTGATTGATAGATTGTGTAGGCCCTGTGATTATTATACTGCGGGGTTTGGGACTTTATTGCCTACTGGGGCGCTGGTAGTTTCTAGGAGATAGGTTAGGTCATTTCCAGTGATGGTGGACAACAAGGAACTATCAGTGGACTTGATTGAGTTGGGTATGGATGATTTCGACATGATTTTGTGAATGGATTGGTTAGTCAGGTGTGGGGCGACTATAGATTGCAAGAAGATGGTGACTTTTGAGCCTGAGGGTTAACACCCCCTTGTTTTTATTGGCACTTTGTATGGACCCCGCTTTCCCATGATATCAACAATGAGGGCTAGAGACCTATTATAAGGATGTTGTATAAGAGTCCTAGCTAGTGTGGTGGACACCACTAGGGTCATGCTTGTGGGACCAGAGGTGACCAGATTGGTGTGTGAGTTCTTAGATGTGTTCCTTGAGGATTTACTAGGATTTCCACCGCACCAAGAAATTAAGTTTGTTATTGAGTTGGCGCAAGGTACAGATTCAGTGTTGACGACACCATACAAAATGGCTCCAACAGAGCTGAAGAAGTTGAAGGTACAGTTATAGGAATTACTAGATCTGGGGTTTATTAGACCTAGCTTTTCATCATGGGGTGCTCTGATTTTGTTTGTGAAGAAGAAGGATGGGACCCTGATGATGTGTAAAGATTATAGGGAGTTGAACAAGCTGACCATTAAGAACAAGTACCCACTGCCGAGGATAGACGACCTGTTTGATCAGTTGCAGGGTAGGAAAGTGTTTTCAAAGATTGATCTTCAATCTGGTTATCACCAGCTGAGGATCAAGAATGAGGATATTCTGAAGACGACCTTTCACATGAGGTACGAGCATTACGAGTTTCTAGTCATGTCATTTGGGTTGACCAATGCCCCCAACAACATTTATGGATCTGATGAACAAGATATTTAAGGATTATCTGGATCAGTTCGTGATTGTGTTCATCGACAACGTCTTGGTTTACTCTTGTTTAGAGGTAGAGCATGAACAACATCTCTGATAGGTATTACAGAGATCGAGGAAGCACCAACTGTATGCCAAGTTTAAGAAGTGCAAATTTTAGTTACCTAAGATGACAATTCATGGTCACATTGTCAGTGGAGATGGGATTAAGGTGGATCCGGCCAAGGTAGAAGCAATTAGAGATTGGCTGAGACCAAGGAATGCCTCAGAGGTTAGGAGTTTCCTTGGGTTGGTGGGGTATCATCGACGATTCGTGGAAGGGTTCTCAAAGATTAATAAACCATTGACAGAGTTAACAAGGAAGAACTTGATGTTCATGTGGTCAGACAGATGTGAGAATAATTTCCAGGAGTTGAAGCGACGATTGATTACTACTCCGGTGCTGAGTCTTCCTTTAGATGGGGATAAGTTTATGGTGTACTACAATGCATCGAGACTGGGGTTTGGATGTGTGTTGATGCCGACTAGGAAGGTTATTGCCTACGCATCGTGAAGATTGAAGAAATATGAGCAGTGGTACCCTACTCATGATTTGGAGTTAACCGTGGTGGTATTTGTAGTGAAAGTGTGGAGACACTATTTGTATGGAGAAAAGTGCGAGATATACATTGATCATAAGAGCTTGAAGTATTTCTTCACCCAAAAGGACTTAAACATGAGACTGAGACGTTGGCTAGAGTTAGTTAAGGATTATGACTATGAAATTCTTTATCATCCAGGGAAACCCAATGTAGTGGCAGACGCTTTGAGTCTGAGGGGCCTAGGACAGTTGTTTAGTTCGAAGTAGATATTGAAGGAATTGGCAGAATACATGACCAGAGCAAAGATAGAGTTGGTAGTAGGCCGGTTGGAAAATATTACTTTGTAGTCCACTCTCTTGGAGAAGAAGGCCAGATGAGTGATTCTCGATTGATGAAGCTTAGAGAGAATGTCCTACATAGGGTAGCTAAGGATTATTCCATTATAGAAACAAGTTTCCTTTGATACACGGATCAGATTTGGGTATCAAACGAGAGATCCTTGATGAATCTCATAACACACCGTATTCATTACATACATGAACCACAAAGATGTATTAGGATCTAAGGTCATTGTATTGGTGGCCTGGGATGAAGAAGGACGTGGTCGACTATGTGACAAAGTGTCTAACCTATCAGCAGGTGAAGGCTGAACAATAGTGGCCAGCGGGGTTGTTAAAGCCTTTAGGTATTTCCGAGTGGAAATGGGAAGACATTACTATGGACTTTGTAGGAGACTTACCCAGGACAGTGGGGCAACATGATTCGGTATAGGTAATAGTAGACAGATATACCAAGTTAGCTCATTTTTTGCCGGTGAGGACAAACTATATCGTGGACCAGTATGCAAAACTGTATGTGAGGGAGATTGCATGTCTCCATGGGGTTCCAAAATCTATAGTATCGGATCAGGATCCCATTTTTACCTCAAAGTTTTGGGGTAGCTTGTAGAAGGCTATGAGGACTCAGTTGAAGTTCAGTACAACCTATCATCATCAGACAAACGAGCAGACTGGGAGGATGATTTAGATATTGGAGGACATGCTTAGAGCATGTGTTCTAGATTTCGAGGGATCTTGGAGTAAGTATCTTCCATTGATTGAGTTTTCATACAATAACAGCTATGGAAGGAAGTGTAGGTCACCCATTCATTGGGATAAGATGGGAGAAAGGAAGTATTTGGGTCCAAAGATGGTTTAGAGGACTATTGAGGCTATCGAGAAGATCCAAGCTCGAATGCTCGCCTCAAAGAGTAGACAGAAAAGCTATGTTGTCCCTAAGCTTAGGAACGTGGAGTTCCAGGTAGATGACCACGTATTTCTACGAGTTTTACCACTGCAAAGAGTAAAAAGGTTTGGAAAGAATGGCCAGTTGATTCCTAGGTTTTTAGGACCTTTCGAGAGCCTAGAAAGGATCGGGCAGGTAGCCAATAGATTGGCTCTGCCCCCGTCATTATCAAGAGTTCATGATGTGTTTCACATCTCAATGCTTCAAAAGTATGTGTCAGATACAACCCATGAATTGGGATATGAGGATCTAGAGGTACAGACAGATATGTCTTATGAGGAGCGAACAGTTCAAATCCTAGATAGGAAAGACTAGGTTCTAAGGAGCAACAAAATTCCTCTAGTTAAAGTTTTATGGAGGATCAACAAGGTTGAGGAAGTGACCTGGGAGCTAGAGTCGGTTATGCAGGATCAACATCCCGAGTATTTCAGGTAAATTTCAGGGAGGAAATTTTCAGTAGGAGGGGATAGTTATAACGTCCCAAATTTGCTAATAAGGCTTAGTTCCTTGATTAGTGTGTCGGGAAGGCCTAATAGGATTGATATGTGAAATTTATTGTATATATTTGTGATTATGTGGCACACACGATTTCTATGGTGAAATGAATATTTATACATGTTTATGTGTATTAAATATGCATGTGGGCCCATTTTTGTTAATACGGGCATATTTGTAAATTTGACCTGATACGTGTATAAACATAATTATGTGTTATGTGATTGAGACCATATTATTATGTGGATATATTTGCGATATTTGGCTTGAGGCGATCCTAGTGAGCGGGTTAGCAGAAAAGTCACAACGAGGTCAAATACCCAGCTCGGGGTAAGCCTAGGGGTATTTGGGGAAACTTAGTGCGTAATCGGGATTTATTGGGTGATGGGTAGTTATTTGGTGATTATTTGGGTATGTCAAGATAGGAATCTATAGGATACTTGAGGATTAGTGGGAAATGTGGTACAAAGATGATTTTTCCCTTGGGGGCGTTAGAGAACCAAGGTTAAGGCTAGGGGTAATTAGGTCTTTTCCCTAGCCTTGGAATGCTTTAGCCACTTAGGGACCCTAGGAAGTCTTCAGAAACAAACAGAAAATACTCCCAGAGTCTATTTTTCTCTCTCTCTCTGTTCCTTCATTCCCCTTGGAGTGGTTTGGTTTCAATGAATCTTTTAGGTGATAGCTTGGGAAATTAAAGTTGTGAAATTGAGCTAGGATTGCGGTCAAGGAAGCTTGAGGTCGGAGCTAATCGGCTGAGGTAAGGGCCCTTCTATGTTGTGATAAATTCTTTTTCTGGTTTAGGCTTTAGCTGAGGTTAGACTCTATCTTTGGTAATTGAGTGTGGGTAAGGATTTTGGGTAGGTTTTTGGAGTACAAATAATGCCTATGTTGTTCTGTTGGGAATTATAGACTTAATTGTCGCTTGGGTTCATGTTTAGGGTGAATTTAATGATGCTGGCTTGGGGAAATCGCAGGAAAAATGTTGAAAATGCTGGGTTTGCGGGGTCACGTCATGTTGCTTTTCCTAGAGCGCCGTGGCTCGCATGAACTCAGAGGCCTATGGGGGTTCACTAAATCACCTTGATGTGGCGTTGTTGGGTGGGTTTCGTCATGGCACGTGTCTAGGAAGTTTGGGAATTTTGCTCTCTGACTTGTTGAGGGTCACGTTGCTTGTGGGGGGCGTCGTGGATCATATAGGGAATTTTGGCCAAATAGGATTTTTAAGCTTCAGAACTCAAATCTAGTGGCTCGAGAAGGATTCTACTACCTAGGTTAGTATAATTCTAGGTCCCGGTGGCTAGTAAGTAATTTTGAACCTATTAATTATTTTGGATCTTGATGATTACTGTTATTGCATTGTAACTTGGTTATACCGCTAGGGCTAGGGAATAGGGATCATGCTCGAGATCGCCATACCATATCTACTCAAGACTCGGGATAAGAAATCTACACCCTGGTTGTGTTGACCCTCGAATTGGTCAATGACACAGAGTTAGATAAACGATATAGAATGCGATGAAAACAATAAGAAATCAAGACGAAAAGTAAACGACACAAACAATTTATAGTGGTTCGGCCCCAATCAGATGGTAATGACCTCGTCCACTTAGTGTTCTTATTGATGTAGGATCCCAACACTGTGATCAATGAACTAATGGTTCGCGAGTTTCACAAGCTTAAGGATGATTACAATTTTAGTGAATAGTAACACTATAGTTTTCTCTCCAAATTCTCTTAGTCCAAAAGTCCCCTCCCTTGAGCCTTTTGATTTGTATTTATAGGCTCAAGAAGGTTACATTGGCCAATGGGCCTTAATTACAATTACAACAAGCATATCTAGATAATAAGAGAAATTACAATTAATGCACAATTACTAGAGTGTACATTTGAAGGAAATAAATGAATATATGCGACAAGACTGATCGCACATAAGTATGATGCTTGATAAACCAACAGTCTTCTGATCGATGGCCAAGCAAGATACACTTACTTAAAACAACCACGTGCCTCCCATGTGTAAACCAATCCTGCCACATCATCATGTAGTCCGTTTTTGGATAAACAGGTTGTAATCGGGGCTTAGACCCCTGTAAATGGATATGACTGTGGTTATAAATGTGATTATTCGATTAGGCATGCTTGTATATGCTGCATTTGATTATGTATTATGCAATCGATATGTTCAATTATATCTAATTTGAAAGCTCGACCTAAGGGAGTCAGGGGTGACATCAAGTGTGTGGAACATATCTCGGCCTAAGAGAGTCGGGGTCGACAATAAGATCTGAGAGCTTGGCCTAAGAGAGCTGGGCCTGAACGTCACCTAAATATTCAAAAGTGTTGATTGCACTTGTCTATCATATTGATTGCTAAATTGGATTATGTATTTGTTGGAGCATATTTCTACTGCTAAGCTTGTTGTTTATATATTGTTACTTATTTGAATTTGTTGATTTAAGTTTTCTTGCTGAGCCTTGGCACATGGGTGCTATGTGGTGCAAGTAAGGGAAATTTATTATTGTATGAATTATCATATATAAACATATATTACAAAATATAGGATGTTCCTAAGAGCATGTTTATACTCAAATGTAATGCATGCTAATTGCATACTGTGTGAGTATATGAATGACATGTTATAATGTATGACAAAATATTAAGCATTTAAATCACATTAAAACATTTATAATAAGTAAATAAAAGCAAGTATGATAATTTTTGGGTATTTCTAGGAAAATTACAACACTTGCAAAAAATTCATGAAAATGTAACCTAGACTAACTAAGGCATGATTAAGAGCACTTTGATCTTCAACCTTGAGATGTAGTCTTGTTGAGCCATTACCACCCTTTTCCATATCCATTTTGAATTATACAACTTTTTAATTATTTTAAACAAACTTTTAAAATAATTAAACTTTGGGTTTTAACACCCAAAAGTTTCCAAGGCCCAATTTGAATTTAGGTAATTTAATTCAAAAATAAAATTGAACAATTTGATTTTAATAAATGAAAATTCAAGATAATTTTAATTTTGGATATTTTTTATTAAAACAATTTTAATTATGGAAAATAACAATTAAAACATTTTTAATTAGGGAAAAAATCAGCATTATTTCAATTAAAGAAATCTCCAAATTAAAACCATTTTAATTCAAATTATGATTTTTAATTAAATGAATAATTAAAATAATTATGGTAACAACACACTAGGGTGTGTACCAAGGGTGTAGCGGATGGAGAGTGGTCTGGCGATGTGCATGGATGGGCGCGTTTGGGGCGCACGTTGGCCTGGCTGGGTGCGGCAGGGGATGGGGCGGGGGCCTGGGAAGTGATGTGTGCACGGGCACATGTGGCGAATGGGCACGGGTTGTAGCATGCAAGCGCATGGCAGGCAGCAGGCAGGTGTGCAACTGGCGCGTAGAGGCACGGAGGGCAGGCACGCACATGATGGCTGGCGTAGGGAGCAGCTCGGGGCTAGGCTCGAGCTTGAGCTTGGAGCTCAAATTCCTATGTCCCTGAATTTTTAAAATGAATTACAAAATTCCTATGCCCCAAAATTGGCCTACATATTTCATCTAGTAATTTTAAGAACAATTTCTAAATCCAAAAGTACCATTATAAACAACCCTTAATAATCTATCACCATGAAAATAAACATCCATAAATTCAAACATATATCACATAAAATATAGAAATGCATATAATCCCACACAATAATTAGTAATATGCATAGATTAATGACCTGCTCTAGTACCAATTGTTGAAAACTCATTAAAAGTATGTAGGGGAATAGGCGTTGTGGGCCCATTGTGTAACGCCCTAATTTCTCATAGATTACCGAGAACACAGCGTTGGATCATAATTCATAAATATTGCACTTTTATTGAATAAAAACTTGAAAATAATTACATGGATCCATGGTTTTACAAAAATAAAATAATTGTCTTTAACATAAAAATGAGCAACATTTAAATAAAACTTTAAAATAACATGCTTTAATCAAAATAGGCCCGCTTGATCGTCCTCGACTATATGGTCCCCACGAGTACATCACGAAGCTCTTAGGTCCCACTCGCAACTGGCCATTCTATCCTTAGTTGCCTGAAATAATAACATCATAAGGGGTGAGCTTCTAAGCCCAGTAAGGAAAATAGAAATAAAAGTTAGTTATATAATCATATAATCAAACATATCATAAATTTCACCAAAGTCATATCAAAACCTATTTATACTAATGATACAACAATAAACCCTAGGTCGTTCATAACCTAAATCATAATCTAAGTCATAACCATAAATCATAAGTCATAGATCATAAATCATAAGTCATAAGTCATACTCATTATCATAACTATGGGTCATAAGTCATAATCATAATCGTAACTATGGGTCATAATAACAAGTCATATATAACAAAAAGATAAGTGTTTATACAGGGGTGGCAATTAAGCCCCGGACATAAGTCCGTCATACATCGGACATCACTTTGGTCAGTCATAAAGTTTTGGCAACCAAGCCTACCGGACATAAGTCCTTCATACATCATTGGTCACCTTAGGTCCAGACACACTTACCCCTTTATTGTACCTGAAATGTTAGGTCATACAAACATAAACTATATCATAAAATACATAAACTAGGTCATAATACTAAACTACATAATTTTCCTTACCAAAAACATAAATATTGGAGACAAGAGCGGGACTGAAACTCCTAAAATCAGACATAAAGAAACCATAAGATTCCTAAAGAAAATAAGATGAAAATAAGATCTAAACCATCGACATAGAAACTTACCAAAAACCTTAAGTTTCAAAGAAATTGAACACCTAACCAGAAGTCACTTTCACAAGTTAGGATTTGAAGAAAAATGAATGAATAATAGAAACTATAATGAACTAAACCTAAAGATAATGAATACCTTGGATAGCTTAGAACCTCGATCTATACCTCAAACACCGAAATCACACAAAAACTTACTTCCCAAGTGTTTAGAAGAGCTTTAGATTTGAAAGCTTTAACCCCAAAACCCTAGTGCTTCTCTCTATAATAAACTTAGCAGCTTGGAGGCTCTAAAATGTGAATGATGAATAAAATGGCTGAGTGAAGGGTTCTATTTATATAGTTTAAGGAGTGAAACTAACTCCTTTAAAATGAATAAATAATGATTAAAAATTGAATAAATTTGAACTATCTGTTCAACAGATGCCTAGAACTCGGTCAAAAACGTTCAGGAACGAGTCAAGGTTGTTGAGGGCTTTTTCTAGTTCAAAATTCTACGAAAATTCAAAAATGGGTTGTGGAGCCGATATATCACCTAGGGTAGGCGATATATCACCCCTACCTATGTCCCGAGGGTCCGTTGTTTCATTCGTGCGAAGTCGACGTGTTTTTTGAATCAATCATAGGCGACATATCGGCCCCTATAGCTGCGATGTATCGACATACACTGATATTTTAAACACGTTTTTGCATACTTCAACATAATTTGAAATTGATTAAAACTACTTTGACTGAGTAAAACGTGATCATAACAGCTGCTGGAAGGTTCTAGACCTTCTAGATCTATCCTTTAATAAATTTATTCATCTAAAATCCTTAATTCCTTAATAAACATACATGTGACAAGTGTCACATTCTTAATTATTCTATCTAAACCTTAGGATATAATAAATAATATTTCTAGGACCAGCTATATTAATCAAGCCTTATGTTAAAATTAATATTTCTAAACCATAGGTTAAACTTATAAAATCTATAACTATTTCTACGAGTTTCTAACTAAATCCCAGCTTTGACCAATATCCACGAAAACTAAAATTCTACAGCTACAACTTCTACTACTGCTGCTACTACTACTATCTAGCTAAGTAAAATTCTGGGACGCTACAATTCTCCCCTACTTAAAAGAATTTCTTCCTCGAAATTTACTTACCAAACATCTCGGGATACTGCTCTCTTATATATTCCTCAGATTCCCATGTGGCCTCTCTTTCTAAGCCATTGCTCCAAAAGATTTTAACCATAGGGACACTTTTGGACCTTAGCTCCTTAGTTCTCCGTTCTAGAATGCGTACTGGTTGTTCTTCATAATTGAAATCTTGTTTTAACTTCAGAGCATTGTAATCGAGCACATAGGATGGATCTGGTATATATTTTCTCATAATCGATACATGAAAAATGTTATGTGTTTCAGCTAATGATGGCAGTAAAGCCAACCGATATGCTACATGCCATACTTTGTCCAAAATCTCAAAAAGGCCTATAAATCTCGGGCCTAACTTTCCTTTCTTTCTGAAACGCATAATCCCCTTCATCAGAGAAACTTTGAGAAAGACTTGATCGCCTACTGAAAACTCAACATTTGGTCTTTTAGCGTCGGCATAACTCTTCTGGCGACTTTGAGCAGCAATCATTCGTTGTCTTATCTTTTCTACAACCTTAGTTGCTTCTCTTACTGCCTCAGATCCTAAATATCGTCTTTCACCAACCTCATCCCAATGAAGTGTTCATCGACATTTCCGTCCATATAGCATCTCATAAGGTGCCATGCTTATCGTTGCCTGATAACTGTTGTTGTAAGAGAATTCTATCAATGGAAGATACTTGTTCCATGATCCTAAGAAGTCTTACGCACATGCCCTCAACATATCTTCTAATATTTGTATGGTGCGTTTTGACTGACCATCGTTTTGAGGTGAAATGTCATACTTAGTTTTAACTTAGTGCCCATTGCACGCTGTAGACCTTCCCAGAACTTTGATGTGAAAACCGATCCTCTATCGGAAACTATTATCTTTGGAACTCCATGTAGTCTTACTATCTCTGCCACATAAAGCTCTGCGTACTGCTCAGCATTATAAACTGTTCTTACTGGGAAGAAGTGAGAAGATTTTGTGAGTCTATTTATTATCACCCAAACAGAGTCATGCTGCTTGGTGGTCTTTGGTAATCCCGTCACGAAGTCCATCGCTATATCTTCCCTTTTCCATTCGGGAATCTCCAATGGTTGCAAAGTTCCAGCGGGTCTCTGATGTTCAGCCTTAACTTGTTGACACGTAAGGAATTTTGCTATGAATTCTACTGTCTTTCTTCATCCCCAGCCACCAGTACATTTTCTTGAGATTGTTGTACATCTTGGTCGATCCCGGGTGATGTGAATACAAAGTAGTGTGCATTTCTTTCATAATACTTTCCCTTAATTCACCACTTTTCGGCACACATACTCGGTTCCTATATCGTAACATACCTTCATTTGTTAAGGAGAAATCAACATTCTCTGAGCTTTGTAGTGCTGCCTTCATCTTAAGAAGAAATTCGTCCTCTTATTGTTTCTCCTTTATTTCCTCCATTAGAGTTGACTTGATTGTGAGGTCAACAAGTTGTCCAATTATTAGCTCAATTCTGGACCTCTTAATATCATCTTGTAAGTGTTGAGCCATCCCCTTAAGTGTTGACAAGCTTCCGTAACTCTGCCTACTAAGTGCGTCTGCCATGACATTAGCCTTTCCCGGATGATACAAGATCTCACAATCATAGTCCTTTACTAACTCCAGCCACCTTCATTTCCTCATATTGAGCTCCTTCTGCATAAAGATGTACTTTAAACTTTTGTGGTCCGTATAGATTTCTCACTTTTCTCCGTACAGTTAGTACCTCCAAATCTTTAGAGAAAAAATCACCACTGCTAATTCTAAGTCATGGGTTGGATACCGTTGTTTGTACTCCTTTAGCTGTCTCGAGGCATATGCGACCACTCTTTCATCTTGCATCAAAACATATCCAAGTACCTGCTTCGATGCATCGCAATACACTACAAACTTGCCCTTATAGTTTGGGACGCATAGAACTGGGGCTGATATAAGCTTGTCTTTTAACGTTTGGAAGCTTTCTTTGCACTTTTCCATCCATACAAATTTCTGTTGCTTCCGTGTCAAATTTGTTGAGGGTGTAGCTGATCTAGAGAACCCTTCAACAAATTGTCTATAATATCCTACTAATCCCAGAAAACTTCTCACCTCCGTGGCACTCTTGGGTTTGGGACAGTCCTTAACTGCTTCGATCTTGGCTGAGTCTACTTCTACGCCATTTTTAGACACAATGTGTCCTAGAAATCCTACCTTCTCTAGCTAGAATTCGCATTTCTTAAACTTAGCGTATAATTGATGAATTTTGAGTCATCCCAACGTTAGTCACAGGTCCTCTTCATGCTCATTTTTCATCTTTGAGTAGATCAATATGTCATCTATAAGCACCACAAAGAACTTATCCAGGTAGTCCTTAAATACTTGCTTCATAAGATCCATGAACACTGTTGGTGCATTTGTTAAGCCAAAAGACATTACCAGAAACTCGTAGTGTCCATATCTAGTTCGAAAAGTCGTCTTTGGGATATCTTCTTCTCATACTCTTAGCTGATGATACCTCGACCGCAAATCTATCTTCAAGAATACCGTAGATCCTTGTAGTTGATTAAAAATATTGTCTATTCAAGGCAAAGGGTTTTTTTTCTTGATCGTCACTTTATTCAATTCTCGATAGTCGATGCGCATCCTCATACTCCCGTCCTTCTTTTTGTCAAAAAGCACTGGTGCTCCCCAAGGAAAATAACTCGGTCAGATGAAACCCTTGTCTAAAAGCTCCTGCAGTTGTATCTTCAACTCTTTTAATTTGGTAGGTGCCATTCTATAGGGAGCTCTCGAAATTGGTGTTGTTTCAGGTGCCAATTCTATTTCAAACTCGATTTCCCTACTCGGAGGCAATCCCGGTAGATCTTTTGGAAACACCTTGGGAAATTTGTATGCATTATGTACATCCTTTGGTTCGAGCTGCGTCTCTCATGTTTTGTCCACCACACTAGCTAGAAACACTTGGAAACCGCTATTGATTAACCGTTGAGATTTGAGAGATGAGACTATTGGAATGCGAGTATGAGAAACTTCTCCTTTGAAGGTGAACTATTCTCTGCCTTCTATTTGAAATTTGACTATCTTACCCTTACAGTTTATTGTTGCCCCATACTTTGCTAACCAGTCCATGCCTAAAATTACATCATAATGTTGGTAATTCTTTTCCTTCGATTCTAACTACAACGCACTCCTATACTAGATAGCATTCTTTCCCTCGAGGGTAACTCCGTGACAAACTCATCTCTAAAAAGTTCACATGGTCTATCTAAGCTATCAATCATTTTCATTGAGACAAAGGAATGCATAGCTACTGAATCGAATAAAACATTGCATAATTTACCAGAGATAGTGACCTGGCCTATTACCACAGTATTACTAGTTTCTGCTTCACCTCTAGTAAGAGCAAAAACACTGGCTGGCACAAGCTTGTCATCTTTCTTTTGGTCTTTCATCTTTGGGCAATCCTTTTTAATGTGTCCTTCTTCTCCACAATTAAAACAACCTTTTGTTTTATATCGGCATTCTCCTGAATGCTTCCTCTTGTAGATAGGGCACTGGGGATATTCCATATAGGGGTTCTTATTACCGTTACTTTCTGATGCAATCTTATTCTTCTTGTCGGCTTTTTGGTTTTGACCAACGTCATATTTTTGTTTGTGGTCGTTCTATTCATTGTTATTCTTTTTGGCGTCCCTTCTAGCTGTGCCTTCCTTCCAGATCCTTTCTTCAGCCTGCTCAGTTTCCCAGGCAACCTCTAATGTTTTCGCATAAGTGGCTATTCCCCGAATCAACTTTACATCAAGGGCTATCATAGGTTTCAGTCCTTTCACGAATCTTTGAATTCTTAGCATCTCAGTGGGTACCATGTTCGCCGCAAACTTAGCCAACCTATCAAACTTCCTAGCATACTCTGTCACAGTCGAATTCCCTTGAGTAAGCGCAATGAATTCGTCCACCCTTGTGACTAGAATTGCAAGACTATAATACTTCTTGTTGAACACTTGGATAAACTCATCCCAAGTCATAACGTTCACATCTCTAGTTTGCTTCACTATATTCCACCAGATGCGGACATCTTTCTTTAACAAGCTTGAAGTGCATGAGACTCGATCTTCATTTCCCAGCCACATGTGTTCTAATATGGACTCCATCGATCGAAGCCATTCTTCTACTTCTATTGGGTATGACCTGCCATCGAAGTTTGGTGGTTTCTGCTTTCTAAAACGTTCATACACTACCTCGTAGCGAGGTTCTGCCAACTATAGTAACTGTGCTAGAGGAATGACTTGCTGCGTTACCTATTCTTGTTGCCCTGAGTTTATTTGGAAGTCTTCTTTCCTTGTCCTTAGCTCTGCCCTAAGATGGGCATTTTCTCTTTCCAAATTTATTCGAGTAGCAGCAGCTGCCGGCTCTTCCACTACATTGGGTGCTTCTAGCATTCTCGGGGCTGCTGAATATTCTTCATATATGGGAGTGGCGGCTACTCCTCTTCCTCGCCCCCTTCCCCTTCCTTGGCCTCTACCTCAGCCTCTTCCTTGACCATTTAGTCTTTCAGATCTTCTTGGTTCCTGCTCCATGTTTCTTTTCTGTTTCCCCAAAAGAGAAAAGTTGAGAAAAAAACTAAGACAAACAAAACAAGTAGAGGTTATAACTTAGCCTATCGTACTACTGTCTATTAGGTCCATCTATCTATAAAAACTATCCTATTAAAATTAAGTCCAACTTGGTTAAATGAGCCATAACAATTGAATCTTCCATGGAGAGATGGGTTTAGTATATCGTACCCACTACTAAGGCCCCCTAACTTCCACTTGGACCCAAAAGACAGGAATTTGAACCCTTGCTTTATTAGTTGTTATTCATTTTAATTAGATCCAATCTAATAATGCAAAGCAAATGGGCCTTCACAAATGGGCTAACCCATAAGATAGGAATTTAAACTTTACACTTTCAATTGAATCCAAAAATTTCTTAACACTTACTACACAATGAAACAATAATAAAAGAAAATAACATGTTTTATACAAAAAAAAAAAATTAGAAATAAGTGAAAAATTTCTAAAACATCATAAATTTAACGATGTGTTCTTATATACGTCTAATCCTCCACATCAGATTATCCTACTCAGGGTCTGGTATTCTTCTTATAGCTTTAACCTTTCTAACCACACTTGAGTTCATTGAGCTAATTTATGAAAATAACATAAGAAAAACTTTACAAACATATTTTGAAAACAATGTGTATACTTACTTGGTAGATAGTAGGTCCTTTGTAGCTATCGTGCGCATTTCGTGGGAACGTTCAGGACCAATATAGCCGTGGGCTCTGATACCACCTGTAACGTCCTAATTTCTCATAGATTACCGAGAACATAGCGTTGGATCAGAATTCATAAATATTGCACTTTTATTGAATAAAAACTTGAAAATAATTACATGGATCCATGGTTTTACAAAAATAAAATAATTTTCTTTAACATAAAAATGAGCATCATTTAAATAAAACTTTAATAACATGTTTGAATGAAAATAGGTCTGCTTGATCTTCCTCGACTATATGGTCCCCACGAGTACATCACGAAGCTCTTAGGTCACACTCGCCACCAGCCTTTCTATCCTTAGTTGCCTGAAATAATAACATCATAAGGGGTGAGCTTCTAAGCCCAGTAAGGAAAATAAAAACAAAAGTTAGTCATATAATCATATAACCAAACATATCATAAATTTCACCAAAGTCATACAAAAACCTATTTATAATAATGATACAACAATAAACCCTAGGTCATTTCATAACCTAAATCATATCATAAATCATAATCTAAGTCATAACCATAAATCATAAGTCATAGATCATAAATCATAGGTCATAAGTCATACACATAATCATAACTATGGGTCATAAGTCATAATCATAATCATAACTATGGGTCATAATAACAAGTCAGATATAATAAAAAGATAAGTGTTTATACAGGGGTGGCAATTAAGCCCCAAACATAAGTCTGTCATAAACCGGACATCACTTAGGTCCGTCCTAAAGTTTTGGTAACCGAGTCTATCGGACATAAGTCTGTCATACATCAATGGACACCTTAGGTCCAGACACATTTACCCTTTTATTGTACCTGAAATGTTAGGTCGTACAAAGATAAACTATATCATAAAATACATAAACTAGGTCATAACACTAAACCACCTAATTTTCCTTACCAAAATTGGAATATTAGAGACAAGAGCGGGATTGAAACTCCTAAAACCAGACATAAAGAAACCATAAGTTTCCTAAAGAAAATAAGATGAAAAGAAGATCTAAACCATCGAGATAGAAACTTACTGAAATCCTTAAGTTTCAAAGAAATTGAACACCTAACCAGAAGTCATTATCACAAGTTAGGATTTGAAGAAAAATGAATGAATAATAGAAACTATAATGAACTAAACCTGAAGATAATGAATACCTTGGATAGCTTAGAACCTCGATCTATACCTCGAACATCGAAATCACACAAAAACTTACTTCCCAAGTGTTTAGAAGAGCTTTAGATTTGAAAGCTTTAACCCCAAAACCCTAGTGCTTCTCTCTATAATAAACTTAGCAGCTTGGAGGCTCTAAAATGTGAATGATGAATAAAATGGCTGAGTGAAGGGTCCTATTTATATAGTTTAAGGAGTGAAACTAACTCCTTTAAAATGAATAAATAATGATTAAAAATTGAATAAATTTGAACTATCTGTTCAACAGATGCCCAGAACTCGATAAAAAACGTTCAGGAATGAGTCAAGGTTGTTGAGGGCTGTTTCTAGTTCAGAATTCTACAAAAATTCAAAAATGGGTTGTGGAGCCGATATATCACCTAGGGTAGGCGATATATCGCCCCTACCTATGTCCCGAGGGTCCGTTGTTTCGTTTGTGCAAAGTCGATGTGTTTTCCGAATCAATCATATGCGACAAATCGACCCCTATAGCTGCGATATATCAACATACGCTGATATTTGAAACACGTTTTTGCACACTTCAGCATAATTTGAAATTTATTAAAACTACATTGACTAAGTATAACGTGATCCTAACAACTGCTGGAAGGTTCTACACCTTCTAGATCTATCATTTAATAAATTTATTCATCTAAAATCCTTAATTTCTTAATAAACATATATCTGACAAGTGTCAAATTCTTAATTATTCTATCTAAACCTTAGGTTATAATAAATAATATTTCTAGGAACAACTATATTAATCAAACCTTATGTTATAATTAATATTTCTAAACCATAGGTTAAACTTATAAAATCCATAACAATTTTTACAAGTTTCTAACTAAATCCCGGCTTTGACCAATATCCACGAAAACTAAAATTCTACAGCTACTACTACTACTACTACTATCTAGCTAAGTAAAATTCAGGGATGCTACACATTATGTACAACAGTCAAAATTATCATCACTCATATAAATAGTTTATATGAACAAGAAAATATTCAAACAGAAATATTAACATACAATATTATTAATCATGCAACATGTATATAAATATACAATATATTTATATATAACATACAATCACATAAATATTCAAGAACATGAACAATTCACTACACCAAATAACCCTTTCCAGGACATTTAAGTATAACATTTTTTAAAAAGTGTTATACTAATCCCATAAAATTTGGCTATTCTAAAAAAAAGTTGAGATAAAAAGTATGCTCCAAAATAAGGTAAAAAGTATTATTAATTATTTATGTTAAGAAAAAAAAATAGCGCACACAATTTTGGAGCAAATGAATTAATTGGCAGCAAATGAAATAATTGCGCCAAATATTTTATTATTTCACTTGCTATTCTCATTTTCTAAATCTAACATATCTTATTCTCTCTCTTAATTCTCTATCTCCCTCACATATATCTAAACCTGTCAGACCTCAAATCTCCCTACCCAGACCCCAAATTTCCCCGAACCTCTCAGACCTCTCTAAAAAAATTTCCAAACTTTCCGAGAAGAAATTCTCCAAATTTCCCAGAAATTTCCCCAAAGCCCCAAACTCCCAGCTCTCCCTGCCTCTCACCGAAATCCCAAAATTCCAGTCTTTTTATTTCTCTTGCCAAATCCCCAAACCCTCTCCTCCTCTCACTCATCGCTACCTATTTCTCACTGTTTCTCTCTTTCTCTCACTGCCTCTTTCTCTTTCTCACGGAATCCCCAGGTATGTGTATATAAATATATGTTTATATAATATTAATATTTTTCTTGTTTTTTTTTTCCTAACTTCCTCTCTCTTTCTCTCACTCAGGGTAGCTTTGGTTTTTGTCCCTCTCTCAATTACAGTAAGCTTTTTTTTTTTAATATCCAATTTTGTATTTATGAGGTATTTTTATGCTCAAGTCTCTCTGATGTGCTCTTAATTTATTGTGTTTTTTTTCCTGTCTCACTTCATTACAATTATGGTTGGAAAATATGATTTAGGGCTTGATTTAACCTTTCAAAAAAGGAGAAAGATCTCTAGAAACTAAATAAGAAGGTATGTTCTTTTAAGATATTTTGTTTTTTATTTCAAATATTATGCTTGATCTATATACATGTATGTGTTATATATATGTGTGTAAATTTCATTATTAATTTTATGTGCATTGTATATGCTTGTGTTTAATTTTTTTTAATATGATTTATTATAATGTGTGTATACATGTGAAATAAAGAATAAAAATAGGAGCATCTCTCTTGTTCAATTTGGGTCTTCCTTGCCCGATTGAGAGTTGGTCAATTAGGGTTGATATTTGAGGTGTTGAATGCAGCCGTGAGGTGTGAGTTTTTAGACTGCAGTGACTATATTTGTACTTTAGGTCCTGGTTATATAGATGATCACCATTTTTTCAAATTTGCACATATAACCACTTCTTTGCTCTTTTCTTCTTTCGATTAAGGTACACGTCTTCTCTTCTCCACTTTGTTTAAGTGTGTAGTGATATATTTGTAGAAGCTCTCTTTCCATTTGTGAGTTAAACGACATCTTGGAATGTTAACTTTGCTTGATTTTTTAACTATGTCAATATATACATAAAGGGTCTCCAATGCAGCAACTACTTTAGCACACTTTTTCATGATTATGTTGGCCTATACTTATTTAGCACACTTATCATCATATATGTGAAATTATTTATATAGATATATATATTTAGTTTGTTATTCATGCATGCCAAAATTGCTTGTCGTGGATTAGTGGATAGACCATGCCATTATATGCTTCTTTATATAACAAAAGCAACATTTGTTTTCTCTAGATAATAAATAATTAAGTATTTATCTTCATACTTTTTGTTAGTGTTTAGATATCCTGTCCTGATTAGATATCAATTTGGATTGAAAAAGACAATGAATTTTTTTATCTTAAGTTGCTCAATTTGCATTGTATTATTATTGTGTTTCTATGTATTTTAATCATGCATATACGAATATTGTTTAGCAAGGTACACTTCCAACCCTTCCTTTTCATATCTTTGACTTCATTGTCTTTGAAATCCTCATAACTAATATAAAATTAAGAGGAATATAGATGATACTTGGCAGTATACAATCTAAAAAAAAATTAACTGACACTTCTTTGTAATACATTTGTTTCAGCTTGGTTGTCATTACTTTTATAATTCTGTATTTTTTTCTTTGTCATTGCTTGTTTGATGATTCTGCATTGCTTGTAATACACTTCTTTGTTTGGCAGCATGAATGATTGATGATTCAAATCTCTGTTTTTTTTTTTGTTGTTGCTATTTTTGCTCTGTAATTGCTCAAGTTATTAGATCTATTCAAATATATATGTATATAAATATATATTTTATTAAATAAGTGTAAACTCATTTATACATAGTTTTTTCAGTTGGGCAGAAGGGATAAAATCTTCCTATAACATCATGATATTGTTTATTTTTAGCCTTAGTCTTTGCTTTATTTTTTTTTTTCTTTTTTCAGCTTTAGGGTTAAAGCATGTTGTGACTAGTTGTTTTATATTTATGCTTATAATACGCAGATGGATAAAAACTAGATCCATCTTAGAAGGTTAGTTTAAAAAAATGATGTAGTTTAGTATTTAAGTTTTAATTTGAGCACTTGAGTATTGAATTATGCTCTAAAATTGTAGGGTTACGGAGGAATATGAGAGAAAAGTTAGGGAGTTTGTAAAGACAGCTGTAATGAATCTCGGTTTTCCGAGCCACATTATTTGTCCATGCAACAAATGTCAGAATCTAAGACATCAACTTCTAGATGAAGTTGTAGAACACTTAGTTTTGTATGACATGGACAAATCTTACAAAATATGGTTTCATCATGGGGAAGATCCAGTCCAAAGTAGCACGACAAAGACAAGTTCTGCATATGATTTATTTCAAGCTGCTAGAGTATGTTCAAGTTATAATGTCAATAATTCCGTTGATGATAACAATGAGGCTGATTTTGATAGTCTATTAGCAGATGCTGAATCTCCATTGTATGAAGGTTGTTTGAAGTACACCAAAATTTTATCGATCGTCGGGCTATATAATGTCAAAACAAAGTATGGATTCTCAGATGTTGGCTTTTGTGAGATATTGGAGATGTTCAATGAAATGTTGGCAAAAGATAATCTCCTCCTAACATCTATGTATGCAATTAATAAGTTTCTAAAGATGTTTGATCTGAATTATAAGCATATACATGCTTGTGTGAATGACTGTTGTTTGTATACAAAAGAAAATGCTAGTGCCCAAGTATGTTCCACTTGTCAACATCCAAGATGGAAGCAAAATGAACAAACAGAGGAGATTCTACAAGGGCAGCCTGGAAAGTTGTTAAGATATTTTCCTATTACACCAAGACTTCGAAGGATGTTTTGAAAGGAGGACACAACTTCAAGCTTAAAGTGGCATTCAACTAATAAAAGTACAGATGGGAAAATATGTCACCCAGTTGATTCAGAGGCTTGGGATGCAGTTAATGAGAGATGGCCAGATTTTTCACTTGAACCTAACAATCTTTGATTAGGACTTGCTACTGGTGGGATCAACCCTTACAAAAATATGAGTTCTACATATAGTTGTTGGCTGATAATGCTCAATGTATACAATCTTCCACCTTCATTGTGCATGAAGGACGAATTCATCTTTCTATATATGTTGATTCCAAGACCTAAACAACCAGAGAATGACATAGATGTTTACTTGGAGCCCTTAATAGATTAGTTATTAGAATTATGGAATGGTGCTTATACATATGATCCTTCCACAAAAAGGTTCTTTAATTTAAAGGCCATGTTGTTATGGACCATTAATGACTTTCCAGCTTATGGAAACTTAGCTAGATGTGCAACTAAATGGAAGTTTGGTTGTCCTATATGTGGAGAGAACTCAAATGTTATTTGGTTGAAGCATAGCAAGAAGTTGTCCTTTTGCAATCATATTCGATTTCTACTGCAACAACACCCTTACGGAAAGGGCAAGAGTGCCACAATGTCCAACTATACTATCACGTGTTGAAGTAGTAGAGCAGTTAAGTAAATTGACTAATGATTTTGGAAAAGGTAGAAAGAGGAGTCGTGATATAGAGGTTGAACAAAGGTGCAAGAAGAATTCTATTTTTTTTAGGCTACCTTATTGGGAGATATTGGTGGTTCGTCATAACCTGGATGTTATGCATGTTGAAAAAAAGTTTGTGAAAGCATACTTAACACATTGCTAGAATGTAAAGGAAAATCTAAAGACCACTACAACTCAAGATTAGATTTGGCAGATATGGGAATTATGTCTCATCTCCATCCTTATGAATAAGAAGGCCTTACTCGTTTTCCTGCTCCAGCTTGCACTCTATCGAAATTGGATAAGAAGTTATTTTGTAAGAGACTATTTGACTTGAGACTTCCTTATGGATATAATTTTAAGATTAGAAACTATGTAGATATGGAGAAACTTAAGATAATAGGACTTAAATCTCATGATTGTCATGTGATTATGCAACAATTGTTGGCTATTTCTATAAGGGGTTTAGTGGAAAAATGTTGTAGAGAGACAATTCTTCGATTTTGTAGAGTTTTTCAAGGATTGTGTCAGCGTATGGTTGATAAGGATGAAATTATGAAACTGGAATTGGAAGGTGCTGAAATTGTTTGCAAACTAAAAGAATATTTCCCACCTTCTTTTTTTGATTCAATGATTCACTTGGTTGTTCATTTAGCACGAGAAGTTAGACTTTGTGGTCTGGTGCAATTTCGATGGATGTACCCTTTTGAGAGGTATATGAAAGTGTTGAAAGGATTTGTAGCAAATTATGCACAACCAAAAGGATGTATTGTAAATTGCTATCTTGCTATTGAATGTGTGCGCTTTTGTGAGGCATTTTTCAAGCATAATGATGGCGAAGATCGTACACTAACTGAAGAAAATCCACTATCAGCCGGAGAATGATTTGAACCTGACCAAGTGGATATGGCAATAGCACATCGATATGTGTTGTTCAACTCAGATATTGTTTCACCATTTCTTAATGTTCATATGGATGAGCTCAAAGAAATTGACCCAAACTTAAAGAACAATCAAACTTTGTTGTGGAATCGACATTGTGAAGGGTTCCCCTTGTGGCTTTATGAGAAGGTTGTACATTCTAATTCTAGGATGCAAATTAGCATATTGGTTTAGTGTATAAATATTTTACAACAATGTTTTTAATTTTTTAGATTTCTAATTCTAATAAGGAAGATGACATGTTAGCTCAATTGGCTGAAGGCCCAAGTCCCAGTGTTATTTCTTATAAAGGTTACATGATTAATGGAATTATCCATAAAAAAGGAGTTGAAAAAACTATTCAAAACTGTGGTGTATACTTGGAATCACAAGGCAGCGGGCAATTGAATGATAAAGAAGGGTATTATGGTTTTATCAAGGATATAATCATGCTTTACTATCGTACTTTTAAGGTGCCATTATTTTGGTGTGATTGGGCAAATTTTTGAAATGGTGTTAAGAAGTTGGATTTCTACACACTTGTAAATTTTAATATAGGACAAGCTCAGTCCATTAGGGATCCATTTGTATTAGAATCATAAGTTAAAAAAGCATTTTATGCAAGCGAGAATGAGTCATCTAATTGGTACATAGCTTTAAAGGACTCAAATAGAGGGTGTCTTGGGGTAGAATATTGTTATTGTGTAGAACATGACAATTAAGAACTTTGAGCTTTAAGTTTCTTTTTTTCTTATGTACTTTAAATGAAATCAATTTGATTTCATTCAAATTTATTTTGATATACTTACTATATTTTTTTTTACTCTTTTTAATGTACTTTTTATCCTTTGAATGAAATAAAGTTTGATGTATTCACTCTTTGGCTGGTATTTTTTTTTATCTTCATAATTTATCCTTGGTTGTATTCACTTTTTGGCTGATATTTAAGAAGATAAAAAGATAATGCTTTCTGATTTATTTTCTCATATTTTTTTTTTCTATTGCAGAAATTTCAACTTGAAAATGAGTACATTAAGAAGATCTCCAAGAAAACACCTACGTCCAGGTGCACTGTGCAACATGGTCGCTAGAAAAATAAAATAATCATTGAGGAATCAAATTGATTTGGATGATATATTGGTTGAAAGTCCTGTACAAAAGAAAAAGGGTCATCTACGTAAGTTTTCAACACCTGCTAGAGTTGTAATTGATTCACCACCTGCTCTTAGTACAAGAGCATCTACTCATCGCATAGCTTATAATATGGAACCAGATCCAAATGATAATATGGAAGGCATGAAGATGCCACTTGGAATTTCAAAGAGTAGAAGATCATTGAATGATGAAGTAGAAAAATTATTGGAAGCTGAAAAAAATTGTAAGGATGTGGATCATGAGGAACATGATGACATAGCTAATGACTAATATGAAGAAGTAGTTGTGGTAGAAGTTGAAGAACGGAGTGAGGTGGAACCTATCCAACTAGAACAAATGACTCACACGAATCAAAATGCAAGTAATTCCCCTACTATGAGGCAAACACTTAGAAAATCTATTCGATTACAAAAAACAAGTGAGACAATTCAAAATGAGTGCCAAGAAACAACTCAAGATACAAATGTGAATGAAATGAAATCAGCCAAGAAGACTAGGGGTAGAACTACATTGGCAATTCTTACTAAGAGCAACGAGTTGAGGCAAATAAATTGGAAT
This sequence comes from Humulus lupulus, assembly GCF_963169125.1. Lineage (NCBI taxonomy): Eukaryota > Viridiplantae > Streptophyta > Magnoliopsida > Rosales > Cannabaceae > Humulus > Humulus lupulus. The sequence continues at coordinate 155,104,054 of NC_084798.1, read as the reverse complement.
GAAAAAGGACAACCTGTTGGTACTAACTCAATCCAATTTTCTCCTTTTGTGGGTGCTCTTGTGAGGGAGACTGTTCCTTACACTATTTCATATTGGAGAAAATTTTCACCAGTCATGAAAGATGTTCTTTTTGCATCTATTCAGGCAGTATTTATTGGTTTTGTTGCTATATACTTGATTTTCTTTAATATTATGCTCTCATAAATATAAAATATGTTCTTATCTATCTTATTGTATGCAAAATATGATGTGCATGAGGATTGGCAAAAGAAGGTGTACTTTGAAATGATGGCTGGCCTATGGAGATCTGCGAAATCTAGACTTGTGAAGGATATTATTGATGCCAAAAATGAGAGTGAACGACTAGAATTAAAGCCAGGTTCCATAAAAAGTGATGTGGAATGGAGGGCTTTTGTTAATCAGAAAACTAGTAAAGAACATATGGTAACAATTGAAATAATTGATTAAATATTTATGTATATTAGCATTTTTTTTGTAATGCAGACATCTTTTTGATAGGATATAAAGGCCAAGTTTCAAGAGAGAAGAAAGAAACTTGTTCCACACATCTTTTTGCTCGAACAATCGATGATATGGTAATAATTGAATTTTTTACTAATTAAAATATTGTTTTAATTATTAGTCTTCATCTTATATTCTATATTTTTGTATTGTGTAGAAAAAACAAAATGAAGGGGGAAAAGTAACTAGGATAGAGGCTTTCCAGAGAGCCCATACCACGAAGAATGGTGAACCAATCAACCCAAAAGCATCTGAAGTTTTTGTGAGTACTTGTCATTTAGCTTTTAATGTTTGTACTTGCTGTCTACAATTGTACATTAGATTTACTAATTTATATGTAGGGAGAATTGGATGACATTATACGTAAAGACCCAAATTCTGGAATTGTAGACAATATTGATGAGGATGCTTTAACAAAATTGTTCGGTGATCCAAAATTAGGCCGTTTACTTGGACAAGGAAGGGGAGTAACCATGTTGAAACTAAATGTTATTAACATGTGTAATAGTGAAACTAAATATTTGGAAGAAGAACAACACAATATAAATATGCAAATGGCTGAAATGATGAATCTACTAAAAGAACACTTGGTAACAATTTTTTCTTGCACTTGCACAACTCAAAATTTGTATTTTTCAAATGAATCTTATATCTTCTTGTTTAAATTTAGGGTGGTAGAGCAATACCAAGTGAGGGGTAGTCCCACAATGCTCCACGGTCCAACAATATTCCTTCTCCTAAGGTAAATTATGAATTTTTTATTATTTTAAAGCGTCCTTTTAAAATAACAAATGCTTGAGTTTTTGGCTAAATTTTGGTCATTGTTCTCTTGAAATGGGAGAGTGAATAGGTAATAAATATTCTTATTTTTGGACATGTGAGTTTCACTATTTATGAAATTTGTTATTCTTTTAAAGCTTCTTTTTAATATAACAATTACAAAATTTAATATATTGTCTTTAAAATCAATTTAGCAGAGTGTTGGACTTAAAAGGCCCCATAACATTACAGCAGCAATGAATGCTTGCTATTTGCTTGACTGGTTAGATGCAATTGTTGTCGAAGGTCGCTGGTCTTCTAGTGATCCTGAAGAAAAGGTACATGGAATTAAACTTGGACCAAATTTTATGCGGGTGTGGGTTGATACTATTGTTGTGGCACATGCATATTTATTTTTTCCTAACCATGAGATGCTTACAATACAAGATGTTGTTGGTGCCACAGTTGCATGGCCTTTTCAAAAGGTTATTCCAAGAGGTAATATTTGGTCATTTGATAGTATTATTTTGATAAAGTTTAGAAGAATGTTGATATCTTGTATTTTATTGATTTAAAATTTCATATTCCATTGATAGAAGAATAGAAAAATAGAAAAATAGAGAAATTCATATAAGATAAAATGTGAATTAAATACTATGATAAGGAAGGTGAAATTCTTGATATTTGTTGGAAATAGGCATACTGAATGACTAGCCATTGCGAATTTATATATACCAACAGGCATAGCAGTTTGCATCCTATGTGGTTGTCTTGTCTCTTTTGTTTTTCTTTTAGTAGTGGAACCCTTGGTTTTAAGTGTTTCCTTGTTTTATTTTGTCTCTAGTTTATGTCAATTTTTTTTGTCTATTTTTCTAACTTTGACTAGTTGTTTGTTTGGTTTGTTCTTTGTTAGGCCCTCTATGATTGTAAACTCTAGTTGTTTAGTACACACCTTTGATCAAAGAAACAAAATGTGAACTAGATACTAGTATATGACCTAATTCAATTTTTTATTTATTTTGCATATTTGACAAGCGAAACGAGGAAGAAAATGTAGTTTGAACACTATTTTGCTAAAAGGGGAAGATCATTGGTTCTTACCTTTATTTTTGAATATGCCAAATGTTGATAACAACTTTGATGAATATTTTGTCGTTATTTAGGCAGTGGATACTTTAAGACCATTATTGGATTATTAGTTAAGTAAGGTTGAATGCTTTAACACTATTTTATTGTGAGGACATAGTTTGATTTTATGAATGTATCATGAACCTTATTTATACAATTTTTGATGCATTATAAGTATATTTAATAGAGTAGATTTCAATAATAGCAATAAAAAATAAAAAATAAATAAAGTATATTCTAATAATACTACAATAGATTATAAGTGTTATGTAAACAAATTATAATAATAATAATAATTTAAGCTTATCTAAATATTAAAATAATACAAAAAAATATTATTGTAAATACTTAACTTATAACTATAAAATTGTATTATGTAAACTACTTTATATAATACCGAAAAAGTATAAAGTATACTATAACACTACTTCATATGCAGAAAAAAGTCATATATAATCTACTATAAATAAGACTAAAAAAAACTGAGCTATTTATTAAAATAACACACAAAATCTGTTATTGTTGACTAAAAAATAGCAGTTCATTATAATTATGAAAAAGTGTTATGCAAAGTCTCCCCCCTACGATAGCATCTCTTTTCTTAAGACATCAAAAAGTGTTATGCTATATATTTCATAACACTTTTTCTGTCTTATTGAAAGCAGTTTTTGTTGTAGTGCCTCTTCAAGCCTATCAAGTGTCCATGTGTCTTTTCGTATATTTATCGATCTTTCTATTTGACACTTTGAGTACTCAAACCAAGATCTTCCAGAGTGTTCTCTACACCTCAAGATTTGTGAGGGCACATAGAGAACATGTGTTTGCAATTTAGGAATCACAAGTATTTCTCAACACATGAGAACTTGGATTATGGTATGAGAATGGTTAGAATAAAGAAGAAGATGATAAAATTTTTGTGTGACAAAAAATTCTGAGAACTATTCTGAATTATATTTTTCGTGTTTATGTCTTGTATTGTATATCATCTCTTTATTCCATGTTATATATATAAAGATAATTCTATTACCTTATTATTCCTTATAATAATAGTAATATAATAATAAAATCACAATGATGATAGGAATTGATTTAGGTAAATATCTAACTTACCAAATTTGAAAAAATATTTTCAAATTATTAATTAATTAAATAAATAAAATTAAAACAACACTGATACAATATCAGTGTAGTGGTACACGCATGGCACAGTGTCTGGACTGTGTCATGTGTGGAATGCTATTCCATTTTCAGGGATTTTGTATTTTTCATTTATTTATTTAGCTAAAATCAATCTTCAACAAAATAAAGGATATATATTTTTAAGGAAAAGATGACAACCAAATTTCAAAATTTAATTCAAATTGATGATCATCATTATCACCATCTTTTTAAATTCAATAAATCAAAAACTATTTTTGACTTACCAATTTTATTTTCTCCCACTCAAATAAAATAATTTATTTATTTATTTAGATATATGAATTTCGAAAATTATATATTTAAATTAATAAATATATTTTCAAAAATTAATAATTAATTCCAAATTCTTTATTCAACCTCAATTATCATATAATTGCATACTTGATCCGAAGAATAAAATTCTTCTCAAATTTTCAAATTACAGTTATACCCTTATATCACTCTTACCTTTATATGGTGTTGAGAGAGCCACCCTCGGGACCTATGGACCTATAATATCAAGCTCCAATAGATAGTAGATTATTAATCAAAGCTCTTTAATTAAATAATCATATTTATTAATCTCATGATTACTCCACTATAAATATGAGATTGAACTCTTGATAATTATGGACATATATTTACTGAGTACTTTATTAAAGAATAAAATTTCCATTGATATAATCATTACATACAAAGTTAATCCTCTATTAATAGTTGATAATTAAAAGGGAATAAAATTATTGTTTTACCCTTTTAGTTATATCTTGTTCCTAGAGTACAATTGACTTTACTAGTGAAGGTTGTATGGCTCATAACCTTTTATGTTCCAAAATTCAACCCAATAGGGAACCATTATTCAATTTATAAGAAGGTATATATTCCATATTGATCCTTTCCCATATCTTGTATGTAGTTCTAAGATTCACATATCTCAATTTAATATCGCCAGTCATAGTCTTTAGTCTGCAATGATGAGCCAAATAAGCAGATATCATCCAATCCGCATATTTTTTATGACTATCATAATCAGATAAAGTTGATGGCTCATCTGGAGGCACATCAATGATTGCATCATACACTTTTACTTCACTCAGAATTATGTGTATGTTTCTGTACCAAACAACAAGATTGTTGAAGGCTAAATAAAAAGTACGTGGGTAGCCATCACAAGGATTCACTGGTTCTTTCACATTTTGAGGTTCTTGATCATGATTAAGAGAATTAACCATTGTTGCTAGAAATAAATAAATAAAATATAATGAATTACAACCTATAATAAATATCAGATTTTATTTGGAAAAGTAAATATGATGCATGAATGCAACATATAAAAACACATAAAAATATATACTACTCCATGATAAATTAATTTGAAAATTAATGGACCGCCTAGGGGTAGGTCAGACTAACTCCAAATTAATTTTGAGACAAATCTCAATTTCATAAGTGAAAAATTAAAAATGCCTTTTTCTCTTTTGACTTATGAACTACCACTAGTTTGGTCAAGAAGCACTAGTCGTGCTCGAAAGCCTAAATACACCTTTGGAGTGTAACCCATTATTTTTAATCAATGACTTAACTCAAGAGTGTGCCTTAGGGTCAGTAAAACTTGAAATGCATCAATAATTATATTCTCATAAGACAAGTCAACCTTGAGATAAAATAAACAGATTCGGAAGTCCTTCCTTACGGAGGATGCAAACGGAGGTGACACGAGACCCTTCCTATGCCTCTCGGTGTTCAACCAATAATGGAAACCATGAGACTTATTGTCATAACTCCCTCTCCCACTCACTATTTTGGAAAAGTTTGTTTTTCACAAAATCAATATTTTTTAATTTAGTTGTAAAAATAAATTTAATTATATTTACCAAATGATATTCTAATAATTACAAATCCAATTAAGCAAAACAAAAACAAAATTATGCCCTTAATTCTAATTCTAATTCTAATTTTGCTTTAATTAAGAGAATATCATTTTTACTTTAAGAAAACATTTTTCATTAAAACAACAAATTAAACAACTTTAATTTTGATTTACCATCTTAACTATTTAAGACTAAATTTATTATTATATGATTTATCATATATAAACATATAACAAAATATAGGACGTTCCTAATAGCATGTTTCTACATGAATGTAATGCATGTTGTTTGCATACTGTGGGTATATGAATGACATGTTATAATGCATAGAAAAATATTAAACATTTTAATCACATTCAAACATTTATAATAAGTAAATAAAAGCGTGTATGGTAACTTTTGGGTATTTCTAGAAAAATTGCAACACTTGCAAAAAATATATGGAAATGTAACCTATACTAACTAAGACCTGATTAAGAGCACTTTAATCTTCAACCTTGAGATGTAGTCTTGTTGAGCCATTGCCACATTTTTCAATATCCATTTTGAATTATACAACTTTTTAATTATTTTAAACAAACTTTTAAAATAATTAAACTTTGATTTTTAACACCCAAAAGTTTCTAAGGCCCAATTTGTATTTGGGTGATTTAATTCAAAAATAAAATTAAACAATTTAATTTTAATAAATTAAAATTCAAGATAATTTTAATTTTTGAAATTTTTAATTAAAACAATTTCAATTATGGAAGATAACAATTAAAACATTTTTAATTAGGGAAAATAATCAACATTATTTCAATTAAAGAAATTTCCAAATTAAAACCATTTTAATTCAATTTCTGATTTTTAATTAAATGAATAATTAAAATAATTATGGTAACAACACACTCGGGTTTGTAACCAAGGTTGCGGCGGCAGGAGGGTGGTCCGACGGTGTGCATGGCTGGGTGGGCTAGGCTGTAGTGCACCAAAAAATTTTTTTAGATTATTTAAATTTTGTGCTTTATTTGATTTAAATGTTAAGTGTGATGAATTGTTTTATTTAAGTGTTGTTATTATATTTAATTGTTTATTTGTTTTATTTGATGGTTTGTTATTTTATTTAATTGTTAGAAATGTTTTGGTTAATTAATTTAATAAGTGATTAAATGTGTAACATGTTATCTTACTATTAGTGTTACATTTTATTTAAGTGTGACAAATGAGGTATTTATGTGAGCTATGGTGGAATGCACTAAGGTGCATGATAGATAGTAATGCACCCTAGTAATTTAGTGTGTGCTAGTGCATGGTAGCATGGTGCACATGTGTAGATTTTTCTACACATTTTAGGTTTCCTTATTTTAGATTTAATGGAGTTATTTATTTAAAAAAAAAAGAATAAAAGAAAAGGGAAAGGAGGAGTGGGCGTGTGACCTAGTGGGAATGCAATATATCATTAAAATGGTAAAAAGGATCAAAAATTGAAGACTATAATCATTTGGGGATAGGCTTGATCATGTTTTATTCCTTGTATCTTTTTGAAATAAAGAAAAATCAAGGAAAATAAAAGAGAAATGGAAACTTACCTTAATTTTGTTTGGGAGACTTTATGAGAGGATTTGTGATAAAGGGACTAAGAAAGGAGAGAAGAGCCATTGCTCTTGTGTGTGTGTGTGGCTGCCGTGACCTAGAGAGAGAGAGAGAGAGAGAGGCGTGTAGAGAGAGAGAGAGAGAGAGAGAGAGAGAGAGAGGAAGAAAGAAAGAAAGGAAGAAGGAAGAAGAAAGTGAAGAGGAACCCCCCTAGAGTATGTCTTCTTGTTTTCTCTTTGTTTAATCTTTATTTGATAATATGATATTGATTTGTGTTATGTTTTGTGTGGGTTTGGATTATTCTTTCTCCTCATGGTGGCTTTCCCATAAAACCCTAGGCTTGAACAAGGGTGTGGAGTTTGTGGTATTGATCTTTTGTGTTCTTGATTCTACAATCAAGAGAGGTAATGGTCTTTTCCTTAGCCTTATATTGTTTTTGGTGGTTGTATTTGAGGTTTTGCTAATGGTGTTAATGGTTGATTTTTGGGTAGGAATGATGTATAGGATTTGGATTTTGTGAGAGTATGATTTGTGTTTAAGGGTTGTGATGATGATTTTGCTATGCATGAAAAATTGTAATAATCTATGAGCACATGTAAGGTGATTTCGGCCTAGGTACACCCAAGGGTGTTCTTGATTTGTTGTGTGATTTACAAAATATTTGATCCATGTTTTAGGACCTTTGATATATGGGTAAGAGAACAAGTGGTAATCTTGATATTTTTGATCATGAAATGTTGTTAGATGCATGTTTTGTTTTGAATGATTAAATTGTGAGATGCATGAAAATAATGATAGAAATATGCTAGGTTAAAATAAGGCACATGTGAACATGGTATAAATTTACTATATGCTATTTTATTGAAAAGGTTTTGTTGGCTTTCATGGAATTGCAACAAATGATTTTAAAAGGATTCATGTGATTATGTTAGTGGAATCATGCATATTATAAGAGCATAATGAGATTATAGGCATGAATGATTTTATGTAATTTTTGAGACAAAAGTTGAGTTTTACAAAGAATTAAGCTTGCTGTTTTTTCAAGATAATTGGGTAAAAGTTGATAAAAATATGAGTTGCATGCATAAATAATGTTCTTGATGAATGTGTTAATTTTTATGAAATTAAAAGATGATTTTAAGTCTCATATTATGATATTTTACTCAATTAATTTCCTACAGAATTTTTATTGAATTTTGAGAAAAAATGAGTTTATAAAATTGAATATGGTGATTTTAATGATAAAAAAATGGTTGCTGGAATTTTGTAATAAAATGTGAAGAAAGTTTCACTAAAAATGGATTTGATTAATTTTTGGAATAAATTATTTTTCCTAAGTTATGGTAATATTGAAAATTGATATTTTAATGGTATGAATGCATATTTTGATAAATAATGATTTTCTTTATTTTGGTTGAGAAAAATATTTAGACTCTATTTATTTGTGATTTTTGAATAAAATAAATAGTGGCTGAAAGTTTGTTTTAAAAAGTTAACAATTGTTATTAAATTGTCACATATGGGTTTTTACCACTTAAAAACTAAGTCTTAAATAAATTAAATCAAAATATAATTTTTCCACACTTAAAATATATTTTTTCACATCATTTTTGTAACACAATAATAAAATATATTTTTCTAAAGAAACATGTTAAAATAGGTATTTTAATTAAACCCAAGCTTGTTGGTTAATTCTTGGTAAATTAATATTTATTTAATGAAAATGTCACATATTTTATTTTGAGCTAAAATAAAATAAAGTTTTGAGAAATTTAATCAACTTAGAAATTTTAAAGAAAACATGTAATATGGCCATTGATTTTCAAACAATAGAAGCAAGAAATGTAGAGTTATCGTTTTTGAAAACGTCTTTATTACGCAACGTTCCCACGTATGCATGTTACATGCAAATCAACTTTTACGTCCAAAATCATGAATATTATTCAACTATGTAATTTTTATAAAGCAAACATGTTAGCAAAATGGGTAGAACGAGCATTATTCTTTTTGGCGATAATTGCATGTTTTAGTGTAACTGTATTCATGAGTGCATGGCCCATGCACACATGAGTTGTATGGAAGGGCAAAATAGTAATTTTATGAACCTAAGAAACGTTATTTTGATTATGATATAGGCTCGTTGAAAAGGTTGTGAAATTCTTAGCTTGGACCTGAGGTAAGGAAGTTAGATAGATTTTATGATTTTATGCTATGAATGGTAAGACTGTTATATGAATGAACTGTTATGAAATTATGAATGCCTTAATGTGATGATCTGTTGAATGTGATATGTGTATGGATGTTAGATACATCAAACAGAATGTGATGTTAGATACATCAAACAGAATGCGATGTTAGATACATCAAACAGATTTCGATGTCAGATACATTGACCGAGTTACTAAGGACATTGAGACGTGACTCCTAGGGCGGACGCGCCGAGGTTATTCAAGGACCAGTGATCTCCTGTTTACCTCATAGGGTGACATGGACAACTAGCGTTCCATGCTCATCATGTATGCTGTATGTTGTGATATGATTATATGTCACATGTATGTTATGATATGTTGATATGTCACGTTTATGTTATGATATGTCACATTTATGTTATGATATGCTGATATGTCACATTTATGCTATGATATGTTGATATGTCACATTTATGTTATGATAAGATGAAATGTTACGATTATGTTATGATAGACCATGATGTTTTAGATGAATGTTAGTGTTTGGTTGTTTGTTGTTTTTCTTACTTGCTTACTTGCTTGTACTTCCTTACTGGGCTTTTAGCTCACCCCCTTACTTTCCTTCCAGGTAGCAAATAGGTTTTCTCTATGGCACGCGTGGTGACGTGGGGAGTTCTTCATCATGGGGTGTATGGCGTGGGGCAATCCTATGGACGATAAAACGATCAACGTAGAACGCCATTTTTATTATGTTTTGTTTTTAAGAGACTTTTTCCTAAAATTATCAGTGGGACTCTGTTATTTCAATTATTTGGTTTTCTTGAACTTTGCATAAAAACCTATGTTTTATTTTAAACTTATGGCGCCAACTTGCATGATTTTAAATAAGTCCCCTGAGACTTTAGTAATGGACGGTATTCTTTTATAAGCTATGTTGTACGAATGTTTTGTAAGTATTAGTCTAGGGCGTTCTTTACATAGGCGCGGTTGGGGCGCATGCTAGCCTGGCTGGGCGCGGCAGGGGCTGAGGCGTGGGCCTGGGCAATGATGTGCGCAGGGGCGCGGGTTGGCAGCAGGTAGGCGCGCGGCTGGCGCGAAGGGCAAGCACGAGCAGGCTGGTTGGCGCAGGCAGCAGCTCAGGGCTAGGCTTGGGCTTGGGCTTAGGCCTTGGGCTTGAGCCACAACATAATTTTAACCAGAATTTTTAAAATAAATTACAAAATTCATATGCCCCAAAATTGGCTTACATATTTCATCTAGAAATTTTAAGAACAATTCCTAAACCCAGAAGCACCATTATAAACAACCCTTAAGAATCTATCATCATGAAAATAAACATCCATCCATTCAAACATATATCACATATACTATAAAAATGCATATAATCACACCGAACAATTAATAATATGCATAGATTAATGACCTGCTCTGGTACCAATTATTGGAAAAAAATTCAGCGTACATAGGGGAATAGGTGTGGTGGGCCCATTGTGTACAACAATAAAAAAATTCATCACCCATATAAACTGTTAATATGAACAAGAAAACATCTACACATAAACATTAACATACAATATTATTAATCATACAACATATATATAAATATACAATATATTTATATACAACATACAATCACATAAATATTCAAGAACATGAACAATTACCTCTTGAAGCCTAGCAAGTGTCCTTAAGTCTTTTCATATAATTATCAATCTTCCTATCCAACGCTTTGAGTACTCAAAACCAAGATTTTCCGACGTGTTCTCTACGCCTCAAGATGTGTGTAGGCACATAGAGGACATGTGTTTGCGATTTAGGAATCACAAGAATTTCTCAACAAATGAGAACTTAGATTATGGTCTGAGAATGGTTAAAATAAAGAAGAAGATGATAAACTTTTTGTCTGACAAAAAATTCTGAGAACTATTATGAATTGTGTTTTTTGTGTCTATGTCTTGTATTACATATCTTCTCTTTATTCTATATCATATATATAGAGATAATTATATTACCTTATTATTCCTAATAATAATAGTAATATAATAATAATATCACAATGATGATAGGAATTGATTTAGGTAAATATCTAACTTACCAAATTTGAAAAACTATTTTCAAATTATTAATTAAATAAATAAAAAAAATTAAAACAACACTGATACAATATCAATGCAGTGGTACACGCATGGTACAGTCTCTGGACTGTGCCATGCGTGGACTGTTATTCCCTTTTCAGGGATCTTGCATTTTTCTTTTAATTATTTATTTAACTAAAATCAATCTTCCACCAAATAAGGTATTTATCTTTTTAAAGAAAAGATCACAACTATATTTCAAAATTCAAAATTTAAAATTCAAATTGATGATCATCATTATCATCATCTTTTAAAATTCAGTAAATAAAAAACTATTTTTGACTTACCAAATTTATTTTCTCCCACTCCAATAAATTAATTAATTTCAAAAATTAATTAATTAATTTATATATATGAATTTACAAAATTATATATTTAAATTAATAAATATATTTTCAAAAATTTATAATTAATTCTAAATTAATTATTCAACCTCAATTATCATATAATCGCATACTTAACCCGAAGAATAAAATTCTTCTCAAATTTCTAAATTACAGTTATACCCTTGTATCAACTCTTACCTGGATATGGTATTGATAGAGCCACCCTGGGGACTTATGGACCTATAATATCAAGCTCCAATAAATAGTAGATTATTAATCAAAGCTCTTTGATTAAATAATCATATTTATTATTCTCATGATTACTCCGCTATAAATATGAGATTGAACTCTTGATAATTATAGACATATATTTACTGATTACTCTATTAAAGAATAAAATTTCCATTGATATAATCATTACATACAATATTAATTGTCTATTAATGGTTCATAATTAAAAGGAAATAAAATTATCATTTTACCCTTTTAGTTATATCTTGTTCCTAGAGTACCATTGACTTTACTAGTGAAGGTTGCATCACAACAAGTTTGCGACGTGAGCGCTGATAACATTTTAAGTTCCAAAAGTCAACCCAATAGGAACCATTTTTCAATCTATAAGAAGGTATAGATTCCATATTTGTTAAACTATATCCCCAACCATATATGTCATTGAGTCCCCAAAATAATTGTTCTAAGCCTAATCATTCTGACAAACCTTAATGCAGGAATCAAATGATGAGATGACATACATAGGAGTTTATAGCAACCTCAAAATTAAGATCATCGTTTGATGTGTTTGGTTAATACTATGAAACGGTGTTTAAACAAGTATTAACAAATCACATCTGGTCATGTTCTATATATCACTATATAAAGTACCTTCACTAAAGTGTCCTACTACACTAGTAACCCAGATCTAGGTCACTTGTATATATAATACTAGTGAACCGTACTAGCAGTATTAATCTAAAGATTCCTTCACTTTATTTTACTGTGAACTGTTTTAAGTTTATTATCCTAATCTTGATCCTCTCGTTCCAATATGAGATTAAGACCACATAGATAAACTTTGGAATTTTATGATATTTACTTAATATTATCAACATAATATCAGACATAGTATATATATAATAATTCACATCAATTATTTATTTCATTTAAAACATTTGTCAACTACATTTGTTTTAAAGACACTATTCCCAACAACACGTTTATATCCAAATGACTTGATTAGCAAGTCCAACACTATTTAAAATACACAGTGTAATGGTCTTGGCTATCCAAGGCATTACATGTGCCCTTCTTCTCATCAATCACTTTTGGTAACAAAATAGACTTCTTAACTGGGTCTTCAAACTCCTTGCCACTCCTCAAGGATATTGCATTGCACTTCTCTTTAGGATTTACTTTAGTAGTGCTAGGCAGATTTCCTTGACCCCTATTTTTCATTAAAGTAGCCAACTGACCAATATGAGTCTCCAAACTCTTGATATATGCCCTTGTTTTAGGTCATAAACTGATTCAATACACCAGATTGTGCTTTAGGTTGCTTCATGGGATGTGACTACTGTGGTGGTCTATTCTGTGGTTGATAGAACCCAGGAAGAGGCTCTTGGAAAGACTATTGTGGCTGTAAGAACTGTTGTTAGTTCTATGGGAAAGGTTGTTATGCTGCTTGATCATTTTCCATGAGAAGTTAGGGTGGTTCCTTCTCCCTTGGTTGTAAGTAATAGAAAATGGGTTGTTGGCTGGCCCTGAGAAATTCCCTATGGCTTGAACTTGTTCCATCGACATATTATTCATATCCATGGAAGGACATTGATTTAGTGGATGGGCACTTCCACATGCCCCACATAGACTCTGTAGTTGCATGGCTTGGGCTAAAAGGTTGCTCTATTGTAATTATTTCGTCAAGGCTGCCACTTGGGCTATAAGTATTGAGATGGCATCTAATTCGATCATCCTAGCCACCTTCTTTGTATTTCCTCTCTCAGTAGGCCACTGGTAGTTGTTCATGGACATCTCCTCCAATAATTCATACGATTCATTAGCATTCTTGCTCGTGAAAGCACCCGTACTGCTGCATCAATTATGGTATGAGTAGTACCACCCAACCAATTACAAAAGTTGTGGACCAACATCCACTTCTCTATACCATGATGAGGACATTTCCTTGACAACGCAATGAATTTATCCCATGCATCTTACAGTTATTCTCCCTCCATATGACAGAAATTATTAGTTTTACCTCTCAACTTTGCAGCTTTTGCTGGAGGGAAAAACTTAGCAATGAACTTTTGGGCTAGTTACTCCCATGTTGTGATGGAATTGACTTGCAACGAGATCAACCAACTCCTTGCTCAATCTCTTAAGGATAACGAGAATAATCTCAGTCGAATGGCATCGTCACTAATCTCGTTCATCGTAAACATTACACATAGCTCTAAGAACTTTGCTATGTGCAAGTTTGGATCCTTAGTAGGTAATCCACCAAAATGGATTATAACGCCCAACTACCCTAGAGTCATTACCATGTGAATTTAAAAATGTGCCATTAGCTCACTAATTGAGGTTTTAGATTAAAAAGTGTGATTAATCAAAATGAAGGCTCATTTACTGAAAATTAAATATAAAATGTTTGGACATTTATTAAAATTATAAAAGTGTTACATTGGGATTCCAAAACACTGTTTCAAAATATATTTGCAACACAATAGTTAGGGTACAGTTGACCTAAGCGACAAAATCCAACAATTTTACAGTGTTCCTCAAAACTATCCTAGTCGTGGCGGCCATACATGCCAAACATGTACACGCCACTCCATGCCCTCCAACTCATGCTTGGTTGGCCTTTCCCTTGCCTTTACTTGCACCATAGAGCACCTATGAGCCAAGGCCCAACAAGAATACTCCACACACACATCATATATAATAATTAATTCTAGTAAATCATAACTTTAAACAGATAACACCAATTATTCACATAGCGGCCTATGCCGATCCAGGTGCATTACAAGGCACCGGGTTCACGGTCTTCACAGAACGGGTGAGTACAACACCCTAGATGGCCATGCCATGGTGGCCTGCATTCAACATGCTTGTTTCCGTTCGGCCGGCATTCAACATGCTTATCGTCGTTCCCAGCCTTCATTGATTAGTCATAATCATACAAACATGGCATAACAATTATGAACATTCAGAAAAATCTATACATTTTCCAGCAATTTTCCCCTTATTCCATGGCACAGAAGAAGAAATCGGCAAGGAAACCGGTGACAAGATCAGTAGTTCAAGGCCTGCCTTCAATCCAAAATGAGAATATTCAGACAGAAATAGTTCATGAAGATGTTGTCGTCAAGGGCGATGTTCAATCGATGGGCGAGACCCTAATTGAGTCTGATTTGGGAGAGATCGTCAATGGTAAATTACAGGAAGAAGAGCCAAAAGCTCCTGAGTTGGCTACTTCTAGCTGGGCGGACAAAGTGGAAGCTGGAGAGTATCAATCTTCGGCCCAAAAGCATTGGAATCAATTCAAATCGGGTAAGCTTTCTTTTAGTGATCAGAAACTAGAATATGCTGAACCACTAGTTAAGGCTGGTAAGAGGATTGCTGTAATTGATGTGGATGAAGTGAGAAGCCAGTCGGCTAACTGGAACTTAGCAGCCATTTGTATGGTTCTTGGAGCTAATCCTCCAATGGTTGTGTTTGAAGGATTTATCAAGAGAGTTTGGGGTCATCTAGGGATTGCTCAAATTTCTAGGATGACAATGGGTCTGATAATGGTTAAGTTCAATGATGAGGCTACTCGAAACCATGTTTTGGAGAATGGTAGCCTTTATTTTGACAGACAACCAGTGATTGTTCGACCATGGACAACTGATTTAAGTGTGATTCGTCTGATCTGCTCAGTACCTCTGTGGATTAGATTACATGATCTTGGCCTTCAATATTGGGGAAGCAAATGCCTTAGTGCTTTAGTTAGTACTATAGGCAAATGGATAATGGTCGATAAGTTTACTCGAGAGAGAACTAGAGTTCAGTTTGCTAGGATTCTGGTGGAGGTTGAACTCTCAGACAATCCTCCTAGGAGTATACATTATTGGAATGAGCAAGGTCAGCTAGTGGAGCAAGGGGTGGACTATGAATGGTTGCCTGTCAAATGCAAAAAATGTGATGGTTATGGCCATATTATGATTGATTGCCGCAAGGATTTGAAGCCTCAACTGATTTAGAAAGTTAATCTCCCTAAAACATCTCATGAGATTGGACGGGATAAGGAAGAACAGTTGCTGAGTTTAACTCCAGAACTGTCTAAGGAGCTGAATGTGGATGCTGCTGCCGTAGGAGGACAGTGTTCAGGAACTAAGGAGGTGGTTGAGGGGACTACTGATGCTGAGGGCCAGAAATCAAAAAATAAGTGGCAAACACCTAAGAAACCAGGTCCTCTGAATAAGCAAGGCCAAATAGGCAGTAATAACAAGAATACAAACAAATATGAGGTCCAAGGGCAGAAGTTGACAAATCTGTTTGGGGTGCTTCAGGAGCAGACAGAGGGGAATGAAGGAGGCAGGGGTAAATCACAATCTTCAGATGGATAATTGTAATATTCTAAGCTGGAATATTAGGGGATTGAATAGCCCGAAAAAACATAGTGATGTTTTAGATATTTGTAGTAAGAATAAAGTAGGGATTGGAGCTATTTTGGAGACAAAAATGAAGGGAATAAGAGTGTCGGAATTAATGTCTAATAAATTTAGGAATTGGGACTTGTACACTAGTCCTATGATGGAGGGAAGAATCTTGATCATATGGAGGAAAGTATTTGTCACTGTCTTGTTAAAATGACAGGTCACAAACACTCTTTTAATGTTACTTTTGTTTATGGCCAAAACATTTTGGAGGAGAGGAAGGCCTTATGGCAAGGTTTATCTTAGATTGTTCATCCAGTTTATTCCTGGATGATTTTAGGAGACTTTAATACTATTTTTACAACAAGGGATAGAAGTGGGGGAAAGCCTGTTTCTCAGATGGAGCTCTTGGATTCTTCTCAGTGGCTTGCTATGAATCATTTGGAAGCTCTAAAAAGTACTGGCTCCTTTTTTACTTGGACTAACAATCAAGATGGAGCTGCTCGTATTTACTCCGAGATAGACCATGTTTTTATAAATGAGGAATGGTTGGATGGGTTTCCTAACACATCAGCCATGTATAATTGGGAAACAATTTAAGACCATTGCTCGTGTACTATTTTTGTAATGCCAGTAGAGAATGTGGGTGTAAAGTTATTCCAGTTTTACAACTTCTGGATTGAACATGTTAACTTTAAGCAGATGGTTTTAGACAATTGGAGGCAGCCAATGAAGGGGACAGGTTTGAAGTCAATTTTTTTGAAGACAATGAGGTTAAAGCATAAATTAAAGAGATTCAACATGGACTGTATTGGAGATATAGGAGTCCATTATCAAAAAGCTAAGGACCAATATCAGGAAGCTTTGTTTCTTGCTCAACACCATCCTAGCAATCTTACGTTTCAAGACAAAGTTAAGGTTACTGCTGAAGATTTCAGAATTCAAGAGCAAAGGTATCACAGTTTTTTGTCTCAGAGGAGTAAGATAAATTGGCTGAGACAAGGTGACATGAATACTGCCTTTTTTCATGCTTGTTTGAAGAAGCGTAAGGAGGCTAATAGAATAGCAACTTACATAAATGAACAAGGAAGGGTGGTGGATAATTACTCTGAAGTTGTTTCTCATTTTTTGAATAATTTTAGAGGTATAATGGGGAGTCCTAGTTTTGCTTCCAAGGAGTTAAACAAACAGTGTGTTGATATGGGTTTAAAGTTTTCTTTAGATCAACAACTGCTTTTATTGAAACCATTCACCCATAAGGAAATTCGAGGTGCCATGTTCAGTATTTCTAGCATCAAATCTTCGGGCCCAGATGGTTATGGTTCAGCATTCTTTAAGGTGATGTGGCAAGACATTGGTGATGAAATTTGTAGAGCAATATGTCAATTTTTTGAGACTGGTTTCTTACCAGAAGAGCTTCTGAATACGTCATTGTCCTTGATCCCTAAAGTTGACAATCCTAATCAGGTAGTGGATTACAGGCCTATTGCATGTTGCTCTACAATCTATAAATGTGTTTCAAAGTTACTTTGTTCTCGATTAGCCAAAGTCCTCCCTGTTTTAGTTCATGCTAACCAGGGAGCTTTTATTCAAGGAAGATCTATAGCCCACAATGTCTAAATTTGTCACGATATTATCAAGAATTATAGAAGATCTTCCATCTCACCAAGGTGTGCAATTAAAATTAATATAAGCAAAGCCTATGATACAATAGATTGGAGGTTTATTGAGGAGCTTCTAAAGGCCTTATGTTTCCCAACTAGATTCATTGGCTGGATTATGACTTGTTTGAGTAATAAATCATATTCATTACTCTTGAATGGAAGGGTTCATGGCAGGTTTAAAGGTGAGAAGGGTCTTAACCAAGGGGATCCAATTTCCCCTCTGTTATTTGTTCTAGTCATGGAATATCTAACCCGAAGCCTCCATTTAGCAGCTCAAAATTCAGCCTTCAAGTGTCATCCTATGTGCAAGAGTCTCAAACTCATTAGCTTATGTTTTGCAGATGACTTATTGCTATTTTGTAAAGGGTCCCTGTCAACAGTAAAAATTATTAAGAATGTCATTGGGGAGTTTAGTTCTATGACAGGGCTTCAAATCAATGAAAGCAAGTCTAAGGTTTACTTTGGGGGAGTTTCAGTTGCTGAAAAAATTCAAATTTCTGCTGAGTTGAATCTGTCAGAGGGATCATTTCCTCTTAAATACCTTGGTGTCCCTATGAGGCCTACCAAATGGAAGCACGAAGATTGTGATATCATCATTCAAAAAATCAAAATGAGTTTACACACCTAGGCAAGTAGGCACTTGTCTTTTGCTGGCAGAATGCAATTAATTCATTCGGTTCTGTTTGGGCTGAGGAACTATTGGATGAGTATTTTTGTTCTTCCCCAAAGCATAATAAAGGAAGTTGAGAGGCTCTGTCGTGGTTTTCTATGGGGATTTAATGGCAATAGGAGCAAGATTCATATGGCTTCTTGGGCAAAGGTTTGTCTTCCTAAAGCATATGGGGGGCTCGGATTCAGAAATGGAAAAATTTGGAACTATGCTATCTTGGCTAAGTATATTTGGGCGATCGCTGAGAAGCATGATTTGCTGTGGGTAAAATGGATAAATTCAATCTATCTGAAAGGCTCAGACTTCTAGTCCTATTGGCTGCCTCCGGATACTAGCTGGTATTGGAGGAAATTATGCAATCTGAGAGGCAAATTCAGTTGTGATGATATCAAGGCTGCTGGTGTAACTGGGAAATTTCACTCCTCTATCCTATACAATAGCACTCTGAGCCAACAAGTTGGCTACTACAAAGCAGTTTGGTGTAGATTATCTTTGTCTAAGCACAGGTTCCTGTTATGGCAGGTAGTTAATGCTTAGCTGCTTACTTGTGATAACATGCTTCGGTTCAGAGTGCCTCTTTACTCTCTGTTGTGCCCGGTTTGTGGTAGTTTTGATGAAAGTCATTCCCATCTGTTCTTTGAATGTACTCTGTCAAAACAGGTGTTGGATCAAATTTTCAAATGGATGGCATTCAGAGCTTGGCCTTATGAGTTTGATTGCTGGAGGACCTGGCTCTCTAGCAGAAATAATGGCTTCCTTTTTCATATAACTAACATTATATTAGCATCTGCAGTATATAGCATCTGGAGGAATCACAATGGTTGTATTTTTGACAATTTCTCTAGGTCTGCTACCAGTATAGCTTCTGAATTAAAATCATTAATTCAACATCGGCTCTACATTTTTAGTAAGAAGAAGCTATCTTCCCAGGAGCAAAGAGTTTTATCACAAATTACTAAGTAAATTTTGGTTGAGTTGGTCTGTTGTTTTCCTGAATTTGTGTGAGTTTAGAGTGTTCAGTTAGTTTTGGTGAGGCTTGCTGTTCTTAGCCTCCGGTTGTTTAGCCTGGATATTGTATTCATTTGCTTATTTGATTAATGAAGTAAATCCTTTCTTCGTGATAAAAAAAAATTATGAACATTCACACATAGCATTAAACACAGATAATCGGGCCATGCCCTACTCTACGGGCACAAACAGTTTTCTTACGTGTGTCCCGAGCTGATAGAATAGTGCGATCTTGGGCAGGATCCCCTAAACCCGAGCCTTAGCAGTAAAAACCTAGTCACAACACAATAATAATAAGCATCCATCAAGCCCTAAACCAATTAAAAACTTCATAATAATATTCTAGCCTTCGGGACCTCAAATTCTACTAAACTAGGTAGTAAAACCCTTCCTGAGTCCTTAAATTTGAGTTCCCGAGCATAAACCCTAATCTGGGCAAAAACCCCTATTTGCATCGCGCCGCCCTCAATTAGAGCCATGGCGCCCCCACATTTATAGTCACGACCCTCTACAAGTCAGAGAGCTCAGCTCTTAATTTCTCTAGACACGAGCCGCAGTGCGACCTTCGGCGCTGAGGCGATTCAGGGAATCCCTTAGGTCTTTGAGTTCATGCGGGTCGTGGCGCTCAAGAACAAGGCCGCGTCGTGACCCCGCGAACCCAGAATTTCCAGTGTTTTCAGATTTCTAAACTCCCTGAAAATCGATCCAAACATGTTCTAATGCCAGAATTGAGTCCCAAAACACTTCCACTACACCTAAAGTAGTACATAAACCCGAAAACTTAACAAAAACCCTCATCACAACCTAACTTAATCTCTTGAGTTCAAAACACTTAAAAAACAGCCCCAAAACTTAATTAAATCAAGGTTAGAGCTTACCCTCATCTATGAATTGTGGCCTTGAATTTCCTCAGACTTGATTTCCCCAAGTCCCCAGCCTCAGATCCTCTATTCCTGAGCAAATTCCTTCAAAGTCTCCCACAACCCTTGCAAGCACCAAGAGAGAGAGAGAGTGAACGTGGGAGAGAGAGAGAGATGTTATTGTTTTTTTCCTTCCTTCCTCAACATTCTGCTGATTTCTAGAGCCTACCCCAAGTCTACCCTTAGCTTCAAAATGACCAAATTACCCCTAAGTTAACCCTTAGACATTTAATGCTTCCAAGGGCAATCTCATCATTTTCCACATTCCCACTAATTCCTCAAGTAGTCCTATAAATCCCTGATTAATCCCAACATACCCAAATAACTACCCATTACCCGGTCAATCCCGAACGCACGCCAAATTCCCAAAACACCCCTAGGCTCACCCCGAGCCAGGTATTTGATCCCGTTGTGATTACTCCGCTAATTCTCTCCCTAGGACCGCCTTGGATCAAACATCTCAAATATATCTCCACAATACTATGGTCTTAGTCATAACACACAATTTACATTTATGCCCTCAACAGGCCAAAAATTACAAATATGTCATCGTTAACACGAACGGGGCCACATGCATATTTAATTCACCTAAACATGCATATCTAGTCGTATAGTAATATAATTAGAGTAAACACGCACTAGCACACACATATATCACAGTTAACCACGTAATAATGCAATTAAATCAATTATTTCCCTCCCGGCACACTAATCAAGGTACTAAGCCTTATTAGCAGATTTGGGGCGTTACATGGATGGTGGATTGTAGCATTTGTAGAATTGCCGACTTAATTTCAAAGTTGTTAGCATCAACTGTGGGGTATCTAATGCATGAATGAATTCCCATGATAGTGGGAAGTACATAATCTCTTAGGGTCCTTGGTACTTTTTCCACAGGGACCTTTGCAACAACTGAGATCTCAGCAGTAGCTACTGCCCTTTGTACATTATTAGCATCATTATTCACTGCATTCCCTTGATTCTGAGCCATGGTACTCTCCAACCTCGTATTCTTTCTGTTCTATCTGCAGGTCCTCTTTGTCTCATGATTCATTGGTCTGACATTAGATGACTTTCCACGTCGCATATACCAAAACTACTTGAGATTAGAAAATTAAGACAAAAACTAAGTTAGAATAACAAGATAAACAACCAAATTAAATTAAAAATTAATTGATTAATAATTTTCAGTCCCGGTCAATGACGTCAAAAGCTTGCTGTGAAAAATTTATAATGTAAGTATACGTATCGTTTCAAGTAATAAAGTCCACAAGCATGAGTATCATCCCATGAAGACTAAATTATTAATTACCAACACTTAATTCCTAATCTCTATTTGGCTAACGAAAAATTGTTGAATAAAATAAGCAACACATAAACATAAAAACTACGAAACAAAAACAATTAAAAACTATAAACTCTAAACAAATAATGTTGAAGACAATCAATTAATGGATGAAAATTAGGGAATTTAATCTTGTCGTCTTTCCACTCTCTATTTACTTAATGCAATATTCTCATAAAGATTTTCTTCTAATTGAGATAGCAAGTTACAAAAGCATTCTATATTCGTGTTAAGATATATAAAACTCAACCTATGTGTGAATTTTCTATATTTCTATGATAAACTCAACATAAAGGAAGCATTAAGCATCAAAACTTATAAGCTACATAAACCATATTGATACTTTCGTTTAATATCGAAATCTATGTCTAACCTACTATAGCATGTTTGAATCTCACCTTTCAGATTTCGAATCAAATTCATATAGATCATGTAATAGATGGTCAATAAAACACAATCATTAAACATAAATTGAAAAGATCTCAAATAAGAAGAACAAAACATAAAATTGCATTAATTCATAGAAGAGTTTCAACAGACTCAATTAAAATCCCTAAAACTAGATTTAGTTCATATTCATAATATTCAATTCCATAAAACTAAAAATCAACATGAAATAAGGATAAAAGAAAGAATTAAAGAAAATAAAAACTCTAAAGCGATCCAATGTTCTTCACTAAGCTTCTAGCCATCTTCTCTAAGTTCCAACTCTGAAAACCTTGAGTTTTATGATGAAAATCATATTAAAATATGTAACCCCACGTTTTCCCCACGTGAACTGACCGAAATTCCCTTCGTTGACGCGGTTTTTCGCCAACAAGATAATCATAAATAAAATGGGTAGATTAGTGCTTAATAGTAAACCGTAATGAAATAACAAGAACTCTCTAAAAAAACACATAACTTTTACGTGGTTCAATGGTTAAAATCCTCCTAGTCCACAAATCAATATTATTACTGTTTCTCTCTCTATTTTGGCAGAGTTTCGGTAATACAGAATAATGGTCCCTCTTCCTGTCCAATATTCCCAGTATTTATAGATGAATTCCATGGACAGGTTTGGGTAATAGTGTAAACAAACCGCGTAACTACACATACGGTGTATAATTAATACAGATTATTCGCTTTTACATTGGGATATGATTTGATAACATAATAAGCATGTTCCTACTGTCTCGGATAATAAATGACATAAATACGATGCAACATGGTCATTAATGAGCGTATAGAGAATCTCCGAGTCTCTTGGAATCCTTCAGTATGCGTTATATCTAGGTCCTCACGAGCTGAATATCTCATACGAGTTCAAGCTTGACAACTTATCTGACTCTGAGCTCGTGCTTGATAGTTATCTGACCCCCGACTCGTAATAAGTCCAGGACGCCTAACACTAGATATTGCCATTATGAATCTCGAGCTGCTCATATGGTTAATAATCAGATATTCTACTTGGTTATATTTCCACGTATTTATCTGCCAGCTGTATCTGAGCTGAGTGAGTGAACTCATGATAAAATTAGGGTACAACATTTGCCCCCCAAGCTCCTTCTCGTGTTTGATGTCGTCACTTTCTGACATACACAGTGGGGGCTTTTAGACTTCTGTCACACAAAATTGTGCCTGCCTACTAATCAAGTACTGGACACGTGGCCTTCTGTGATTGGCATCTGTTCGGGTTTCGAGGACTAAAATAATTATCCTATCAACTTTTTGCCACCATCTAGTCTAATTAATCTTGGCCATTGGATCGTGAGCTAACCCAATCGGATGACCCAAATTAATTTTTGTAATTTACATATTGTACGCCTTGATATTCATCCCGGGTCATTTATGCAGCTTGAGTACAATTGGCTAGCTAAGAACAATATTAAAGGACCCACAAGTTGATATTTCCTCTACGAAGGCAGTGCGACTCCCCAGGTAATAACACGAGCTGAGGAATACGAAGCATCAAGGCATGAGCTGGAGATGGATATAAAACACAGCATCATGGGCATGGGCTGGCATCTTTATAAACCTGAATACGTTATTTATAAAAGTGTGTGGTCAGACATTACATGTCTGATATCCCTGAATTCTCGGACACGTAACATAAATGTGCATGATCAAACATCACATGTTCGATTATGCTAGACGACCCATGAACAATTTTACCTAATGATTAGACCATACCTTAATTATATTGTAATATTCATCATTTGTGCAGGACAGGTCACATATAGGATGGGTATCCACGTGATGACCCCTGCCCCTATCCTGGGATGGTTCTTCTATAAATACCAAGACCTTGGATAGAAAAGGGGTTGGGTTTTCTCTGTGTAACGCAAATACTCTGCCAAAATATAGAGAGATATACAGTAATAATATCGACTCGTGGACTAGGGGTATTTAAGCCTCCGAACCACGTAAAAAGGAACGAGTGTTCTTACTATATCATTCTAAGCATCCTTAAGAGTTATTATTCTTATTATGGTTTATCCTTAAGCACTAGTCTATTCCAGATAATTACGTAATACACTGTTGGCAAAAAATCACGTCAACAATTTGGTGTTTTCATTGAGAGATACAAATTAGTGCCATTGAAAAAGGTTCAGAACAAAGTTCATCATGGTGGTCACTCCTTCAAGGCATGGTAACAAAACGGATCAACATGGTGGGCGGGAGGCTCACCATACCACTGTTTCTGACGAACAAAACTCAGAGATTCAACAGCGGTCGGGAAAGCAACCAATGGGCCACGAAGACACCGGAAGTTCAGCACCTCTACCCCCGAATACGAACCCAGATTACTTGACTGTGGTGGAGTTGGAGAACATGCAGTTGAGGAGCCATCTAGCCAAAGTAAACAAGAAAATTAAGGAAGCCTTGGCTCGACTACCCCCTCTTGCAACCAACGTTAACGTCGAAAAAAGGCAAGGTGGGACTCGTAAGTTCCGTCGCGATAGTCGACCCAGGCCCAGTCGGTCAGTTAGAACCTTAACTCCAAGTTCTACGCTTGTTTCGCATAATCACCAAGAAACCCCGTTTGGTGGCTTTCCCAGAGATCATCATCGAGTCAGCCGGTCGGTCAAAACCTCAACTCTGAGTTCATCGCCACCGTCAAATGCCCATGGCAACCCACACAGATGGTCAAGGACGAACTCGCAAAGATGACATGTCCCAACCGACTTCCCAGTATCGTGATCATATCGCAGGTGCAGGGAACCAGGAATGGTGGAGCAGAGCAACCCCAGGCTAACTTGGTCCGACCTGATGGGAAGAGAATCGCCTCACCAATCAGACACCCTCCATCACCAATAAGGCATCCGTCCCCACCTCGTTCAGCTCGAGATGTTCCTACCTACAGAAACAGCAGGAGGAATCTCCTCTTGCTGCCCTTGCTCATGTCCCACGAGCACGCAGGAATATCCCAAATCCTCGTCCTCGGCCGCAAGCTTTGAACTTTTCTAATGGAAGCTATTGGATGGAGGGTTTTCGAAGTGATAGGGCCAGCGCAGATTTGAGGAATCAGCTGAGTTCGGCTTAGAACCCTCGAGTTGATCCACATACCGATCTGCGAGATCGCATAAACTCACAAAGAACCAATCCAGCTCGCGATGGAGTTAGCGGCATACACCACACGGGAAGTCCTTTCGAAGTGTGCGATAACTAGAATGCCCCATCAAATCAAGCTCGAACTTGGAGAGACAATAACCTGCCAAACACGAACGATCGAATAGGAGCTATTGAACAACCCCAGGGATCCAAGGACCTAATCCTCAAAAGGTTGGCCCAGATGGAGGAATTGATGAAAAGACTCCTATCAGAAAAAGAGAAAGACGAGTATAATTCAGGGGACGAGCTCAAGGTCTTCGCCCCCAACATCGCGGCAACCCTATATCTGCCGGGTTTCAGGATGCCCCATTTATCATAATTCGACGGAGATGGAGATCCGTCTGACCACTTGGGGATGTTCAATACCCTGTTGATGGCCCATAACATCAGACCTAAGTTAAGGTGCTTGGTATTCCCCTCAACTCTGGTCGGACCGGCTAGGCAATGGGTTAAGCAATACAAAAAGCATTATATCAGCTCATGGAAGAGTTTCTCTACTGACTTCAAGAGGGCATTCTGGGCTTCTTAAGTAGCTCGGATAAAGGCAGACTCACTTGCAAACGTAAAGCAGTAGCCCGAAGAGCCTCTGAAAGGTTACTTGAGTAGGTTCGCCAACATCGTTGCGCGAGCTAGAGACGCGGATGAAAGTTCTAGGCTTATGGCGATGAGAAGAAGAATCCTTGTTGGAGGTGACCTATGGAAAGAGATCCAGAGAAAGGGCATCAACACAGTGGATGCATTCCTGAACAGGGCTCAAAGGTGGATCAACCTGGAAGAGGGGCAAGCTTCAGTCGCAGGAACCAGCCAAGTCCCTGCCCAGCCCGTTGGAGAGGTAACGGATGTTGCAGCTACGGCTCAAACCGTTACCCAGAATAACCAAGGGGGAGGAAGCAAGAGGAAGGGAAGTGGAGAGGGCGGCTAGAATGGTTCAAAGAAAAATAAAACCGTGGAGAAGTTCAAACCAATCTATGCAACTTATGCCGACCTCACAGATACCAGAGAGCGCATCTTCTTGGCAACTTATGCCCGCCTTCCGTGGAAGAAGCCAGAGCCTCTAAAAAATCAAAGGGCGAAGAGAGACCCTTCAAAAAAAATTCAATTCCATAATGACATTGGTCACAACACCGAGGGCTGTAGGCATTTGAAGGATGAGATCGAGACGCTCATCAGGGTCGGGCCCCTGGCTCAGTATGCCCAGAATCGAATCTCCCCTAATCACCTCGCTGGGCAAAACATTCAATCAGCTCCGGAAACCCCCACAAATTATACCGGAGCTCTGGTGAATAAGGATACCCATCCTGTGATAACAGGGGGAGAGATAACAACCATCTCTAGAGGACCTCATCTGACAGGAACGAGGAAAAATGCCCAGAAGAGGTATGTCAATGAGGTGAGGTCTCACAACGGAGTCGAGTTCATCTCGGAGCAGCGTTTATCTAAGCAGCAATGATTGGAGAAGCAACCAATCTGTTTTACTGAAGAAGACACCAGTCATGTCCAGTTCCCGCATAACGACCCTCTGGTCATAACCATCCAGCTCACCAATCGTAGAGTTAGGCGGACACTTGTTGATAACGGGAGTTCTGTGAACCTACTATTCAGGTCCACACTAGAAAAAATGGGATTGTCCGTGATCGAGCTGAAGGCAACCTCCATGATGTTGTATGGATTTTTCGGCGAGGGATCGGCAGCTATCGGGATGATCGAGTTAGTGATAAGCTTGAGGGAGGGACCACGAACTGTTTCCAAGCTGCTCGAGTTTGTGGTCGTCGATTATCCGACCACATACAATGCAATCTTGGGTAGGCCCACGCTGATGGCATTTGAAGCCATAACTTTTGTCCACCACCTTGTGATAAAGTTCCCCTCATCTACGAGAATATGTACTGTCAGAGGCAATCAGCTTGCTAGGGAATGCTATAGCATTTCCATGAAGGTAAAATCACAACTTGGGTAGCAAACGATGGCCGTGCAGGATGGGGGCGAGGAATCCCAAGAAGTCAGAGTTGATCCTGGGATGGAAGAACCCCAGCAAGTTAGTTGCAGGGGAACCACCCCGAGTGAGGATATTGATCCCCGAATAGGCAAAGATAGGTCCGAGCTCCAGGCTATTGAAGAACTCGAAGAAGTAAAAATCGATCCCAAAGATGCCTCGAGGGTGGTTAAGCTCGGGAAAAACCTTGACGTTGAAAGAAAGGCAAAGCTGGTAAAAAATTTACAGGAAAATCTCGATGTTTTTGCCTGGTCCCATGAAGACATGGTAGGGATCAGTCTGAGTGTCATCATGCATACCCTTAACTTGGACAAAAGCATACCTGCGAAATTCCAGAAACAGAGGTGTATGGGTACAACCCGAGCTGAGGCCCTGGAAGAAGAAGTAGTTCATCTTTTGAAGTGTGGTTTTATTCGCGAGGCTAAATACCCGATCTGGGTCGCCAAACATGTCCTTGTCCCAAAGCCAAATGGAAAATGGTGGACTTTCATCGATTTATGTGATTTGAACAAAGCTTGTCCCAAGGATTGTTTCCCCTTGCCAAGGATTGACCAATTGGTGGATGCCACCGTAGGGCACGAGCTTATATCCTTCATGGATGCATACTCTGGTTATAACCAGATCGCTATGAATCTCACGGACCAGGAGCATACTATCTTTATGACTCCAACCAATGTGTACTGTTATACGGTTATGCCCTTCGGGCTGAAAAACGCGGGGGTGACCTACCAAAGATTGGTCAACCGAATGTTCACTGATCAAATTGGGAAAAACATGGAAGTGTATGTGGATGATATGCTGGTCAAGTCAAAAACTATCGATAACCACGTGTCCGATCTAAAGGAATATTTTGGGATTCTAAGGAAGTATAGTATGAGGTTAAACGCCCAGAAATGTACTTTCGGAGTGGCGTCGGGAAAATTTCTGGGATTCATAGTCAACACCAGAGGGATAGAGGCGAATCCCGATAAAATCAGATCACTACTAGAAATGCCTTCTCCTAGGTCACACAAAGATGTCCAAAGTCTGACAGGAAGAGTGACAACCCTTAATCGGTTTATCTCTAAGTCCATCAACAAGTGTTTACCATTCTATAACTTGCTCCAGGGAAACAAAAAGTTTGAATGGAATGATGAGTGCGAGCAGGCTTTCCTCGATCTAAAGACACATTTGGCCGAGCCACCAGTGTTGTCTAAGCCAACGACAGGGGAGTCCTTTTTTTTTATTTAGTTGTGACGGAAAGTTCGGCCAGCGCCGTGCTGGTCCGGGAGGAGGACCGAGTTCAAAAGCTAGTATATTATATAAGCAAAAGACTTCTCAGAGTAGAATCTCGGTATCCTCTAATTGAGAAGATGGTGTTCGGCCTTATTACGGCCTCCAGGAAGCTTAGGCCATATTTCCAATCTCATTCAATCCACGTCATGACCGATCAGCCTTAAAGGCAGGTGCTGCAGAAACCTGAGACATCGGGACGCCTGTTAAAATGGGCGATCGAGCTCAGCCAGTTCAAGATACTGTACGTACCCTGAACTATGATCAAAAGCCAAGCCCTGGCTGATTTCATGGCTGAATGCATTGGATTCCAGGAGGAGCCCTTGAGAGAACCAATGCAGAAATTATGGAGAATCTTCATGGATGGGTCATCTAACGAGAATGGGTTCGGAGCTGGGATCATCTTAATATCCCCAGAAGGGCATCGTTTCCACTCCGCGCTGCGGTTTGGGTTTGTGGCGTCCAACAACGAAGCCGAGTATAAAGCCTTATTGACTGAGCTTAGAGTGGCAAAGGAGTTGAAAGCCAGGGTCGTCTGATGCTGTAGCGATTCCCAGCTCGTGGTAAACCAAGTGTTTGGGGAATATCAAGCACAAGGGACCAAGATGGAGGCTTACCTAACCAAGGTAAAGAATGAGTTGTCCGAGTTTGAATATGGCCTAGTCGAGCAGATCCCTCGCGAGAAGAACGCCAATGCCGATGCTTTGGCTAGACTCGCTACCTCCAAAGAAGCTGAGACTCTGATCATAGTACCAGTGGAATTCTTGGAAAGTCCGAGCGTGGCAGAAAGTGTGATGGAGGTCGAGATGATCGATATCAGGCCAACCTGGATGACTCCCATAATAGAGTATCTTGCGACAGGGAAATTGCCTGATGAGCGAAAAGACGCCAGGAGAATACTCTATCAAGCTCCAAGGTATACAATCATGGACGGGATGCTGTACCGACGTGGCCATTCCTTGCCCCTTCTGTGGTGTGTTCTGCCAGAGGAAGCCAAAACTATTTTGCAGGAGGTGCATGGAGGCTTCTGTGGGGATCACTCTGGGGGGCAAATCCTGGCCTTAAAGATATTAAGGCAGGGGTACTTTTGGCCCACGTTATCAAAGGACTTCAACTCCTATGTCCAAAAGTGTGACATGTGCCAGTGATTTGCCACAGTCGCCCGAGCTCCACCAGTCGAGCTGAAAATGGTTTCATCCCCATGGCCATTCGCAGTGTGGGGAATCGATTTAATTAGAGCCCTGCCCACGGGGAAAGGAGGAGTTCACTATACATTGGTGGCCATTGATTATTTCACGAAATGGGCGGAAGCAGAGCCCCTGGCAACAATCACCTCAAAAGGAGTCCTTGAATTTGTGGTCAAGAATATTGTTTGCCCCTGGCAATAATCACCTCAAAAGGAGTCCTCGAATTTGTGGTCAAGAATATTGTTTGCCGGTTCAGACTGCCAAGAAAGATTGTATCAGACAATGGAATCCAGTTCGATAGCGATCTCTTCACCGAATTTTGTGAAAGACACAGCATAATTAAAAGCTTCTCCTCGGTGGCCTACCCACAGGCCAACGGGCAGGTCGAGGCTGTAAATAAAACTCTCAAAGCAAGCCTTAAGAAGAGGTTAGACGAGGCCAAGGAAGTCTGGCCCGAGCAGCTCCCGCAGGTACTGTGTACATACCAGACCTCTCACCAAAATTCTACGGGGGCACACCCTGTTCTCCCTGAATTTCGAGAGTGAGGTTGTCCTTCCCGTCGAAACAAAGATAACCACGCATAGGCTCCAGAACTTCAGTCAGGAGCAGAATGACAAATTACTCAGCGCATCCCTCGACCTAATTGATGAAAAACGAGAAGAATCGCAGCTACGGCTCGCACATTATCAGCAAAAAATCACTCTTTATTTTAATTCAAAGGTCAAGAAGCGTATCTTTGGTTTAGACAACCTGGTACTCCGAAGGGTATTTTTAGTAGGCAAGGACCCCAAAGATGGTGCCTTAGGTCCGAACTGGGAATGGTCCTATCAGATAGTGGAAGTCATACATGAGGGAACTTTCAAATTGGCTCGACTTAATGGATAAACAGTTCCACGGACCTGGAATGTTATGCACTTAAAAAAGTACTATCAATGATCGTACCACCTGACTATGTAAGGCTTAGTTATAAAAGTCATTTAATTTAAAAAATAAAACAATCTTTGTGTATTTCTTGTGTTTTTATATGGTTCCATCTACGTGTTAGTTCGAGTGATAGCGATTGGTCCTAAACAATCAGGAAATTTCACTTTCTGATCGCTTGGGGGGCATGTACCCCGTGAAGGGGATTTAAAACTTGGGAGTTGGTAAAATTGATTAACCACATGTTTTTTATAAAAAGCACGAGGTGTCAATAAAACTAACACGAACTAAGTTTTAATTATAAATTCTGGATACGACCAGGTTCCGGAACTTAGAAGTTGGTAAACTTGATTAACCAAGAGTTTTTTCTAAAAAGCACAAGGTGTCAATAAAACTAACACGAACTAAATTTTAATTAAATATCCTGGATCCGACCAGGTTCCGGAACTTAGAAGTTGGTAAAATTCATTAACCAGTGTTTTTTCTAAAAAATGTGAGGTGTCAATAAAACTAACACGAACTAAGTTTTAATTAAATATCCTGGATACGACCAGATTCCGAAACTTAGAAGTTAGTAAAATTGATTAACCAGTGTTTTTTCTAAAAAAATGTGAGGTGTCAATAAAACTAACACGAACTAAGTTTTAATTATAAATTCTGGATACAACCAGATTCCGGAACTTAGAAGTTGGTAAAATTGATTAACCAAGTGTTTTTTCTATAAAGCACAAGGTGTCAATAAAACTAACACGAACTAAGTTTTAATTAAATATCTTGGATACGACCAGGTTCTGAAACTTAGAAGTTAGTAAAATTGATTAACCAGTTTTTTTTTTAAAAACGCGAGGTGTCAATAAAACTAACACGAACTAAGTTTTAATTAAATATCCTGGATACGACCATGTTCCAAAACTTAGAAGTTAGTAAAATTGATTAACCATTGTTTCTTCTAAAAAACGCAAGGTGTCAATAAAACTAACACGAACTAATTTTTAATTAAATATCCTGGATACGACCAGGTTTCGAAACTTAGAAGTTGGTAAAATTGATTAACTAGTTTTTTCTAAAAAAAACGCGAGGTGTCGATAAAACTAACACGAACTAAGTTTTTAATTAAAAACCCCGAATGCAACCGGGTCCAAGGCCAGATACGACCAAAATCAAAGTATCTACCTCGACCTAAGTGTCATTTCCTAAAAAAAATTTTTTAGATGTACAAGTCATGAGGCATAAGAAGGAAATCAAGGAATAAATAAAAATAGATACTGAAATTATAGATAAATTGTCTCGAGGAAAATAACCTCGTACTAAACATTTACAAAAAAATAACATGTAAAATAAATAAAGGCAATTAAAAACTAAGACCCTCCAGGCCGCTCTGACGACGTCACCTCCTCGGTCTCCTGCTCGCCAGTGGCAGAGGCCTCCTCGGTCTCAGATGGAAACTCTTGTTGAAGTCGAGCCTTGAACTTCTCAAGGTAGTGCCCCCACACTTCGGAGGCCATGAAGGAGAAGTTGCCGCCCTGATTGAAGGCCCAGCAGTGGTACAACATGCTCTCCATGGAGGATGTCGAGGCCTTCTTTTCCTCCTGAATCGCAGCCTCGGCCTCCAGCTGTTTGGCCTTGGTCCCCGCGAGCTCGGCCTGAATGGCAGCCGAGGCAGCCTTTGCAGTCTGCTTGCCCTCTTGAGCCGCGGCTAAGGCAGCCTTTGCCGCCTGCTCGCCTGTTTGGGCCACCGTCAGGGCAGCCTTGGCACTTTGTTTTCCTTGTTGAGCTGCGGCGAAGGCAGCTTGGGTCGCAGTCAGGCGGCCTGAGCAGTCTGGAGCTCGGCCATAAGTTCATCATTCCTGGCCCTGGCCCGAGCTATGTTGTGATGTTAAGATAAGACCGCCTGCAAAAAGCAAGGAAACAGTTAGGCACATGCCAGGGTAAAATAAAAAAGAATGTTAGGTCAAGGAAAGTGCTTACTGTGAGGTTCATTCCCAGAGCCGATTCCATAACATTCTCCGGGCTCCTCTCCTCGATCGCCCTTAGGTCCGTGGGCTTGGCCTTACAAAAGTGCTCCACTGCGTGGTTCTCCGTCTCGTAGATAATCCCCCGAAAAGTGTCTGGAATTTGCTCCAGGTCCTGGGTGTTAACCGGGATGCGTACAGTGGCGGCAGGGATTATCGGAGCTGGGAGACTAGCTGGTGCTCCCTGGTCCCGAGCAGGGGCTGAGGGAAATTGAGGAGGAGGTGCAGTCGGACCTCTCTTCTCCAAGGCTGCGGTGGATGGAGCTCCCGAGCTCGGGCCTTTCCCCTTGGCCAGGGATTTGGAAACAGTCGTAGCTGGGGGAAGCGTCTTCTTTGATGTTGGCCGGAGTTTCTTCACAAGGGGACCCGAGCTGGATCTCCCTTCCTGGAAAATCGGGTGGATGTCAGGTTCCCCTTGTTGTGCCATCTCCTCACCTAAAAAAGAATGCGAAGTACGTCAGTATGTGTAAAAATTCATCGTTCTACATAATGTATGCATGTGAAGGATATTATAAAGAGTCCTACCCTCCGAGCTAGAGGAGGAATCTATTACCACGACCTTTGGCGTCAGAACCATTACAGGAGAGGGAGAGCCTAGATCTACTGTAACGCCCCAAGTTGCTAATAAGGTTTAGGACCTTGATTAGCTTGCCTGGAGGGTGATAAGTGAATTAATATATGAATTTGAATGAATATGTGATTAGAATGCATGTTTAGGTGGTATAAATATGCATGTGGGCCCCGTTTGTATGAATATGTAATTTTGGCTCGCTGAGGGCATAAATGTGATAATTGTATTATGTGATTTGTACCACGTGAGTGTGGTGATATTAATGTGATGCACGTGCCGAGACGGTCTTAGGGAGCTAGTTAATTTAAAAGTCACAACGGGATTTTATACCTAGCTCGGGAGGAGCCTAGGGGTACTTTGGGAATCTTGTAAATATGAGAATTAGTGGTTAATGGTTATTGGTGATTGAGTAACCTGTGTAACCATTAGTAACTACTGAGAGTAACAAGTTTAGATGGAAAAAATGGTAGAATTGTAATATAGGTGAAAGGACAAGAGTGCCCTTGAGGTTTAGTTAGGAGAGAATTTCTAGGGAAGGGTAGAATGGTCATTTGGCTAAGGATAGAGAAGTTTGAGCTGAAGGGAAGGATGGTTCACGTATAACACTTGGTCATATATTGGTTTAAGTTGAAAATTGGAAGAAAAGGCTAGAAAGAAAGGGAAGCAAGAAGGAGGGCTGGAACTTGAAACCTAGGAGAAATTCAAAGGAGTTTGAGGTAACCAAAACCAGATTTAAGCTAGGATTGTTCAAAGGTAAGAATTTGTGCTTTGTTTTTGTTGAATTTAAGTCTGAATTTTAAGAGATTGAGTATGGGAACCTAAAAGAAATATGGCTGGTTTTACTTGGAAATTTAGTTAGGATAATCAAGAGGAAAGAGGTTGGAGGCTGGGATTGAGAGGAGTTCAAGCTGAGTTTTGATTGAGGTAAGAATCCTTAGCATGTTTAATTTTCGTATCTGATGTGGTTTAAGATTTTAGAGGCATGATTTATAGTTTTCAAGCTCTGGTTTAAGTCTTGGAAGCCATGGTTTAAGTTTCAGGAATTTGAAACTCAAGAATGGATTTTGAGTGTGATTGTGTAATTGAGTTTGTTTTTTATGTTTATAGGTTGTTAAAGGGTTCATTTGGGGTTTTAAATTGATTTTGGGGCTTAGGTACTTGTTTGGGTTGAATTGGAGTAGTTTTGGCTCGGGAAAATGCAAGGGGAAAACCCAGAAATCTTGGTTCGCGTAGGGGAGTCGCGGCCCTGTTCTTTGGTGCCGCGGCGCAAGAATGCATCAGGATTAGGGGAAAGCTTCTGGTCGCCGCGGCCCTTGATGGGAGTGTCATGGCCCTAGGCTATTTTTGACAGCCAAATATTGCATTTTTAGGGCTTTTGCCCAGGGCTCGGGGGATGGTTCCAATGCATTGTTTTGGGAATTAGAGGTCCCAAGAGTACGGGATTGGTCCCGGGAAGTGGTTTTGGGATTGGTTAGTATTAAAAGTGTTTTATATGTGTTGTGACTAGGATTTTGGAGAGGCTCGTGATAAAGGACCGTGCTTGTGACCTTGGTGCATCGGAAAGCTCGGGATACAGGTAAGAAAATTGTAGCACCCGTAGGGCAGGGCTTGGGCCCATGGTATTGTTGCAGGGCACGGCCTCAGATTGTATCTTTGCTAGGATGTAGCTTTAAATGAATGATTATATGTTTGACTGTTATTTGAGAATGCTAAATGTGGTAATAGCATAATGAACGGCAAAGGGGCCGGGAACGGCGAAGGGCCGAGAAAGGCAAAGGTCGAGAACGACAGTGGGGCCGGGAATACCACTTAGCACATGGAGTGCTTGTGGTTAGGGTGAGACCCCAGTGGATACATGGGATATCCTTACGATGTAGACCGAGATCCCAGGCTTTGGTAACGCTTCTGGGACGGCATGGCCGTATATGTGTTTAAATCTTATGGACTGTTTGATTAGATATGAGTTACCTGCTATAATGATTTTATGATATGCATATGTTATGTGCTGTATGAGTTTTCTTGCTGGGCTTCGGCTCACGGGTGCTCTGTGTCGCAGGTAAGGGCAAAGAGAAAGTCAACCAGCCATGAGTACGGAGAGCGTGGGGGCGGTGCGCACATGTTTGGCCTGCCCGACTGCTTTGGCTGGGGGCATTTTGAGAAATGGCTGTACTAAATTGTGTTTTGATAATTGGTTATCTGTAAATCTATTTTGAATTGTAAATATTTTACAAACCTCGTTTTGCGATCCCAAATGTTAAACTCTTGGAACTTTTAGTGAAATGGAGTACTTTTAAAGATTACAGTCTTGTCTTTTTGTTTAATCACACTTTTGTTCTAAAAACCTCGCTGAGCGAGTTAATTGCACATTTTAAACTCACTTAGTAACGGCTCTAAGGTAGTAGGGCGTTACATCTACGATTTCTTGGATTAAGGGAGGTTCAGGCTCAGGTTCAAGCTCAGGGCTGGACTCCTCTACATATTGCCTAAGTCCAGGGGCGAGAATACCCTGGCGCAGGGAGTCCCATGACCTAAGGTTTGTCCCATACTCTTCAAAAAGGGCTGACCTAAAGGATAGAGTGTTATCTACGACTACAGTCCCTCTAGGATGACCCATGTCATACCGTACCACTAATTGGTCCACACACTGAAGCAAGGTTGTGTTATAGGAAAAATCTCTAGGGTGGCGATGTACGAGCTGGTTGGGGTTAAACCTAACTCGCCTAAGTTCGGTGGTAGCCCTATCTAGATCCCTAAAATGGTATGGGTTACCTTGGCTGGAGGGACTGGCTGCTGCCCCTGATAGAGCTCGGTCCGCGTCAGGGTTCCGAGCAACCTCAGGAGCTCGCCTCTTCTGAACGAGCAGCACCTCGTCCTCTTCTTGCTCCTCGTCGTTGTTGGCAGCAGCGCCTCCCTCTGGGATGGGCACTAGCTCATGAGCTATCGGGAAATTAGCCCACTTCCTCCTTAAGGCCAAAGTCTAGCCTTCATAAATTAATTTACACGCTAACATAGTGTCATCAGACACGAGCTGGCAGTAGTCCTTCTCGCTGGGTGAAAGCCCCGCCAAGGTATCATATTGACCCCCAAGGGTCACTGATTTGGCCATCCTCGCAAAAATGGCTGCACGAAGATACTCCAGTTAGCATACACACAAGAAGACTAAGTATGAAAAGAATAATTCTACGAGCTAAAAAAGAAAGGAAACTTACGAGGACGGTTGAAGTACCAGTGCTCGCAGTTGTGAAACCCATTCGACAAAAAGAACTGATCTTTGAAGTTGTTGGGGTGGCTGGGCAGCTCGATGACTGTGGGTGAGTTTGGGAAGTAGGTCAGATAGTAGAACCCGTTGCCTTATCCCCATTGGTCCGGGCTAGCCTTGAGGCAGAAAAATTACAAGATATCCGCAGGGGTAGGGATGTCCCACATCTACTTTAGGAAGAGGTACTTCAGCCCCGCCAGCAATCGGTATGAGCTTGGGGGGAGCTGGAATGGCGCCAACTTCACATAGTTGAGGAAGTCAGCGAAGTATTGATCGCGGGGGAGGAAGGCCCCGGCCTTTAAGTGTTCATCACTCCATGCCGCGAAATCATCCTGGAGTGGTGCACATCTCCTCTCCCGCTCGAAGGGAGGTCGGCCGATGAGAACGCCCGTCCCAACCTTAATGTTGTGGGACAGCATGATCTTGTTGACCCTTCCTTGGGTCATTATTTTGGAGACTATCCTCTTGTCCTCAAAAAATGCGTCAAGTGCGGCCGCGACCTCCTTCTCCACCACAGAGCTGAATTCAGGAATAGGGGAATCGGGGACGACCTCCTTTCCCTTGTGGGTTTGCTAGGACGACGAGCCAGCTACGTTCTTTTTGGGCGCGCTTTTCTTGGGTGCCCTCAGCTAGGCTATCGAACGAGAATGACATAATTTTAAGTGGGCGACGTAGAATTTTTTGTGCAGGTAAGAAATAACAAAGGCTGAGGATTCTAACACACGAGCTAATTCAACCTCAGCCTGCGGTGTAGTGCCATGCGCTACCTATGCTACGCGCCTAGGTTTCTCAGCAGACAACTGATATTTAGGGATCCGTGTGTCAGAAAATCAGGCCACTACCCTCCTTGGGGAGCAGTTTAGAGAAAAACTGCCCGAGAAGCGTAGCCCCTAGGCAACCTAATGTCGAGCCCTAAAAACCTTTCATCTTCTACATGTCGGATGGG
The DNA here is from genome assembly GCF_963169125.1 of Humulus lupulus. Taxonomy (NCBI): domain Eukaryota; kingdom Viridiplantae; phylum Streptophyta; class Magnoliopsida; order Rosales; family Cannabaceae; genus Humulus; species Humulus lupulus. Next base: position 155,066,377 of record NC_084798.1, on the reverse strand, counting down.
TATTTTCTAAAAATTACCCAGGAATCACCCAAAGATTTACCTAGTTTATGAACATCACAATCCTAGATATATTTTAGGACATACTCAATAAACCTAAACCAAAACCTATGTACCAAAAACGTTGGGAACAGCCTAATGCTAAAGAAGGTTAAGAGAAGATTAGCATGATAAAGAAAGAAGAGAAACACACAAAAACCAGAATAAGAAAAGTTCAAGTAAAACAGAAAACTTACAGTGTATTCTTCGACGAAAGGAATGAGCAACGTAGAAGGAAAGTTCCTGGATAGATCCTTGCTGACTGGGTTTCCGAAGGTTTTGGTGGCAGATTTCTGGCATTTTATGAGAAAAGGAAGAAGGGTTTTTGAAGTTCAGAAGAGAGAAAATTAGGAAAAGTTTCGAATGAAAGGTGATGAACACTGAAAATTTCCAGCCCTATTTATACGTAATAGGCCTAAAGAAACGTGGATCGTCCGATCAAGCTAATGCGGGATACGAGCGTCATGTTTCGAAAGATTAAATGGTGGTAAAAAGGTGGCCAGGCCATTTAATGCAATCCTCAAAACCCGAACAGACACCAAATCGCAGCATTCCACATGTCCAGTACTCGGGTAATGAACACACATGGGTGATCGCAACAGAAGTTTAAAAGTCTCCACCGTGTCAGTCAGAGAATGACTTCATGAGACACGAGCAGGGAATTGGGGGGCAAATGTACGCCCTGATATTCAGCCCGGGTCATTTATGCAGCTCGAGTATAGCTGGCTAGTGAAGAACAGTACTAAAGGACCCACAAGTGGATATTTCCTCTACGAAGGCAGTGCGACTCCCCAAGCAATAACACGAGCTGAGGATTACGAAGCATTAAGGCACGAGCTAGAGATGGATATAAAACACAGCATCTTGGGCACGAGCTAGCGTTATGTTCAGGTCGTGGTACTCTAACAACCTTCCATGTCCAGGAGTCTTTATAAACATGGATATGTTATTTATAAACATGAGTGGTCAGACATTACATGTCCGATATCCTTGAATTCTCGGACACGTAACATAAACGTGCATGATCAAACATAACATGTCTGATTATGCCAGACGACCCATGATCAATTTTATGTAATGATTAGACAATACCTTAATATATATATTGTAATATTCATCATTTGTGCAGGACAGGTCACATATAGGATGGGTATCCACGTGATGACCCCTGCCCCTATCCTGGGATGGTTCTTCTATAAATACCAAGACCTTGGATAGAAAAGGGGTTGGGTTTTCTCTGTGTAACGCAAATACTCTGCCAAAATATAGAGAGATATACAGTAATAATATCGACTCGTGGACTAGGGGTATTTAAGCCTCCGAACCACGTAAAAAGGAACGAGTGTTCTTACTATATCATTCTAAGCATCCTTAAGAGTTATTTTTCTTATTACGGTTTATCCTTAAGCACTAGTTTATTCCAGCTAATTACGTAATACACTGTTGGTGAAAAACTGCGTCAACACATAAATAGGGTGTTCGGTCCTCAAACCTCACCACCTTTGTATTCAAACTCTCCAGATTCCTTTCTTTTTCTCTAGAATTCCAAAAACTTTCATCGTGTCCCAGACCTTCAGAAGCTTTCAAGGAGCTTCCCGTGGTCGAATTTACATTTCCTCCGAAACGAACATATTTCCTGTAAGTATTTTATCCACTAGTTTGAAAAGTTTTTTTTTATGTTCTAAATTATCATATAGGGTTTTTTTTTCCTCAAAAATGTTCATCAATTGGTACCGTTAGGATATTTCTAAATGCTAGTAGGAAATAGGTTTCAGTTTAGGTTCCAAGAGTGAACCCAAAATGTAATTTAGAAATAATACATTCATAAAACGGGGCAAATTGCTGGGTTAATGTGGGGTAACCCTAATGGCAAATTGGTTTAAAGAATGCACATTTGAGGTATAGAAACTGAAGGGTTTTTAGGGTTAATGCTAGGTAGCTTAGGGGTTATGATTCCTTAAGCAGTTTTGCACTAAACCGCTTTCCGAAAGAAAGTAGTGGGTTTGACATTCCTGACACGCGGATCCCGAAGTATCTGGGGATTTTAAGAAATCGAGGTACGTAGCCTAGGATATCGTGTGGCATCATGCGATGAAGCCAAGGCTAACTTTAATGCATAGAGAAACATTTGGTTCGTATAACAAAAATAATCCATTTCATCCCCCGTACCTTTCCGACCATAGTTATAGACCATTTTAGGTCGCCTATTAACTAGGTTGCTTTTTCATCAGGCGATATGATGGAATCCCCTAAGAAGAATGATGTGAGCTCATTCACTCAACACAAAGACAGAGGGAAGCAGATTGCCCCCGAATCTCCTATCCCAGATTTTGGTCCGGTGGTGGAGAGAGAAGTTACCGCCGACCCCGATGCATTCTTCGAGGTTGAGCGCATAATCTCGAAGATAAAGACTCAAGGAAAGGTAAACAAAATTATGTTGAGTCACAACATCGAGATGGGAGTCGACGGTCTGCTCGCCCGACCTGCGTTCAAAGGGGAAAGTCCAAGATCACTTTGGGGCCTAGAGTGACAAGCACCTGAAGGCTGGTGCTTTCCTCCCTTTGGACTGATATTTCATAGATTTTTTAAACTACGTGAAATTGGCCCCCTTCCAGCTCCCCCCGAATTCCTATAGACTTCTGGCAGGACTAAAGTATCTGTTTCTAAGGCATGAATGGGAGGTCCCCACTCTGGTAGATATTTTATACTTCTCCTTCCTTAAAGCAAGCGCCGACCAGAAGGGGCGAGGTGATGCGTTCTACTACCTTACGCGGTTTTCGAATTCCACCTCCGTCATCGAGCTCCCTAGCCACCCGAATGACTATAAAGATTTACTCTTTATGTCGAATGGGTTCAAGAACTGTGAATATCGGTACTTCCACCTTCTTTGTAAGTCCTCTCTTTGTAATCTCAGCATGTGAATTTTCCCCCTTTCATTGTAAATAATTTTTTGCACATATGTTCTGAATGAGTTTGTTCCTTGTGCAGCTATATTTGCAAGGACGAGCAAATCGATGACTCTCAAGGATTAATACGAGACATTGTCCAGTCTTCCCCTCAGGGAGAAAGATTATCGCCAACTTGTGAATGATGCCATGATGCTAGCCTGTAAATTGATCAGCGAGGGTCAAACACTAGCTCTGAGGACCCGAGCTCCGCTTCCGGTTATCCTCGAACTTCCCTCTTCTCAAGAGGCCTTGCCAGCCATTGAAGACATCAATGAGGAAGAGACTGAGGTGCCTTTTGTGCGAAAAAGGTGGGCTCCCGAAGTCGATCGGGGGCCCGACCCTATCCGAGCTGCGTCAGGGGCAGCAGCCGGCCCCTCCGGCCAAGGTAACCCATACCTATTTAGAGAGTTAGATTGGGCTGCTGGTAGCTTTAGGTTAGTACGTTATAATCCCAACCAGCTCGTTAGCTGCCATCTGACTGATCCAGATCTAAATGTAACCCTTCTCCAGTGCGTGGATCATTTGGTGATGCGTTACAATCATAGCTATCCTAGAGGCACTTTTGTAGTCGACAACACGCTAAACTTTAGATCCTCTATTTTAGAAGAATATGGGACTAACTGTAGGACTTGGCCCTCTCTACTCCAAGGTGCATTTGCTCTTGGGTCCAGGCAATATGTAGATGAATCCAGCCCCAATGAGGGACCTAAACCCCTAGGATCCCAGAGATTGTAGCCTTAGGTTCCCCCTCCCCTCCGTTAATCCAAGAGTTGGAGGTCGTACCTTGCCTGGTTCATACACCCGAGCTGATTATAATAGATTCCTCCCCCAGTCCGGAGGGTAGGATCCTTATTCCCCCCCCCCCCCTTTTTTTTTTATACCTTTGAAACATTACTCCTGTGAATTAACTCCCCTTTGTTATTTTCAGGTGAAGAGATGGAATCAATAGAAGCTCTTTGGATTAAGGAGTGCCTTTCAGGCTAAAAGGTCTGAAACGGGTCCCGTCGTAAAGAGGCCCAGGGTGGTGAAGAAGGCTACCCCTAAAACGGGGGATACTACAAAATTCCCCTCTAAGGGAAAAGATGCAAGCTCCGCTCGAGAGCCAGCTCTGGTGACAATTGTCACCGTTCAGAAAGTTCCTCCTCCTTGACATATGCCTCCACCCCCCCCCCCCCCTCAAGTAATTCAAACCGAGGCCCCCATCGTTCGAATACCAATTGAGCCACACGATTTGGATAAGATCCCCGAGGCCTTTCAGGGTATAGTGTATGAGACAACGAGTCACATGGTGGGGCATGCCTATAAAGCTAGTGCTAGGGATTTGAGGGCCATAGAAGAGCGCAGCCCAGAGGATGTCCTCGAGTCTGCAATGGGGATGAACCTCACCGTGAGCCCTTCTCCCACCTCTGATTTTTTTTCTTTACTTTGTGTTCTTCCACTTTTTTTTTTATGGACTTGCTTTGTTATTATGCAGTCCATCCTGGCCCAATACCGAAGCATTGCTCGTGCTAAGGCCAGAAACGAAGAGCTCCGAGACGATCTGGTCGCTGCCAAAGTCACCCTAAATGCTGCTCAGGAGAGTGAGCATGCCACCAAAGCTGCCCTGACAGTTGCTCAGGAGAGCGTGCATGCTGCTAAGACTGCTCCGATCTCTTCCCAAGAATGTGAGCAGTTTGCAAAGACCGCACTGTCTGCTTCTCAAGCTTAGGTTGCAGAGGCGAACCACCGTGCTGAACAGCTTCAGGCCGAAATGGCGAACTCAAAGCGAAGCTAGTCGAGGCTGAAGTTAAATCCAAGGAGGAAGCGACGTTGTCATCGTCAACAATGAAGGAGATGCTTTACCATTGCTGGGCTTTCAACCAAGATGGGAACTTCTCCTTCATGGAGCCCGAGCTGCAGGATCCATATCTTGCCAAATTCAAGATTCGGCTTTCGCAAGAACCCTCAGAAAATGGTGAGGCTTCTAGAGCAGCGGAGGGAGATGGTGAGGAGGTTACTTCAGTGGGGTGAGCTGGCAGAGCCCAATGACATATTTTTAAGATTTTCCTTTGTAATCATCATGTATTTTCTAACAATCCCTTGGGATTTAAAACAATTGTCTCTGGGCTCAGCTTGAAGCTTTTTTTTATTTGAATATACATTTTAACATTTGATCTGTTTGTCTTTCCTCTATTATTTTCTCATGCTTGTGAATCCTTGGACCCTTGTACATTCAAAATCTTAGGGATCGACTTTAGATCGAGATAGATTATATCAATCTTGGTTGTATCCAAAATTTTGCTCGCTTATTTGTGTCAAGCCTGTTAATAATCAGGCCTTGGACCTGGTTATGTCTAGGGTTTTTTAAGGATTTAAACTTAGTTCGCACTAGGTTTATTGAAAATTCGAGCTTTTAAAAAGCCGCTAAATAATCAAATTTTCCAAGCTTCTAAGTTTCGGACCTAGTTGTATCCAGGGTTTTAGATGATTTAAACTTAGTTCACGCTAGGTTTATTGAAAACTTGATCTTTAAAAAGTCGTTGAATGATCAATTTTTTCCAGCTTCTAAGTTTTTAATCTTATCCTAGCAGGCTTAATTTTCTTAAAAAAACTCACTGTCCTCGGTTATGTGCCCCCCAAGTAACCAGGAAGTATAAAATTTCCTGGTTGCTTTTACAATTTTAAGAACACGAGCTCGCAATAATAAAACTAGGAAATGGTTATTTAATAATCCATCTGTTATTTGATTGAAGTGACTTTTATAAACAAGCCTTACATTGATGGTAGTACTATTGATAATACTTTTTCAAGTGAAGAGCATTCCAGGTCCGTGGGACTACTTCCCTATTCAGTCGAGCTAGCTTAAAAGTTCCCTCACGTAAGACTTCTATGATTTGGTATGGTCCTTCCTAGTTCGGGCCCAACACACCATCATTGGGGTCTTTGTTTGCCAAAAAGACCCTTCTGAGAACTAGGTCACCTAATCCAAGTCTACGCCCCTTGACTTTTGAATTGAAATAGCGAGTGAACTTTTGTTGATAATGGGCGAGTTGTAACTGTGATTCTTCTCATTTTTCCTTGATCAGATCGAGAGATACATTAAGTAGCCTGTTATTCTGTTCTTGATCAAACGTCCTTTGCCTATGTGTAGTTATCATGGCTTCAATTGGAAGCATGACCTCGCTTCCGAAAGTTAGGGAAAAAAGGGTATGTCCCGTGGAGGTCATGTGAGAAGTACGGTTGGCCCAAAGTACTTGTGGGAGCTGTTTGGGCCATAATCCCTTGGCTTTATCTAACCTATTCTTCAGGCTCGCCTTAAGGGTCTTATTTACAGCCTCGACCTGCCCATTGGCTTGTGGGTATGCTAACGACGAGAAACTCTTTGTTAGGTCGTATCTTTCAAAAAAGTTTGTGAAGAGATCACTATCGAACTGCGTTCTGTTATCTGACATGATCTTCTTAGGGAGTCCAAATAAACAATTGATACTTTTCACAATGAAATCCAAGACTCTCTTTGAAGTAATGGTTGCTAGAGGTTTTGCTTCTACCCACTTTGTGAAATAATCGATCGCCACTACCGCATATCGAACTCATCCTTTTCCCATAGGTAGGGAACCTATCATATCAATTTCCCATATTGCAAATGGCCACAGGGAGGAAATCATTATTAGCTCGACCGGAGCAGCTCGAGAAACTATGGCGAAACGTTGGCATTTTTCACACTTCTGAACATACGAGATCGAATCTTTCATTAAACCAGGCCAAAAATAGCCCTCTCTTTGTACCTTCAGCGCCAGGTTTTGGCCCCCAGCATGATCTCCACAAAAAACTTCATGTATTTCTTGCAAAATGGTTTTGGCTTCCTCGGGCAGAACACATCGCAAGAGAGGCAAAGAATGACCACGCCGATATAAGGTCTCATCGACTATTACGTACCTTGGAGCTTGATAGGTACTTTTCTCGCGTCTTTTCTGTTGCCAGGTAACTTTCCAGTTGCGAGATATTCCATTATAAGATTCATCCAGGTTGGTCTTATGTCAATCATTCCAACCTCCGTTACTTCTCTCGTTATACTTGGGCTCTCTAAGAACTCCACTGGCACTACATTTAATGTTTCAGCCTCTTTCCTGGTAGCAAGTCGTGCCAAAGCAGCAGTGTTTGAATTCTACTCGCAGGGTATCTGTTCAATAGAGTTGTACTCAAATTCAGAAAGTTCCCCCTTTACCTTACCTAGGTAAGCCGCCATATTGATGCCTCGGGCTTGGTACTCCCCCAATACCTGATTTACCACGAGTTGTGAATCACTATAGCATTGGATGGCTTTCGTCTTCAGCTCTCTTGCCACCCTAGGCCCTGCCAGTAAGGCCTCATATTCTGCTTTGTTGTTGGATGCCTCAAATCCAAATCTTAAAGCGATATGGAATCGATGTCCCTCGGGCGAGATTAAAATTATCCCAGCTCCTGATCCGTTCTCGTTCGATGATCCACCAACGAAGATTTTCCATAATTCCTGCACCGGTTCCCTCATGAGGTCGTCCTAAAAACTGGTGCATTCAGCCATACAATCAGCAAGGGCTTGACTCTTGATTGAAGTTTGTGGCATGTACAATATCTTGAACTGGCTAAGTTCTATGGCCCATTTTAAAAGACGTCCCGACGTTTCAGGTTTTTGCAAAACCTGCCTTAAAGGTTGGTCGATTAAGACGTTGATAGAATGGGATTGGATGTATGGCCGGGGTTATCTGGAGGCCAATAATAGACAGAATGCTAACTTCTGTATCAGCGGGTATCGTGACTCAGCTCCGAGAAGCCTCTTGCTTACGTAATACACTGGTCTCTAAGCACGATCTTTTTCTTGAACTAACATGGCACTGACGGCATCTGTTACGGCCAAATCAAGGAACAAAGACTCTCCAGGTATTGGTTTAGATAATACCGGGGGCTCGGCCAGATGCATTTTTAGGTCGTGGAATGCCAGTTCACACTCCTCGGTCCACTCAAATTTCTTGTTTCCTCTAAGCAAGTTGTAGAATGGCAGGCACTTGTTAGTAGATTTTGAAATGAAGCGATTCAAAGCCACCACCCTTCCAGTCAAGTTTGAACTTCTTTTTGCGACCTAGGTGAAGGCATTTCCAATAACGATCTGATTTTTTTTAGGATTCGCCTCTATTCCCCTCGTGTTGACTATGAGCCCCAGAAACTTTCTAGATGCCACCCCAAAAGTGCATTTATGGGGATTCAACTTCATGTCATATCTCCTCAGTATTCCAAAACAATCTTCTAGATTGGATACATGGTTATTGGCAGTCTTTGATTTGACAAGCATGTTATCGACATACACTTCCATATTTCTCCTGATCTGGTTAGCGAACATTTTGTTGACCAAGCATTGGTATGTATCCCTGACATTCTTCAACCTGAATGGCATTATGCTCGGTCATAAAATTAGTATGCTCCTGGTTCGCAAGGTTCATCATAATCTGGTTAGATCCAGAGTATGTGTCCATGAAAGACATGAGCTTGTGACCTGTCGTGGCGTCTACCAACTGGTCGATCCTAGGCAGTGGGATATAGTCCTTGGGACAAGCCTTGTTTAGGTCAGAGAAGTCAATACAAGTTCTCCACTTCCTGTTTGGCTTTGGGACTAGCACGAGATTGGCAACCTAGGTCGGGTATTTTACCTCCCGGATAAACCCGCATTTTAGTAACTGAAAAGTCTCCATTTTGGGGATTTTGCAGGCACATTCTTGTCCAAATTTAAAGTGTGCATAATAATATTCGGATTGATTCCCACCATATCCTCATACAACCAAGCGAAGACGTTCAAGTTTTTCTGTTAAAAATCGACTAGCTCTGACTTTCTTTTGTTGTCAAGATTCTTTCCAATCTTTATGACTCTTAAAGCTTCTTTGGGGCCGATGTTTACTTCCTTGAGCTCTTCTACGGCTTTTAGCTCTTATCTGTCTTTGCCTACCTGCGGGTCAACGTCGTCGTGTTAGGCAACCTCACTATCCTCTTCCTGCTGAGGTTCTTTCGTCCCACGAGTAACTTCTACTTCCTGGGACTCCTCACCTCCGTCATTTATGACCATCGCTTGCTGCCCGGGTTGTGATTTTCCCCCCATAGAAATGCTATAGCATTCCCTGGCAGTAAGCTGATCGCCCCTGACTGTGTATATCCCCGTAGCTGAGGGGAATTTCATTGCCAGGTGGCGAATAGAGATTATGGATTCAAATGCCATCAGTGCAGGTCGGCCCAAAATCGCATTGTATGCGGCCAGATAATCGATTACCACGAACTCGAGTACTTTGGAAATAGTTCGTGACTCTTCTCCCAATTTCAACACCAGTCCGATTATCCTGATGGTCGCTATCCCTTCACTCGAAAACCCGTACAGAGTCATAGAGGTCGCCTTCAAATGAGTTACGGATAATCCCATTCTTTCCAGGGTGGACCTGAAAAGTAGATTTACAGAATTTCCGTTATATACTAGTATTCTTCTGACCCTTCGATTGGCGAGCTGAATGGTTACCACCAGCGGATCATTATGTGGGAATTAGACGTGGCTAGCATCTTCTTCCGTGAAAATGATTGATTTCTTTTTCAATCACTGCTGTTTCAATAATCGTTGCTCCGGGACAAACTCCACCCCGTTATGAGCCTTCAATTCATTAATGTACCTCTTTTGGGCCCCGCTGCTCGTGCCCGCCAAATGTGGCCCTCCCGCACTAGTGTTTATATCTCCCCTACTATCGAAGGGAGTTCGACCTGATTTTCCTGAGCTCCGGTTTGGCCTATCAGAGCTTCAAGGACTGATTGAGGGTTCTGCACGGCGAGCTGATTAAGGACTACCCGATTTCGGGCGTACTGGGCCAACGGTCCAGCTTTGATGAGAGTTTCGATCTCATCCTTCAGCTGCCGACAGTCATCAATGTTATGACCGATGTCGTTATGGAATCAAAAAATTTTTGAGGGATCTCTCTTTGCCCTCTAGTTCCTCAACAGTTTTGGCTTCTTCCAAGGAAGGCGATTAGAATTTGCCAGAAAAATATACTCCCGAGTGTCCGTTAGGTTGGCATAGGTAGCGTAGACATGTTTGAATTTCTCCCCGGACTTGTTTTTCTACGTCTCGCTCTGGTCTCCCTCACCATTACCCTTCCTTTTGTTATTCCCCCCTTGGTTATTTTGGGCAATGATTTGAGTCGTAGCTGCAACATCTGTTACCGCTCCAACGAGTTGGACAGGGGTCTGGCTAGTTCCTGTGACAGAAGCTCGTGCCTCCTCCAGGTTTATCCACTCTTGAGCTCGGGCCAAGAATTCATCTACGCTCTTAACTCCTTTTCTTTGGAGTTCCTGCGATAAGTCACCCCAGATGAGGATTCCCGTCCTCATTTCCATGAGCTTGGAACTGTCATCAGCATCCCTAGCTCGCGCAACAACATTAGCAAATTTGCTCTGATATGCCTTCAACGTTTCACCAGGTTGCTGCTTTACTTTGGCCAATGAATCAGCCTCAAGCCGAGTTTCCTGGGAAGCTCGGAATGCTTTATTTGAAATGAGACAAAAATTTCCTCCATGAGCTTATGGAGTGCCTCTTGTATTGTTTAAACCACTGCCTGGAAGGCCCAACCAAAGTTGCAGGGAACAAGAAACACCTTAGATCGAGCTCAACATTGTGGGTCATCATCATGGTGTTAAACATTTCGAGGTGATCGGATGGATCTCCATCTCCATCAAAATTTGACATATGAGGCATCCTAAAACCTGCGGGATATGTTTCCGCCGCAATGTTTGGAGTGAAAGGCTCGAGCTCCTCATCTGAGTCGCAATCATCCTTTTCTTTTCTTGACAAGAGTCTTTTCATTTGCTCTTCCATTAGAGCTAGTCTCTCGAGGGTTTGGTCCCTAGTCCCTAGGTTAGCTGGGGGCTGTTCAACAGCTCCCATCCTATCATACGCGTTTGACGGGTTATTGTCCCTCCAAATTCGAGCTTAGTTTGGTGGGGCATTCCCGTTGTGGTGTACTATGGAAAAGCCTCCTTCGTGTCGAGTATAGCTAAGATCTTCACTCTGAGTTGGATACCTTCTCTGGGAGTTTAGATGATTGCAAAAGTCAGGTTGCAGGTCATACCGAGGGCTTTGCACTAAACTCAAGTGATTTCTTAGGCCGCTCTTGGACATGCCGCTACGATGACTTTTGGTCCAGTAGCTTCCGTTTATGAAACTTACAGCTCGCGGTTGAGATCGAGGGCCTGGATTCTTAACACACGTTCGTGGAGCGGAAGTATTCCCAAATGGGGGAGGATTTCTCCTACTGTCCCCATAAGCTGGAATATCTCGTTGAGGACGAGGCGGTGTCAGATGTGTTACAGGTGACAGGGGATGCCTTATTGATGAGGCCATCCTTGTTCCATCAGGACAGACTAAATTAGCCCGCCTCTGTTCTACTCCAATGTCCCTGAGTCTCAGTGCTTGGTGATCCGATCGTGGCATAGAAGAGTTTGTTAGAGCATTATGCCTTCGTGAGCCTATCCCAGCCACTCCTCGTGGATTGTCATGGACATTCCTGGGGACCTGTGAAGAAAGCACTGAACTTGGGGTTTCAGTCCTGACTGACCGACTGACATGCTAACGACCCTGTGATGGTCACTGGGCCGAGCATTCTGGCGATCTCGCCCCGCAGGCACAGAACTTGGGGTTGTAGTTCTGACAGATCGACTTGGTTTAGACTGGTTATTCCTGTGGGACTTATGAGTCCCACTTTGCTTCTTTCCGACATTAACGTCGGTTGCAAGTGGGGGTAATCGAGCCAAAACCTCCTCAATCTGCCTGTTTCCCCTAGCGAGATGGCTCCTCAGCTGCATGTTTTCCATCTTGATAGCAGTCAGATAGCCTGGATTAGGATTTGGTGGTAACGACACTGAACTCCCAGTATCACCCCGACCCACTGGTTGTTTTCCCTGACGTTGTTGAACATCTGGACCCCTTTCATTGGGAACAGTGCTATGATGGGCCTCCTGCCCACCAGGCTGTTTTGCCTCATTATCGTGCATTGAGCGAGTGACCGCCATGATGAAAATGGACTGGAACTTGTGTAGCACTAATTTACTCTCAATGAAAGCACCAAACTATTGACGCAGTTTTTCGCCAATGAGATAATCATAAATAAAATGGGTAGATTAGTGCTTAATAGTAAACCGTAATGAAATACCAGGAACTCTCTAAAAAACACAGAACTTTTACGTGGTTCAATTGTTAAAATCCTCCTAGTCCACAAGAAAATATTATTAATGTTTCTCTCTCTATTTTGGCAGAGTTTCGGTAATACAGAATAATGGTCCCTCTTCCTGTCAAATATTCCCAGTATTTATAGATGAATTCCATGGACAGGTTTGGGTAACAGTGTAAACAAACCGCATAACTACACATACGGTGTATAATTAATACAGATTATTCACTTTTACATTGGGATATGATTTGATAACATAATAAACACATTCCTATTGTCTCGGATAATAAATGACATAAATACGATGTAACATGGTCATTGATGAGCGTATAGAGAATCTCCGAGTCTCTTGGAATCCTTCAGTATGCGTTATATCTAGGTCCTCCGAAGCTGAATATCTCATACGAGCTCAAGCTTGACAGCTTATCTGAGTCCAAGCTCGTGTTTGATAGTTATCTGACCCCCAGCTCGTAATAAGTCCAGGAGGCCTAACATTAGATCTAGCCATTATGAATCTCGAGCTGCTCATATGGTTAATAATTAGATATTCTACTTGGTTATCTTTCCACGTATTTACCTTCCAGATGTACCCGAGCTGAGTAAGTGAACTCGTGCTAAAATTAGGGTACAACACCCTTCATTAAAAATTTGCAGAAAAGTCCCATTTCCAGCCACCTAGCGTGGTCATGCTACTTGTTCCAAAACGTCAGTTTTTCTAGCATTTTGACTTTTTGTCGATTTTGACTTCTTTTTCATTCCACAGCATCCCGAGTCATTCAAAACGTAAAAACAAACCAAAACAAACGTAAAAATAGAAAGAAAGAAAGAAAAAAAAACCCTAATTAACTAAAACACTACCTAAAAAGACACACTAAAACGAGTCTAAAACTCGTTTATCAAATTTCCTCAAACTTACCCTTTACTCGCTCTTGAATAAAGAACACAACAATAGACTAATAAAATTCTTAAGTTTGTCTCACATTTTTATGTTATATTTATTGCTCTATCACTTTTTCATTAGTAATTTATTTCTTAAAATTGACTTTGTAATAAAGTTTCTACTCAAAACTTGTCTCCACTCTCCATACATATATGTGTGGTACGGATGGAATGAAGATGAAATTTTACACAATCTAGTGAAATGAAAGCCCCATGCTTTTTTGTATTTCCAAAAGGTACAAATTCATTGATCAAAATTCATTATATTTATCAAGTATTTTTTATGTCATGTAGATTAAATAATATATTTTGAGGAAATGTAGTATAGAGCTGCTCCTCGTAGAAAGTTCTTTATAATATATCAGACTTCGATTTCAATTGTGTGTCTACATAATAAAATATACTTTGGTGATAGATAAATTTTCTAAGAGAATAATTATAAATTATAGAATTTGGTGGAAATAGTGTTGCATAATTATGCATTAATGGAATTTTTTTTATTTGTGTGATGTAATGATAGATTAATTAGTATAAATATGATATTAAAAAATATGCGAAAAGAACGAGTAAAATAAGTGGGAAAAATAACAAAATAAAATGTTTATTTTTTTTCTTGGAGTAAAGCGAGTAATTTTTTAATAAAGAAATGATGAAAAATGAAAAAAGAATAACTTCATTTATTAAATTAAAATTTTTAAATGAATATAAAAAAAATTATGGAAAACAATTTTAATAAATGATTTGAATATAAAAATATTTTAAAAATAATTTGAATATGTGTTTACAGTAAAAAGAAATAACAATAATTATACTACCATTAAACATATTACAACTTAAATAAGTAACTAACTATGACTTATTTTCTAATATTTTTTATATAGAAAAGAAATAGTCATATTGATATGTGTTGTTAGTCGTATCAAATTTAATTATTAATTTCTTTATTGCTCACTAAATTATTAGTAAAGTGATAGTAATGTCGATCTCACGAGGACTATTAATTCAATTTATTATTTAAATGACAAAAAGTTAATAAAAATGGGATTTTGAGAATTTAAGTAAAGAAAATAAAAATAGTAAATAAAATAATTGAAGATGAATTCAATGATTGAAAATAGTCAAGAGTTCATTCTCCACTACTAAACACACATTCAATTATTCATAAATGAAATTATTCCCTATTTCCAAATAAAACTATTAACCCCACAGATAACATTTAAGCAGTCAATTATCTCAGTTTCCCTATTATAATTGATTAAAGCTAAGTGCTCTTAATTATTTATTTTTACCAAGAAATAAACTCATTAAGCATGTGATTTATTTAACTCTATAAAATCATTACATTCAGCGGAAACAAGTTAATCTAGGCAATAAATTCATTAAGCATGCAATTCATTTAACTCAGGTTCTATTCTTCATCACAATTAAAATACCTTTCATAATACTTAATTGCAATTTATCACTCTACTTAGAACTCTAAACTATTAGGTGAATAACAATCCTAAAATGATAATAGAACAATGTAACACCGTAAGTAGTGGCCACCTAACAATATCTCACAATATTCATAACATTCAATTAGAAGAATAGAAGCAATTTGATATAGATGGAATGTAACTCCCACTTCTTTCTACAAATGCATTATAACAATTATAAAAAATAAGAGAAGATATTTTTATTCATACTTTTGAGTGCATTACAATGTTAATCGAATGCTAGAGCTATTAAGCAAAGTGGAAGAATAACTAATGAATATGCAACTATAATATTCATGGGCATTTCATTAGTATAATACCCATAGAATGATGCTAAATACAAGCAAACAATCACTAAAGTTATGAACAATAAAGAGAAATTCATGATTTGATGATGAATTTTATCTAGAAGGTTAAGAGATGAAGAAGTTGTGCAAGTAAACGGTTGAAGGAACAAGTATTTATAGGACAAAAACTAGTCGTTATGACCGTTGGTGAATAGTGATCCGACTGTTGGAAACAATAACCTGACCGTTGGAGATATAGTTGTATTCTATTGTGGGATTTTAACAATTCTAGGTTGTTGAAGTAACTAACACATAAGAAGAATTAATTTATGGATGTTAGAGAAACTTTTTCAGAAAAATTTGTGAGAAAAAAATGTTGGACTAAGTAATATAAGAAGATTGAGAAGTTTTCATTTTTTTGTTACTATTCACTGGGTACTATTCATAGTAGGTCCCATAGTGGGGTCCGCAAGGGTCCCACAGTATGGTCCACATAGGTCCCACAGCAAGGTCCACCCCATGGTTCCCACATGATGATGCAGTAGTGATACAATGATGACTTTAGCAAGCCACCATGCTTAATATTTTGAATATTTTATCATTCCACTATGCTTGATATTTTAAATATTTTATTAGCATAGGATCCCAAGTTTTTCCAATAAATAGCTCTTCCAAAACTCATTTTGAATCACAAAAACCTCATTTTCCTTCTCTCACTCTACCCAAAAATCTTCTTAACACCCGTCTAAAGTTCTAAACCTCGAAGATCTAGGCGAAGTTCTGTCCGTAACGCTAGCCTACGAAAACCTTTTAGGTAAGCTCTTTCTCGAGCATTTCATTTCAGTTATTTAGTTATTATATATATATATATATTATTCTACTATGCCGTTATAATGCTAAAATTTATATATAGATTATTTTACTATGTCGTTATAATGCCAAAATTTATATATAGATTATTTTACTATGCCGTTATAATGCCAAAATTTATATATATAGATTATGTTACCATGCCGTTAAAATTCCAAAATTTATTTATAGATTATTTTACCATGACGTCATAACTTACAATGCCAAAATTGAAATATAAACTATTTTTTTTGTATCTTTATAATACTGAACTTATATAGGTTATGGTCACACTTTGGACTATTATGGACTTTTATTATATGACCTTATTCTCTATTATTATGGACTGATACTATGACCTGGTAATTTCCATATGACCATGACCATGACCACGACTTTTAGACCGGGATCTTGCCATGGACAATTATAGTATGACCATACGCCTGGTCATAAAATAAACAATAAAATAAGAAAAATAGAATAACAACAATTATAAACTAAAATTTACATCATGTAGATTTTATGTAAGTTAATAGTTTGTGTTTTTATCAAGAAGCTAACAATTTCGGTTGTTTTATCAAGACGCAAGGTAAGTAGAATCCTCATCTACAATACAAGTCTTTTATGTGTCTTATGTGCATTTATATGCTTTATATGTTATCCTGCCATGTTGTTATGCATAAGTTATTTTTAAGAATGTTATATTTCTTATGCATAAGCACGCTTAATGTTCACAAACAAGTTATTGAAAGCGTTAAAGTAGATGTGCTGCTTGGGAGACCTACGTCCCAAAAATGTAAGGAGGGAGATGTACTTCCCTATATAATGAATGTTTATGAGGGAGAAATTCCCTATTATCATGTTTATGTTCAGGTGGGAATGTGATTCCCTATGTAATGCCGGCAGCAGCATCCTCTAGGGCCCAAAAGAAAGGAAAGTGAAAGAAAGAAAATACATAACATGTTGCACGTTTATTTTAATGCATATGAGGTAGCTATTCTGCTTACTGAGCCTTAGCTCATCAGATAATGTTTTGTATTGTAGGTAAGAGGCCCCAAATATAAATCGTTGATGAGTATACATGGAGCCTACATGACTGTACATATGGGGATGACCTGAAGGGAATGGAGTTCTGCTATGCTATTTTATAAATAAACAAGAAACTTGATTTTATATTTATATTTCATAAAAAGTATTTTGTGAACTTTATAATTTACATAAATCTTTAAAAGTATTTCATAAACGTTGTAATTTACATAAAGCTTTTAAATTTATCGGTTGGATACATCTCTAATTCTACGTTAAGGTGTAGTAACGCCACAAAAAAATTATTTATAAAAGTATTAAGATTTGTATGCAAGATAAAGTTTTTATCTAGTTTGTGGGTATTGTATGGTTTGAAGTTATGAACATTAGTTTATGTATTGTTTAATAAAGTTTTTGTAAATTCAGAATTTCAGTATTGTCGTATTCAGGTTAAAATTTGTTTTTACACTATATATGTATGTTAAGAAAAGAGGTCGTATCATGGAAATTGAAAATTATAATAATCAATAAATAAAAGAAAGCATATTTATGGCTTTGAAATCACCTTTAACTAAATACAAACTCAGCAAAACATATTTAAATAAAAGGCATAAGCTTTACTAAGAGAAACAGAATGTAGAAAGAATGTCTCTCTAAGAGAGTGTAGAATGTAGTTTTCAAATAAAGACAACCTTCTATTTATAATAGTCTCGTACCAACTAAAACTAATAAGAATAAAATCTAAAATTTAAAATCTAAAACTTAAACTTAAACTAATAGATATTAATTTATTTTTAATATTGATGTGATATCTTCAATTTTTAAATTTGGAGTAAAAATATGTGCCAGTTGGTTGCAAAATTGGAGTTTGTATCTGTTATTTTCGTATTCCTCAAGAAACTAATTTTTCCACCGTAGCTAATCATAATTTGGTCATATCTCTCTCGATATAACTCAGATTTGGACGATTCAACATGATATGAAAAGTTAAGGAAAAATCTACAACTTTTATTTATTGAACAATGTCCAAAATATGGCTGGAACAATGTCAAAATTACTCATGAAGTTTCAGCTCCAGCTCTGGCTCAGGTTGAGGTTCAGATTTCAATATTTTATTTTTTTAATAAAAATACGCGCTTTCCTATAAAACCAAATAAATTAAATCAAAATTAAATATTTCTAAATAAGAAATATATTAAACTAAATCGATAGAAATATTAATTCAAACTCAATGTATTTTTATATTAATAAATGTGGATTTTAACTACTAAATTCTTTTATAGCCCAAAAAATCACAAAATACCAAAACTAAAATTAAAATCATTAAAATAACTAAAAACTAACTATTTCTAAACCAAAAAAAATTAAAACTATATGATCTTATCATATATTTGAAAATATTAAAAACAAAGCCATAGAAATAATAACAAATTACTAATAACATATAAATAAATGGCAAAAAATTTCATATGAGGTGTAAATTCCACTTTAGCACCCGAGAAGGGAGAAGCCGTAATAATGCGAACAATAGAAATTATAACAAGTGGTCTCATTTTTAGGTTGGCAAGTTATAAATATCCCTTATTTTTAAGTTAAAGAAAAATAATTATTTTTTCAATTATTTTATTTTATTATATTTTTTAATGTCCAATTTATTCTTTTTTTATGTAAAAGCCTATGATTTTAATATTATGATACTATCTATACTAATTTTAATGTTAAGTTATATATATATATATATTGATTTTTTTTTTGGAAAATTTACAATAGTATCTCATTACACAAATACTTAATTATGATATAATACACATTTTACAATAGTATATATTTTCGTTTGAATATAAAAATTATATAATTTCTTAATTATTATATTAGTGATAACCCTTTTCTTTTTATAATATTTTATTTGATTAAAAACATATTTTATATTAAACTAATGATGTCGGTTTTAAATGGGTTAGTGCTAATAATGAACCGAAACAGATATATGATCTTAGGAAATGGAAAGGTGACTCAAGACACGGTTTTTAAGTGGTTCAAAGATTAAAATCCTTCTACTCCACTAGTCAATATTATTGCTCTATTATGGGAATATGATTACAGGATATTTCTTACAAGAGATAATCCAACCCCTATTAACTCCTAGGGTCTCCATATTTATAGGAGAAGACACATGGGAGTTGGTAAGAAGGTCATCTTGGACCTTCTTACCTATCATATCAACTCTGTGACATTCATGATTAATTCCTAAACCTGACACATAAGTGTGGTCAAATCGATAGGTAAGGAGATAATGGGCCACACGGCCCAACCCAGTCGTGGATGTCTGAATACGCACGTTCCTGCTGCGTGTCCGAGAAGTCAGGGGCATATCAAACACGTGATGTCTGATATATGCACGTTTACCTTGCGTGTTTTGACTTTACAAAGGGTCATAGCCTCCATATTCAGCTCGTACCATGAGCTGGATACTTAACTCGACCTTCGGCCTTCAGAGTCCAGGCTCAAGTCTTGGGCAATCTTGGCGAGCCCTTGGGATTCCTCGAGCTAAGGAGGTATGACCTTATGACGAAAGCTCCGGTCTTGGGGATGTCCACGAGATAATCATGATTAGGCCGCAGCTCAGCTTGCTAATCAGCCTGTGGGAAAATCAGGGCGTACATCTGCCCCCCAAGCCCCTGCTCGTGGTATACCACGTCGTATAAGACCACAGTATGGGCTTTTAGGCTTCCCCATGAACTCTTCACATTCCACCTCTTACGCAGGCGCCTGATACATGGATCATCGTGGTTGGTGACGGTACGTCTTACGAGAACCGCATTTAATGGCCTAGCCTATGCCCAGCCGTCGTTTCGTATTTCGAGTGGAGGGCCTCGGATCCCTCATCAGGGCCATCCAACGGCCCTCTACACGTTACCCTTCACGTATATATAGAAAGGGGTGGCCACCCTGCGCATGGGCCACCCTTTCATTTGAAATTTCTCAGAACTTCTCTCCCTCTTCTCTCTTCATCTCAGAAGAAAAAACCCTCTTCTCCGTGACTGCTACACTCAGCGTTCAAGAAGCTCAGACGTAAGGATTTCTTCAAAGCTTTGGAAGCCAATACCCCAACGAACCTTTAACCTAGGCGACACCTTCACCCACCTCCCAGCCAAACGCTGTAAGTTTCTTGACCATGTGTGTTTTGAAAACATATTTCACTGTAGCTTAGGTAAATATTTTACTGTGGCCGCATGCAAGGGTTTTCTGGGTTTTGTGGATACGGAGGGTGAAAGCCTTTTTAGATTAGGGTATTTTTGCTGTAGGAAATCACTTAAGAGTATGGTTTACAGGATGCTTTTTCTGGGGAAAATTTCTGGGTAGGAGTTTTGGAACTTTTGGGTGCAAAACTGGGTAGCTTGCCCTCGACGAGATATTCAAGGATGGGGGTCATCCAGGTCGGCCTGGCATCGATCATCTCGACCTCCGTCCTGACATCTTCTACGCTTGGTTTCTCCAAGAATTCGACTCGTACTAGACCTAGGGTCTCCGTTTCCCCAGAGGTGACGAGCTTGGCAAGAGCGTCTGCGTTAGCGTTCTGCTCTCGAGGTATCTGTTCGATCGAGCCTCGCTCAAATGCGGACAGCTCAACTTTTACCTTCGCCAGATAGGCAGCCATCTTGGGTCCCCGTGCTTGATATTCGTCCAGGACTTGGTTTACCACGAGCTGGGAGTCACTGAAGAACTGGACGGAGCTCGCCTTCAACTCCTGGGCTATCTTCAGTCCTGCCAGCAAAGCTTCGTATTCGGCCTCATTGTTGGAGGCTTTGAATCCAAATCTCAGTGCCGAGTGGAATCTATGTCCCTCGGGGGATATCAAAATGATTCCAGCTCCGGAGCCGTTCTCGTTGGATGAACCATCTACAAAGACCCTCCATGAAGCCTGGGGCGAGCTGATTTGGGGTGAGTTTTCTGCGGGATCCTCCTGGAATCCCGTGCACTCTGCCATGAAATCGGCCAGGGCCTGACTTTTTATAGTAGTTCGCGGAGTGTACAGAATCTCGAACTGACTGAGTTTGATGGCCCACTTTAACAAATGTCCTGATGCTTCAGGTTTTTGCAAAACCTGCCTTAAAGGTTGATCGGTCATGACGTGAATCGAGTGGGACTGGAAGTACGGCCTGAGCTTTCGCGAAGCCGTGATAAGGCAGAACGCCAATTTCTCCATCAACAGGTATCGGGATTCAGCCCCGAGAAGTCTCTTGCTGATGTAGTAGACTGGCTTCTGAACTTGGTCCTCTTCTCGTACCAGTACAGCACTAGCTGCGTCCTCAGTGATAGCCAGGTAGAGGAAAAGGGACTCTCCTGCCTTGGGTTTGGATAGCACAGGCGGCTCAGCCAGATGTGCCTTCAGGTCAAGGAATGCGCTTTCGCATTCTACTGTCCATTCAAACCTCTTGTTTCCTCGGAGCAGGTTGTAGAAGGGCAAACACTTATCGGTGGACTTGGAAATAAACCGGTTGAGGGCTGCCACTCTTCCTGTCAGGCCTTAGACATCTTTTTGCGACCTGGGCGAAGGAAGTTCGAGCAGTGATCTGATCTTGTCGGGGTTTGCCTCGATTCCTCGGGTATTGACTATGAACCCCAGGAATTTCCCTGACGCGACTCCAAAAGTGCATTTCTGTGGATTGAGCCTCATGCCATATTCCCGTAGTATCTTAAAATATTCTTCCAGGTCGGAAACATGGTTATCGGCAGTCTTTGACTTGACTAGCATGTCATCAACGTACACTTCCATGTTTTTTCCGATCTGGTCTGCGAACATTCTATTTACTAGCCTTTGGTAGGTAGCTCCGACGTTCTTCAGACTGAACGGCATGACCTTGTAACAATAGACGTTAGTCGGGGTCATGAAGTTGGTGTGTTCCTGGTCCGTTGGATTCATTGCGATCTGATTGTAGCCTGAGTACGCGTCCATAAAGGACATGAGCTCGTGCCCTGCCGTGGCATCTACCAACTGATCAATCCTGGGCAATGGAAAGCAATCCTTGGGGCAGGCTTTATTCAGGTCGAAGAAGTCGATGCAGGTCCGCCATTTCCCGTTAGGCTTCGAGACCAGCACGGGATTGGCAACCCATATTGGAAACTTGGCTTCACGGATAAAGCCGCATTTTTTGAGCCAGGCTACCTCTTCCTCTAGGGCTTCAGCTCGAGCTGTTCCTAAACGCCTTTGCTTCTGGGACTTGGCGGGAACGCTTTTATCTAGATGAAGTGTATGCCTGATGACACTGGGGCTGATTCCCACCATGTCCTCATGGGACCAAGCAAACACGTCCAGGTTACCTCGCAGAAACTTTGTCAGCTCCGCCTTCCTCTTGCCACAGAGGTTTTTCCCGAGCTTGACCGTCTGTGACGGATTCTGCGGATCAATGTTCACTTCCTCGAGCTCCTCAATCGCCTGGAGCTTGGATCTGTCCTCGCCTATTCGGGGGTCAATATCCTCACTTAAGACGACATTTTCCCCCTCGGTGCTTTGAGGTTTTTCAATCTCAGGATCTACCAAGGGTTCCTGAGATTCCTCTTCACCTTGAATGGCCATTGCCAGCTGCCCGGGTTTAGATTTTCCCTTCATGGAAATGCTGTAGCATTCCCTGGCAGCGAGCTGATCGCCATGGATAGTGCAGATTCCCGTCGAAGTAGGGAATTTCATCGCGAGGTGGTGAATGGACGTGACAGCCTCGAAAGCTATGAGCGTAGGTCGTCCCAAAATGGCGTTATAGGCAGCGGAGCAGTCAATGACCACAAACTCGAGGAGTTTGGAGACTGTCCGAGATCCTTCACCTAGGGTGATCACCAGCTCGATCGTCCCTATCGTTGCTGATCCTTCTCCCGAAAAACCATACAACATCATGGATGTTGCCTTCAGCTCGGCGACAGTCAAACCCATCTTCTCTAAGGTGGATCGGAATAGGAGGTTCACCGAACTCCCGTTGTCTATCAGTACCCTCCTCACTCTCCTATTGGCGAGCTGGACTGCTATGACCAGAGGATCATTGTGAGGGAACTGGGCATGGCCCGCATCTTCCTCCGTAAAAATGATTGGCTGCCTCTCCAACCACTGCTGCTTTGACTAACACTGTTTCGGGATGAACTCCTCTCCGTTATGAGCCTTTATTTCGTTCACGTATCTCTTATGGGCGCCTCTGCTCGTGCCGGCCATGTGCGGACCTCCAGAGATGGTGGATCTCTCTCCTCCTACCACAAGAGGAGGTACATCCTGGTCTACCTGAGACCCGGGCTGACTGGCCGGGACTTCAGGGGCAGGTCGACTTGCTGGAACCCTATTCCGTGCGTATTGAGCCAAGGGGCCGGCTCGAATGAGAGTCTCGATCTCATCCTTTCGATGTCTACAATCGTCGGTATTGTGGCCAACATCGTTATGAAAACGGAAAAACTTGGAAGCATCTCTCTTCCCCTTGTGGTGCTTTAATGGTTTCGACCTCTTCTAGGGGACTCGAGTAGAGTTGGCTAGGAAGATATTCTTCCTAGACTGGGTGAGCTCGGTATAAGTCGCATAGACGGGCTTAAACTTGTCTATGGACTTATTCTTCTTTTGACCGTGTTGGCTGCCTTCACCATTCCCCTTTCTTTTGCCTCCTCCGAGCTGGTTGTTCTGTGTGACGTTCTGGGTCGCTGCCACGACCTCCGTCCCCACTCCAGCGGTCTGTTCGGGGGCCTGGATGGTTCCCGCAGCTGATGCTTCGGCCTCCTCCAAGTTAATCCATTCTTGGGCCCTGTTAAGGAATTCGTTAACCGAACTGACTCCCTTCCTTTGTATATCCTTCCAGAGATCTCCTCCAACGAGGATTCCAGTTCTCATGGCCATGAGCTTGGAGCTATCATCCGCGTCTCTGGCTCGAGCAGCGACGTTCATAAATCTGCTCAGGTAGGCCTTCAAAGTCTCATCGGGCTGCTGCCTCATGTTAGCCAGGGAGTTGGCCTGAACGCGGGCGGCCTGGGAGGCTCGGAATGCCCTTTTGAAATCTGCCGAGAAAGTCTTCCAGGAGCTGATCGACTACTTTTTACCTTGTTTGAACCACTGCCTGGCAGGTCCAATCAGTGTGGAAGGGAAGATTAAACATCTCAGCTCGGGGCCAATGTTATGGGCCATCATGAGGGTGTTGAACATCCCTAGATGGTCCGATGGGTCACCATCCCCATTGAACTTTGACAAGTGTGGCATACGGAAACCAGATGGGTACACCATTGCTGCTATACTGGGGGCGAAGAGTTCCATCTCGTCCCCTGAATCGTACTCATCTTTTTCTTTCTCCGTCAGGAGCTTCCTCATCAGCTCCTCCATCTGAGTTAGGCGTTCGAGGGTTTGGTCCTGGTGTCCTTGGTTATTCCGGGGCTGTTCGACAGCTCCGGATCCATTGTACATATTTGGTGGGTTGTTGCCCCTCCTATCTTGAGATAGGTTATTTGGGGCATTCCCTCCGTTACGTACCTCGGACAGGGCCCCCCCTGATCGAGCGTGGCTATCTCCTCCCACCTGCTCCCCTCTATGGGAGTTGAGGCGATCTCGAAGGTCGCCTCCTTGGGTGACTCGAGGACTTTGCGCCGAACTCAAATGCTGGCGCAGGTCCCCCCCAGAGAGATCACTCTGGCGACTGCCAGTCCAGTGGCTCCTGCTAGATAGGCTTGGAGTCCGCCTTTGGTGGTGAGGACATGGGCTTTCCCCTGGCGCCCTGCTACGCTGGGAAGGTCCAGCTGATGGTGGATCTCTCCTGCTATTTTCGTAGGCAGGAATATCTCGAACGAGTCGAGGAGGAGACGGATACCTGATCGGAGACGGAGGATGCCTGACTGGAGAGGTGATCCTGGTTCCGTCAGGTCGGATTAGATTCGGTGGGGGCCTTTCGGCCCTGCCAACCCGCTGGTCTCGTGCCTGGCGATCTGGACGAGGCACAGGACGGTTGTTGGGGGCGGGCTGATGCTGTGAGCCCTCCCCAGATTTCTTTTGGGAATTTCCTCGAGCTCTCCTGGGCGCCCTCGAGGATGGTTGGGAGCTAGGAGTTGACGTTCTGACCGAACGGTTGTACTGCTGTTGTTCGGCTCTAGGCATTCCTCTGAAGTCTGCCTCTCGATGGTGTGATGAAGAAGTGGAGTTGGGCGTTGGAAGTCTGTCTGAACGGCTACGCCTGGACCGATTACCCCGGCGAGACTTAGAAGCCTCGCCTTGCCTCTCTCCGACGTTAACGTCGGTTGTGAGAGGGGGTAATCGGGCCAGCACATCCTTGATCTGCTGACTAGCTATTGCTAGCTGGCTCCTCAACTGAGCATTCTCCATTTCCACCGCAGTGTAATAACATGGGTTCGGGTTAGGCGGCCGAGGCGCCGAACTTCTGGTGTCGTCTTGGCCCGCCGGCTGTTTTCCTGGCCGCTGCTGGACTTTAGGAACTTGTTCACCAGGGGTGGCAGTATGATGAGCCTCCTGCCCATCATGTTGCTCTGCCTCGTTATCGTGCCTAGATCAAGTTTTCACCAAAGTTGGATGTTTGCGACAGCACTGAATCGGACTTGCTCTCAATGAAAGCACCAAACTATTGACACGGTTCTTCGCCAACAGGTAATTTAAGAAAGGAAGAGAAAGGGATTAGTGCTAATAATGAACCGAAACAGATATATGATCTTAGGAAATGGAAAGGTGACTCAAGACACGGTTTTTAAGTGGTTCAAAGGTTAAAATCCTTCTACTCCACTAGTCAATATTATTGCTCTATTCTGGGAATATGATTACAGGATATTTCTTACAAGAGATAATCCAACCCCTATCAACTCCTAGGGTCTCCATATTTATAGGAGAAGGCACCTGGGAGTTGGTAAGAATGTCATCCCGTGACCTTCTTACCTATCATATCAACTCTGTGACATTCATGATTAATTCCTAAACCTGACACATAAGTGTGGTCAAATCGATAGGTAAGGAGATAATGGGTCGCACGGCCCAACCCAGTCGTGGGTGTCTGAATACGCACGTTCCTGCTGCGTGTCCGAGAAGTCAGGGGCATATCAGACACGTGATGTCTGGTATATGCACGTTTACCTTGCGTGTGTTGACTTTACAAAGGGTCATAGCCTCCATATTCAGCTCGTACCATGAGCTGGATACTTAACTCGACCTTCGACCTTCAGAGTCCAGGCTCAAGTCTTGGGCAATCTTGGCGAACCCTTGGGATTCCTCGAGCTAAGGAGGTACGACCTTATGATGGAAGCTCCGGTCTTGGGGATGTCCATGAGATAATCATGATTAGGCCGCAGCTCAGCTTGCTAATCAGCCCGTGGGAAAATCAGGGCGTACAGTTATGTTTATTAACTTTTTTTTATTTAGTAGTATGATTATTATACGTTTTTATATCATATTTTTGTTTATTTATTATTTGGAATTATTTTTTCATAGCTTGTTTATTTTTATGTTTTAGTTTATTTAATTTCGTTCAATTTTTTGTGCACTATTTAGTTGCAAGTTTATTGTTTTTTTTTTATGAATGGAAGATCAATTTATGTTTATTAATTTCAGTATATTATATTCAGTTGTTAATAATTTTATTTTATTTTTCTTAGTATTTTGTATTTTTTAAAAATTAAACAATTATGTTTATTAAAATTGTTCTTTTTATTTTTTTGTATTTTATATTTGTAGTTTTATTTATTGTATGTTGTGTGTTGTTTTATTTTGCACCTAGTGTTGCATGATCTTTGTTGTAATATCCACATTTGCATTTTATGGGTATTTTGGTAATTTAGACTGTGAGAGCAATTTAGTAATTTATGTTGATGCATATGTAAATTGTTTTCTTTTAAATTTCATGATAATATATGATTTATTTCATGACTATGATATGTATATTTATAACAATGACAAAACACAGTTCGTTCAAGTTCCAAATATGTTGGAAAGAAGGGGTTTAAATAGAAATATGAATCTTGTGGCAGAGACTGTAATTTCCATAAGTTAAAACTATTAATTTAAGAAGAAATTACAAAAAAGGGCAAGTTTTAATTATATATCACATGATTATTTATCAAAATTAATAAAAAGAGAAATTAAGGTTAGGCTTTTTCATGATACTTTTCAAAAACTCAGTAGGTTAGTAGATCAAAAGTCTTATTTCTCACTCTTGATCCAAACACTCTTGAAGCATGAGGATCTTGGGTTAAAGCATACTTGGTGGTCTAGAAGGGGTTGTGGAAGAAATTAACAATAAGATTCATTAAGATCTCTAATTCTTATGAGTATAAGGTTATGTTTCTTTGGAGCTTTAATTATATTTTATAATAGAAAATATTATAGGTTGTTTAAATGGGTTAGATATGCATGATAGGTTGTATTTATTCTTCAATTGGTGTTAGAATTGAGTTAGGAGGACTGAAGATGAAGTTAGAAACGATTTGGGGTCAAAATCTGGGTTTGAAATCACATCTGCGATTTATGAAAATTACGACTAGCGTGACTGCGCACAGCCCTAGCGCGACCACGCTGCTCACCTAGAAAGTGCATTCTCATTGTGGGCACGACCTCGCCCAAGCACTAGCGCGGCCACGCTGGTTACTTAGAAAGGGAAATTTTGGTTTGTTCCACCATTTTGATTATGAATTGGCACCTTTTGGTTTGGGGTATTATGCAGTTGGATTTTAGGACTTTCTTAAGGATATTTTGAGTTTGAATTAGCCTTAAGACGGACATGGGTGTATTTTTTAATATGTTTTTGGTTTGGCTTGTGTTTAAATCTTTTGATGTTATATGATATGATAGGATCGCTAAGGATACTTGAAGGAACATGTTAGTGTGTGTGGAGCGCTACTGGACTTGACGTAAGAAGAGTGGACACCTGAACAGGGTGTACACTTGACATACTTAAATTTGGTAAACTTTGTATATTATATTATGAATTATGTTAGGAATTAAGTTATGAATTAATGTTATAAGCTATGCTATGGATTATATGATGAATTAGGTCATGAATTATGCTGTGAAATATGCTATGAATTATGCTATGAACTATGATATGAATTATGTTATGAGTTACATTATGAATTTTTTTATTAGTTATGTTATGAGTTATGCATGTTGTGTGTAACTGTGATATGTGTGAATATCCTGTATGTCTGTGTAGCATGCTTACGTTATGAAAATGCATGCTTACATTAATTCTTGCTTGGTTGCACAACTAGCTGGAACAACACTGGTAATATATCTTATGAATTTAATATGTAATGCTATGATATGTTACGTTACACTATATTTATTTTATGGTAGGTAACCATTTGGTACCCTGTGTTTTTGCAAAGTATCATTTTGGTACCCTATGTTTTCAATAATACTCATATGATACCCTGTATTTTAAAATCGTACATATTTGGTACCCTAAACTCAAATTTAATTAATAAAATTTTACCAATTTGATCAAACTGTTGTCAATTATGTAAGCTTCAAATTTTAATTTAATTACTTAATTACATATAACTGATGAAAGTTTGATCATATTGACAAAATTTTATCTATCAAATCTGAGTTTTGGGTATCAAATATGTATAATTTTAAAATACAGGGTACCATATGAGCATTATTGAAAACAGAGGGTGCCAAAATGATACTTTGCAAAAACATAGGGTACCAAATGAGTAAATTCCTTTTATTTTATGCCATGTTTATGTTATTGTTGAAGCGGGTTTTCGCCAACAGTAGATTAAGAAATCTGAATAAGGGAGATTAGGCTTTTGTAAACAGTAAAATAAGAACACAAGAATTTTTATGTGGTTTAGTGGTTAAAATCCACCTAGTCCACGAGTCTATATTATTATGTTTATGAACTCTTGGAGAAATTATTTAAGACAATTTCTGCAAAGCTCTTGCATACAAAATTTGAACCATTTTACTGTTAATTCCCTTTGTATTTTTGTATTTATAGAGGTTGATGGACAATTTTGGGTAACCATTTGGTAACTTACAAGAATGGGTAACTTCCCAAACACATAAATATCTTAAATATGCTAATTGTCATGATATCGGGCATTTATTATATAATGATTACAAGTATTAATTGTGTATAATGAATCTCCGAGTCTGTGGGGATTCACCCTTATGCGTGTCACAGGACTGCTGCGAGCTGAATGCATTCCTTGAACTGGAGGTTACACGTCAAGGCGATCTGACCCAAGTAATGCTAAAAGATTGACGGGGGCGATCTAGACGTTGTGTTATTCGATCTCTATCACAAACATTTAGGGCGATCTGGAGGATCTCATGATAGCCCAACTCGATGATATAATCTCAAGTTATTTAATATGGAGTTAATGAAATGCTTCAGAGTATTGTAACCTTCATCTATTTCTTGATAGATGTACTTCGAACAAGACGATTTAGCCATTTGCCCCAAATTCCCTGCTCGTGTATGATGTCACTCCTGACACACACACAGTAAGGGCTTTTCTACTTTTGTTGTGGGAAAATGTGCCCACCTACCCACTCGAGTGTAGGACATGTTTCTGCTTGTTATAGGCACCTGTTCGGGTTTTGAGCACTGTGACAATTGTCTTGTCATCTTTTGCCACCATTTGATTCATTTAATCTTAACCCTTAGATCTCGAACTTCATTGATCATGTGGCTCTAATTCTTCCCTGAAATTTATGTATATATAAGAGTTCATAACCTGATTTTCCACCACCTTTGCATTCAAACTTCCTTTTTTTCTCTCTTTCCTGAAACCCTTGAGTTCTCAGTGCTTTTTGGCAATTTCTTCCCAAAAATTCATCTGCAATCTCGACTTTCCTCACCCTTCCAAAATTCGATCAAGAACCAACTCATAAGTATGTATTTTTTTCCCTAAACTTCTTTACGCAATTATGTACATGTTTAAGAAGTTTTCCAGTTCTTTCTTTTTTATTTTGGTTTTGTATGTGGTTCGGTTTAGGTTTTGGTATGCCAAAGTAGATAAGCTATCTTATAGGACCAAAATCAATAGAATGTAAGGCACAAAATATGTAACTTTCTTGCCTTTTGTCTGGGTTTTGAGGTTGAATGGATAGCAATTTAGGCCAAAAGTTTAATGGTTTCAGGTCTGAAACTGGGTAGCTTAAGCGACACGGTTTTGGGGGTGGTTTTGCATTAAAACTGCCTTTCAAAACCATTGTTCTGACACGTGACTTCTGAGGTGACAATATTGTTGTAAAAATATTCAGAACATGTAGCGAAATTGGCACGGTGGTCCCATTATTTTAGGAACAACAACAATAAAAAAATTTCATCACTCATATAAACAATTTATATGAACAAGAAAAACAATCCAGATACATTAACATACTATATTATAAAACATGCAACAAACATATAAATATACAATATATTTATATATAACATATAAACACAAAAAAAAAATCAAGAACATAAACAATTACCTCTTGATGCCTATCAAGTGTCCTTGAGTCTTTTTGTATATTTTTCAATCTTCCTATCCAAAGCTTTGAGTACTCAAACCACAATCTTCTGGAGTGTTCTCTACACCTCAAGATGTGTGTGGACACATAGAGAACATGAATTTATATTTTAGGAACCACAAGTATATCAGAACACATGAGAACTTGGATTATGGTCTCGGAATGGCTAGAATGAAGAAGAAGAAGAAGAAGAAGAAGAAGAAGAAGAAGAAGAGACTCTTTTTGTCTGATAAGAATTCTGAAATTCTCTCTAATTTGTGTTTTTCTCTCTATTGTGTGTATTGTCTGTGTATTTGCTCTTCTTCTTCTTCTATATCATATATATAGAGATTTATATTACCATATTATTCCTAATAATAATAGTAATATAATAATATCATAATGATAATAGGAATTGATTTAGGTAAATACCTAACTTACCAAATTTGAAAAAACTATTTTCAAATTATCAACTAATTAAATAAATAAAATGAAAAAAAAAAAACACTGATACAATATCAGCATATTGATACATGCACGACATAGTCCTTAGACTGTGTCATGCGTGTACTGCTATATCCATTTTCAGGGATATTGCATTTTTCTTTTATTTAATTATTTAACTAAAATCAATCTTCCACAAAATAAGATATTAATCTTTTTAAGGAAAAGATGACAATCATATTTCAAAATTTAAATTTTAAATTCAAAATTCAAATTGATGATCATAATAATCATCTTTTAAAATTCAATAAATCAAAAACTATTTTTTCGACTTACCAATTTTATTTGATCCCACTCAAATAAAATAATTAATTTATTTATATATATGAAATTCAAAATTTACATATTTAAATTAATAAATATATTTTTTTAAATTAATAATTAATTTCAAATTAATTATTCAACCTCAATTATCATATAATTGAATACTTGACCCGAAGAATAAAATTATTCTCAAATTCCCAAATTACAGTTATACCATTGTATCAACTCTTACCTTGATATGGTGTTGATAGAGCCACTCTGGGGACCTATGGACCTATAATATCATATTCCAATAAATATTACATTATTAATCAAAGCTCTTTGATTAAATAATCATATTTATTAATCTCATGATTACTCCACTATAAATATGAGATTGAACTCTTGATAATTGCAGACATATATTTACTGAGTATTTTATTAAAGAATAAAGTGTCCATTGATATAATCATTACAGACAATGTTAATCGTCTATTAATGGTTCATAATTAAAAGGGAATAAAATTACTGTTTTAGCCATCCGTTGACTTTACTAGTGAAGGTTGTGTCACAACAAGTTTGCGACGTGAGCGCTCATAACCTTTTCAGTTCCAAAAGCCAACCCAATTGGGAAACATTATTCAATTTATAAGAAGGTGTAGATTCCATATCTGCTAAACTCTGTCCCAAGCCATATACATCACTGAGTCCCCAAAACAATTGTTCTTAGCCTGATCATTCTGACAAATCTTAACGCATGAATCAAAGGATCATATGACATATATAGGAGTTCATATCAACCTCAGGATTAATATCACCGTGTATATGATCATCGTTTGATGTGTTTAGTTAATACTATAAAACAGTGTTTAAACAAGTATTAACAAATCACACTGGTCCAGCTCTACATACTCTTAGCATGTAAAGTACCTCCACTAAAGTGGCTTACTACACTAGTAACCTAGATCTAGGTCACATGTATTCATAATACTAGTGGACCGTACTAGCAGTAATTAATCTAAAGATTCCATAACTTTATTTTACTATGAACTATTTTAAGTTTATTATCTTAATCTCGATCTTCTCATACCAGTATGAGATTAAACTACATAGATAAACTTTGGAATTTTATGATATTCACTTAATATTATCATGTAATATCGGACATAATCTATATATAATAATTCAATTAAATTATTTATTTCATTAAAAACATTTGTCAACTACAATTTCTTTAAGGGCACTATTCCCAACAAGTACTTCCCGATATTAATGCGCGTGAATTAGGGGTATGTGTGGATATACATATATGGACTTTAGATATTTTTTCAGCCTGTAGAAGCTTAAGTTCGAGTAGTGAAGCTTTTGATCTTTAGGTCGCATTCTCCCATGATCTTGAAACTAGGTTACATCCCTTGGTCGCCTCTAACATTCATTTTGTAACCAGAAAACTAAAAAATTAAAAATGAACAACAAGAAAGGAAAAGTTATCGTAGGTTCCTCTTCCCTGGATAAACAGGTCGCCGAAACCCCCATCCCCCACTTTGGACCGGTGTTGGAGAGGGAGGTCAAGGTAAATGCTAACAACTTTTACGAGGCCGAGAGGATAGTCTATCGTATAATTATGATGCCCCAGGTGAAAAAAATAATGAGGGGCCATGGGACCGAGACAGATTCCTAGTTTTGCGCGCGATCTGCACTGGAGGGTGAGCGGAGCTGCACTCCTCTGAAGGATGACTTTGGGGTGTGGAGTGACGAGCAACTGAAAGAAAGCGTATTCCTCCCACTGAGTTTGTATTTCACGGGCTTTCTAAATTTTGTGTAGCTAGCTCCATTCCAGCTTTCCCCCAACACTTATCGCCTCATCACGGGGCTAAAGTATTTATTTCTTAAGAATGAGTGGGAGGACCCCGCTCCTGAAGATACATTATATTTATTTTTCCTTATAACCAATCCGGACCCCAGAACCGGTGGGGAGTGTTTCTACTACCTCACCAGATTTCTAAAAACAACCAGCATCATCGACCTCCCTAGCCATCCAAACGACTATAAGGACCAGTTCTTGATGTCGAACAGATTCCGAACCTGCAACTTCCGTTATTTCAACCGATCTCGTAAGTGTTTTCGGCTTAGACTTATTAAAGTTTTTGTTAGGATTGATGCCCTAAAATCATGTAAAGACATTTTATTGGTTTTAAATAAAAGTACAATTTTATTATATTTGAATGTTATAATTATTGTTTGAATTAGTTATATAATAATATCAAGAAAATTCCCTATTCATTTATGAGAATATGATCTTGTATTAGTACGAGAGAATTAAGATCATATATAATGAATAAAATAGTCAGTAACATATTAAAGTATGGAATCTTTAATGAATGGTTACTAGTACGGTTTGCTAAGCATCCGAGATGCGAGTGATCTAGATTCGAATTATTGATGTGGATAGACATCTTAGTAAAGGTGTTGTATATAATAGAAATTATATATGACAGGACTGGTGGTAATTAATTATCTTTATAAACTTGTCGTTTAATGTAAAGATTTAGTTCTTATCATAATAGATGATCAATTGTAGATCAGTCTAAATCCTGAGTATTCATGAACTCCTGTTTATTGTTATTGGATTGTAGCGTCTCGAAATTTTACTTAGATAGATAGTAGTAGCTTGTGCTATAGTATTTTAGTTTTCGTGGTTATTGGTTCAAGTCAAGATTTAGTTGGAAACTCGTAGAAATAGTTATGGATTTTATAAGTTTAGCCTATAGTTTAGAAATATTAATTTTATCATGAGGTTTGATTAATATAGCTGGTCCTAGAAATATTATTTATTACAACCTAAGGTTTAGAAAGAATAATTAAGAATGTGACACTTGTCATATGTATGGTTATTAAGGATTTAAGGATTTTAGATGAATAAATTAATAAAGGATAAACCTAGGAAGTCTAGAACCTTCCCTCAACTGTTAGAATCTCGTATTACTCAGTCAAAGTGGTTTAAACAAACTTCAAGTGTGCTGAAAGTGTGTAAAAACGTGTTTAATATATCAGCGTAAGTCGATATATCATAGCTATAGGGGCCAATATATCGCCTATGTTGATATGGAAAACATGTCGACTTCGCACGAATGAAACCACAGAGGCTCAGGATTATGGGGGAAGCGATATATCGCCTATAGGGGGCGATATATCGGCTCCACTTGCATATCTTGAAAGTCCGTGGAACCTGAGCTAGAAATAACCCTCAACAACTTGGACTTTCTCTTGAACGATTTTGACCGAGTTATGGGCATCTCTTCAGCAGAAAATTCAATTATTTATTCATTTTAATGGGAGTTAGTTTCACTCCTTGAACCCTATAAATAAGACCCTTCACTTAGCCATTTGCATTATCATTAAAACACTTTTTAGAGCCTCCAAGCTGCTAATTTCATTATAGAGAGAAACACTAGGGTTTTGGGGTTAAAATCTTTCAAATCTAAGCTTTTCTAAACACATGGGAAGTAAGCTAGAGTGTGATTTCAGTATTGAGGTGTAGATCGAAGTTCTAATCTATCTAAGGTACTTTTATCATCAGGTTTAATTCCTTATAGTTCCTCTTATTCTTTTCATTTTCTTCCAAATCCTAACTTGTTATAATGGCTTTTGGTTAGGTGTTTGATTTCCATTGAAACTTAAGGTTTTCAGTAAGTTCTTATCTTGATGGTTTAGATCTTCTTTTCATCTTCTTTTTCTTTGGGAAACTTATGATTATATTGTTTGGTTTTAGGAGTTTCTAATTCTGCACTTGTCTCCAATACCCTGGTTTTTTGGAAAATAAGTTAGATTTTATGCGTTATGATTATGTTTATATGCTATATGTATGTAAGTATGTGTGTATGTTGTATTTATGTTTGTAGTCCCTTGGGAAATATGGTTTCTTAGATAACAAATATGAAAATCCCGAGATTTTTTTTATCATTATCGTAGACTATAGTTGTGTCTAAACCTACCTCTAAATAGTAGCAAGAGGACCTAGATGGTTTCCATCACATACTACGGTAATGAGTTAAAGGCCATTAATTTGTAGTCTTATGTTTTATGTTTTTACGTCTTATGTTTTATGTTATGCTTTAGTAGTTTTTCCTTATTTGGCATTAGGCTCATTCCTTTTTATTTAGATTGTGCAGGTAAATGAATATGGAAGGCGGGACGGATTCTAGGTGGCTTTGGCATGTGTATTGGTAAAGGACTGAAGGAATGGACCGATGGAATCGATCGAGGATGACGTTTATGATTCAAGTCTTTTTAATTATGTATTTATGATTTTCTGGATTTAGTATTTGAACGATTAAAAGAAAGGTTTAAATTTTCTTTATGATTTTATGTAATAACAATGGGATCCCATATTTTTGAATTTCTATAATAAAGTTCTATTATTTTATGAATGTATTCGAAAATAATAGTTATGTCTTAGTAGTTTTAATGGTCTGAGGTCTTTAAGTTAGACGGGTCATTACATTAGTATTAGAGCCACAGTTCATATGCATGAATTTCTCCTTGATACACACGCAAAAGCTCCAGATCTAACCACCAATGTAAGTGTTTATGTTATTAATATATGTTTATGTTAAAATCTAACGTTAGTCATTATGTTTTCAGTCAAAATGAATGAAGCTTTGACCTATCATGATATCTGAACCATTAAGGTAATGACAAGGGTTAGAGAGCCAGGGGACACAATATGAGTGCTAGAAAGAATCATTCAAAGATTGATTATATTTCACAAGTAATAGTTCGCCTTCAAATCGCTAGGCAAATTATGATGAGAGCCTTGGAACAATATGTCCAAGTAATTAGGCTTTTGAAGGATTTTCCTTTTGTAGTTTCAAAATTGGAAGAATTATGGGAGACTATGGATGATGAAGATGATTTACCAGTAGCCATGAGATATTATTTTCTTATACTTAGGTTTACCTATAGGTTTGAGTTTCAATTCACCAATGAACAAAAGCATAATATTCTAATGAATATTCCCTGAGGTAGTTTCGAGGCTTATGATACTGATGATTATGAGGAAATAATTGATGATATGCTAGATGAAGGGTCAGATGTAGAAGATCCTGATTTTTAGAGATTACCCTAGTTATAATTAGTATAGTTCCTTTATTTATTTTGAATTATTATTGTAATACGTGAAAATATTTTTCCAAATGAATAAAGTTGTTATTTTTTAATGGCATGTATGAATTTGATTTTTTTTACAATCATAATTAATTTAAAATAAATTCAATAAATAATGATTGAGTTCAATGAGGGTGGATACAAATCAATGAACTGAGTTCTGTATTGAGAGTTTAGGGGGCCATAGTAGTGGGAACGATTTTACTGATCCCATTCCTCCCTCAATATGGTTAACTTTGGAACAGCGACAAGTTTCGAGCCTAAGAATTAAGTCATATAGGGTGGTTAGAAACAAACTTAGAAAATAATAAAGATGGCATAATAGTCTAAGTATAGAAACACACTCTAATTTATAAAGATGACTTACATAATTTTTCATAAGAAATCATAACTGATAGGTCTGAGTTATGTATGCTTAGACTAAGTTTTGCCTTAGAAACTATTAGGGTAAGTTCTGACGTATTTTTCTCAACTGTTAGAACTTTCCTGATTATGTTGCTCCGAAGGTCTGCACGCACTAATGGCAATGCCCTCAGCACCGCCAACGAAACTCACGAGGCCCCCTCCAGTCTGAATAAGGGGAACGCATGCTACCACTGCTGCTGCTAATAGAAATGCACCACCTCTAGTTGACAACAATGCTGAAATTATCTGATTACGGCAACAAGTAGAAGAACTACTGCGGCAACAACGAAAATAGCCTTGGCCGCAGCCCCAGCCTTAGCCTCAGCCGCAACCTTAGCCGCAGCCGCAGTCAGTGAGTCAAGCATCCCAGCAAGGGAAGAATGGAGGATATCTGTATGGGGGATGGCTGGTGGCAAACTATGCGCCTTATCCACCTTAGTACATAAAGCTAGTCTACGAGCATTTCCGTAAGCAACACGCTCCAAATTTTGAAGGGACAACTGACCCCTTTGAGACTGAAGAGTGGCTCAGGAATGTAGAGCCTATTCTAGCACACATGAACCTTGGCAACGTGGATTGCATATCTTGCGTTTCTTCTCTACTGAAAAAGGATGCCAGAATCTGGTGGGATTTGGTACAACAAACTCATGATATCACTACCATGACTTGGGCCAGATTTATGGAGCTGTTTCACAAAAAGTACTACAACTCGACAGTCATCGCTACGAGGGTGGAAGAGTTTGTTAGTCTGATACAGGGCAATTTGACGGTAGTCGAGTACGCTCGAAAATTCGATCGTCTAGCCAAGTTTGCACCAGAGTTAGTCCTAACTGACTACTTAAGGGTTACCAAGTTCACCAGGGGACTCAGACCCAAGATTGAGTTAGGAGTCAAGCTTGCAAACCCTCGACCCACTTCTTACGCCGATGTTCTTGAAATGGCTATAGAGGTGGAAAGGCTCCAAGAAGATATTACTAAGGAGGAGGCAAGCAAGTCTAAACCTAAGCAGCAAAATCAGACTCAGAATGGTCAAAACAACAACAACAACCAGTATAACAATAATGGGCAGAAAAGAGAGCATCCTGATAATAAGCAAGCCGACACTGACAAAAGGGCACGGAATAACAATGGTAATAACAAGTTGGGTTATGTGGAATATCCTCAGTGCTCTAAGTGCCAGAAAGACATCCTGGGGAGTGTCGTGGAAACACCAAGGGTTGTTACAATTATGGCCAGGATGGTCATTGGAAAAGAGATTGTCCACAACTCAAAACAGAAGAAAGAAGGACAACAAGATGGTTCCGGCTAGAGTCTTCACCTTGATCCAAGGAGAAGCTGAAGCTAGTAACAAGGTGGTCGTAGACCAACTTCCTATCCTTGATAATATATGTTCAGTATTGTTTGATTCGGGAGAAACACACTCGTATATCTCGTTAGGAATGATGGAAAAACTAAACAATCCATGTGAAAGATTTAGAACTAAGTTTGTTACGGAACTTCCTTCAGGAAAAGTTGTTCTATCATCACAAATAGTACAAGGAGTACTGATCAAAGTCGAGGACACGGAGCTAGAAGGAGACCTGATAGAGCTAGAGATTAAGTACTTCGACGTAATATTGGGCATGGACTGGCTATCAAGACATGGCACAACCATCGACTGTAGACGTGAGCAAGTGACATTCGAAACTCCTGAGGGTCAAAAACTATGTTTTATGGGAAAGGTTTCAGGACTACGGACACCGCTTATCTCATCTCTTAAAGCTCAAAGGATGATAGAGAAAGGATGTCACACATTCTTATCAAGGATCACAGATGTGGCACAGGAAACACCATTAAAGGTTGGAGACGTCTGCATTATAAAGGAATTTCCAGAGATATTTCCTGATGACTTACCAGGGTTACCCCCTACTCAAGAAATTGACTTCACAATCGAACTAGTATTGGGAACCGAGCCTATCTCAAAGGCACCATACCGAATGGCACCTACCAAACTCAAGGAGTTGAAAACGCAGTTACAAGAGCTCTTAGACTTGGGCTTCATCAGACTGAGCCATTCGCCTTAGGGAGTATCGGTTCTATTTGTGAAGAAGAAGGACGGAAGCATGCAGATGTGTATCGGTTACCGCTAGTTGAACAAGGTGAAAATTAAGAACAAGTACCCGCTACCCCAGATCGAAGACTTATTTTATCAACTCTGAGGAGCGACTGTATTTTCAAAGATTGATCTACGGTCCGATTATCACCAACTCAAAGTAAGGAAATAAGATATACCAAAGATAGCTTTTAGGACTCGATACAAACATTACGAGTTCCTAGTTATGTCTTTTGGTCTTACCAACGCTCAAGTCGCATTTATGGACTTAATGAATCGGGTCTTCAAGGATTACTTCAACAAATTTGTCGTAGTGTTCATTGACGATATTTTGGTGTACTCCAAGGATGAAGTCCAGCACAAGGAACATTTAAGATCAAATTTATGCCAATTTCAAGAAATGTGAATTTTGGCTATCACAAGTAGCGTTCCTTGGCCACATAGTATCCAAGGATGGAGTCGCAGTAGACCCAACTAAAGTAGAGGCTGAAGGATTGGCCAAGACATAAGAATGTGTCAGAGGTTAGAATTTTTCTCGGGCTAGCAGGCAATTATTGGAGATTTGTAGAAAGGCTTTTCTAAGATAGCCACTCTTCTTACTAACCTGACCCAGAAACAACAAAAGTTCAACTGGATGGATAAATGTCAAGAAAGCTTCCAGTTGTTAAAAGATAAATTATGTTCAGCACCAGTACTTTGCGTATCGATAGCTAACGACAAGTTTGAAGTAGACTGTGATGCATCCAAGCAAGGTTTAGGTTGTGTGTTGATGCAAAATGATAAGGTGATAGCCTACGCCTCAAGGAAGCTAAAGGAATATGAACAATGCTATCCAACACAAGATATGGAGTTGGCGGCAGTGGTCTTTGCACTGAAAATCTAGCGCCGCTATCCTTATTGAGAACGATGTAAGATTTATACTGACCACAATAACTTAATATATTTCTTCATGCAGAAGGAGCTCAATATGAGGTAGCAAAGGTGGTTGGAACTAGTAAAGGACTATGACTGCGAAATCCTATACCACCTAGGAAAGGCGAATGTAGTTGCAGATGCATTAAGTCAGAAGAGTTGCAAAAATCTGGCAGCATTATTAAGAATTGAAAAGTCGCTTCAGCAAGATTTGATTAACGTCAGGATAGAAATAGTCATGGGTCAACTGGCTAACTTGTCCATCTAGTCAAGGGCATGATGACACACTATTATCACATATTGTTGTTGTCAAAGAAGGCAAGACTATGGATTTCTCTATATCAGGACAGGGGTTCTTGAGATATAAAGGTCGGGTATGTGTGCTGAATGACCATGGAATTAAGATGAAGATTTTAGAAAAGGCACATACTACCCCATACTCTATTCATCCAGGATCGACCAAGATGACTCACGATCTTAAGGCACTATATTGGTGGTCAGGAATGAAGAAAGACGTAGCAGAGTATGTGTCCAAATGCCTAATATGTCAACAAGTAAAGGTAGAACATCAACGACCCGCAGGCTTATTGCAACCGCTTTGTATTCTAGAATGGAAGTGGGAAGACATAACCATGGACTTCGTGACATGATTACCACGAACAAAGAAGCAACACAACTCAGCTTGGGTTGTGGTAGATAGACTCACCAAGTCAGCTCACTTCCTATCTGTCAAGACTACGTACACTGCAGACCAGTACGTAGATATTTATGTTCGAGAAATTGTACGACTGCATTGAATCCCTAAGACCATAGTATCCGATAGAGGTTCGATGTTTACATCGAGATTTTGGGGAAGCTTGTAGCAAGCCATGGGTACCAAGCTAAGTCTTAGTACGACATTTCACCCTCAGACCGACGGACAGTCCGAGCGTACCATATAGATTTTAGAAGATATGTTGCGCGCTTATTTACTAGACTTCGAAGGATCATGGAGTAATTATTTGCCACTTATAGAGTTCTCCTACAATAATATCTTCCAGACAACGATCGGTATGACACCCTATGAGCTACTTTATGGAAGGAAATGCCGGTCGTCGTTACATTGGGAGAGGTAGGAGAAAGACAACTTCTTGAATCCGAAGTTGTTAGAGAGGCTCAAAACACAGTTGAACTTATTAGAAAGA
The DNA here is from genome assembly GCF_963169125.1 of Humulus lupulus. Classification (NCBI taxonomy): domain Eukaryota; kingdom Viridiplantae; phylum Streptophyta; class Magnoliopsida; order Rosales; family Cannabaceae; genus Humulus; species Humulus lupulus. Next base: position 155,025,646 of record NC_084798.1, on the reverse strand, counting down.
ATATGCTTGCTGCACAGAGGCGACAAAAGAGGTATGCTGATGCCAAGAGATGAGATGTGGAATTCAAAGTTGGAGATCATGTCTTCTTAAGAATATCTCCTGTGAAAGGAGTGAAGCGGTTTGGGAAGAATGGCAAACTTAGTGCCCGGTTTATAGGTCCTTTTGAGATATTGGACAAGGTGGGACCAGTAGCGTATAGATTAGCCCTACTACCAGCTCTAGCAGATAGCCACAATGTGTTTCACATCTCGATGCTGCGTAGATATGTGTCAGGCCCATCCCACGTTCTCAAGTACGATACGTTATCACTTCAGAAAGACCTGAGTTATGAGGAGCGTCCAGTTAGCATCCTAGAGAAAGGGATGAAAGAATTACGGTCTAAGAGTATTCTGATAGTCAAGGTCTTATGGAGTAATAGTAAAGAACGAGAGGCAACATGGGAGTTGGAGGAAGACATCCGAGCATGGTATCTGAAATTGTTTGGTAAGTAAATTTTGGGGACGAAATTATTTTTAAGTAGGGCAGAATTGTAGCGTCTCGAAATTTTACTTAGATAGATAGTAGTTGTGATGTAGTATTTTAGTTTTTGTGGTTATTGGTTCAAGCCGGGATTTAGTTGGAAACTCATAGAAATAGTTATGGATTTTATAAGTTTAGCCTATAGTTTAGAAATATTAATTTTATCATAAGGTTTGATTAATATAGCTAGTCCTATAAATATTATTTATTATAACCTAAGGTTTAGAAAGAATAATTAAGAATGTGACACTTGTCACATGTATGGTTATTACGGATTTAAGGATTTTAGATGAATAAGTTAATAAAGGATAAACCTAGGAAGTCTAGAACCTTCCCTTAGCTGTTAGGATCTCGTATTACTCAGTCAAAGTGGTTTAAACAAACTTCAAGTGTGGGGAAAGTGTGCAAAAAAGTGTTTAATATATCAGTGTAAGCCAATATGTCGCAGCTATAGGGGCTAATATATCGCCTATATTGATATGGAAAACACGTCGACTTCGCACGAATAAAACCACAGAGGCTTGGGATTATGGGGGAGGTGATATATCACCTATAGGGGGTGATATATCAGTTTCACATGCATATCTTGATAGTCTATGGAATCCGAGCTAGAAACAACCCTCAACAACTTGGACTTGTTCTTGAACGATTTTGACCGAGTTCTGGGCATCTGTTGAGTTGAAAATTCAATTTTTATTCAATTATTTATTCATTTTAATGAGAATTAGTTTCACTCCTTGAACCCTGTAAATAGGACCCTTCACTCAACCATTTGCATCATCATTCAAACACTTTCCAGAGCCTCTAAACTGCTAATTTCGTTCTAGAGAGAAACACTAGGGTTTTGGGGTTAAAACTTTCAAATCTAAGCTTTTCTAAACACGGGAAGTAAGCTAGAGTGTGATTTTGGTATTGAGTTGTAGATCGAAGTTCTAATCTATCTAAGTACTTTTATTCTCGGGTTCAATTCATTATAGTTCCTCTTATTCTTTTCATTTTCTTCCAAATCCTAACTTGTTATAATGGCTTTTGGTTAGGTGTTTGATTTCCTTTGAAACTTAAGGTTTTTGGTAAGTTCTTATCTTGATGGTTTAGATCTTCTTTTCATCTTCTTTTTCTTTGGGAAACTTATGATTTTACTGTTTGGTTTTAGGAGTTTCTAATTCTGCACTTGTCTCCAATACCCTGGTTTTTGGTAAGGAAAATAAGTTAGATTTTATGCATTATGATTATGTTTATATGCTATGTGTATGTATGTATGTTTTTTTTATGTTTGTAGTCGCTTGGGAAATATGGTTGCTTAGATAGCAAATAAGAAAATCCTGAGATTTTTTTTATCATTATCATAGACTATAGTTGTGTCTAAACCTATCTATAAATAGTAGCAAGAGAACCTAGATGGTTTCTATCACATACTATAGTAATGAGTTAATGGCCATTAATTTGTAGTCTTATGTTTTATGTTTTTACGTCTTATGTTTTATGTTATGCTTTAGTAGTTTTTCCTTACTGGGCATTAGGCTCATTCATTTTTATTTAGATTGTGCAGGTAAATGAATATTGAAGGTGGGGCAGATTCTAGGTGGCTTTGGCATGTGTATTGGGAGAGGGCTGGAGGAATGGACCGATGTAATCGATCAAGGATGACATTTATGATTCGAGTCTTTTTAATTATGTATTTATCATTTTTTGCATTTAGTATTTGAATGATTAAAATAAAGGTTTAAATTTTCTTTATGATTTTATGTAATAACATTGGGATCCCGCATTTTAGATTTTCTATAATAAAGTTCTATTATTTTATGTATGTATTCGAAAATAATAGTTATGTCTTAGTAGTTTTAATGGTTCGAGGTCTTTAAGTTAGTCGGGTCATTACATGGATCTTTTGGTTCACTCATTAAGGTCTCTTAGAATAATGAGGCTAATGACTTTTGTTTTGGAGATTCCATATCATGAATGGCTGGGAACATGAATTATATTAATGGAATCCATGCTTTCCTAATGAATCAAATATTGGTTCCCTTAAGGGTTAATTCTTGAACTGAATAGTTATTGGGCTTAAATCTATAATTAGATTATAGATTAATTATTCGCTAGTGAAATAATGGTACCTAAGGATCAAGAGATAATTAGAAGGGTAAAACGATAATTTTGACCAGCTCTAATTAACGAACAAATAATGGAGGATAGAATTACATAAATTGATTATATCAATGGACTACAAGAGAAAACTCTGTAAATATAATTCTATAAATACTTAGAGTGAAATTCCATATTTATAGTGGAGTAATCATGGAATTAATAAATAAGATTATTATATTAAAGAGTTTAATTAATAATTTGGTTTATTAGAGCTTCGTATTATAGGTCCATAGTCCTCAGATCACCTTTGTCCTACACTGTCAAGGGTAAGGATGTCAAAAGAAATATTCTTAAAGAGAAAGGAATAAATTGCAAAGGAATTAATTTTCCAGGGCAAGGAAATAATTATGGGTGATTGATTAATCGTGAATAAATTAATTATTTAACTATATTGTTTTTATTTTAAAAAACTATATGTTAAAATTAATATTAATCTTGTTTGGATTAATATGAAGAGAGAGAATAATACATATCTTATTTACAATATGATATTTATTTAATTTAAAACAAATATTTTAAGAAAAAATAATTTTGAATTAACTAATACTTATGTTGGGATAAATATGTTGTCTTAAAGGTTGATTAAACAAACAAATGAGAAAATAAGGGAATTCCTAATTATGTTGGGCGACACACACTGTGCAGCATAGTGTGTGGCACCTAGCTCAGGTATTTTTATCCCAAGGATTTGAATTTTGAATTTCAAATAATTTTGTTTAATCATTTATTTAATTATTCTTTTCAAATATGATTTAAATAAATAATTAAATGTAAATATCTCATCAATTTTAATTTGAATTATATTTTTAATGAAATAAAGATTATTTAATTAGATTAAATATCTTTATATAAGTCTTATAGTACGTGACTTTTAGAGTAAATTTTATTATTATTTTTTAGAATAAACATATACACACACACTCTCTCTCTCTAAAGCGATAGTTTTTCAAAACCTTAAAACTATTCTAAACCTTCGCTCTATCAAACCTTTCTAGATCTCATGTGTTGAGTACATCTAGATAGTCACATAAATTAACATTTTGAATCATTCGTGCCCACACACGTCCTTGTGTGTTTGAGTATTGGTCTGGAAGATCAGGGTGTTAGCTTTCAGATTGCTGGATTGGAAGATCATTGATTTTATACAAAAAGATTCAAGGACACTTGATAGGCTACAAGAGGTAATCCCTGATCTGTTTTGTATGTGATTTAATATTTATATATGTATATGATCCTGGTTGGTATTAATATTTATTAAAATGGGTCTATATATTCCGATGCGTACCTTTGATTTGATCATTTTATACCAACAGTTTTTGTTTCAATATTTACACCTTTGATTGTTTTACTTTATTGTCCAGCCATTTACAAAAGGTCTGCAACTTCCTATGTCTGTTTGAACCAATACCAAACCCTTGCAGTAACGCCCCACGTCACTATGACTACTTCCTGGAATGACGAATAGCCTTACAAACCAACATGAGTCTTTTCAGCGTGCTTTGTCCTCACTCGCACGCTTCCTGGGAAAACTTCCCAGGAGGTCACCCATCATGAGACTACTCCAACTCAAGCACACTTAACTTTGGAGTTCTCAAGTGATGGGCTACCGAAAACAAGATGCATCTTGTTGGCATAGGTAGTACCCATCAATCCATTTAAGCTCTCTTCAACTGTGTATTCCCATACCTCAGTCTTAGAATAATCACACTTGACCTTCCCCGAGCGATGTGGGATTGCACATCTTTACCCGATCTTTCCCCCTGCGGATCACGGGATTCTGACTGTCACACATGCCTTTGCTCCCGGTACTGAAAAGGAATACTGAGAAGTGATAACAGATGCCAACATGTTGGCATGTGGTCTGATAAAGAAGGGCCAATCTTTGGCTCTAAAACCTCAAGGTCTTCCCAGGAAGAGGCCATTGGCCACCATAGATGAGGTCGATGAAGAGGAAGAGTTCGCGCCCTTGGTGCGTAGACGCCCTTCCCAGGATGATCTAGAGAATAACTCAGGTCGAGCAAAGTCTGGGGCAGCAGCTGAAACCTCTAGCCAAGGTAACAATGATAATGATATTAACAGTGTTGCGGCTAGTTTCGTATTATCCCAACACGATCTGAGGAAGGTCCTGACTAGGTACCCTAAGGATCCAGACATGGACGTCACACTACAACAATGTGCCGACCTCCTGGTCCTCCACCACGATCTTGCCTACCCTAAATATACAGTTGCTATTGATAACATCTTCCATTTTCGGCCTACCATTTTTGAGCAACATGGAACAAACATCCGACTTGGGTATACCTTAGAGTGCGGCGCATTTACCTCGGGCTTTAGGCAAGCTGAATACTAGCCTAACCCAGATGAAGAGATTGAGCCTAAAAGGGTTCCCGATGTAATTTTGTACGAGTCTCCCCCACCCCCAATAATCCAAGAGTTAGAGGTCCCAATCATAGCTAGCTCAGTCCCCAATCTGGAGCTAATCTTTGTAGTTTCCTCCTTAAGTTCAGAGGGTAGGATTATTGTACTTTTACTTCTTGTTGTTTACATAGTTAGAATTTGTCTAACTCTTTTTTGATTGTTTTGCAGAGGACGACATGCACCTCAAATGCACCTTTAAGACCAATTCCGGTCCCGCTGTTAAGAACCAGCGTGTCTCGAAGAAGGCCACCTCCAGGTTTGAAGCTTCAACGAGAACTCATGCCCAGGCCAAGGGGACCACATCCTCCCAGTCATAAGCTTCAATGGTAATAATCAAGGATACTCCTCCCCCAATTCCCCGGGTGACTGATTCGGCATTTCCCCAGGTTATCCAGGCAGTTTCTTCGGTTTCCATACCTACTCTTCATATTGACGTGGAAAATTTTCCCAACTATCTTCAAGCTTCATTCCAAGGCCTTACCAGTCAAGTGGTCAAACATCTCAACCAGCTCTTTGTTAAGGAGATGGAAGCGATTGAGAGAATGTCTGACCATGAGTTTCATTGCTTCATTCTCTAAATTTATCCCATATTTGTCGTACTTCATTTATATTTCAATGTAGTCATGTTTTGCCCAAGTCCGGGATGGAGAATGGATCTGTTCCGTCCTTGATACGGCAGAACAATTCGCAAAGGAGAACGATGAGGACAGGGATAGGTGCAAGCAGATTGAGGAAGTAACCTCTAACGAATAAGATCAAGCTTGCAAAGACTCAGGAGCTTGAGAAAATTTTGGAATCCTCCCAGAACATTGAGAAGATTGCTAGGGTGTAGGCCATGGAAGTGATCTAAAACTATGACTAGCTTCAAGAGAAATTCGAGGAGCTTCAGTTGAAAGTCAAGAAAGCCGATGCACAAGTCGAGGAACTCCAACTGAAGTTTAAGGGAGTTGATGCAAAAATCTAGGAGTTCTAGCTGAAGGTCGAGGAAGCTGATGCACAGCTGGCAGAATCCTTGGAAAAAATGATTTACAAGGTCTGATGCTTTAACTAGGAAGGTGACTTCTCCTTCTTGGACACCGAGCTATGGGGCGCGATACCTTGCAGAATTCTAGGATTAGCTGGCAAAGTAATTGATCAAGACCATGGACATGACCTTGGCGATTTGAGGAAATGAAGGGGAGGACGAAATTTCTTCCCATGAGCAAGTTACCGAAGCTCAGAGTTGAAGGCCTTGTCCATTTATGCTATATATGTTTTTCTTTTTCTTGGGGATATATTTTATCTCTTGTATGTAAGCCTTTTAGGCCAAGACAATTTCCTTAGGGCTATGTTCGAGGTGATTTATCCTCGTTTTATATTTACTTAACCACAATATTTACACCTTTTCCCTTCTATTCATTTATTATTGTGCTTTTAAACTTTCTGAGGTTTTTATACACTTGCATAGTTATAGGGATTATATTTAGATCGAGGAATACGCCTGATGAGTGATCGGTAAATTTCAGGTCGTGTACCTAGTTGTATCCAGGGGTTTAATCACTTGTTCGCATATATCCATTACTATTTAGGCCTCATACCTGGTTTAGTTCTAGGATTCTTTGTACTTGGTTTAGTTCCAGGTTTTTTCAGCTGCTTTGAATTTTCTTAACTTAGTTTGTATTCAGAATTACTTTGAAAACTTGAGCTTTAAAAAGCCACAAGATTTCCAAATTCTAAGCTATACAATTTTTTCTTGAATTTTCAGAATGTTTCAAAGAATGTACTGAGGGTTATATGCCCCCTAAGCGATCAGAATCTATAAATATTCTAGATCTCTTTTACACATTGAACTTGTACTAAACAAGATTTAATGAAAAATCCGGGTAGCGTGTTTATACTACACATCAACCTTTTATTAATTCAAAAATATGGCCTTTATATTCAAGCCTTAAAAAAATGATAACATAAAGTGAACTTAAAAAATTGACCCTATTATTGATAGTATTTCTTTAAATGCAAGGCATTCCAAGTTCGTGGAATTGCCTCCATTTAGCCGAGCTAGTCTGAAAGTTCATTCTCACAAAATTTCCACTATCTTATATGGTCCTTCCAAGTTCGGTCCTAAAACACGATCTTTAGGGTTTTTGTTGGCTAGGAACACCCCTTCGAAACACCAAACCTCCTAGTTCGAGCATTCGTTCTTTGACCTTTGGAATTGAAGTATCGTGTTTCCCCTTGTTGATAATGGGCGAGTTGTATCTGTGATTTCTCTCACAATTCTTCAATTAGATCCAGGGATGCATTTAGCAGGTTGTGATTCTGCTCTTGGTCAAAGGTTCTTTGCCTATGTGATGTCACCAAGGTCTCAACCAGGAGCATAACTTCATTTCCATAGGTTAGTGAGAAGGGAGTATGCCCACTAGAGGTGCGATGCGAGTTTCTATAAGCCCAGAGTACTTGTGGGAGTTGTTCAGGCCATAACACTTTAGCATCCTCCAATCGCTTTTGTAGATTGGTTTTGAGAGTTTTGTTCACTACATCCACATGTCCATTAGCCTGAGGATATGCTACAGAAGAGAAACTCTTGATTATGTCGTACTTCTCACTATCGAAATGAGTTTCGTTGTCGGACACGTTCTTCCTCCAGAGTCCAAAACAACATATTATATTTTTTTATCACGAAGTCTAGCATTCTCTTCGAGGTTATGGTCGCCAGTGGTTCGACCTCGACCCACTTTTTAAAATAGTTGATAGCAACCACCGCATAGCAAACTCCTTTTTCCAGTTGGAAATGAAGCAATTAAAACTATCCCCAGATGGCAAGCGGCCAGGGCGAGGAGATCATAATCAACTCCATAGGCGCGGCTCGAGCAATCGTGGAAAAGCATTGGCATTTTTCACATTTTTTAAACATATGACGTTGAGTCCTTCTTTAGTATAGGCCAAAACTAACCCTGCCTCAATACCTTCTAGGCCAAGCTTTGCACCCCAGCATGGTTCCCACAAAATCCTTCAAGAAATTCTTTAAGGATGGCCTGGGCTTCTTCGGGTAGAGCACATCTAAGGAGAGGCATGGAATTCTGTAAAGAACTCCCTTGACTAAAACATAGCTCGGGACCTGGTACAACAATTTTCAAGCATCCTTGTGATCCTCGGGTAGTTTTCCAGTGGTGAGGTATTCCACGATTGGGGTCATCCAGGTTGATCCTTCACGGATCATCTCGATTTCTCTTGACTGTTCATGTAATGCCCTACTAATCTGGGACCGTTACACTATGTGTTTAAATTAGTCCTATACTCGCTAAACATGTCATTTAGACTTAAACGTGTAATTAAATTTAATTAAATCGGTTAGGTACTAAAAAATTTCCCAAAAGAGTATTACTTTTCATTAAAAGAGTTCAGTATATATACAAGGGATCCCAGAAAAGAGTTTATAAACAAGTATAGTATAAACAGACTACAAAATAGTCGTCCTAAGCAGAAAAATAGACTATAGTTCTAAATTCACAAAAGAAGTTTCGACCGTGGTGATCGAGCAGGCCGCATATGTACACATCGCCCCCGAAGTTCTCCAACTCATGGCTAGTTCAGCTTCTCCTTACCCTTACATGCACCACATAGCACCCGTGGACCAAGGCTCAACAAGAAAACTCAAAATCAAGATAATCCACAAGTTATACATCATTACTAGCATCAGATAATCAACACATTATAGATCATTACTGGCATACTTAGCAGTTACAACCAACACTCAAGCAGGCATTCAATCTATCTATTCGACCATAAAACCACAGGAGTGCATACCTTGCTCTTTTCTTTCTAGCGGCTATAGAGCCATACAAGCTCATATCGCATTTCCAGATTGGCCCGGCCATAACAGCGTGCATTCTGGATGCTAATGCCGACCACGACTTATAAGTCAAGCTTTCCAATCAAATACAACCAGATATGCATTTCACACATGACACAACTATACATAATACATTCGATCATGTTTAAACAAACATTCCAAGTGTGGTTATAACAACGTTTAATAACCGAGGCTCAAGCCCAAATCTCAACACAAGTGCATTTTTCTTACTCATGTTCGACCCCATCCTCCCGAGCCTAGCAGTACACTCTAGTCATAACATATTAAGAAACTATCCATCAAGAGTTGAACCAATGAAGAGGTTCAAGACCAAACCCTTACCCCTCAGAACCTTGAATCCCACTAAATCGGGTAGTAGAATCGTTCTCGAGCCTTTTCATTTGGGTTTCCAAAAGACCTAGCCACATACATGAAAATTTCATTTAGTGCCTCGATGCCCCACATCTGCACCGCGACCCCACACTAGGCCAAGAGGACGATCTAAATTCATAAGGATTTTGCACCATGACAGCCACCACTAAGGGTTGTGGGGTCAACCGTACGAAATTCTCCTTGATCTCCAAGTCTCTCAGACTCATTGTCGCGCAATGATTGTGTCACCACCATACTGATATTTGGATGAAAATTTCTTGAAAAATTGTCAGCAAGCCTAATCTACCTCTCAATGAAAGCACCGATCTGTTGATTGCAGTTTATCATCGACTGTAGATTAAGAAATATGAAGAAGGGAGAATAGGCTTTTGTAAACCGTAAAATAAGAACACAAATTTTTTTACCTGGTTCAGTGGTTAAAATCCACCTAGTCAACGAGTCTATATTATTTTGTTTATGAACTCTTGGAGAAATTATTTAAGGCAATTTCTCTGAGTTTTTTAATACAAAATTCGGTCCCTTTAACTATAATTCCCTCTGTATTTATAGGGGTATGATGGAAAAATTTGGGTAACCAAACAATATTTGGTAACTTACAAGAATGGGTAACTTCCCAAATACATAAATATCTTAAATATGCTAATTGTCGTGATATCAGGCATTTATTATATAACAATTACATGTATTAATTACAGATAAAGAATCTCCGAGTCTGTGGGGATTCACCCTTATGCCCGTCATAGGACTGTTGGAAGTTGAATGTATTCCTCGAACTGGAGGTTATATGCTAGGGCAATTTGACCCGAGTAATGCTCGAAGACTGACACGGGCGATCTGGACATTAGGTTATTCGATCTCTATCGCAATCATTTAGGGTGATCTGGAGGATCTCATGATAGCCCAACTCGATGATATAATCTTGAGCTATTTAATCTGGAGTTAATGAAATGCCTTCAGAGTCTTGTAACCTTCATCTATTGCTCGAGAGTTGTACTTCGAACAAGATGATTTAGCTCCTATTTTTAGGGTACAATGATTACACTATGGTTAGGTTATGTTAGGATAGGTTATATTATGCTATGATTAGTTTACTGTACGATATGGTTGGTTATGGAACTGTGTATGTTAAGGTAACAATTATGGGTAGTTTATGGTTTTGGTTGTGATGATATGAAGTAGTTAATGTTTTGTTTTATATTGTTGGGCTTTGGGGACTGTGTCCTACATAGCTTTTCTTGCTAGGCATTAGGTAACGAGTACTTTGTGTTGCAGGTAAAGAAAAAAGCATAGTTGATGAGGAGGCGATGAGCTAGAGCAGGCTCGGTCATATGTGTGCATGTCATGATTGTGACCTGGGGGTCAAAGGGGTTGCTGCTTATGTATGGTTTGTAAATAGTCTTTAAATCATGGTTATATGTAGAGTCTTAAAACTTGTATTTTTACTTACGATATGCATGTAAATGATGGGTTATTTTAAATAACGATATCTTGAGTTGCATGTTTTTGTAATAGATTTTTAATTCATGTTTGTTTTCAAATGAGTTTCAGTAAATATTTGTTTTCTTTAGGAAAATCATGTAAACATTAATTTACTTAAATTGGGGTACTTAGTAAATTAATGGGTTTTAAGTCGGGTCGTCACATTTGGTATCAGGGAAATGGTTTTAACGTTCCTGTAGACCCTGACAATATGCACATGAAGACCGAGAAGACTCGACTCATCGCACTATAAATTTTAGTTCTTAAGTTTACAATTTTTTTCTTTAGTTTTTTTTACACTTTGCTACTGTACGTCAACACAGATTTAGTAAGGGCATACACAATAAGTTGTATGTTTTACGATAGTCTAGGTTAGTGTGATTGGAAGCCACATGTGAGAAAGATTGAGCATCATAATTATGGAATAGGGTTGAGTGGTGTTACATTTAACGTGTCACACTACGTTTAACGCATCGTGCTACGTTCAATGCGTCACGCTGTGTGTTATTTTTAGGCATGATCGTGATGGTTTGATAGAGAGATGTTGTATCAGTTAATGAGATAAAAAGTTATGTTCTATAACTGATATGTTATAGTTAACCTGAAATTCAGAACGATATAAGTACATAAGTATAGTGTCAAAAGGACATGTTGTCATGATATGGTTATGGGTAGCAAGTGCATGTGAATGGTTAGACTTTACAATATTGTTTTAAAGATATGGATTTGACTTGTTTATGAGGTTGAGTTTGATTATGTACATGAGGAATGCCAAGAAAAAGTACAAGGCAACTGATTTAGTCATTATTGACGATAAGAAAAGACTTGTTATAGTAGCTCATTGTCTTTGGCTTGGGAGTTAGCAAGAGCCGACTGGTAAATATTTAATGGATAAAAAATACGTCAGGTGACATTACGAGGAAGATTAGGCATGTGTATCTGTGTGGTGAAACCGCTAGGTTCCTAGTTGACCAAAATGATTTGAGGATGGGCTTTACTATGTGTGTTATGTGTTATATATGGTTTTGCATGTATGCTTATTTTTGTTGTACAGCTAGCTTTTGTGTAGTTAGTTAGTAGAACCTATTTTTTTTATGTTTGATTGTTGGTAGTCAGCAATTTATGAAACGATTTATAATTAACAACGTTAACAAGTGTTTCTTTAACATTTATAATTAATCATAGTGCTAAAAAGCATCTTTCTATAATGCACATTACAATCAAGGGGCTTGGTCCTATCAGATAACCTCATGCTCCTTAAAAAGGCATGCAAATAAGGCATATACATTCATTTAAATAGTTAAGCACTTCATGGCATAAATAGTTACCAAACCCTGAGTCGAGCTTGTCTTTAGTGGCGAGTGTACATGCCCGGCCAATCTTTAGATACCCGTAACATTGGCACGCTTTGGTACCAAGTTGTAACTTCCTCCTAATCCAGGACCGTTACACTATGTACTTTAAATAATGCCAGACTTGCTAATCAAGTCCCTTGGTTATAAATGTGTAACTAAGGTTAATTACAAGGTTTAGGGTTAAAATATTTGGTCAAAAGGAAATGTTGACTTTTCATTTAAAAGTTTAGTATATACATGGGATCCCAAAATAGCATAAACAAGTCTTTAAAAGTTTATGTACAAGTCAAACTACAAGCCAAGCCAACCTAGGCGGCGAAATAGGAGATACAACCCTAGTTCCTCCAAGATAACCTCGACCATGGTGGTCGAGCATGATCTCCGCAGAAACCTTCATGGACTTCTCGCATTAATTCTTTGGCCTTTTCCTTTGAAACACACCTTAGAAGTGGCATTGAGTACCCTCTCCTGTACAAAATTCCATCGACCAGAATGAATCGAGTCGACTATCTCTGGAGGGTTCTTGCTTTATTTATGTCTGCCGGTAGCACTCCATGCTCTAAGTATTCAATGAAGGGCGTCATCCATGTGTAAGTTTCTTGGATTACTAGGGAAGACTCTTCTACTTGAATGCTCGGTGCGGATAAATGTTCAATATGTACTATATTCAAGGTGTCAGCATCCTTCGCGGTTGCTAACTTGGCCAAAGCATCAGTGTTTGAAATCTGGTTGTAAGGTACTTGCTGGAGAGTATATTTTTCAAACTGTGCCAATAAGTCCTTTTCTTTGTTCAAATAAGCAACCATCTTCAGACCCCGGGCTTGATATTCTCCAATACTTTGATTAACCACTAATTGGGAGTCACTGTAGATTTCAAGTGACTTTATATCCATATCCTTGGCTAATATTAATCCTGCAAGCGGAGCTTCATACTCGGCTTCGTTATTGGACGTTGTGAATTCAAATCTAATTGCACAGTGGAATCGATGTCCTTCAGGCGTGACTAAGATTAAGCCTGCTCCAGCATTGTGCTCGTTGGAAGAGACGTTTATGAACAGCTTCCAAGAAGGAGTTTGGCTTTGGAGTTCAGGCTCTTCTATCAGCTCGGTATCCTGGAGCTCAGTAAATTCTGCAACAAAATTTGCTAGAGCCTGTCCCTTCATAGCTGCTCGTGGCGAGTAAGAAACATCGAACTGTCCAAGTTCAACTGCCCATTTTAACAATCGACCGGCAACTTCTGGTTTTTGCAGGACTTTCCGTAGAGGCTGGTCGGTGAGTACTACGAAGGGGTGAGCTTGGAAGTATGTTCGCAGCTTTTTGGAGGCTAAAATCAAGCAATAAGCTAATTTTTCAATGGGCGGATATTGCAGTTCTGCTCCTATTAGCCTCTTGCTTATATAATACACAACTTTTTGAACATGTTCCTCCTCTCTGATCAGGACAGCACTAGCAGCATACTCAGTGACTGCCAAATATATGAACAAAGTCTCTTTCTCGATCGGTTTGGACAAAATCAGTGGTTGTGACATATGAGACTTTAGAGCCTGGAAAGCCTGCTCGCACTCTTCCGTCCACTCAAATTTCTTAATGCCTTTAAGCAGAATAAAAAATGGAACACATTTGTCCGTTGATTTGGAAATGAATCTACTCAAAGTGGCAATCCTCCCTGTTAGACTTTGAACATCTTTAATTTTAACTAGCGACTTCATTTCGATTAGGGCCTTGATCTTTTTGGGATTAGCTTCGATACCTTGCGAGTTCACTATGAATCCCAAAAATTTTCCCGATCAAACTCCGAAGGAACACTTAAAGGGATTCAGCTTCATCTGATATTTGTTCAAGATGTTGAAGCACTCTTGCAGGTCCCCAATGTGTTCTTCTACCTTCTTCGACTTAACCAGCATGTCATCAACATATACCTCCATGTTAACATCGATCAACTCTTTGAACATGTGATTGACTAGTCGCTGGTAAGTCACACCAGCGTTTTTCAAACCAAAGGGCATTACTTTGTAACAGTAAAGCCCTGTATCAGTTTGAAAGCTAGTGTGATCCTCTACAGGTGGGTGCATACTGATCTGATTTTATCCAGAGTATGCATCCATGAATGATATGATCCCATGCCCTGAAGTGGCATCGACCAACTGGCTGATCCTTGGGAGTGGGAAACAATCCTTCGGACAGGCTTTATTGAGGTCTGTGAAATCCACGCATGTCCTCCACTTGCCATTCGACTTGGGAACTAGCACGGGATTAGAGACCCAAGATGGATAAAACGCTACCCTGATGAATCTGTTCTCCTTTAGCTTCTCAACCTCTTCTTTTAACGCTTTTGATCTATCTTCGTCGAGCAGCCTCTTTTTTTGTTGTACTGTGGAAAAATTTTATCTATGTTTAAAACATGGCTGATAATTGCTGGGTCAATCCCAACCATATCCTTATGCGACCAGGAAAACACATCCTGGTTCTCCTTTAAAATTCCACCAGCTTTTGCTTTGTTGTTGTCTCTAAGTTTTTACCGACTTTCACAACCCTAGTCAGATCTGCCTCATCAAGTTGGACCTCCTCGAGGTCCTCGACTGGTCCTACGTCTTCTTCAAAATCCCCAAAGTGAGGATCTAAATCTCTATCCTCACTTTGGGCAACACCGTATTTGGTGACCTGCTCACCTGATTGGGCTTGTACTTCATTGGCCAATAGTAACCCTTTCTCAGCTCTTTCTCTCGATCCACCCCTTTTTTCCTTGGTAATCGAGGAATTATAGCATTCACGCGCTTCTTGTTGGTTTCCCAACATGCATCCTACCCCTACGTCAGTCGAAAACTTCATGGCCAGGTGCCAGACCGAGGTCACGACTCGTAGGTCAACTAGAATAGGCCTTCCAATGACAGCATTATATGCAGAAGGACAATCAACTACTATAAATGTAGTGAATAATGTCTTGTTCGCAGGTGCAGTTCCTACTGTGACTGGAAGCCTAATCGACCCCGTTGGCGCGAGCCCTTCGCCAGGAAAACCATAAATGGTTGGGTTGTGTGGCTCTAAATCCTTCATTGACAACTTCATCCTCTCTAGCAAAGACTTGTACAAAATGTTTACTGAGCTTCCTGTATCCACTAACACCCGCTTAACCATCATATTGGCGATCTAGACGTCCACGACCAGAGGATCCGAATGGGGAAACTGGACATGTTGGGCGTCAAGCTCAGAGAAAGTTATCTGCTCTTCCTCTATTCGAGATTTTTTGGGAGTTCTCTCCTCTACGTTCAGCATTTCAATGTCCTGGTTGTGATGTAAGGTTTGGGCGTATCGCTCCCTTGCCTTCCCACTATCCCTTGCCAAGTGTGGGCCACCACAAATGGTCAGCAATGTACCCGCCACTGGAGCTGGCTGTAAAGGGGTGAGCATTGGCGTACAAGTGCCTACTCGTTGCCTCCTTGAGCCTCTCACTGAGAACCTCCAGTGGCTCATACATATCTTCTCAAGTGTCCTTGCCTAATAAGGAACTCAATTTCATCTTTAAGATGGTTGCACTCGTTGGTGTCATGACTGTAGTGGTTGTGAAAACAAAAAAACTTGGTTGTATCACTTTTGGAGATATCTTTCCTCATCGACGCTGGTCGTTTATAAGGGACAGTGGTGTTGGTAGCTGGTACACTTCTGCTCTGCTTTCGACTAGGGTCGTGTAATTGGTGAACCCTGGCTCGTATCTGTTACTTTTAGGGCGCTTATTCTCAAACGTTGACGGCTCGTGGTTCGCCCTTTTCCCTCCGTTTTTCCTGTTATTTTTGTCGTTTCCATTGGGTTTCCCAAACCCATTGGCGGATTTGGTGGGATCTTCCTTCGGACCCTGATCGTCTGTGGGTGCCTTCCCTTTGTTGGCAATTGCCTCTTCGAGCTTGATGTACTGGTCCGCCCGGTCCAGAAATTCTTGGGTGCTCTTCACCCCATTCTTCCTTAAACTGTTCCAAAAGGATGAATGTCACCGTACTCCAGCAATAAGTGCCATCATCTTCCCCTCATCACCAACTATCTTAGCCCCAGCAGTGACTCGCATAAAATGCTGGACATATTCCTCCAAGGATTCGCCCTCCTTCTGGCGTCTCTCGACCAGTTGGTTGGCTTCGGTCGGATGTACTCGACCAGCGTAAAACTACCCGTAAAACTCTTTCACGAACATTTCCCATGATACCATGCTAGCAGGAGGGAATTTGAAAAACCACTCCTGAGCAGTATCGGATAAGGTGGCCGGAAAGATTTTGCATCGAGTGTCATCTAACACCTTCTGGATGTCTATTTGTATCTCGAATTAATTAACATGAGATACTGGGTCCCCAAATCCATTGAAGTTAGGTAAGACCAGCATCTTAAATTTTCTTGGGGTTTCTTCCATTGCTATTCTTTGTATGAACGGAGGGCCTCTTCTTTGGTCATACTCAATCTGGGATGTCCGACTTCCCACTAGCTGTTGGATGGCCTGATTCAACGTATCGAGCTGGGCCTGTACAGTGTCTAGTATTGTTGGGGCAACTAGTGCTAGAGGGGCATACTCATTGTGCTTTTCCTGCCTATCATTGAGTACGTCCCTCAAATCATCATCCCTACGCCTTTGCTCACTAGCACCCCATCGATCAAAGGCGTTAGGTTGCCTAGGCTACCCCCCAGCATTCTAGCTTATCGGCCGATTTTCTCTTGGTAGGGGATTCTGTTCTCCACCCTTTCTCCTTGCCTTCGACCAGCATTTCCTCTGCCAAAATCAGCTTCATTGTAGTCATGGTCATCCCTATAATGCGACCGACTATGGTGCGACTTGGTGATCGCACTATTTCCTCCTCCCCTCGCTGGCATGTCCCGATCGTCAGGTGGAGGCTTGCGTTGATCGGTGGGTCCCCGGGCATTATTATGTCGTGGTGGGCCTCTGACCACAGAACCTGACTCGACTTGCCCTCTGGCAGCAGAAGGACATTGTCCCCTGCTCGGTGGATTTGGCTCCTCAGCAGTTTGGCATCTAGGGCTTCGGGGAGGATGCCCGGCCCTATTCTGCCTTTGCTGCTGGGGATTATCACAACCAGCGCGAGAAGGAGGTTGTTGCTCAGGATCTTGAAATGGAATATCCTGTTAAGCAACAGGAGGTTGCTCCGGCCTATGAGGGCTTGCTGGCTGAGGGGGAGTGTGGTGACGTTATGGATGATTTGAATGCGGACGTTGTTGTGGCGGTACACTGGGTGGCTGATCCGGTTGAGAAACAGGTGTTGGCTGTCCTCGTGCCAACTTAATGGTTGCATCCAGTGCGGCAGTGGCATCCCTCTGTCGGCGATCCAAGTCAGCCTACCGCTCATTCAACTCTTGACATTGCCTATCAATTTCTCTCAGCTGCAACGCCATAGTTTCAACAATATTTTCCTGATTAGCCCTCAGATTGGCTAACTCTTCCTGCAACATAATCAGTGTTGTCCTCAAGGTCTCAGAATCCATTTCCTCATCTTTGAAATCTATTTGCGGCTCATCCTCAGCCACATTTTGCGGAGGAGGCTGGGTTGGTGCAGTATCGGAGGTTTGTCCAATCTTTCTAGCCGTTTTTGCCATTTGATCTTTTTGGAAGTCTTGAGTTCCGCTCTCAATGAAAGAACCAATATGTTGACCCTCGAATTGGTCAACGACACGGAGTCAAGTAAAATGATAGAAAATGAGATGAAAATAATACAAAAGATAAACGACACAAAAGATTTATAGTGGTGCGGCCCCAATATGATGGTAATGACCTATGTCCACTTAGTGTTTTTATTGATGTAAATCCTAAGAACTGTGATCAATGAACTCAGGCCTCATGAGTTTTACTAGTTTTAGGATGAATACAAATATGGTGGATAAAAACACTCTACTTCTCTCTTAGAATTCTCAAGTTCCAAAAGTCCCTTCTCTTGAGCCCTTTGATTCTTATTTATAGGCTCAAGGAGTTCTCCATGGGCCAATGGGCCTTAATTACATTTAATACAGATGTATCTAAGTAATAATGGAAATTACAATTAATCGTAATTACAAGATTACATATATGAAGGAAATAAATGAAAATATGCGACCAGACTGGTCACCCATAATTATGTTGTCTGATGAGCCACTTCTAGTCGATGGTCGAACAGACCATACTTACTTAAACCGCCACGTGTATCCCACGTGTAGGCCAATCCTGCCACAGCATCAGGTAGTCCCTTTTTAAGTAAACAACTAGATATTCATATAACTAGATAACAGATAAGCATACTTCAGATAATATAAGGATGCATACATTTTAATCATATATCTCAGGCAATTAAATACAAATATAGTAATAACCATGTTCCTTAACAGGGTCAGGCCCTAATAGCACATATAATCACATTTAACACGTACTGGGTGTAGTTTTCTTACCTCAGGTCCGAGTGCAACGTATAATAAGAATGACCCTCGAGCACGATCCTTTCCCGAGCCCTAGCAGTACCCTACTCATAACCATAATAAATGATATTCATCAATACCGAAAAAATAAAGGCTTCCAGACCGAGTCCTAGCCTCCGGGGCCTCGAATTCTACTAACCCGAGTAGTAAAATCCATCTCCAGTTCTTAGGTTTGAGTTCCCGTCACTCAAAACCTGCCTTGGCCATTTCTTCCTATGTGCACCGTGGCTCCCCCTAATCGGTCGTGATGCGCCTCAAGTCAGAGGCTCCCAGCCCCTACATTCCAAGGGACACGCACCGCGATTTAGCTCTGAAGGGTCGCAATGCACCTAAGCAAAACTGAATCCCCTAGGCCCTGGGTGCACGCGGGTCTCGGCGCCCCAAGAACAGGGTCACGGTGCAACCCTACGAACCCAGCTTTTCCTCAACCAAATCTTACAAAAATTTATCCCAAATAAAACCCAAACTCAGAATTCAACCCCAGGCATCATCAACACATTAACACCAACAAAACCCAAGCCTAAACTTGAGCAAAATCAAACCAAATCTCCAATTCAATACCTTGAGCCTCAAAGCTCAAGAACACCATAAAACCAAAACATGGATTGATGCTTACCTCAGCTATGATTTGTATCCTCCTAGCTGCAACTAATCCAACCCTAGACTAAAGCCTTCAATTCCAAGCTCCCCAGCCTTTAATTTCCCTTAGTTTTTCCCAAAAACCAACCAAAATATAGAGGGAGGGAGAGAGAACGGTTTAGAGATAGATAAAGAGAGAGAGAGAGAGAGAGAGAGAGAGAGCTGCTGAGAGTGTATCTATTTCTGGGTTCTACTAGGTTCAAACAAAGGCTGAGTATATCTCTTCCTAAGGCTGGAAAATGTCTAAAATACCCCTACCCACAAACTTACTTATCACACGCCACCAAGGGCAAAATGGTCCTTTGTCACATTTTCTCACTAATCATAATTAATGTCACACAATTCCCGTTATTTCCAATATCCTCAGATAATCATTAAACAATTTCCCATTACCCGATAATTCCCGGTAATGTACTAAATTACCAAAATACCCCTAAGCTCAACCCGAGTTGGGTATTTGATCCCGTTATGACTAGGCCACTATCTTTCTCCCTAGGATTGCCTCGTGCCGAATACCCAAATACATCAACATAATAATGTGGTCTCACACATATATGCACATATGTTCCAAATATACTCGTAACAGGCCAAATTATGAGAATTTCCCTTCTAATAAGAAACGGGCCCACATGCATATCTAGTCGTATTATAACATAACTCACGTAATCATATAATGATACACATATATCACATAAACACATATTTCATAATTAAATCAAATATATTTAAATAATTCTCCATAATTTGCCATCCTGGCCCCCTAATCAATGTCGTAAGCCTTATTAGGTAATTTGGGACGTTATAGATAAGGTGAAAGGAACTACGACTATGAGAAAGGAAAAATGTGTTAGTAAACCATTATATATGAAGGAACATATTTTGGAAACAATTTATACGTAGATAGTATGGACTATTAAGACAGACTAATTGGACAAAGATGTCGGTAGTTTATGGATATGATGGATGGTATTTTCAAGGCTTTAAGATATCCTAGATCACTTTAAAGGATGGAAACCCAGTGTAACGCCCTGCTAATTAGGTTTTGTTACCAAGTGTGTTTAAACTTAGTGCTGGACTCGCAAAACGAGTCATTTGGACTAAACACATGTGATTAAGCCAATAAGGGTTCAGGTATTTAAAATTTTGGTCAAGACATAAACATTTTCATTAAACAAAACTCTAGTTTTTACATGGAATCCCAAAATACAAGTTTAAAAGTTGGTTACAACCCAAAGATTACAAAATAAGTCGACCTAGGCAGCAACACAAGGTCCAACCCTAGCTACCCTGTAATATCTCAGCTGTGGCGGTTGATCAGACTACATGTGTACACATCACCGCTATCGCTCTCCAACTCATGTTTGGCCAAGGTTCTCCTTACCCTTACCTGCACCACAAAGCACCCGTGAACCAAAATACTCAGCAAGAATACATATTCAAAAAGTTCACAAAATATAACACATGCTTAACATTAATAACTTGAACTAAGCATACACACTATACAGATGAGTGACCATAGGATCACACAAGTGTGTGTCGCACTCCCATTTGTTCATATGGCATCCGAGCCAGTCAAGTGCATAAGGCACTTCCGGGGTGGCCTAGCCATAACGGCATGTGCTCAATGCGCATAACGCCGATCACGGCTTATCAGCCGAGCCTTACAAACCTTTGACTTATAAGTTAAGCCCTAGAAACCCTCGACTCATAAGTCGAGCCCCCTTTTAACCAGAAATACCCTTGACTAGCAAGTCAAGCTTTAATAAGATACAACATATAGATTTTTGGTTAATAAATTGAGCTTCCTAGCCAGAACAAACATCCACATAATACATTCATCATACATGCAGATACAGTGCACTAAAGTATACTAAGCAGATATGCATAGGCACAATTATAATCATGCTCATTAGCTGGGCTCGAGCCCTTATCACATTATATTGAACAAACGGGCCAAGCCCCAATCATATTACATTAATAGCTGGGCCAAGTCCCAATCATACATTTCACATATCGGGTGCAGTTTTCTTACCTCGATCTTCATTTAGGTAGTGGAACGACCCCGAGCATTGATCCTGACTCGAGCATGGCAAACAATAGTCACAACACAAGTATATGTTCATCAGGACTTAACCCTAGAAACCGAGTTCCAAACCGAACTCTAAATCTTAAAACCATGGTTCTCAGTTAACGGGGCACAAAAATCTCACCTGAGCCCCCAAGCAAGCTCCCAAGTCAGATTTCCGAGGCCCCCAAGCCTAGCCCTAAAAACCAGAAAATAGGCATTTCGGGGCCCCTAGCGCAGTCACGCCCACAGAAAATCTGGGGCTTCTGGACCATTGGCACGGTCGCGCCCCACAACTCGAGCCCCCCAAATTGAATCCAATTTCCCTCTTTTTGGTACACTAGTGCGGTCGCACTACAACCTAGCATGGTTGTGCTAGGTTTCCAGAACCTAAAACTCTGCCCAGAATATGATGTTCTTCCCCAAATCGCAAACCTAGCAATTTCCAGCAAACTTAGACCACAATTCGACCAATCTAGATGTTTTTAACATAATTCATACCACATAAAACTAATATCTAAGCCTAGGTAACAAAACCCACTATTCAAACCATCACAACACCCTTTGAAACCTCAAACTAAGAATCAAAATCACAAAAACCCAAAACACCATTGAAATGTGAGGGAACCAGAGGGTTACCTTGATTTCTTCTGCCCCAATTTGAATCCTGGCTAGAACCCTCTAGTTTGGGTAGCTCTAAACTCCTCAGCAAGCTCAATCTCCCTTCAAACCAATGTTCATCAATTAATTCCCGCTACTCAATAATTCTCGGTAATTTACCAAATTACCAAAATACCCCTAAGCTCCCCCCCCCCCCCCCCCCACATCACTAACTAGCTCCCTAGGATCACCTCGTGCCGGGTAACTCAAATATATCCACATAATAATGTGGTCGCAATCATATATCACACATATTTATAGTTATACCCTTAATGAATCCAAATTACGAAAATGCCTTTCTAATAAGAAACAGACCCACATGCATATTTAATACACCTAAACATGCAAGCATATTCATATCATAATAAAATTCACATAATTCACATAATGACATGCTCATAACACATAAGCACTCTATTAATTCAATTATTGCCTCCCGGCCCCTAATCCAAGCACTAAGCCATATTAGAGAATTTGGGGCGTTACACCCAGTGTGGGGGAAACTTGATTATGAGTAGCTTGTAGAGATGTTACAAGTCATAAAAGTATTAGAAAGAGATCAAGATGAATAAGGTGTAACGTTTCCAAAGGATTCAAGGCAACAAGATTCGTTAGAGTTAAGAATGGATTGATTTACGAAATAACGTGGGTATTTTTCTAAAAGACGGTCATTATGAATTGATCTCAGAATTGGAAACATAGGAAAATGATTTAAGCTTTACGAACCATAGATTTGGATGGGATCTGTAAAAGATTTAAGACTATCTTCAAGAATTGCAGATAATTTTATAAATCAATGCCTATAAAGATAAAGAACAGTTTAGACCATTGTTATCAGGTGAAAGGATAAATGAAGCATAGACCCGAATTCTAAGAAACACGATATGGATTCAGTTTTGGATTGTACCACATTATAACATATTTATATGAACAAGTTTTATGTTGTTGTTGTAGCTAACAAGTGATAAATTTTGGACAACACCTTAATCGGTGGGGTAAATGAGGATGTTACCCACTTGTTTGATAAGACACATCAAAAGAAAGGAATTCAGAAGGGTCGGAAGTGAATGGTTACTTCTGGGGGTTAGTAGAAAAGTAAATCACATGGACTTAGTACTTGGATGAGTAAAATTGAATTGACAAATTGAAAGGTTGTAAACATGCAGCAAGTACTTCTATTAGTGTCTCTAAAAAAGATATTATAAGGACAAGATGAAAGGCAAAATGAGATGGGCATTATGAGCCTTAAGTGTTGCTTAAAGGAATTAGTGAACTTCTGACGTTAGAAGGCGTTTACGATGGAAACTATGGAAATATGTATCAAATGTAAGTTACATTGTTGCATAATCTAATTGTTAAAGGAAGAGAAATTAAGAGGATATATCTTGCAAGTCAATGAGGAATCTAGACAAAGAGGCAAGTATGAAGTATATACGTAAATGTTATGGATACTAAGGAGCTGTAGAAAAAGCTTCATGGATTAAGAAATGGGAAATATGACAATAGTTTCAGAAGTATGAAGTAGAACCAATATGGATGGGTTACTACTAGAACAGATAGAAAAGTGCCAGGAACATCAAGCGGCAAATAAGTTGAAAATTAAGGAAATAATAAGTGATACAGTGAACAAAACCAGATTGGGGTGGTGTAAACCCAAAAATGTATATGGGTATATGTTATTTATAATTGGACGTGGTTATAGTACCTAGCCAAGATATGTATATATCATGATGATCTTGAGTAGTGGGGATCATTTTTGGTGGAAAGATCCTATGAAATTTTAAAGTGACAAGGAAAGGATGAGTTATTAGATACTCTCGAGGATGAGAGAATCTTGAAACATTATGGCATAGAAATTTCGAGGATGAATTCCTTTTAAGGGGGGGTAGTTGTAATATCTGTCCTTGCATTTTATGAGTATTTTGGTAATTTAGCTTGTGAGGGCAATTCAGTAATTTATGTTGATGCAGACGTGAATTGTTTTCTTTTAAATTTCATGATTATGATATGTATATGTATGAATGCGGCAAAACACGGTTCCTTAAAGTATCAAGTGCTAAAGGGCTAAAGGACTTATACATGCATAATTTAATAATGTTGTCTCAACAAAAACATGTAGATTGATAATTTTACCTGATCTCCACTACAAACAAGAGAGGAATTGTTGAATGATGACACTATCTCATGCAGCATAGTTGATGTCTCCTTTTCAGCAACCATCATAAATGTTTGAAGGCTAGGCTTGTTAGATGGTTTTTGAGGTATGGCATGAATACTCATTTTCCACCCAAAGCGAAATGTAGAGAAAAGCAAACCTGAACATGGAATGAATCGAACACGCTCAGCATATGCAAGGGCACATAGTAAACATGAAAAACATGTGAGCAGAAAAAACAAGAATCATAAATGACTGCCCAATTCATGACCCGCCCACCATTGGCATGGGCACTCGAATATAAGCAGAATGAAAGAGATTGTAATAGGATGTTGAAATAATTTCCTTAAAATTTAGTACCAAGAACGTGAGCCTCTGCAAAGGTAAGACAAATAAACTTCCCGCCAAATTTTAACACCCTTTTAACCTGTAAACAAAAATAAGAAACTAAAATAAACCCAACAAGAACTTGCACACTCATTTAAAAAGTAAACAAAATTATTGAGCAAAGAAACCAATCCAAAAATGAAATATAGACTGAAACCAAAAGGTTAGACACACCTCTGATAAATATTTCTTCCATAAATCAGGACCCAGCTCTGGCTCCATTAAAGCATCCAAACCACCTTTATCAAGTACGGCATCAAAGGTCGCATCCTCAAACTGCCAAATTTTAACAATTAGTTAACAAATAACAATCACATTCCCATAACATATTATCATAAGATAATAAGTAGAAAATAAAGCAGTCAGTTTTCATGCTAACCTGCATTTTGGTCATGTCCATGACGCGCCACCGCATGCCGATTCGTTCACGGACATTGCGGCTCAACATGTCCGAGATGACAACCTTAGAAAAATTGACATTAGTGATGTCCCTGAACCCAGCATCATAGAGGTGCTCGGAAAGCCTTGAATTCCCGCAACCCGACACGAGAATCTGTGGCGATGACAGAGCTTTGCCTTGGAGCTGGGCTTAATCAGATGATGATGATGATGACGACGACGAAGAAATGTGGGAAATGAGTGGGTTTCTGGGTTGGGAAAAGCTTACAATAGACACATATTTTTCAAAGGAGATACACTGCATCTATATATAATAAGCCTTATAACCAATAAATGACATGCCCTACCAGCAATGCAATAATGCCACGGCTAATTGGCTATAGAAAAAATCACACAAGACAATGTTCCTAAGTGTAAAGCAAAGCTTCTTTGGAATTGGTACTACACCATTCACAAAATGTTCAATAATTCCCCTTAATGTACCTATCAATGGCATCGCACGTGGCTGGTGGTTCGGCGACGACGGCGTCAGACGTGGCTAATTTTTCAGCGTCGCACATGGCTGGCTGGTGGCTGAAGGTTCGGCTGGAAGAAGTCGCACTATTCCGCTGGAAGAAGTGGCTGAAGGTTCGGCTAGAAGAAGAGGGAAAAAGAGAGGCGTGGGGGGAAATTAATATTTAGAGTCTAAATTTTTTTTAAGGGGCAATGTTGACACCTATAAGCTGTCACTATTGCCTCCAAATAGCGACAGCTCATAGTTGTGTCCCTTAAAAAAAATTCAGACTCTATAATTTCCCAATAGCGACACATTTTAACTGTCGGCATTGCTCCAATATGTTTTTATAAAAAAATATTTAAACATATATATTAATAAAAAAAATCATAACTAATAAATTTATATCTTAAATTTTCTTACAACATTTTTCCAATTAATAAAACAACTCTTTTTAACTAATACAAATTTTATAAATGTGTTAAAGAATAATATAGTTAATTTTATAAATATGTTAAAGAATAATAAATTTAAATTTAGATATAAAAATTATTATAAATACAAAAGTTAATAATATGAAAAATTTAGAAACAAAAAAAAATCTAGTTTAAAAAGTTTTCAATAAATACATAATTTTTATAAATATATATTTACATAATTTAGTTTATTTTTAAAATTATACTATTCATTAATTTTTTTACAATATTTTTCCAATTAATAAAACAACTATTTTTAACTAATACAAATTTTATAAATATGTTAAACAATAATATAGTTAATTTTATAAATATGTTAAAGACTAATAAATTAAAATTTTGATATAAAATTTATTATAAATACAAAAGTTAATAATATGAAAAATTTAGAAAAAAAAAATTAGTTTTAAAAGTTTTTAATAAATACATAATTTTTATAAATATAAATTTACATAATTTAGTTTATTTTTAAAATTATACTATTTGTTGACTGCGTTTTTAGCCAACGACGTGAGAACGTAAAAAACGACAAACCTGTAAGAGAATTCAAACGACACAGACAGTTTAATAAAGAAAATAAAGAACACACGCAATTTTTATAGTGGTTCAGCCCCAATCAGTTGGTAATTGCCTAATCCACTTAGAGATTTGATTAATTTATCTACACTCAAGATCAGATGAACCTTAGTCAACTGAGTTTCTTCAGTGTAAATCCTCATAATACAAAAGAGTTCTCTCTCAAGAAAACGCACTTTCTCTCTCTACAAAACTCAGACCAAAAGTCCCTTCCTGATCCCATCAACCCTCTATTTATAGGCTTGGGATCAGAAACTGATATCCCCATAGGATCGGGATAGTTAATTATTCGTATTATATTTAAATTACAAGAAATATTCAAAATACAACAGAATCCTCAATTTGAGCAAAGAATGAGAGATTCCCGCGTATGCCCAGTTCGAGTCTTGCTGAAGCCGTTTCTGGGAATTTGACGCAGTCTGGTCTATTTGGTTGATGAATATCGTCTTCTGGTCGAACACATGCATGTTGGATACATACAAGTGCTGGGCGACATATGCATGCCATTTCTTTACTTGCACAACCGTGCACTTACTGGACATATGTATAAGGACCAATCCTTTGTCTCTCCTCGGACATGCGTCCGACCACGCCCTTAGACTGCTCCTCGGACCAAAGTCCGACCACACTCCTTGGACTGCCCCTCGGACCAAAGTCCGACCACACCCTTGGGCTTTCCGCGAACCAAAGTCCGACCACACCTTGGGCTCTCCTCGGACCAAAGTCCGACCACACCCTTGGGCTCTCCTCGGACCAAAGTCCGACCACACCTTGGGCTCTCCTCGGACCAAAGTCCGACCACACCTTGGGCTCTCCTCGGACCAAACTCCGACCACACCTTGGACTCTCCTCGGACCAAAGTCCGACCACACCCTTGGGCTCTCCTTGGACCAAAGTCCGACCACACTCTCTCCTCTGACCAAAGTCCGACCATGCCCTTGGGCTCTCCTCGGACCAAAGTCCGACCACGCCTTGGACTGCTCCTCGGACCAAAGTCCGACCACGCCATTGGACTACTCCTCGGACCAAAGTCCGACCAGGCACACCCTAGCCCAAGTACTCTCCTCGGGTGCACTTGGCTTGGTCATGACACCTCTCAAGCAGTCAAAACTCTTCACTGATGTACTGGGCTGCTGCTAAGCCAGATCACCCAACTATTCCATGCCACCTGTCATTTCTATTGCCACATCATCATTTTCAAATTTTTGGGATAACATTTGCCCCCCAAGTTTATTATATGATCACTGCAAAAAACTTCCCATGATCGTGGGGAGAAAAAATAGCCCCGGAATACCAAGGGTCCAAAAATAAGTAATAACTCCCACTTTTTTCCTTTAAATAACCCCTACACTTACACATTCTTCTTTACACAAGAAAATCACATTTTAAAAACCCTTCTCTTTCTTTCTTCTCTCTTGGCCGAAACCCCTTGTCTTCTCCTTCCTTTGGCCGAATCTTCAAGGGACTTCAAGGGAAGCTCTCCATTTCTTCAAGCAATCTCCAAGCAAGCCAAAGGTTCTCCAAAGTTGAGTAAGTCTTCTTCTCCATGCCTTTACATTGTTGTTATTTTTTAAAAAATTTCATGAAAAAACCATGTTGTGGTCGAAACCCCATTGAGAGCTTTTTTCTTTAATTTGTTCATGATTCTCATAAGAATGCTTGTATAATGTGTTGGGTGGCTGTTTTGAGGATGTTTGTATTATGGGTAACCCAACATTACTCTCAATTTCATAGGAATTTCAAGAAAAATAGGTCAATTTGGTATAAACCATGATTATGGGTTTTGGGGTTTTTGATAGCATAGAGGGTTTCAAGAACATGAAAAAACTTTTCAACTTCCCTATTTTGATCTTGTGTTTGTATGCTTGGATGAAGAAACATTTTTATGTTAGTGAATATAGAACATTGCTCTTTCAAATTGGGTCTTGTTTTCGGCTCAAAGAAAATAGTGGCATTTTTGGTGAGGTTTTGGGTATGAAAAATGGGTAAGTTTAGGGGTATGGCCGATCGGTCACTGTGTTGTTTTCTTTTTAAAAAAATATATGGTCCGATCGGACCACATATGTGCTCTTCGAACCAAATTGCATCCGACCGGACTTCCCTTGGGCTCCTCGGAAGTGCACAGCTCGAACACAGGCTAGGCTCGGTCGCCCGACACTCCTCGGACAGGAGTCATGCCATAGCCGCTCGGATGGACAGACCCAGGTGCATGGCTGCTCGGACGCCCCTCCGCTCGGACACGAGCCTTGCTGCTCGGACGCCTCTCCGCTCGGACCCATACACCCTAGGCACTAGATGCACCACTCGACGTTAGGTACCCCTAGCTCCTCGGACGCTCCTCCTAGGGCGTCTTAAGCATCCGACCGGACCAAGCATGGCATTCCACATGCCATGCTTTTTTAAATATTTCTTAGACACCTTTAAGCACTAAAAATATTTTTTCCATGCATGCTATATGTTTACCACTTAGATATATTTTTCTAAGTATAAAAATCAATTTTGTTCTTGTTAGATTTTATCTGTATGGTTACTCACCTCCCCATTTTTTATTTATTTTTGTAGATGAATCGCTCTGATTATAGGGGAGGTGACAACCATACGGACTCCGATACTTCTATCCCGCAGTCAATCGAGACTCCTCTAAACAGCGATTCCTCATCAAAATCGTCCACCAGTTGTACTCCAGAGGACCGCCTTCGTCGCTTCAAGCGGATCCTTCCCCGCTCAGCCCTGTATTTCCTCCGCGAGGAACAGTTTCTTCAACAAGTCTCACAGTCAATGATGAGGGTGAAGAAATCTAATAGACATCCCCAGAACCAAGATCCACAAGTTGCCCGCAGAGCAGTGCAGAAGGTGGTGGAACACAGTGACGCCCGCACTGCAACTCCTTCAGGATCACCCTCTCAGAAGTTTTCCACCGTGATCCAGAACTTGGCTATTCAAAAGCCACGGAAGGGGAGAGAAGAAGAACCTTCCTGGTTCACTGCCCAGCCTTCAAAACTTAATTTCTGGGTCGTTCCACAAACACATCGAGGCTTTGGGTTTGAGTGGGGTGAACGTGATATGCCCGGACCCTCATCAGAGAGCCAATAGGCCCGGCGGAGCATACTGCGCCTGGTCCAGGCATCATATCCATGCAGGAGCAACACTCCCACTACACCCCTATTTCCGGTCTATAGCGGATTATTTCAATGTCTCCCCATTCCAGATCGCACTGAATGTGATCCAGGCATTGTCCGCACTATATATTCTCTACTTTCTACAAGGTTGGGATGAGCCCACCCCTCATGAGGTGCACTATTTGTTCGACTTCAGGACCAATCCCACCCACAACAACACGGGCTTCTTTCACCTCTATCACAGGCAAAGGGGGATTACATACCTCAGCGGTATCGCTCACAAGTCGAACCCCGAGAAATATTACAGAGAATATTTCCTCACATCAGAAATCAAGGCCAACAACTTGGCTTTTACTCATGCGGGTCCGTTCCAACGACCCTTGCCTACTGAAGGGATGTTCAATCGAGCGGAGGCGTTGGCTAGCATGAGTATCGAGGAGAAAGACGTGAAAAGATTGGTCACTGTAGACTACCTTCAGATGGTGGGCCTGATACCGTGTGACCAAAATATGGCGGTGGAAAGTACCACTGGGGAGAACAACACGACTGATCAGTCCAATGCGGGCACGGAGATAGTGACTGACCAGTTTTCTCCTGGACCCTCTCCGCTTTCTCATAGACCTGGCGACCTTGTCATTAGGGAGCCTCAGCCTGAGCCTCAGCACAGATCTGATATTCCTGCTCGGTCCGAGAAAGGAAAATCCATCCAGATTGAGAGAGAACTTAGCTCATCTTCGGATGACGAGGATGACTTCATTGATCAGATTCTCAACTCAGGTCTAGTAGTCATAGGAATATGCTTAATAACTTGGTGATTCGAGACTAATAAAATTGTAGTAGTAATATACTTATCTACATTTTATTATTTTTTATTTTTTTTCTAACGAATCTCATGTTTTCCTCTTTTGCAGACTCAGAGATGTTCAGACATTGCATCGTTCCTCCTGCTCCAAAAAGGAAGTCTGGCGAAGGAAGTGGTCTAACTCCCCTGAGGAAGGTCCCGAGGGCAGTACCACCGAGCCAGGGGAGAAAACCTGAGGGGTCAGTTACGATCCCGCAGTTGACCCCTTCGTCACTTCCCCCATCAGCGAGCCTGACTCCCCCAGGCCCGCCCGGCCCGAGCGAGGCACTCTGAGCTGCTGACACCAAACTCGGGGGGGCAGCTGATCAGACCCTCCATGATACATCAATGATTCAAGGCTTTGAGTCTCTTCCTCGACTCAGTGTTGATGTTGTCCTAGATAGAGGGATTGCTCAGCTGACAAATGTAAGTACTCTACCACAAGATAGATTGTTACTTACGTTAATGCTTTGTAGTAACTTTTTGTTTTTCATGCAAATGCTTATGACCTTCTTTCACGCCCAGCAGTGATCGGCCGATTATAAGGAGTTGATCAAGGTCCTAAATGATCAACTCGTGGAGGCTCGAGCGAAAACGGACGCTCTTCAGTCCAAGCTGGAGCAGGCGGAGAAGACTGTGACTGAGCAAAAGGAGTCTCTCAAGGGGTTGGCTGATGGGAATAATCAACTAACCCAAGCCAACAAATCCTTGACCGATCGGCTAGACGGACTGACTCGTGAGAACGAGGGCTTAGCTCGCAAGAACGAGGGACTGATTAGCGAGAATGAAGAGCTAAAGCAAGAGAAGGAGGCTGATCTGACCCGCTACGAGGAGACCTGCTTCAACTGCTTCTAACCGGTGTGGAAGCTAAATAAACCCCTCAAGCTTGACTTTCTGACCGATGAGATCCAGGCAGAGGAGCTCGCTAGATGTGAGGCCAGGGCTGCTGAGGAAGCTGCTAATCCTACTGGTCCTGCACCTGCCTCCTCTACATTATCATTCCGAGCCAGAGGAGCAGCTGAAGCCGAGGAGGGGGTTGATCAGCCTACCAGAGCAGCACGCCAGTGACTCCACATCATGCTAGAGCACTCATGCATGACCAGTTGTAGTCCTACCAGTTTTTATCATAGTTTTTTTTATTTCTTATACTTTTGCTCGTATGATTGAGCTATTTGACATTTGCACTTTACTTTTCTTTTTTGGCTAGCTTGGAACTTTTAAGTCTTTTTACATTTCAGACATTACAAGTTTATTGTGAATAGTAAAGTTTCTATATGCCTTAAACCTTCACATGAGTATTTAGTTTTCTAACTTAGAAATTTTAAACATTTCATAAGTCCATACTAAATATACTTCCTCATGCTCTTATTTCTCTAACATTTTATGAGCATAACTTTTATTATCACACGAATATCTGTTTCTAACTTAAAATTTAAAAAATTCTAAGTTACTTAAGCTTTGTCACACAAGTTAGCTTAATGGGTTTTTTAGACTTCCAAATTTACAAGTCAGCCCAAAAACAGATATCTTTGCTCGTGCTCTTATTGCCTGTGTTGAAGTGCACGCCAGTATACTCTATGTGCCCCCCAAGTGATTGAGGGTTAAAAAATCCTTGATCACTTGCTACTTGACCGAATTTGTTCAAGCAGTGACTACTCGTGAAACACATAGAATATACAAACATATTTCAGCAGTTAACCACTACAAAAACATGCAACTATTTAAGCGTTGGTCTTTCATCTCATGATACCGACCAGTTGAACACTGTCCGGTATATATGTATTTTCAGTCTTTTAGAAGACCTGTTTTGTTTAAATCATAATGACAGTTGAACACTGCCAAGCAAGAATAATCAACACATATGCAAAATTTGTAGCAAGATTCGACCATGCTGCGCGTGATCTCTTTTATTACTCGTAATAATAAATGACAAAACGTGTCTAACAACGAGTTTCAAACAAAATAACATTGTTCAAAATAACATGACTGGTTAGCAAATAGCCAGTTCACAAACAAAAAACTTAAATAACAAGTTAAGCACTTGATACAAAGCTACTACTCTGTAAGCAGTATTTATTGATAATATTTCCTCAAGTGCTCGTCGTTCCAGTAATTCCTGATCAGCTTTCCATTTAACCGAGCCAGCTTGTAGGTGCCGGGTGGCAAGACTTGCTCAATTTGATATGGTCCTTCCCAGTTTGGTCCTAGCACACCAGCTGCTGGGTCTCTGACAAACACCTTTCTGAGGACCAAATCTCCGACTTGGAACTTTCGATCTTGGACTTTGGAATTGAAGTAGCGCGCCACTTTTTGCTGGTGAGTAGCAACTCTCAGGTTTGCCTCCTCTCTTCTTTCCTCGAGGAAGTCCAAGGATTCTGCCAACAATTGATGATTCTCCTCTTGGTTGTACATGGTCCTTCTATGAGATGGTGGGTCTATCTCCACAGGTATCATGGCTTCATACCCATATGCCAAAGAAAATGGGGTATGTCCAATTGCTGTCTGAGAAGTAGTCCTGTATGACCAAAGGACTTCTGGTAACTCTTCCGCCCAAGCACCCTTAGCTCGCTCCAGGCGTTTTTTCAGAGTATCCTTCAGTGTCTTGTTTACCACTTCAACCTGCCCATTGGCTTGTGGATGGGCTACCGAGGAGAAACTTTTTGTGATGCCATGCCGAGTGCAAAAATCGGTAAATAGGTTGCTGTCAAATTGGGTGCCGTTGTCAGACACTATCTTCTTAGGCAGACCATAGCGACATATTATGCTCTTAACCACAAAGTCCAACACTTTCTTCGATGTGATCGTGGCTAATGGTTCGGCCTCAGTCCACTTAGTGAAATAATCTACTGCAACCACTACAAACTGTACTCCTCCTTTCCCTTTGGGCAACTTCCCGATCAGATCAATACCCCACACTGCAAAAGGCCATGGACTTTGCATTTGCTTCAAGACGTTTAGGGGCGCTCTGGGCACTTTAGAAAATCTTTGGCATTTGTCACACCTCTTCACATATTCCATAGAGTCCTCGTTCATGGTAGGCCAGAAAAATCCTTGCCGCAAGATCTTTTTAGATAGACTCTACCCCCCAGCATGATCTCCACAAAACCCTTCATGCACCTCAGCTAATAAATTCTTTGACTGGTCGGGTGTTATGCATCTGAGTAGAGGTAAGGAATACCCTGTTCTATACAACACCCCATCCATCATGGTGTACCTAGCAGCTTGCCTCATAATCTTCCTTGCTTCATTACGTTCCTCTGGGAAGGTCCCTTGCTCAAGATAAGTGATGATGGGGGTCATCCAGGTGTCAGCTATCGTGATCGGCATGGCGTCTTGTTCATCAATGCTCGGCTCCGCCAAGTATTCTACTGGTACTATATTCAGAGTTTCGGCGTCTTTTGCACTAGCTAGCTTCGCCAGAGCATCTGCATTAGAGTTTTGCTCTCGTGGTACTAGCTTGATGGTATACTCCTCGAACAGTGCTAGTAGATCTTTGGTCTTGTTTAAGTATGCCACCATGCGTAGGCCCCTTGCTGGTACTCCCCCAAGACTTGGTAGACCACCAATTGGGAATCGCTATTTACTTCCACCGACCGGGCACGTACATCTCTGGCCAGTCGCAAGCCTGATAGGAGGGCTTCATACTCCGCCTCATTGTTAGAAGCCTTGAATCTGAATCTCAGTGCACAATGAATTCGGTGCTTCTCTGGTGTGACTAATATAATTCTAGCCCCTGAATGATGCTCATTCGACGACCCATCAATAAAAATTTGCCAAGTAAGAAGTTCTTCTTTTTGCCCAGTGACACTCTCTTGCTGGTCGGGAACATCAGCGATCCCGGTACATTCAGCAATGAAATCTGCCAAAGCTTGGCCCTTAATAGCAATCCTCAGCTGGTACTTAATTTCGAATTGGCCTAACTCAACGGCCCATTTAAGTAGCCGACCAGACGACTCCGGCTTCTGTAAGACTTGGCGTAGAGGCTGGTCAGTAAAGACCTTAATGGGGTGTGCCTGGAAGTATGGCTGCAATTTCCGTGATGCGAGTACCAAGCAGTAAGCCAACTTCTCGATAACGGGGTACCGGGACTCTGCTCCTATCAATCGCTTGCTAACATAATACACGGGGTGCTGCACTCTATTCTCCTCTTGTACTAAGGCAGCACTAACAGCATGCTCCGTGACTGCTAGGTATAAAAAGAGGTCTTCTCCATCAACTGGCTTAGAAAGGACAGGAGGTTGGACCAAATGCTCCTTTATGGCCTGGAAGGCTTGCTCACATTCTGCAGTCCACTCAAACTTCTTGCCTCCTCTAAGTAGGTTAAAAAACGGGACGCACTTGTCCGTTGATTTCGAAACGAACCTGCTTTGAGCTGCAATCCGCCCAGTCAAGCTTTGTACATCCTTTATTCTAGCTGGAGACTTCATTTCTATGAGAGCCTTTATCTTTTCTGGGTTTGCCTCTATTCCTCAGGATTTCACAATAAACCCAAGAAATTTTCCAGAACCCACTCCAAATGAGCAC
The DNA here is from genome assembly GCF_963169125.1 of Humulus lupulus. Classification (NCBI taxonomy): domain Eukaryota; kingdom Viridiplantae; phylum Streptophyta; class Magnoliopsida; order Rosales; family Cannabaceae; genus Humulus; species Humulus lupulus. Next base: position 154,990,736 of record NC_084798.1, on the reverse strand, counting down.
TTGAGGGGGTTTAACTTCATGTTGTACTTTCTGAGTATTGCGAAGCACTCCTCTAAATCTCGCACGTGCCCTTCAGCTTCTTTTGACTTCACCAGCATATTGTCTACGTATACCTCCATGCTCTTGCCGATTAAGTCACGAAACATACTGTTCACCAAACGCTGATAGGTAGCCCCTGCATTCTTCAGACCGAAGGGCATGACCCTATAGCAGTATAGTCCTATATCTGTTCGGAAGCTGGTATGCTCTTCATCAGGAGGATGCATGCTGATCTGGTTGTACCCCGAATATGCATCCATGAAGGACACTGTCTTGGCAAAGAAAAGCAATTCTTTGGGCATGCTTTGTTCAGATCAGTAAAATCTACGCAAGTCCTCCACTTTCCAATGGGTTTGGGCACCAACACTGGGTTTGAAACCCAGGCAGGGTAGTATGCTTCCCTGATAAATCCATTCTCCTTTAATCGCTCTACCTCGTCCTTAAGAGCTTTTGCTCGATCCTTGTCAAGCAATCTCCTCTTCTACTGCACTGCTGGATAGCTTTCATCCACGTTGAGCACGTGGCTGATCACAGTTGGTGAGACACCCACCATATTTTTGTGAGATCAGGCGAAGACATCTTGATTTCTTCACAAGAATTCTATCAGCTGTGCTCTCACCTCCGCTTTCAACTTTTTTCCAATTTTGACCCCTCTTGTCGGGTCATTCTCGTCTATAAGGACCTCCTCTAACTCCTCGGACGATCCCACATCACTTTCATAATCTCCAAAGCATGGATCAAAGTCCCTTCCCTCACTTTGGGCAACGCTCTATTTGGTGACTTCATCACCGGATGGGGTCTTCTGCTCTTCTAACCAAGAGTGCTCTCCTGGCCAAACTCCTCTAACATCTCTTCATCGGTTACAACTGTAAGACTCTGGTCGACATCCATCTTGTCCACCTCCTCTCTCTCAACACATACAATCATATTTCTCCCCTTGGCCCCCTTCTTTGCCTTAGCTACCGAGGCATTATAGCACTCCCTAGCCTCCCTCTGGTCTCCTTGGACACAGCCTATGCCAGCACTGGTCGGGAACTTCATAGAAAGGTGCCAGATTGAAACTACCGCATGTAAGTTTGTGAGCAGTGGTCGACCAATAACCACATTGTAGGCGGACGGGCAATCAACAATCAAAAACTCGGTCATTACGGTGTCATGCTTGGGAGCTTCCCCCGTCGTGACTGGAAACTTGATTGTCCCAGCTGGTGACAATCCTTCTCCAGTAAACCCATAAATGACTTGAGAGCATGGATTCAAGTCATTGACAGATAGCTTCATCTTCTCGAAGGATGACTTATAAATAATGTTTACAGAGCTCCCTGTGTCGACCAGACATCTCTTCACTTTCATATTAGCAATTTGGACTGTCACAACAAGAGGGTCATTGTGAGGTTACCTCATGTGTCGAGCATCTTCTTCAGTGAAAGTGAGGGACTCACTTTCATATCTTGGGTTCTTCGGTGGTCGCTCCTCCATTGTCATAACTTCGGAGGTGGATGCCGTACCCAACTCATGACGAAGGGTGTGAGCATACCTCTCCCTCGCCTTGTTGCTATCTCCAGCAAGATGTGGCCCTCCACATATAGTATCTAATGTGAAGTCCACAGGTTCGGGTTGCAAAGGTGGGGATCATTGCCGCTTGAACCCAGGAGTGTTGTTGCTTCCCTCTCCTTGGGTCTTCTCTACTCGATACTTTTTTAGCTTCCCCGACTGGAGGAGAAACTCTATCTCATCTTTAAGATGATTACACTCATTCATGTCGTGACCATAGTCTCTATGGAAGCGACAGAACTTGTTCATATCTCTCTTACTCATCTCCTTCTTGATTGGTGGGGGTTTCCAGTAAGGGACCTCTTGATGACTGGCCAAATAGATCTCTGCTCGGCTCGCCGATAGAGTGGTGTAGTTGGTGAATCGAGGTTCATACTTAGTAGGCTTGTCGTTTGGTCCCGACTTAGCCTTCTTCTCATTGTGGCGGTCAGACCCGTTATTCCCACGTTTCTTACCACCACCTTGATCATTCCCACCATTCTTGGGGGGATCATTCGACCCGCTCGGATTGTTCAATCCATTTTCTCCCTTCTCAATTGCATCATTCAACTTCATGTATTTATCTGCCCGGTCTAAAAATTGTTGTAATGTTGAAATTAGATGACGATGGATGCTGTCCCACAAAGGACTTCGATAGATAATGCCGGAAGAGATCGCCACCATCTTCCCCTAATCTCCAACAGCAGTAGCTCGGTTAGCTTCTCTCATGAACCTTTGAATGTAGTTCTTGAGAGACTCATCTTTTCCTTGCCTAATATCCACCAAGTGATTGGCATAAACAGGAGGGGTTCGAGCAGTACTAAACTGCCTGCAAAACTCCTTTCTAAAACTTTCCCAAGAAGTGATGGAGTCTGGTTTAAATTTCCAGTACCACTCCTGGGCAGTGTCTGACAATGTGGTGGGGAAGACTCTGCAGCGATAGTCATCACTCACCCCGAGCAACTCCATCTGATCTTCAAACCTCCCAACGTGTCTTACCGGGTATGCCTTTTCTGTATAAAATGGAAGTACCGGTGCTTTGTATTTCGCTGGTGGTTGAGCTGCTCTGATTCGAGCACAAAAAGGGCTGCCACTTCTGTGGTCTACTGGATCAATCGCAGCTGGTTGTTTTGACAAACTCTGGACTGCTGCTGTCAAAGCATCAAGCTGGGCTTGGATGCCTGGGGCCACCGCTGGGGACTCACTTTCGGGACCGCCTGGTCAGGTGTTCCTATCCAGCAAACCATCATCGAGTATTTCTACTCGACTGGTAGGACGGATTGGCTCTTGCCCTTCGACCGGGACGGTCCTCCTTCTATCATCAATGACGTCCCTCAGGTCCTTCTGAGCAGTGTGCTTTCCCAACCTATCGAACACCATACTCTGAGTCTTCTCGGAAGGTTTGCTGGGTGGAACGTGCTCCTTGCCACTACGCTGGTTGGGATGCCTTGGTGGCCTTCCTGTCTGAGATGGTCGATCCTCCCCTCCTCGATGGTTATTATTATTCTTCTCCTTAGAATGGTTAGTGTGATGACTGTCAGCTTCATCACGCCCATGCCCATCTTTGAAGTGGGAAGTCTCATTGCCACGAGGAGCTTTATTGTGCTCCTACTCAGGAGGTGTTTTCTTGCTGCCTGACTTATGACTCCCTGATCTGGAAGTCTCTGATCGGTGGCTCCTTGAGGGGGTTTTGGAGTTCCCCCTTTGAGTTGAGTCAGTGCGCGATCGGACTCCATCCTCCTCATGACCAGGTTGGTTACTGCCACCTCTGCCTGGTCTATCAGTTTTCTTACGACCAGCTTCTGTGGTCCTTGCCTCTGTGGTGGCTGCCACCCCAGGTGCAACCTGGGCATTGGCTCGGGCCAGCTGCGTAGCTGCCTCCAGAGCGAGTGCAGCTTCGCGATGTCGCCTGTCGGCCTCCTCCTGCTGTCGACGGATCTCCTCACTCCTAGCGTCCATCTCCCGTTTCTGATGCTTGAATGCGGCATTCTGCCTAGCCATTTCCTCAGCGAACGCCTCCTGCCTGGCGTTGAACTGAGCCATCTCCTCCTTGAAGGCACTCATGGCTTCCTGGAGCTCTTCAACTTCTGGTGCTACGTCCTCGAGCACGACTCTGGGCTCAGTTTCACGATCTTGAACGCTAGGACCCTCTGATCTAGCATGCTCTTTAAAGGAGCTCATCTTCTTGGAGGCTGCACTGGTGTTCTTAGGCGCCATATTGCTTCAGGGACCGTCTGTTCTTCTCTTCATGCTCTCAATGAGAGCACCAAAATGTTGACTGCGTTTTTAGCCAACGACGTGAGAACGTCAAAAACGACAAACCTTCAAGAGAATTCAAACGACACAGACAGTTTAATAAAGAAAATAAAGAACACACGCAATTTTTATAGTGGTTCAGCCCCAATCAGTTGGTAATAGCCTAATCCACTTAGAGATTTGATTAATTTATCTACACTCAAGATCAGATAAACCTTAGTCAACTGAGTTTCTTCAGTGTAAATTCTCAGAATACAAAAGAGTTCTCTCTCAAGAAAACTCACTTTCTCTCTCTAGAAAACTCAGACCAAAAATTCAAATTGCCAAAAGTCCCTTCCTGATCCCATCAATCCTCTATTTATAGGCTTGGGATCAGAAACTGATATCCCCCTAGGATCGGGATAGTTTATTATTCGTATTATATTTAAATTACAAGAAATATTCAAAATACAACAGAATCCTCAATTTGAGCAAAGAATGAGAGATTCCCGCGTATGCCCAGTCCGAGTCTTGCTGAAGCCGTTTCTGGGAACTTGACGCAGTCTGGTCTATTTGGTTGATGAATATCGTCTTCTGGTCGAACACATGCATGTTGGATACATACAAGTGCTGGACGACATATGCATGCCATTTCTTTACTTGGACAACCGTGCACTTACTGGACATATGTATAAGGACCAATCCTTTGTCTCTCCTCGGACATGCATCCGACCACGCCCTTAGACTGCTCCTCGGACCAAAGTCCGACCACACTCCTTGGACTGCCCCTCGGACCAAAGTCCGACCACACCCTTGGGCTTTCCGCGAACCAAAGTCCGACCACACCTTGGGCTCTCCTCGGACCAAAGTCCGACCACACCCTTGGGCTTTCCTCGGACCAAAGTCCGACCACACCTTGGGCTCTCCTCGGACCAAAGTCCGACCACACCTTGGGCTCTCCTCGGACAAAACTCCGACCACACCTTGGACTCTCCTCGGACCAAAGTCCGACCACACCCTTGGGCTCTCCTCGGACCAAAGTCCGACCACACTCTCTCCTCGGACCAAAGTCCGACCATGCCCTTGGGCTCTCCTCGGACCAAAGTCCGACCACGCCTTGGACTGCTCCTCGGACCAAAGTCCGACCACGCCATTGGACTACTCCTCGGACCAAAGTTCGACCAGGCACACCCTAGCCCAAGTACTCTCCTCGGGTGCACTTGGCTTGGTCATGACACCTCTTAAGCAGTCAAAACTCTTCACTGATGTACTAGGCTGCTTCTAAGCCAGATCACCCAACTATTCCATGCCACCTATCATTTCTATTGCCACATCATCATTTTCAAAATTTTGGGATAACACTATTCATTAATTATAATTTTGTATTTGAATTTTGGCGACATTTTATGACTGTCGGTATTGGACTTTTATTAACTGTCAGTATTGGGGTCAATAGCAACAACGTTTAACTGTCGACATTGGTCTTGAATTAACTATCGGCGTTGGGGTCAATAGCGACACCTTTTAACTATCGGCATTGGTCTCGAATTAACTGTCGGTGTTGGGGTCAATAGCAACATATTTTAACTGTCGGCGTTGGGGTCAATAGCGACAGTCAAAAGCAACAGTGACAATTATTAGTTGTTAGCGTTGGTCTCTATGCCTACAGTTTTTAACTATCAGGGTAGAGTCCCGCTAAGCAATTACGATAGTCAACCAAGTTGACTGTCGTGGTTAGGTGTCGGGAAAGCCCAGTTTTGTAGTAGTGTTGCCTCCTCACCTGGTGCTTCTTTAGTTATTGTAACACCATCTGTATAATCAGCCTTAATACGTGCCATTCATCCTATGATTAAAAAAGCTAAGGATTGAATTCACAAGCCTAAATTCTATTTAGGTCAATCACAATGGCATCCTCATCACGTCGAACCTACTACTGTTTCGAAAGCCCTTGCTATTGAGGGGTGGAAAACAGCTATGGAATAAGAAATTCAAGCACTTCAAGCAAACAAGACTTGGTCTCTTGTTCCTCCTGCCAGCCACTATAATTTGGTTGGTAACAAATGGGTTTTCAAAGTCAAGGCCAACTCCGATGGCACATTTCATCACTTCAAAGCTCGTTTAGTCGGCAAAAGTTTTACATCAATGACTTGGTATAGATTTTGGCGAAACTTTCAATCCTATTGTCAAAGCCTCGACAGTTCGCATTGTCCTCACCATAGCTGTGTCTCGGCACTAGTCTATATGACAACTGGTTATAAATAATGCTTTTCTCAATGGTTACTTAGAGGAAGATGTCTACATGACCCAACCTGAGGTGTTTGTGGATTTGGAAAGCCGAATCATGTATGCAAGTTGCACAAGTCTCTCTATGGGCTAAAACACGCACCAAGGGCTTGGTTTGAGAGACTGAAAAATACATTGTTGCAATGACACTTTAATAATTCCAAGGCAGATAGTTCCTTATTATTCTATAACAGAGATGGATTTGTGATCTTGGCTCTCATTTATGTAGATGACATTATTGTCATAGGAAACAACACCAACAAGCTCACCCAATTTATTGCTACTCTAAACAAGAGTTTTACATTGAAGGATCTTAGACCACTTAATTTTTTTCTTGGCATTGAAGTGTACCATGATGACAAAGATCTTTATCTTACTCAAACAAAGTATGTTGAGGAACTTCTATTGAGACACAAGATGACTAATCTAAAGCTAGCCTTAAGACCAATGGCAGCTAGCAAACCACTCCCTCGAACTGATGGTGAAAGACTTGCAAATCCTACTGTGTATAGAAGTCTCCTTTGAGCACTACAATATCTTTGTCATACATGACCTGATATTGCATATGTTGTGAACAAGCTAAGCCAATTTCTTCAAGAACCAACAACAGTTCACTGGAGTGGTGCAAAGAGAATTTTGAGGTATTTGAAAGGAGCTGGCAACCATGGCTTGCATATTGGGATAAGTGAGAATTTGAGTTTGGTAGGATACTCGGATGCGAACTGGGCATGTTGCCTAGATGACAAGAAGTCCGGTCATCTAAAAAGAAAGATGTGGTATCACGCTCTAGTACAGAGCACTTGCACAAGTAGCTGCTAAGAAAACATGGATAGAGTCACTACTGCAAGAGCTGAAGTTTCCCTTGATAACCAAATCCATCACTTGGTGTGACAACATTAGTGCAGCAGCTCTTGCCTCTAATAATTATTTTGATGAAATATATTATTATATTAATTTTATGAAAATATGAAACTTAACAGATTCTTATGTACAACCAAACACAGAAAGTGATATTCCTAGGAATCATAGATAAGATTACAGTGCACAACCAAACACAATGATGTAAGTTTCCAGACTATCAGATTACCCTCTTCAACTTTCCCAGTAATATGAAAACTGTGAACTCCTCATACCAAACGGCCCCTAAGAGCTTGGTCTAGTCTGACTCAACAAAATACAAACAAAATCAATCTCATGGATGCACTCCCAAAATCTATTGGCTTTCCTAAATTGGCTCTTGCCAAAAAAAAGCAAGATTGTTTCTATTTGATATCTTAAGTTGTCCACCACCTTATAAGGAGTTATCCTATGTTAGTTAGTGATACTCCATAAAACTTATTAATATGTGAGAACCCGATATTACATTGCACCAATAGTGGTATACCACATTCTTGTGGTGTTGGACACCCCTGATACCCCTTAGCAATACTCAAAAAATAATATCAATTGTAGAGATAGATAGTCAGTATAGGAGCATTGCCGATCAGACCCTTAATAGGCCTCCCATCCACAGCAAAAAAAACAACCTATATAAATGGTCAATTTAGTACAGCTGTGCTGTGGAGAAAAACAGATGTGCTGTGAGGAAAAGTTGCTGAGTTTTGGTAAATTACAGATTTTAAAGTGTTGTGAGTTGGAAAAATTATATCAATGTGTCATATTTATTTTATCTTATTAAAATAAATTCACATGTTTAAATTAAATATGTTTTTTTTATAAGACACTAATAAATTGATCATAAACAAAAATATTATATAATATAATATATACATATTATTGTGTATATAAATTATGGACAATTCTTCTATAGGGGCTTCACTTTAAGCCCTATCGGTAGGGCTTTCAGTGTTTCTCGACCCGTGAACAGTTTTCGGCGCGACATTTTTTATGATCGTGTATATTATAGCTATTTAGAGCATCCTGCAAATTTTCAGAAAATTTCGAATAGTTTACAGTACCGAAAACTAGGTTCAAACATGTTTTCCACGCGCATAAAAAAAATTAGTCACGCGTGCAACAATATGTTTGAACCTAGTTTTCGGTACTGTAAACTATTCAGAATTTTCTGAAAATTTACAGGATGCTCTAAATAGCTACAATATACACGGTCATAAAAAAAAAATCACGCCGAAAACTGTTCACGGGTTGTAAGCACTGAGAGTCCTACCAGTAGGGCTTAAAGTGAAGTCCATATAGGAGAATTCCCCTATAAACTATTAGTAGTCGATGTATCTTATATTCGAATTATAATGATCATGGTATTATAATCTTGTTCATGATATAATCACAAATAGTAAAACTTAGGTTATCTAAAAACTCACTTTTTATGTCTTTAATTATTTTCTTTTTTATTGTTTTCCTAAAATATGAAATTGATGTCTTTTATAACTTATAATTTAAAAATACTATGAGATACAAAAAATAATATTGTAGTATATAATAAACTATATATTAAAGTAATTTGTTAATTTAAACATACTAAAATAAAAAAATATCTTATAAATATAAATTATCAAAATAGATTTTGAATAAAAAAATTTATTTAATAATTAAATATTATTTACTTTATTATAATATTAATTTATTTTGAGTAATATATAACAAATACGTTCACTGCAAACTTTTTTTTTTCATAAAAGCTATTTTAAAAAAAAAGCTAAAATATATGTTTTGCATCATTTAGCTTCAACTTCTATAATTATTTATTTTCTGATTATTTACCAAACATTGCACACTTTTTTTTAAAGCAGCTTTTAGCTTTTTTTTTTTAAGCTGCCCAAACGGGGCCAAAATCTCCATAGCCATGATGAATAAATAAGGAGATTCCAATGCAATTTGGTCGTAAACCTCAAAAGTTAAAATTTTGAGCTTCTATACTAACTTTTTCTTATCAATTGATTTTAATGAGCGAGAAACTTGTGTTTTAAATAGTGTCATCGTAAGGGAAATTTGAGTATTTATAGTGTAGATTCATATATTGAAAAATTCCATCATTTCAAAATAATATTACTATTTGTTTGGTTTCCAAAAATACAATTTTCATTATTTTAGCATCCATCTCTCCTCTCTCGGGTCACTATTTGATTATTTGGAAAGTCATGGCAGTCACCATAAAATCATCATCACCACCAAATTTCTTTGTAAAAATGTCCCCAACTTTAGCATTCTCCGCCCTTTTTTTCTTCTTCTCTCTTAAAGTATCTACGGAAACTAAAATAAAATGTCTCATGATAGTTTTTGATGATATAAAACTTAAACTCACTCAAAGTTCAATTAAAACACTAATTTATGCATTTCGAATAAATCTGTGCATGATATTTTGATATTTTTTGCAATTTTTTAGATCTTAAATGTAAAAATTTGCAAAAAACTCTATATACCTCGATAGACCCCTAAAAATCATGATTTTCATGAAAAGAAAAACCATCTGCCTCGCACACCTAGATATGTCTTGATGCAATTCATAGAAAGTGCATAACTTTTGACTTGGGTGTCCGTCTGAGATGATTTTTTTTTTAATTTAGGTAACTTTTTGTGATCTACACGTCTGAGATGTGTAGACACCCGTTTGAGAAGTTTAAAGCTTGAAAAGATACCCAACTTTGAAAATATACAAGTATTGTTTTAAACTTTGGGGTGTTTGCAAGATTTCAACTTTCTAAATGTGTATGTACACATCTTATATTTGTAGAACACAAATTAAAATACCCAAATTTTTAAAAAAAAATCGCCTCAAACGGACATCTAAGTGAAAATTTATGCACTTCCTATGAATTGCGTCGAGGTGTATCAAGACAGGTCGAGGAGTATCAAGGCATATGATTTGTTTTTTCATGAAAATCATGATTTTTATGATATACCTCGATGCCCAGCTTGATGGACCCTTAAAAATCATGATTTTCATTAATAAAACCATCTGCCTCGACACAATTCGATGAACTCATAGAAAATGCATAAATTTTCACTTGGACATCCGTTTAGAGGTGCTTTTTTTTTTTTAATTTGGGTATTTTTTTGTGATCTACATGTCTGGGATGTGTACACACACATTTGAGAAGTTGAAAGCTTGAAAACACCACAAAGTTCAAACAATACCCCTATATTTTTCAAAGTTGAGTATGTTTTCAAGCTCTCAACTTCTCAAATGTATGTGTACACACATCTCAGGTGTGTAGATCACAAAAATATACCCAAATTCAAAAAAAAAAATAACATCAAACAAACACCCGAGTGAAAAGTGATGCATTTTCTATGAATTACATCGAGACATGTCGAGGTGTCATCAAGGTGTGTCGATGTAGATAGTTTTTTTTTAATGAAAATCATGATTTTTTAAGAGTCCATTGAGCTAGGTATTGGGGTGTATCGATGTATATCAAGATATATCGAGTTTTTTGCAAAATTTTACGTTTCAAATTTAAAAAATTATGAAAAAAATTGCCACAAAAAAAACAAAAAACCATTCACAAATTTATTCAAAATGAATAAATTAGTGTCTTAATTGATCTTTTAGTGAGTTTAAGTTTTATATCATAACATTTTATTTTAGTCTCCATAAATACTTTAAGAGAAAAGAAAAAAAAAAGAAGGATGTTAAAGTTGGAGACGTTTCTTCAAAGAAATTTGATAGTGATGATGATTTTGTAGTGGCGGTCATAAATCTCTAAATAATCAAACGATAACCCGAGAGAGAAAGAAGAGAGATGAAGGCTAAAAAAATAAAAATGGTAATTTTGAAAACTAAACAAATAATAGCATTATTTTAGAATGTTGGTAAAATATAATATTTTTTGGATATATGAACTTACACTATGCATAAATACCCAAATTTCCCTATCAGAATTACTCTTTATGGTTAAAGAGAGCATTAAGTCGAAGCTGATTGTCATGGAGGAAAAGGAAAAGGATTGGATAAAAGATTAAATTCACATATACAATCAAATACAACCTGACCACTTAACTAAGTCCTAAGAAAGGTAAATAACTTGTGAATCTAAGATTTCTTACACCATATGAGTAAATACACTCTTTACCACAACATAAAAGCATACTAAAGCATACCATATTGGTAGAAAGATATTCATATATCACAAGCTGAACCCTCTTCCTCTTCTCCTCAAACCCCAAAACAAGGAAAAGAATTACATTTTCGCATCAAGAGTAGAGTAGGGTCTACCTCTTCTTCTTCTTCTCTACACTGCGCTCAACAAGAAGAAATCCCTGATTCGATATACTGCAGTGCAATAATTCGATAGTTAAAAATTTACATTTATTGCAGGAGACCAAGTAACCTCACCAGAGCCTGATTCGATAAACTGCAGTGCAATAAGTCGATAGTTAAAAAATTACACTTATTGCAGGAGACCAAGTAACTTCACCAGAGTTTACATCTTGATGCTATAGGATTGATTAAGTATATATGTAGACAGTAGGATTTCACTAAGCAAAGGCTTCCATACGGGGAACAAGTCTTAAATCTATTTGGATCTACGGGGATCAGGATAGCCAAGAAAACTACTGCCCAAAGTAATGAAACTCAAAAAAGTCTGGGAATAAATAAATGCTAACAAAGAATAGGAACATAAAAATGGTTAGCATAAATCAGCAATAACAGAGAACAAGACGACCAAACATGGGATTAGGGTTTCACCTGAGCATAAAAGTAAATCTACACAGACGAGAAAGGAAAAAAAAATCCCTCAATTTCAACTAGATTTGGCTAGTTCAAACAGTTACTGCCTCATCCTTTCTATAAATTTATTTTTCGTCATCTATTTTCAAAACAATATTCAGAATGTCATATAAGCTCTGATACAACAATATTGGCTATATATATATATATATATCTTCTCATAGAGTTTGTAATACTACAAGTTATGAATTGCTAACAAGAAATAAATCAAATATCTTTGTGCATTAAGGAAAGGAAGCAAATGATTAGAGCTGACCACAGGCCTAGAAGGTTGCATCACAGAGACAGGCCAGCAAAAAGCAATTCCAATTCCATATCTTGTGATGTAGATCTCTGGCACAGAAAGGAACAATCATATGAGTAAAATGATACCAACTGATAAGTATTTAATTTTTTTAAAGCTACCCTTTTCTTCCATATGCAATGGCAAGTATCAATACTTCAAATTATGGATCACAAAAATGTCTATTATCAACCACCTTTATAGATGAAAATAAAAAGTATGATAACGGGACGTTTAGTTCTGTGTACCTGGAGAGACAAAAGTTGCAAAATTTTATTGAGAACCCGCAGTCGGTGAGAAGCATAGGTGCTTGTTGCGGGAAGTTTATTAACTCTCTTCAGTTCTTCATGCACAGCAGCCCTCTTTGCCTCATACGCAATTGGCAGGTGTCCACATTTAGGTTGAGCACTAGCTCTATCCTCCATGGTAACATCAAGCGAACTGCTGCCTTGAAAACTATTCAGAGCATCCATATTTCAAGCGAACCTACTCAAATATATGACAAAACAAATCACAAATCCTTCTTTTTCCTTTGAATTAGGGATGGACTTGGCTAAGTTCAAATCAACTAAGAAAGAACACTACATAAGCTACACCCAAAGAAACCTACTGAAAGAAAATAAGCAAAAGGCAACAGCCAAATACAAGACATGAAAAATCATCAAAAAGAATAATATTAATTGCTACATATTATGGATTCAAAAGTTTTGAACTAGTGAAGAGATGGCTATCACCATCAAAATCTTTTATCTATCATTCTACCACGTAAAACCTTGAGAAAAACTCGAGGAGGTCCCTAATGCTATCCAAAAGAAAAATAAGCCAAATTTCAAATAATAAAGTAGAATCAACAAAGTGGGTACAAAGATTTCTTGATAATGTCTATGTTATTAGCAAGAAATTGTATGAATTTCAAACAAAGTGGAACAAGGGCAATCCTCTTTTAGACCATATATGATATATGTGATACCTTCTAAAGTAGCAATACAATACTTAGATATAACCCGTTATTATTTTCAAAATTAAGTCTTTCTTTAAAAAGCGGAGATGAATTCACTAAGCTCTTCAACAAAATATCAAAGCAATCAAAAACCCTTTGCCCAAATAGAAAAAATTCAAAAATCAAAGCTGCCTATGATATCGAAAGGAAAAAATCCAATACTTGAGAGAATCAGCCGTGTCAATTCGGCGAATCGGCGCTTATAAACGATGACAAAAGTGGGAAGAAAATTCATTAAAGAACGAATAAAAAAAATGTTCGGAGTAACTTACAGGTTGCTTTCCCGATATGAAGAAATTGAACAGAATCAAGCAATTTGAGAGGACGAGAGAGAGAATGAACAAAATCTTTGCTTGGCGCCGACTGTTCTGGGAAAGAAAACCTGGATTGTGATCGTCCGGTCAAAATACGCCTGGTGTTTTGTTTTGGATGTCAAACGCTTGTCATCATATCCAATTATTATTATTATTATTAAAATAGTTGCACTTATATGATAAAATATGATTTTTAATTATTTTTAAAATTTTAAAGTATTTTCAGAATAATAAAATTAAGATTTTAAAATTAATTAAAAATTATATTTTTCCTTCACTTTTTTATAAAAAATACTTATATGGAAAATATAAGTTTTTTATTATTTTTTATTAATTTTAATAAAATATTTTTTAATGTTTAATTTAAAATAGTTATTTTCATAAAGAATAAAAAAGAGATAATAATTTAAAATTTAAAAAATAATTAAAAATCTATATTTTCCCTTCACTTTCTTATTATTTCTCTAAATAATATAAAAATAGGTATAAAATTGTAACATTTTAAAACATTGAGTATACTTACCGCCAAAAAATTGGGGATAAAATTGCAACATTTTGAAGACAATGAGTATATTTACCACAAAAAAAAATTTGTATAAAAGTGCAACATTTTGAAAATATTTGGTATTTTAGCCACAATTTACTTTTATTATTATTATTGTTGACCCTCGATTTGGTTAATGACACAGAGTCACAAAAATGATAGGAATTAGAGAACTAAATTCAAGAATGAATACGGCACTAGGATTTTATAGTGGCTCGACCCCAAGAATTGGTAAGAACCTATGTCTACTTAGTGTTTTATTGATGTAGAATTCCAAAACATGCGATCAACGATAAAAGTTCACCGAGTTTCACAAGCCTTGAAAATAGATTCAAATGTTGTGTATAAAATCATTATTTCTCTCCAAATTCAAATTATTGCGCGCTGAAATAAATGAATCCTACGAGTCTTATTTATAGGCTCATGGATGTACATATGAGCCTACAAGTCGTCCTTAACTTGCATTACAAACATAATAAAATAATAATATAAATAACATTGAATACATTTGAATTAATAAATATCTCTGAAATATCGAAGTTATAACTGTTTTTGAGAACTTGTCTCGATCCTACGAGCAGCTCTGGTCATATGTCTTTGTTCACTTTTTTTTCTGCTGCTCAGCATATTCCTTGCATCAATCAAGCAACTCAATTTCTTCTGATACTCTGGTCGTTGGTCGACCAGACCTTCATTAATGATTGGTCACGTGCAATATACAAACCTTTTTAATATGCCATGTCATCATGCAAATATTTAGAGAAACATTTGTCCCCCAAGTTTATTTTAATGCGAACAACATTTAATAAACTACTCGACCAGCAATCCCGTTGACTCATCACATCCAACTGTACTTACTTTCTCGCAAAGGTAAGTAACCATGACCTTTTCAGTTTTCCAGGAACGATTTGACTATTAGTGCAGTTTCTCATGCCAAAACCCTTACTTTTCATCATTACATGTCAGATACCCTTGATCGGTATAAATACCCCCTTCTTCCTTCCTTTCAATTTCACACGATCATTCTATCTCTTCAAGAACAATTAGAAAAACCCTCCAAGAACTTCAAGCGTTTTAGTGCGATCTGAGATGTCGTCGAGCAACTTTTAGCAATTTCTTCAATAACTTCACTTCCAGTAAGTTTTTGAACCCCTCGTACTGATTTTGTAGCAATTTTTTCGCCTCTTTGGTCATGATTTGTCTGTGTTTTGTGACTGGTTTTGCATGTTCTTGAGGGTAGTCGATTTTTGGGTAAAACGCATAGGACTTTATGGGATAAAATAGGTATTTTAGGCCATTTATGGCATATAATGATGTTTAGGAAGGGTATTTGGGTATATTGTCACTGATTTGAGCACAAAATCGAAGAAAAAATTCGATTTTCGATATTTCAGAAAAACTGAGTTTTTCTCGCCCGTTTATAAAGTTGAAAAGTTTTTCTGAAAAAACTTTTCAAATTCACTTTTTGATATGTTCTTCCAACCTGCTCACAGGTATTTTGTGTTTGTACTCAAATGCCGTTGGTCGGGTAAAAGCTTAACTTTTATCTACGAGTAGCACTATCTTTTTTTCCTTTTATTTTCTTTCTCTACTGGTCGTAGATTCTCACTTCCCCTTATTCTTCTAAAATATTCATGCAAGATTCTTAGGAAAGTGAGAGATCAATAGATAAGGATCTCCTTGCCTTGTTGTTCGAAGACCAGGAACAACCTTCTTTACCCATATCAGAGCCTTTGCCACCACCCCCAATTCCTATGACCAACTTTCCTCGAACATCATCAAAGAAAAAACAAAGTATGGGTCATGTCAAACAAACTGCCTAGTGAAAAAGAAAAACCACTGACTCACCTACCAGCCAGCCAACGACCAACACTAAGGGTCCTTCAAGTAACACTCAACCCTTAAGGGTCGCACCACCCGATATCCAAACTAAGGTCTGTCTACATGAGGGCCCACGAGCAAATGTACCCTGGTACGTAGCCCCTCCAAGCATCATATCGACCAGGATGGTGGCAAAGTATCCCAAGAAGTATGGGCTTCCTGGGATTACTCTATATAAGTCTACACCCGACTAGAGGGCAAATCTGCTCAGAGGTGCCTTTAGTGCCTAGTCGAGGTATCACATTGAAGCGGGGGCAATTCTGCCCTTGCACGAATTTTTCAGAGGTGTAGCAAATTATTTTGAGGTCGCCCCTTTTCAAATAACCCCCAACAGATATAGAGTGATGTGCACCACTCTATATTTTGTATAACCATAAAAAGTGGCATGTGCCCACTCGTCACGAGATTAATTTTTTGTTTGATCTCAAATCCAACCCCAACAAAAACAACACGAGGGTCTTTCATTTTTATCACCAGGAATCTGGTCGCACATTCCTGAGTGATATAACTTACAAATCCAATGTGGGGAAATACTTCCAAGAGTATTTCCTCACAACTGATCTAGTCACAGATAACGTTGTTGGAAAAACAATCAGAGTGCACAACGAAAAGGCATGGTGGGCCCAGTTGATAAACAACAAAATAATTTCCACCTCTCATATAAACAGTTTATATGTTCAAGAATACATACAGGAACAATTAAGATGCAATATCATTAATCATGCAACACATATATATACACACACTTATATATTATATGCACATGTATACAAATATTTGAGGACATAAATATTTATCTCTTCAAGCCTATCAAGTGCCCTTGAGTCTTTTCGTATAAATAACGATCTTCCTATCCAACGCTTTGAGTACTTAGACCACGATCTTCCGGAGTGTTCTCTACACTTCAAGATGTAGGTGGGCACATAGAGAACAATGGTTTGTAATTTAGAAATCACAAGTTTATCTCAACATATGTGTACTTTGATTATGACTTGAGAAATGTTAACATAAAAAGAGAAGAATATGAGAATTTCTTGTGTGACAATTTTCTGAAACTCTTCTGAATCAACATTATTTTTCTCTTATTATCACATAATATATATAGATTTTATATTACATTATTATTCATAATAATATAATACAATAATAATGATGATAGAAATTTATTTAGGTAATATCTAACTTACTAAATTTGAAAAAGGCTATTTTGAAATTAAATAAATAAAATAAAAACAATACTAATACTTTATTAGTATCATATACATGCATGGCATACTACTTGGATTGTGCCATGCGTGTGACACTATTCTCTTTGAGGGAATATTGCATTTTTCCTATTTACTTTTATTTATTTAATTAAATAAATCATTCCCACAAAATATAGTATTATCTTTTTAAGGAAAATATCACAACCATAATTCAAATTAAAATTTTAAATTTTAAATTCTAAATTCAAAATTCAAATCAACGATCATCATTATCATCATCTTTTAAAAATCAATAAATCAAAACTATTTTGACTTAGCATTTTTATTTTCTCCCACTCAAATAAAATAATTAATTCAAAAAATTATTTTATTTATTATTATATATTTCAAAAATTATATATTTAAATAAATCAATATATTTTTGAAATTCAATAATTAATTCCAAATTAATTATTCAACCTCAATTATCATATAATTGTATATTTGACCCGAAGAATAAATTTCTTCTCAAATTTCAAAATTATAGTTTTACCCTTGTATCAACTCTTACCTTGATATGGTGTTGATAGAGCCACATTGGGGACCTATGGACCTATAATATCTAGCTCCAATAAATATTAGATTATTAATCAAAGCTCTTTGATTAAATAATCATATTTATTAACATCATGATTACTCAACTATAAATATGATATTGAACTCTTGATAATTATAGACATATATTTACAAAGTACTTTATTAAGGAATAAAATGTCCATTGATATAATCATTACATACAACGTTAATCCTCTATTAATGATTCATAATTAAAAATGAATAAAATTACCGTTTTACCCTTTTAACTATATCTAGTTCCTAGTGTATTATTGACTTTACTGGTGAAGGTTGTGTCACAACAAGTTTGCGACGTGAGCGCTCATAACCTTTTCAGTTCCAAACTTATAGATTCCATATCTGTTAAACAATGTCTCCAACTATATATATCATTGAGTCACCAAAACAATTGTTCTTAGCCTGATCATTCTGAAAATCCTTAATGCATGAATCAAAAGATCAGATGACATATATGGGAGTTCATAGTAACCTCAGGATTAAGATAATCATGTATATGATCATCGTTTGATGTGTTTGATTAATACTACGAAACGATGTTTAAACAACTATTAACAAATCACATATGGTCTAGTTCTATATATCACTATATATAAAGTACATTCACTAAAGTGTCCTACTACACTAGTGACCGAGATCTAGGTCACTTGTATTCATAATACTAGCGAACCGTACTAGCAGTAATTAATCTAAAGATTCCATAACTTTATTTTACTGCGACCTGTTTTAAGTTCATTATTTCAATCTCGATCCTCTCATACCAATATGAGATTAAGACCACATAGATGAACTTTGGAATTTTATGATATTTACTTAATATTATCAACATAATATCACACATAGTCTATATATAATAATTCAATTCAATTATTTATTTCATTAAAAACATTTGTCAACTACAATTGCTTTAAGGGCACTATTCCTAACAATCTCCACTTGCCCTAAAGAAAATTGAGGCATCTCTCTCAATGTGTCACTCACATTATCGTGAACGAATTTGTATAACAAGATCTTCGTAAATAGTTTTGTATGAAACTGTTTTGAAGCTATCTTCAAGAATGTTACATCAAATATGTAAAATTGTCTTGAATGAAATGATACTTCATTTCATGTGCTTTTCTCTCTCATGATTTCTCAGTTCTTCTAGAATAGTTATATCTCCATTGTTTTCGCAATGAGATACTAGTAGCTTATTCAAGTCTGAAACTCTTTCTTGAATGGCAAAGAACTCAACTAAATCAAATAGGCCTATTTAACTACTCAGTAGCTGTTACATTTTGGCATCTATGGTGAAACATACAATTCTGAAATGTCCAACACATTTCCAAATTAATGTATTTCCTCCAGAGTTATAGAAACTAATTCTGATATCAATCTTTGAAGATTTCTATCTTGTTTAAAATTAGTTCATCCTTTGGGATTTTAGGTTACTACCTAAATACACAAGCATATAATCTCCATTATATTCAAGATACTTAAAAAATTAAGTCCTTATAATTATTCAATGACTCAACCCAACAGTGAATTGACAACTGTTGACTATTCCCACTGCTTAACAAATTTTAATTTGAAGACATAACATTCGATACATTAAATAGTCCATCACTGAGTTGTAGGAATACTGTCTCACGTCCTTCTTTTCTTGTTAAAGAATAAATGGACATTATTCTTTAGATAATACATCCTCCTGACCGGGAATGCAAAAAGCCTTTCTTGGACTTTTGTACACTAAAGTATTTAAGCTTCTTATCTATATAAGTTGCTTGGACAGTGCCAAAAATTTGTTCTTTCAATCTCTATAGATTTGAATGTATAGAACATATTTGGCTTTTCCAAATCTAATACTTAGAAATGTTCAGCTAACCATTTCTTTTCTATTGATAAGTTCTCTACACCATTCCCAATGATCATAACGTTATCAACATGAAGAATAAGAATCATAAAGAATCTTTGATCAAATAAGATATTTAAGATCTGATGACTCGTTAAATCCAAAGGTGGATTTAAGAAGCCTTCAAATAACTTTTCTTTTGATCTTTTATTTTGAATCTTTCTGGTCGAGATCTTCAAACAATTTTTTCATGTCAGCCATTCAGAAAAGACTACTTAGACATCCATTTTAATAAAGCTCATAATCCATGCAAAAAATAATGGATAAGAGTATGTAAACAAATTTAAGCTTCGTTATAGTAGTAGATATTTATTTGATTTATAAATGACTTCTTTTTGTTTATAGCCTTCGGCTATTAACCTAACTTTGAACAGTCTATACTTTCATCTGTTCTCCTGTTCATCTTGAATACCTTGTTGCAAACTGAAGTTTAATGAACTTTAGTTGGATGTTCAAGAATCCATATGTCATAGGAATTCCAAATTCCATTTCTAGATTCATGGTGTTTCAACCATTATTTTCTATTGAAACCTTTCATTTCATACTAGTATGTGAATGAAATATAGTTAGAATGTGTTATACACAACCAACTAAACTTTATGTTTGTAACAGAGTAGTTACTAACTAATGCTCTCACTACAATAAAGCTTTACAGAATTTGTGATATTCTTTAGTTTTATCATTGTTAATTATTAGTAACTTGCCTAATTGACTTATAGTCATTATTTCTAGTATAAGTCAACTAGAAATATAGTGATTATAATAATCATGCTTCATTAAAGTAGCATTTAAGAGATACAAACACTTTTGTAATCTTTTATGATTATTAAATTGTTTTAGTAAATGATTTTATGGATTTTTTTTTAATTTATTCACATAATCACTTGCGAATCCCAACTTTTAAGTACAATCAAACATGTACAGAGCATAACAAGTGTCAAAATTATAGAAATAATAAAGACGATAATGATCACTCATTATCTATTTAATCTTATCTCATATGATTATATTCCATTTCTAAATACTAATGTTGCTTAGCATTCTAGTTGTATGTGAGTTGGGTTTGAATTCCAAGTTCACATGCAAATTACTTGAATTCAAAATTCGAGTTTAGACTTCCGTTCGATTAGATCAAACATATCTTTAAGTGACTTTACTTTGAATGTTGCATGAAAATTTATAGAATTTTTCTTTGCATTCAACATAGGTAAACATATCTTAAATAAATGTCAATCAATATTGACTTAATATTTATTTTATATTTTAACTTTGAACATTAAAATGTTCAACATACATCTCTATGTATTAGCTAAACGATTATGTGATTTTTAAGCCTTTATTAGAGAAATGTCTTTTTGGTTAACTTTAATTAAAAGACTATATAAACAAGGAGAGAACCAATGAATGGTTATAATAAAATATTGTCTTTTATTTGTTTTATGTGTCTAATTAATTATAAACCAATCTAAAAAATAATTCACATATATGTTTTACTTAATTGTTTTTGAAATAATATGTATTATTTATTAAATCTATGATTTGTACAATAATGGATATTGACCCTGATTTTGGTCAACGACACGGAGTCTAGGAAACGACAATAAAATGATATAGAGCTTGAAAATAATCTAATGAAAAGATAAATAACACAGGGATTTATAATGGTTTGGCCCCAGTAATTGGTAATGACCTACGTCCACTTGATACTATTATTAATATTGAGCTCCCAAGGTGTGATCAAAGAACAAGGGTTCTTG
This sequence comes from Humulus lupulus, assembly GCF_963169125.1. NCBI lineage: Eukaryota > Viridiplantae > Streptophyta > Magnoliopsida > Rosales > Cannabaceae > Humulus > Humulus lupulus. Next base: position 154,969,467 of record NC_084798.1, on the reverse strand, counting down.
AGTTTCACAGTCCTTAGAAGAAGAAAACAATACAATGATGGATAATAGTAATGTAATTCTCTAAGCAAAAAAGATCGATCCCCTTCCTTGAGCTATCTCTTGTGTATTTATAGGCTTAGGAAGGGTTACATGAATTAGGAAATAATATTTATCCTTAATGATCGGATCTGCAAGTCATAATGAAGAGATATTCTCGGATATCAGCACAACTGTACAGATTTTTACATAAATGAACGAATATAAGACCAGGCTGGTTGTACATAGAACTTGATCTCGTCGTGCAGAAATAATGCTGGTCGATAGGCGAGTTGTAAAGTTTATTTATTGCAACCAGCAATAAGTAAACTTAGGAAAATAACTTTTCATATGCCCCATGAAATCTGTCAGAGCCCTCGTGCATTTTTTAAAACAGTGACCTAATCACGTCTAATCATGCCTTTTCAGTTTTCAAGAAACCATTCCGACGACTGTTACACTCCCCCATGCCTTGAAAAAGGTAACTCATGATTACCCCTTTTCGGCACACATCAGCTCTATAAATAATCCCCACAATCTTCTTTTAACTCTTTACACGCCATCTTTTTGCCAAGAACTCCCGAGAAATATATCTCAGAGCCCTGAAATTTAAGGTTTTCAGATGCTTTGCCGAGGATCTCTCGCCTGCAAACTCAAAGTTCATCCTTCTCATAATCTCCAATCTTCACCCAGGTAAACTTTCTTCGACGTTTAACCCTTTGAGATGCCATGCATGCTGCTTCTGTGTTCTGAGACTTTTTGTGTTCTTGGGTAGAAATTTGTGAAGATTTTGCATATGCCGTTTGATGCTTGATAAGGTAGTGTACTTTTGCTCTATATAAGTTAGGAATCAGTTTGATAGTCAGGATCACGGGTTTAGGGCGTAAAATCGAAGTAAAAATTTGAATTTTAGGCTAGCTGAAAAACAGGGTTTTTCCCGCCCCTTTGGAGTTGAAAAAGCTTTTTTCAGAAAAAACTTTTTACTTTCACTTTTTGATCCATTTTTCAAACTGCTCGCATAAAACTTAGTGTTTCGGTTAGAATGTTGCTGGTCGATAGACACGAGCAACGTTATTCCAACTTTCAACATAAGCTCCCAGGCTGTGCGTCTTATCTCCCCCTTTGTTTGTTTGCAGTTTATATGCAAGACCCGTGGGGCGGAGAAAGACCCATCGACGACGATTTGTTGGCTCAACTGCTCGAGGACGAAGAACAACCCTCGATATTGATACCTGATATTCCTTTTTCTCGTATTAATCCAAACACTTCCCCAGTTTTGACTCGAAACATGGCTCGCACCAAAACTAAGGCCCAGAAAAGAAAAACCTCTAACACTTTTCATCAGCCTGCTGCTGATGCTCCCTCGACCAGTGGTCGAGACAAAAATGCCCCTGATCCAAATATCCAAAGACATGCCCGCCCTTGACACGTTATTTAGCCGGATGTCGAGTGGCATGTAGTCTCTGAGAGTAAGGTGACGGTCAGAATGATCGCCAACTACTTAAGAAAATACAATCTGACAGGGGTGACCCTACTCAAGCCCAACCCAGACCAAAGGGCTAATCTGCTTGGAGGCGCCTATAGCGCCTAGTCGCGGTTTCATGTTGAGGCAGGGGCCACCTTGCCTCTTCATCCATTCTTTCAGGGGGTGGCCAACTATTTTGGAGTTACCCCCTTCCAAATTACCCCAAACGGATATAAGATGCTTGCTGCACTCTATATCCTGTACAGCCAGAAAAAATGGCCCGTTTCGTCGCCACATGAGGTCAACTATCTGTTCGACCTCAAATCTAACCCCAACCATGAAGGCACGGGGTTCTTCCATCTTTGCCATCAGGAAAATGGACGCACTTTCCTGACTGACACGACCCACATCTCCAATGTGGGGAGGTACTACCAAGAGTACTTCCTTATGCCTGATCTGGTTGCGGACAACCTGGCTTTCGCATGAGGAGGTAAAACTTTCGTATCGCTGGCTGGCTTCTTCACTTAGTGTTTTCCTCCACAATGTCTTAAACTTTTAATGTCTTTCAGGCCTGTGGCTGCGACCAAACCCAACTCCGCGAATGGAGTCAAGGTCGGCACTCTTAGCCAGCATGTCAGATGCTGAGAAGAGTGTCAAGAATCTAGTTACAGAGGCTAACCATAGGTTGGTTGGCCTCTGGGCCCCTCAATCAAATACGAGGGGGCCTTTGGCAGGGAGTGTTCGCGCCGAAGAGGAACCTGAGCAGCAACCTCAGGCGTCTCCTCCGCGGAGGAGGCCGACTGGGGTCACGATCAGGGAACCTGCTAGCACTCCTCGAGCAGAGAGGCCCTTGGCCCCCAAGGGAAAAGGAAAGCAGAAGGCCACCGAGCCTACTGAACTCTCTGACGACTCGTCGGATGACAACGGTATAACAATTTTGCTTTTAAACAATTTGCCAATTCCCTGTCATCTTTTCGATGGGGACAGCAATTTTAAATATGCTCCACACTTAGGGCCAGACTTCTTCGTGTCAAAGAATGAGTGTAACACTAGTAGAGTCTGTAGTGTAGCGACCAGTAATAATAGCTTGGGTATTGGACTTTCCAATCCTTTTTTGTTTCTTTTTCTGATGTAATGTGTTTGACTATTCATGCTATCTCATGGTTCGACTTTGTTCTTGCTTTTCAGGTATGGACTCCACCAACGTATTCAACCTTTAAGGCACCCCAAAGGCTGCTGCTGCCCCTCAGAGCAAAAAGAAAGCCAGCAAAAGACATGCTGGGGAGAGCAGCAAGGCGCCTCAGCCGAAGAAGGTCTGGAATGCAGGCCCTTCGAAGGACGGATCCTTTGCCACTGCGACTCCGACTTCCCCCCTTGAGCAGCAGACTCCATTTGCTGCGGTCGGGTCAACTCCTTCTCCTGCCACCCCATCTGACCAAACCCAGCAGGAAGGTCCTGCTTCAACTGGGAACCTGATGGTTGGCCGCTCCTTCAGATTGATCAAAGAGAGGCTTACCAAAATTTCCAAGCACAACTGCTGCCGAGCGGCAATGGCGGCCACGGAGACGATGGGCGTTGACCCAATTCTGAACCGAACCCTGAATGAGTTCACCAATGTAAGTTGTCTCCTTTGTGAAATCAGGTCTTCGGTAATTTATTGTTTGTTTAGTATTTGTTCTGAATGCAGGCGATGCTAACCCTCACTACTGGCCGCATCCGCTTGGGTGCCGTCACCGAGGAGGCCAGGACCTCGGATCAACGGCACGAGGACGAACTCAAAGCTGCTGAGGCTAGGCATGCTGATCAGCTGGCGGTGGTGACTGCGGAAAAGGCCCAACTGGCCAAGGAGTTGGAGGATAAGCAGAAGTCTCTAGAAAAAGTTTGCGAGCAGAGGGACCAATACAAGGAGTCCAAAGAAACCAAAGACTTGGAGGGTCGGGTTGAGGAATTGGAGAAGACCAATGCCGCCAACTTGGAGAGGTACATAAATGCCACCTTGAGGTGCTTCTACAATTTTTGGAAGCACAATCAGGGTGCCAACTTTGATTACCTTCCTGAGAATGCGAGGGAGGCTGAGCTGGCTCGCTGCGTGGCTCGACTGGCTGAAGAAGAGGGATCGAGGGTCCCTGCTTCCCCCGAAATCTCGCTGGCCGCCGGGATGGAGGGTGCAGATAATGAAGCTGTCGACTAGAACCCTCCCCAGGATCCTCCAGCTCCTCCAGCTCCTCAAGCTCCATAATTTTTTATTTTTATATTTATTTTTTAATTACACGACCTACGGGTCGTGATGTAAAGAAAATATAATTTTTTAGTTTACTGCACGGGCAGCTTTTACTTTTATTTTAAACAATTACATCCAAGCACTCACTGCTTGCGGTGTAAAAGGATCACTTTGATATTACAATATATTTTCATATTATTATAACATCTAATTGTTCGCATGACCGAACTTAGCATAGCACTTTGGTTTGATTTAACAAAATATCAAAATTTTGAAAAATACTCTAAGTGCCCTAGCATGCTTTCACTTATTTTGCTCATGTGTTTACATAACTTTTAACGATATGCTTTGCTTACTTGTACCTTGTATGCCCCCCAAGTGATCAGAGAGCTTTAGGTCCTTGGTCACTTGCCTTGACTAGAACCTGCCTGAACGTTACTGCTTGTAGCAATGCGATTAGAATTATAATACAGCAAAACAACACACGTAATGAGCAAATACTTGTAATAAATACAATAGTTGGCAAGAAATGACTGGTTGAGCACAGTCCCTTTTATTCTCGTAGTAAATGGACTAAACATGTCTTTACGAGTGATCAATAAGATCTTACACAAAACTTGTAAAAAGTAAAATAATAAAAGCCAATTCTTTAAGAAGAATTGTTGATTGATAATACTTGCGCAGGTGTTCTCCATTCCAATATCGAGGAATGAGATCTCTGTTTAAGGGGGCAAGTTTATAAGTGCCTGGGTGAAGGACTTCATCAATCTGGTAAGGCCCTTCCCAATTTGGCCCGAGTACTCCAGCATCTTGGTCGCGGGTGTTAAGAAAAACTCTTCGGAGCACAAGGTCTACAACATTTAACTTTCTTTCTCGAACTTTGGAGTTGAAATACCGGGCGACCTTTTGCTGGTATGCATCTACTCGGAGATGGGCTTGTTCTCGCCTTTCATCAATCGAGTCCAAGGATTCCATGAGTAACTGGCTGTTAGAATCCTGGTCGTATGTTAATCTGCGGTGAGAGGGCGGATCCAACTCAACAGGCAACATGGCTTCATACCCGTATGCCAAGGAAAATGGGGTATGACCTGTTACTGTTCGGTGGGAAGTTCTGTACGACCAGAGGACTTCAGGCAATTGTTCTGGCCATGCTCCCTTAGCTTCTTCAAGTCTTTTCTTTAGTGTATCCTTCAGTGTTTTGTTGACTGCCTCGACTTGTCCATTCGCCTGGGGATGAGCAACTGAAGAAAAGCTTTTAATAATGTCGTGGCATTTGCAGAAGTCTGTGAATAGATCACTGTCGAGTTGGGTGCCATTATCTGAGACTATCTTTTTTGGAAATCCTCTTGAGTTAACTATGAATCCCAAGAACTTCCCTGATCCAACTCCGAAGGAACACTTAAGGGGATTCATCTTCATCCTATATTTATTGAGGACGTTGAAGCATTCCTGCAAATCCCGTAGATGTCCTTCTGCCTGCTTCGACTTAACCAGCATGTCGTCGACGTAAACCTCCATGTTTTCCCCAATCAACTCCTTAAACATGTGGTTGACGAGTCTCTGGTAAGTCGCACCAGCGTTTTTCAAACCAAAGGGCATCACTTTGTAACAGTAGAGCCCTGTATCAGTTCGAAAGCTAGTGTGATCCTCATCAGGGGGATGCATACCAATCTGGTTATACCCAGAGTATGCATCCATAAATGAGAGGATCTCGTGTCTTGCAGTGGCATCGACCAGCTGGTCGATCCTCGGGAGTGGGAAGCAATCTTTAGGGCAGGCTTTATTGAGGTCTGTAAAATCCACGCACGTACGCCACTTACCATTCGGCTTGGGCACGAGTACGGGATTGGAGACCCAGGATGGATAAAATGCCACCCTGATGAACCCATTCTCCTTCAGCTTCTCGACTTCTTCCTTCAAAGCTTTCGATAGGTCTTTATCGAGCAGCCTTCTTTTCTGCTGCACAAGTGGAAAGCTTTTGTCAATGTTCAGGACATGGCTGATGATTACAGGATCTATCCCAACCATGTCTTTATGCGGCCAGGCAAAGACATCCTGGTTCCTTTTTAAGAACTCCACCAGTGCTTGTTTTGTTGTTGTCTCTAAGTTTTTACCGACTTTCACAACTCTGGTCAGATTCCCCTCATCGAGTTAGACTTCTTCAAGGTCCTCGATGGGGCCTACTTCTTCTTCGAAATCCCCAAAGCGAGGATCTAAGTCTCTATCCTCACTTTGGGAAATGCCCTATTTGGTGAGATTATCACCTGAGCGGGCTTGAACATCAGATGCCATTTGCAACTCTTTTCCGGCGGCATCCCTCGATACACCCTTTTTTGCCTTGGTGATCGAGGCGTCGTAGCATTCTCTTGCCTCTCGCTGGTTTCCCAGTACGCATCCTACTCCTACGTCTGTTGGGAACTTCATGGCGAGGTGCCATACAGAAGTGACAGCTCGAAGGTCAACCAGAATAGGTCTCCCTATCACGGCATTATATGCCGAAGGACAATCAACCACTATAAAAGCGGTGAGTAATGTCCTGCTAGCAGGCGCGGTACCTGCTGTGACTGGGAGTCTAATTGACCCTACTAGGGCGAGCCTTTCTCCGGAAAAACCATAAATGGTTTGGTTGCATGGCTCTAGGTCCTTGATGGACAGTTTCATCCTTTCCAGCGAGGACTTATATAGGATGTTAACCGAACTTCCTGTATCGACCAACACTCTTTTCACCATCATATTTGTAATTTGAACATCCACGACCAGCGGATCGGAGTGTGTGAATCGCACATGCTGGGAGTCATCATCAGAGAAGGTGATCGGTTCCTCCTCTGTTCGAGCCTTTTTGGGTGCACGATCCTCGACACTCATCATCTCGATGTCCTGGTTGTGGCGTAGGGTTCGAGCGTATCGTTCCCTCGCTTTTCCACTATTTCCTACAAGATGTGGGCCTCCGCAGATGGTGAGTAGGGTACCTGCCACGAGAGCTGGCTGTAAAGGGGGCGAGCGCTGGCGTGCAGGCGCCGACTCGTTACCACCTTGAGCCTCTCTCTGAGAACCTCCCGCGACTCGTACATATCTTCTTAAGTGTCCCTGTCTTATTAGGAACTCAATCTCGTCCTTCAGCTGGTTACACTCATTGGTGTCGTGCCCATAGTCATTATGATAACGACAGAACTTTTCCGAATCTCTCTTGGAGATATCCTTTCTTATAGGCGCGATTCGTCTGTAGGGCACGCTCGAGCAGGTCGCTTGGAACACCTCGGCTCGACTTTCGACAAGGGTGGTGTAATTGGTGAATTTCGGCTCATACCGATTATTTTTGGGGTGTTTACTCTCGGAGGTCAAGGGTTCGCCATTCGTCCGCTTTCCACCATTTTTATCGTTTCCATTTCCGTTGCCTTTGCCGTTGCCATTGGGCTTAGACCCGTTGGCGGCTTTAGCGGGATCTTCCTTGGGCCCCTTGTCCTTTGCTGGCAACTTGCCTTCATTGGCAATCGCGTCCTCGAGCTTGATGTACCGATCAGCTCGATCTAAAAACTCTTGGGTAGTATTAACCCCATGCTTCCTGAGGCTACTCCAGAGAGGAGAATGGCGCCTAACCCTAGTGGTTAGGGCCATCATCTTGCCTTCATCGCCCACAATCTTGGCTCCTGCTGCGGCTCGAGCACTGAACATACTCCTTCAAAGGCTCTCCTTCTTTCTGGCATATCTCAACCAGTTAGTTTGCCTCAGTGGGGTGCACACGACCTGCATAAAACTGTCTGTAAAACTCCTTTACGAACATTTCCCAGGATATTATACTTGCAGGAGGGAACTTAAAGAACCACTCCTGAGTGGCATCAGAAAGAGTCACTGGGAAGATCCTGCAGCGAGCATCTTCAGAGACTTTCTGAATGTCCATTTGTGTCATAAATTTGTTTACATGAGATACCCGGTCTCCGTACCCGTCAAAGTTTGGCAGGGTCGGCATCTTGAACTTACTGGGGGTTTCCACCACAACAATCCTTTGTATGAAAGGGGTGCCTCTCCTCCGATCGTACTCGATATGCGATGTCCGCCCCCCGACCAACTGCTGCACAACCTGGTTCAGGGCATCGATTTGAGCTTGAATGACTTCAGGAATTGTCGGGGCCTCCGGTGCTGGGGGAATGTACTCATTGTGCCTTTCTCGATGGTCGTTGAGTACATCCCTCAAGTCGTCGTCTCTCCGCTGCTGCTCGCTGGCTCTGAGCCGGCTAAAGACGTTGATTTGTCTGGACTGTCCCCCAGCATTACGTTCTGCTTGTCAGTCTTCTCTAGGTGGTGGGCTTCTGCCTCCACCTCTCTCCTTGTTTCTCCGACCAGTATTCCCTCTGCCTGAGTCAGCCTCATTATAGCCGTGGCCATCTCTGAACCTTGACTAGCTATGGTGGGACCGACTATTTCCTCTGTTGCCTCCTTGGGCCAGAACTTCCCGAGCGTTAGGGGGAGGCCTGCGCTGGTCTGTGGGTCCCCGTGCATTGTCATGTTGTGGAGGGCTCTTGACCGTAGAGCCTATCTCTGAATTCCTTTTGTTGGCAGAAGGATGCTGCCCCCTGCTCGGTGGGTGCGGCTCTTCACCCCCTGGGCGTCTAGGGCTTCGGGGCTATAGCCCAACCCTATTCTGCCTGGGACGTGAGGGATTGCCTCGACCAACCTGGGATGGAGGCTGCGTCTTAGGGTCCCTAGGTGGGACATCATCCTGAGGCATTGGTGGCTGCTCTGGCCTTTGAGGGCTTGTCGGTTGGAGCGGAGGGCTAGGATTGGGACATCTTTGAGGTGGTCCACTTGGGGGTTGATCAGGCTGCGAGGCAGGTGCAGCCTGATTCCTAGCCAATTGGAGGGCTGCTTCGAGGGCTGCCATGGCATCCCTCTGACAACGGTCCATCTCCGCCTGTCTCTCGCTCAGCTCTTGGCGCTAGCGCTCTATCTCTCTCTGCTGTGACGCCATTATCTCGGCGACACTCTCTTGATTGGCCCTTAGAGTAGCCAATTCATCTTGCAACACCCACAGTGTTGTCTTCAGGGCCTCAGAGTCTACTTCCTCCTCATCGAACTCCAAATGAGGTTCGTCTTCAGCCATGTTTGGTGGAGGAGGCTGGGATGGAGCGGCAGCAGCCTGTCCAGTTTTCTTGGTAGTCTTTGCCATTAAACTTTCCCGGATTCAAGTCTCTCAATGAAAGCACCAGAATTTTGACCCTGATTTTGGTCAACGACACGGAGTCTAGGAAACGACAATAAAATGATATAGAGCTTGAAAATAATCTAATGGAAAGATAAAGAACACAGGGCTTTATAGTGGTTCGGTCCCAGTAATTGGTAATGACCTACGTCCACTTGATACTATTATTAATATTGAGCTCCCAAGGTGTGATCAAAGAACAAGGGTTCCTGAGTTTCACGGTCCTTAGAAGAAGAAAACAATACAATGATGGATAATAGTAATGTAATTCTCTAAGCAAAAAAGATCGATCCCCTTCCTTGAGCTATCTCTTGTGTATTTATAGGCTCAGGAAGGGTTACATGAATTAGGAAATAATATCTATCCTTAATAATTGGATCTGCAAGTCATAATGAAGAGATATTCTCGGATATCATCACAACTGTACAGATTTTTACTTAAATGAACGAATATACGACCAGGCTGGTCGTACATAGAACTTGATCTCATCGTGCAGAAATAATGCTGGTCTATAGGCGAGCAGTATCTTTGCTACGTGTCCGCCACGTGTCAAAAATCATTGCCACGTCATCAGCAACTGATTTATGGATAAACAATGGATAATGAATAATTATCATTTATACTCATTGATGAAATAGGTAGAACAAATATATTTCAAAAATAACAACTGAATTTATTACTTTAAAGAAATATTAAACTTGTTCACTCATCAATAAAGAAGTCTAAAATATAGTTTCTAGAAAGAATTCTAGAACCAATTTAAAGAAACAGACTTAATAGAAAGTTTGAAATTAAAAAAAAAACTAAATTCCATGCCAGTGATTTCTTGGTTTACCAATCTACAATCATTTTCTTGTTTCTTTTCCGCATTTCTTACTTTTCTTGAATAATACATTCCTGAAAACAAGATGAAAAATATGGTTTGTGGCATACAAATTTGAATCAACTATTCAAATATATTAAAAAGAGATGAGTAAATCATATTTGCTCTTTCTTCTTGCAAACTTCTAAAGTGATCAATAGAGTCTCTTTTGATCTTTTCCCATATCTCGCATGTGGAATCGAGGTTTACATATCTCAATTTAATATCCTCAGACATAGTCTTCTATATGCAATGATGATCCAGATAATCAGATCTCATCCAATCCGCATATTTTTTTATGATCATCATAATTAGATAAAGTTGATGACTCATTTGAAGACACATCAATGATTATATCATACACTTTTAGTTTACTCATAACTATATGTATGACTCTGTACGAATCATCAAGATTGTTGAAGTCTAAATGAAAAGTACTTAGGTAGTCGTCATAAGGATTAACGCATTCTTTCACATTTTGAGGTCCTTGATTAGGATTACGAGAATTAACCATTGTTGCTAGAAATAAATAAATAAAATATAATGAATTAAAACATATAATAAATATCAGATATTATTTGGAAAAGTAAACATGATGCATGAATGCAACATATAAGAACTCATAAAAATTATATACTAATCAACCATAAATTAATTTGAAAATTAATGGACCAGCCTTGGGGCAGGTTAGACTAATTCCAAATTAATTTTGAGACAAATCTCAATTTCATAAGTGAAAACTTAAAAACGCCATTTTCTCTTTTGACTTATGAACTACTGCTAGTTTGGTCAAGATGCACTAGTCGTGGTCGAAAGCCTAGATACACCTTCGGAGTGTAACCCATTATTTTCAATTAATGACTTAACTCAAGAGTGTGCCTTAGGGCCAGTCAAACTTGAAATGCATCACTAATTATATTCTCATAAGAGAAGTCAACCTTGAGATAAAATAAACATATTCGGAAGCCTTTCCTTAGAGAGGTCGCAAACGGAGGTGACACGAGGCCCTTCCTATGCCTCTCGGTGTTCAACCAATAATGGAGACCATGAGACTTATTGCATAACTCCATCTCACACTCACTATTTTGGAAAAGTGTGTTTTTCACAAAATCAATATTTTTAATTTAGTTGTAAAAATAAATTTAATTATTTTTACCAAATGATATTCTAATAATTACTAATCCAATTAAGTAAAAAATAAAATGAATAAATTGTGCCCTTAATTCTAATTTTAATTTTGCTTTAATTGAAAGAATATCATTTTTATTTTAATAAAATGGTTTTCATTAAAATAATAAATTAAACAACTTTAATTTTGATTTACCATCTTAACTAATTAAGGCTAAATTTATTATTATATGAATCAACATATAATGAAATATAGGACGTTCCTAATAGCATGTTTCTACACGAATATAATGCATGCTAATTGCATCCTGTGTGGGTATATGAATGACATGTTATAATGCATGAAAAAATATTAAACACTTTAATCATATTCAAACATTTATAATAAATAAATAAAATCAGATTGGTAACTTTTGAGTATTTCTAGGAAAATTACAACACTTGCAAAATATACATGAAAATGTAACCTAGACTAGCTAAGGCCTGATGAAGAACGCCTTGATCTCGAGCCTTGAGATGTAGTCTTGTTGAGCCAATGCCACCCTTTTCTATATCCATTTTGAATTATACATATTTTAATTATTTTAAGCTACCTTTTAAAATAATTAAACTTTGGGTTTTAACACCCAAATAGTTTCAAAGACCCAATTTGAATTTGGGTTATTTAATTCAAAATTAAAATTAAACAATTTAATTTTAATAAATTAATTAAAATAATTTTTAATTATGGAAGAGAATAATTAAAACATTTTTCATCAAGGAAAATAATCAAAACTATTTCAATTATAGAAATTTCCAAATTAAAACCATTTTAATTCAATTTCAATTTTTAAATTAATTAAATAATTAAAATATTTTTGGTAGCAACACATTAGGGTTTGCATGACACAAACCCTAGGTGTGTCATCAAGTCGGGCGGTGGCATGGAGGAGCTCGGCCGGCCATGGTGGTGGTGAGCACGCAAGCGGTGGCTACGGCGGGGACGGAGCCGTATGGACGTACGGAGGGAGGGGGGAACCTTGGGGTGCATGCCACGACGATCAGCAGTGGTGGCATCGTCATCTCGATTTTTGTGCCAAACTCCATTGAATCCAACATTTCAAAAAATAAAATTACAAAATTCCTATGCCCCAAAAAATGACTTACATTTTTCATCTAGAAATTTTAAGAACAATTCCTAAACCAAAAAACACCATGATAAACAACCCTTAAGAATCTATCATCACCATCAATTGAAACATCCATCCATTCAAATATATATCACATATAATATAAAAAGGCACATAATCCCACACATAAATTAATAATATGCAGAGATTAATGACCTGCTCTTGATACCAATTGTTGGAAAAAAAAATCAGAGTGCGTAGCGAAATGGCATGGTTGGCCCAGTTGATAAACAACAAATTATTTCCCACCTCTCAAATAAATAGTTTATATGTTAAAGAATACATACATGAACAATTAATATGCAATATTATTAATCATGGAACACACATATATATACACATACTCATATATTATATGCACATGTATACAAATATTTGAGGACAAAAATATTTACCTCTTCAAGCATATCAAGTGTCCTTGAGTCTTTTTCTATAAATAACGATCTTCCTATCCAACGCTTTGAGTACTCAGACCGCGATCTTCCGGAGTGTTCTCTACACCTCAAGATGTGGGTGGGCACATAGAGAATAAGGGTTTGTAATTTAGATATCACAAGTTTATCTCAACACATGAGTACATGGATTATGGCTTGAGAAATGTTGGAATAATAAGAGAAGGAGATGAGAATTTCTTGTCTGACAATTTTCTGAAACTCTTCTAAATCACCATTATTTTTCTCTTATTATCACAAAATATATATAGATTATGTATTACATTATTATTCATAATAATAATAATAATAATAATAATAATAATAATAATAATAATAATAATAATATAATACAATAATAATGATGATAGGAATTGATTTAGGTAAAATCTAACTTACCAAATTTGAGAAAAATCAATTTTCAAATTATTAATAAATTAAATAAATATAATAAAAACAATACTGATACTTTATCAGTATCATATGCACGCATGGCACAATCCTTGGACTGTGTCATGCGTGTGGCTTTATTCCCTTTCAGGGAATATAACATTTTTCCTATTTGCTTTTATTTATTTAATTAATTAAATAATTCCTTCCCACAAAATATGATATTATATTTTTAAGGAAAAGATCACAGCCATAATTCAAATTTAAAATTTAAATTTTAAATTCAAAATTCAAATAAATGATTACCATTATCATCATCTTTTAAAAATCAATAAATAAAAACTATTTTGACTTACCATTTTTATTTTCTCTCACTCAAATAAATAAATAATTAAAAAAATTAATTAATTTATTATTATATATATTTCAAAAATTCTATATTTAAATAAATAAATATATTTTAGAAATTCAATAATTATTTATTTAACCTCAATTATCATCATATAGTTGTACACTTAACCCAAAGAATAAAATTCTTCTCAAGTTTCTAAATTACAGTTTTACTCTTGTATCAACTCTTACCTTGATATGATGTTGATAGAGTCACCTTAGGGACCTATGGACTTATAATATCAATCTCCATTAAATATTATATTTTTAATCAAAGCTCTTTGATTAAATAATAATATTTATTAATCTCATGATTACTCCAGTATAAATATGAGATTGAACTCTTGATAATTATAGACATATATTGTAATGCCCCAAATTTCCTAATAAGGTTTAAGACCTTGATTAGGAGGCTGGGAGGGTCATAATTAGTTTATTGTGTTATTAAATGGTAATATGCATGTTTAGGTGTATTAAATATGCATGCGAACCCATTTCTGAGTAATTGGGTGATTTTCATATTTTGGCCATTTCGGGCATATTTGGCATATATGTGATATGTGCGTGGTGCTTTATTATTATATGGTTATGCCAGGGTTACCCAGCACGAGACGATCCTAGGAGGTAAGCTAGTGGGAAGGTCACAACAGGATTTATTCTTGACTCGGAGTGAGTCAAGGGGTATTTAGAGCATTGCCGGGTTATTGGGTAATGTGAATCAATATTTGGTGATAAATTGGGAGTTAGTAAGACCAGGGGGAAATTATGGAGGTTTTGACTATTTTTCCCCCGGGGACATTTTCGGGACCCCAAGCGTTAGGATTTGTTTGAGGCTACTTAAGCTTGAAGTAACCTTTAAAGGAATAAAAAGAACGTTCTGTACGTTCTCTCTCCCTCTAAGTTCCATTTTCATCTCCCGATCGCATTTTTGAAGGTAACTTGAGTTATAGGACTCGGATTTAAGCGAGGATCGAGGCATAGCGATCCTAGAAAAGATTAGAAGCTTATTAGCCGGAGGATTTAGTTGGAAACAACCCAATTGGAGGTAATTCAAGTTTTAAGTTCTAAGTTTTTTTAAAGCTTTTAAGCTTGAATTAGACTTTGTGTTAGATTTGAGACTTGGGTTTTGGATCACGGGCATGTTTGGGAACTTTGATTTTTGAGTTTGGGGATGCTTGGATATGTTTTTGGGAGGTTTTAAAAGGTTAAAGTCGGAGAAAAATGGCTGGTCCAAGGTTGGGCCGTGGCCCTGTTCTTGGGCATTGCGGCCCAAGCTCGATGAGGCAGGTGGAAGAATTTGGGAGCTCTGGGGGCCGCGACTCAGGGTTTTGAGGCCGTGGCGCTTGAGGGTATTTATGGCCAAAATGATGTTTTAAGCTTGGGAACTCAAACCTTAGGCCTCAGGATCATGCCTACTACCTGGTTTAGTGGGATTGGATGTCTCGCAGGCTAGGTCTTGGTTCTGGGATTGGTTTTAGATCTTGAACTCATTGGATCACCATTTGTGGTTGTGACTAGGTGATCACTAGAGGCTTGAAGTAAGGATCATGCTTGTGGCTCGTTTGTTGGTAACCTGTGCTTGGACCAAAGGTAAGAAAACTGCACCCTATGTATATATGACATGCATGGTTATTCTTGATGCATGTTAGATGTTTAAATGTGACATGCATGGTTATTGTTGAGGCATGTCAAGTGATTAAATGTGATGCATATGTTGCACAAGAAACATGTGATTAGGGCATGCTATGAATATTGAATATGAGATTGTTCAGAGCTTGAGCCTCTGTGTTTATGCATGATCCTAATTATGATAGCAATTGTTAAGTAAGCATGATGAATGCCCTATATTCAGATATTTGACATATGATATATGTTTGGTAGCAATGCTTACTTAGGTATGGCACTGACTAGTCAGGGTCAGCACTGGTCACGTATTAATGACCTGAGAGTCAGAAATAGCATAAGCGTCGTGAACGTAGGGCCGATAAAAGATTAGATTTAATCGATATTAGCGTTGAATGACTCTGGGAGCATTGATGCTGGACCGACCCTAAGGTCGATGAAAATTATAAGCGCTTGACTAGTCTAGGACTAGTTACTCAGAGCCAGGGCCAAAGGCCTAGGTGACAGTTTGTCACGTGGCTAGGGAGTGGAATCCCATGGTTATGACTCTATAGTCATGCGATAGGTTATATTGGTGACTAGTTCATCAAACACCTATCTTGATAAGCTAGTGAAAGGATCACTTATTTGCAAAGCCCCGGTGACCCTATCGTCACATGGCTAAAGGGAACGGAACCCACCTTAGTGACTTGTACAACTGTCACTCTTCTATTTAGGGCTATAAACCTGGTATGGTTACCAGAACCACCGGTGTTAAATCACTTATCTGATTAGGATTGACTTGATAGTCATCCACTCAGGAGGGTAGAATTCCTTATCCTGGATACCCATCATTACGTGAACTTATTTGCCTGCTTGAATATGGCTATATTTGCTAGGCGTGTGCCTTATGATTTGATGACAAATTATTATTATTCATGAGCATATTGAGTTTTCTTGTCGGGCTTCGGCTCACGGGTGCTATGTGGTGCAGGTAAAGGCAAAAGAAAGTTGTACCATCCTTGAGTTGGAGAGCTTAGGTGACGATGTGTACATATGCAGCTGCTCGACCGCCACGACCAATGGTTGAAAGAGGAACTAGGGTTAAACCCTGTTTTGCCGCTTAGATCGGCAGGTTGTAAATATTTTCTTGTAATAGACCTTTAAATTATATTTTTGGGATCCCAATGTATACAATAAACGTTCTAATGAAACATTATATCTTAACCAAAATTTTTAATCCCTAAACCGCTAATCATACTTAGTTACACGATTTTGGCCAAATGACTCGATTAACGAGTTTAGCACTGTTTATAAGGCACACCGTAACGGTCCCTGGAGTTTAGGGCGTTACATATATATTACAGAGTACTTTATTAAGGAATAAAGTGTCCATTGATATAATCATTACATACAATGTTAATCCTCTATTAATGGTTCATAATTAAAAGGGAATAAAATTATCGTTTTACCCTTTTTACTATATCTAGTTCCTAGTGTACCATTGAATTTACTAGTGAAGGTTGTGTCACAACAAGTTTACGACGTGAGCGCTCATAACATTTTCAGTTCCAAAAGTCAACCCATTAGGGAACCATTATTCAATCTTTAAGAAGCTATAGATTCCATATATGTTAAACTATGTCCCCAACCATATATATCAGTAACGCTTTGGGTAACCAAGACCGTTACACTGTGTGTTTAAAATAGTGCAAGACTTGTTAATCAAGTCGTTTGAACATAAACGTGTTTCTAAAGTCCACTGACATGTTAGGGTTAAAAGATGTTGATCGTAAAATGGTTGACTTTCTTTAAAATAAGAGTTTGATACACGGGATCCCAAAAATAATGTTTACAAGGCGGTTACAACCCTCAAAAGTAAATCCTTGTAAATAATGGAAAAATACAAATTTGGGCTCTAGTCCCTGTAAATCCCTCGGCCGTGGCGGTCAAGGAGCTGCCGATGTACACACTACCCCCAAAGCTCTCCAACACATGGTTGGTTCAACTTTCCCTTGCCTTTACCTGCACCACGTAGCACCCGCGAGCCAAGGCTCAGCAAGAAAATCAAATTCAACAAGCATAGATAACAACAAAGTTTGCATAATAAACTTTAGATTAACCAGCTCAATCAACAGCAGAATACAAGTAATAAGCTAAGCAACAATATTAGTTAAATCCGAACATATAATTCAATCTTAATATAATTAATTAATTGTCGGCGCCCTTAGGCCGAACACCCTTGTTATTTAGCTGATACTGGATCGCTTAGGCCGAGCTGCGTTTAGTACGCATAACATCAGCTCTGGCTCCCTCAGGTCGAACTTTCACATCAAACATAGCATATATAGTGGTCCCAAATGAAAGCATGCAACTGAAAGCAGCACGAGCTAACTTGCCTATCCAGATATTTCCAATCACAATTGCATTTATAATCTCACATATGTTCATTTACATGGGATCTCAGCCCCAATCACAACTCGGGGTGCAGTTTTCTTACCTCGGATCCCGAGCTGAAGGTATATAGTGGTCCCAAGCACGGTCCTCAATTCCGAGCCTTAACGGTAACCCTAGTCACAAGCGAAAATAGATAACTATTAAAATCCAACCCAATTAAATGCTTTGGAATAAAATAGTAGCCTCTGGGACCTTGAATTCCACTAAACCGGGTAGTAGAATTCGTATCGAGCGCCTAGGTTTAAGTTCTCGAACCCAAAAACTTATTTTGCTAAGGTTGCCTAGGCAAGTTGCAACCTGGCCCTAAGGGTTGCAGCACACCCTCAAGTCAGAGGTGCCAGCCTGAACTCTTA
The DNA here is from genome assembly GCF_963169125.1 of Humulus lupulus. Classification (NCBI taxonomy): domain Eukaryota; kingdom Viridiplantae; phylum Streptophyta; class Magnoliopsida; order Rosales; family Cannabaceae; genus Humulus; species Humulus lupulus. The sequence goes on along the minus strand of NC_084798.1, from coordinate 154,951,787 downwards.
AGGGCATGTGGGCTACGACTTGCCCCTTTAGGGCTGCAAAGCGCTCACGAAACAGCAAGCCCCCAGGGCTTCTGGGGTCACGCAGGCCGTGGTGGGCCACAGCGTGCCCCCGCGAACCCAGAAATCCCAGCTTCTTTCTACATTTTTCCCCAAATCAAAGCTACATAATTCCATTCAAACTTATACCTAAGCCAATACTAGGTCCAAAACTCCCAATATCACCTTACAAACAACACATATGGCCTAAAACACTAGCTCAAACTTCCCTAAATCCAAAATTCAGACACCAACTCAAGTATCCCTAAGCATGCACATAACCCAACCAGAAATTCAATAGATTAAAGTCTCTAATCTTACCTCAGTGGTGACTTTGATCCTCAGTTGTCCCCTTGAATGCTCCTAGCTTAATTCCCCAAATTTCCCCAGCCCAATTCCTAAGCTTTTCCTTCAACAACTTCCTTAAACCTCCAAGGACAAGAGAGGGAGAAAGAGAGAGAGAGTGTGTTGAGAGGTGTTTTTAATGGGTTGTGGTTATTTCCTAAAGCATACCTTACTATATCCTTAATCATAAAGACCAAAATGCCCCTTATATTAACTCAGCCCCTTTGTTGCCCATAAGGGAAAAACAGTCATTAGCCCCAATTCCCGTTTAATTCCTTGAGTCATCCTACAAATTACTAATTAATCCTGACATGCCCAACTAATTACCAAATACTTACCTATTACTCGATAAATCCCAAATATACGTTAAGTTTCCCAAAAATACCCCTAGGCTCACCCCGACCCGGGTATTAAACCCTGCTGTTACTATTCTGCTAATCTGCTCACTAGGATCGCCTCAAGTCGAATACTGCAAATATATCCACATAATAATGTGGTTTCAATCATTTAACGCATATAATCACATTTATGCCCGCAACAGGCCAAAATTATAAATATGCCCTTATAAACAAGAGCGGGCCCACATGCCTATTTAATACCCATAAACATGTATATAAATATATTCATATTATCATAGAAATCATGCATGCCACATAGTCACACATTTAATCAATTAATCACATATATATCTAGTTATGCCCTCCTGACACACTAATCAAGGCACTACACCTTATTAACATTTTTGGGACGTTACAACTATCCCCTCTTACTGAAATTTTCGTCCTCGAAATTTACCTCAATAACTCGTGATACTGATCCCGCATAGCTGACTCTAGCTCCCAGGTCACTTCCTCGACCCTGCTATTCCTCCACAGGACTTTGACTAGAGAAATCATCTTGTTCCTCAGAACCTTATCCTTCCTATCTAGGATATGAATTGGTCGCTCCTCATATGAAAAATTAGTCTGTATCTCTAGATCCTCATAGCTCAATACATGGGTCGTATCTGAGATGTATTTTCGAAGCATTGAGATGTGGAACATGTCATGAACTCCCGATAATAATGGTGGCAGAGCCAATCTGTAAGCTACTTGCTTGATCCTTTCCAGGATCTCAAAAGGTCCTACAAATCTAGGGCTCAACTTGCCCTTTTTCCCAAATCTCCTTACTCATCGTGATGGTGAAACTCGCAGAATTACATGGTCCCCTACCTAGAACTCCACGTCCCTACGCTTAGGATCAACGTAGCTTTTCTATCTGTGAAGCGAAGCGAGCATTCGAGCTTGGATCTTATCAATAGCTTCATTAGTTTTCTAAACTATCTCCGATCCCAAATACTTCCTTTCCCCCCATCTCATCCCAATGAATGGGCGACCTACACTTCCTTCCATACAACATCTTGTATGGAGCTACTCCATTTAGTGACTGGTAACTATTATTTTATGAGAACTTAGTCAACGGGAGGTACTTACTCCAAGACCCCTCGAAGTCTAGCACACATGCACTAAGCATGTCCTCCAATATCTGAATTGTCCTCCCAGACTACCCATCTGTTTGAGGATGAAAGGCTGTACTGAACTTCAATTGAGTTCCCATAGCCTTCTACAAACCACCCCAATACATAGAGGTGAATATGGGATCCCAGTCTGATACTATAGAGTTGGGAACCCTGTGCAGCCGTATAATCTCCCTCACATACAGCTCCGCATACTGATCCACAGTATAGGTCGTCTTCACTGGTAGAAAGTGAGCTGACTTGGTGTACTTGTCTACTATCACCCACACTGAGTCATGTTGCCCCACCATCCTGGGAAAACCTCATACAAAATCCATGGTAATATCTTTCCACTTCCACTCGGGAATACCCAAAGGCTGTAACAACCCCGCTAGTGGCTGGTGTTCAGCCTTTACTTGCTAACAGGTTAAACACTTGGCTACGTACTCAACCACGTCTTTCTTCATCCCAAGCCACCAATACAAAGTCCGTAGATCTTGATACATCTTCATGATGCCTGGATGGAGTGAGTATGGTGTAGTATGGGATTCATCAAGAATCTCTCGTCTAATACCCATATCCATCATAAGACAGGTCTGATCCTTATACCTCAACAAACCCGTCTTTGAAATGGAATAATCCTTAGCCACTCCAGCTAGGACATCCCTCCTAACCTCCTGCAACTGCGTATCACCCATCTGACCCTCTCTTATCCTCTCCAAGAGGGTAGACTATAAAGTAATATTGGCCAACTGGCCCACAACCAATTATATCTTCACTCTAGTCATTTCCTCTGCCAATTCCTTCGATACCTGCTTCGAGCTAAACAACTGTCTTGGGCCCCTCCGGCTACAAGAATCTGCCACTACATTGGCTTTTCCTGGGTGGTAAAGGATGTCACAGTCATAATCCTTCACCAATTCCAGCCAATGTCTCTGTCTCATATTTAGGTCCTTCTGGGTGAAGAAATATTTTAAACTCTTATGATCAATGTATATATCGCACTTCTCTCCATACAAATAATGTTGCCATACTTTCAGTGAGAATACCACCGCTACTCGTTCCAAATCATGGGTAGAGTACCGCTACTCATATTCCTTCAGCTGCCGCGACGCATAGGCAATAACCTTCCCACTCAGCATCAATACACATCCCAATCCCCATCTTGATGCGTCGTAGTACACTATAAACTTGTCCCCATCTAAAGGAAGACTCAGCACCAGAGCAGTAATCAATCGTCGCTTCTATTCCTGAAAACTACCCTCGCATTTGTCTGACCATATGAACTTCAGACTCTTCCGCGTCAACTCAATCAATGGTGTGTCAATCTTTGAAATCCCTTCCCGGAACCTTCTGTAATATCCAGCTAATCCAAGGAAACTCCTAACCTCCGAGGCGTTCCTTGGCCTCGACAAATCCCTAACTACTTCCACCTTGGCCAGATCCACCTAAATCCCATCTCCACTAACAATATGTCCAAGGAATGTTACCTCCGGTAACCAGAACTCACACTTCTTAAATTTAACATACAAACGATGCTCCCTCAATCTCTGCAATACCTGTTGGAGATGTTGCTCATGCTCTGCCTTTGAACAAGAGTATACCAGGATGTCGTCGATGAAGACAATCACAAACTGATCTAAGAAATCCTTGAACACTCTGCTTATCAGATATATAAATGCTATTGGGGCATTGGTCAATCCAAACGACATGACCAAGAACTCATAATGCCCGTACCTTGTACGGAAGGCCGTCTTCGGAATATCCTCGTCCTTGATCCTCAGCTGGTGATTACTAGATCAAAGATCAATCTTTGAGAATACAGTCTTACCCTGCAACTGGTCGAACAAGTCATCTATCCTTGGTAGTGGGTACTTGTTGTTCATGGTAAACTTATTCAACTCCCTGTAGTCTATACACATCTGCAGAGTCCCATCCTTCTTCTTCACAAATAAAATCGGAGCACCCCGCTGTGAGAAGCTAGGTCTGATAAATCCCAAATCTAGTAGCTCCTACAACTATATCTTCAACTCCTTTAGCTCTGCTGGAGCCATCCTGTATGGTTCCCTTGACACTGGTTCTGTACTCGGTGCTAACTCAATGACGAACTGAATCTCCCTGTGCGGCGGCAGTCCCGGTAAGTCCTCAAGAAACACGTTCAAAAACTCACATACCAGTCTAGTCTCTCCTGGCCCCTTCGACATAACTCTAGTGGTATCCACCACACTGGCTAGAAAACCTATACAACCTCCTTGTAATAGGTCCCTAACTCTCAACGATGATATCATAGGAATGCGGGGTCCATGCATAGTACCCATGAAAATAAAGGGGTCCTCACCCTCTGGCTCGAAAGTCACCATCTTTTTCCTGCAATCTACAGTGGCCCCATATCTGACTAGCCAATCCATCCCCAAAATCATGTCAAAATCATCCATACCTAACTCAATCAAATCTACTGATAGTTCCCTTCTGTCCACCATCACTGACAGTGATATAATCCACTCATAGAAACTACTAGTTCCCCTGTAGGCAGTATAGTCCCAAACCCCGCAGTATAATACTCACTAGGTCTACACAATCTATCAATCACTTTACTAGAAAGAAATGAATGTGTAGCACCAGAGTCAATCAATACAGCATATGAAGAGCTAGCACTAGAAAACTAACTTGTCACTACTGAGGGACTAGCCTCAGTCTCTGCTTGTGTCAAGACGAACACTCGAGCTGGAGTCAAGCTGTCCACCTTCCCTGGTTCCTCTTTCCCCAAAGTCAGGCAATCTTTCTTGAGGTGTCCAACCACCTTGCATAAGTAACAGACCTTTGCCCAGCATTCGCCCAGATGGTAGTTCCTGTATCTAGCACACTCTGGGTAGCTCCTCCATGTCTCATCGCCTACCTGGAGGCCACCCTGAAAACGTCGGCCCCTCCTATAAGGAGCAGAAGTGGTCGAGATGTCAAGGGTCTTCCTCTTCTGATCATTGGGACCTCTGCCCCTACCAGACCCTGTAAGTGGAGGCGTTGTCCTGCGAACATGAGGTCTTACAGTGTTCTCCCTCCAAATCTTGTTCTCTGCCTCCTCAACAGTGAGGGCCTTCTCAACTGCATAGGCATAAGTTGTCTCCCCAGGTACTGATGTGATCCTCACATCTTGGGATATCATAGCATTAAGCCCTCGAACAAACCTGTCCTGCCTAGATGCATATGTAGGCAATAGATCAGGTGCAAATTTTGCTAGCCTGTCAAACTTCAGGGCATATTCGGTAACTGTCATACTACCCTGTACTAACCCAGTGAACTCATTCACCTTTGCCGCCTTGACATCAATACTATAGTGTTGTACCCTAATTTCATCCCGAATTTATTCACCCAGCTCGGGTACAGCTGGCAAATAAATATACGGAGACGTAGCATGGGAGTGATATCTGATTGTTATGCATGTGGAAAACTCGGGTTTCGTGTGGTCAGCTGTGGTGTTAGGCGCCTTGGGTCTAACCTGAGCAAGGGATACAAAGGTCATGAAGCGCAAGCTCAGGATATTAAAATAGCTGTCTAAGCACGAGCTTGGAGGAGACAACCAACTCGTGGTAATTCTAATATATTGCACACCTGCGGATCCCCAGAGACTCGGGTCCTTTTATGCATTTATTTATGACCAGGCTGTCATATTTAATGTCCCAGATGTTAGGAGAACATTTACTTTGTGATCAAATCATATCCCATTATAAATGGGAAGTATATGTATTAAATGTAATAATTATGTAAATGCATGATTTACTCATGCGGTTATCCAAATCCGTCTATGGAATTCCCTTATAAATATTGGGAATATTGGACAGGGAAACCATTATTCTATAATACCAAAAACTCTGCCAAAATAGAGAGAGAAAAAGTAATAATATAGACGCGTGGACTAGGTGGATTTTTACCACTGGACCACGTAAAAGTTCTGTGTTCTTGAGTGAAATCATTCATCTTTCATTACGGCTTATTAAGCACTAATCTACCTCATTATTTCTTAATACACTATTGGAAAAAAATTGTGTCAACAATTTGGTGCTTTCATTGAGAGTAAAATTAGTGCTTTATCAAAATCCCAGTCGAATCTCATCATGGTGCTCACTCGCTCAATGCATGAAAATGAGATATAACAGCTTGGTGGGTAGGAGGCCCATCATACCGCTGTTTCGAATGAGCATGGTCCTGAAGTCCAGCAACGTCTGAGAAAACAACTGGCGGGTCACGACGACATTGGGAGTTCGACGTCATTACCACCGAATCCAAACCCAAGCTACTTAACTGCCGTTGAGATGGAAAACATGCAGTTAAGAAGCCATCTCGCTAAGGCAAACAGACAAATTGAGGAGGTTTTGGCTCGGTTACCCCCTCTTGCAACTGACGTTAATGTCGGAAAGAGGCAAAGTGGGTCTCATAAATCCCACAGGAATAACCGATCCAAACCAAGTCGGTCAGTCAGAACTGCCACCCCAAGTTTTGTGCTTACAGGGCGAGACCACCATAATGCTTATCCCAGTGGCCCTCATAGGGGTCATCAGCATATCAGTCGATTGGTTAAGACCGCAACCCCAAGTCTGGTGCCTCCTTCACAAGCACCTAGAAATACCCATGGCAATCCACGAGGAGGGGCTGGGACAGGCTCACAGAGACAAAATGTTCTAGCAAACTATCCTACGTCACGATCAGATCGTCAGGCGCAGAGAGCTAGAAATAATGGGGTAGAGAAGAGGTGGGCTAATCTAGTTTGCACTAATGGGACAAGGATTGCCTCACCAATAAGGCATCCCCCGTCACCTATTAGACATCCAACACCCACCCTCGTCCTATGCAGGACATTCCAACTTATGGAGACAGTAGGAGAAATCCTCCTCTGTCTGACTATACCTACGCTCCATGGACACGTGTTGAAAATCCAGATCCTCGGCCTCAACCGTGAGCTGTAAGCTTTGCAAATGGAAGTTGCTGAACTGAAAGTCGTCGAAGTGGTAGGTTTGAGGGCAATCTAAGAAATCAGCTGAGTTCGGCACAAAGCCCTCAGTACGATTCACAACCTGAATTCGCAGAGAAGGAATCCAGCTCGGAATGAAGATGTTAGTTATACTCGACAAGAGGGAGGTCCTTCCATAGTACGTGATAATGGGAATGCCCCACCAAACCAAGCTTGAGCTTGGGGGGACAATAACCCATCAAACGTGTATGATGGGATTAGAGCTGTTGAACAGCCCCCAGATAACCTAGGGACCAGAGACAAAACCCTCGAGAGGCTAGCTCTAATGGAAGAGAAAATGAAGAGGCTTTTATCTGGAAAAGATAAAGACAATTGCGACTCAGAGGATGAGCTCGAGCCTTTCGCTCCAAATATTGCGACGGCCACATATCCGATAGGCTTTAGAATGCCACACTTGTCAAAGTTTGATGGAGATGGAGATCCGTCAGACCACCTCGGATGTTTAATACCATGATGATGGACCACAATGCCGGACTCGATCTAAGGTGCATTTTATTCCCTTCAACTCTGATCGGGCCAGCCAAGCAGTGGTTTAAGCAATACAAGAGGCATTCTATAAGTTCATGGAAGAGATTTCTTCTGACTTCAAAAAAGCATTCCGGGCTTCCCAAACAGCTTAGGTAAAGGTTGATTCATAAGCCAATGTAAAGTAGCAACCTGGCAAAACGTTGAAGGCATATCTAAGTAGATTTGCCAATGTTGTTGCACGAGCTAGGGATGCCGATGACAGCTCCAAGCTCATGGCAATGAGGACGGGAATCCTTGTTGGGGGCGACCTGTGGCAAGAATTACAGAGAAAAGGAGTTAATAGTGTGGACGAGTTCTTGGCATGAGCTTAAAGATGGATTAACCTAGAAGAGGCGCGAGCTTCCTTCGCAGGAACCAACCAGATCCCTATCCAGCCTGTTGGAGCGGTAACGGACGTTGCAGCTATGACTCAAGCCATTACCTTGAATAACCAAGGGGGGAGTAACAAAAGGAAGGGAAATGGTGAGGGTGAAATTCAAGCATGTTTATGCCACTTATATCGACCTCACAGATACTAGGGAGTGCATCTTCTTGGCAAATTCTACTCGCCTTCCATCGAAGAGAGATCCTTCAAAGTTCTGCCGATTTCATAGTGATATCGGTCATAACACTAATGACTATTGACAGATGAAGGATGAGATCGAAACTCTGATTAGACCGGGACCTTTGGGCCAGTACGCCCGAAATCGGGTGGTCCCTAATCACCCCGCTGGACCAAACCCTCCGTCAGCCCCTGAAGCTCCATTAAGTCAACCCGGAGCTCAAGTGAATCAGGACGATCCTCCTCCGATGATACGGGAGATATAGCCACCATTTCGGGAGGACCTCATCTGGCAGGCACAAGCAAAGGGGCCCAGAAGAGGTACATTAACGAATTGAAATCCCATAACGGAGTGAAGTTCGTCTCGAAACAACAATGATTGATAAAACAATCAATCATTTTTACATAAGAGGATGCTAGCCATGTCCAATTCCCACTTAACGATCCCTTGGTCATAACCGTTCAGCTCGCCAACCGGAGGGTCCGAAGGACACTAGTAGATAACGGGAGTTCTGTGAATCTACTTTTTAGGTCCACCTTGGAAAAAATGGGGTTGTCTATAGCAGAATTGAAGGCGACCTCAATGACTCTGTACGAGTTTTCTAGTCAAGGGTCAGCAGCCATCGGGACAATAGAATTAATGGTAACATTGGGAGAAGGTTCATGAACTGTCTCCAAGCTACTTGAGTTCGTGGTAATCGACTGTCCAGCTGTATACAATGCGATTTTGGGCCGAACTACTTTGATGGCAATTGAAGCCATACCCTCTATCTGCCACCTATCAATGAAGTTCCCCTCAACTACAGGAATATGCACCGTCAGAGGTGATCAGCTCGCTGCTAGAGAATGCTATAGCATTTCTATGAAGGGAAAACCACAACCCGGGTGTTGACGGTGAGAACTCGTCAACGATATAAGGTTAGAAAACTCAAACTGTATTGAAAAAGATATCTTAGAAGAAGATGGAAAGAACTTGAAGGAGCAAATATGCAGAACTACAATGAAGCAAAAATCGTATATTCCTTAATTGTTTGTGCATACAAAGAATTTTCCAACCCTTTAACCTGAGAGGTCGAAGCCTATTTATAGATGGGCTCTGTTGGCCCCTGATACAAGGTGGTCCCCAGGGACAAGAACGTACGCAGGTACATTGTTAGGGTAGTGGCACAGGACGTCGTGGTGTCGACTATGACATATGGTCAAGGGTGCTCAGGTAGTGCCTCCACTCTTCGTACGGGTTCATACCCCCACTACTTGTCAGATGCGGATGTCTGGGCCATGCCCCTGTCCTCCTCAGGGTTGTACACCCCGTACTCATATACGTACCTTGTACCTAATGCTCCTTTTTATATATCCAAGACACATCATTTCTCAAAGATTATTCCCATTTTGCAAAGTGTTGTTGATCTTGGGAATTCATCTCTACAGTATAGTGGGTTTCCCCTGGATGTTTAGCCATATAGCGGATGTCATGTCCCCATATGTGTGCGCTATACATATATAAACGAGCCACCATATCCACTTCATGAGTAATAACACATGCCATGTGAGGGGTTCATAACACTAGAGATGCACATGTGTATAAGACAATCCATTGTCAGGTGACATTGGTGCCCAGGGAGCCTAGCCCAGATCTTGCATAGCAAGACTGGCCCTTAGGGGTGCCTTCATCTGAAGACCTCAACGCATGATGCACGGGGAGCCTTGCGAGGGTCTTGCATAGCGAGACCTTCCTTCAGGTCTTCTCAGCAAGGCACCCTTAGCAAGCGAGTACATGTGCGGGTGTCCGAGCCTTACACCTTGACCTTTCGCACGACGACCCTCGCGCCTCGGCCCCTCGGATTATGGCTGTCCCTTGCACCTCGGCCTCTTGCGCAGTGAGCCTTCCCTCGCGCTTCGACCCCTCACGCAACGAGCCTTCGCGCCTCGGCCCTCCGCGCGACGCCCCTCACACCTCAGCATTGTAGGCAAGTTAGGCCTCACATAGCGAGGCCCTCTATAGCATTGGCCTCACTTGGAGGCATCTAGGAAGGTAACTCTCCACATAGCGAGATGCCTACATATACAAGGCCTTCCTACCAGTGGACCAACTAATGGAAGGCTTCTCTTAGGCGAGGGGTTACACCCATGACCTCGAACATAGCGGCCCTTGTGGCTTCGATCTCGCTATGGGAGACAAGGGCATCATGGCACCTATAAATCCTTGGTTCTCATATAGCGAGGCTATTTCATCCTTCATCTTGACGACTTGTGAGATAGTCAAATGGCTAAGCATATAACCCTTCGATGATGATCTCTGCATTAAATTCTTCTTGGAAAATTATTCCATATTCTCACACCCAAACCTATGTTTTGAGGGTCACGAGGTGGGGGCCTCGTTCAAGCTGAATTTTGGCATCCACACTTACCCCCCAGTCTATAAGGAGGTCTTTAGGTGTCCTTGTAGACTCATTATATTGCTACACTTACTAAGCTCTGGTGTTATTGCTGTGTGATTTCTTGTAAACCAAGTTATTGACGGTGAGAACTCATCAACGAAGTTTGTGATGCTAGCGACAATGGTGGTACAATCTGAGCTGTCATGGTCACATGAGTGGAAAGACAGCTAATCGATATGCATGCATGCATTACCTCCACGGGGGAGTTGTTGAGCATCATGGCATGTTGTTACTATTTCGTGAGATCTCTCGGGATGACTAGGTATAGATGAAATCGTATGGCACTCGAGATCAGGCTTTAGAGGGCATGATCAAGTGCTGGATGAAAATTACTAAGCGTGGACACACGAGGCTACAAACAAAGTTATTCGGGAGCCTTGGGCCAAGGTTGTCCTTCCTTCTTGCTTCCGAGTCTTCAACCTTCATCTGTCAACACGTAAAGGCCTTTGTTTGTCACCTTTTTCATGACTGCGATACTTGCATTATACTTGGAGGCATATAAGGCATCAAAAGATGCCATTCAACACTATTGGGTGATGAAGGCCTCACTATGCAAGATGGTCTCGCACAGCTAGACCCTCTCACATGGTGAGGCTTGCCTCCTTCTCTCATTGGTGTGAGACTTTGAGAAGCCCACTATTTTCTTTAGTCTGGGATTTTGAGAAGCCATTATCTTTTCCCCCCCTTTTTTTTTGTATGAGGAGCTTTTGCAAGTCCTCATGGTCAATAGATTTATTTTGAAAGGGTTCCCTTTGGGACCCCTCTATTGCGTGTGATTCGTGTCTGTTGGTGCACCTTGATTACTTGTAAGGATATGTTGACCCTTGGGGTTCTCGCTATCCTTTAATATGTTTTTGCGCGCGCGTTTTATTTTGTGCAAGAAGCGTCCTTCTCGTCATTTGCATAGTACTATTTTTGCAAGCATCTTCTTCGAGACCCTTTTCACAAGCGTTTTCTTTGAGACCCTTTTCACAAGCGTCTTCCTTGAGACCCTTTTCACATGCGTCTATTTTTAGACCTTTTTCACAAGCGTCTTTTTTGAGACCCTTTTGACAAGAGTCTTCTTTGAGACCCTTTTTGGGCTAGGTGACCTTGGCCAACCTAGGATTATTATGAGGACCTTTTTTGGTCTTTGACGTGATCTACCCTTAGGTTGGGACCCTTTATAGGGAGATGGTATTTGTGAAACCTTGCACGCACCTATTTTCAAGGCCCTTTTTCCCTTGGTAAGGAGACTAAGCCGATCTAGACTTAGGGATCTCTTTGGGCTCCCCTTTGGTCTTTTGCGACGTGGTCCCTCTATAGGGTACGTGTGTTCGTGGAGAGGTAACTTTTGAGGGACCTTTTGACTTTCTTAGATTCTATAAAGGTAGCTAGTCCTTATAGATTCAAATGTTGTCTTATAAGGTTCACCACTCATACATACATGTATTATAAGAGTTTACACATATATTTCACAAGGACAGACACCCGTTTCGAACTTTGCCAGGAACCTATTGAGGCTTATGAGGCTAGGCACCTATTTTGCACTAGGTGCTTGTTGAGGCTCACGAGGTTAGACACTTATTTTTCACAAGGCTGGGTGCCTGTTGAGGCTTGCGAGGTTGGATGCCCCCAAGTTGTTGATGGGGTCTATCTTGCCATGCACTTTGTTTTTTTTTTCTCTCTGATATGCTCTCACAATTTCAGATCTCTGGAGTTAGCTTGGTGACCTCTTTGGATCTTTATGGGGGCCAATTATGATGACTTCTTTGGCTCCTAAGAGACTCATATAAAGGGAGTCTTATTGGAGGTTATCCTTGCTGAATCCCGCTTGCTTCTTCCTTGAAGCCTTCTTGTAAACCTATTCCAATATTCAACTTAATCAGTGACTCCTCTATCACAAGGATCTCTTCTATGCGGAATCTTCAAACGTATTGGTAGAAGGATGACTGGAGGAAGGCTTGCTTCCCTCAACATGAAGGTTCTTATGGCCCTCTTCCACATGTATATACTTTTGGGCTCTTTCGAAGAACTCATCTAAGTCTATAATTTCCCTCTTGAGCATGTTATCCCATAACTTGCGTCTAGAACGAATCCCAGTTGTGATTTCCATCTTGAGTTTTGCTCTAGTTGCACTCCCCATCTTAGTTGCTTCCATATTGAATCTATGGATATAACTCTTCAGGATTTCACTTTTTCCTTATTTTATGTTAGCGAGGCAGATACTTGGCATAACATAGTCACAAACCATGTGGTGTTGCTGAAGAAATTCATCAGAGAACTGCTGCCATGACCTGATTGTTCCTGGCCTTAACCTCTTGAACCACTAATACGCCACCCCTTTGAGTGTAATGACGAAGTAATGGCACTTTGCTCTACTGTTAACCCCCTTTAACTTCATCAGTTTATTGAAAGTGTCTAAGTGATATTTTGGGTCCGTAGTACCCTTGTACGGAGTCATGCGAGGCTCTTTGAGGCTAGTGGGGAATTGCTCAACCTGAATCTCCCTTGTGATGGGTGACTCACGGTCAAATTCTTCGTCATCTTCGTACCCCCCAGGTGCAGCGATAATCTCACTTTGAGGGCTTTGAATTTCAATGTTTAATTCCTTCATCTTTCTGTTTAAGGAGCCTCGTGGATTCTTTGGGCGAATCCTTGCTTTGGTTGTGTCCATCAGGGGAGCTGTAGGGGGTGTTATTCTTACCTCGGACCTTCTCTGGTTATGTTTATCCCTCAAGTCGGGTGAAGCTCTTTTGGAGGCTTCCTTGGGTTCGCACCTCCCGTAGGTGGGTTTTGCGTCGAGTTGCTCCATTTGTGTAGAATCTTCCTTGCGTACTGGGCGGGGGGTATGACTAGGGGAGATTTGCGTTTTCCCCCCATCCATGGGCATGCTGGTTTCTCTTCTTATATGTTCCCTCTCTTTATGCCTAGAGAGGGGAGCCTCAGACTTTTCGGGCAATAGGCCGTTGAGTACCTCTTGCATGTTCTCCACGGTGGCCTGCAAGCTTTGGTTTTTCAAGTGTCGGTAACGTATTTCCTCTTCGTAGCAACGATATCGGGAACTTGAACTCACTGAGTGTACTCGTAGGCATTTACCATGTCTTTGTTTGGAAGGACCCGAGTCCTGATGATTCAGACTTGGGACCACCGGTTTCCATGGCAAAGGGTGAGTCGTACAACCTTCCATTAGAGCAGCGACATGTATTATAGGGTCCGGTGTAGGATGAATGGTAGGGGATGCTACTTCTTCCTCTTTGCCATTATCTCTAGGTAGATCCGTTGCACCTCCATTCATTGGCAGGGGACGATCCCTCATGGACGCCCTTAGCTGGGTTCTGTCTAGGTGAACCTCCGCTTCTTGGTGGTCTGGTAGGCATTTTAAAGGCCTTGGCATTTTTCCTTGGAAGTGATGAAAGAATGTTGGCCTGGTGTTTGTTCTTCCCACAGACGGTGCCAAACTGTTGACGGTGAGAACTCGTCAATGATATAAGGTTAGAAAACTCAAACTGTATTGAAAAAGATATCTTAGAAGAAGATGGAAAGAACTTGAAGGAGCAAATATGCAAAACTACAATGAAGCAAAAATCATATATTCATTAATTGTCTATGCGTATAAAGAATTTTCCAACCCTTTAACCTGAGGGGTCGAAGCCTATTTATAGATGGGCTTTGTTTGCCCCTGATACAAGGTGGCCCCCAGGGACAAGAATTTACGCAGGTACATTGTAAGGGTAGTGGTGCAGGACGTCATGGTGTCGACTCTGGCATATGGTCGAGGGTGCTCAGGTAGTGCCTCCACTCTTCGTATGGGTTCGTACCGCCACTACTTGTCAGACACGGATGTCAGGGCCATGCCCTTGTCCTCCTCAGGGTTGTACACCTCGTACTCATATACGTACCTTGTACCTAATGGTCCTTTTTATATATCTGAGACACATCATTTCTCCAAGATTATTCCTATTTCGCTAAGTGTTGTTGATCTTGGGAATTCATCTCTACGGTATAGTGGGTTTCCCCTGGATGTTTAGTCAAAAAGCGAATGTCATGTCCTCATATGTGTGCGCTATACATATATAAACGAACAACCTATCCACTTCATGAGTAATAAACATGCCATGTGAGGGGTTCATAACACTAGTGATGCACATGTGTACAGGCCAATACATTGGCAGGTGACATTGGTGCCTAGGGAGCCTAGCCTAGATCTTGCATAGCTAGACAGGCCCTTAGGGGTGCCTTCATCCAAAGACCTCAGAGTGTGATGCACAGGGAGCCTTGCGAGGGTCTTGCATAGCGAGACCTTCCTTCAGGTCTTCTCAGCAAGGCACCCTTAGCAAGCGACTCCATGTGCGGGTGTCCGAGCCTCGCGCCTTGACCTTTCGTGCGGCGGCCCTCACGCCTCAGCCCCTCGCATCGCAGCTGTCCCTTGTACCTTGGCCCCTCGAGCAGTGAGCCTCCCCTCACGCCTCGGCCTCTCATCCAGCGAGCCTTTGCACATCGGCCCTTCACGCAATGACCCTCTCGCCTCAGCCAATCGCATGACGACCCTCGCACCTCGGCATTGTAGGCAGGTCAGGCCTCGCATAGCGAGGCCCTCTATAACATTGGCCTCACTTGGAGGCATCTAGGAAGGTAACTCTCCACATAGTGAGACGCCTCCATATACAAGGCCTTCCTCCTAGTGGACCAACTAATGGAAGGCTTCTCTTTGGCGAGGGATTACGCCCATGACCCCAAACATAGCAGCCCCTGTGGCTTCGATCTCGCTATGCGAGACAAGGACGTCATGGCACCTATGTATCCTTGGTTCTTATATAGTGAGGCTATTTCATCCTTTGTCTTGATGGCTTGTGAGACAGTTTACAAATGGCTAAGCATATAACCCTTCGATGATGATCTCTACATTAAATTGTTCTTGGAAAATTATTCCATATTCTCACACCCCAAACCTATGTTTTGAGGGTCACGAGGCGGGGGCCTCGTTCAAGCTGAATTTTGGCTTATGGTCATAAACGACGGAGGTGAGGAGTCTCGGGAAGTAGAAGTTACTTGTGGGACGGAAGATCCTCAATAAAAAGAGGACAGTAACGATGCCCAACATGATGACATTGACCCACGGATAGGCGAAGACAAGTCAGAACTCTAGGCTATAGAGGAGCTAGAGGAGGTAAACATTGACCCCAATGAAGCTTCAAGAGTTGTAAAGATTGGGAATAATCTTAATGATAAAAGGAAGAAGGTGATGGTCAATTTCTTACAAGAGAATCTGGACGTTTTCGCCTGGTCACATGAAGACATGGTGGGAATAAGCCTGGGTGTAATCATGCACACTTTAAATTTGGACAAGAACGTGCTAGGAAAATCCCATAAACGGAGATGCTTGGGAATAGTTTGAGTTGAAGCTCTTGAGGAAGAAGTAGCTCGACTGTTAAAGTGCGGGTTTATTCGTGAAGCAAAATACCCGATCTGGGTTGCCAATCCCGTGCTGGTTCCAAAGCCAAACGGGAAATGGAGGACCTGCATCGACTTCTCCGACCTGAACAAAGCTTGTCCCAAGGATTGCTTTCCACTACCAAGGATTGGTCAGTTGGGAGATGCCACGGCATGTCATGAGCTCATATCCTTCATGGATGCATATTCTGGATATAACCAAATCGCAATGAATCCTGCGGACCATGAACATACTAGCTTCGTGACCCCAAATAACGTATATTGTTATAAAGTCATGCCCTTCGGGCTAAAGAATGCTGGTGCTACATATCAACACTTAGTCAACAAAATGTTCGCTAATAAGATCGAGAGAAGTATGGAAGTGTATATCGATGATATGTGCCGATAACCATGTATCCGATCTAGAAGAATGTTTTGGAATCTTAAGGAGGTATGACATGAAGCTGAATCCTCAGAAGTGCACGTTCAGAGTGGCATCTAGAAAATTTATGGGTTTCATAGTCAACACGTGGGGAATAGAGGCAAATCCCGAGAAAATCAGGTCATTGTTAGAAATGCCCTTGCCTAGGTCGCGTGAAGAAGTTCAAAGCCTAAATAGAAAGGTGGCAGCTTTAAATCATTTTATTTCAAAATCTACTGACAAGTGCCTGCCATTTTACAACTTGCTCAAGGGAAACAAAAAATTTGAATGGACTGAGGAATGCGAACAGGCATTACTCGACCTAAAAACGTACCTGGCCGAGTCCCCAATGTTATCTAAGCCTATGACTAGAGAGCCCCTGTTCCTTTATTTGGTCATGACAGAAAAGGAAGTCAGTGCCGTGTTAGTCTAAGAAGAAGACCGTGCTCAAAAACCAGTATATTATATAAGCAAGAGACTTCTCAGAGATAGGTCACGATACCCACTGATAGAGAAGCTGGCGTTTTGTTTAATATTGGCTTCCAGGAAGCTCCGACCATATTTCAAGTCCCATTCAATCAATGTCATGACCGACCAACCTTTAAGGTAGGTATTGCAAAATCTTGAAACGTCGAGACGTCTTTTAAAATGGGCTATCAAGCTTAGCCAGTTTGAGATATTGTATGTGCCATAGACCTCAATCAAAAGTCAGGCCCTTGTTGATTTTGTGGCTGAATGCACCGAATTTCCAGAGGAGCTTTTGAAGGAATCGGTGCAGAATTTATGGAAAATCTTCGTGGATGGATCATCAAACGAAAACAGATCGGGAGTAGGGATCATCTTAATTTCCCTAGAAGGACATCGATTCCATATAGCTCTGAGATTCGAATTTGAAGCATCCAACAACGAAGCCGAATATAAGGCTTTACTAGCCGGGCTAAGAGTGGCAAGGGAGCTCAAGGAAAAAGCTGTCCAATGCTATAGTGATTCTCAGCTCATGATTAATCAGGTGTTGGGAGAATATCAAGCTCGAGGTACAAAGATGGCAGCCTACCTAGCTAAGGTGAAGGGAGAGCTGTCCGAATTTAAGTACAGTACTATTGAACAGATACCTCGCGAGCAGAACTCTAATGTTGATGCTTTGGCAAGGCATGCCACCACCAAAGAAGCTGAGATATTGAATGTAGTGCTAGTGGAGTTCTTGGACAATCCGAGTGTAATAGAAATGGTAGAAGTCAAAATGATCGACACAAGACTGACCTGGATGACTCTCATAATGGAATACCTCACAACAGGAAGGCTACCTGATGATAGAAAGGATGCAAGAAAAATATTATATCAAGCTTCATAGTATGTGATAGTGGATGGGACATTGTACCGAGATGGTCATTCATTGCCTCTCCTACGATGTGTTCTGCCTGAGGAAGCTAAAACCATTTTGCAAGAAGTGCACGAAGGATTTTGTGGAGATTATGCTGGGGGGAAAAACCTAGCACAGAAAATACTAAGGTAGGGCTATTTTTGGCCCACTCTAACATAAGATTCAATCTCGTATGTCCAGAAGTGCGACAAATGCCAACGTTTTGCCATAATTGCCCGAGTTGCTCCAGTTAAGCTAACGATGATCTCATCCCTGTGGCCATTCGCGGTATGGGGAATTGACCTAATAGGGTCCCTACCTATGGGAAAGGGAGGAGTTCGTTACGTGGTGGTGGCGATCGACTATTTTACGAAGTGGGCAGAAGCTGAACCTCTGCCAACCATCATTTCAAAGAGAATCCTAGACTTCATGGTGAAGAGTATTATATGTCAATTTGGGCTTCCTAAAAAGATCATGTCAGAAAATGGGACACAATTTGACAGTGATCTCTTCACTGACTTCTGTGAAAAATATGGCATTATTAAGAGTTTCTCCTCAGTAGCGTATCCATAGGCCGATGGACAGGTCGAGGCTGTGAACAAAACCATAAAGGCGAGCCTGAAGAAGAGGTTAGACGAGGCCAAAGGATTATGGCCCGAACAGCTCCCGCAAGCACTTTGGGCATACCAAACTTCTCACAGAACCTCCACGGGACATACTCCTTTTTCCTTAACTTTTGGAAGCGAGGTCGTCCTTCTAGTCGAAGCTGTGGTAGCCACTCACAGGAAAAGGACATTCAACCAAGAGCAGAATGAGGGACTACTTAACGCATCCCTCGATCTAATTGAAGAAAAATGAGAAGAGTCGCAGTTACAGCTCGTCCATTATAAAAAAAAAATCACTCGCTATTTTAATTCTAAAGTTAAGACGCGTAGATTTGGATTGGGCGACCTGGTTCTCTGAAGGGTATTTCTAGCAAATAAAGATCCCAAGGATGGTGTTTTAGACCCGAATTGGGAGGGACCATATTAGGTCGTAGAGGTTTTGTGAGAAGGAACTTTCAAGATAGCTCAGCTGAATGGGGAAGTAGTCTCATGGACCTGGAACGCCCTACATTTGAAAAAATATTATCAGTAGCACCACCATCAATGTAAGGCTTATTTATAAAAGCCATTTTATTAAATAATAGGTGGATTATTAAATAATATTTAAGATAGTATGTGTTCGTGTTCTAGTTTTGTAAAAGCAAACAAGAAAGTTTCTACATTCTGGTTACTCGGGGGGCATATAACTTGAGATTGGAAAAGTTAAGCTTGCTTGATAAGTTTAAATCATTAAAATCCATGGATACAACCAGGTCCAAAACTTAGAGGCTTGGAAAAATTGATTATTCGACGGCTTTTTAAAAGCTCGAGTTTTCAATGAACCTAGCACGAACTAAGTTGAAATCATTTAAAATCTTGGACATAACCAGGTCCGAAATTTAGAAGCTTGGAAATATTGATTATTCAATGGCTTTTTAAAGTTTGAGTTATCAATAAACCTAGCATGAACTAAGTTGAACTTATTTAAAATCCTGGACAAAACCAGGTCCGAAATTTAGAAGCTTGGAAATATTGATTATTCAATGGCTTTTTAAAGTTTGAGTTCCGCGCACTGGGAAAACGCTTTAGCGACGGGAAACCGACCACTAGGTACAAAGCTCCAATAAGGTATCGAGAGGGCTATCACAGTTAGGTGCCCATGGTTGGCCCGGGAAGTAGTCTGATCGTGGTATCGATCCTAGTACTCGATCTCCAGTGGTAGGGAACCACTCTGTTTTCTTACGGACTGTCCTCATCATGCTGATGTGTTCATTTAAAATCCTGGACGCAACCAGGTCCGAAACTTGGAAACTTGGGAAAATTGTGTAATATCAAGGGCTTGTTAAAGCTCGAGTTATCAATAAACCTAACATGAACTAAGTTTATATTATTAAAAACCTCAGATATAACCAGGTTCAAGGCCTGATTCTTAACAGGTATGATACAAATCAGCACACAAAACTTGGATATAACCAAGCTTGATAATTCTATCCCGATCTAAAAATCAATTCCTAAAATCTTGAATGTACAAGTCTAAGGATTCATAAATATGAGAGATAGTAAAGGAAAGATAAATGGATCAAAAATTTAGATGTATATTGAAATAAAGCAGGAAAATTATCTCGAGGAGAAAAACCTCGAACTGAGCCCGAAGGCAATTGTTTAATAAAAAAAACTGTTAAACAATTACAGAAAAATACAAAAGAGCTATCATTGAGCTCCACTAGTTCGCCCCGCTGAGGTGACCTCCTCGCCATCTCCCTTAGCTACTCCGGAAGCCTCACCAGTCTCTGACGGTTCTGGCAAGAGCCAAGCCTTGAATCTTGCAAGGTACGGATCCCACAACTTGGCCCCCATGAAAGAGAAGTTCCAATTCGGGTTGAAGGCCCAGCATTGGTATAGCATCTCTTTCATGGATGATGATGAGGCCACCTTTTCTTCTTTGACTGCGGCCTTGGCCTCGAGCAGTTTTTCTTTGGCTTCATCAACCTCGGCCTAAAGTTATGCAGTTTGAGCCCGGAGGGCATGCAATGAAGTCTTTGCAGCCTGCTCGCTTTCCTGGGATGAGGCGAAAGCAGACTTGGTGTCATGCTCACTCTTTTGAGCAGCCGCTAAGGCAGCTTTAGCAGCCTGCTCGCCTTCTTGAGCGGCAGTCAGGGCGGTGTTGGCAGCGTTTAGATCGGCCCAAAGCTCATTGTTTCTAGCCCTAGCATGGGCTATGCTGCGATACTGGGCTAGGACAGACTGCAAAATAACAAAACAAGTCAGAGATATACCCTTGATCATAATAAGAAGAAATTTTTCACCAAGGAACGATAACTTACAGTGAGGCTCATCCCCATAGCTGATTCCATGACATTCTCCGGGCTGTGCTCTTCGATGGTCCTCAGATCCCTCGAGCTGGCCTTATAGGAATGCCCCACCATATGGCTTGCAGTCTCATAAATGATACCTTGAAAGGCTTCAGGGTTCTTCTCTAAGTCTTGAGGATCTATTGGTATTTAGACGGTAGAAGATATGATAGTAGGAGTTGGGGGCTCAGCTTGTATCACTTGAGCCTGGCGAGGTACAAATTGAGGTGGAGGACGAGGAGGAGAAACCTTAGCGGTAACAGAACTCACTAGAACTGATTCCTAAGTTGAGCTCGTGTCTTTCCCCTTGGCTGGGGATCTTGAGGTGTTTCCCGCTTCAGGAGGGGTTTTCTTCGTGATTTTGAGCCTCTTTACGACGGGGCCCAAGCCGACTTTCTTAGTCTGGAAAGTAGTTCGGAGGTCAGGAGCTCTGAGTTTTTCCATCTCTTCGCCTGAAAAGAACAAAAAGGAATTATTTCACAAATAAGGTTGTCAGAAATATATATAAAGAAAGAAAATAAACAAAAATCCTACCCTTTGGGCTGGGGGAGGAGTCTATTATCACAACCTTCGGCCTTGGAACTAATGGAGGAGAGGGGGATTCTACAACTAATATTTCTGAGATACTAAGGGGTTCAGGTTCACATCCTTCCTCAGGGCTGGATTCCTATACATATTGTCTAAATCCAGGGGCAAATGCACCCTGGAGCAGAGAAGGCCAGGTCTTACGGTTAGTCCCATACTCTTCGAAAATGGCGAATCTAAAGTTTAAAGTGTTATCTACTACGAATGTGCCCTTGGGATAACTGCTGTCATGACGTACCACTAGGTGGTCTATCCACTGAAGTAGGTTATATTTCATTCCGGGTTATAAGGATGGCGGTGGATGAGCTGATTTGGTTTAAATGGAACTAACCTAAAATCGGCAGCAACCCTATCTAATTCCCTATAAAGGTATGGTTTACCTTGGCCGGAGGGGCCGGCTGCTGCCCCTAACACAACTCATTCTAAATTAGGTTCCTGAAAAGCCTTGAGAACCCGCCTTTTTCACATAAGAGGCACCTCGTCCTCTTCCTCTTCCTCGCCTTCAGTCGCTGGCAAGGCCTCCTCTTGAGAGGATGGGAGCTCGTGGATCACCGGA
The DNA here is from genome assembly GCF_963169125.1 of Humulus lupulus. Lineage (NCBI taxonomy): Eukaryota > Viridiplantae > Streptophyta > Magnoliopsida > Rosales > Cannabaceae > Humulus > Humulus lupulus. Next base: position 154,930,112 of record NC_084798.1, on the reverse strand, counting down.
AGGGTAGCCCGGGTCCTTAAGGCCAACGTTTAACCTTCGCCGATCAACTTGCACGCTAGCATCGTGACGTCATTCGTGACCTGGCGGTAGTCCTTCTCCCTGGGTGGAAGCCTAGAAAACTTCTCATACTGACCCTCGAGGGTCACAGATTTTTCCGTCCTCGCAAATATGGCTACACAAAAAAAAAATTCAGTTAAGAGTTGGGAAATAAAAATATATATAAATTCATGAGCTAAATTCTCCAAGATGGAACACTTATGAGGTCGGTTGAAATATCGGTGTTCGCAGTTTCAGAATCCATTCGACATAAAGAACAAGTCCTTGTAGTCGTTTGGATGACTGGGAAGTTCGATGACAGAGGCTGAGTTAGGGAATCACGTGAGGTAGTACAATCCGTCACCGCGTCCCCTCTGCTCTGGGCTAGATTTGAGGCAGAAAAAGTATAGTATATCTGTCTAGGTGGGGACCTCCCACTCATGCTTCAAAAACAAATATTTCAACCCTGCCAAAAGTCTATAAGAATTTGGGGGGGAGCTAAAATGGAGCCAACTTCACGTAATTTAAAAAGTCTGCTAAGTATTGGTCCAGAAGAAGAAAGGCCCCAACCTTTAGATGCTCATCACTCCAAGTCGCAAAGTCATCTTGGAGAAGGGAGCAGCTCCGTTCCCCTTCAAACACAGGTCGGGCAAAGAGAGTTTTAGCCCCGACCTCTATGTTGTGGCTCAGAATGATTTTATTCACCCTCCCCTGGGTCGTGATCCTTGATACTTATGTTCATCCTCGAAGTAGGCGTTTGGGTCAACCACCAGCTCCTTCACCACCACCAGACCGAAGTGCGGGATGGGAGACTCAGGGGTGATCTGCTTCCCCTTGTTCTTCTGCTGAGCGGACGAGCTTGAGCTTGATGCATTTTTCTTGGGGGCGATTTTCTTTTGAGGAGCCATCAGATTGCCTAACGAACATAACGACCTAGTTAGTAGGAAGACTATGACACAGAAGTACGAAGGGGGGAATGGTTTACTTTTGTTATACGAGCTAAGGTTAGCCTCAGCCCCATCATGTGATGCCACACAATACCCTAAGTTACGCACCTCGATTTCCTAACAGACCCCTGATATTTAGGGATCCTTGTGTCAGACTGCCAGACCACTACTTTCCTTGGGAGGCAGTTTAGTGCAAAACCACCCAAGAAACGTAACCTCTAAGCTATCTGGTTCTAAACCTAAAAACCCTTCATTTCCTTTATCCCCAAATGGGTATTCTTTAAATTAATGCACCATTAGGATTACCCAAATTTACCCAGAAAATTCCCAGTTTTATTAACGTCTTATTTCTAAAAAAAAATTTAGATTCACCCGTCGAACCTAAGTCAAGACCTATTATCTACAAAAGTTCATAAGTAGTCTAACAATAACTACAATGAATGTTACAGATGAACGTAGTAAAGAACAAAAATTCCATTAAAAAAAGGAAGGGAAAAACTCTTCAAACCAAAAAATAAGATACTTATAGTGTGTTCTTCGACGGTAAGTTGTATAATCTGCAACATGAAGCTCCTGGAAAGCTTCTGAGTGACTAGGTATGGTGAACGGTTTTTGGGGATTTCTGGGAAAGAAGAAAGGCTTGGAAATGCATAATAGGAATTTTTTTAAATGAAAGGTGGTGAAGTTTGAACTCTAGCCATCCTTTTTATACGTAAATCGTGTAGATTAATCTGGCCCATCCAATAGGGTTAGCTCAAGATCCACGGGTCAAGGTTAAATAGACCAAATGGCAGCAAAAAACTGACAAGACAATTATTACGATCCTCGAAACCTGAGCAGACGCCAATCGCGGTACGCCACGTGTCCAGTACTCGAGTAGTGGGTAGGCGTAGTTTTGTGTAACGGAAGTCTAAAAGCCCCTACTGTGTAGGTTAGAAAGTGACGATGTCATACACGAGCAGGAGCTTGGGGGACAAATGTTGTACCCTAATTTCACCCCGAATTTATTCACCCGGCTCGGGTACAGCTGACAAATAAATTTACGGAGACGTAGCATGGGAGTGATATCTGATTGTTATGCACGTGGACAACTCGGGTTTCGTATGGTCACCCGTGGTGTTAGGTGCCCTGGGTCTAACCCGAGCAAGGGATACGAAGGTCGTGAAGCGCGAGCCCAAGATATTAAAATAGCTGTCTAAGCACGAGCTTGGAGGAGACAACCAGCTCGTGGTAATTCTAATATATTGCACACCTGCGGATCCCCAGAGACTCAGGTCCTTTTATGCGTTTATTTATGACCAGGTTGTCATATTTAATGTCCCAGATGTTAGGAGAACATTTACTTTGTGATCAAATTATATCCCATTATAAATGGGAAGTATATGTATTAAATGTAATAATTATGTAAATGCGTGATTGACTCACACGGTTACCCACACTTGTCTATGGAATTCCCTTATAAATACTGGGAATATTGGACAGGGAGGGGGACCATTATTCTATAATACCAAAAACTCTGCCAAAATAGAGAGAGAAACAGTAATAATATAGACTCATGGACTAGGTGGATTTTAACCACTGAACCACATAAAATTTTTGTGTTATTGAGTGAAATCATTCATTTTTCATTACGGTTTATTAAGCACTAATCTACCTTATTATTTCTTAATACACTGTTGGCGAAAAATTACGTCAACATGTAGTATTTCTGGTTGAACAAGTCTCTAAACCCATCCCATCTCATGGTAGAAACATCTTGAATCTGTGATGCTACCTCCCACTAGATGCGGGCATCATCTCGAAGCATATAGGTGGCACAGACCACCTTGTCGTTACCTTCCACCCTTATGAAGTCCAGGATGGAGGTAATTAAACTCATCCACTATTCAGCCTTAAGTGGATCTGGTCCTCCCTCAAAAGTTGGAGGATGCTGCTTCCTAAATCTTTCATAAAGTGGCTCCCAGCTGCTCCCAATCTCAGGTGGCTCTACAACTAGTGCTACAATAGGTGGCAAGTTAGGTGCAACACCCCCTGGTGGAGCCTGCTGCCTCAGAAGGTGAAGCTCTTCCTCTTGACTCTAGAGTCTAGCTTGCATGTCAGCAAGCAACTACTGCAAGTTCTCAGGAACTGGCGGAGGGTTCTGACCTTGTTCATCATCTCTAGCCTCAACCCCGATCCTGGCTAGTCGAATTGATCGTCTTGGAGGCATAACTCTCCAAGTTTATCTGCAATCAACGACTTGGATGGTTAGGCAATGATAACAGGTTTATAATCACCCCATGATCCAATGCTAAAACTCAACCAACATCACATAGTTATAATGCAAGCAGGCATTTAAGTAATCATTCACATACAATAACAATGCTAATAAGTAGGCCCTTATCATATTCACATAACAGTCAAGGGCCAGACCCTATCAGTATATCTCCTACTTCCTAAAGAACATGCAGATAAAGCATTTATATTTCATTTAAACACTCAAACATCTAATCACATATATGGTTATTGAACCCTGAGTTGAGCTTGTCTTTAGCGACGAGTGTACATGCCCATCCAGTCTTCAGAAACCCTTAAACCTAATCTGGCTATGATATCAAGTTGTAACGCCCTAGGTAACCAAGACCATTACACTGTGTGTTTAAAATAGTGCAAGACTTGTTAATCAAGTCATTTGAACATAAACGTGTTTCTAAAGTCCAGTAACAGGTTAGGGTTAAAAGATTTTGATCATAAAATGGTTGACTTTCATTAAAATAAGAGTTTGATACACGGGATCCCAAAAATAATGTTTATAAGGCAGTCACAACCCTCAAAAGTAAATATAACTACAGCCAGCCTTAATGGAAAAATACAAATTTGGGCTCTAGTCCCTCTAAATCCCTCGGCCATGGCGGTCGACCAGCTGCCGATGTACACATCGCCCCAAAGCTATCCAACTCATGGATGGTCCAGCTTTCCCTTGCCTTTACCTGCACCACGTACCACCCGTGAGCCAAGGCTCAGAAAGAAATTCAAATTCAACAAGCATAGATAACAAAAGAGTTTGCATAATAAAGTTTAGATCAACCAGCTCAATCAACAGTAAAATACAACTGATAAGCTAAGCAACAGTAATAGTTAAATCCGAACATATAATTCAATCTTAATACAATTAATTAGGTGTCGAAGCCCTTAGGCCGAGCCCCCTAGTTATTTAGCTGATCCTGACTCGCTTAGGCCGAGCTATGTTCAACACGCATAACATCAGCTCTGGCTCCCTTAGGCTGGACTATCACATCAAACATAGCATACATACAAGTTGCGAAGCACGCAACTGAAAGCAACACGAGCTAACATGCATATCCATATATTTCCAATCATAATTGCATTTATAATCTCACATATGTTTATTTATAGGGAATCTCAGCCCCAATCACAACTTGGGTGTAGTTTTCTTACCTCGGATCCCGAGCTGAAGGTATATAGCGGTCCCGAGCACGATCCTCAATTCTGAGCCTTAACAGTAACCTTAGTCACAAGAAAAAATGGATAACTATTAAAATCCATCCCAAATTAAATGATTTGGAATAAGATATTAGCCCACATGACCTCGAATTCCACTAAACTGGATAGTAGAATTTGTCCTAAGCGCCTAGGTTTAAGTTCCCAAACCAGAAAACTTATTTTGGCTAAGGCTGCCTAGGCAGGCCGTGACCTGGCCCTAAGGGTCGCAACATCCCCTCAAGTCAAAGATGACAACCCCAACTCCTAAGGGCATGCGGGCCACGGTGCACTCATGAAACAGCAAGCCCCCAGGGCCTCTGGGTCACGTGGGCCGCGTCGCCCATGAACTGGGTCACGATGCGCCCCCGGGAACCCAAAAATCCTAGCTTCTTTCTGCATTTTTACCCCAAATAAAAGCTATAGAATTCCATTCAAACATATACCGAAGCCAATACTAGGTCCAGAACTCCCAATATTACCTTACAAACAACACATATGGCCTAAACTACTAGCTCAAACTTCCTTAAATCCCAAATTCAAATACCAACAAGTATCCCTAAGCATGCTCATAACCCAACAAGAAATTCAACAGATTAAAGTCTATAATCTTACCTCAGTGGTGACTTTGATCCTCAGTTGTCCCCTCGAATGCTCCTAGCTTAATTCCCCAAATTTCCCTAGCTCAATTCCTAAGCTTTTCCTCAACAACTTCCTTAAACCACCAAGCACAAGAGAAGGAGAGAAAAAGAGAGAGAGAGAGAGAGTACTGAGAGGTGTTTCTAATTGGTTCTGGTTATTTCCTGAAGCCTACCTTACTATATCCTTAATCATAAAGATCGAAATGCCCCTTATATTAACTTAGCTTCTTTGTTGCCCATAAGGGAAAAATGGTCATTAGCCCCCATTCCCGCTAATTCCTCGAGTCATCCTACAAATTCCCAATTAATCACAACATGGCCAACTAATTACCAAATACTTACTCGTTACTCGATAAATCTCAAATATACGTTAAGTTTCCCAAAATACCCCTAGGCTCACCTCGAGCTGAGTATTAATCCTTGCTGTGAAGATTCCGCTAATCTGCTCACTAGGATGGCCTCGAGTCGAATACTGAAAATAAATCCATATAATAATTTGGTCTCAATCATTTAACGCATATAGGCAATAGGCCAAATTTACAAATATGCCCTTATAAACAAGAACATGCCCACATACATATTTAATACCCATAAACATGTATATAAATATATTCATATTGTCATAGAAATTATGCATGCCACATAGTCACACATTTAATCAATTAATCACATGTATATCCAGTTATGCCCTCTCGGCACGCTAATCAAGGCACTACACCTTATTAGCATTTTTGGGACGTTACAATATCATTGAGTCCCCAAAACAATTGTTCTTAGCCTGATCATTCTGACAAACCTTAACACATGAATCAAAAGATCAGATGACATATATAAGAGTTCATAGTAACCTCAGGATTAAGATCATCGTGTATATGATCATCGTTTGATGTGTTTGATTAATACTACGAAATAGTATTTAAACAAGTATTAACAAATCACATATGGTCCAGTTCTATATATCTTTATATATAAAGTACCTTCACTAAAGTTTCCTACTACATTAGTGACCTGGATCTAGGTCACTTGTATTCATAACACTAGCGAACCGTACTAGCAGTAATAAATTTAAAGATTCCATAACTTTATTTTATTAGCGAACTGTTTTAAGTTCATTATCTCAATCTCAATCCTCTCATACCAATATGAGATTTAGACCACATAAATGAACTTTGGAATTATATGATATTTACTTAATATTATCAACATAATATCGGACATAGTCTATATATAATAATTCAATCTAATTATTTATTTCATTTAAAACATTTGTCAACTACAATTTCTTTAAGGGCACTATTCCCAACAAACACGGCCTTTACTCGAGGAGGTAAACTCTTTAGTCTCTATTCGGTATTCTCTTGGTCGCGTTTTTATTTTTTTCTCTATCCTTAGTTAGTTTGTATTGTGTCTAGGTCCATGGTACTGACCAGTGCCCACTCCAAAAAATGGAGATAAGGGTCGCGGCCCTGGCCAACATGACGCATATAGAAAAAAGTGTCAAGGAGCTGGTCACGGATAGTAATTTAAGGCTGGTTGGCCTTTTGGAGCCTCAACAAGAGGTGAGAGAGTCGACTACGGGGAGTGCCACTGGAGGTGGCACTACAGAACAAGAAAACCCCAAACAACCACAAGATATGTCACAATCCCCAAGGCGTCGTCCCACGAGAGTGATCATCCAAGAGCCTCACACCAACACTCGACCAGCTGAGATCCCTCCTCAACATGGGAAGAGAAACACAAAAGTTGGCTGAATATGCTGGTCGTGTGTTTGAATCCTTCGATGAGAATGATATGGATTTTTCACTCTTAGATACATTTCCCATCCTTTATCATCTATTCGAGAAGGACGACAACTTTAATTTTGACCAGTAGTTTTAGCTTGGACTTCTTCGAGGCAGATAGTGATTGTAGCTGTAGTTCCTTAGTTAATGTACCGACCAGTAATGGTAGTTCGAGTACAATACTTATAATTTCTTTTGATTTGTTTTGTCATTACACAAAACTATTTCTTAACATATCTGCTCTTTTTTTTTGTAGTCATGCAAACCAACGTTGTGTTTGACATATATGCCTCCGGGGCAAATCTGTTGGCTCGAAGAAATCAAGCAGGAGAGACACTGGAGATGCCAGTGGGGCACCTCCAAAAGAGACTCGATCACAGACACTCCAGCTCCCACACCCTCCAGGACTACCACTCCTCCTCCACCTCCTCCCACTGAGTCCTCTATCGATCGGGCGGGAGGATCCTTGGAAACAGAATTGTTGAGCCACACATCCATCTCAATAGTTGATAAACTCCAGAAGGTATCCAAGCATTGCCTTAGCAAAGAGGCCTTTGATTCCTTCCCTTCGTTGAAACCCGAGCAGGTCCTTGCTCGTGCACTCAATGAAGTACTCGGCGTAAGGCTCTTTTCTTTATTTTGTTTTAATCTACCAACATTGCCTTTTATTGATACCAACAACTTTATTTCCTCACTGTTATGTCACGTCGTGGATAACCAAGTCCGTTACACTGTGTGTTTATAAAAAGGTGCAAGATTTGCTAATCAAGTCGTTAAGTTAAAAATGTGACACTAGAACCATAATCAGATTAGGGTTAAAAGATTTTGGTCATAAATAGATAAATTTCATTTAAATAAACGTTTGAAACATGGGATCCCAAAAAAAGGGTCTAAAGGACAGTTTAAAAAATTTCAAAGGTTATGTACAACCACAAGCCACTCTAATGGAAAAATAGGTATTTTAGGTTCTCCTGTTCCGGTACCATCCCTCAGTCATGGCGGCCGTGCAGCTGACAATGTATATTCCGCCCCTAGAGTTCTCAAGCTCAGGGTTGATCAACCTTACCCTTGCCTTTACGTGCACCATGTAGCACCTGTGAGCCAAGGCCTAGCAAGAAAACCATAATACAAAGAATAAGCAATAACAGTAATCAAATAATTCACAAGACATTAACCAGATATTCAGCAGATCATAGCATTCACATAATCAGTGATATCAATCAACAAATCAACAATCTATCATCCAGGAATTCAACATGCCATAATTATCAGATTAACGATAGTAAACATATCATATAATACTCAGGGTTGATGGCCTTAGGGCGCACCCTCTGTTTAACCCACTGTCTCCGGCTCACTTAGGCCGAGCTCAGTGATTATTTAGTCAACCTCAGCTACCAATGGCCGAGCCGCGTCCTGTGCGCAAATATCAATTCTGACACTCTTAGGTTGTTTATTTCATGCTCACATGGCATATCATAATTATATAGCATTCAAATATAGGGAACCTTAGTCCTAACATAGCCACACAAATGCATGCAGTTTTCTTACCTTTGATTCCGAGCGGAGACGGTAAACTGGTTCTGAGCACGATCCTTAGCCTCGAGCCTCGGCGATAAACCTAGTCACAAAGGCCACTGATATCCATCAACTTCCAATCAGAAATAAAATACCTAGGGAACAAAAACTAGCCTCTGTGATCTCAATTTCTACTAAAGCGGGTAGTAGAAATTGTCCCGAGCACCTAGGTTCGAACCCCCGAGCCCTAACAACACTTGAAATACTTCCATGACCAAAATTTCCAGGCAGGTCGTGACTTGGCTCAGCAAGTAGCGACTTCCCCCAAATCAGAGAGCAAACTCCCAAGCCAAAGGGGAGGCGGGTCGCGACTTGGCCAAGCAAGTCGCGGCGTGCCCCAAGTCGGACAGCATCCCTGGCCATAAGGGACACACGCACCGTGGCGCCCCCAGGCTGGGTCGCGGTGCACCCTTGGAGCCCAGAGGAAACCTAGGTTTTCTCCTCCTTCTCCCAGCCAAGAACACTTAAGTTTGCCCATAATTTTCCTCAAAACGTCCCCAATTCAACACCGATCCCCTACGAATTTAGACCCATATTCACTTATTCTCATGTAATAACTCTCAATAATTAACACAAAAATCACACTTCAATTCAAACATAATAATCAAAGCAATACCCACTGAAATTCCTACTCAATACCCAGTCTAATTCTTACACTTATGCATACCTTAATCTTCATAGTTAAACTCAGCAAACCAAAGAATTCAGTCAGAATTTTACCTCTTATTGCAGCCCAAATTTCCCAGCAACAGCTCAGTATAATCCCAACTTTAAACCTTCAAGCTTCTCCAATAACTCTAGCCCTCCTTCCCTTCAATTTCTTCTATTTCCTCAAAGATTTCTAGCTCAAACCCAAGAGAGAGAGAAGGGAGAAATCGTGAGAGTAGAGAGAGAATAGGCTGAAGACTTCTACTTACTTCTACTTAGACTTAGGTGAGTCTTTCTTTTATGAGTTTATCTCTAAGTAGCCTAATGACTTAATTGCCCCTCCAACCATCTCAATTCCTCGAGTGTTCCTAATATTTACCTCTTAAATCCCGTCATCCAATTAATTTTTCCCCCAGTGTCTAATAATCCCCAATAAATTTCCTAAGTTCCCAAAATACCCCCAGGCTCCCCCTAGTCGAGTATAAATCCCCATCGTGACTATTTTGCCAAACCGCTCACTAGGACTGTCTTGAGCCAAATGCTGCAAATATATCCACATAATAATGTGCTCTCCATAATTTATCATATATAATCACATTTATGTTATGCCCTCGATGACCAAAATTACAAATATGCCCCTATAAGCTAAACAGGGCCCACATGCATATTAATACCCATAAACATGCATTTCACATATCCATATAATCATATAATCATGCATTTAATCATTTAAATCACACATAAACCATTTATGCCCTCTCGACACGCTAATCAAGGCCCTTAAGCCTTATTAGTGTTTTTAGGTTGTTACAATTATCCTCTCCTACTAAAAATTTCGTCCTCGAAATTTACCTGAATAACTTGGGATACTGATCCCGCATTGCTGACTCAAGCTCCCAGGTCGCTTCCTTGACCCTACTAATCCTCCATAACACTTTATCTAGAGGAATCATCTTGTTCCGTAGAACCTTATCTTTCCTGTCTAAGATCTGTACCAGTCGCTCCTCATAAGACAAATCTATCTACAATTCCAAGTCTTCATACTTCAACACATGCATTGTATCCGAGATGTACTTTCAAGGCATAGAAACATGGAATACATCATGAACTCCCAACAAAGACGGTGGCAAAGTTAACCAGTAAGCCACCTATCCGATCCTCTCCAAGATCTCAAAAGGTCCAATGAATCTAGGGTTCAGCTTGCCCTTCTTCCCAAACCTTCTCACCCCTCGCTGTGGTGAAACTTGCAAAAACACGTGGTCCCCTGCCTGGAACTCCATGTTCCTACACTTAGGATCAGCGTAGCTTTTATGTCTGCTCTGTGAAGCAAGCATTCGAGCTGGGATCTTCTCGATAGCCTCATTAGTCTTCTGAACTATGTCCGGTCCCAAATACTTCCTCCCACCCATCTCATCCCAATGAATGGGCGATCTACATCTCCTCCAATATAACATCTCATATGGAGCTACTCCAATCGTTGATTGATAACTGTTATTATATGAAAACTCAATCAATGGGAAATACTTACTCCAAGATCCTTCAAAGTCAATCATGCATGCTGTAAGCATATCCTCCAACACTTGAATCATCCTCTCAGACTGTCCATCAGTCTAAGGATGAAAGGTCGTGCTGAACTTCAACTGAGTCCCCATAGCCTTCTGTAAACTACCCCAAAACTTGGAGGTAAAGATAGGATCTCGGTCTGACACTATAGACTTAGGAACCCCGTGGAGACGTACGATCTCCCTCACATACAACTCTGCATACTGATCCACTGTATAAGTCGTCTTCACTGGAAGAAAATTATCCCCAATAAATTTCCTAAGTTCCCAAAAATACCCCAGGCTCTCCTGAGCCGGGTATAAATCCCCATCGTGACTATTTCGCCAAACCTCTCACTGGACCGTCTCAAGCCAAATGCTGCAAATATATCCACATAATAATGTGCTCTCAACAATTTATCATATATAATTGCATTTATGTTATGCCCTCAACGACCAAAATTACAAATATGCCCCTATAAGCTAAACAAGGCCCACATGCATATTAATACCCATAAACATGCATTTCACATATCCATATAATCATATAATCATGCGTATCTCATAATCATGCATTTAATCATTTAAATCACACATAAACCAATTATCCCCTCCCGACACGCTAATTAAGGCCCTTAAGCCTTGTTAGTGATTTTGGGTCGTCACATGTTCGCATGCTCTTCTGACCGTGACTAACAGGTGGCGTCGTATTGAGGAGATTGGCTCAAAACATGCTGAGGATATCAAAGCATGCGAGGCCAAAGTTAAAGCAGCAAAGGACAACATTGCTGCTTTGACCGAGGAGCTGAGGATGAGCAAAGAAGATCTGGGCAAAGCTGTTGCTGCCAAGGATAGATACAAGGAAATTTTTGAGACCAACTATGAGGAGGCAATCAAACTGCAAGAAGATCTGGTTGCGAGCATGAAGGAGGCCACCAGACTGGTGGATTGATTTAAGCTGCTTGAGGAGCAGAATGCCAGTGACTTGGAGAGGTTCGAGGGGGCACTTTCAATTACTTTTACATGTTCTAGAAGAACAATCAAGGTGCGAACTTTGATTATCTTCCTGAGCAGGTAAAACAATCTGAGCTTGCCTGGTGTGCTACTCGCCTGGAGGAGGAGAAGAATGGCCTGGAGTCTCTTGAAATTTCCTTGACAACAGGCATCGATGGAGTCAAAGAGGAAGATGGAACCACTGTCGACCAGCAATCTCAGCAAGACCCCCTGTAGTTGCACCATAGATATATTTTTGTTTGTGTAACTAGAACACCCGAATAGACAATTTGTGGTGTTAAGACAATTTGCTGCCTAAGACAGTTTTATTTACTATTTATTATTGTTTTAATTACATCCGAGCAGCAATTGCTCGCGGTGTAAGGATATTTCATTTTAAAATTATAATTGCTATTATAAAACCTGCTCGTATGACCAAACCTAGCATAACACTTTATTATTTTACAAAATCTACTAAAAATTTTGAAAAATATTCTAAGTGTCGTAGTATGATTTCCCTTATTTTTCTCATGTGTTTACATATATTTATAATATGATTTTCTCACTTAGTATCTTATATGCCCCTAAGTGATCGAGGAGTTTAAGGTTCTCGGTCACTTGTCATTGACAAATACCTGTTCGAACATTACTGCTCACGTATTTATAAACAATCAATGATAATATAGCAGAACAACACACATAATGAGAAAATACTTGTAACAAATACAATGATTGGCAAGAATAACTGGCTGCGCACAATTCGTTTTATTTCTCGTAAAAATTGGACAAAAATTCATGTTTGTACGAGTAATCAAAAATTAATCTTACACTTGTAAGCGACCAGCCATCTAACTAGCCAACCCCTGTTAAAAAACTTCTAAAAAGTAAAATTAATACAAGCCAAATCCTTAAAAAGAAATGTGAATTGATAATACTTGTTCATGTGTTCTTCATTCCAATAGCGAGGAAAAAGATCTCCATTTAAGCATGCAAGTTTCTATGTGCCTGGTTGAAGAGTTTCTTCAACTTGATATGGACCTTCCCAGTTTGGTCCAAGTACTCCAGCAGCCTGGTCGCGAGTATTGAGAAACACCCTCCTAAGTGCCAAGTCTCCTACGTTAAAATTTCTTTTGCGTACATTAGAGTTAAAATATCGAGCGACCTTTTGTTTGTAGGCTGCAACTCGTAATTGGGCTTGTTAGCGCCTTTCATTAACCAAGTCCAAAGACTCCATTAATAATTGGTCATTCATATTCTGGTCCTATGTTGTCCTTCTATGCGAGGGTGGATCTAACTCAACTAGTAACATGACTTCATACCCATATGCTAAAGAAAATGGTGTATGGCATGTTGCTGTTCGGTGTGTTGTTCTATACGACCAGAGTACCTCGGGTAATTGTTCTGGGCATGCTCCTTTTGCCTCTTTGAGCCTTTTCTTCAATGCGTCCTTTAACATTTTGTTTACAACTTCTACTTGTTTCTTCTCTTGTGGATGGGCGTCTGATAAAAAGCTATTCGTTATGCCATGTCGTTCACAAAAATTAGTAAACAGGTCGCTGTCAAACTGAGTGCCATTATTTGATAGATATTTTTCGACAATCCATACCGACATACAATGTTTTTCACAATGAAATCCAACACTTTCTTGGTCGTGATTGTCGCGAGCAGCTCAGATTCTGCCCACTTCGTAAAGTAGTCTACAACAACTATTGCATATTTGACACTCCCTTTTCCTGTAGGCAAAGATTCGATCAGATCTATTCCCCAAACTAAAAATGGCCATGGGCTTTGCATCTTTTAAGCTCATTTGGGGTTACTTGAGGTATCTTGGAGAATTTTGGCATTTATGACATTTCTTAACAAACTCCATAGAATCCTCGATCATAGTAGGCCAGAAATACCCTTGCCAGAGAATCTTTTTTTGACAAACCTTGCCCCCAGCATGATCTCCACAGAACCCTTCATGTACTTCTTGCATCATTTCCTTAGCTTTTTTCCTTATAAATACATCTCAACAAGGGCATAGAATATCCTCATCGATACAGGATTCCATCGAGCAAGAAAATCAAGCTGATTGCCTTTGTAGTGTTCTCACCTTATTTCTATTAGCAGGTAACGATCCCTATTTGAGATATTGAATGATGGGAGTCATCCAAGTGTTGGATACTTGTATTACTAGGGAGGATTCTTCTACTTGAATGTTGAGAGCTGACAAGCGTTTGACCAGTACTATACTCAATGTGTCGGCATCTTTGGCGCTTGCTAGTTTGCCTAAGGCATTGGCGTTGGAATTCTGGTCGCGAGGTACTTGCTGTAAAGTATACCTTTCAAACTATGCTTGCAAGTGTTTTGCCTTGTTTAGATACGTGACCATCTTAAGCCCCCTAGCCTAATATTGTTCGATGATTTGATTAACAACTAGCTGAGAGTTGTTGTATATCTCTAGTTCACATCTTTGGCTAGTCTCAAACTTACGAGCAACGCTTCGTATACGGCTTCATTGTTGGAGGCATTAAAGTTAAATCTTATTGAGAAGTGAAATCGATGCCCTTTGGGGGGTTATTAGAATCAAAACTTCCCCTGATTTATGCTCATTTGATGATCTATCCATGAACAGTCTCCATGTGGGAGCTTTATCTTGGCCTTCAGGCTCTATAGTTTGCTCGGTGGTTGGGAGTCCAGTGAATTTAGCTACAAAGTCTACTAAGGCTTGTTCCTTTATGGCTGCTCGTGGTGCATAAGATATTTCAAATTGCCCTATCTTAACTGCCCATTTTAATAGTCGACCAGGGGCTTCTAGTTTTTGCAAGACTTGCCCTAATGGCTGGTTAGTAAAAACTACTATGGGTGAGCTTGAAAGTAGGGTCGCAGTTTTCTTGATGCCAATTTCTCTATAGCTAGATAGCGTAACTCTACTCCCACTAAACTTTTACTTATATAGTATATTGCCTGTGTACTCTATTATTGCTAGGTAGATATACAAAGTTTCTCCTTCGACCGGCTTGGACAGAATGGGCAGTCATGACATATGGTCCTTGAGTGCCTGAAAAGCCTGTTCTCACTCTTCTGTCCATTTAAATGTTTTGTTTCCTTTGAGTAGATTAAAAAATAGGATGCATTTTGTCCGTAGACTTAGATATAAATATACTTAGAGTCGCAATTCTTCTTATTAGGCTTTGTACATCTTTAATTTTGGCTGGTGACTACATCTTGATCAGTGTTTGAATTTTTTTGAGATTGGCCTCGATTCCTCGCGAGTTTACTATGAATCCCAAAAAATTTCCTGAAAGAACACTTAAGGGGATTAAGCTTCATCTTATATTTATTCAGGATGTTGAAGCATTCTTGTAAGTCCTTGACGTGCTCACCAACTTTTTTCAACTCGACCAATATGTCATCAACATAAACTTCCATGTTTTTACTGATCTGGTTTTTGAACATGTGGTTTACTAGTAGCTGGTAAGTCGCACCAATGTTTTTAAAACCAAAGGACATTACTTTGTAATGGTAAAGCCTTGTGTTTGGTCGAAAGCTGGTATGTTCCTCATCAGGTGGATGCATACTAATTTGATTATAGCCAGAGTATGCATCCATGAATGATAAGATTTCATGCCCTGATGTAGCATTAACTAGCTGGTCAATCTTTTGAAGTGGGAAACAATCTTTCAGGCATGCTTTATTGAGGTCTGTGAAATCCACACAAGTCCCCCAATTACCATTTGGTTTAGGAACTAATACGGGATAAGAGACCCAAGATGGATAAAATGCTACCCTGATGAATCCATTATCCTTTAGCTTCTCGACTTCCTCCTTTAAGGCTTTAGATCTATCTTTTTCGAGCAACCTTCTTTTTTGTTGGACTAGTGGGTGGTTTTTGTCTATGTTTAGGACACGGCTGATAACTGCTGGGTCGATTCCCACCATGTATTTATGCGACCAGGCAAAAACCTGCTGGTTCTTCCTCAAAAACCCCACAAACTTTTCTTTGATTGTTGTCTCTTAGATTTTACCGACTTTCACATCTTTGGTTAGATCGTTTTCTTCTAGATGGACCTCCTCTAGGTCCTCCACAGGTCCAATACATTCATTAAAATCCCCAAAGAGAGGATCTAAGTCTCTATCCTCACTTTGGGAAACACCTTATTTGGTGACTTGTTCACCTGATTTGGCATGTGATTCATTTACCACTAGAAACATTTTTTTCTATTCCACTCCCCGATCCACACTTTTTTGCTTTTGTGATTGAGGAGTTATAACACTCTTTGGCGTCTCGTTGGTTTCCCAACACACACCCAATTCCTACATTTGTTGGAAACTTCATGGGCAAAGGCCAGACTGAAGTTACCGCTCGTAGATCTACTAGGATGGTTCTTCTAATCACGGCATTATATGTGGACGGACAATCGACTACTATAAAAGTAGTGAGTAATGCCCTATTCGCAGGTGCCTTTCCTGCCATGACTGGGAGTCGGATCGACCATGTTGGTGCTAATCCCTCACCAGAGAAACCGTAGATGGTTTGGTTGCATGGTTCTAAATCTTGCACTGATAACTTCATTCTTTCCAGTGAAGATCTATAAAGAATGGTCATCAAGCTTCCAGTATCTACCAACACTCATTTCACCATCATGTTAGAAATTTGAACAACCATGACCAAGGGATCTGGATGGGGGAATCAGACATGCTGTGCATCCAGCTTAGAGAAAGTTATACTCTCTTCCTTTATTCGAGCTTTTTTGGTAGCTCGGTCCTCAAAGTTTAGCATTTCTATGTCCTATTCATGACATAGGGTCCTGGCATATCTCTCCCTTACCTTACCACTGTCACCAGATAAATGCGGTCCCCCACAGACAGTCATCAAAGTACCAGCGACCGGGGCTGGCTGCAGCAGAGGTGAGCGTTGGCATACATGTGCCTGCTCGTTGCCTCTGTTAGCCCCTTGCTGGGGGTTTCCCCCTGTATGTCCCTGTCATATAAGGAACTCGATCTTGTCTTTCAACTGGTTACATTCATTGGTATCATGGCCATAGTCGTTGTGGAAACGAAAAAACTTGGTTGTGTCCCACTTAGATATGTCTTTTCTGATCGGGGCTGGTCGCCTGAAAGGTACTATGGTGTGACTGGCCTGATACACTTTTGCTCTGCTGTCGACTAGGGCTGTGTAGTTAGTGAACCTCATCTCGTACTTGTTTTTCTTAGGGCGCTTGTTACCAGACGTCATCTGCTCAATGTTTTCCCTTTTTCCTCCATTATTGTTATTGTGTTTGCCAGACCCATTAAAATTATTGGCCGACTCTTCTTTTTTTCCTTGGTCGGCCTTCAAAGACTATCCTTCATTGGTGATAGCCTTCTCCAGCTTGATATATTTGTCCGCTTGATCCAAAAATTCTTGAGTACTTTTGACTCCATTTTTCCTTAGGCTGCTCCAAAGGGGAGATTGGTGTTGCACCCCAGCGGTGATGGCTATCATCTTTCCCTCGTCTCCAACTAATTTGGCTCGAGCAGCTGCTTGCATAAACCTCTGGATGTATTCCTTGAGAGGCTCTCCTTCCTTCTGTTTGATATCGACCAGCTGATTGGACTTTGTTGGATGTATCCGACCAACATAAAATTGCCCGTAGAATTCCTTTAAGAACATCTCCCATGAAATTATGCTAGCTGGTGAAAATTTGAAGTACCATTCCTAGGCAGCATCAGATAAAGTAGCAGGAAAGATCATGCATCGAGTGTCTTTGGACACCTTTTGGATGTCCATTTATATCTCAAACTTATTCTCGTGAGATACTGGATCTTCTCTTCCAATGAAGTTGGACAGTACTGGCATTTTGAATTTGTTTGGGATTTCAGCCATAACAATTTCGCTGATGAATGGGATGCCCTTTCTCCGGTCATGATCTATATTATTCAGAGTGCCTAGTTGTGTCTGAACAACAACTGGTATAGCAGGGGTAGAAGCAACCACAGCAGGTGGGACATGCTCGTCGTGTCTTTCCCTTGGGTCATTGAGCATGGTCCTTCAGTCCTCATCCCTTCGTCTCTGCTCGCTTGCACCTAGTCAGTCAAAGACATTGGGTTGTCAGGGCTGCCCCCCAACATTTTGGCTTGCTGGTTGGTTATCCATTGGAGGAGGGTTTTGCTGCCCATACCTTTGCTCCTTTTGATGACCAATGTTTCTCCTATTATGATAAGAGTCCCTTTCATTGTAGTTATGGCCTTCTCGGTGCTGCGATCTGTGAGTATGCGACCAGCTGTATGCACTGTTCCCCTCTCTTCTCCCTAGGCCATCTCAGTAAACAGGAGGAGGCCTGCACTAGTCATGGGGTTCCTGGACATTGCTCTATCATGGGGGATCCCTGACCATAGAGCTTAAGTCTGTTTGCTTCCTGCTTCCTAAGGGATGTTGTCCCCTGCCAGGAAGGTTTTGCTCGTCTATTGCGAGATGTCTCGGGGTTCAAGGACGCTGTTCGTCCATATTCTATCGATGCTGTTTTATACTACCTCGACCAACACGAGAGGGTTCATCCTACTCATTATTTATAGAAAGATTTTGAGGTTGTCCTTCTTGCTGGGCAGAAGGATGTTGTTCCAGTTGCTGTGGACTTCTTGGGTCTTGTAGATTTGGAGGACATTGTTGGTGCTCTGATTGTGAGTTTTGAGGAGGATGAGGAATTGACGACAGGTCTGGCTGAGAGTTTGGTGTAGGTGGCAGTCCTTGAGCCATGTGAAAGGCCACCACTAAAGCCGCCGTCGCTTCTCTTTGTTGACAATCCATGTCCGCCTGTCTTTCGTTCAATTCTTGAAGTTGTTGGTCGAGCTCCATCTATTGCATCACCAACATTTCAGCCACGTTCACTTGGTTAGCTTTTAGGTTGGCGAACTCGTCTTTCAACACTCCCAAGATTGTTCGCAAGGTTCCAGCGTCTTTCTCCTCCTCTTCCAATTCCACCTGTGGCTCATCCTCTGTTATGCTTGGTGGAGGAGGTAGATTTGGTACATTCTCTGATGTTTGTTCAGCTTGACCTGTCCTCCTGGTGTTCTTAGTCATTTTTTTCTTGATATCCTTGAGTACGACACTCAACGAGAGCACCAAAATGTTGACCCTATATTTGGTCAACGACACAGAGTCACACAAATGATAGGAATTAGAGAACTGAATTCAAGAATGAATATGACACCAGGATTTTATAGTGGTTCGGCTCCAAGGATTAATAATAACCTACATCCACTTAGAAAATCATTATTTTTCTCTAAATGCAAATTATTGCGCCTGAAATAAATGAATCCTATGAGTCTTATTTATAGGCTCATGGATGTACATATGGGCCGTCCTTAACTTGCGTTACAAACATAATAAAATAATAATATAAATAACATTGAATACATTTGAATTAAAAAATATCTCTGAAATATCGAACTTATAACCGTTTTTGAGAATTTGTCTCGATCCTACGAGCAACTCTGGTCTTATGCCTCTGCTCACCTTCTTTTCTTGTTGCTCAACATATTCCTTGGTCAATCAAGCATCTCAATTTCTTCTAATACTCTAGTCGTTGGTCGACCAGACCTTCATTAATGATCAGTTACGTGCCGTACACATGCCTTTTTAATATGCCACGTCATCATGAAAATATTTAGGGAAACGCTTATTATTATTATTATTATTATTATTAGGGTAAATACTGTTTTGGACATTGTATTGTGCAAAAGTTACCGATTAAACCCTATGTTTTGTTGAATGACAATTAATATCTATATTTTGTAAATTAGAACAGAATAATACCCTGAGCCTCATTTCATTCAAACTATTTTTTTAATATGATAAAAATACCCTCATATTTTATTAATTAGTTAATTTAATAATATAAAAACAAATAAAATGAAATAAAAATTTAAAAACAATATTAAATTATTAAAACAAATTTAAATGAATTAAAATGTAAAAATAATTTTAATTAATAAAAATCAAAATTAAACATAATCTTGAACTTAAAAACTTAAATGTAAATCAAATAAACAAAAATATAAGATAAATTAAATCTAATCTAACCTAAATAAATTTTTTTGAATTTTTTCCCTTTTCTTCGTCGTCTTCTTCTTCTTCTTCTTCCCTCATCATTCTTCGAGCATTATCAAGCTTCCATGATGAAAGTAGACTTCCATGGAAGCAAGCTTCCATAAAGTCAATGGTATGAGATGGTTGCTAGTCGAAGATCTCGGTCGATGACATGGAAGTCATTGTCGACAAGCTATGCAACACATATATGGTAGGAAGTGATGTCTTTGAATCGCAGGTCTAGGTTAACAAGTCTTTGTTCTGGATCGTAATTGGTTGCTCTCCATCTAGTGGTTCAATGTGTCATAAATTTTGGTTAAACTAAGCTCTCTGTGTTAGGATTTATGCCCTAAAAGTATGTAAAGATATTCTATTGATTTAAATAAAAGTTCAATTTCATTATATTTGAATGTTATAATTATTGTTTGAATAATTTACATAAATATCAAGAAAATTTCATATTCATTTATGAGGATATGATTTTGTATTAGTACCAGAGAATTAAGATCATATACAATGAATAAAATAGTCAGTAACATATTAAAGTAAGGAATCTTTAATGAATGGTTACTAGTATGGTTTACTAAGCATACAGAATGCAAGTAATCTAGATTCAGATTACTGATGTGGATAGACATATTGGTAAATGTACTGTATATAATATATATTATATATGACAGGTTTATCATAGTAGATGATCATTTGTAGACCAATCTAAGTCCTGAGTAGTCATGAACTCTTATTTGTGCTTATTGGATCTTTTGATTCACTCGTTAAGGTTTCTTATATAATGAGGCTAGTGACTTTTGTTTTGGAGATTAAATCATGAATGGCTGGGAACATGATTTACAATAAAGGAATCCATACTTTCCTAATGGATCGAATATTGGTTCCCTTAAAGGTTAATTCTGGAACTGAATATATAATGTCCCAAATTACCTAATAAGGTTTAGGGCCTTGATTAAGGGGCTCAGATGAAACTTTATGGAAAGTTATGTGTTTATGTGACATATATGTGTGTAATTATATGATTATATGAGTTATATTATAATATGACTAGATATGCATGTTTAGGTGTATTAAATATGCATGTGGGCCCGCTTCTTATTAAAAGGGGCAATTTTTGTAATTTGGCCCGTTACAGGTATATTTAGAATATATGTGCATATATGTGATATATGTGTGAGACCACATTATTATGTGGGTATATTTGGGTTACTCGGCACGAGGCGATCCTAGGGAGCAAGTTAGCGAGAAAGCCACAACGGGACCTAATACCTGATTCAGGGTGAGCAAGGGGTATTTTGGGTATTTAGTACATTACCATGTTATCGGGTAATGTGAATAAATAGTCAAGGATATATTTGGAGTTAGTGAGATTAGAAGGGAATTTCGGGGATTTTGACCATTTTGCCCTCGGGGACGTTTTTGGCACCCCGAGCCTCGAGATTTGCTTAAGGTCTAAGTAAACCTCACAAACACCCAAACAGAAGAAAAACTCGTTCAACACAGACACACACACACACACTCTCTCTCTCTCTCTGTCTCTCTCGTTCACACACTCACTCAAATTCCTTGGGAATTCTTACGATCTAGGAGGAATCAAGGCTAGCCTAGGCTCGGGATTGCTTGGGGAGAAGCTTAGCATCACTTGGGCAACTGAGGTAAAGATTTCCAGTCTTGAATCCCTCCATCTTTTTTTTTTTTGGTTTTTTAGCTAAGTTTTAGAGTTTAGAAACTTAGTTTTGAATTTTGGGATTTGATGAGGTTTTGGCCAAGTTTAGGCTTGGGTTTTGTACGTTTTGAGGTGGTGAGTTGATTGGGAACTTTACCTTGGGGATTTAGCTATGTTTGGATAGGTTGTTGGTGGGTTTTGGCTTGAAGAAAACGGGGAAATTTCTGAGTTTTCATGGTGAGCTGCGATTCTCGTGAACACGTAGGAGAAGGAGGTACCGAACCTCCATTTGAGTCATGGCGCCAGTATTGGCGCGCCACGGCGCGTGTTAAAATAGAGGAGAGCCTTGGGATCTCTGACTTGGGGTGGGCTGTGACTCTTTTGTTTTGAGCCGCGACAGCGGGAACTCAATCCTAAGGGCTCGGGATCGATCCTACTACCTGGTTTAGAAGAATTCGACGTCCCGGAGGCTAGGACTCGATCCAGAAGCCTTTATTCGCTCATTTTGACAAGATTCTATATTGGTTGTCACTAGGTTATCGATAAGGCCTCGGAACTAGGATCGTGCTCGAGAGTCGATCTTAATATACATTGTACTGGGACCTAAGGTAAGAAAACTGCACCCAATACATGATATATGTGATTGGAGATTGGCCTAGTTGTTGATTATAACTATGAATGGGGCTCGTCCCTTGAGAATGAATGTGATTTAGGTTATGCTTTGATGCTTTGTGCCTGGATAATTGTTTAATGAATGCTTGCCTTGTTTGTATTGGTAGAGCTCGACCTCGTCAAGGAACATGGGTATTTTGTGTTTGTGTTTGATTGGTTAAGATACCATGATTTATATGTATGCATACTTGTATTGTCTGAAGTATGCTTATCTGAATCAGTATCTGTTTGTCTGGTTATCTGAATGTTTGATTAAAGCCTTGACTTATTATTCAATGGTGGCAATAGCGCGCTGCACGCTAGTCGAGAGGCTTAGGCCCAATCAGGGACATACTATTACGTTGGCCGACCATATGGTCGGTTGATAACAAAGCGATTGGATAGCTCTATGGCTAGTTACTCAGAGCTAAGGGCATGGACCCCTGGTGACTCTATTGTCACATAGCTAGGGCATAGGGCCCCAGGTTGACTCTATGTTGATCTATTCGGGGCAGCGAGCCCAGAATGATCCAATGATCATTTATTTGTAATTGTATGCATGCATGAGTAGGTTATTACTGCTGGGCATGCTAGATATGTATTTGGAATCTATATTTTCTATTCATGCACATGTTTAAGTTTTCTTGCTGAGCCTTGGTGTTAGGAACGGTTCCTAGTGAGCAGCGGAAATTGCGGTAATGGTATACAACAAAAAGTTTCATATAAACAATCTTTATATGAGGATCCTTTAATATGCAATATGTTAATCAATATATAATATGAATATAAAAATAATACGAAACAATTTACCTTTTGTAGCCTATCAAGCATCATTGAATCTTTTCGTATGCATTTTGATCTTCCTATCCTTGCTTCAGTACTCTAGCATTCCATTTTAAAAATCCTTTTAAAATGTTTAATTAATTAATTAAAAAAATAAAAATAAAGAATCAATATCTGATAAAATCAGATATGCCACATGCATAGAGCAATCGAAGCCCTATGCGTGTGGCCTATCCCTGAAAAATGAGATTTTGATTTTTCATGCGTTTTTTTACTTTTAATTAATTAATAATTAGATATTCAAATAAGGTATCATCTTTTTAAGGAAAAACATAACAACTTAAATTTCAAAATTCAAAATTTTAATTTTCATCATCATCTTATTATTAATTAAATGAAAATAATAATCAAAACTAATTTTGACTATCCATATTTATTTATTCACACTTAAATTAAATAATTGATTAAAATCAATTTATTTTATTTCTACACAATTTTGAAATTGCACAAATGCAATAATAAATTGTGCAACTTCAATTATCACATAATTGCACATTTATCCCGAAGAATAAATATTCTCTCAAATAGCCCATTCATAACTTAACCATTGTATCAACTCTTATCTTGATTAGTGTTGATAGAGCCGCCCCGGGGACCTATGGACCAATAATTCCGAGCTCCAATAAATAAAAGATTAGTAACCAAAACTCTTTGATTCAATAAATATATTTATTAATCTCATGATTATTCCACTATAAATAAGAGACTGAACTCTTGAGAATTAAAGACATATATTTATAGAGTACTTTATTGTAACCACAAAGTGTCCATTGATATAATCATTACATATAAATTAATCCTCTATTGATGATTCATAATTAAATGGGAATAAAATTACCGTTTTACCCTTTTAATTATATCTTGATTCCTAATGTACCATTGACTTTACTAGTGAAAGTTAATTCATAATCTGATTATGAATTTGATGTCAATAACCTTTTCAACCATCATTCAATCTATAAGAAGGTATAGATTCCATATATGTTAAGCTATGTCCCCAGCCATAAACATCACTAAGTCCCCAAAATAATTGTTCTTAGTCTGATCATTCAGAAAAACCGTAACGCATGAATCAAATGATCAAGTAACATATATAGGAGTTCATAACAACTTCAGGATTAAGATCAGTTTGTATATGATCATCAGTTGATGTGTTTTATAATACTACGAAATGGTATTTAAACAAGTATTATTAAAACACATCTGGTCCAGTTCTACATACTCTCAGCAGGCAAAGTACCTCTACTAAAGTGTCCTACTACACTAGTAACCCAGATCTAGGTCACATGTATTCATAATATTAGTGGACCGTACTAGCAGTAATTAATCTAAAGATTCCATAACTTTATTTTACTGCAAACTATTTAAGTTCGTTATCTCAATCTCGATCCTCTCATACCAATATGGGAATTTTATGATATTTACTTAATATTATTAGCAATAATATAGTACATAAGCTACATATATACAATAATTCAATTCATTTATTTGTTTCATTAATACCATTGTCTACTACAATTGCTTTTAGGGCACAATTCCCAACAATCCCCCACTTGCCCTAAAGCCAATGAGGCATTTTCCTTAACCCCATGCTTCTTACATAACCCTGAAAAGATTTAATAGATAAAGTCTTTGTGAACGAGTCTGCAAGATTATCTTCGGAGGAAATCTTCAAGACAGCAACATCTCCTCTGTTGACTATCTCTCAGATCAAGTGATATTTCCTCTCGATGTGCTTTCCCCACTTGTGACTTTTGGGTTCCTTTGAATTAGCTACTGCCCCACTGTTATCACAGTATAGAACAAGTGGTTGATCCATGCCTGGAACAACTTTCAGATCAATATAGAACTTCTTGGGCCACTATACGCATCTAAGCCCAATTGCAAAAATACCACATATAGTGCAAATAGATATGTCATAATTTGATGGGCCTAATCATGTTACTATATGAGCAAGTCTATGAATTTTTGCAAAAATACCATAATTTATTTCATTTGCAAAAATGTCATAATTAATTTTCTAGAATTTATCAAAAAATTCGAATTAATTAAATTTTTACAAAAAAATCAGTCAATTTAAATGATTTAAGTTTGATAAATTTCCTTTATCAACAATCAACTTGGTTTATGTTAGTTTGAAAAAAATTATTTAATTTAAATAGGATTTATCAACAATTTACAAAAGTTAATTTAAATCTCATTTATAAAAATATATTTTATTAATTGGTTTAAAAAAAAAAAAAAGATCTTTTTCAAAATTTAACCAATTTAAATTTTAAAATCAATATCTTAACTATTTTTCAAAAAATATATTGTGTTGTTACAATTATAAGAAAATATTTTAACCATTTAAAAAATAAAATATTAATAGTTATAACAACCCTAAAATATCTCAAAACAGTTAAACAAATTCAAATATCCATAAAAGTATCTAACTAACAAATTTCAACTTTCAAATAATTTAAATATTAAACACTATAGAATAAACAAATGTTAATATTTTCAAATAAATATTTAATAAATATAACAAGTACTTAGAAGAAAATATCTTTAATATGAGATATCTTAATTCTATTATTTTAATAAACTAAAAGATTTAAAATTAAGTTGTTAGCCTATTTTTAAATTTGAATTTGAATCTTTGTAAAAAATATCTAATTATTTAAATCTCAAACAACAAGAATATCTTATTTTAAATGATAAAATAAATATGATATTTTTGGCTTTCTTATAAATAATCAATTTCACAAATTTTTATTTTCTTTAATTTAAAAAAAAATTAAAAAGAAATCTGGGTGAACAGTCGTGTGCTCAGTGTGCAGGGAGACGCGCGCGCGCAGGCCTTCTGGCTGCCGAGGGTGTGCGTGCGGATGGTGGGCTGACGCTGTAGGTCGCACGTTGGTGCAGGCGTGAAAGGGGAAGTGATGCGCGCTCGTGCGCGCGCACAGGGGGTGATGCGTTTGCCCGCGCGCACAACCGACAGCCAAAGAAAAAAATTCCAAACATATGTTTTGGGCAATTTTTCAAACCAAAACCATTTTCTAATTAATTTTTACCATGTTTTACACAAAATAAATCATATATAAAAATTAATGGCATTGAAAATACAACAAAATAACCTAAAATTGCTAATAATCATATAAAATTCAATATGCTTCATAAAAAACACAAAATCCATCCAATTACTCAAACACATTAAATAATTCAATTTTTAACATATTCATGCATGAAAATAAAAATTACCAAAGACTTTGAGGCCAGTTGTTGGGAAATCTTATCCAGGATCTTGTTTATTTTCATATAAATCATATATTAAACATATTAATATAAGATAATCTAGAACATGTTTCTAAAATTGAATTCAAACAGAAACAATGATAAGAGTACTTACATTATTCACAGTGAAATGATAGAGTCCTTCCTTCAGTTTCTCTAACCCTTGTATCCTTTCTGTCGCACAGTATTACCAAGAAACTGAACCGTTCCTCAATTTTTTTCATAGCCTTCCAAAGTATCCTTAGAATCACCTAGACTAGGGTGGACAATTCTCAACACATGAGATAGATACAGAGAGAAGAAGAGAAAATAATAATGAGGCTTAGAAAATGACTTATGTTTGTTGAGAGAATCTAAAACCTACTAGATCTTCTGATATTCTCAAAATCTTGTGTCTGTCATCTCTCACTTAGCACTCCTTTTATACACTCAATTATGCCATTTAATTTAATTAAAAAATGAATAAAAATAGATAATATCAGTCCTAGGTCGAAATTATCATGGGCTTTAGGCCCATGAAATTTCCCATTTAATTATAAGCCTGTAGGATTTAAAATCAAGGCCTATGTTATTTTCTATTGATTAATTAATTAAATAATTATTCAAATCCTTTATCAAATTAATTATTTATATTTTGAACCTTGAGCTAAACTTATTTATTAATTTAGATACCAATTTATCTTAATTAATAAATCTGCCCTTATTTCTCTTTTCTTCTCTAAATTACATAACTCTGTGAAACTATCCAAAATAGACCTGGTCAACTTTGATAATTCTAATTGATAATTAAACCAATTAATTGACGCTATCTAGATGATTTTATCCAAGGTACAGTGGGGACCATGGGCCTATGAAATCGAGCTCCAAAAGTTATCATAAATCTACTAACTTATTAATTCCTCATGACTCTACTAAAGACTCGGAATTGCACTCTTGAATTCATAGAACGATCTATAAGCAATATAGATACGTTATTAATTACCCATTGTTACAACCATAATTGTCACTCAATCCTCTATAGACGGTCTACAATGAGATGAGACTAAAATACTATTTTATCTCTCATTGTATTTTATCCTTAAAACACTTAGTTCCTTGTAAATGATATTTCAGTAAACTAATATTAATTACTGAAATGAAATCTATATCATTTAGCACATTGAACCAAACTAAAAGGAAACCATCATTTCACTTCTTCATTAGAAGCTATAGATGTTCATATGTATGAATAACACTCCCACTCAATTATACTACCGAGTTCCCAAGATGTAAGTATGGGCTAGTCCGTAGGGTAAGCTGGTAACGAACAAGTCAAAGAACTCAAATAATACAATCAGTTAGAATACTAACCACTCATAATTGAGATTGAATTGACCTATGATCAACTATATGATATGACTAGAATAGATAATAACTGTGTTTACCCAAAAAACGGTTGATGATGACGTGGCGAGAATTTGTCACACGTGGTTGACACGTTGCGAAAGTACTGCTCGACTATCGACCAGAAGCACATCGCATCGTCAGGGTTAATTTTTGATACGACTAGGCTGGTCGTATAACCTAATTTATTTCCTTCTTAAGGTGTAATCTTATAATAACTACATTGAATATTTCTTCATTATTATCTTGATACGCGATTATTAAGGAAAGATAGGGCACGTTGCCATGTGTAACCCTCCTTGAGCCAATAAATATGCATGAAATAGCTAAAGGAAGGGACTTTTGGATTTTTGATTCCTGAATCTTTTTGCTAAATATTGAGAGAAAAAATAGAGCTATAGTGAATTGTACATCGTCTTATTGTAATACATTCAAGGTTTGTGAAACTCAAGAACCCTAGTTCTTTGATCACAACTTTGAGATTCAATAATAACAATATCACTAAGTGGACGTTGGTCATTACCATTCTTTGGGGCCGAACCATTATAATTCCTTGGTGTTTTCCTCTTTTCCGTTAGATCACTTTTCTCATTATTTCTTTATACTTTGTCATACATTTGACTCCATGTCGTTGGCCAAATCAAGGGTCAACATTCAAGTGCTTCCATTGAGAGTTTGGGAAAGAACTGTGAAAGAATCTAATGGCAAAAACATCCAAGAAAACTGGACAGGCTGCTGGCGCTGCACCATCCCAACCTCCTCCCCCAAATGTGGCCGAGAATGAACCACAATTGGAGTTTGATATGGAGGAACTAGACTCCAAAACACTGAGGGCAACGCTAGGAGTATTGCAAGATGAGTTGGCCAATTTGAGGGCCAATCAGGAGAATGTTGCGGAGATGATGGCGCTGCAGCAAAGAGAAATAGAATGCCAGCGTTAGGAGCTAAGTGAGCGGTAGGCTGAGATGAATCGTCGGCAGAGGGATGCCATGGCCGCCTTTGAAGCAGCCATCCAGCTGGCAAGGAATCAGGCTGCACCAGCCTCCCAGCAGATTAGCTACCAAACATGCCACCTAAAAGAGATCCCAATCCTAGTCCTCCACTCCAGCCAGCAAGCCCTCAAAGGCCGGAGTAGCTGCCTATGGCTCAGGATAATGTCCCACCTAGGGATCCTGAGCAGCAGCCTCCATCCCAGGCTGGTCGAGGAAATCCCTAGCGCCCGAGGCAGAATAGGGCCGGGCAACCACCCCGCAGCCCTAGACGCCGAGGGGATGAAGAGCTGAATCTACCGAGCAAGGGATAGCGTCTTTCTGCCAACAGAAGGAACACAGAGTCAGGCTCTGCGGTCAGGGGCACCCCACGGCATAACAATGCACGGGGACCCAACGACCAGCGCAGGCCACCCCTGACGCTCGAGAGATGCCACCCCGAGGAGGAAATAGCGTGAACAACCGGTCACGCCATAGTCAGCCACAATTACGATATGGACATGGCTATAATGAAGCTAATTCCGGCAGAGGAAAAGATGGCCGGAGAAATGAAGAAAGAGGTGGAGGCAGAAGCCCCCCACCTAAAGAAAATAGGCCAGCTAGCCACAACGCTGGGGGGCAGCCCAGGCAGCCGAACGTCTTTAGCCAGCTCGGAGCTAGCGAGCAGAGACGAAGAGACGATGATCTTAGGGATGTACTTAACGACCACCGTGAGAGGCATGATGAGTACGCTCCCCCAGGAGCAGTGGCCCCAGCAGTCCTGGAAGCTGTTTAGGCTCAGATTGATGCCCTGAACCAGGCAGTACAGGAACTAGTCGGGGGACGAACGTCCCATATTGAGTACGATAGGAGGAGGGGCACCCCCTTCGTATAGAGGATTGCTGTGGCCGAAACCCCCAGTAAGTTCAAGATGCCTACATTGCCAAATTTCGACGGGTACGGAGACTCAGTATCTCACGTTAATAAGTTTGAGATACAAATGGACATACAAAAAGTGTCGGAAGATGCCCGCTGCTGGTTCTTCCCTGCGACACTATCTGATACCGCTCAGGAGTGGTTCTTCAAGTTCCCTCCTGCTAGTATAGTATCTTGGGAAATGTTCGTGAAAGAATTCTACGGACAGTTCTACGCGGGTTGTGTACACCCCACAGAGGCCAACCAGTTGGTTGAGATACGACAGAAAGAGGGAGAGCCCTTGAAAGAGTATAGCCAACGCTTCATGCGAGCTGCAGCTGGAGCCAAGACAGTGGGCGATGAAGGTAAGATGATGGCTCTAACTACTGGAGTTAGGCGCCATTCACCCCTCTGGAGTAGCCTCAGAAAGCATGGGGTTAGAAGTACCCAAGAGTTCTTGGATCGGGCTGATCGATATATCAAGCTCGAAGATGCAATTGCCAACGAAGGGAAATCACCAAATAAAGTCAAGGGGCCCAAAGAACCCACCAAAGCCGCCAACGGGTCGGAAAAACCCAATGGCAACGGTAAAGGCAATGGGAATGGCAATGCTAGGAATGGCGGAAAGTGGGCGAACAATGAACCCTCGACTTCCGAGAGTAAGCGCCCCAAAGGCAATCGATATGAGCCGAGATTCACCAACTACACTGCCCTTGTCAAAAGCTGAGCTGAAGTCTGCCAAGGAAAGATATCTCCAAGAGAGATACAACAAAGTTATGTCATTTTCACAACGACTACGGGCACGACACCAATGAATGTAACCAGTTGAAGGACGAGATTGAGTTCCTGATAAGGCAGGAACATTTGAGAATATATGTGCGAGCCGTAGGAGGTTCTTAGTGAGAGGCTCAATGTTGCAATGAGCAGGCGCCTGCACGCCAATGCTCGCCACCTCTACAACCAGCTCATGTGGCAGGCCCTTTACTCACCATCTGCGGAGGGCCACATCTTGCAGGAGATAGCGGGAAGACAAGGGAACGATATGCTCGAACCCTATGCCACGACCAGGACATCGAGATGATGAGTGTGGAAGATCAAGCACCAAAAAAGGCTCATACAGAGGAGGAATTAATAACCCTCTCTGATGACGATGCCCAGCATGTACGATTCCCACACTCCAATTCACTCATGGACGTACAAATTGCCAATATGATGGTGAAAAGGGTGTTGGTCGACACAGGAAGTTTGATTAACATCCTATACAAGTCCTCGCTTGAAAGAATGAAGCTGTCCGTCAAAGACTTGGAGCCATGCAACCAAACCATTTATGGTTTTTCCGGTGAAGGGCTCGCCCCAACAAGGTCGATTAGGCTTCCAGTTACGAAAGGTACTGCGCCTGCTAATAGGACATTACTCATTACTTTCATAGTAGTTGATTGTCCTTCAGCATACAATGCTGTAATTGGGAGACCGATTCTGGTCGACCTACGAGCCGTCACCTCGATATGGAACCTCGCCATAAAATTCCCAACAGACGCAGAGACATGTTGCATATTGGGAAATCAGTGGGAAGTGAGGGAGTGCTACAACGCCTCAATCACCAAGGCAAAGAAGGGTGTATCGAGAGATGTTCACGGGAAAGAGTTGCCAATGGCGACTGATGCTCAGGCCCACTCGGGTGATAATGTCACCAAATAGGGCGTTTCCCAAAGTAAGGATAGGGATTTAGATCCTCACTTTGGGGATTTTGAGGAAGAATTTGGGCCCATCGAGGACCTTGAAGAGGTCCAACTCGATGAAGAAAATCTGACCAGGGTTGTGAAAGTCGGTAAAAACTTAGAGACAACAACAAAACAAGCACTGGTGAAGTTTTTAAGGAGGAACCAGGAGGTCTTTGCCTGGACACACAAAGACATGGTCGGGATAGATCCTACAGTCATTAGCCATGTCCTAAACATCGACAAGAGTTTTCCACTAGTGCAACAAAAGAGAAGGTTACTCGACAAAGATAGATCAAGAGCCTTAAAAGAAGAAGTCGAGAAGCTGAAGGAGAATGGGTTCATCAGGGTGGTGTTTTATCCATCGTGGGTCTCTAATCCCGTGCTAGTTCCCAAGCCGAATGGCAAGTGGCGTACGTGCGTGGATTTTACAGACTTAAATAAAGCCTGCTCCAAAGATTGTTTCCCACTCCCAATGATCGACCAGCTGGTCGATGCCACTGCAGGACATGAGATCCTCTCTTTCATGGATGCATACTCCGATTATAATCAGATTAGTATGCATCCTCCTGATGAGGAACACACTAGCTTTCGAACTGATACAGGGCTATACTGTTACAAAGTGATGCCCTTCGGTTTGAAAACCGTTGGTGGGACTTACCAGCGACTCGTCAACCACATGCTTAAGGAGCTAATCGGCACAAACATGGAAGTCTACATCGATGACATGCTGGTCAAGTTGAAGAAAGCAGAAGGGCATGTAAGGGATTTGCAGGAGTGCTTCAACGTCTTGAACAAATATCAGATGAAGCTAAATCCCCTTAAATGCTCTTTCGAAGTAGGATCAGGGAAGTTCTTGGGATTTATAGATAACTCGAGAGGAATTGAAGCCAATCCCGAGAAAATTAAAACCTTGATTGACATGAAATTGCCAGCAAAGATTAAGGATGTTCAAAGCTTAACCGGAAGAATTTCCGCTCTTAGTAGATTCACTTCAAAGTCAATAGAAAAGTGCATCCCATTCTTTAATCTACATATAGGCAATAAAAAGTTTGAATGGACGGAGGAGTGCGAACAGGATTTTCAAGCACTAAGAACACATATGGCGCAACCACCCATCCTGTCAAAGTCGGTCGATAAAGAAACTTTGTTCATCTACCTGGCGATAACGGAATACGCTGCTAGTGCCATTTTAGTAAGGGAGGAAGAAGGCGTGCAGAAGGTTGTTTACTATGTAAGCAAAAGGATAATTGGAGCAGAACAATGGTACCTGCCCATCGAGAAGCTAGCCTATTGCCTAGTTTTGGCCTCCAGGAAGCTGCAACCTTACTTTCATGCTCACCCAATTACGGTTTTGACCGACCAGCCTCTACGACAAGTCCTGCAAAAACTAGAGGCTGCAGGTAGATTTTTAAAATGGGCAGTCGAACTTGTGAAGTTCGATATATCTTACATGCCGCGAGCAGCGATAAAAGGACAAGGCCTGGCTGACTTCATTGTAGAATTCACTGAACTTATGGATCGCGAGCAGATTGAAGAGCCTAATGAACTTGTATGTCAAAACCAAGATCCCACGTGGAAATTATTTACAGATGATTCTTCTAACGAGTGCAACGCTGGGGTAGGAGTGATATTGATAACGCCAGAGGGGCATCGATTTCACTGCGCAATCAGGTTTGACTTCACTACTTCTAACAATGAGGCCGAGTATGAAGCACTACTCGCTGGATTACGATTATCCAGGGACATGAATATAAAAGTGCTTGACATCTATAGTGATTCTCAACTGGTGATGAATCAAGTCATGGGGAATACTAGGCGCGAGGTTTAAAGATGGTTGCCTATCTGAACAAAATAAAAGATCTATTGGCTCAATTCGAAAAATACAGTCTCCAGCAAGTACCTCGCGACCAGAATTCCAATGTTGATGCTTTGGCCAAATTAGCAAGTGCGAAGGATGCTGATACTCTGAATATAGTGTCGATTGAGCGGCTAACAATGCCAAGCATCCAAGCAGAGGAGACCGCTATGGTGATCCAGATGACGGATGCATGGATGACACCATATATAGAGTATCTAACGCAAGGAATATTACCAACGGACAGAAACAAAGCCAGGACCCTTCAGCAACAGGCTGCTAGGTATATCCTGGTCGATGGAATCTTGTACTGAAGGGGATATTCAATGCCACTCCTCACGTGTATTTCGAAAGAAAAGGCCAAAGAGTTGATGAAAGAGGTACAAGAAGGCTTTTGTGGAGACCACGCTGGGGGGCAAAGCTTATCAAAAAAGATACTGAGGCAAGGATACTTTTGGCCTACGATGAATAAAGATTTGATGGAGTTTGTACAGAGGCGCGACAAATGCCAGAGGTTCTCAAAGATCCCGCGGGCAGCCCCTAATGAAGTCTGTGGCCATTTGCAGTTTGGGGCATAGATTTGATCGGATCTTTGCCCATAGGGAAGGGCGGCGTCAAGTATGCCGTGGTTGCCGTCGACTATTTCACTAAATGGGCCGAAGCCGGGCCACTCACAACCATAACAACCAAGAAGGTCCTGGATTTTGTGATCAAGAACATCATTTGTCGCTATGGATTTCCAAGGAAGATTGTCTCGGATAACGGTACACAGTTCGATAGTGATTTATTCACGGATTTTTGCGAACGGCATGGAATTATCAAGAGCTTTTCTTCAGTCGCTCATCCCCAAGCAAATGGACAAGTTGAAGCAGTCAACAAAACGCTGAAGGATACACTGAAGAAAAGACTAGAAGAAGCTAAGGGGGCGTGGCCAGAACAATTGCTTGAAGTACTCTGGTCGTACATAACTTCCCACCGAACAGCAACGGGTCATACTCCATTCTCTTGGGCTTATGGATATGAGGCTATGTTGCCTGTTGAGTTAGATCCGCCTTTGCATCGTAGAATAACGTACGCCCAAGGCTCAAACAACCAACTATTGATGGAATCCCTCGACTTAATCGATGAGAAATGTGAGCAAGCCCAACTCCGAGTAGCTCCGTACCAGCAAAAAGTCACCCGGTATTTCAACTCTAAAGTGCGAGAAAGAAAGTTCAACGTTGGAGATCTTGTACTCCGAAGATTTTTTCTAAACACTCGTGACCAAGCTGCTGGAGTACTCAGACCTAATTGGGAAGGGCCATACTAGATTGAAGAAGTCCTTCACCCAGGCACCTATAAAATTGCTTGCTTAAACGGAGATCTCGTTCCTCGCTATTGGAATGGAGAACACCTGCGCAAGTACTATCAATAAACAATTCTTCTTAAAGAATTGGCTTGTATTAATTTTACTTTTTACAAGTTTTAAAAAAGGGTTGGTCATTTTATGTGACTGATCACTTATAAGTGTAAGATCTTATTGATCACTCGTACAGAAATGTTTCGTCCATTTATTATGAGAAATATAAGGGACTGTGTGCAGCCAATCATTTCTTGCCAATTATTGTATTTATTACAAGTATTTTCTCATTACGTGTGTTGTTTTGCTGTATTACAATTTCAATTAATTTGCTCTGAGCAGTATTGTTCAAACAGGTTTTGGTCAAGGCAAGTGACCAAGGACCTAAAGTTCCTTGATCACTTGGGGGGCATATAAAGTACAAGTAAGCAAAGCATATCATCAAAAGGTATGTAAACACATGAGCAAAATAAGTGAAAGCATGCTAGGGTACTTAGAGTATTTTTCAAAATTTCATATTTTGTTAAATCAAACCAAAGTGCTATGCTAAGTTCGGTCATGCGAATAGATGTTATAATAAAATGGAAATGTATTATAATATAAAAAACGAATTACTTTACACCGCGAGCAGTATTGCTCGGATGTAATTATTTGATTAAAAGGAAAATAGCTGCCCGCACAGCAATGAAAATTTAATGTCTTTACATCACGACCCGTAGGTCGTGTAATCAAAAGATTAAAAGATAAAAAAGGGGAAAAAAACTAAGAGGCTGGAGGGTCCTGAGGAGTGTCCTGGTTGACAGATGCGCCAGCTTCATTATTTGCACCATCTATCCCTGTTGCCAGAGAGATCTCTGGGGAAGCAGGAACTTTAGCCCTCTCTTCTTCCTCCAGGCGAATGGCACATTGAGACATTAGAGTCCGCCTCAGGCGTTCTGACAAGTAGCTGAAGTTAGCTTTCCGGTTGTGCTTCCAGAACTCGTAGAAGCAAAGATGAGTGGCTTCCTTGTACTTCTCCAAGTTCTGGGCTTTAAGTTCCTCAAGCTCCTTCACGCGCTTTTTCGGCTCCTCCGTCTCCTGCCTGCTCGCAATCAAATTAAGCTCGAGCTGTACGGATTGTTGGTAGTTGAGTTTGGCGCTTTCCCTGAATTTTTCTTTGTCTTCATTGGATTTCTTCAGGGCGTCTCGAACCTCCAGCAGCTCCTCGGTCAGAGTGGCTTTTTGCTTGAGCAGTTCCTCTTTCTGCTTAGATAGCTCCGTACTCTTCTCAAGCAACTCACCGTTCTGCTTAGTTAGCTCATTGTTCTTCTTGAGCAACTCAGCGTTTTTCCCTTCAAGCGCTTTCTTAGCCTCAACAAGCCTGGTGTCGAAATTTTTGGCCTGGACACCATCGCCCCTACATGGTGCCAGCCAGCGGTCATGGTCAGTAATCCCTGCAATCAGATGAAAAAGGGTAAGGCGATGGCAGAAAATAAAAAATAAACTCTTCAGCATTAGGAGGTAACTTACGCTAACTATCTCATTCAGCCCTCGGTTGAGTATTTGTTCAGTCTCCATGGAAATGGTTTCATTAATGGCCTCTTGACTGCGTTTGTGCTTGGAGAGCTTGTATATCCTCTCCCTGGCTGAGCTGACCATGATGCTAGACAGGGAGCCTTCGGGCTGTGTGCGCTGTGTTTGGCTGGTAGGGACTTGAGGAGTACGGTGCTGGTCGATGGGTGTTGGAGGAGTGGAATGTTGGTCGACTGGAGGAGTTGAGGCCGGCTGCTCGAGTGGCAAAGGAGGTAGCATGTTCTCCTTCGAAGGGACAGTGGCAGGAGGGTCCTCAGTTCGAGCCTTCTTTGAGGCAGTTTTACTGCTCTCCCCCCGAGTCCTCTTACTGTCCTTTTTCTTGCCTGAAGATGTGGCGGCAGCCTTGTAATGCTCGAACACGTCTTCAGATGACATATCTACACAAAAAGAAACAACACAAACAGTGAGACAAGATACATAGACGAAGCTAAAAATGAAAGTAAAGAGATTATAAGTAAAGTACTCGCACTACAACTAATGGTCGCTACATTACTTACTGAACTGCTTACTGCCTGGAAGAAATCTAAACTTAAGATTGGAGTATTCTTAAAGTTGTCGTCCCCATCAAATAAGTGACAGGGAATTGACAAACTATCTAAGAGCGAAAGATCAGTACCATTCTCATCTGAAGATTCGTCCATGGGAGTGGGGGGTTCAATGGCCTTCTTTTTTCCTTTTCCCTTTGGGGCAGGGGGAGCAGCAGCCCGCGGAGTGCTGCAAGGTTCCCTGATTGTTACTCCAGGGGCCCTCCTCGGAGGGGGTTATTCCACGTCTAGGTGCTACTCGGGAACCTCTCCACCAGTAGGACTCCCCGCTGTTGACTCCCTCACATCCTGATGTGGGGCCAAAAGGCCGACCAGCCTAAGGTTAGTCTCTGTGACCAGATGCTTGATGCTTTTCTCCATGTCAGATATACTGGCCAAGAGAGCTGATCTTAACTCCATGTCTGGAGTTGGGTCTGGTTGCAACCATGGGCCTGAAAGGCACTAAAAGTCTAAGAAAGTGTAGAGAAAAAAGTAAAGAAAGATTAACGACCAGTGGTACAAAGATGTTACCTCCTTGAGTGAAGGCCAGGTTGTTCGCGACCATGTCAGTCGTAAGGAAATACTCCTGATAGTACTTCCCCACGTTTGATATGTGAGTGGTGTCGGATAGGAAAGTTCTCCCGTTGGTCTTGAGTGGGTCGGACTAGCGTCACCCCTAGGAGTCCATATTTTCTGATATAGTTAGCGATCATCTTGATCGTTACCCGGCTTTCAGGTTCAACATACCATTCAACATCTAGTTGAATAGCATTTCGGGGTTGAGCATGAGTTTGGATATTTGGGTCAGGAATATTTTCTTCTCGACCACTGGTCGAGGGAATTTTAGCCCGAGGAGCAGGCTGATTTGAAGGATTGGGAGTTTTCTTTTTCTAGGCTGTAGTTTTTTCTCGACCCATATTTTGGATGAGGGTCGATGGAGTGTTTGAAGTGGCACGAGAAAAGGGAATTTCAGGAATTAGCAATGATGGTTGCTCCTCGTCCTCAAGTAGTTGAGCTAGTAAGTCGTCGTCGATGGGTCTTTCACCTCCCCATGGATCTTGCATGAAAAGCCGCAAGAAGAGAAAGGGGGAGGTAAGACATAAAGCTTAAAAGCTTGTGTTGAGTGTTGGAATAACGTTGCTCGCGTATAAAAATTAATTTTTTATACAGCCAGCAGCATTCTAACAAAAACACTAAGTTCTATACGAGCAGTTTGAAAAACAGATTGAAAAGTGGAAGTAAAAAGTTTTTCAGGAAAAAGCTTTTTCGACTCCGAAGGGGCGGGAAAAACCCAGTTTTTCAACTAGCTTAAAAATCGAATTTTTGCTTCGATTTTACGCCCTAAATCTACAATCTCTACTACCAAGCTGGCTCCTAACTCCTACGAAATGTAATTTCACTGTCCTATCAAGCATTGATCAATATGCCTACTACCCCAAAACAGTTTCGACCCAGAACAGTCAGGAACACAGATTTGAATACATAAAAAATAGTTTTGCATGGCATCTCAAACATCCAAGGGGTTCGTAAAACTTACTTGGATGAAAAGAGGGGTCTGAAACGAAACAGCTTTGAGTGTCCGAGCAGAGGATCCTTAGAACAGCAATGGAAGCTCTTCAAGTTTTCTGGGCTCTGAAAGTCGAGGTTCTTAGGAGTTCTTGATGAGAAAATGGCGAATCAAAAGTAAAAAAATGGATTTGGGGTATTATATATAGTGACTGCGACACATTAAAAGAGGTAATCATGAGTTACTTTTTCTAAGCATGGGGAAGTGAAATGGCCATCGGACACATTCTTGGGAAACCAAAAAGACTTGATTAGACATGATTGGTCACCTTTTTCGAGAAAGCATGGGCGGTTCTGACATATTTCGTGGGGTATTCGAATCGTCGGTTTCTTAAGTTTACTTACTGCTGGTCGCAATAAATAAACTTGGGGGGCAAATGTTTACCCAAAAATGGTTAATGATGATGTGGCGAGAATTTCTCACACGTGGTTGACACGTGGAAAAAGTACAGCTCGACTATCGACCAGAAGCACACCACATCGTCAGGGTTAATTTTTGATACGACCAGGCTGGTCGTATAACATAATTTATTCATTCTTAAGCTGTAATCTTATAATAACTGCATTGAATATTTCTTCATTATTATCTTGATACGTGATTATTAAGGAAAGATAGGGCACATTTCCATGTGTAACCCTCCTTGAGCCTATAAATATGCATGAAATAGCTCAAGGAAGGGACTTTTGGATTTTTGATTCCTGAATCTTTTTGCTAAATATTGAGAGAAAAAAAAAGAGCTATAGTGAATTGTACATCGTCTTATTGTAATACATTCAAGGTTTGTGAAACTCAAGAACCCTAGTTCTTTGATCACAACTTTGAGATTCAATAATAACAATATCACTAAGTGGACGTAGGTCATTACCATTCTTTGGGGTCGAACCACTATAATTCCTTGGTGTTTTCCTCCTTTCCGTTAGATCACTTTTCTCATTCTTGCTTTATACTTTGTCGTACATTTGACTCCGTGTCGTTGGCCAAATCGAGGGTCAACAAACTGTATGTTTACTTATCCTATCTACTGTCAATATTGGTCCAGTCCGATGTAACAAATACATCTGATCATATCTACTTTGCAAATGTTATGGGAAGAACACAACACTAATTTATTTTTGAACATCTAATCATATTTATATTCCACTGTGATTATGTCACTATAAATACGATTAGCTATATGCTCGGGATTTAATAGAAGTTTATATTAAACAAATAATCATGAAAATAAAACATGTGAGCATAGTGATTGACCAAGTCAAAAATGATTTCTATTCTTTTACAGATAATAAAATGAGATTACAAAGAAATTTGGTTTTAATTAGGGCTTAAAACCCCAACAAAGTCCCACTTGCACTAATTGAAACCTAATGCCTTAATTCTACTAATCTCATTTCCTTGATATGCTTATCAAATGTAGCTTCTGGTAGTGTCTTTGTAAACAGATTTGGAAGATTGTCTTCAGATGCAATCTTCATAACCTTCACATCTCCTTTGCCCACATATTCTCAAATAATGTGATACTTCCTTTCTATATGCTTACTTCTCTTGTGACTTTGAGATTCTTTTGAGTTGGCTATCACTCATGTGTTGTCACAAACAACATAAGCAGTTTATCCATCTCTAGAATAACACCAAGATCTTAATAGAACTTCTTTAGCCAAATTGTTTCCTTAGCTGCTTCTGACATAGCTATGTATTCAACCTCCATGGTGGAATCTTAGATCGTAGAATGCTTTACGCTTCTCCATATCACAGCTCCACCCCCAAGAGTAAACACCATTTCCAAAGTAGACTTCCTGTCATCAAACTGAAAATTTGAATCGGTGTAGCCTACAGGGTTCACCCTTGTAGACTAACATATAATCTCTAGTTCGCCTTAAATACTTTAGAATATGCTTAACTGTTATCCAATGTTCTGGTCCTGGGTTTGACTGATACCTACTCACTACTCCCACTGCATAGCAGATATCTAGCCTAGTACACAACATAGCATACATAAGACTTCTAACTGCAGATGCGTAAGGATCTTTTCTCATTGCATCTTCCTCTTCAGGAGTCTGGGGAGACTGATTCTTTGAAAGATGAATTCCATGGTGGGACGGTAAACATCCTTTCTTGGAATTTGTCATTGAGAAATGTTCAAGCACTTTTTCAATGTAAGCTGCTTGAGATAGAGCTAAGAGTCTGTTCTTTCTATCCCTAATGATCTGGATACCTAAAACATAACTTGCTTCACCCAAATCCTTCATCTGGAATTGAGTGCTCAGCCAATTCTTTTCGTCTGACAATTTCTTAAAATTGTTTCCAATTAGTAAGATATCATCTACATAAAGAACCAAGAATACCCCTATTTGATTTGCCTTCAGTTGGTAAACACATGACTCATCAATATTTTGTTCAAAGCCATAGGTTTTGATTATTTCATCAAACCTAAGATTCCAAGAACGAGAAGCTTGCTTAAGTCCATAAATGGACCTATTCAACTTGCAAACTTTTCCTTCTTGTCTAGCTACTTTAAATCCTTATGGTTGATCCATATAAATGACTTTGTCAAGCTTCCCATTAAGAAAAGTTGTCTTGAGGTCCATTTTCCAAATCTCATAGTCGAGAGCGGTTGGGATGGATAGGAGGATGCGAATGGACTTAAGCATGGCTAGCAGACTAAAAGTTTCATCATAGTCCCCGCCTTCTCTTTGGATATAACCATTTGCCACTAATCGAGCTTTATAAGTTTTGATATTTCCATCAACACCTCATTTCTTCTTGAAGATCCACTTGCACCCAATGGCCCTAAAGTCACTAGGTGCTTCCACAAGATCCTAGACAAAATTTGAGTACATGGACTCCATTTCCTGTTTCATGGCTTCGAGCCATAGTTCCTTTTCCGGGCTAGCCATTGCCTGTTCGAAAGACAACAAATCATCATCACTAGTGTTACCAACAACAATATTGGTTTCACCATCCAAACCATAGTGAACGGGGTTCCTAGAAACCCTCCCACTATGACGAGGCTTTGTAACAATTTGCTCAGGAATAATGGTATTTTCTTCATTTAAATTGACTTGCATCGATTTGACATGAAGAATGGGAATTTCACCATCAACTCACGTTGATGACGATGGAACATTGGTTGGAGTCAATTCTATAACCATCTCCTCTGAAACTACTTTGCTGCGTGGTTTGAAGTTTTGGACATAGTCATTTTCTAGAAAAGTAGCATTCCTAGAAGTAAACACTTTCTTTTCTGAATGACTATAGAAAAGTCCACCCCGAATACCTTTAGGATAACCAAAAAACATGCAAACTTCGGTTCGAGATTCTAGCTTTCCCTCCTTTTTTCCTTGGGAGGTGGGTGGGACACCCCCAGATTCTATAATAGTGTAAACTAGGTTCACAACCATTCCAGCGTTCTAACGGTGTTTTGAGGATTGATTTGGATGGCACGACATTGAGAATGTCATTCGCGGTTTCAATTGCATGTCCCAAAAATGAAGTTGGTAGATGTTGCGATATTTTTGCTATGCAAGTGCACACAGTTGCAATTTGTAATAAAATGGTAAAAACCAAGTATCGTCCTCAAGGACTGAATTATCAATTACGAATCAATTAATTTCTCTTTCTATTTGATAAATTAAAATTCTTGATTTTTGTAAACACAGCAAAAGAAACTGTAAAGTTCAGAAACAATAATTAAAAATTAAATGGAATA
Organism: Humulus lupulus; assembly: GCF_963169125.1. NCBI lineage: Eukaryota > Viridiplantae > Streptophyta > Magnoliopsida > Rosales > Cannabaceae > Humulus > Humulus lupulus. The sequence continues at coordinate 154,888,419 of NC_084798.1, read as the reverse complement.
ACAACTAATAGTAAAACTCTTAATTTAACCACTGAAGAAACAATTAGGATATTTAATCTCATCAACTATCCTCCCTATTATTCCCTAATGAAAAGTATGAGTTCTTCTTCTTTTTTCCTAATTCAATTAACAAGTTGATACAGCAGCCTATAATCATACTATGAATTATAAACTCAACGTAGGTGACAATTTCTTATATTTCTATGGTAAATTGAACCACAAAGGTAGCATTAATCTTGACAACTTAATAAACAATTACACAATTAATTCAGATACTTTCGTTCCAAATTAGAATTATGTCCAATATAACCACAGCAGATTCAAATCTCACTTCTCAGATTTTGATTTAAAAACATATATATATATATGATTATAGATGGCCAATCAATAATCAGTCTATAAGATCAGGTTATATGGAATTGAAGAAGATTGAAGAAGAAGAGAATTGAAATTGCATTAGTTCATAATAGGGATTCAAGTGATTCAATTAAACATCCTAAATAAAAAATTAGTTCATAATCATAATGCTAATCACATCGAAAATTAAAGATAACATCAGAAAGTAGAAGAAAAACATGTAGATGAAAATACTCCAAGCCTTCAGCCTTCAAGCAAGAACTTCTCCCCCAGTCTGTACGTCTCTTTCTTCTCTATTTTTCGCCTTAGAAAAACCTAGGATTAAATTTTTAAAAGAGGCGGGCCGCGGCTCTACATACACCATGCTGCGGCCCGTGTCTAAATTCCTGGGCGAATTGTTCTCTCCATGCCGCGGCCCGTGTCGACGATTTCTGGGTTGATGCCCATCTCTGCCGCGGCCTTCTCTAGCCATGCCGCGACCCGTGGATCTCCTTCAAAACAGTGGTTTTGTTTCACCACCTAGTCGCGACTCTACTTTGCTCATGCCGTGGCTCTTAAGGGATTTCTCAATTTTTCAAGTTTTCATCCCAAAAAATTCACCAACACTTCCAAATTATGTTGAGATCCATTCTTTCTCAAAATATGTTGAAAAACTTGGTTATTTCTTCCCTTTCTTTGACATTTTCCTCCAAGTGCTCAATTCTTTCTGATATTCACAAAGACAAACAAACAAAGCATAAACCCGCACTAAATGAAAGAAAAACGAAATAAAAGACTACTTAAAACAACACCTAAACATGAGAAAAACTAGACTCAACAAACTCCCCCAAACTTAACCTTTACTCGCCCTCGAGTAAAGACCAAGTTAAACTAACAAAAAGAAACAAACACAACACGAACAAGCTAAACTATCATTACCATCTACACTGCTTCGCGAAAACTCATGAAATCTCAATTCCAATATTAATAACCAGAATTTCAGCTCAATTGCCTTAAAGTCCAATTTGTAAAGTTCAATTAGGGAAATCAATAATATATCACGAAAATGACTACAACACTTGGACTCTATCATATATGCTCAACTCATTCTAGACAATTCCACAAACCAATTTTCCAATATGCTTGCATTACTTAACCTTCTCCACTAATGTCAATAACACGTGTTTTGAAATCAAAAGGACTTTCACGGGTTATAGCGTTAGGCTTAGGCAAAAGTAGATGAAATTGTCATTTAGGCTCAACATTACCATAAGCATATAAACTTTACACCCAATCTTGATATTCACAACACAATTTAACACAACCCAAAGATCCTCTTTATTTCCAAAGATTGAGAAATTTAAACACTAGATTTTTTTTTCTTTTTTTTTTATACTACATTTCCCCCAAACTTATGCATTTTAATGGGAACATCAAAAGAAAAGTAGTTTCTCTCAAATCTCTCTCTTTTTTTTTTCCTTTCTCAATCTTTTCTTGATTTTTTCTATTGCCAACACCAATACACAAGAGTAACACCCATTATAAATCAATCCCCTTTTATATTTTATAAGCTCATGGTACAAATCTAGGAACTGAAAAATAATAAAGTATTCGGTTAAGCTCAAAACAGGTGTTTAACAATAAAAGGTAGACTTTTAGGCTCAAAGAGGGTATCTAGGGAAAATTAAATCAAGGTTGGCTTGAAAAGCACAATCGATCCAATAAAATTGCCTAAATCACTTTTCAAAACGCATGTCATCAAGGATTTCGCCTCAAAGGCCAAATAATGCAAGTTCTATCAAATTCAAATTTTCATACCACCAACCCTAGTCAAACATATATAATAAAATCCAAAATGTTGCATTTTCAAAACATATTAAAAATTTCCCACAAAACCTTTAAATTAAACTCTAAAACAATTGAACCAAGCACACAGTTGAATTCAATTTCCTTTTCACGGGCAAAGACAAAGCAACAACAGACAAGAATGATGGCTTAACAGTTACACTAAACAACCACAGAAAATAACACAAGAGACTAAAAGCTAAACTGAACAACGCACAAAATAAAAATAAAACAAAATAAGCTCCCCCCCAAACTTAAGATGCACATTGTCCCCAATGTGATAAAGAAAAGAACAGAGGAAGAGAACTTACCTGACGCCACATCAGTATGGCGGAGGAGGTGGGGGAGGCGGCCACTGGTATGGAGAGTACTGCGGCGGAGGAGTGAAGTAATTCTCATGCTTTTCACGGTTTAACTTACAAAAATAATCCAAAAATTGTCCAAAATAATAAAAACCAAAAAAACACTTAAAAATTGTTCAAAACTAAAGCAAAACAACTAAAAGAATGGGATGCCTCCCAAAAGCGTTGTCGTTAACGTCATTTAGCCGGACGTTGAACTCTCTACACCTTTAACTTGGGTCAAGTCCACCCCTTGCATCCTTGAGAGCCATCGTGTCATACGAGGGGGATTCCCTTCTACAGTTGAGAATATTGAAACTATCCCCAATGTCATCGAAACCTTCAAACTTGCCACACAGTAATCTTTTCATACGGCGTCGAACTGTTCGAAATCGTTCTTTGGTCTTCTTCTTCTTTTTACCAATTGAATCTTGACAATCATTCACCACGTCAACTCTACAACAGGTAGGAATTTCAGTTGCTGTAAAAACATTAAAACTTATTTCCTCATTTTGGACTCGCAACCTTAACTCCCCCTTTTGTACGTCGATTAAAGCTCGTCCTGTGGCTAAGAATGGTCTTCCAAGAATGATTGGGACGTTGGCATCCTCCTCCATATCAAGTACAATAAAGTCTGTTGGGAAGATGAACTTGTCCACTTTTACAAAAACATCTTCAATAATACCCCGAGGATGTGCTATTGATCTATCTGCCAACTGAAGAGTCACTGTTGTAGGTCTTGCTTCCCCAAGATTCAATAATCTGAACACAGAAAGCGGCATTAGATTAATGCTCGCCCCCAAATCACATAGAGCATTCATGCTCTCAAAATTCCCAATAGTGCAGGGTATTGTGAAACTCCCAGGATCTCTCAGTTTCTGAGGAAGCTTCCTTTGCAGAATGGCGCTGCACTCTTCAATGAGTGCCACCGTCTCATAATCCTCCATCTTCCTCTTCTTGGATAGTATTTCCTTCATAAACTTCACATAACTTGGCATTTTTTCAAGTGCCTCAGCAAAAGGTATGTTAATGTGAAGTTTTCGAAAAATATCTACAAACTTCGAAAATTGTTTGTCAAGTGTCTTCTTTTGAAGTCGCTGAGGATATGGAATCTTGATGTGGTGCTCATAACTCACTGGTGACTGATTCTTCTCAAGGTCTTCAATAACCTCTTCTTCTACCTTACCCTCATTCTCAACTTCAACTTTTGGTGCAGGTATAGACTTCTTGACTGGCTCTTCCAACTTCTTCCCACTCCTCAAAGAGATTGCATTGCACTGCTCTTTAGGATTCACCTCTGTATTACTTGGCAAATTTCCTTGAGGCCTACTTTGTAACATATTTGCCAATTGACCAACTTGCATCTCAAGATTCCTGATAGATGAGCGAGTTTATGTCATAAACTGAGTTTGAGTGTTGGTGAGGGTCAATAATGCAGCTTGCAGTTCATTAGGCCTTTCAGGTGGAGCTTGATTCATTGATTGTTAAGGCCTAGGCTGTTGTGATGAAGAGGCTTGATGCATTGGTTGCTGATGCATATTATTCTGAACCTGACCCTGAAACTGAGGTTGCTGGCCCTGATTATTCCTCCAAGAAAAATTAGGATGATTTCGCCACCCAGGATTGTAAGAATTGGCGAATGGATTATTTACTGGCCTCTGAAAGTTTTCCACTGCTTGAACCTGAGCTTGATCCATCGGAGTGTTACTATTAATACTGGTAGGACACTGATCAAAAGAGTGAGGGCCACTACAGATTTCACACCTAGCTGCCATTTGAACCGCATTAGCAGATACAGTACTCTGTTGTAACTGTTTTGTCAAGGAGGCTACTTGTGCTGTTAGAGCAGTGATTGCATCCAGCTCATGCACCCTAGCTACCTTTCTGACCCCCGATGATCTTTCCTCAGACCACTGATGATTATTGGTGGCCATGTCCTCCAGCAGCTCATAAGCACCAGTTGCACTCTTGCTCATAAAACTGCCACTCGCTGCAGCATCAATAATGGTTCTGGTTGTAGGACATAAACCATTGTAAAAATTTTGTACTAACATCCACTGTTCAATGCCATGATGAGGACATCTTCTCAAGAGTTCCTTGAACCGTTCCCAAGCTTCATACAAAGACTCTCCTTCATTCTGGCAAAAATTATTGATCTCTCCCCTCAATTTAGCAGCTTTGGACGGAGGGAAGAATTTTGACAAAAGCTTCTGAGCTAGATCTTGCCAGGTGACAATAGAGTTTGGTTGCAACGAGTTCAGCCAACTTTTAGCTCTGTCCCTCAAAGAAAATGGGAAAAACCTCAGTTTAATTGCGTCATCACTCACCCCATTGTATCTAAAAGTTCCACACAGCTCCAAAAAATTAGACAAATGGGTGTGAGGATCTTCAGAAGGCAACCCATTAAATTGAACAGAGGATTGCACCATTTGTAGAATAGCTGGCTTGATTTCAAAGTTGTTAGCCTCTACAGCTGGTGGGCGTATACTGTTTTGTACTCCCGCCAGAGTGGGCAATACATAATCTCTCAGGCTCCTCTCAGCATTGTTCTGAGCCTGACCCCCTTGTACAATTCCAGGAATTAGAACATTCCTGCTATCCCCTTCATTCTGTGCCATCTTCACAGATTTCTGGGCCTCCCTCTTGTTCTTTCTGATTTGCTTGCAAGACTTTTCAATCTCAGGATTCAAAGGAACAAGACTGTCTGCTCCTCTTCTGCCATGCATATACCAAAATTCACCTGAGATAGACAAATTAAGCAACTAAACAGATTAGAAACAAGTGAAATTAAAATCAAATTAGAATAAAAATTAATTAGACTGAAATTGATAATTATTTTCAGTCCCCGGCAACGGCGCCAAAATCTTGTTGCGATATTTTTGCTATGCAAGTGCACACAATCACAATTTGTAATAAAATGGTAAAAACCAAGTATCGTCCTCAAGGACTGAATTATCAATTACCAATCAATTAATTTCTCTTTCTATTTGATAAATTAAAATTCTTGATTTTTGTAAACACAGCAACAGAAACTGTAAAGTTCAGAAACAGTAATTAAAAATTAAATGGAATAACAACTAATAGTAACACTCTTAATTTAACCACTGAAGAAACAATTAGGATATTTAATCTCATCAACTATCCTCCCTATTATTCCCTAATGCAAAGTATGAGTTCTTCTTCTTTTTGCCTAATTCAATTAACAAGTTGATACAGCAGCCTATAATCATACTATGAATTATAAACTCAACGTAGGTGACAATTTCTTATATTTCTATGGTAAATTGAACCACAAAGGTAGCATTAATCTTGACAACTTAATAAACAATTACACAATTAATTCAGATATTTTCGTTCCAAATTAGAATTATGTCCAATATAACCACAGCAGATTCAAATCTCACTTCTCAGATTTTGACTTAAAAACATATATATATATATGATTATAGATGGCCAATCAATAATGAGTCTATAAGATCAAGTTATATGGAATTGAAGAAGAGAATTGAAATTGCATTAGTTCATAAAAGGGATTCAAGTGATTTAATTAAACATCCTAAACAGAAAATTAGTTCATAATCATAATGCTAATCACAACGAAAATTAAAGATAACATCAGAAAGTAGAAGAAAAACATGTAGATAAAAATACTCCAAGCCTTCAGCCTTCAAGCAAGAACTTCTCCCCTAGTCCGTATGTCTCTTTCTTCTCTATTTTTTGCCTTATAAAAACCTAGGATTTAATTTTTAAAAGAGGCGGGTTGCGGCTCTACATACACCATGCCGCGGCCCGTGTCTAAATTCCTGGGCGAATTGTTCTCTCCATGCCGCGGCCCTCTCTAGCCATGCCGCGGCCCGTGTCGACGATTTCTGGGTTGATGCCCATCTATGCCGCGGCCTTCTCTAGCCATGCCGCGGCCCGTGGATCTCCTTCAAAACAGTGGTTCTGTTTCACCACCTAGCCGCGGCTCTACTTTGCTCATGCCGTGGCTCTTAAGGGATTTCTCAATTTTTCAAGTTTTCATCCCAAAAAATTCACCAACATTTCCAAATTATGTTGAGATCCATTCTTTCTCAAAATATGTTGAAAAACTTGGTTATTTCTTCCCTTTCTTTGACATTTTCCTCCAAGTGCTCAATTCTTCCTGATATTCACAAAGACAAACAAACAAAGCATAAACCCGCACTAAATGAAAGAAAAACGAAGTAAAAGACTACTTAAAACAACACCTAAACATGACAAAATCTAGACTCAACAGTAGAGTTAAGTAACTAAGCATGCATCTAACCATTTCCAATAAAAGATATGTTCTGGCGTTCCACTACACCATTTTGTTGTGGAGTACCCAGGGTAATAAGTTGTGATAAAATCCCAAGTTCAGTTAAATGATCTTGGAATTGCATATCCAAATATTCTCCACCCCTATCAGATTGGAAGATCTTTAATGTTTTACCTAATTGGTTCTGAGCCATAGCTAAGAATTCCTGAAACTTTGAAAATGTTTCTGATTTCCTATGCATTAGGTAAATATATGAGTATCTAGAGTAATCATCAATGAAAGTGACAAAATACTGGAAACCACCCCAGGCTTGTACATTCAAAGGTCCACAAACATCTGAATGCACAAATCCAAGTGGTTCTTTGGCCCTATCACCTTTTGCAGAGAATGGAAGCTTGGTCAGTTTGCCTTCTAGACAAGATTCACAGACGGGTAATTCACCTAAGGTGAGTTCCCTCAAAGGTCCATCCTTAGTAAGTCTTTGAATTCTATCATAGCCAATGTGACATAGTCTCAAATGCCATAAATACGTCATGTTGTCGTTATCAGTCTTTTGACGTTTATTGGTCCTAAGTTTAGCTACATTGAATAAATCATTGTTAAGAGCGAGGGGTTTGTTAGGTCGCAGAATATAAAGCTCGTTTTCCAAACATGCAATACACAATTGTGATCCATTGAAAGAAATAGATATATTAGAATTTGTGAAAGTCATAATAAATTGTTCTAATTGCAACATGGAAACTGAAATTGAATTTCTACTAAAATCCGAAATAAAAAATACATCATTTCGAATTAAAAATTTATTTCCAAACTTCAGACGAGCTATTCCTCTAGCTTGGACCGTAGTGAATGCTCCGTTCCCAATTCTAAGCTTTAAGCCGCCTTCGTCCACTTCCTCCCACAATTCAAGAAGCTGTAAAGAGTTACAAACATGGTTAGTAGATCCAGAATCAACAATCCAAACAGATTTATCATTCTCTAAAACACATGTTTCTAAGATATATGAACTATAATCATTACCTTTGTTTTTAGCTACAAGAAACTTGGGACAATCCTGTTTCCAATGCCCCTTCTCTATGCAGTGAAAATACTTACCTTTACCTTTCTTGTTTTTCTTGTTCTTCCCCTTAGGCGTCCGTGCATTCGGTTGTGAACTTGTCTTTGCAGGCTTGGGGTTGTTGTCTTTTGCACCTTTCCTCTTGTTTCCAACTTTCGAAGACGAAGCTTGGTTAGCTTCAGCCTTAGCTGGATGAGCAGCAATAGTAGTAGTTGTCTTCTTTTCTCCACCCTTACTTGGTCCACCCATGACAGACTCAAAAGTCTGAAGCTCATTCATGAGTTGTGTGAGACTATAGTTGAGTTTATTCAACACATAGTTGGTGGTGAACGACAGGAAAGCTGGAGAGAGACTGTTGAGGATTAAGCCGACTTGTGTTTCCTCATCTATTGTTGCTCCATGCAGTTCAACTTCTTGAAAGTAGTTTGCCATTTTGAATAGATGATCACAGTCATTTTGAGAAGGTTCCATCCGAGCATTGGCATATTTCTTGGTGGCCTCAAAACAAGTCTGCGCTGACTTGGAACCAAACATGTCTTAGAGCTGATCCATAATTTCGTAGGCCGTCTCGACATTCTCCATCTTTGTCTTGAGAGTGTCGACCATACTAGTCAACATGTAGTACCACGCCTTGTTGTTAGCCACATTCCAACGCTCATACTTATCCCTCATAGACTTGGTAGCTCCTTTAGCTGAAACTTCTGAGGATTCCTCAGTCTTGACGAACTTGGAGTTGTCACCAATCAACACAATGTTGATGTTTTTCTTCCATTTAAGACAGTTTTCTCCAGTGAGTTTCTCCATAGAAAGTTGAGAAAGGATGGGAGTTGACATAGTCATAATGATACTACAAATGATCAATAAAATAGAAATCAATCACATTTGCTCAATAAAACTCCTATTCCCACAAATATCAAGAAATAGCACAATATATATCATAAATATGTAAGATATGATAAAAAAAAATACAAAAAACAATCATATCTCTATTTCTTTAGGTTTTTAACTAATCAATGATATCCTTGTTCCGTACCACTAGTTAAATAAAGTTGTAAACTTATTTAATAATGGACACCATCATTAACAATCTACTATTCAATCAAAATAAGAAAACAAAATCTCTTATTTTATGAGCTAGACCCACGGTTTCGATAGTCAATAGATTTAGTCCTAGTAGTCACTATAGGGGTGAGTCTAGTAGAATTTGACCTATAATTATCTATCTTTCGAAATCTAACCTTGTCAAAATAACTAATGAACACCTTCCATAGGGGGACGAATCAAATCGTCTCGAGGCCCCATTAAGCTATTGACCTTGTTAAACCAACGATGGATATCGAATATAATTCTTAAAAGAAGCTCATTCTAAAATTAAAAAATAGTATTTTTATTATTTATTTATTTTCGAAAATTAATAACTATGGTTCTCCAAAAAATTGAAAAAGTTAAAATTTTAAAACGAAAGTCCTATAATTTTCTATTAATTCTATAGTATCACATTGAAACAAATTCAATTAAATTGGAATTAATTTGTTGCTAATCAATATTTAGGTTTAACTATTATAATTAACCTATACAATTAAGTCCAACTCAAGCAAATGGGCCTTAACAATTGGGCTTGTATGGAGGAGGGCTGGGTCTAGTATGTCGTTCCCACTACAAATGCCCCCATACTTCCAAACAAGGTCCAAAAGACAGAAATTTAAACATTTGTTTTATTAATTGTTATTAATTGATTATGCACATTATAGTCATGCAAAGCAAATGAGCCTTCACAAGTGGAACCACCCACAAGAGGGGAATTTAAACTTTACATTTTCTAATGGGCTCAAATAAAACCTATCATTTTATGAATATTTTATTTGGCAAAATCCATATATCTAGCAAACATATGAGCCACCATACGCATCTAAGCCCAATTGCAAAAATACAACATATAGTGCAAACAAACATGTCATAATTGGATGGGCTTAATCATGTTATTTTATGAGCAAGTCTATCAATTTATGGAAAATGCCACAATTTATTTCATTTGCAAAAATACCACAATTAATTTTCTAGAATTTATCAAAAAAATCGAATTAATTAAATTTTTACAAAAAATATGTCAATTTAAATGAAATTAATCAACAATTAACAATAGTTAATTTAAATTTAATTTATCAACAATCAACTTGGTTTAGGTTAGTTTGAAAATAATATTTAATTTAATTTAAATAGGATTTATCAACAATTAACCAAAGTTAATTTAAATCCCATTTATAACTAAATATTTTATTAATTGGTTGAAAAAAATGATATTTTTCAAATTTTAAATTTTAAAATCACTATCTTAACTATTTTTCAAAAAAAATATTGTGTTGTTACAACTATAAGCAAATATTTTAACCATTAAAAAAATATTAATAGTTTTAACAACCCTAAATATCTCAAAACAGTTAAACAAATTCAAATATCCATAAAAATATATAACTAACAAATTTCAAATAATTTAAATATAACAGACTACAGAATAAACAGAGATTAATATTTTCAAATAAAGATTTAATAAAAATAACAAGTACTTAAGATAAAATATCTTTAATATCTGATATCTTAATTATAATATTTTAATATATTAAAAGATTTAAAATTAAGTTGTTAGCCTATTTTTAAATTTGAATTTGAATCTTTGTAGAAAATATCTAATTATTTAAATCTCAAACAATAAAAATTCTTATTTTAAAAAACATTTTTAAATAATAAAATAAATATGATATTTTTGGCTTTGTTATAAATAATAAATTTCACATTTTTTATTTTCTTTAATTTAGAAAAAAATTTAAAAAAATCTGGGTGAACAGTTCACGGGTACTGTTCACCGTGTGTTGGTGTGCAGGGAGACGCGCGCGCAGGCCTTCTGGCTGCCGAGGGTGCGCGCGTAGGGGACGTGATGCGCGCATGCGAGTGGCAGTGAAAGAAAAAAAATTAGAAAAACTTTTTGTGCAATTTTTCAAACCAAAACCATTTTCTAACTAATTTTTACCATGTTTTACACAAAATAAATCATAAATACAAATTAATGGTACGGAAAACACAACAAAACAACCTAAAATTGCTAATAATCACATAAAATTCAATATGCTACACAAAAAATATGAAATCCATCCAATTACTCAAACACATCAAATAATTCAATTTTTAACATGTTCATGCATGAAAATAAAGATTACCAAAGGCTCTGAGGTCAGTTATTGAGAAAACTTATCCAGGATCTTGTTTATTTTCTTGTAAATCATATATTAAACATATCAATATAAGATAACCTAGAACATGTTTCTAATATTGAATTCAAACAGAAATAATGATAAGAGTACTTACATTATTCACAGCGGAATGATAGAGTCCTTCCTTCAGTTTCTCTAACCATTGTATCATTTCTGTCGCATAGTATTACTAAGAAACTGAACCGTTCTTCAATTTTCTTCATAGCCTTCCATAGTATCTGTTGACGCCGTTTTTCGTCAAACAGTGAAAGAAGAGCACATAAATAATGAATGAAAATGGCTAAATGAAATAAAACAAATCAAACACACGATTTTTACGTGGTTCAGCAGTTTAATCTGCCTAGTCCACGAGTCTCTGGTATTAATCTTAAGATTATCTCTGAAAATTCTTTAGCATGAATTCTGCTGAGTTTTCTCCCAAGGATCAGAGTTTCGGTCCTTTACAATGGTGCATGGCTTCTCTATTTATAGAGAAGGATGCAGAATACTATCCCACATATTTTGGGTAGTTACTCTTTTGTGAATAAAATAAATGGCTTTAAATGCCTATAATCAGATATAAAAGGAAACGTCCCTGAAGACCAGGAAACGCATAACTGACCAAATAATATCCCACGATTCTTGGGGATTTACATTAATAAATGAGGATTACATCTCATATTTATAATACTTGTAGATATTCAAGGTGGTTATCGCGTATCTCTAAGGCTTTAGCATCCCAGGTCTCACGTCATTGTGCGAGCTAATGACATCTCCCGAGATCACGTGTCTTTCGAGATCGTACGTACATCGAGCTCGAGACCTCCGATCCGAAGTCGTCCCCGAAGATGAGTGTGTTCTCGGAGCTACCTTTCGAGATCGAGATCGTTTCGAGCTCACCATATTCGAGGTCATATATCGTACTTTGCAGGCTTGATATACAATCGTGGAGCATACTCTAATCCTTACGAGACCATTTGTTGCAAATCCAACTTTCGAGGTCACATTTACCATGGCTCGAAATCTGGGTATAACATCTTGCCCCCTCAAAAGTATTTGTTCGAATCCTAAGAGAATGAAACTTTTGAACTACTTTCTTTGAGAACTGTACCGTCATACACTCTTGAAAATGGACACGCGTCAGCTGGGTATTGCTCACTTTAGGTACTTGAGTACCTTGGAAACACGCCCACGATCGTCCGTCTGACAACTTTTCGGCGCCTTCTTGTCATTGATCCTCATCCGTTCGATCTAGTGGGGATTTCATTCGACGCTCCTGATTAATTCCTTTTCCCCACCTATATATACAAGACCCCACTCTTCATCTTCTTCACTTTTATCTTCATTCGCCATAAGCAAGAAAAGAAAAAAAAAACAAGCCCAGAGACCTCTTTGCAAAGTTCCTGTTCTGTGCATGTTTTCTCGACCAAAGAAACAAAGGAATCCTGGTCTGTTTGAGTCAGTGAGTTCTTTCCTGCAACCTCTTCTTCAATCGACAATCTCTCTGCAATCGCCATTACTGTGTAAGTATGCCGTTTTTGTTTTCCATTTAAAATGTTCTTTCTGTGTGTGCTAGTTTACGTTCTTAGCATGATACGATAGGAGGTTTTGAACCGATAGGCTTTTATGCTTTCTAGATTTTCATTCTGGATGTTCGTCTCTGGTTTATACCCAGTTTTGACGTTTGAGTGTGGTTCCCATTTTCTGGGTTTTGAAACTCTTAGGCAGCGTTTCTTGTACATTAAGTTTTCGGATAAAAACATGGGCCTTGACAAATGCACGAAACTCAAAGACGCCTTTCCTGGTTAACCGCCATTCTTCTTTCCCTTGAATTTCGAGATTTTCAAAAAATTATCCACGCTCCTTTTCTTTTTCATGGAATACACGCCCCTGACTCTTCAATAAGGGTCTTAGTATTTAGTCTCGTTCCTAAATTTCCGAGCTCATTCCATTGAGCTCGTGATTCTTGCATGCATGGCCCTCACCATTTTTTCTTTCTCGTTAGATGTCACAGAATCTAGAAAGACGGTGGGGTTCATTGCGGGCAATCCCTTACGAGCCAAAATCTCCGAGCCCAGAACCGCTCTTCGCCCGGAACCAACGTCGGATAAGAGAATACGAGCTTGCACGCGAGCAAGAAGACATTCGAGCTCACTACCGCCGTCAGATAGACGAAGTCATCGAGGGGAAGAGGAGAGTTCTTCGGGAGGCCATCTATCCGGAACCTAATTCAGGCCCTAGGCCGATTCCTCTCGATCCTGCTTTAAAGGTTACTGTCGCATACCCCCCCGGAGAGCTCAAATTTTCATTAATGGGGGAACCTTCCACCTCTCAACCGAGGAGAGAGATGTTCGAGGCCGAGCTTTACTGGAGCACGGTTACCACAACCAGTCAAATATCTGAAATCCTGGCTTTCCATGGCCTTAGTTTGTCAGGCACCTTGAAGTGTCGACCTCCGACTGGTCAAGAACGGAGCTGCTTCGCCCATGGCGGCCGTGACGCCACAGTGAAATATACGGCGTGGAGCCAAGAACATATGAGGGCAGGAGCATTGCTTCCCTTGAAGTATTTTTTCAAAGGCTTTATTGATTTTGTTGGGTTGGCTCCGTTCCAACTCAATACCAATTCGTACAGGGTGCTGTCTGCCCTGATGTCCTTGTACCACAAGCTGGGGTGGGAAGGACCTTCACCTCAAGAGATTTTATATCTCTTTTGTTTAAAAAGTAACCCCTCCCGAGCTCGGGGAGGGGATGGCTTTTACTACCTCTCGAGATACCCCAAGGAGACGAAGGTTTTTGGGGACCTTCCCAACCACCCGCCTGATTTCAAGAGAGCCTTCTTTTGAACAGACAGTCTGTCCCCGTCTCGACATTATTCGTTCAGGCAGATTCATAAGTATTCTCGTTACTTTCATTCCTGAGCTCGAGACTTTAGTTCTTAAATCCATATTTAGTTGAAATGTGCTTCACTTTTCAGCTAATTTTAAGCGTCCCACCCCTACTGAAGCGATGACGAGGCACAGAGAAGCCTTGCTCCGACTCCCTTATGGTAGGAGATCTCTCTTGTATCTATTACACGAGGACAAGCTCCGAGCTTGCGGGCTGTTGGGAGAGGGCCAGTCAACCTCTGACTGGTCCAGTAAAAAATATGAACGCTGGGAGGAAGTGCCACTGCCCACAGGCGCCCTTCCTCCGAGGAGAGAAAGGAGACCGTCACTCCCAGTTCGCCTGAGGAGTCTGCGATCGGGGAATGAGGCCAATGACGAAGCCTCGAGCTCAGATTCAGATGGAGGTAAAACCCTTCCTACTTCGCGAATGTGGTCCCCCACTTTACTAAAACACAGGCCCAATAGGTTAGTCTCGTGCCCACAGGATAGATACCACTTCTACATATGGAGTTGGGTAGATGACTGTGTCCATAGGTTCGACAGTGGGCTCGGGAAATACGATACCATGTACACCACGGACGAGGTGTGGGATGGGATAGCTGTGCAGTACGGGACCAATGATTATAGGGACCTCTCGAGGTTTATCACCTACTTATAGGGAAGGCACTCCCCCCGCCTCCTCTGAAGACGGGGGAATTTCTTGGTCCCCAAGTTCGAGCTCGTGGGAGAGTCCCAGTTAGGTTTTTTCTTTACCTGGTTTCCATCTCTTTCCAAACTTATTATTATTGTCTAACCCATTGTCACTGTGCAGGTGCCATGAATCCTGACCTCGACGCTGTGCTTTTTAGCGATGGGGGAGCTGGTGGCCAGAGGAGCAAACGTCCGAGGAGACCAAGGAGGTCCGACTGACCGTCCAAGGTACCCAGACGCCGCGAGACGACTCCCACGGCCCAGACCACTGCAAACACCTCCAAGGAACCGACTGCCCAGGTTGATGGGTCTAGCTCGACCGCACCCATCTCGCTGCCTCCCACCGAAACCCAATTAGCAGTTGTTTGGCCCCCGAAGAAACCTTCTACCTCCAAGACTCAGCTGCCAACGGCCCGAACTCATACTGAGGAGTACGTACTTGATGGCATCGCTGGGACAGAAGGGGCTGTACTCAGCTCGGATGTCCTTTCTCGAGTGGGTCAGAGCTTTTCTGGCTTCGGCGCCGACCACTGGGATCTCGTGCGCAAGGCCTCAGACTGCAATACTCTTTATGATAAGAGTATCGAACTCACCGCCGCGGTAGCCTTCGCAACTCTATTTTAAGTATTTATGCCTCAGTTCGCAATTCTGATTCGTTCTTTGTGTTTCAGGCCCTTGTCGTTTCAGCACAGCTTAACTATAAACTGACCAACGAGGTGCAAACGAGCATGTCCCTGGCCCAGAAATCGAGGGATCTCGAGCTTAAGATGGCTGACGAGCTTAAAGACTCGAAGTCTGAACTTGAAAAAATGAAGACCCGTCTCGAGGAGCTGGAAAAATCGAATGCCGAGCTCGAGAAGGCCAATGCCAAGCTCGAAGAGGAGAAATCTGTCACCTTCGACTTCATGGAGAGCGAGAAGGCCTGCCTCCTGGACGAGTATAAGGAGCAGAAGGAGAAAGCGGTCGACCAAGCCATGTACAAACTTTGGGCTGACAATGCCGACCTCGATACCAGCTTCCTGGGTCCTCTCGAGGCCACATACGTTGAGCGGTGGAATGCCCGTCTTGAGGCAAGTGCAGCTGCTCGAGAGGCGGCTCAGAAGGATAGTCATGCTATTCGTCCTGAGGGGTCGGGTGCTACTGATGCTGAGAAGGCCAAGGAGACTCTTCTTCCTTGAATCTAACCTCAGGGAGATCAGTTATCGGGGCTGCGTCCCCTTATTTCTGTAACTATTTTAATATATGCCCACGGGGCTGATACAATTTCTTTTACCATTCTTTTATATGCTTTACATTTCTTGGCTCGAAATATTTTGCATATTTTTATATTGATGAACCGGTTATGTTTATTTATTCATACAAACATAGTTTGGATTTAGGCTCGAAATTCGATGCATTCATGCATAGTTTATTCGAATTATCCGCTTCCGACCTCGTTACTTATCAAGGTCGGATATTACTTTAACCATGAACTGAAAAGTACTTATATGGTATGTAATGTGAATGATCTGGTTATATCTTTTTTTTTTTGTTTAGTCACTTTTCCTCATCCTCAGTTTTTGTTCCGAGGTTAAGAGTTCGAAACTATTTTTCTTTAAGATATTCCAGCCTCGATCTTGACTTATCTCGAAATAGGTTTAGGTTCCTACTTATCATCGATTAGTTTTTTGGTTGGTCTGTTCCAAACCTGTTAAGTTTGCACATCTGGTTAACTCCAAACATTTTAGGTTTTTGGTAGTTCGGTTTTCTCCGAACTATCTAAGCTCGCGTATTTGGTTATATCCAAATACTTCATATGTTTTTGATAACTCGGTTATCTAGGCTCGCGTACTTGGTTATCTCCAAATAATTTTATCTTTTTGATAAGGCGGTTATGTCCGAACTATCTAAGCTCGCGTACTTGGTTATAACCAAATACTTCATATGTTTTTTATAACTCGGTTATCTAGGCTCGCGTACTTGGTTATCTCCAAATACTTTTATCTTTTTGATAAGTCGATTATGTCCGAACTATCTAAGCTCGCGTACTTGGTTATATCCAAATACTTTATATATATATTTTATTTTTTTAATCTGATGGTATATATACCAATGATGCCCCCTTAATATCCTATGAGTGTGACCATACGTTATTAAATTAAGAGAGATTGCAAAAATAAAAAGAAATTACATATGGAACAAAATAGACCTTTTATTTGATGAAATTCAAAAACAAACAAACAAACTAGTACAGATAGAAAGTCATGGTTACAGGCAACACTTTTCCTACACTATTGATAGTAAGGTCTAAGGTGTTCGCCATTCCATGCTCGCGGTATCAGGCTCCCATCTAATCTCGCAAGTTTGTATACGCCAGGTCGGCTGACTGACTCTATCTGGTATGGTCCTTCCCAGTTTGGCCCGAGCACTCCAGCTGCTGGATCTCGGGTTGCTAAGAATACGCGTCTCAAAATCAGGTCTCCCACTCCGAACTTTCGATCTCGAACCCTCTTATTGAAATATCTTGTGGTTCGTTGCTGGTAAGCAGCATTTCTCAGCTGAGCCTCTTCTCTTTTTTCTTCGATCAAGTCTAGGGTTTCTTCGAGCTGAGTGTGATTTGAATCCTGGTCGTAAATTTGAGTTCGGATCGTCGGGATTTCGACCTCGATGGGCAACATTGCCTCGCAGCCGTACGCTAGAGAGAACAGGGTATGTCCTGTTGATGTCCGAGCTGTAGTCCTATATCCCCAAAGGACTTGAGGCAATTCCTCGGGCCATCGTCCCTTTGCCTCTTCCAACTTTTTCTTTAGAGAGCTCTTGAGAGTTTTGTTAACGGCTTCGACCTGACCATTCGCTTGAGGGTGAGCCACTGATGAAAAACTCTTTATTATGCCGTTCTTTTCACAAAAGTTGGTGAATAAGTCGCAATCGAATTGGGTTCCGTTATCGGATACAATCTTTCTCGGTACTCCGTATCGGCATACGATGTTCTTTACCACGAAATCAAGGATCTTTTTCGAAGTTATAGTTGCCAATGGTTCAGCCTCCGTCCATTTCGTGAAGTAATCAACGGCGACTACAACATATTTCACTCCGCCTTTTCCAGTTGGGAGAGAGCCTATGAGGTCGATGCCCCATACTGCGAAAGGCCATGGGGATGACAACATGGTCAGTTCGGATGGTTGAGCTCGGGGTATCGTGGCGAATCTCTGACATTTGTCGCATTTCTTCACATACTCAAAAGAGTCTGTCCTACTGGTTGGCCAGAAATATCCTTGACGTATGATCTTCTTGGACAGGCTATGCCCCCCGGTGTGGTCTCCGTAGAACCCTTCATGAATTTCTTCAATGATCTTCTTTGCTTCGGGAGGGGTTACACACCTAAGCAGCGGCATGGAATATCCTCTTCTGTATAGCTTTCCGTCCAAAATGGTGTAACGAGGAAGTTGATACATCAATTTTCGAGCCTGGTTCCGATCTTTTGGAAGAATTCCATTTTCGAGATAATCAACGATTGGGCTCATCCAGGTCGGTTCTGTTTCAATCATACACACATCTTCCTCGTCTGGCTCAGTGATGTTGGGTGCTGATAGGTGTTCTATGGGTACAACATTCAGCTCTTCATTTTCGGCGGAAGTGGCGAGTCGAGCTAAGGCATCTGCATTTGAGTTTTGTTCTCGGGGAACCTGTTCGATTGCATAAAACTCGAAATACTCCAATGCGGATTTTGCATTTTCCAGATAAGCTGCCATTCTTGTGCCACGAGCTTGGTACTCTCCCAAGATTTGATTAACCACGAGCTGGGAGTCGTTGTAGCAATGTATAGCTTTGGCCTTGAGCTCTTTTGCTATTCGTAGTCCCGCGAGTAGAGCCTCGTACTCAGCTTCATTATTAGATGCTTTAAAGCCAAATCTTAAAGCAGAGTGAAATTTGCTCCCTGCAGGAGTGATCAGAATAACTCCTGCCCCCGCTCCATTTTCATTTGACGAGCCGTCGACGTAAAGTTTCCACAGCTCGTGGGCCGTGGTTATTACCTCGTCGTCGGCTATACCAGTGCATTCCACTATAAAGTCTGCCAAGGCTTGTGCCTTAATGGTCGTTCTTGGATTGTAGGTGATCTCGAACTGTCCGAGCTCAACAACCCATTTAAGGAATCGACCTGACGCCTCTGGTTTAGACAGGACTTGCCTAAGTGGTTGATCTGTCAGTACATGGATGGGATGTGCCTGAAAGTAGGGGCGAAGCTTGCGAGATGAGTGGATTAAACTGAGGGCGAGTTTCTCCATCAATGGATATCTTGACTTTGCCCCCAGTAATCTCTTACTGATGTAATAGATGGGTTTCTGCACCCTCTCTTCCTCTCGAATGAGCATCGCGCTTATAGCGTGTTCGGTGGTTGAGAGGTATAGGTACAATACTTCTCCCGTTTCGAGTTTTGACAGGATGGGTGGTTCAGCGAGGTGTCTTTTGAGCTCCTGAAAGGCTAGCTCGCACTCTTCTGTCCATTCAAACTTCTTACTTCCTCTCAATAAGTTGAAGAATGGAAGGCCACGATCCGTTGACTTTGAGATGAATTTGCTCAGGGCGGCCATCCTGCCAGTCAAGCTTTGGACATCTTTATGCTTCCGAGGTGAAGGCATATCAATCAGGGCCTTTATTTTGTCGGGATTAGCATCGATTCCACGAGAGTTGACAATGAAACCCAGAAATTTTCCCGAAGATACCCCAAAAGTGCACTTCTGAGGATTTAACTTCATGTTGTACTTTCTGAGCACGCCAAAGCACTCTTCGAGGTCATCAACATGGTTCTTGTTAAGTTGAGACTTTACAAGCATGTCATCAACATAAACTTCCATGTTGTTCCCTATTTGCTCTGAAAACATCATGTTTACGAGCCGCTGATATGTAGCTCCAGCGTTCTTGAGCCCAAACGGCATAACATTATAACAGTATAGCCCTTTATCTGTAATGAAGCTCGTATGTTCTTGGTCGGGGGCATGCATGGGAATCTGGTTATATCGAGAATATGCATCCATGAATGACATCAAGCCATGCCCCGTCGTGGCATCCACGAGCTGATCAATTCTTGGCAGCGAAAAACAGTCTTTTGGGCAAGCCTTGTTGAGATCCGAGTAGTCAATACAGGTTCTCCACGTCCCATTGGGCTTTGGGACCAACACTGGATTGGCTACCCAGTCAGGGTAAAAGGTATCCCTAATGAAATGGTTTGCTTTTAATCTGTCAACTTCCTCCTTTAATGCTTTCTTTCTGTCCTCGTCCAGCTGTCTTCGCTTTTGTTGCTTCGGGGGAAAGCTTTTGTCTATGTTTAATGCGTGGCTCGCAACATTCGGGCTTATCCCCACCATGTCTGAGTGTGACCATGCGAAGACATCCTGGTTTTTCTTCAGAAAGCAAATTAATTGCTATTTTGCTTCGTCTTGGAGGTGTTTTCCGACCTTTACCTTCTTCGAGGGATCAGCCTCGTCGAGCTGAACTTCTTCGAGCTCTTCCAATGGTTCGAGGTCAACTTTCTCCTCAATCCTTGGATCGATTTCCTCGTCAATTTCTAAAACCGTTCCATCTTTATTTTGTACGATAACGAGTGCTTGAGCGCTCGTTTGTTTCTTTCCCCTCAAAGAAATGCTATAGCACTCCCTTCCTGCCAATTGATCTCCTTTTAATGTCCCGACCCCGCTTGGGGTTGGGAACTTAAGGGCCAGGTGCCTCACAGATGACACTGCCCCCAGCCCGACCAGGGCGGGTCTCCCGAGCAGTACATTGTAGGCAGATGGTAAATCTACCACCACGAACTCCATTATCTTGGTCACCGAGATTGGATAGTCTCCCAAGGTCACAGGGAGTTCAATGGATCCCATACAGGCAGTCCCTTCTCCTGAAAAGCCGTACAAAGTAGTTGCGCATGCCTTCAGGTCATGAAGGGAGAGTCCCATTTTCTCGAGGGTCGCTTTATAAAGAATGTTGACTGAGCTCCCATTGTCTATGAGAACTCGGCGGACTCTCTTGTTGGCAAGCTGAAGAGTAATAACCAATGGATCATGATGAGGGAACTGAACATGGGAAGTGTCCTCCTCAGTGAAGGTTATCGGTTGCGTTTCAACCCTTTGGTTTTTTGGTGCCCTAGGTTCGGGTTCATAAGGAGACCCGTCCCGTGTCTTCAGCTCGTTAACGTATCGCTTTTGAGCATTTCTGCCCCCTCCTGCGAGATGAGGCCCTCCCGAGATGGTTATTATGTCCTCTCCATCTATCAGCGGGGGCCTGTCTTCTTCCCGAGATCGGGAGTTATTATTTTGTGCCGTCGAAGGCGCGGCTACTCTCTGGCTCGCAGCAGTCTGTCCAGTACTCTGGTTTTTGACATACTGCCGGAAATAACCTCTCGAGATCAACCCTTCGATCTCGTCCTTCAGCTGTCGACATTCATCAGTTGTGTGTCCGGTGTCTCTATGGAACCGGCAATACTTACTAGAATCCCTCTTGGATTTTTGATTTCTCATTGGGTCCGGACGCCTGAAGGGGACCTGGTTTTCATTAGCCAGGTATATGTTTTCCCGAGACTCGTTGAGCTCGGTGTGCACTTTATATACGGAGAAATACCTTTCTCCTTTCTTTTTCTTTCCTCCTTCAGCCTCGGGGTTATTTCCCTCGCTCTTTTTCCTCTTGGAGGGATTCTCCGAGGTAGGCTGTGGAGCTGCTGGGTCAGCCGAGGTTGAGGCGGAGTTAATGTTTATCGTTGTAGTTTCGGTCTGCGAGGTCGCCTTGAGCGTTGACCTCGCCTCCTCTACATTGACAAATCTCTGCGCCCGTCTATTAAACTCGGTTATTGACCTCACCGGTTTCCCTTGCATGTCATCCCAAAGGGCACTTTCGGGTAAAACACCAGCTCGGATAGCCATCAGGTGCCCACTGTCATCCACATCTCGAGCTCGGACGACCTCTAGATTAAATCTTGTCAGGTAGCTTTTCAGTGTTTCGCCCGGCTGTTGTCGGACGTTAGTCAAAGTGGATGCCTCTGGTCTGACTCCCATCATAGCTCGGAACTGCTTCTTGAAGTCTCTAGACAACTGATCCCATGAAGTTATCGAGTGTCTCTTGTACTTTTCAAACCAACTCTTGGCAGGTCCGGCCAATGATGTTGGAAACAACATGCACCTGAGCTCGTAACCCATGTTACTATCTCTCATAATAGTGTTGAATGTACTCAGGTGACTGCATGGGTCGGTTTTTCCTACAAACGCTGGGACGTGAGGAATCCAGAACCCTTGAGGAAATTGAGTGTTAGAAATATGTGGAGCAAACGGCTCGAGCTCCCCGTCAGAGTCCTCATATTGACCATTCCCTCGTCCATTCTTTAAAAGCCTAAAGGCTTTTTCGAGCTGATCAATCCTTTCTTGGACTGGGTCCTTAGGTGGTGTCTGGAATTGACAGTCATTGATCATGATTCCAGGCTCGCGTCTCCGTGAGGGATCTCTACGCCCATTCAGGTGATTCCTTAGGTCCGTAATTGTCTGATCTCCCTTCCCCCTGCTCTGATTCAGATGATTTTGCAGGTCAGGACAATTCTTGCGGCTTCCAGTATTTTTACGACCTCGGTCGTGTTTACTGACTGACCTGGTCTATCCGGACTCGTCACTGGTGAAACTCATTGATCGGTCATTTCACGATGGGTTCTTCCCATGTCGCCTCGTCTCCGCAGTGCGGGACCGGGACGTCTGAATTTTCTCAGATTGTGCGCCTCTCCGCTCCTGGAAAGTCTCCCTGTGTCCTTGTCTATCCCCCGTACGCCCTTGATCCTGATCTCGAACAGGTTGAGCGTTTCTGCGGGGAGGTGAAGGATATCTTATGGGAGACAGAGGGAACCGTATTGGCGACGGTGGCTGCCGCCCTTGCCTCGGCCTAGAGGGTCCGAAATTTGCCCGAGATGGGTCAGTCGCGTTCGGTGCACTACCAAGAACCTGAGTCCGAGCCTCGGTGGGAGCTCGGTTATTCTCAGTTCCTGCAGGCACTTCCACAGGTGGAATAGGCGGGACCCGAGCTCGGGTACTCCTCTGGGGCCTAGGCGGAGCAGATGGCTCTGCTGGTGCCGGAGGTTGAGTCGGCCTCCTTGTGGCAGCATCTTCTCGTGGACGTCCATGGGGCCTCCGGGGAGGAACATGCACGTCCCTTGGAGGAGGGACTTGGTTTTCGCGCGGAGGCGGGGGCTGAGCCACCTGCGCCTCTGCGGCCATCCTAGTCAACTCCTCATTCCGTTTGTTGGCCTCTGCCAACAACTGTTTCAGCTGCCGGTTTTCCAGTTCTACGATAGGAACGTAACGCTCAGGATTGCAGTACTTGTCCTCATCCCTTGGTTGTGGAGGTGGTCCCTGGGAATCAGAGGACCCACTTCTCTCATCAACATCCGGGTTCTCCATTGGTTGTTTTCCGGGACGCCTTGGGTAATTTTCTTCATGAGTGTTCTGATTGTTTGCAGCCATGAATCTCTCAGGGATGAATGCTTAAGGCTCTCAATGAAAGCACCAAACGGTTGACGCCGTTTTTTGTCAAACAGTGAAAGAAGAGCACGTAAACAATGAATGACAATGGCTAAATGAAATAAAACAAATCAAACACACGATTTTTACGTGGTTCAGCAGTTAAATCTGCCTAGTCCACGAGTCTCTGGTATTAATCTTAAGATTATCTCTGAAAATTCTTTAGCATGAATTCTGCAGAGTTTTCTCTCAAGGATCAGAGTTTCGGTTCTTTACAATGGTGCATGGCTTCTCTATTTATAGAGAAGGATGCAGAATACTATCCCACATATTTTGGGTAGTTACTCTTTTGTGAATAAAATAAATGGCTTTAAATGCCTATAATCAGATATAAAAGGAAACGTCCCTGAAGACCAGGAAACGCATAACTGACCAAATAATATCCCACGATTCTTGGGGATTTACATTAATAAATGAGGATTACATCTCATATTTATAATACTTGTAGATATTCAAGGTGGTTATCGCGTATCTCTAAGGCTTTAGCATCCCAGGTCTCACGTCATTGTGCGAGCTAAGGACATCTCCCGAGATCACGTGTCTTTCGAGATCGTACGTACATCGAGCTCGAGACCTCCGATCCGAAGTCGTCCCCGAAGATGAGTGTGTTCTCGGAGCTACCTTTCGAGATCGAGATCGTTTCGAGCTCACCATATTCGAGGTCATATATCGTACTTTGCAGGCTCGATATACAATCCTGGAGCATACTCTAATCCTTACGAGACCATTTGTTGCAAATCCAACTTTCGAGGTCACATTTACCATGGCTCGAAATCTGGGTATAACAGTATCCTTAGAATCACCTAGACTAGGGTGGGCAATTCTCAACACATGAGATAGATACAAAGAGAAGAAGAGAAAAGAATAATGAGGCTTAGAAAAGGACTTATTGTAAAACGCCCTAGCCTAATACTTAGTAAAATATTTGCATGCACATAAGTTTACAAAAGAAAAGTCACTTATTATAAAAAGTCCCAGTGGGGCCTTGCTAAAACATGCAAGTTGGGCCCAATAGTTTAGAAGAAAAATAATAGTTTCCATGCAACATTTTAAAAATAATTAAAATTCAAGTCCTACTAATAAGTTCTAAAGATTTAAAATAACATAACATTATTCTTTAGAAATTAGCGTTTAAACTGATCGTTTCTCATCCATAGGATGCCCCACGCCATACACACCCTGACAATAGAACTCCCCACATCACCATGCATGACAAAGAGAAAACTTATTTGCTACGTGGAAGGGAAAGTAAGGGGATGAGCTAAAAGTCCAGTAAGGAAGTACAAATAACACACAAGTAAAACACAACAAAACATATTCATATTCATACATCATCATACATCATAAGCATCATTATCGTAACCATTATCATTATACACATAAACATAATCATCATAACACAACATCATAAACATAACATCATAACATAAACATCATATCTTTGTGAACATGGCCCACTAACTTGTTCATGTCACATCTTGAGGTAAACAGGATCTCTGCTCCTTAAATAACCTCGACGCGTCCGCCCTATGAGTTACGTCTTCACATCCTTAGTAATCCCTTTTTGTTGAGTCGCGTTCATCACGCTAACAACCATTTCATAACATACATCATCCAAATGACATACAATCCAATCGTATCAACACAAAATAGCATTTCATAATTCATATCGCAAAAGTATCATCATTCACAACATTCTTATTCATACAAGCCAACCTTACCATTCACAGTATAAACAACCAAAATTTCTATCTAACTTCCTTACCTCATGTCAAAGCAAAGCACAACTGACAAACTTCACAACGAGTCTATACCATAATCAAATAACATCCTTTAGCATCACATAAGACTCTATTGTGCCCACTCATTTATCCCATATGTGCATGGACCATGCACACATGGTGAAAACTACTCATCATTCTCAAAATTGGCACAATTACACATAAAATCACCAAAAGAATAATGCAACTTATACCTATGTTACATGCATGGTTTTTAAATAAAATCGTATGGTTGAATATTAGACATATTTTTTAACGTAAAAGTGAAATTACATGCGACATGTATACGTGGGAACGTTGTTAAAAAGTTGCGTTAAAAACAATAATTGCTAAGCACTTATTTCTATCATTTTTTTTTAAATAATGAATTTGTAACATACTTTTATTACCATTATTTATCTCTTTAAATTCACTAGGTTGATTAAACCTCTAAAACATTATTTGTTTCTCATGAAATAATTTATTTAACCATTTAAAAATATAAGAATTCTATTATTTTTTTTTAAAATACTTAAAAATAATAAAGGCTATAAATTATGTATAATGCTTATAATTTAACATGTTTCCTTAGAAAATCACAATTTAATCCAATTAACAAAATTATAAACTTGGTGTGAGAAAAATATAATTTTTAGGTGTGGAAAAATATTTTTTACTTGTATTATTTTAAGACTAAATTTTAAGTGGAACAAATTCATAAGTGATAATCCAACAATTAATTTAAAACATTTTAACTAAACTTTCAGCCAATATTTAATTTAGTTAAAAATCACAAGTGAAATAATTTCAACATTTCTCTTAATTAAAATAAAAAAAAAATCATATCTATTAAAATAAACACTCATGCTTATATTAAAAATACCATTTTCAATATTTTCATAGTTTTGGGTATTAATTTATTTCAACATACACATCAAATTCCTTTTTATTTAAAAATACAACTTTCCATTTTTACTAAAATTCCAGTAACTAAATATATTCCCAAAATCACTATTTTTATTTTTAAAAACTCATATTTTCTCAAAAATATATAAAAAATATGTAGGTAATAATTTGAGCAAAAATATCATTTCAATGCATATTAAAGTTCCATTTAATTTCTTGAAAACATTATAGCACTTACAAAATTATTTAAACATTCAAAAACATTATTCTCATCATATTTGACACCATTTATTCACAAAAATCAGCAAGTACATAAGGTCATGAAATTCATTCTTTGCATCATACTTCACAAAACTCATACAATAACTTGCATGCTTAATTAACATAAGTCCAAATACAAACCCTAACATGCACCTATTATCATATTATCAATCTAAGAAGAATCCCTAACTTTTCATAAACATTTAAATCATAGGCACATCTCAAGATCAAACATGCAATAAACATACTACAAGATACCCTAGGGCCAAAACCCACATCATGCTCCCATCCCTTATTGTTTTCAAAACCCAAGAAATTCCTAGCATGTTTTCTAACATGTATATGTGACAAAAAAAAAATCAAACAACACAACATACCTCAAACCCCATAGGCCGAAACCCTTAATTGACAATCTACCCCCCCCCCAAAAAAAAAAAACTCATAACCACAAACATATGAATACTATCATTCAAAACCATCACATAAAATCATAGCCATGCCTAGATCAAATCTTCCATGCATCCAATCAACACAACCCTTCAACCCAACATCAAATGAGTCAAAATCATTATACCACCGTTCATATAAACCAATAATACATAAAAACAAAAGGCTAAGGGTTCATTACCTTTATTGATTTGTAGAATCAAGAATACACAAGGTGACCAATACCCAAAACTATACACACCCCTTGCTCAAGCCTAGGGTTTTCGAAACCCTCATGAAGAGAAAAACAACAACCATCCAAGAAAAAAACAAGGTTTTAGTCATCAAGAAAAGGAAAATAAAAAGAGGTAGAGAATCAAGTTACAAGGAGAGACAAAAACACAAACCTAGATTGTCCTCAAAACCTTCTTCTTTCTCTCCTTCTTCCTTTCTTTCTTCTTCTCCTTCTCTCTCTATCTCACGACCACCCTCTCTCTCTCTCTAAAATTTGGCAGCCACAACGAGCATAATGCTCTCTATTTTCTCTCTTCCCTTTTTATTCTATCCTAGCCAAAAATAGCCTAATGAACATAATGGGTAAGTTTCCTACTTGTGTATATTTTCTTTTAATTTTTTATTTAAGTTGATTTTATTTTAACTGGTATGAAATAAAGATGATAACATCTCTTCCATTTTTAACTAAAATTCACCCAAATAAAATAGGAATTGAAATCCTCCTTTCCCACTATGCTTACACGTCCAAGACCCTTTCCCTTTCCTTTTTATAATTTTTTTTCAATTTAAATAATTAAATAAATCTAATAAAAGGAAACTAAAAGTATGTAGAAAATTCTACACATGTGCACCATGCAACCATGCACATGCACGCACTCAATAACTAGGGTGCATCACTACCTACCATGCACCTCAGTGCATTCAACCAAAACTCAATTATTCACATTTTTCAAATAAATAAATAACAATTAAAGTCACAAAATTTCACCCAACAATTCTAACAATTAATTCAAACAGATAAATAAAATAATTCACAACACTTAAGAATTAAATAAAATAAAGCACAAAATTTAAAATAAAAAAAAAAAAAATTGTTGCGCTACAATATACCCTCCTGAATAGAAATTTCGTCCTGAAATTCTTTCTTATCAAATAATTCAGGGTATCTTTCTCTCATGTCTTCCTCCAACTCCCATGTTGCTTCTCGTTCCGTACTATTTTTCCACAGGACCTTAACTAGTGGAATCCTTTTGGATCTCAATTCCTTGATTCCCTTTTCAATAACGCGCTCAGGTTGTTCGTCATAACTCAGGTCCTGCTTCAGATGCAACGGCTCGTAACTCAACACATGAGAGGGATCTGACACGTACTTACGCAACATCGAGATGTGGAAGACGTTATGCGTTTCGGCTAGTGCTGGGGGCAGTGCTAAATGGTAAACAACTTGCCCTACTCTGTCCAAAATCTTAAATGGACCTATATATCTGGGGCTTAACTCCCATTTCTTTCCAAACCGCATAACTCCCTTCATTGGAAAGACTTTCAAGAAAACAAACTCGCCCACTGAAAACTCGATGTCCTTTCTCTTAAGGTCAGCATAGCTCTTTTGCCTACTCTGCGCGGTAAGCATCCTTTAACGAATCTTCTCGATCGCCTCACTGGCTTCCCTAACTGGCTCAGGGCCTAAAATTTGCTTCTCCCTAACTTCATCCCAGTGCAAAAGGAGATCTACTCTTGCACCATAAAGTATCTCATATGGAGCCATCCCAATGGTAGACTGTTATTATAAGAGAACTCCATTAGGGGTAAGTATCGGTTCCAAGACTCTGAAAAATCCAAAGCACAGCACCTCAACATGTCCTCCAGTGGGGACCATGGGCATATGAAATCAAGCTCCAATAAGTTATCATAAATCTAACAAATAAATTTACTAACTTATTAATTCCTCGTGACTCCACTAAAGACTCGGAATTGCACTCTTGAATTCATAGAGCACTCTATAAGCAATATAGATACGTTATTAATTATCCATTGTTACAACCATAATTGTCACTCAATCCTCTATAGACGGTCTACAATGAGATGGGACTAAAATACTGTTTCACCCCTCATTGTATTTTATCCTTAAAACACTTAGTTCCTTATAAATGATATTTCAGTAAACTAATATTAATTACTGAAATGAGATCTCTATCATTGAGCACCTTGAACCAAACTAAAAGGAAACCATCGTTTCACTTCTTCATCAAAAGCTATAGATGTTCATATGTATGATTAACACTCCCACTCAATTATACTACCGAGTTCCCAAAATGTAAGTATGGGCTAGTTCGTGGGGTAAGCTGGTAATGAACAACTCAAATAATACAATCAGTTAGAATACTAACCACTCATAATTGAGATTGAATTGACCTATGATCAACTATATGATATGACTAGAATAGATAATAACGGTATGTTTACTTATCCTATCTACTGCCAATATCGGTCCAATCCGATGTAACAAATACATTCAATCTTCTTTACTTTGCTAATGTTTTGGAAAGAACATAACATTGCGAATTGTAAGTAGATGATATCGTATATTGTCAAGTCCGTGTAAATCCTGTGCACTGACTAATCTTAGGACTAACTTATTTATGAACATATAATCATATTTATATTCCACTGTGATTATGTCACTATAAATACGATTAGCTATATGCTCGGGATTTAATAAAAAATTATATGAAACAAATAATCATAAAAATAAAACATGTGAGCAAAGTGATTGACCAAGTCAAAATTGATTTCTATTCTTTTATTGATAATAAAATGAGATTACAAAGAAATTGGGTTTTTATTAGGGCATAAAATCCCAACAGCTATGTCCCTAGCCATATACATTGTTGAGTCCCCAAAACAATTGTTCTTAGCCTGATCATTCTGAAAAATCATAACGTATGAATCAAAGGATCAAGTAACATATATAGGAGTTCATAGTAACTTCAGGATTAAGATCAGCTTGTATATGATCATCAGTTGATGTGTTTTATAATACTACATAATGATATTTAAACAAGTTTTATTAAAACACATCTGGTCCAGTTCTACATACTTTTAGCATGCAAAGTACCCTCACTAAAGTTTCCTACTACACTAGTAACCCAGATCTAGGTCACATGTATTCATAATACTAGTGTACCGTATGAGCAGTAATTAATCTAAAGATTCCATAACTTTAATTTACTGCGATCTATTTAAGTTAATTATCTCAATCTCGATCCTCTCATACCAATATGAGATTGAGACCACATAGATGAACTTGGGAATTTTCTGATATTTACTTAATATTATTAGCAATAATATAGTGCATAAGCTACATATATACTGTAACTCAATTCATTTATTTATTTTATTAAAACCATTGTCTACAACAATTGCTTTTAGGGCACAATTCCCAACACTTGGCTCACGGGTGCTATGTGGTGCAGGTAAGAGGAAAGGAAAGCTTGACTAGCCATGAGTTGGAAAGCTTCGGTGGAGGCATGTACATATGTGTCTGCTCATCCACCATGACTGAGGATATCTCAGAGGAACTAGGGTTGTATCCCTTATTTTTTCGCTAAGGCCAGCTGGTTGTAACTTTTGATTTGTATATACCCTTTTAAATGTCTCTTTGTAACATTTTGGGATCCCATGTATGTATTAATATTTTAAATGAAAAGTCAATGTTTCCTTTGACCAAAATTTTGAACCTTAACCCTTGACATTAACCTTAGTCTTAGTTACACGTTTATAACCAAATGACTTGATTAGCAAGTCTGGCACTATTTAAAGTACATAGTGTAACAGTCCTGGATTAGGAGGAAGTTACAGAATAGTTATTGAACTCAAATCTATAATTTGATTATAGATTAACTAGAAAACATAACCGTGCTTGGCACGGTTTTTGTAATGATTAAAAAATATTTATCTTTAAATTTTATTGGGAAGATTGTGTGGTAAGGAGCCTTTTTCACCCTACTGGTACAACATGTTCATTATATGGACACGTGAACGTGTCTTGACCCCAATTTTTTTTTATGATTGTGTTCATTGTATAACGAATAATTAAAGCGCAGAAAACAAAGTTCAAATAGCTTGTTGTACGTGTAATTTTATTTATATATTTATTATTATTATTATTATTATTATTATTATACACTTTGCATGTTTTTTTAATAAAAAGTCTAAATTATGTATAGAAATTTATGTTTTGTGCAAGGGTTATTTTGGCTGATTGGCCTTTATTTTTAAAAATTAACTTTTACACCTTGTGTTTTCTCAAAAGGTTAAAAATATGAATAGATATATCAATTATTGAATACTCTATTTTGACTGATTACTCATTTGAAATTTTATTTTTAAAAATTAACATTTGGACCATGTATGTATTCAAAAGGTTCAAAATTATTTATCAAAAGTAAATTATATATATAATATGTTTTGTATAAGGGTTCACACCATTTTGAACCTTTTGTTTTAGCCATTTACCCACTTTGAACCTTTATTTTAAGATAGTAAAATAAATTATTAAAAATTTATCGAATAAAGAGTTCGTATTGAATTTTTAGAAAATATATTGGACTAAAATAGAGTAAATTAGAATTTTTTTTTATATAATTGTGTTGTAGTTTAATTTTTAAATAATTTAAATATATATATGTGCATGCATGTTTCATTTTAATTATAATATTTTTTTTAAAAATCCCTCATTTAAAGACTAAGATAAAAGAAAATAGATTTAATAGTAATTAATGTATTATTATATATAGATAGATATTTAGAAACTAAAATAAAATAAAATAAAATAGAATTAATTACTATCATTATATATATATATTCTAAAAAAACAGTATAATAAAAATATATTATTTTTAGATAAAGTTGAATAAAAAAATGAGAAAAACTAAGAAAATAGATAGAGTGATTTAGATTAATTTTAGAGTGTCACATCATCCATTTGTGATTCTCCTTTATATAAATACATAGATTTATAATATTTTAAAAAAAGAATATAATATAAGTAAGGAAATTATAATTTTTTTTTATAATAATAGAAAATTATAATTTTGTATACATTTAGTAATTCTTCCACTTTTTTTTAATGTTATATATATTTGTGTAATTCACCCGAAATTATATATATAAATACTGTTACACCCAAATTTCGAAATCGTCATAAATGAGCCTCGAAATGTAGGCTCGTAAAGTGTAAGCTCGAAAATGGCAAGTAAGGGCTCAACACTTGTATAAATGTGCATGATTCATGACTCGTTCTTGTTGGTGTTCGAGCAGAAGTTTAGAAGGTTCGAGCTTAAAACTTCAAGCTCGAAAGGATGGATCTTCTCCGATGCGTATGAGTGCAATTCGAGCCTTCGTTGCAAGCTCGAAGAGATTGGTCTCCAAAGGTTGAGCTTGATGAAATCACTGGATAAGGATGAGACTTACCAGAATAACGAGCTCGAAGTGTTGGTCAATCTCGAAAGCGTGTAAACCTTGCGTTCGAGGTCAGTAACGTAGTTTGAACACAGTTGTTGTTAGGAAATCCCTATTCCTTAGGGATTTGTTAATATATGATATTAAATCCCAAATATCATGGGATATTATATAGTTAATGCACTTAATTATATTTATTTCAAATTTGAATTGTAACTCCCCGAAATGAAGGGAAGATATTTTGTACTGAGAACACTCCATTAATTATTTTGTAAATGCTTTAAGAGAATACCACCAATCAATAATATTGAATCGTGGACTAGGAAAATTTTAACTGCTGAACTACGTAAAATTCCCATTGTTCTTCCTTATTTTCTTAATTCATTGTTTAGTGCTCTTCAGATTTAAGTTGGCAAAAAATGGCATCAACAGTTTGGTGATTTTATCGAGAGCATTAAGAAATGCGTTGGATTGTTTAATCGGAAACCTCCCGAATTACCAATGGTCACCGCGAACAACCCCAACACTGGTGGGCCACCATTGCTCTGAATATCGGAGGAGCAAACTCCTCGCACTGAAGATTACCCGTGTTGATCTAGGAAGCAGGCCATGACTGACCCCGGCCCAGAGGAGGGGAGTGCATCCTTTGATTCCCAAGGACTGCCTACTCCCAGGCTTGACAAGGACCTCTACTATAATACAGAGAGATATATTCCTATTGTTGAACTGGAGAATCGCCAACTGCGCCAAAAAATTTCAAAGGCTACAAGGTGCAATGAACAATTGGTCAGACAAGCTGCTGAGGTCCAGGCACCACCCCTGAGGCTAAGAGGATGTCCTTGAGGGAGCACGGTCGCCAGGAGAGCTGAGCAAGGGGCCCAGCAGGCTCAGCCGGGGCCCAGGGAAAACCCTGGCGATGAACGCCCTAGGAGAAATACTCGAACTAATACTACTGGTAATCCGACTGTGGAAGTGTCTACAGGAACAGGGAATAACTAAGCTCCTCTAGTAGCTCGGAGTTTTAACCCTGAAGCAGTCATGAACAACCCGGAACCTGTCCAGGCCAATTCTGGACCTTCCAGGCCCAACAATGGGAGCCCACCACCATCTCCTATAAGACATCCACCATATCCTATAAGACACCCCTCACCAGTCCGAGAGGCACCACAACCATCTCCTCATCAAAACAAGGCAGGAGAGCATGCACCACAAATTCCCTCTCACAATGGCAGTTGAGATGGGAATCGTCGACCCAGACCTGGACATGGGGGTGAGAGGGAGGCGACTCGAGAACATAGGGCTGCCCAACTAGCGGGAAGCCATGTGTCAAGATTACAAACAACTGGAGCAAGGAGGCCAGTGGAAGATCCACCTCGTAACAACCCAGCCCCTTAGCCAGAGAGAAACATTAGTTTCATAAGTGGGAGCTCATACCATACTAGGTCTGTAAGCATATATAATATCGAACCTAGGAATACTGGGAATCAGGGCAATCATCCTGACCTTTGAGATCACCTGAACCATAACTAGGGGCAAGCCAATCCTACAAACCCCAATTTGTGTGACCATTTGAACAGTCAAAAACAGTCGGCATATGGGAATCAATATAACCCTATACTAGGACAAGGAGCTGGGGTTTTTATAAACAATAACCAGCTCCCTTGAACACAAGCTCAACCTCTTGTGGACTTGGTCCAGGAGAGAATTAACCAACTCAAAAGGGCGTTCAGGCTCCTTCAGGATGAAAGGAACATGGATAAATCTGAAGACTCCGATGAGGAGCTTGAGCCTTTTGCCCCACATATCTCAAGCACGCCATTTCCTCAGGAGTTTAGGATACCCCACGTATCACCATTTTATGGGAACTCAGAACCATACAGCCATCTAAGCACGTTCAATACCATCATGCGAGCCAGTAATGTTGGTAATGAGCTCCGGTGTATGTTGTTCCCAACTACTCTGACAGGACCAACAAAAAATTGGTTCAAAACATTTAGAAGACATTCGATCTCATCTTGGGATCAGTTAGCGAAGGAATTTAAGAAGCAATTCAAAGCCATGGTTGGCGTCAGGCCTGAAGCTTTGACTTTACCCAATGTCAAACAAAAGCAGGGAGAGTCATTGAAGAGTTACCTCACAAGGTTTAATATAGAAATGGCTCAGTGTAATGCCCCGACTAATTCTAGACCTCGGACAATTAAAACTACTAAACATAACTACTATTTTGGAATACATTCAACAAATAATAGAAACTTTATTAAAAATCCAAAATACGATAGGAATACAAAATATGGTATGGGATCACATTGTTTAATCCATAAAACATAAAAACATAAACTTTAATTAATTTTTTAAATACTAAGTGCGGAAATACATAAAATCATAAGTTAAAAGACTTGAAACAACTTCATCCTTGATCTTCCAGCAATCCATTCAATCAATCCATCCCTAATACACATGCCAAGTTGCCACGAATGCAACACGCCATCTAAGTTTATTTTCCTACACCATCTACAATGAAAGGAATGCGCCTAATGCCCAGCAAGGAAAATCTACTAAAAATATAAATCATAAGACTGTATCATAAAACATATACTATAAAACATATGACATAAAAACGTATATCGTATAGGACTACAATATTAATGGCCACTAACTCATTACCATGATATGTGATAAAACCATCTAGGTCCTCAGTCTACTAATCAAGGTAGGTTAGATCACAAGGTAGTATATGATAACCCATCTAGGTCCTCTGTTTACTAATTAAGGTAGGGTAAATCATAACTCTAAACCACGATAATGATAAAAATCTTGGGGTTTGCTATCTAAGCAACTAGAAGCCCCAAGTGACTATAACATAAACTTATATTCATATACATATATAACATATCATCATAACATATCACATAAAAATATCATAACACATATAATCTAACCTATTTTCCATACCAAAAACTGAGATATTGGAGACAAGAACAGGATTGAAACACTCCTAAAACCATCAGTAAAAACTATGAGTTTCTAAATAAAAGGAGATGAAAAAGAGTTCTAAACAATCAAGATAGAAACTTACCAAAGAATCTTAAGTTTCAAGAAATTTAGACACCTAACCAAGAAGTCATAAAATCAATTTAGGATCAGAAAGAAATTAAAAGAACTATAAGAAACTAAATCTGAGGATAAGAATACCATGAATGGACTATGAATTTGATCTACACCTCGATACCAAAATAACACTCTATCTTACTTTCCAAGTGCTTATAAAGCTTAGATTGTAAAGCTTTTAAATCCCAAACCCTAGTGTTTTCTCTCTAGAGTAAACTTACCAGCTTGGAGGCTCTGAAGAATGCTTGAATGATGAGTGGAATGGCTGAGTACTAGGTCCTATTTATATAGTTCAAGGAGTGAAACTAACCCTTTTTAAAATTAATAAATAAATGAATATAAATTGAAAAGATTCGAATTTTTGTTTCAACAAATGCCCAGAACTTGATAAAAAACGTTCAAGAGTAAGTCCAAGTGGTTAAGGGTTGTTTCTAGCTCAAATTCCACGGTGTTTCAAAAACTGACCCAAGGGTTGATAGATCGCCCTACCCTAGGTGATATATCGCCTAAGCCTATTCCCCGAGCCTTCGTGGTTTCGTTCGTGCGAAGTCAGCATGTTTTCTGTTTCTTCCGTAGGCGACATATCGGCCCCTATAGCTGCGATATATCGTCATACGCAGATATTTCAAACACATTTTTGCACACTTTCAACATACTTGAAGTTTGTTAAAACAACTTTGACTGAGTAAACATGATCCTAACAACTGCTGGAAGGTTCTAGAGCTTATAGATTAATCCAGTATTAATTAATTCATCTAAAATTTTTAAATCCTTAAATAAACATGCTTGTGACAAGTGTCACGCTCTTAATTATTCTATCTAAACTTTAGATTATAATAAATAATATTTCTAGGACCAGCTATATTAATCAAACCTTATGTTATAATTAATATTTCTAAACCATAAGTTAAACTTATAAAATCCATAACTATTTCTATGAGTTTCCAAAAATATCCCGGCTTCAACTAATATCCACGAAAACTAAAATACTACAAGCTATTACTAACTAGTACTGCTATCTAGCTATGTAAAATTTTGAGACGCTACAATTCTCCCCTACTTAAAAGAATTTCGTCCCCAAAATTTACTTACTAAACAATTTCGGATACCGTGCTAGGATGTCCTCCTCCAACTCCCACGTTGCCTCCCTTTTTGAACTATTATTCCATAGGACATTGACTATTGGAATACTCTTAGACCGTAATTCCTTCATCCCCTTCTCTAGGATGCTAACCGGTCGTTCCTCGTAACTCAGGTCTTTCTAGAGTGCTATCGTATCGTACTTGAGGACGTGAGATGGATCTGACACATATTTATGCAACATCGAGATGTGAAACACATTGTGGCTATCTGCTAGAGCTAGCAGTAGCGCTAATCTATATGCAACTGTTCCCACCTTATCCAATATCTCAAAAGGACCTATAAACCGGGGACTAAGTTTTCCTTTCTTCCCAAACCGCTTCACTCCTTTCATGGGAGATATCTTTAAGAAGACTTGATCTCCGACTTTGAATTCCACATCTCGCCACTTGGCATCCGCATAACTCTTTTTTCGACTCTGAGCAGCGAGCATACACTTTCTAATTAGTACCACTGCATCCTAAGCCTCTCTAACAACTTTGGGTCAAAGAAGTTGTCTTTCTCCTACCTCACCACAATGTAACAGCGATCAGCACTTCCTTCCATAAAGTAACTCATAGGGTGACATACCAATCGTTGACTGGTAGCTATTGTTGTAGGAGAACTCTATAAGTGGCAAATACTTACTCCACGATCCTTCAAAGTCTAGTACACAAGCGCGTAACATATCTTCTAAAATTTGTATGGTACGCTTGGAATGACCGTCGGTCTGAGGATGAAATGTCATACTAAGACTTAACTTGGTACCCATGGCTTGCTGTAATCTTCCCCAAAATCTCAATGTAAACACCGATCCTCTATTTGATACTATGGTCTTAGGGATTCCATGCAGTCTTACTATCTCTCAAACATAAAGGTTTGCGTACTGGTCAGCAGTGTACGTAGTCTTGATAGGCAGGAAGTGAGCTGACTTGGTTAGTCTACCTACCACAACCCAAGCCAAGTCGTGCAACTTATTTGTTCGTGGCAATCTTGTCACGTAGTGGTTGCAATAAGGCTACAGGTCGTTGATGCTCCACCTTTACTTGCTGGCATATAAGACATTTGGACACATATTCTGCTATGTCTTTCTTCATTCCCACCACTAGTATAGTGCCTTAAGGTCGTGAGTCATCTTGGTCGACCCCGGGTGAACTGAGTATGGGGTAGAGTGTGCCTCTTCTAAAATCTTCATCTTAATTCCATAATCATTCGTCACGCACACCCGTCCTTTATATCTCAAGAACCCTTGTCCTGATATAGAGAAATCTGTAGTCTTGCCTTCTTTGACTGCATCCATATGCAATACTAATGTGTCATCATGCCCTTGTCTAATCCGTATATCTTCTAATAGAATTGACTAGATGGACAAGTTAGATAGTTGACCTCTGACTAGTTCTATTCCGGCACTAATCAGCTCTTGCTTAAGCGACTTTTTTATTCCGAATAACGCTGCTAGATTTTCATAACTCTTATGGCTTAGCGCATCTGCAACTACGTTTGCCTTTCGTGGATGGTATAAGATTTCACAGTCATAATCCTTTACTAGTTCTAACCACCTGCACTGCCTCATATTGAGCTCCTTCTGTGTGAAGAAATACTTTAAGCTCTTGTGGTTCGTATAAATCTCACACCGTCCTCCATAAAGATAGTGGTGCTAGATTTTCAATGTGAAGACCACCGCTGCCAACTCTATATCATGTGTTGGATAGCGTTGCTTGTATTTCTTCAACTGCCTTGAGCCGTAGGCTATCACTTTGTCATTTTGCATCAGCACACAACCCAAACCTTGCTTCGACGCATCACAGTATACTACAAACTTGTCATTGGGTGTTGGTACACAAAGTACTAGTGCTGAGCATAACTTATCCTTGAGCAACTGGAAGCTCTCTTGACATCTATCCATCCAGTTGAGCTTTTGTTGGTCAGGTTGGTAAGTGGAGTGGCTATTTTAGAAAAACCTTCTATGAATCTCCGATAATAGCCCGCTAGCCTAAGAAAACTTCTAACTTCTTACACATTCTTAGGTATTGGCCAATCCTTCACATCCACTACTTTAGTTGGGTCTATAGCAACTCCGTCTTTTGATACTATATGGCCGAGGAATGCTACTTGCGAAAGCCAAAATTCGCACTTCTTGAACTTGGCTAGTTGATGCTCCTTCAGTCGCAACATTGTCAATCTTGAATGTTCCTCATGCTCGACTTCGTCCTTGGAGTACACAAAAATATCATCAATGAACACTACGAAAAATTTGTCCAAGTAATCCTTGAATACCCGATTCATTAAGTCCATAAATTCGGATGGAGCGTTGGTAAGACCAAAAGACATAACTAGAAACTCGTAATGTCCATATCGAGTTCTAAAAGTTATCTTTGGTATATCCTCTTCCCGTACCTTGAGCTGGTGATAACCGGACCGTAGATCAATCTCAAAAAACACAGTCGCTCCTCAGAGTTGATCAAATAAGTTGTCGATCCAAGGTAGTGGGTACTTATTCTTAATTGTCACCTTGTTCAGCTCTCGGTTATCTATACACATTCACATGCTTCCATCCTTCTTCTTCACAAATAGAACTAGTGCTCCCCATGGAGAATGGCTTGGTCTGATGAAACCCAAGTCTAAGAGTTCTTGCAATTGCGTTTCAACTCCTTGAGTTCAATACGTGCCATCCGGTATGGTGCCTTGGAGATAGGCTCGGTTCTCGGTACTAGTTCGATTGTGAAGTCAATTTCCCGAGTTGGCGACAACCCTAGTAAGTCGTCAGGAAATATTTCTAGAAATTCCTTTATAATGCGGACGTCTCCAACCTTTAGTGATGTTTCCTTTGACACATACGTGACGCTTGCTAAGAATACATGACATCCTTTCTCTTTCATCCTCTGAGCTTTGAGAGATGAGATAACTGGTGTCCGTAGTCCTGAAACCTTTCCCATAAAACATAGTGTCTGACCGTCAGGAGTTTCAAATGTCACTTGCTTACGTCTACAGTCGATGGTTTCACCATGCCTTGCTAGCGAATCCATGCCCAGTATTATGTCGAAGTACTTGATTTCTAGCTCTATCAGGTCTCGTTCTAGTTCTGCGCCCTCGATTTTGATCGATACACCTCGTACTATTCGTGGTGATAGGACTACTTCGCCCGAAGGAAATTCTGTCACAAACCTAGTTCTAAATATTTCACAAGGTTTATCTAATTTCTCTATCATTCCTAACAAGATATATGAGTGTCTTGCTCCCAATTCAAATAATACTGAACATATATTATCGAGGATAGGAATCTGACCTGTGACAACTTTGTTACTAGCTTCAGCTTCTCCTTGGGTCAAGGCGAAGACTCTGGCTAGAACCATCTTGTTGTCCTTCTTTTCTTTTTGTTTGAGCTGTGGACATTCCTTCTCCCGATGACCTTCCTGGTCATAGTTGTAACAACCTTTGGTGTTTGCACGACACTCCCCAAGATGTCTTTTCTGGCATTTGGAGTACTACAGGTATTCTACATAACCCGGTCTATTATTTCCATTGTTATTTTGTGCTCTTTTGTCACCATCGACCTGCTTACTATCAGGATGCTTCCTCTTCTGGCCATTATTATTGTGGTGGTGGTTGTTGTTGTGGTTCCGACCATTCTGTGTCTGATTCTATTGCATGGGTTTAGACTTGTTGACCTCCTCCTTACTAACATTTTCCTGAAGCCTTTCCACTTATATAGTTGTTTCTAAATCATCGCCGTAAGAAGTGGTTCTAGGATTTTCTAGCTTGACTCCTAGCTCAATCGTTGGTCTGAGTCCCCTGGTGAACTTGGTGACCCTCAAGAAATCAGTTGGGACCAACTCTGATGCGAACTTGGCTAGTCGATTGAACTTTCAAGCGTACTCGACTACCGTTAAGTTACTCTGCTTTAAACTGGTGAACTATTCTACCCTTGTAGTGATGACTGCCGAGTTGTAGTACTTCTTGTGAAAGAGCTCCACAAATCTAGTCCATGTCATGGTGGCGACGTCGTGAGTTTACTGTACTAAATCCCACCAGATTCTGGCATCCTTCTTCATAAGAGACGAAATGCAAGATATGTGATCCGCGTTGCTGAGGTTCATTCCTGAGCGTGCTGCTTAAAGGGGTCGGTTGTCCCTTCAAAGTTTGGAGTGTGCTACTTACGGAAACACTCATAGATTGGTTCTATGTACTGATCTGGATAAGGCGCATAGTTTTCCATTGACCATCCCTCATAAGGACCTACTTGCTGGGGTGCTTGAGCCGCTGGCTGAGGCTGCGGTTGCAGCTGAGGCTGAGTCTAAGGTTGCAGCTGAGTCTGTTGTCATTGTTGCTGCAGTGGTTCTTCTACTTGTTGACGTAGTCAGACAATCTCAGCGGTGTTGTCAACTGGTGGCGATGCATTTTCGTTGGCAGCAACATTGGTAGCACGTGTTCCCCTTCTTTGAACTGGAGGCGCTTCGTTAGTCTCATTGGCGGCGTTGGAGGCATTGCCGGCTGTGCGTGCAGACCTTCTGAGAGACATCTTCAGCAAAGTTCTAATAGTCAAGAAAAACATGCTAGAACTTACCCTAATAGGCTCTAATAAAAAACTTAGTCTAAGCAAACATAACTCGAACCTATCAGTTATGATTTCTTATGAAAAAAAAATATATAAGCCATCTATATAATTAGGGTGTGTTTCTATACTTAGAAAAATAAGCCATCTTTATTATTTTCTAAGTCTGTTTTTAACCATCCTATATGACTTAATTCTCAGGTTCGAAACTCATCGTTGTTCCAAAGTTAACCATATTGAGGGAGGGCTAGGATCAGTAAAATGGTTCCACTACTATGGCCCCCTAAACTCTCAATATAGAACCTGGACCATTGATTTGTATCCACCCATACCAAACTCATTCATTATTTATTATTCCAAATTTATTATGATTGTAAAAACAAATCAAACTCATATATGTCATTCAAAAATAACAATTATATTCATTTGGAAAAAGATTTTCACTAAGTACAATCATAAATTCAATAAAAATAAATAAATAAGGAAATGAATAAACTAAACTAAAAATAACTAGGGTAAATGTAAAAATCAGGATCCTCTACATTTGACCCTTCATCTAACATATCATCATCTATTTCTTCATAATCATCATTTCTATGAGCCTCAAAACTACCTCGGGGAATTTTCATTAAGATATTATGCTTTTGTTCGTCAGTGAATTGAAATTCAAACTTAGAGGTGAACCTTAGTATAAGGAAATAATATCTCATGGCTACCGGTAAATCATCTTCATCATCTATAGTCTCCCATAATTCTTCTAATGTTGAAATTACAAAAGGAAAATCTTTAAAAATCCTAATTACTAGGACATATTGTTCTGTGGCTCTCCTCATAATTCGCCTATTGATTTGAAGGTGAACTATCTCTTTGTGAAACAAGATCAATCTTTAAGTGATTCTTTCTAGCACTCCTATTGTATTCCTTGATTCTCTAATCCTTTTCAATGTCTTAATGGCTTAGATATATTGATAGGTTAAAGATCCATTCATTCTTAACTGGAAACATAATTACTAAAACGTTACCTATTAACATAAACATACTATTAACATAAACACTTACATTGGCTGTTAGATCCGGAGCTTGTGTGTGTGTATCAAGGAGAACTTTATGCATATGAACTGTGGGCTCTGACACCAACTGTAATGCCCCAACTAATTCTAGACCTCGGACCATTAAAACTACTAAACATAACTACTATTTTGGAATACATTCAAGAAATAATAGAAACTTTATTAAAAATCCAAAATACGGTAGGAATACAAAATATGGTATGGGATCCCATTGTTTAATACATAAAACATAAACTTTACTTAATATTTTAAATACTAAGTGTGAAAATACATAAAATCATAAGTTAAGAGACTTGAAACAACTTCATCCTCGATCTTCCAGCAGTCCATTCAATCAATCCATCCCCAATACACATGCCAAGCTGCCACGAATCCAACACACCATCCAAGTTTATTTTCCTGCACCATCTACAATAAAAGGAATGAGCCTAATGCCCAGCAAGGAAAATCTACTAAAATCATATATCATAAATCATAAGACTATATCATAAAACATATACTATAAAATATATGATGTAAAAACGTATAGCATATAAGACTACAATATTAATGTCCATTAACTCATTACCGTGGTATGTGATAAAACCATCTAGGTCCTCAGTCTACTCATCGAGGTACATTAGATCACAAGGTAGTATATGATAACCCATCTAGGTCCTTTGTCTACTAATCGAGGTAGGGTAAATCATAACTCTAAACCACAATAATGATAAAAATCTTGGGGTTCACTATCTAAGCAACTATAAGCCCCAAGTGAGTATAACATAAACATATATTCATATACATATATAACATATCATCATAACATATCACATAAACATACCATAACACATATAATATAACCTATTTTCCTTACCAAAAATTGGGATATTGGAGACAAGAACGGGATTGGAACACTCCTAAAACCAACAGTAAAAACCATGAGTTTCTAAACAAAAGGAGATGAAAAAGAGATTTAAACCATCAAGATAGAAACTTATCGAAGAACCTTAAGTTTCAAGAAATTTAGACACCTAACCAAGAAGTCATAAAATCAAGTTAGGATTTGAAAGAAAATGGAAGAAAATAAAAGAATTATAAGAAACTAAATCTGAGGATAAGAATACCTTGAATGGAATATGACTTTGATCTACACCTTGATACTGAAATAACACTCTATCTTACTTACCAAGTGTTTATAAAGCTTTTAAATCCCAAGCCCTAGTGTTTTCTCTATAGAGTAAACTTAGCAGCTTGGAGGCTCTAAAGAATCACTACAACATTTTGCATTATATATCACATTTGAAAATGACTTTTAAAAAAAAAGTGTTATTGTTTTAAACAACTAAGGCGGCATATTGGGCCGTGTATTCTTGGGATCCAATTACATATTCAACATTGGGCTGTAATATATAATATTTACTATTGGCCTCTTTTACTGTAGAAACTATCAAAGTAACGTGATCTCCAATTTCATCTTCTCCGTCCTTACCAGCAGTCACTCTTCTACTCTTCCGATCATAATATAAATCTTCCTCCAATGCCAATTTATCCGATTTCATCTCCCTTTGGTGTCTCCTGTAGACCTCCGGCCTCCTCAGTCCGCCAGCCGGATCGACTGTTCTTGTCGTCGGACCATTGTTGCGGTCGCATCTCGGCATTTCCGACTCCCTTCCACAGCTGCTGTCGTGACTAGTGTTGCTGTGGTCATCTCTCTTCTTCACTCACCATCGCTCGTTGTCAAGAAATTTGTATGTGTTTGTGATTTTTCTCATGTCAGTTAGATCATATTTTCCATTTTGGGGGTAAATTCTTGTCCTATAGAAGTGAGTCCTGAATCTTTTCCAACTTTTGATTTGGTTCTGTTTATGTCTTCTATTGATTGAATGTTATAGTTTTTAGGTTTCTCCAAAATTAATAATTTAGTATATTTAATTCAGGATTGAATGTTAGTTTTTTGAACTTTCCAGTATTGGCAACAATCTTTGATTATACACAAGCAGAACAGATATATAGTTTGAGAATCATACAGACGGTAGATTTTGAGAATCATGTTGCTCTATAACTTATACATCTCCATGTCTGTTTGTTGTTTTTGTTTCCAAATGCATAATGGTCTCTACATCTCTTTCGCTTGATATTATTGTGAGATCATTTGTTCTGTAGTTCATCGTAACCAACCGTGTCTCTCTTGGTGAAGGTGAGTGTTCGTTGGATATTAATCTTATTCTTAGTCTCCATTGGATTTATTTTACTTGAGATTAAATTTCTTACATAAAAATCCACACACAAATAAATTTTATCAATCTCTGATTTAGAAAATCTCCTAGAGTTTAATAAAATTAGTAGTTTATATCTTGCTTAGTTTCTAGTTTCTTTCTTCTAAACAATTGTGAGAAGATTCATTTGGCTTCACCTCACCTATTCTGCTCAATATTTTAGATTTCTATTGCACTAAAGGTGTTTGAAAAAATTACTTATTGAATGACACAAGGATAACATATTTTTCTTTGTTTCGGTTGACCAAAAAACAGAGCATAAAAAAAACAGAGCA
Source organism: Humulus lupulus (assembly GCF_963169125.1). Lineage (NCBI taxonomy): Eukaryota > Viridiplantae > Streptophyta > Magnoliopsida > Rosales > Cannabaceae > Humulus > Humulus lupulus. The sequence continues at coordinate 154,844,004 of NC_084798.1, read as the reverse complement.
CAGAGTCATCCACTATTGTGCATAATATGGAAAGTGGTGAGCAAGTCACTTAGAAAATGACTTCAATGGAAAAGAAGAGGAAAATCCCAAACGAGTTCCCTAATCCAAGGTATAATTTTTATGATATATTATTTTCTTTCTACATTTGGGTTCTCCACAATTTATTAGCTGTATATCATTTAATTCATGTTATAATATAATATGGGCTACGTATTGTTCTGTTATACGATCACCATTCAAGAGGACAAAAGCATAAAAGTTGTGCTTACTTTGTATGTCACAAGCCTTGTAGATAGGGTAAGAACTATTATTGTTGTATTAGCAGTAATAATTATTATGATGATGATGATGATGATGATGATGATGATGATGATGATGATGTTGATGAGATGATGATGATGATGGTTACCTATATCTTCTTGGTAGGATTCTGATACATTTTAATTTGTAACATTAATTGTTTCAACACTGTGAGAATAAAGAAGCATTCTATTTTGTTGACTAATTATTATATTGGAATAAAATTGTAATAATCTGTCTACTACAAAAACTCTACTATAGATGGATAATTATAATCGAGTGGTGTAATGGACTTTGGATATGTTCCCAACATAATGGACTTTGACTGACCTTTTGTTTTGCAGTATGAAGAGGATGACTAAGTGTAATAAATTTTAATACTCCATTCGTTAAAAGTACATTTTATATTTATGTATATAATATATCATATTAGATCAAGTTGCATTATGGAATTCATGATATATTTTATTTACTCTTATTAGACTCTAGTAGTTATTATTGGATTTTGATTTTTTATTATTTTTGCTGTAACTTGTTTAGATAATATTTGAGACCATCTGACTACTTGGTCCCTTCAGAACTAGTTATCCTGTTGCTCTGAAAATTGAGCTGCTTGCTTCTAATCTTCAGATTTTATTGCATATTATATCTGGTGAATAAAATTAGAGTTAGTCCGATATTGGTTTTATTTATGTTGGATTTTGAAGGTGAATGTTGGATTTTGGGCCCATGAGATGCCTTTCATTTTCACACATTCTATCTTGGCCCTAGAATCGCTCTCTTCATCCTTGATGTCTCTCTTTGCTAGGGCCCTTTGTAGTTCTAATGGCAGTTTTATTGACAGGAATGTCCAAAGCTTTCTCAAATATTCCACCACTCTTCCAAACCTTTACGGTATTGCCTATGTGAACTCTTTCACTCTCTCCCTTTCTTTCAATTTTGTTTAGGTAATTTGATTTGTATTGTTTATTTCAGTGGTAGAGAGATTTGATTCAATGGCTCTCACTTCATGACCATCACGGATACCTGCAAAGCTATTCTTATGCTATTCTCTGTTGATGCCGTATTAGAATTTTAAGGTCTATGCTACTTTATTCACTCCAATCGTGCTAAGGATTTCGTGGATGACCAAGTGTATCTGATTGACTCCTGAGGATGACCACTAGAGCGACTCCAATACTATAACGGATGATATCGATGTCGCCGAAGTCATAGGAGATGAGCGCAAAGAAGAATGTCATCCATGACTATTGGTGCTATTGGTTCGTTGGTCGTGAAACATGGAAGTTTTTTTTAAATTTTAGCAAAAAGTCTTAGCTAGAATTTTATCATGATGACTTTGATTCTCTAAACTCTACTTTTTGAAAGTTATTCACTTCTTAAGTGAAACATGTATTTGGACCGAGTTAACTAATATGATGGTATTGACATTTTTGTAAATCTAATGTTTTTTTTATTATATTGTTATCAAGGTACCAAAAATAAATTTTATTAAAATATAATATAAATAAAAAAATATTTAAACAAAAATAAGAACTATAACAAAAAGTTATCATTAATATAATATAACATGCCCAAAATGTTATAAAAGAATCTATAATAACATTTTTTATAACACTTAAATAGTATCATGGAATAAGCATAATGTTTGACTCTTGAAAAAATATTTATAAGCTTGATAAATAGATATTGTATGTATTTTATCACAAAGAAAAATTGTTATGGAATAGTTAATTATAACACTATTGATAACACTTGAAAATTATCGTAAAAATGTCCAGACTTTTAATAACATGGGCTATCGGCCCCTATAGGTGCGATATATCAGCATACGCAGATATTTTAAACACGTTTTTGCACACTTTAACATATTTGAAGTTTGTTAAAACAACGTTGACTGAGTAAAACATGATTTTAACAACTGCTAGAAGGTTCTAGAGCTTCTAGATTAATCCATTATTAACTAATTCATCTAAAATCCTTAAATCCTTAAATAAACATGCTTGTGACAAGTGTCACGCTCTTAATTATTATATCTAAACCTTACGTTATAATAAATAATATTTCTAGGACCAGCTATATTAATCAAACCTTATGTTACAATTAATATTTCTAAACTATAGGTTAAACTTATAAAATCCATAACTATTTCTACGAGTTTCCAAAAATATCCCGGCTTCAACCAATATCCACGAAAACTACAATACTACAAGCTATTACTAACTACTACTACTATCTAGCTAAGTAAAATTCTGAGATGCTACACTCGGGCTCACAACGTCAACGATAGTGGCCACCTTAGCTAGTATATTACCAGGGAGTCCTCTTTGGGAGGATATGCAAAGAAAACCTATAAGGTCATTAACCGAGTTCAACAGGAGGGCCCAGAGATTTGTCAATGTAGAGGAGGCAAGGTCAGCATTAAATCTAACCTCTTAGCCCATAACTACAATGACAAATGATAACTCAGCCTTGACCTCAACTGCCCCATCAACATCAAGACCCTCCGGAGATAACCCTTAAAAAAGAAAGAAAAATGAAGGGAATAACTCTGTGGCAGACGGGGGGAAAAAAGAAGGGAGACAAGTATTTCTCCATTTATATGGTATACACTGAGCTTAATGAGACTCGGGAAAATATAATCCTCACCAATGAGAATCAGGTCCGTTTAGGCGACCTGACCCAATGCAGAATCAAAAGGCGAAGAGGGACTCCAATGAGCATTGCAGATTCCACAGGGTTGTTAGACATACTACTTATGAATGTTGATAACTGAAGGACGAGATTGAATAATTGATCTTGAGGGCATATCTCAGACAATATTTGAGGAACCAGAATCCTAATCAAGCCTCAAAAAGACAGAGGGCAACGTCTGCACAACCTGCCAAACAGAACAGCAACTCCCGAGCACGGGAGGATGTGGTAACCATTTCTGGGGGACCGCATCTTGTCGGATCGAGCAGAAATTCCCAGAAAAGATACTAAAATGAGCTCAAGCCTAGAGATGGTTCTCCCTACGAGCCTGAGCCATGATCTCCGAAGCAACAAAGGGTTGAAACTCAACCCGTCATTTTTACAGAAGAGGACGCATCACATGTCCAATTTCTTCATAATGATCCCTTAGTCATCACACTTCAGCTCGCAAAAAGGGTACCCAGAGTCCTGATTGATAATGGGAGCTCTGTCAATATCCTTTATAAAGCCACTCTAGAAAATATGGGACTCATGCTTCAAGATTTGAAAGCCTATGCAACCATGTTGTATGAAATTTTCAGGGAAGGGATTCTTGTACGGGATCCATTGAACTCCCCATAACCTTGGGTGTAACGTCCTAAAATTACCTAATAAGGCTTAGGGCCTTGATTAGGGGGCCAAGATGGCAATATATTGAATTATGTGTTTATTTAGTATATTTGTCTATGATTATGTGAATTATGTGATAATATAATTAGTCGTGCATGTTTAGGGGCATTAAATATGCATGTGGGCTCGTTTCTAATTAGAATGACAACTTTGTAATTTGGCATGTTATGGGCATAATTGTACATATATGTGATATATGTGTGAGACCACATTATTATGTGGGTTTATTTGAGTTGCTTGGCACGAGACGATCCTAGGGAGCAAGTTAGTAGGAAAGTCACAACGGGACCCAATACCCGACTCGGGGCGAGTCGAGGGGTATTTTGGGTATTAGGCATTTAATTGGGTTATCGGGTAATGGAAATGAGTAATTGCATATATATTTGGAGTTAGGGAGTTTAGGAGGATATACTGGGGAATTTGACCATTTTTCCCTCGGGGACATTTTTGGGACCCCAAGCCTCGGGATTAGCTTAAGTCACTTAAGCCTTAGGAAAAAAAAGACAAAAAACACAAAAGCACTTAGAAGCTATCACTGACCGACTCTTTCCCTCTCCTTCACTCACTTTCTCTCAAAAGCTTTCTTAAGCTAATGTTTGAAGAATTAAGGAGAATTTCTAGTTGAAGCTTTGAAGCCTAAACTTGGGGGATTAGTTTTGTTGCAACTTAAGAGATTAACTCCCAGCTGAGGTAAGCTTTAGATCATGTTTTTCTCTATTGAAATTTTGTGTTTATTTGGTTGTTTTAGAGTATTCTTAAACTTTTAGCTTGAGAATTGAAATTGGTGTTTTGATGAGTTTTAAGAGTAGAATTTTGTTGGGTTTTGATACTGGGAAGACATTAGATATATTGTGGAAATTGAATTATGGCTTTGGGGTAAAATTGGGTTAGTATGGTTTAAATTTGGTTGTTGTAAAGTGAGAAAAATATGTGTTCACAAGGCCAAGTCGCGGCTCTGTTCTTGAAGGGTCGCGACTCAGCTGAACCCAAGGCCTAGGAGGTCTCTGTCTGGGAGGCGTGTTGTGGCCCACATCCCTATGACAGAGGGGGAGGCTCTCGAATATAGGGGCGCATCGCGACCCTTAGGGTCAGGTCGAGGCCTACCTAGGCAGTTTTGGCCTTGGTGGGTTTTTAATGACGAGAACCTTTTCCTTAGGGCTCAGGATCAATTCTACTACTCTAGTGGAATTCGAGGCCTCGGGGGTTAGAGCTCGATCTGGAAGCCTTTATTTGCTGTTATTGATTGAATCCTATATTATGGATGTGACTAGGTTGTCTCTAGGGGCTCGAAACTGGGATCGTGCTCGAGGGTCTTCCTTATTTTACACTATACTTTGATTTGATGTAAGAAAACTGCACCCAATATGTGTTATATGTGATCAAGGCTTGGCCCGACTGTTATCAATAATTATGATTAGGGCTTGGGCCCCTTAGAACGGTTTTTTTTAAGCTACTATTTCACATGTTGATTGAGCCTACTTGAATATTCTATACCTGCTTAAGTGTTTCATGTTTGTTGCAAGGATTTTGTGGTTAGGGCTTGAGGCCCTGTTAAATAGGTGTGATTAGTATTGTGAGTATGGTTACTCGATGGTATTATGTGATTAACATGCATGCATACTCATTTTTTTGGGATATGCCTATTCATATATGTTTGTGTATTGAAGTTTGAATACCTGGATCAGGGCTTGACTTATTAGTCAAGGACGGAAAAAGTGCGATGCGCGCTGGTCGAAAGGCTTAGGCCTAAATCAGCAATGTACTATTACGTTGGTCGACCCTATGGTCATTGGAAAACCAAAGGTGTTGGGATAAATCTATGGTTAGTTACTCAGAGCTAAGGGCGAGGGCCCCAGGTGACTCTATGGTCACATAGCTAGGGCATAGGCCCCAGGGTTGGCTCTATGGTCAACTGTTCAGGGCAGCAGTCTCAAATTAGTTCAATGACATTTTGTTTGTAACTTAATGGTTGTACGTGTAGGCTATTATTGCTGGACATGTTAGATAAGTATATGGATATCTGTATTTTTTTTTTATGCACATGTAGAGTTTTCTTGCTGAGCCTTGGCTCACGAGTGCTTTGTGGTGCAGATAAGGGAAAGCATGACCAGCCATGAGGTGGAGAGCTTCAGTGGAGGCGTGTACATATACGGCTGCTTGACCACCATGGTCGAGGATATCTCAGAGGAACTAGGGTTGTAGCCCTGTTTTTTCCACTTAGGTCAGCTAGATGTAATTTTGATATACCTACACTTCTTTAAGAATTTGGTTGTAATATTTTGGGATCACACAAATGTATGAAACTTTTTAAATAAAAGTCAATAGTTTCTTTTGAAAAAAAAATTAACCCTAACCCTTGTCATTAACCATAGTTGCACGTTTTAAGCCAAATGACTTTTGATTAAAAAGTCTGACACAATTTAAAGTACACAGTGTAACGGTTCTAGGTTAGGAGGACGTTACAACTTGGTATCAGAGCTGCCAAGGTTTAAGGGTTCCTGAAGACTGGTTGGGCATGTACACTCTCCACTAAAGAAAAGCTCGACTCAGGATTTGGTAAATATCATGTGGTTATGTGTTTAAATGTTTAAACATGATATGAATGTCTTGTGTGCGTAACTGTTTAGGAAGCATGAGATAATCTGATAGGGTTTGTCCCTTGACTGCTGCGTGAATGATAAAGGAACTGCTTATTAGCATTGTTACTGCTTGTGAATGCAAGGGAACCACTTATTAGCGTTATTATTTGTTTATAGGCCAGGAGATGCTTATTAGCATTGTTAACACTAGCAAGGATTAAAAGAACATACTTATTAGCAATGTTATACTTGTGTAAATGCTTGGTTATGTATATGTACATTGTTATTTGCTGATAGATATCAGGAGGTGCTTATTAGCACCATGAATGAATATCTTGAGTGATGGTATGCTTATTAGCATTTCATTTGTTTGTTTATCTGTTTAATCTTGGACCGTCAGGCGGCAAGAGGTATGGTTATTACTTACCTAATGGATGATTTGATCACTGTAGGGTGGATTGAGTAACATTATGAATCCTTGAAGGTCAGAGAGGTTGTTTGGCCAAGAGTTACAAGCCAGTGAAGGGAATGACCAGGGCCTAGCCCCACTGCCAACTCTAACGAATTGGCAACAAGTGCTTGCTAACATGCAAGTCAGGTTAGGGAGGCAAGAAAAAGAGATACGCCTCTTAAGATAGCAACATGTTCCAGCAAGGAACCCACAGTCCGAGGTGCCGGCAGTGATACAGCCAGAGGTACCAGTTGTAATGTAGCCCCTAGAAGGGGGAGATAGGTGGGAACCCCTGTATGAGAGGTTCAGGAAGCAACACCCTTCAGTCTTTGAGGGCAGCTCGGATCCACTGAAGGCTGAGCAGTGGATGACTATGATAACCACCATCCTGGAATTTATGAGGGTAGGTGGTAACGAGAGAGTGGCCTGCACCACTTATAGAGTAGTAAACACCATGGAATGGAAAGAGTTCAGAACCTTGTTTAATGAGAAATACTACAACGACGCAGTTAAAGATGCGAAGGCTGAGGAATTCATCAAGTTACTTCAGGGTAACATGACAGTGACTGATTGCACCCTGAAGTTCAACAGATTGGCAAAGTTTTCTGGGGATCTAGTGCCCACTGATGGGACCAGAAGAGAAAGGTTCCTTCAGGGGCTACAACCTATGATAACCTGGGATGTTCGTATTACATCTGTGCCAGGATTGACTACCTATGCACAGGATGTGGAGAAGACGCTTACAGCTGAGAGCACAGAGAACAAGATCTGGCCTGACAACACAGCCAAAAGGAATTCTAGGAGTTTGGGACCTCCATTTTTAGGTTTTGGTAAGGGCGGAGGCCCCAGTGATCAGAAGAGGAAGACTCCGGATATAGTTTTAGCATCAGGGCCAGATAGGAGGCCACAGGGCATATAGATGGGCCGCCAGAGTGGTGGTGAGACCTGGAGAGCATTCTCAGAGTGTGCTAGGTGCAAGAGGTGCCATATTAGGGAATGTTGGGCTAAGGCTTGCTTTTTTTGCGGTAGTGTGGGGCATTTGAAGAAAGACTACCCAAGAGCTAGAGAGGAAGAGCCGAGGAAGGTGGACAGCCTAGCGCTAGCTCAGGTATTCACCTTGACTGAGGCTAGTCCCTCGACAGGCAGAGGCTGAGGCTAGTCCCTCGATAGTTACATGTCAGCTTTGTAGTGCTGGAACCTTCTATACTGTTTTGATTGATTCGGGTGCTACGCACTCTTTTGTTGCTAGTAGGCTTATAGATGGATTGTGTAGACCATGCGAATTTTATCCTGTGGGGTTTGGTACCATATTGCCTACTGGGGAGTTAGTGGTTTCTAGGAGATAGGTTAGATCACTACCAGTTACCATGGATGGAAAGAAATTATCAGTTGATTTGGTGGAATTGGTGATGACAGATTTTGATATAATTCTGGGTATGGATTGGCTAGAAAAGTATGAGGAAACGATAGATTGCATGAAGAAGATGGTAACCTTTGAGCCTGAGGGTGAGGACCCATTTGTATTCGTTGGCACTCTGCATGGACCCCGTATACCTATGATATCAGTACTTAGAGCTAGAGACCTATTGCAGGGGGGAAGCATAGGGTTCTTAGTTAGCATGGCAGATACCACTCAGGTCATGCCAGTGGGACCAGAGCAGACCCGACTAGTCTGTGAGTTTCTAGACATGTTTCTAGAGGATCTGCCAGGGTTACATCCACACAGGGAGATTGAGTTTGTGATTGAATTGGCGCTAGGGACGGAGCCCGTGTTTACGGCACCTTATAGGATGTCTCCAGCCGAGTTGAAGGACCTAAAATTTCAACTACATGAATTACTAGACTTAGGTTTTATCAGACCCAGTTTATCGCCATGGGGCGCACCAGTTCTCTTTGTGAAGAAAAAGGACAGTTCTCTGAGGATGTGTATCAACTACAGAGAACTGAACAAGCTAACAATCAAGAACAGATATCCACTGCCAAGGATTGATGATTTATTTGATCAGTTGTAGGGTAGAACAATATTCTCTAAGATAGATCTTCGATCTGGTTATCACCAGCTAAGGATCAGGGAGGAGGATATACCAAAGACAATTTTTTGCACTAGGTACGGGAATTATGAGTTTTGGTAATGTCATTTGGTTGACTAATGCCCTGGAAGCACTTATGGATTTAATGAACAGGGTGTTCAAAGATTTCCTGGACTAGTTTGTGATCGTCTTTATTGACGATTGTGTATACGGGAAAACTTCCCTTGAGACATCTGTCAACGCATATGGGCATGAGCATAGAAGGGGAAAAGGCCTTGCTATGTGAGGCCTAGCTAGGCTTAGACGTGCACATACACCCCTGCAACACTTAGCGCACCCCTCAGAAAGCAAAGGCCTCGCTGCGAGGCCCAAATCAGTGATCTAGCTTTCATGAGCGCCTCAAGACCGTGACTCATGCGCTTGTGGCTTAGAGTCTCGGTCGGCTTGGTGTGAGGCATGCAGAGTCAAGGACGCCTAGACTGAGTGAGGCAAGCAGAGTCAGGGATGCCACGCTATGCGGGGCGCGCAGAGGCAAGGATTCCTCGTTTTGCGAGGCGCACGAAGCTGATGACGCCACGAATATGCGAGGCCGCGCGAAGTCAGGGAAGTCACGCTGTGCAAGGCTTGCGGAACCAGGGATGGCTCGCTGGGCGAGGCGCGCAGAGCTGAGGACACCTCGACTATGTGAGGCCGCGTAGAGGTAGGGATGCCTCGCTGTGCGAGGCTGAATGAATAGAGGAGGGGATGCACGCTGAGGGTGGTACGCCCACACGGAGGGCCTCGCAAGGTCCTAGGTCCTTTGATATCGCGATACGTGGAGAGCTTCACGCAATAAGGCCAAGCAACGTGTTGAAGGCATGCTTGGTGAAGGCTTCCAAGAAGGCTCGCGCACCCCTGGACAACATGCGAAGTCCCAGCACCTCGTCGTGTTGCTCCGAACATGGTGACACTGCCTATGAGCGAAAGACACTTTGCCCATATGAAAAACATGCCAGGGCCTCGTTGCTATGATGCCAGGGCACAAGGGAGAACCACACATAGTGAGGGCGTCATTGCCCCATCACATACCATATATCCCAAGCCTCCCAAGTATACAAGGAGAACTAGTAGATGTGTCTAACACTTAGTAAAATATTAGAAGGCGATGAGAGAATATATATTTTGGAGGTGTGAGAAGGACCATCAGGTACGAGGCACGTGAATAAGTACGAGGCATACAACCCTGGGGGAGGCAAAGGCGTGGTTCTGACATCAGTGCCTGACAAGTAGTGGTGGTACGACTCAGTGCAGGGAGTGGTGGCATGACCTGCATACCTCTGACCATGTACCTACAACCGACACCACGATTCTCTGCTCCTCAACACCATGCACCACTACTCTGACAGATTATAAATGTACGATATTGTCCCTTGGGACCACCTTGTATCAGAGGCCACTAGAGCCCATCTATAAATAGGCTTCAACCCCTCAAATGTGGGGGTTGGAAAAATTCATTGTAGGGAGATATAGTAAAGCAATAAACGAGGTTTTCCGCCATTGTTGTTCTGCATGTTTCTTTCTTAAGTTTTTCCTAAGTTCAATCTACATATTTTTTGTAACAAGCATTGAGTTTTCCATCCATATATCGTTGACGAGATTCTGCCGTCAACAATTTGGTGTCGTCTGTGGGAAGAACAAGCATCAAGCCAATGTTCTTTCATCACTTCCAGCAAGGAAAAATGCCAAGGCATTCAAAATGCTTACAACAACTACAAGATGTTGAGGTTCACCTGGACGTTGAACAACTGAGGGCCTCTAGGAAAGACCCTCCTTCACCTAAGCATGGAGATGTACCAGAGGAACGTCCTCCCCCAAGGGAGGAGAAGGAAGCATCATCCTCGGCTGTCTAGCCCGACAGAGGTCATTCAGAGCCGCCAGCGCACCCACATCATCAGCCCTTGGTGGCACCACATTCTGGCCAACAAGACCTAGGTCCCTCGACTCACAGGCCAGGCAAGAGTCCCTGAGTACACTCGGTGAGTTCCAGCTCTAGGACTCGCTTCTATGAAGATGAGATTCACGAGTTACACAAAAAGAATCGAAGGCTGGAAACCACGCTAGAGAACATGCATGAGGTTTTAAACGGCCTTCTGTAAGGAAATTCGAGCATACCCCTTTCGAAGCATAAAGAGAAAGAGCATGAAAAAGGGGAAACCACTGTCCCCGTAGACGATGGGAGAGCTCGAATTTTCACCAGTAACACTCCCTAGACAAAGTACCATGAGGGACCTAGGTCAACGAAATACCCCTAGGAGCAAAGGCGGAGGGATGACGATGGTCGTGAGAACAAAGCCGAAGTCACCTCAAAGGACGCGCCCCCTGGCCAAAGAGAAAAGCTCAATGGGAAGAGGTCAGAAGTAAGGACGAAACCTCCTATAGCCCTTTGGAAGGGCAAAGAGAAGAGAAAGGCAAACCCCACGGAGCTAAGAGACTCCTTGAATAGGAGGCAACATGAGCTGGACACCGAGATGAGGAGCCTTTGGAGCAAGATCTTCATAGTGTCTGGGGGGCACATTATCGACGAAGAGTTCGACTATAAGTCACCCTTCACGAGAGAAATCCAGTTTGAATGACTCCCGGCTAACTTTAAAGAACCTCATATGACCCCTTATGAGGGCACCTCGGACCCCAAGTACCACTTGGACACCTTCAACGATTTAATGAAGTTGAGAGGAATCAATAGCAGAGAAAGATGTCACCGTTTTGCTGTCACGCCGAAAGGGCCTGTGTACAAATGGTTCAAGAGACTAAGGCCAAGAACCATCAGGTCATGGCAACAATTTTCCGATGAGTTTCTCCAACAACATCATGTCATACGCGATTACACCATGTCAGGCACTAGCCTCGCTAACATAAAGCAAGGTGAAGGAGAAAGCTTGAAGAGCTATATTCATAGGTTCAACATGGAGGTGGCTAAAGTGGGAAGCCTAACCAGGGGATAACTCAAGATGGAAATCACGGGTGGAGTGCGCCCAGGCCATAAGCTTTGGGATAATATGCTCAAAAGGGAGGTCACCGACTTAGATGACTTCTATGAAAGAGCACAAAAGTATATCCATGTCGAGGATGGCCATGAGAACCTAAAGGCAGGAAAGCGTGAATCCCACGCCAAGCCTTCGACCCATGAAGGTTCGAATACTGCAAAAAAGAAAAGGGTGTATGAGGGGCCAAGAGATGACCACCAGAGAAGGCCCAAACGCGAGAGCAACTCCAGGAAAATGTCTTACACCTTCTATACAAACCTGACAGACACCAGAGAACATATCTGTCTCATGAATGAAGGCCATGTTCCATCAAGAGACCCTCGCCGATGAGGAAAGACCGGTCCAAAAAGGACCCTAGCAAATCCTGCCAGTACCACGAGGACATTGGTCATACCACAGCAGAGTGCACCCATTGGAAGGTAGAAATTGAGGAGCTCATACGCAGGGGCACCTAGGCAGATATGTCAGAAGGGAAAATAAAAAATCGGAGGATAAGCTGACATCACCTCAGGCCCAAGAAAGAGCCACAAAAATACAAGGAGAAGTGAGAATGATCTACGGAGGCCTGGGTTTGGAGGAGAGTCCAGGAAGGGTCGAGACAGGTACGCTAGAGAAGCCAGACAGAGTCTACCACCGTGTATCATGAGCCTGGAGCAACGACCCCCAAAGATTTTTAAGGGAGAAAATGACTCAGTCACTTTCACAGAGGAGGATGCACGACGGGTGCATTTCCCCCACAATGATCCTTTGGTGTTGCAGTGCAATTGGCCAACATGAGGGTGCATCGGGTCCTCATAGATAATGAAAGTTCCGTGGACATCTTGTATCACCCCGCCTTGGAGAAGATGGGGTTGAGTGTTAGACACTTGAGACCCTGCCATTCCTCCCTATACGGATTCACAGCGAACTCAATACAACCTTTAGGGGTATTCGAATTAGCCCTCACCATGGGAGAACAACCCAAACAAACTACTATCATGGAAAACTTCATCGTGGTGGACTGTGCTTCAGCTTTCAACGCGGTATTGGGGAGACCATAGCTAAGAGAATTGAAAGCGATAACTTTAGTATATCACCTAGCTGTCAAATTCCAAACTCCTGGGGGAATAGCGAGTATGAAGGGAGGATTGAAAGAAGCGAGGGAGTGTTATAACACCTCCCTCCGCAAGTCTGTAAAGTCGCGGGAACCAATGGTGATGGTAGTACATGAAGGCACAAACCCATAGGAACTGGACCCCTGAGTCATAGAGAAGCTAGGGGCCGAACCCATGGAGGAGTTAGAAGAGATCGTTGCAGTGGAAGAGCCATTGCGAAAGTTGAAGGTGTGAAAAAACCTTCAAGATGACACAAAGGAGAAATTGGTGAGGTTCCTGAAGGATAATCTTGATGTGTTCGCTTGGAGTAATGAAGACATGGTGGGGATAGATCCTTCCATCATGTGCCACCATTTAAATATTGACCCCGAGGCAGGGCCAGTTAGGTAGAAAAGACGAGTGCTCGACCCGGAAAGGTATGCAGCCTTGAAGGAGGAGGTTGACAAATTGAAGGCGAATGGGTTTATCTGCGAAGCGTTCTATCTCGTACGGGTATCGAACCCCGTACTAGTCCCAAAGCATAATGGAAAATGGAGGACCTGTGTGGACTTCTCTAACCTCAATAAGGTTTGTCCTAAGGACAGCTTCCCGCTTCTAAAAATAGATCAACTGGTGGACGCAACAGCTGGACATGAGTTACTTAGCTTCATGGATGCTTACTCTGGATACAACCAAATACCCATGAACCTAGCTGACAAAGAACATACTTCATTCATAACAGATAAAGGACTCTACTGCTACAAAGTGATGCCTTTTGGATTGAAGAACGTAGGTGCCACCTATCAGAGATTGGTAAACAAGATGTTCGCTAACCAGATAGGAAGGAACATGGAGGTATACGTTGATGATATGTTGGTGAAATTTTTTCGAAGAACTCCCTAAGTGAGATGTTCGACACACTCCGAAGATATTGAATGAAGTTGAATCCACTCAAGTGCACTTTCGGAGTCTCTTCAGGAAAGTTCTTAGGTTTCAAGGTCAACTCCATAGGCATTGAAGCTAACTCTGACAAAATAAAAGCCCTAGTGGAAATGAATCCACCTAGGAGCAAGAAAGAGGTGCAATGTCTAACGGGATGGGTAGCAACCCTCAACAGATTCATTTCAAGGTCTACGGATAAGTGCCTCCCCTTCTTTAACATCCTAAAAGGGAGCGAAAAGTTCACTTGGGATGGAGATTGTGAGGACGCTTTTACCAAGTTAAATGAACACCTAGGGAAGCCACCCTTGTTGGCTAAACCTGAAAAGGGCGAAAGGTTATACTTATACTTGGTAGTATTTGAGTATGCCATAAGCACTGCCCTGGTTAAAGGAGAGAAGAAGCATCAACAACCCGTGCACTACGTCAGTAAACGGTTGGTAGATGTGGAAACCTGATACCCATAGATAGAGAAGTTAGCACACGCCTTAGTCGTGGCCTTAAGAAAGTTAAGGCCCTACTTCCATGCCCATGCGATCGAGGTACTCACTTATAACCCCTTGAGACAAGTCTTGCACAAACCTGAAACCTCGGGGAGACTGATGAAATGGTCGATTGAGTTAAGTCAATTCAACATCACATACACCCTAAGGACCTCCATCAATGGGCAAGTGCTCGCAGACTTCATAGTGGAGTTCACCTATCGACCAAATGAAGAAGGAGATATAGGAGAGGGTCAGTCGGTCAAAAAAGAAGAGGAAAGGAAGTTTGAGGAATGGAGCCTCCATGTGGATGGAGCATCCAATGAAGGGGGAGCTGGAGCAGGTATCATGATGACTGGACCTGGGGGACACAGGATGAATTGCACGATACGATTTGGGTTTGAAGCCTCGAACAACGAGGCGGAGTACGAAGCGCTCCTAGCTGGATTACGGTTGGCCCAGGGGCTAAAGGTAACACATTTACACATTTTTAGCAACTCACAGTGGGTGGTATTCCAGGTGAAGGGCGAGTATCAGGCAAGGGGCCCTAAGATGGCAGCATACTTAAAAAAGGTAAAAGGCTATCTGGAGCAATTGGAGGGGTATAGCATAGAGAAAATCCCAAGACAGATGAATACCCATGTCGATGCCCTCACAAAGCTGGCTTCCACAGAGGATGGAGATATCCGCGAGTATTTACCTGTGGAGTACTTATCTAGGCCAAGCATCATTGAAGCAAAGGTTCATATGATCAACACCCCAAAAGGATCATGGGTTGACCCAATTATGAACTACCTGAAGGATGGTGCTCTACCAACAGACAAGAGAGAGGCTCGGAGGGTTGGTGTATAAAGTCGCCCGGTACACCTTAGTAGATGGAGTCTTGTACAAGACAGGGTTTTCTGTGCCGCTCTTCCGGTGTGCTGATGAAGAGGAGGCAATGAAAGTTCTGTATGACATACATGAAGGCGAATGCGGCAACCATGCGAGTGGGCCATCCACGGCCAGGAAAGTAATGAGGCAAGGGTACTACTGGCCCTCTATGGAGAAGGATGCAAGTGACTTCGCGAGAAAGTGTGATAAATGTTAGAGACACGCAAACTACTCCCGGAATCCCCCAAATGAGATAACTTTCCTGACCAGCCCTTGGACTTTTGCTATTTGGGAAATAGGCCTGATCGACGCCCTTCTCGCAGGCAGGGGCGGAGCAAAGTACGTAGTCATAGTGGTAGATTACTTCACCAAGTGAGTTAAAGCAGAACCTCTAATAAAAATAACGACCAAGCAGATCACCACCTTTGTAACACCCTGCTAATTAGGACCCATTACCAGGTGTGTTTTGAAACCAGTGTTGGACTTGCTAACAAGTCATTTGGACTAAACATGTGATTAAGACACTAAGGTTTGGATATTAAAAACTTTTGATCATTTCATAAACATTTCCATTAAGTTAATAACCAGTTCTTTACATGGGATCCCAAAAACATTAGTTTAAAAGCCTGTTACAAAACTCAGATTACACATTAAGCCGTCCTAAGCGGCAAAAGCTGGGTTTAACCCTAGTTCCTCTGAGCATCTCGGCTGTGGTGGTCGAGTTGACTACATATGTACATACCACTGCTAATGCCCTTCGACTCATGGCTGGTTGAGTTTCTCATTTCCTTTGCCTGCACCACAAAGCACCTGTGAGCCAGAAGACTCAGCAAGAAAACATAATCAACAATTCAGTGAATAAAACAACCATCAAACAGTAATAACTGAATCTAGTGCATTCATTAAACTCAATTGGAGACTATAGAGTCACATAAGTGCATGTCGCACTTTCTTTCAAGTTGTTGGCATCCGAGCCAGTCAAGTGCATGTCGCACTCCCAGGGTGGCCCAGCCATGGTGGCCTGCACTCCACATGCATTATGCCAATCTTAGTTCATAAACTAAGTTCCTTATGTCCTTGACTAATAAGTCAAGCCACCACGTGCCTCCAACTTATAAGTTGAAGCCTTGGGATTTTCAATTGTTAAGAATCTCCCAGAGCCCATCATATTCTCAACTAATAAGTTGATCCCCACTTAACATCCTATTAATACCCTAGTTTATAAACTAAGCTTCACAGTCATAACAGACAATCTCATGTTCCATATAGCATACTTATCAAATAGTCATACAATGCATTATAATACATTCACTCAATAGTCATAAGCAAAATCATAATTATGCACTTTACAGCGTACTTAATCAGACATTCGCAACATAATTAGAATCATGTTCATCACCTTAACTAAGCTCTAATCATGCATTCACATAACAAGTGCAGTTTTCTTACCTTTAGTCCGAATGTGGGTTACTAACGACGACCCTTTGAGTACGATCCCCGATTCAAGTTCTTAGCGAAAACCTAGTCAAAACCGTGATAAGGAAGTTCCCATCAATAACAAGTAAATAACAGCTTCCAGACCAACTCTTAGCCTCCGGGTCATCAAATTCCACTTAACAAGGAAGTAGAATCAATCCCGAGCCCAAATGGTTAGGTTCCCAATCTAAAAATCCCATTTAAGCTAAAATTTCCCTTAAGAGCTGCAGCCCCTCACACTCGAGCCGCGGCCCGACTCTAATTCCAGAGGCTCGGCCTCCCTGGAAACCAACACGCGTCGCGCCGCGCCCCTGAGGCGCCGCGGCCCGCCCTTGCATCCGAGCCCTATAGGCTCCAAAATCTTCTTCCCATGCCGCGGCTCACCATAAAAGAGTCGCGGCTCATCACCACGAACCCAGAATTTTCTGGGTTTTTCTTCAACTGAACCCAGCCAAAACTCACTAGATTCCATCCCAACCTTCCAATTAAATCCTCAAAAACAATATACCTCTTTCCAGCAATCAAACCCAACTAAATACTAAATTAAACTCATCAAAATCTCAAAACTCAATTTCCCAATTATCTAACATGCATCAACACCATAGCTTAAATAAACCAACTGAATTTAATCTTAAAGTTCAGAGTAATTCTTACCTCAAATGGTTGTCTTATGCTCCCAAGCTGCTCCTAGTTTAGTCTTGAACACCAAATCCCCAACCTCCTATGTTTTGCTCCTTCAATTATCCAAAATCCCCCAATTTTCCAAAGGGAGAAAGAGAGGGAGAGAGCAACGGGAAAGAGAGTTTTCCTTCTTTGTTTTCTTTCTGAATAAGTCTAGATTCTAGCTACCTAAGTCATATATCCCTTTAAACAAAAAGTCCAAATTTCCCTTCCACCAATTTAAGTCCTTTAATGACCTCAAGGAAAATTCCGTCAATTGCCACTTCCGATAAATCCTCAAGTGTTTCTCTAAATCCCCAACTTCCACAAAATAGTGACCATTAAATCTTCCATTACCCACTAGAACTCGGTAATATACTAAATCAATAAAATACCCCTAAGCTTACCCCGAGCCGGGTATTAAAACCCTGTTGCGACTTTTCCGCTAACTTGCTCATCAGGATCACCTCTCGTCAAATAACCCAAATATATCCACATAATAATGTGGTCTCAATCACACAAGCACATATTCGCATTTATACGCCAAACGGGTCAAATTACTAATATACCCTACTTATAAGAAACGGGCCCACATACACATACACTACTTAAAATACAAGCATAATTATATTATAATATAATTCACATATTAACTCAATTATTGCCTCCCGGGCCCCTAATCCAAGCACTAAGACATATTAGGAAATTCAGGATGTTACAACCTTTGTCAACAAATTCATTGTTTGCAGGTACAGAGTGCCCTACAAAATCATTTCTGACAACGGCACCCAGTTTTAGGGGGAAACGTTCAAGGAGTATTGTAAGGAGAAATGAATAAGGAGAGGCTTCTCAGCTGTTGTGCATCCATAGGTCAATGGGTAGGTGGAGGCCATTAACAAAATCCTCAAGAAGAACCTAAAAAAGAACCTAGAGAAACTGAAGGGAGCCTGGGTCGAGGAGCTACCTAATGTTCTTTGGGCCTATAGGACCACACCGCACACAACCACTAGGGAGACCCCTTTTGCCTTAGCATATGGATGTGAGGCTGTCCTCCCGGTTGAAATGAAGACTAACTCCTTCAGGATACAAGCATACGAGGACTAATTCAACCATGCAGCAATGGCCAAAAGCTTAGATATGTTAGAAGAAAGAAGGGAAAGGGCACAAATAAGAGTGGCAATATACCAACAACAGGCAGCAAGGTACTACAACTCAAGGGTACAAGAAAGAATGTTCAAGGTAGGAGACTTGGTGCAGAGAAAAGTACTGTAACGCCCCAACTCCAGGGGACCGCTACAGTGCGCATTGCAAACAGTGCTAAACTCGCTAATCGAGTCATTTGGCCATAAACGTGTAACTAAGCGTGATTAGCGGTTTAGGGATTAAAAACTTTGGTTAAGATATAACGTTTCACTAGAACGTTTACTGTATACATTGGGATCCCAAAAATATAATTTTAGAGTCTATTACAAGAAAGTGTTTACAACAGGCCATTCTAAGCGGCAAAACAAGGTTCAGCCCTAGTTCCACTTTCAAACCTCGCCCAAGTATTGGTCGAGCAGCTGCATATGTACACGTCATCACCTAAGCTCTCCAACTCAAGGATGGTCCAGCTTCTTTTGCCTTTACCTGCACCACATAGCACCCGTGAGCCGAAGCCCAGCAAGAAAACATAACACTTTTCATAAACATTAACAAATGATTATCATTATAATCACATTGAATATAAAGCTTTCAAACCAATGGGTGAACATCACATGATTCTAGCAGGAGAATGGCTGTTAAGTAAGCCACTAGCCTCCAAGCTCCCTTTTCTAGCGGGAGAGTGGCTATTAGGTAAGCCACTAGCCTCCAAGCTCTTTTTTCATTCATCGACCCTCAGGGTCGGTCAGGCATTAATGCTCCTTGAGTCATTCAATGCTAGTAGTCGATTAGATCTAATCTCTGTTGGCTTGCGTGATTCACGCTAAGGCCGTTCTGACAAATAAGTCAGCGCTACCTGACCTGTGTCCAGTATCACTGCCGAACCTGACTAATGAGTCACAACTTCACAGTTAACACTAACACTTTTGTCAATTCTGACTGAAGAGTCAGTGCATCATGACTAGTGCCCAGTACCACTGCCGAACCTGACTAATGAGTCACAGCTTCACAGTTGATACTAGCACCTTTTGTCAAATCTGACTAATTAGTCAGTACCATTCACAAGTAAGCAATGCTATCAACATATATCATATGCCAGTTATCCAAGAACAGGGCATTCAACATGCTTACTAAACAGTTTCCAGCATAATCATGATCATGCACAAATTCAGAGACTCAAGCTCTGGCCAATCTCATATTCATCATTCATGGCATGCCCTAATCATAAGTTTCTCGTGCATTACATGCATCACACTCAATCATCCAGCATGCCTCAACAATAGCCATATGCAAATGGGCAAGATTGCCAAGCATTATTAAACATCCAACATGCATCAATAATAACCATGCATGTCATACTCAATAATCAACGAACATGCTTCAATGATAACCATGCATGTCATACTCAATAATCAACCAACATGCTTCAATGATAACCATGCATGTCACATATACACAGGGTGCAGTTTTCTTACCTTGGGTCCAAGCACAGGTTACCAACAAACGAGCCACAAGAACGATCCTGATTCCAAGCCTCTAGTGTTAACCTAGTCACAACCACAAATGGTAACCCAATGAGTTCAAGTTCTAAAACCAACCCTTGAACTAAAACTTAGTCTCCAAGACATCAATCCTCACTAATCCGGGTAGTAGGAATGATCCTGAGGCCCAAAACCATGTTTCCGGGGTCAAAACGAGCAAACGGGGTGAAAACAGGGCAAGGGCTGCGGCCCTAGCACCTTGGGCCGCGGCCCCCAGGGTTCTTCTGAGGCTAGGGCCGCAGCCCAAGCCGCGGCGCCCAGCAAGGCCAAATTCTGACACCTGCTTCTTCGAGCAAAGGCCGCGGCCGAACTTCGGGGCAACCATTTTTCCTTCGTTTTAACCTTTTAAAACCTCCCAAAAACATGTCTAAACATTTACAAATCATTAAATCAAAGTTCCCAAACTCCCCAATGGTCCAAAATCACCAAAACCCAAGGTTCAAACAAACTAAAAACTCAAAGATTCACAAAGTCCAATTCAAGCTTAAAAACTTTTAAAAACTTAAAACTTAAACTTGAATTACCTCCGATTGAGTTGTTTTCCGTCAAATCCTCTGGCTAATAAGCTTCTAATTCTCCTTAGGATTGCTATGCCTCAATCCTTGCTTGATTCCGAGTCCTAGAACTCAAGTTATCTTCGAAAATGCGATCGGGAGACGAAAATGGAACTTTTGGGAGAGAGAACGTACAGAACGTTCTTTTTATTTCTTAAAAGGTTACTTCAAGCTTAAGTAGCTTCCAATAAAACCTAATGCTCGGGGTCCCGAAAACACCCCCGGGGACATTATAGTCAAAACTTCCAGAATTTTCCCTTGGTCTTACTAACTCTCAATTTATCACCAAATATTAATTCTCATTACCCAATAACCCGGTAATGCTCTAAATACCCCTTGACTTACTCCAAGTCAAGCTTAAATCCCGTTGTGACTTTCCCACTAGCTTACCTCCTAGGATCGTCTTGTGCTGGGTAACCCTGGCATAACCAGATAATAACAAAGCACCACGCCCATTTCACATATATGCCAAAAATGCCCGAAATTGCCAAAATATGAAAATCACCCAATTAATCACAAATGGGTTCACATGCATATTTAATACACCTAAACATGCATATTATCATTAAATAGCATAATAAAGCAATTATGGCCCTCCCGGCCTCCTAATCAAGGTCCTAAACCTTATTAGGAAATTTGGGGCATTACAAGTACTCCCCAACACACGAGACCCGGGGGCGGGGGTACTAGGGGTGAACTGGGAAAGACCCTACCAAGTCACCCAATGCATACCGCTGAACACTTATAAACTAGCACGCATGGATGACACCGTAATACCCCGAGCATGGAATGCGAAACACCTCAAGAAATGCTACCAGTAAGACTTCCATATCTGATGCAAAGAATATCTGTATTTAGTTTATTGTATGTTATGATAACTTCAGCAGATAAGAATCAAAGAGGTTACATAGATAACCTCACAAGTATATGTAACTATTTCATATATGTCTTTGTAATCTGCCTACTATGAATTAAAGTGTTTGCTACTTCACATGCTATATTTCTTCTATATGCAAACATCCACCAAAGTGCTTGATGGAGTAAATTTCACCAAGCACTTGGGGGGCAGGATAGGAGGCACACATATATACAAAAAAAAAAAACTCGGCAAGCTGTCTCTTATATTCAAAAGGATTAGCTAGCCTTATGAATGTCAAGGGAATAGTAAAATAAAGACTTTTTTGTAAAAAAGATGAACTCCAACCAAAGGCTGACGCCCCCGCAGGGGGTGAGGCTGTAAGGAAGGCATCTCCCAATAAGTCTAGAATGGCCACTAAGCCGGCTAGCCAAAAAGGGTCCTAAAAGAGACCCTTGTAAAAATAGTACTATTCATAATGAGGAGAAGGACGCTTCTCGCAAGAAATAACAAGCGCAGATAAAGAATATAAAAGGATACCGAGAACCCAAGGGGTTAACATGTCCTTACAAGTATTGTCAAGGTGCACCAAAAAGACTATCATCATCAGACCAAGAAAGAGATATAGAATTCATCAAAATAATAATAATAATAATAATAATAATAAGAGTGACTTACCAAAGTCCCTTAAGTTTGATAATCAAAAGAGAATGACAAAGGCTAGAAAGGCCAATTCATCCCCATAGTCGATATAAAAAACAAACAAGGACACACAAATCAAGAGTTCCACACACCATTACAAATTTATGAGGAGTTCAAAAAATAAAAGGAAAACAATATGGAGAATTACACGGCAGCAACATATATGTATGCAAATAAGCCTTGAAGAGGGATCTATGGGTTTCCACCCTGACCTTCCCACTCAGAGATTTTCCCAGTTACATAATCTCCAAAGGGAGACAGGTCAACGTCGGGGTTGGTCCTCCATACGGCGTGCAGTGTGCGCTCAATTATGCCATTCTCAGCATTTACAAGTTTCTCATTTAGAGTGTGGATGGTAGCTTCAAGCCTAGTGTTGGAGTGAGAAGTTGAAGCAGCCTTGGCTAATGTAGCGTCTCTCTGGCAAACCGCCTTGGTAAGTTGACCCTCCAAGTCGCGAACCCGTGTGAATAAACTATCCTTTTCTGCCTTTGCCATCAAGAAATTCTTCATTGTCCCCTCAAGCTCGAGCTGTAGCCGTTGTGTGGATGAGGAGCTCGAGGCGACAAGCCAGTGACCCAGGATAGAAGCATAAGCAAGGACAAAGAAATAAAATAAAACATCAAGGGCCAAGCGATATCAAAACCGAAAAACATACATCGAGTGTTTTGACAAATACCTGCAAAAAGGCTCGCATATAAGCCTCACCCAAATCAGCATCGGGAATGTCATGCATAGACCCCTACTCGCCTTCAGGAATGTTGCCCATGTAATGGTTCATGGCTTCCCCATACTGGCTTGCCAGAGGATGGCCTCCAGAAGCGGAAGCATAAGCTCGGAGGGGGGAAGCATGTGTGCCCGTTGAGGCATGCTTAGACAAGGAAGGAGACCGAGAAGGTCCTGATCCATCTGCAGATGCATGGGGGGGGCAGAGGGGTGCTGAGTCACCTCTTTAGGCAGAGAGGCATCCAAAGACGCCCGCCTCGAGCGCCCCCCCCCCCCCCCCCCGAGGCTGGAAGGGCCTCACCAAAAGAAGGAATGACAAAGTTCCTCTTAGGGAGCATGGGTGTTGAAAGTAGATTCACCACCAGGCATCGACGAAGGAACCCAAGAAGTAACACCGTTGATGTGTCTGTCGTCAGCCACATCCCTAGCCCTACCGGCTAGGGACCGTAAACATGAGTAATTCTCGGACTCCACCTCCTCTTCCGTGTCCATATGGTCACCCGATTGATAGATGTAATCTATATCAGCTGCCACATCATAACTGTCTTCATCACCACCATATACCCACGGAACGGTAGATTTGGATGAGACGGAGCATAAGGAAACAACTTGATCCGGAGATAGCTACTTGCGTGAATAAAGATTGCCCTCTGTAAAAAGTCCATAGGCCTATTTGCGCAAGGCCGACACTTCCAGGATCTTCACCACTCGATCATGGGCTGTTGATTTCAAGGTAGGGCCGACAACCCCTTCGAGGCCTACAGTCAAGAGAAAAGAAATAACCATAGTTAGATAAACCAGAAAAAGGAGGAGTAAAAGAGAAATTTCTCATATGCAAACTCAAGGTGGGAATTAGCTTACTTAAAGTGTTGAAGCACGTATGTTGGATGGACATGCTGGGGTGAAGAAAAAGTCACTCTTCCACGAGCCTCTATTGGAAATGGAGCCCTGTACGAGGGGATATCCTGTATGGGCCACGATTTTATGGAGCTGATAGAAGCGGGGGGCTGATGGGTTCGCCCTAAGGGTATAAAGGTGATGGACCTCACTCATCGAAGGCCCTCTAGAATGCACTTGTTTGCAGAGGGTGATGGGTACAAAGCTGAAGTTCAGTACAGCTTATCATCCTCAGACCGATGGTCAATCTAAGATGACTATCAAGATATTGGAGGACATGCCGAGAGCATGTGTGTTGGACTTTGAAGGATCCAGGAGTAAATATTTGCCTCTAATAGAGTTTTCCTATAACAACAGCTACCGGTCTACCATTGGGGTGGCACCTTATGAGATGTTGTATGGTAGGAAGTGTAGATCGCCCATTCACTGGGATGAGAAGCGTGAGAGGAGATATTTAGGTCCTGATGCAATTCAGAGGACCACAGAGGCTATCGAGAAGATTAAAGCTCGGATGCTCGCATCTCAGAGTAGATAGAAGAGCTATTTAGACCCAAGGCGGAGGAACGTAGAGTTCCAAGTGGGAGATTATGTCTTCCTTAGGATTTAACCTCTGAGAGGGGTGAGGAGGTTCGAGAAGAAAGGCAAGCTGAGCCCTAGGTTTGTGAGACCATTTGAGATACTGGAGAGGATTGGGCAGGTAGGTTGGCCTTACCCCCTACACTGTCTAGTGTGCATAATGTATTAAATAACTCTATGTTAAGGAAGTATGTGTCAGATGGAACTCATGTGCTAAGTTATGAGGATCTAGAACTGGAGGCAGACTTGTCCTATGAAGAACATCCAGTTCATATTTTAGACAGGAAGGACAATGTCCTGAGGAATAAGACTATACCTTTAGTTAAGGTATTATGGAAGAACAACAAGGTTCAGGAAGCGACCTGGGAGCTGGAGGCAGATATGCAGACTCAATATCCCGAGCTATTCAGGTAAAATTTCGAGGACGAAATTTCTATAAGGAGAGGATAGTTGTAACGTCCCAAAATTACCTAATAAGGCTTAGGGCCTTGATTAGGGGGTCAGGATGGAAATATATTGAATTATGTGTTTATTTGGTATATTTGTCTGTGATTATGTTATAATATAATTAGTCGTGCATGTTTAGGGGTATTAATATGCATGTGGGGTCGTTTCTTATTAGAAGGACAACTTTTGTAATTTGGCCTGTTATGCATAATTGTATCTATGTGATATATGTGTGAGACCACATTATTATGTGGGTTTATTTGAGTTACTTGGCATGACACGATCCTCGGGAGCAAGTTAGCAGGAAAGTCACAAAGGGACCCAATACCCGACTCGGGGCGAGTCGATGGGTATTTTGGGTATTAGGCATTTAATTGGGTTATCGGGTAATGGAAATGAGTAATTGGAGATGTATTTGGAGTTAGGGAGTTTAGGAGGATATACTAGGGAATTTGACCATTTTTCCCTCGGGGATGTTTTTGGTACCCCAAGCCTCGGGATTAGCTGAAGTCACTTAAGCCTTAGGAACAAAAGACAAAAAACACAAAAACACTCAAAAGCTATCACTGACCGAATATTTCCCTCTCCTTCACTCTCTTACTCTCAAAAGCTTTCTTAAGCTAACCTTCGAAGAATTAAGGAGAATTTCTAGGTGAAGCTTAGAGATTGAAGCCTAAACATGGGGGATTAGTTTTGTTGCAGCTTGAGAGATTAACTCCCAGCTAAGGTAAGCTCTAATCATGTTTTTTCTCTATTGAAATTCTGTGTTTATTTGGTTGTTTTAGAGTATTCTTGAACTTTTATCTTGAGAATTGAAATTGGTGTTTTGATGAGTTTTAAGACTAGAATTTTTTTGGGTTTTGCTGCTGGGAAGACGTTAGAACTGTTGTGGTAAATGAATTATGGTTTTGGGGTGAAATTGGGTTAGTATGGTTTGAATTTGGCTGTTGGAAAGTGAGAAAAATCTGGGTTCGCAAGGCCAATTCGTGGCTTTGTTCTTGAAGGGCAACGACTCAGCTGAACCCAGGGCCCTGGGAGGTCTCTGTCTGGGAGGCGCGCCGCGACCCTCAAGGGCAAGTCACGTCTCGCGTCCCTTTGACATAGGAGGAGGCTCTCAAATAAAGGGGGCATGCCGCGACTCTCAGGGTAAGGTCGCGGCCCGCCTAGGCAGTTTTTGTCTTAGTGGGATTTTATTAACGAGAACCTTTTACTTAGGGCTCGAGATCAATTCTATTACCTAGTTTAGTGGAATTCGAGGCCCCGGAGGCTAGGTCTCGATCTGGAAGCCTTTATTTGCTTGTTATTGGTGGAATCCTAAATTATTGTTATGACTAGGTTGTTGCTAGGGGCTCGGAACCAGGATTGTGCTTGAGGGTCTTCCTTATTTTATGCTATACTTGGACCTGAGGTAAGAAAACTGTACCCAAAACCTGTTATATGTGATCAGAGCTTGGCTCGAATGCTATCAATAATTATGATTAGGGCTTGGGCCCCTGAGAACGTTTATGTTTAAGCTATTGTTTCACATGTTGATTGATCCTACTTGAACATTCTATACCTGCTTAAGTGTTTCATGTTTGTTGCATGGAGTTTGTGATTAGGGCTTGAGGCCCTGTTAAATAGGTGTGATTAGTATTGTGAGTACGGTTAGTCGATGATGTTATGTGATTAACATGCATGCGTACTGGTTTTGTTGGGATATGCCTATTCATATCTGTTTGTGTTTTGAAGTTTGAATACCTGGATCAGGGCTTGACTTATTAGTCAAGGATGGCAAAAGCGCACTGCACACTGGCCGAAAAGCTTAGGCCTAAATCAGCAATGTACTGTTATGTTGGCCGACCCTATGGTCGTTGGAAAACCAAAGGTGTTGGGCTATCTTTATGGTTAGTTACTCAGAGCTAAGGGCGAGGGCCCCAGGTGACTCTATGGTCACATAGCTAGGGCATAGGCCCCGGGGTTGGCTCTATGGCAACTGTCCAATGACCATTTTTTTGTAACTAAATGACTGTACGTGTAGGTTATTATTGTTGGACATGCTAGATAAGTATCTGGAAAACTGTATTTTCTGTTTATGCTCATGTAGAGTTTTCTTGCTGAGCCTTGGCTCACAGGTGCTTTGTGGTTAAGGTAAGGGAAAGCTTGGCCATCCATGAGTTGGAGAGCTTCAGTGGTGGCGTGTACATATGCGACTGCTTGACCACTACGACCGAGGATATTTCAGGGGAACTAGGGTTGTAGCCCTGTTTTGGCCACTTAGGTCGGCTAGATGTAATTTTGATATACCTACACTTCATTAAGAATTTGGTTGTAATATTTTGGGATCCCACGAATGTATGAAACTTTTTAAATAAAAGTCAACAGTTTCTTTTGACCAAAAATTTTAACCCTAACCCTTGTCATTAACCATAGTTGCACGTTTTAAGCCAAATGACTTGATTAGCAAGTCTGGCACAATTTAAAGTACACAGTATAACGGTCCTAGGTTGTGAGGATGTTACATTGGGAGACTATCCAGTATAACGGTCGTGGTGGTGGATACCCCATCGGCCTACAACGTATTTCTTGGGAGACCAGCCTTGATTGGGCTGGGGGTAGTTTTGTATGTTAGGCATTTGGCCATCAAGTTCTTGACGTCTAGTGGCATCAGGACACTGAAGGGAGACCAGCTCTCTGCAAGGGAATGCTATAGCATTTCCATGAGAGGGAGAAGCCAAACAAGTGCATAGACGCTTGTAGTTATTAGGGAGATGGACGGATCCATATTAGAGATTGAAGAAGAGATCGACCCTAGAGTTGAAGAAAGGGCCAATCTTGAACCGTTGGAGGAGCTTGAAGAAGTAGAGCTCGATGAGAAAGATACCACGAGGGTGGTAAAGATAGGAAATAATCATTCTGAAAATGCAAGATCAATTAACTTGCTTTTTGAAAGAAAACCAGGACGTATTTGCATGGTCGCACTTGGATATGGTAGGGATTAGTCTGAATGTTATAATCCATGCATTCAATATTGATAAAAGCTCCCCCCCCCCCCCCCCCCTCCCCAAAAAAAAAAGCAACAAAAACAAAGGCTCCTGGATGACAACAGAAAGAAAGCCCTAAAAGAGGAGGTCGAGAGGTTAAAAGCAAATCGGTTTATTCGAGATGCTTTTTATCCTGATTGGATAGCCAATCCTGTGTTGGTCCCGAAACCCAATGGCAAATGGTGAACCTGCATCCACTATTCAGACCTCAACAAGGCAAGCCCCAAGGACTTCTTTCCCTTGCCTCGAATCGACCAGCTCATAGATGCCACTGCAAGCCAAGACATCATGTCATTCATGGATGCTTATTCTGGATATAACCAGATTGTCATGCATGCACCTAACAAAGAACATACGAGCTTTGTAACCGACAATGGATTGTACTGCTACAATGCCATGCCTTTCAGACTCAAAAATGCTAGAGCAACATACCAAAGATTGGTAAATAGGATGTTTGTTGAATAGATAGGGAATAACATGGAAGTTTATGTGGATGATATGTTAGTCAAATCCAAACATAACAATAGCCATGTAGACGATCTCACTGAATGTTTTGTCGTACTTCGGAAATACAATATGAAACTTAACCCACAAAATTGCTCACTCAGAGTGTCTTCAAGTAAGTTCCTTGGGTTCATAGTGAATGCTTGGGGTATAGAGGCTAATCCCGACAAGATCAAAACTTTAATAGGCATGGCCTCACCTCGAAAACATAAAGATGTCCAGAGCTTAACTGGACGAATGACATCCTTAAGTAGGTTTATCTCAAAATCTATAGATAGATGCCTTCCATTCTTTAATCTTTTAAGAGGGGGCAAAAAGTTTGAGTGGTCGGATGAGTGTGAACTTGTGTTTCAAAATCTTAAGAAACACCTCGCCGAACCACCGTTCTTGTCTAAACCTATCACAGGAGAAGTTTTGTACTTATACCTCACCACAACCGAGCACGCCATTAGTGCAGTACTAGTATGAGAAGAAAAGAAAGTACAAAATCTTGTATACTACGTCAACAAAAGATTACTGGGGGTAGAATCGAGATACCCATTAATGGAGAAAATTGATCTATGCCTGATGCACGCATCTCGAAAACTCCGACCCTATTTCCAAGCACATCCTATTCATGTGTTAACTGACTAGCCACGGAGGCAGGTGTTATCTAAGCCTGAAGCATCCAGAAGACTGTTGAAATGGGATGTCAAGCTCGGACAATTTGAGATTACTTATCATCCTAGAACAACGATCAAAGAACAGGCTTTGGCAGATTTCATCGTCGAATGCACAGGGATCTCCAACGAGGAAGTCATAACCCCAGCCCATGAGTTGTGGAGACTTTATGTCGATGGATCCTCCAATGAAGGATCAGGGGTAGGGATCATTCTAATCACCCCAATGGGAAATCGCTTCAACTCGGCGCTAAGGTTTGGCTTCGAGGCATCAAACAACAAGGCAGAATATGAGGCGTTATTAGTAGGACTTTGGATAACCACCGAGCTCAAAGCAAAGACCATTCATTGCTATAGCGACTCACAGCTGGTTGTTAACCAAGATCTGGGTGAATATCAGGCTCGTGGTATAAAAATGGCTGCTTACCTAGATAAGGTAAAAGCAGCATTCAAAGGGTTTGAGTTCTATGCTATAGAAAAAGCCCCCAAAGAGAAAAATTCAAGTGCAGATGAATTGGCCAGGCTCGCCATGAAAAACGAAGTCGATACACTCAACGTGGTCCCATTAGAATTTCTACCAACCCTGAGTATAAATGAGCCTGATGAGGAAGATACAAACATGATTTAGTCGCAACCCACCTGGAGGACCACAATAGTTGACTACCTCGAAAGAAAAAATCCCCCAGCAGACCAGAACGAGGCAAGAAAACTTATGTACAAAATTCCATGATATGCCATTTGGGAAGGAAAAGTGTATAGTTGTGGGTACTCTATGCCATTATTTCAATGTGTAACACCTCCTGAGGTGAAAAGATTTTGGAAGAAATCCATGAAGGATTTTTTGGAGACCACACCGGGGGGCATAGCTTGTCAAAGAAGGTGATTAGGCAAGGGTACTTCTGGCCAACAGTCAAGGTAGACTCGTTCGAATACGTAAAACGCTATGATAAATGTCAACGGTTTGCCTTGATACCTCGAACTCCACCCACCAAGCTAACCATGATGAGCTCCCTGTGGCCATTCGCAATATGGGGAATTGACCTCATAGACTCCTTGCCAATAGAAAAAGGTGGAGTCAGATATGTTGTAGTCGCGGCTATTTTATAAAGTGGACCGGAGCTGAACCCTTGGCCACCATTACCTCGAATAAAGTCCTAGATTTCATAGTGAAAAACATCATCTGCAAATTTAGGATGCCCAGGAAGATAGTATCAGATAATGGAACCCAGTTGGATAGTGCTTTGTTTAGACACTTTTGCAAGAAGAATGGGATAATAAAAAGTTTTCCTCCGTGGCCCATCCCTAGGCGAATGGCCAGGTCGAAGCAATTAACAAAACCTTGAAAAGTTCCATGAAGAAAAGGTTAGAATAATCAAAGGGGAGATGGCCAGAGGAGCTGCCTCGAGTCCTAAGGGCCTATAAAACCACGACAATAACTTCAACGGGGCATACCCCTTCTCCCTGGCTTATGGATGCGAGGCCATGTTTTCGATCGAGGTCGAAATCCCAACTATAAGGTGTGATGCATATGATCAAGCCTTGAA
Organism: Humulus lupulus; assembly: GCF_963169125.1. Lineage (NCBI taxonomy): Eukaryota > Viridiplantae > Streptophyta > Magnoliopsida > Rosales > Cannabaceae > Humulus > Humulus lupulus. Next base: position 154,813,586 of record NC_084798.1, on the reverse strand, counting down.
CCAATCCCAGCTCGAAGAAAGTCTGGACTTCCTCGAAGAAAGACGAGACAAGGCCTAGTTGAAAAATGTTGCATACCAGCAACGGGCTACCAAATATTTCAACAAGAAGGTCTGAGATTGGAAATTTGGATTGGGAGACTTGGTGCTAAGGTGCGTATTTTTGGCCACACAAGACCATCTACTGGGGTACTTGTTCCTAATTGGGAGGGACCCTGTCAGATTGAGTCAATTATTCGACCTTGAGTATATAAGCTAGCGAGGCTAAATGGAGGACTAGTTCTGCGAGCTTGGAATGGTGAACATCTACGACCTTATTATCAGTAATGTAGGAATGATGTTATCATTTTAACCAAGCATGTATTTGATTTATTTTCTTTTTATAAATAAAGTACTAAATTTCATTCAAACGTTGTACTATTTATTGCTATACTTTTTTGCAAACCCTCAAATTTCAATAACCTAAGATTGCAATCATAGGATATTAAGGGGGCATAAGTGGTATACAATCATATTATAGGCTCGAAAAAATATAACATAAATATAAAGTAACTCAAATGGAAATGTCTGGATTATTAACCCTACATGAAGAAAACAATAAGTGTATGAACCATTAACCAAACACGCTAGTTGAACAAGTCTGGAACAAACTAGCAAAACCTAACCGACAATAAAAAGTTGGAATTCTAGATAACCTAACTGTAAACTGTAAGTCAAAACTAGGGCTGGAAATTTTTGCAAACAAGTTTTGACCTCGCAACCTCGAGGCCATACTCGAGGATGAGGAAAAGTAACTAGAAAAGCAAAATATAACTAGACTAACAAGGTTACATACTAGTTAAGTATTTTTCAAATACATGGTAAAAGTAAAGTTCGACCTTGACAATAACGAAGTCGAACATAGATATCTCGAATAAACTATGCATGAATGCATTGAAATTCGAACTTAAATCCAATATATATTTGTACAAATAAACAAGTATAAAAGTAGGTCCTTAATAATAACGTGCTCAAAATATTTCGATCTAGAAATATAATGCATAATATTAAAGCAAAAATCTAAAGGTAAAATAAAGTGTAAAAAGATTTTCGAGCTAGAAAATTGAAAGCACAAAAACTTACTATTGATATAAATTTATAAGATAATTAAAATAGCTCTAAATTGAGCTTTAAGTTGTCACTGCCCCGAGGGCACAAAAAAATATATAATTAAAATAACTCAAAATCGAGCTATAAATTGTCTATGCCCCAAATGCACAAAAAAGATAATTACAAAAATTATAATGGGTCGCAGCCCATGTTCTCGGCTTCAAGGGTTGGATGCCTCTCTAGCCGTAGTCCCAGAAGCCTCTGCTGCCTCCTCGGCCTCGAGCCTGGCCTCTTCCTCCTTGAGTTGAGCCTGCCATTTGGCAATGAATTTAGTCTCCAATTTGGCTAGGAAGCCAGTGTCGAGGTCGGGGTTGTTGACCCAAATTCGATACATCGTCATGTCTATGGCACGATCCTTTTTGGTCTTGAACTCCTCAAGAAGATGAGCCTTCTCACCTTCGATAACTTCAAAGGTCATCTTCTTCTCCTCTTCCAGCTTGGCGTTAAGTCCCCAAATCTACTTGATCTCGGAGTTCCTGGCCTCGACCTCCTTCAAGGTCGCTTCCAGCGTCGATTCAAGTTTGGGAATCTTTTGGACCTCTTTTAAAGCTACCTCCAGCCTCGATTCAAGCTTGGGAATTTTCTGGATCGACGCATCCCTTGCTGCAATTTCCATCTAGGCTGCTTTGAGATCACCCTCGAGTTTTAGCAAGGCATCTCGAGCCTCCTGCACAAGCGCTCTGCTCTTTGCAACCTCGTTATTCAGCAAGAAGTTATGTTGAATGAAGGATATAAATGCCTGCACACAAAAATAAACACAAAGGTTAGCAAATCACGAGCCAAAGTTAGAATAGAATAGGAAGACTAAAGCAAAAATAACTAACCGAGGAGAACAGCTCCCCACTCTTGTCGAAAAAGAGTGTTGGCATCTCGGTAGGAGGTTAGAAATTCCCACTGAGGGGCCACGAGGTGGCTGAAACGTTGACCCGCGCAGGTCAAAGCATCTAAGCCAAGGTTGACTCCATGGGTCTCAGCCGCACTATCAATCACAAACTCAGTCACATGGGTTGAGATCGACAAGAAGCATTCTCGTACAGGAGCCTAGACTCTTCTCGGTTGGGCTGCAGGAAATTTTTGGATCGTTTGGGCTACAGGAGGAGGCACAATTTTGGGGAGGTGCCACGAGCTCAGTGGCTTGATTCGGCCCGACCTTAGAAGATGTTGCAGGTTTGGCAGCATGACTGGGATCGAGGGGAACCGGGGTCGGGGGGACTACCTCGGTCTTTTTGGCCATCTTGGAGGGGCAACCTCCCTTAGGTGACGCACTTTGGCATTTGCTCGCCTTTGAGGCCATAGGCCTATTGAGCACGTTGTCCAAGTCCAAGTCCATGTCACCTTAAAAACATAAATATTGTATATGAATAATCAAACAAGGGTTATTATAAGTAACAAGACTCAAAGATAATAGAAACTTAACTGGTACTCTCGGCTGAGCTTGAGCTCGGAGACAAAGAAATTCCCCGATCTTCTGACGACTCTAGGAGAGTCCCTTCTCTATAGGTGGGGGATAGTCTCGAAAGGTCACTATACACATTGGTCCTATATTGTACAACTACCCTATCCTAGACCTCGTTTAAGCTATACATGGTCTGGTATTTTCCTAACCAACTATCGAACCTACAGACTCTAAGGTCCACTTTTGACCATGCTAAGAAGTTATCTCTAGGGTCTTCGAACACAATCATCATGCGAGGCTCATGTTTAAGCATTTACGGAGACCACATGGAGTGATCCAACACTACTTTACCTCCGTCAGCCGAGCTCAATGAGGCCTCGTCGTGGGCTTCGATGCCCGAGACTGGTCAATCATGATGACTGGAGGTAGCGGCACAGAATTGCGAGCCTGAGGTCCTCCTTCTCGAGGGAAGTTTGGATGTGGGAATTGGTACATCTTCCCACCTCCGATATTTTCGAATCCCTGAGTCATCCATAGATTTGTCTTCGCTTAAAAGGCCGCAAGCTCGGAGCTTGTCTTCATGGAAAAGGGAAGTTAAGGACCTTCGACCATAATGGAGCTGGAGAATGGCTGCCTTGTGCTCCTTCATAGCCTTTGTTGGAGTGGGGTGGTGGTAGTTGGCTGTAGGCAAGTATAGAGTGAATATTTCGAGTTCAGTTACTCAAGGAAAAATGGAGAAAACGTATTGAAATACTTACGAATGTGTTGGAAGATATAGAATCGGGAAGGAGCAAGCCCATCCGTCTAGAAGAACACTATCTTGAAATTTTGAGGGTGGTTTGGTATGTCCTCGAATAACCGCTTCTCATTCGGGTAGCTCGATAAATAATAGAAGTTTTCCCCTCTGCGAGCTCAAGAAGGGTTGTTATTGAGGCAGAAGAGATGCAATATCTCTTGTGTTGAAGGCCCATCCCATTTCATTTCGTGGTACAGCGACCTAAGGGCTGACAAGACTCTGAAAGAATTGGTCTGGAGTTGGAAGGGGGCAAGACCGACATAATCCAAAAAAAATTTGAAGTAAGTCTTCAAGGGTAGCAGGGCCCCAGCCCTCATGTGCTGGCAACTCCAACGAGTTTGATTTTACGGTTGGGATTGCTATCTCCCGGGGCATAGTAGCTCCTTTCATTTGAGGTCGGAGGACGGCACATCAGTGTACCAGAAAGTTTAAGGCCATGATAGGCTAGCAGCTCAAATATATGGTTGATGGAAATGATTAAGCTCCATTAGTGCTCAACTTCGAAAAATTCCTTCTTCGAGGTGTGGACTGAGAGAATTTGGGAGGTGGATGGACAAGTTGAAGAGTCCTCCATTAGGGTAAATGACAATGCACCAGGTGGAAAGGCAACAGTGACTTTAAGCTTGAGATATAAGGGAATAGGTCCGATCTCGGGGTCAGGATAAGCCGCCACTTGGAGTTTCTTCGTCTATCTCTTCTACCTCGTCTATCTGACGTCGAAAACTGTCTCATATGTCTTCTTGCTCACACTTCTCTTTGTGCTCATGGATCAATTGTTGATTTTGAGTGAAAAGAAATTTAGGACTTGGAGTTTATGGGTGATAAGGGATAGCGAACTTGGGTCCCCACCGATTCTCAGAGTACTACAACATCTAACAAGGAAGAAAAGAGTGAGGGCCCATCATATAGAAAATCATAAGGAGATTATAATTTTGATAACTCGAGCTCGAAAGCTCGAGATAACAAGATTGCCTCAATCGAGACTAAATGCTCGAAAGGGCGAGATTAACTCGGATGTCATTCCCAAACTATTGTAATGTTCGGGCATCGAGAGTGCACCCACGTGAGAGTGAGAGTGCAGTTACCCGAAAAGGTGATGTTTTTGGGATTCGTGCATATAAACCCTAAACCAAAACCCTATTTCTTAAGCTATATGAAACCCATGATCTAAACACCCTATTACCTGAGAAAACTTCATTTTTACATGTTTATACCAGAAAAATTTTGGTCTAAACCATGATTCTAATCACACCAAATCTACTCGGATAAAAAACTTGCCTAGTGCAAAAGTAAAGCCTTAAAAAACTGGTAAAAAACAAAAAAGATATTCTTGCAAATAGATGAAACACACGTAAAAATAAAAGTAAGAGAATCAAGAACATAAACCTACACAAAGTTGTTCGTGGATATGAGGAGATCGTCGATTGAAGGAGCGGTTGCAAGAATGATTTCACAGAACCAAAGGAGGAAAGGGTACTCTGTCTTTTGGGCTTAGAGAACATGCAAAGATAACCTTGACTTTTTCTTTTTTTGTTTCTCTCTAGTTCGTGCTTTCTGAGTAAACATGGGTGTGATGAAGAGGAAGAGGGTATACATATATACACCTCAATGGGGATGTCGAGGGTCGAAATGATCGGGGCCCTTAATTTGGGTTAAATGAGGATCCGAAGGATCACATTTAATTGTTTACACTAGCACAAAAAGGTCTTAGGAAAGGACATGTGCAGAAATAAGGAGTACTTAAGTACTCTTGGTGTGCAATCCCCAAGTGATGCGTGTCCATACTCGAGTGCGATAGGTGGCACGATTTTCGAAAGGTGAGGTTCAAAAGTTTCCTTCTCATAGGATTCAAAACAACACTTTTGAGGGGGGAAAATGTTACACCCAAATTTCAAAATCATCGTAAATGAGCCTCGAAATGTAGGCTCATAAAGTGTAAGCTCGAAAATGGCAAGTAAGGGCTCAACAGTTGTATAAATGTGCATGATTCATTATTCGTTCCTGTTGGTGTTCAAGCACAAGTTCAGAAGGTTTGAGCTTAAAACTTCAAACTCGAAAGGATTGATCTTCTCCGATGTGTATGAGTGCAATTCGAGCCTTCGTTGCAAGCTAGAAGAAATTGGTCTCCGAAGGTTGAGCTCGATGAAATCACTAGATAAGGATGAGGCTGACCAGAATAATGAGCTCGAAGTGTCGGTCGATCTCGAAAGTGTGTAAACCTTGCGTTTGAGGTTAGTAATGCAGTTTGAACACGGTTGTTGTTAGGAAATCCCTATTCCTTAGGATGAGTTATATATATGATATTAAATCGTAAATATCATGGGATATTATATAATTAATGCATTTAATTATATTTATTTCAAATTTGAATTGTAATTTCCCAAAATGAAGGGAAGATATTCTGTTAACTAGTGAGAATTTCATTTGTAGACACGCACAATTTTGTATTGAGAACACTCTGTTAAATTGCTTTGTAAGGACTTTAAGAGAATACCACCAATAAATAATATTGACTCGTGGGCTAGGCAGATTTAAACTGCTAAACCACGTAAAATTCCCACTATGCTTCCTTATTTTCTTAATTCATTGTTTATTGCTCTTCAGATTTAAGTTGACGAAAAACGGCGTCAACAAATACACTTATATTAGATCATCACTTAAAAATGTCTCATAAATAAAAAAAAAAAATCAATTACTAATACTTTTCTAATTCTTATATAAAAAATATGAGGAATTATATCATAATTTTTTTTCTAATTTATCTTATATGATTAGTACAAAAGATAAATCATAGCACAAAAAAAAATCAATATTATATAAGGTCTTAATTTTCGTGACTTATTAACATAATAGAGTGTCTAATTTTCTTTTTAGACGAACTCAATATCACCACACTATATAATCTTGTATATAGCGCTCCAAAGATTGTGAACATGACTTTTTTAAAAATAGGTGATAAAATATATATACATTTTTGTTACAATACATTTATAATTTTTTTTCAATATATAATATATAAAAATATATTCTACAAAATTAAATATAGAAATATAAATAATATGTTAAATATTAATATAAATTTGATAAACTAAAAAAATATAACTATTGGGCATGATTGAGTTAAATCAATCATCATAAGAAAAAATATTAATATTTGGACAAATTACAAATCAAAGTCAATGAATGATTTATTTATAGCATAAAAGTATAATCCCACGACGGTTTGTAAACCATGTGGGACTATAGCGATTTTTTAAATTGTTGATTAATTCTTTTGTTAAATAAAAAAATTAGAAAAACCAAAAATAATGAGAATATAGATAAATCATATATTATTGATTTTAGGAAGCCACATCGCTTCCATATAGCTCTCATTTATATAAGTATATAGATATAGATTTATCATTTTTTTCAATACATAATATATAAAAATATTTACTACAAAATTAAATATATATAAATATAAATATAAATAATATGTTAACTATTAATATAAATTGGATAAACTAAAAAAATATACAAGTATTAGGCAAGATTGAGTTAAATCAATCATCATACGAAAAAAAATATTAATATTTGGACAAATTTCAAATCAAGGTCAATGACGGGTTTATTTATAGCCTAAAAGTATAACCCCATAATGGTTTGTAAACTATGTGAGACTATAAAGATTTTTTAAATTGTTAATTAATTCTTTTGTGAAATAAAAAAATTAGAAAAACCACAAATTATAAGAAAATAGATAAATTATATATTATTGATTCTAGGAAGCCACGTCAACTTCATATAATCTCTCTTTTACATAAGTATATAGACTTATCATATTTTTTTCAATATATAATATATAAAAATATATGCTATAAAATTAAATATATGTTAGAGAATACATATTATTGCTCAATGGAAATATGGAAAAACCAATGTACAACTCTATGCAAAAAATACAATAGACAAGGTAATTGATTAAATAAATATTACAACTCAATGGCTCAAAATACAAGTAAATAGAAATAAGAGAAGGAAGAGAATTATAAGAGCTAAAACCCTAAAACAAAATATACCAATGAATATGTAAATAGAAATAGAGGAAGAGGATTACAAACTCAACACAATAATAATACAAGAAAAACAACAAAATGAAAAGATCAATGAAAAAATAAACTCTCACACAACCAAAGTGTAGAGTAGTGGGGATCACCAACTTGAACAAGGTTCAAAACCTTTGTCCAAAAGCTGATTTCCCCTATTCTCTAAGCACTAAGGGATCTCTATAGGAAATAGCTCTCTGGAATTATCAAGCCTCTATGGTGTATTTTCCAGCAAAGTGCTTTGTGGATAGAAAATGGTGTGTCTTACAAGTGAGCATTAAGCTCCTATTTATAGAGTTTGAGATACCCCTTTGAATTTCAAATTCCACCAACCCCCATGGTTGTTACCAATGTTTAATTGGATGATTGTGGAATTAAAATGGAGATTTGAGAGTTATTTGGAATGTTAGAACCGTTCAATTTGGAAAAAACTGAAAAACCATATAGGCTGTCAGCCTCACTGGCTGCAGCCAGGACTTTTCAGTGGTCGCAACCACTGGCTTCTGTCCCCCAGGCCGCGGCCACGAAAAGTCAGTGGTCACGAGCACATACCATTTTCAGCACAAAAAAATCATTTTTCTAAAACGTTCCAAAATGTCCCAAATCTTTTCCCACATGATTTTGTAACCTCCAAACATCTATTGGGAGTTAAAAATATGTCTCCAACAGCCACATTTCATCATGGCTTTGTGAAATCTAATCTCAAATGTGTAACATATAATATACACATTATTGGGTAATATTTGGGAGTTACAAATTTGTAACTGATTTTGTAACTCCAAAATATGTCACATTTGGGCACACACATGTGTCTAATTTTTTGACTCTAAAAAATATGTTACAAGGAGTGACAAATCATATTTGTGTGACAAATCACATTTTGTCACATTATATAATCTAACATTATATTATATGAAATAAAATAACAATATAAAAATATAAATAATATGTTAACTAATAATATAAATTTAATAAACTAAAAAAATATAACTATTGGGCAAGATTGAGTAAATTAATCATCATAAGAAAAAAATATTAATATTTGGACAAGTTACATATCAAAGTCAATGAATGGTTTATTTGTAGCCTAAAAGTATAACATCATAAAAGTATAGCTCCACAATGGATTGTAAACAATGGGGGATTATAAGAATTTTTTAAATTGTTAATTAATTCTTTTGTTAAATAAAAAAAATTAGAAAACCACAAATTATGAGAAAATAGATAAATCATATATTATTGTTTCTAGGAAGCCTCATCACCTCCATATAACTCTCTTTTATATAAGTTTATAGACTTTATATAAGTATATATATTTATTTATCATTTTTTCAATATATAATATATAAAAATATATATTACAAAATTAAATATATAAATATAAATAATATGTTTACTATTAATAACAAATTAATAAACTCAAAAAATAAATATAACTATTGAGCAAAATTGAGTTAAATCAATCATCATAAGAAAAAAAATATTAATATTTGTACAAATTACAAATCTAAGTGAATGAAGAGTTTATTTATAGCCTAAAAGTATAACCCCACAATAATTTGTAAACCATGTGGGACTATAGGGATTTTTTAAATTATTAATTAATTCTTTTGTTAAAAAAATTTAGAAAAACTACAAATTATGAGAAAATAGATAAATCGTATTGTGCATCCTAATTTCAGCATGAGTCCTTTATTCAGCTCGAGTACAACTGGCAAGTAAAGGCACGGAAAAAAATGGCCAATGAATTTGTGTATTCTCCACGAAGACAGCACGGTCCCCAAGGTGATGGCACGAACTTATAATATGCATAAGGCATAACATCAATGGCACGAGCTCATGGTATATTCAGCTGGCGTGACTACTCTCTCTTTCTGGTTTAGCCTACTATGGGAAGGTTCAAACCTTCTGTTCCTCCGCTAAGGTCTCTCGAGCATCAATCCGACAAAAAAGGTGGTTGTTCGCTTCCTTTCTTCAAAGCAGGAAATGTGTGCTAAATCAAATCCTGTTCCACAAGATCCTATATCAGCTATACATCCTCCTTGCATTTATGTCGGAGTCGTCGCCAGTGCTATGGCCTTTGGCTTATGTAGATCAAAAAAGATGAATAGGATTGTGGCGCTCCACTCGCCGCCAATGCGGAAGGATGCCGCCGAAAAGAATGGAACGCTGATCTCTGAAAATCCGGACACGTAATATAATCGTGCATGGTCAGGCAGGGCATGTCTGCATGTCCCTAAGGATCCAGGATCAGTTTTATTTCCTAATCAGACCATACCTTAGGATAAATTGGACTATTTATAATAAGTGTAATACAGATAAAAATAGGTGTTAAGTCACGTGATGACCCGAAGACCTGTCCAAGGATTTTCTCTATAAATACTAAGATCTTGGATAGAAGGAGGGCGGAATTTTTCTGTAATACTAAAAACTCTGTCAAAATTTAGAGAGAAAGACAATAGTAACATATACTCGTGGACTAGGTGGATTTAATCACTGAACCACATAGAAAAGACGAGTGTTCTTGGGAATTTCCTTTAGAGAATTCTTGAGAGTCCTTTTCTTATTACGGTTTATCATTAAGCACTAATTCATCCCAGTTATTCTCGTAATTCCCTGTTGGCGAAAAACCACGTCAACGATTTGGTGCTTTCATTGAGAGCTGCAGATTAGTGCTTTCGCCAAAATCCCAATCAAAGTTCATCATGGTGGTCATTCGATAATGACACGGCAATGAGATGGAACAGCCTGGTGGGCAGGAGGCTCACCATGCCGCTGTTTCCAGTGAGCATAGCCTTGAAATCCAATAACGGTCGGGAAAGCAACCGATGGGCCACAGCGACACTAGGAGTTCGACATCATTGCCGCTGAATCCAAACCCAGATTACTTGACTGCGGTAGAATTGGAAAACATGCAGTTAAGAAGCCATTTGGCCAAAGTAAACAAGCAAATCGAGGAGGTTTTGGCCCTGCTACCCTCTCTTGCAACCGACATTAATGTAAGAAATTGGCAAAGTGAGTCTCATAAGTCCCGCAGGAATGACCGATCCAAACCAAGTCGGTCAAGCAGAACTGCCACCCCGAGTTCTGCGCCCATGGCACAAGATCACCAAAATGCTCAGACTAATGGCCCTCCCAGGGATCATCGACAAGTCAGCCGGTCGGTTAGGACCTCAACCCCAAGTTCAGTACCACCGTCGTATGCGCCTGGAAACGCCCAATGGCAACCCATGGGGAAGGTCCTGGGCAAACTCGCAAAGACAGCATGTTCCAGCCAACCCTCCTGCGTCACGATCAAATCGCCAGAAGCAAAGAGCTAGAAATGGTGGAGCAGAACAACCGCAGGCTAATTTGGTTCGTCATGACGGGACAAGAATTGCCTTGACAGTTAGGCATCCCCCATCACCCATAAGACATCCAACATCACCTCATTCTGCGCGACATGTTCCTGCTTATGGGGACATCAGAAGAAATCTTCCTCCCACTGCCCCTACTTATGCCCCGCGGACGCGCGTCAATGATCCAGATCCTCAGCCTCAACCATGAGCACTGAGTTTCACTAATGGGAGTTATTGGACTGCGAGCCATCGAAGTGGCAGATCAAATACGGACCTAAGAAATCACCTGAGTTCGGCTCAAAGCCCTCGATTCGATCCACAACATGATCTGTGAGATCGCCTAAACTCACAGAGGAGAAATTCAGTCCAAAATGAAGGAGCCAGTTACACTCGTCAAGAGGGAGTTCCTTCTGAAGTACGTGATAATGGGAATGTCCCACCAAACCAAGCTCGGACTTGGAGGGACAACAACCCGCCGAACGCATACGATAGGACGGGAGCTGTTGAACAGCCCCAGAATAACCGAGGAATCAAAGACCAAACCCTCTAAAGGTTAGCCCAGATGGAGGAGCTAATGAAAAGACTCCTATCAGAAAAGGAAAAAGATGAATATGATTCAGAGGATGAGCTCGAGCTTTTCGCCCCAAACATTGCGGCAACTACATACCCATCAGGTTTCAGGATGCCCCATTTATCAAAATTTGATGGAGATGGAGATTCGTCTGACCATTTAGGGATGTTCAACACCCTGATGATGGCCCACAACATCGGGCCCGAGCTAAGGTGCCTAATATTCCCCTCGACTCTGATCGAGGCGGCTAGGCAATGGTTCAAACAGTACAAAAAATACTCTATCAGCTCGTGGAAGAATTTCTCTGCTGATTTCAAGAGAGCTTTCAGGGCTTCTCAGGTAGCTCGGATTAAGGCCGACTCCCTTGTAAATGTAAAGCAGTAGCCCGGAGAACCTTTGAAAGCATACCTGAGTAGGTTTTCCAACATTGCCGCACGAGCTAGAGACACCGACGAGAGTTCTAAGCTCATGGTAATGAGGACGGGAATCCTTGTGGGAGGCGACCTATGGCAGGAACTATAGAGAGATGGAGTTAACACTGTGGATGAGTTCCTGAACCGAGCTCAAAGGTGGATTAACTTAGAAGAGGCACGAGCTTCTATTACAGAAACCAGCCAAGCCCCTGTTCAACCCGTTGGAGCGGCAACAAATGTGGTTGGTGATGTAGCTCAAACCGTTGCCCAGAATAACCAAGGGGGTAATAAAAGAAAGGGAAATGGTGAGGGCGACCAGAGCGAGTATGCAACTTAACCTCATGGATACTAGAGAGCGCATCTTCTTGGAAAATTCTAGTCACCTTCCGTGGAAGAAACCAAAGCCATTACAAAATCAAAGGGTGAAATAATACTGATGATTGCAGACAACTAAAGGATGAGATCGAGACTCTCATCAGGGCAGGACCCTTGGCTTAATACTCCCGGAATCGAGTGAATTCCAGACAGCCCGTTGGATAAAACATTCCATCAACTCCGGAGGCTCCAATGAATCAAAATGGAGATCAGGTGAATCAAGACAACCCTCGTCCGATAACAGGAGGAGATATGGCAACCATTTTTGGAGGTCCTCATCTGGCAGGCACGAGCAGAGGTGCCCAGAAGAGGTATATCAACAAGCTAAAATCCCACAACGGAGTGGAATTTGTTCCGGGGCTGCGATCATCAAAGCATCAGCGATTGGAGAAGTAACCAATCACTTTTATTGAGGAAGATGTCAGTCATGTCCAGTTCCCACATAACGACCCTCTGGTCGTAACGGTCTAACTCGCCAAACAAAGAGTTAGGAGGACACTAGTAGATAACAGGAGTTCTGTGAATCTACTCTTTAGGTCTACCTTAGAAAAAATGGGTATGTCTGTAACAGACCTAAAGGCAACTTCCATGATTCTGCATGGATTCTTTGGTGAGGGGTCAGCGGCCATTGGGATAATCGAGCTAGTGGTAACGCTAGGTGAAGGTCCACGAACTATCTCCAAGCTCCTGGAATCTGTGGTCATCGATTGTCCAGTGGCCTATAATGCGATCTTAGGCAGACCTGCGTTGATGACATTTAAAGCCATAACCTCTATCCGTCACCTAGCAATTAAATTCCCCTCACCTGCGGGAACATGCATTGTTAGGGGCGATTAGCTCGCAGCCAGGGAATGCTATAGCATTTCCACTAAGGGAAAGTCACAACCCGGGCAGCAGACAATGACAGTAAGCGATAGAGGCAAGGAGTCCTAGGAGACAGAAGTTGCTCTTAGGACGGAAGAACCTCAAAAATCCAAGGATAGAGACATCACTCCAAGTGATGATATCGACCCCCGAATAGGCGAGGACAAGTCAGAGCTTCAGGCTATCGAGGAGCTCGAGGAGGTAAATATAGATCCTAAGGACGCCTCGAGAATCGTTAAAATTGGGAAAAATCTCGATGATGGTAGAAAAAAGGAGCTTGTAAAATTCTTGCAGGAGAATCTAGATGTATTCGTCTGGTATCATGAGGACATGGTGGGGATCAGCCCAAGCGTGATCATGCACACCCTAAATTTGGATATAAGCGTGCCCGCCAAATCCCAAAAATAGAGGCGTCTGGGAATAGTCCTTGCTGAGGCGTTGGAGGAAGAAGTAGCTCGGTTATTAAAGCGCGGGTTCATTCGTGAAGCAAAATATCCGATCTGGGTCGCAAATCCTGTCCTGGTCCCGAAGCCAAACGGAAAGTGGCAGACCTACATGAACAAATCTTGTCCTAAGGATTGCTTTCCATTGCCGAGAATTGATCAGTTGGTAAATGCCACCGCGGGGCACGAGCTTATGTCCTTCATGTATGTGTATTCTAGATATAACCAGATCGCAATGAATCCTGTGGACCAGGAGCATACTAGCTTTATGACTCTAAAAATGTATATTGTTATAAAGTTATGCCCTTCGAACTAAAGAACGTCGGGGCTACCTACCAACGGTTAGTTAACAGAATGTTCGTTGGCCAAGTCGGAAAAAATATGGAAGTGTATGTCGACGACATGCTAGTTAAGTCTAAGATTTCTGACGGCCATGTGTCTGACCTAAATGAATGTTTCGAGATCCTGAGGAAATACAATATGAAGTTGAATCCCCAGAAGTGTACTTTCGAAGTGGTGTCGGGAAAGAATCTGGGAATCATAGTCAATACAAGGGAGATAGAGGCAAATCCAGATAAAATCAGGTCGTTATTGGAAATACCTTCGCCCAGATCGCGTAAAGAAGTCCAGAGCTTGACTGGAAGGGTGGCAGCCCTAAATCGGTTCATTTCAAAATCCACTGACAAATGCTTACCACTCTATAACTTGCTCCGAGGAAATAAGAAATTTGAATGGACTAAGGAGTACGAACAGGCATTTCTTGATCTGAAAACACATTTGGTCGAGCCCCCAGTATTGTCTAAGCCAGTGGCAGGGGAGCCCCTATTCCTTTATTTGGCTGTGACAGAAAATGCAGCCAGCACCATGTTGGTTCGGGAAGAAGACCGGGTTAAAAAACCGGTGTATTATATAAGCAAAAGACTTCTCGGAGCTGACCCCTGATGGAAAAGATGGAGTTCTGCCTGATATTAGCCTCCAGGAAGCTTAGGCCATACTTCCAGTCTCATTCAATTTACGTCATGACCGACCAACCTTTAAGGCAGGTATTGCAAAAACCTAAAGTGTTGGGACGTCTCTTAAAATGGGCAGTCGAACTCAACTAGTTTGAGATACTGTATGTACCATGGACCTCAATCAAAAGCCAGACCCTTGCTGATTTCATAGCTGAATGCACCGAATTTCAAGATGAGCTCTTGAAATAACCGGTGTAGGAGTTGTGGAGAATAGTTCTGGACGCCTCCTCTAACGAGAACGGGTCCGGAGCTGGAATCATACTGATCTCTCTGGAGGGGCACCGATTCCATACCACGCTACAATTCGGATTCGAAGCATCAAACAATGAAGCCGAATACAAGGCTTTGTTAGCCGGGCTTAGAGTGGCAAAGGAATTGAAATAAAGGGTCGCCCAATGTTATAGTGATTCCCAGCTCGTGGTCAATCAAGTGTTAGGGGAATACCAAGCGCGGGGAACCAAGATGGCAGCTTACCTAGGCAAGGTGAAGAAAGAGCTATCAGAATTTTAGTGTGGCACCATCGAACAGATCCCTTGCGAGCAGAACGCTAACGCAGACACTTTGGCGAGGCTCACCACCTCCAAGGAAGCTGAGACTTTGAACGTAGTACTGGTGGAATTCTTGGAAAGTCCAAGCGTGGCAGGAAACACGATAAAGGTCGAGATGATTGACACTAGGCCAACCTGGATGACCCCCATGATGGAGTATCTTACAACAGGGAAGCTACCTGAAGAGAGAAAAGATGCGAGAAGGATACTCTATCAAGCTCCAGGATACTCTAACGACGTGGCCATTCCTTTCCTCTTCTGCGGCGTGTTCTACCAGAAGAGGCTAAAACCATTCTGCAAGAGGTGCATGAAGGCTTCTGTGGGGATCATGCTAGGGGGCAAAACCTAGCCTTAAAAATATTAATGCAGGGTTATTTTTGGCCCACTTTAACAAAAGATTCCACCTCCCATGTTCAGAAGTGCGACAAATGCCAACGCTTCGCCACAGTCGCACGAGCTTTGCCAGTTGAGCTAATGAAGATCTCATCCCCATGGCCATTTGCATTATGGGGAATTGATTTAATAGGAGCTTTACCTATGGGAAAGGGAGGAGTTCGTTATGCGGTGGTGGCCATTGATTATTTCACGAAGTGGGTAGAAGTCGAGCCTCTAGCAACCATCAACTCAAAGAGAGTCCTCAACTTTGTGGTTAAGAGTATTGTGTGCTGGTTTGGGCTTCCCAAGAAGATCATGTCAGATAATGGAACTCAGTTTGACAGTGATCTCTTCATTGATTTCTGTGAAAAGCACGGCATAATTAAAAGTTTATCTTCGGTTGCATACCCACAGGCCAATGGGCAGATCGAGGCTGTGATTAAGACCCTCAAAGCGAGTCTTAAGAAAAGGTCAGACGAGGCCAAGGGAGTTTGGCCTGAGCAGCTCCCGCAGGTACTATGGGTGTACCGGACCTCCCACCGTATCTCCACGAGACACACCCCTTTCTCCCTGACTTTCAGGAGTGAGGCCGTCCTTCCGGTCGAAGCAAAAGTAGCCACGCATAGGCTACAGACATTAAGCCAGGAACGAAATGAGGAGTTGCTTAATGTGTCTCTCGACCTGATTGATGAGAAATGAGAGGATTCACAACTACAGCTTGCACGTTACCAACAAAAAATCACTCGTTATTTTAATTCTATGGTCAGAAGACGTAGATTTGGTTTGGGTGACCTGATTCTCTGAAGGGTCTTTTTGGCGAACAAGGACCCTAAAGATGGTGCTTTAGGTCCGAACTGGGAAGGGCCCTATCAGATTGTGGAAGTCATGCGTGGAGGAACTTTCAAATTAGCTCGACTTAGTGGAGAAACAGTCCCACAGACCTGGAATGCCATGCACCTAAAGAAGTATTATCAATAGTGATACCGTCCATCTATGTAAGGCTTAGTTATAAATGCCATTTAATTGAGAAATGAAGGGATCATCATGTATTTCTTTTTTTTCGTATAGTTTTAAGCTTTTCCCTTCGCAAGATTATTTATATATCAGTTCCTGTGATAACGTTTGTCTAAGTAACCGAGAAAGTTCACATTCTGGTTACTTGGGGGGCATATAACCTGAGATAGATTAAAATTAGAATATGCGAATTAAGGATGAGTTTGAAACATTTAAAATCTTGGATATAACCAGGTACAAAACTATACTAGATACAACCAGGTCCAAAACTTAGAAGTCAGTAAAATTGATTAACCGATGTTTTTCTTTTAAGAAAAACATGAGGTGTCAATAAACCTAGCATGAACTAAGTTTAAATCATTTAAAACCCTGGATACAACTAGGTCCAAAACTTAGAAGTTAGCAAAATTAAAAATTCGATGGCTTTCCTAGAAGCTCGAGATATCAGTAAACCTAACATGAACTAAGTTTGAAATATTTAAAATCCTGAATATAACCGGGTTCGAGGCCTGACACTTAACACGTATGATATAAATCAACACATCAGGTTTGATTGTAGCCAAATTCAAAATATATATCCCGATCTAATAGTCGAGTCCTAAAATCTTGAATGTGCAAATATAAGAAAGCATAAACATTAGAAAATTAAGGAAAAGATTAAAATTAGATATACGAATTAAAAATAAAATTGTCTCAAGAAAAAAAAAATAAAACCACAACAAATTGGAGCTCCGCCTCAGACTCCTCCAGGACGCTTCGAGGAGGTGACCTCCTCAACCTCCTGCTCACCCACAACAGAGGCTTCCCCCTTCTTCGATGGCTCTTGTAGGATCCGAGCCTTGAATTTCTTAAGAGAGGGATCCCACAGCTTGGGAGCCATGAAAGAAAAGTTGCCATCCTAGTTGAATGCCCAACAATGGTACCACATATCTTCCATGGAGGACAGGGAGGCCGCCTTCTCCTCCTACACCGCAGACTCGACCTCTTGTAGCTTTGCCTTGGCCTCAGTGACCTCGACTTAAAGAATGGCCAAGGTGGCCTTCGCGGCCTGCTCACTTTCTTGGGACGATGCAAGGGCGGCCTTGGCATCGTGCTCGCCTTTTTGCGCGACCGCAAGGGCAGCTTTGGCAGCTTGCTCGCCCTGTTGAGCTGTGGTCAGGACGGTCTTTACGGTCTGAAGCTCATCGTTCCTAGCTCGAGCTCGGGCTATGCTGCGGTGCTGAGCCAGGGACACCTGCAAAGTACAAAGGGGATAGTTAGGTGCATACTGGGGGGAAATTTTGAAAAGGAAAAATTTTACTAACTTAAAGGAAAAGATCTTACAGTGTGGACATCGATGAGAGAAGTGTATTCCGCAAGGATGGGAGTCCTCACTCCTAAGTAGTTGTATGACTTGGTGTTGAGAAGATATCGCAACAAAGAGTTTTGGGGGTTTTTCGTTTCTCTGAGAAAGAAGGAGGTTTGAAGATGCAGAAGATGGAAGATAGAGAAATTTTTTGAATAAAAGGTGATGAACTGTAGGAATTGTCTATCCCTTTTATACGTAAATGGAATAAATCAATGTGAGCCACCCGATTTGGCCAATGCAAAATCTGAGGGTTATGGTTCGAAAGATGAAACGGCGGTAAAAAATTAACAGACAATTAAGGCAGTCCTCAAAACTCGAACAAATGCCAATTGTAATGTTCCACGTGTCCAGTACTCGAGTAGTGGACAAACATGGGTAATTGCAATGGAAGTCTAAAAGTCCCTACTATGTAGGTCAGAAGATGACATCATAAAAAGCGAGCAGAGACTTAGGGGGAAAATGTACATCCTAATTTCAACACGAGTCTTTTATTTAGCTCGAGTACAACTGGCAAGTAAAGGCATGGAAAAAAAATGGCCAATGAATCTGTGTATTCTCCACGAAGACAACACGATCCCCAAGGTGATGGCGCGAGCTGGGGTGTATAAAGCGATAGGCACGAACTTATAATATGCATAATGTTAGGAAAAATAATATTGCCTCAATGGAAATGGTAAGATAATGTTACAACTCTATGCAAAATATTACAATGGACAAGATTGATTAAATAAAGTGTTACAACTCTATAACTGAAAATACAAATAAAACAAAGGAAATGAAGAAGATGATGAAGAAGAAGAGAATAGTAAAATACAACTCAAAACAAAAGTTACAAATAAAATAAAGTGTTTGGACCAAATGAAGAGATTACAACTCTTAAACAAAATATACAAGTAAATAAAACAAGAGAATAAGAAGAAGAACAATAGAATAAAAGGAAGAACATAAACCACAAACAAACTCTCACTTACACAACCTAAGTGAAGAGGATTGGGGATCACCAACTTGAACAAGGTTTAAAACCTTTGTCCAAAAGCTTATTTCCCCCTAACTCAAGCACTAAGGGATCTCTCTCAGATTTTTGGAAATGCTTTATGGAATTATCAAGCCTCAAGGTGTTTCAAGCCAAGTGCTTTAGTGGATAGAAATGGTGTGTCTTACAAGTGAGCATTAGGCTCCTATTTATAGAGTTTAGAGACACCCTTTGAATTTCAAATTCCACCAACCCCATGGCTGTTACCAATGATGAATTGGGTGTTTTATGGAATTAAAATAGAGACTTGGGAGTTACTTGGCTGTTGGAATCGTTCAAAATTGGATAAAAACCGAAATTATATGAAGCTGTCAGCCATTAGGGCCGCAGCGCTTGTTCCAGGCGCCGCGGCCCTCAGTCAATTTCAGCAACACATTTTTTCAGTTTTTTCCAAAACGTTCCAATTTATTCCCACTTGATTTTGTAACATCCATACACAATATGGGAGTTAAAATCACATCTCTATCAGCCATTTCTCATATGGCTTTAAGAAATTCATCTCAATATTGTGTAACAACAAATCTACACAATAATGGGTGATATTTAGGAGTTACAAATTTGTGATGAATTTGTAACACCAAGTATGTTACATGTTTGGATATTTCACATATATCCAAATAATGTAACTCTCTATTATATGTTACAATATGTGACACTCTATGTCACATTTATTTAATCTAAAACATTATATTATAAAATAATATAATATTACATTATATTATAAAATAATATAACACATAAGGCATAGCATCAATGGCACGAGCTCATGGTTTATTCAGCTCGGGGCATGCTAAAGATCTGGCATGTCCTTGGATCCCTAATAACCCGAACACGTTATATAATCGTGCATGGCCAGACATGGCATGTCCACGGATCCCTGAAAACCCAGACACGTAATATAATTGTGCATGGTCCCTAAGGATCGAGGATCAATTTTATTTCCTGATCAGACCATACCTTAGGATAAATTGGAATATTTATAATAAGTGTAATACATATAAAAATAGGTGTTAAGTCACGTGATGACCCAAAGACCTATCCAAGGGTTTTCTCTATAAATACTGAGATCTTGGATAGAAAGAGGGGGGAATTTTTCTGTAATACTAAAAACTCTGTCAAAATTCATAGAGAAAGACAGTAATAACAATGACTCGTGGACTCGGTGGATTTAATCACTAAACCACGTAAAAAAGATGAGTGTTCTTGGGAATTTCCTTTAGAGAATTCTTGAGAGTCCTTTTCTTATTACGGTTTATCATTAAGCACTAATTCATCCCAGTTATTCTCTTAATTCATTGTTGGCGAAAAACCGCGTCAACACATATATTATTGATTCTAGGAAGCCACATCACCTCTGACTCTCCTTTATATAAGTAATAGATATCGATAAAGATTATTCGCTAATGAGTTAATGGTAGTTAAGGAACAAAAGGTAATTAGAATGTTAAAATAGTAATTTTGACCAACTTTAATTAACAAACCATTAATTGGAGGACATAACTATATTTATTGATTATATCGATGGACTACAAATAAAACTCTATAAATATAATTCTATAAATACTTAGAGTGCAATTCCATATTATAGTGGAGTAATCATGGAATTAATAAATAAGATTATTAGATTAAGGAGTTTGATTAATAATCTGGTTTATTGAAGCTTTGTATTATAGGTCCATGGTCCCTAGGTCACCTCTATCTTACACTGTCAAGGGTAAGGATGTCATAAGGAAGATTTGTAGAGTGAATGAATAAATTGCAAAGGAATTAATTTTCCAGGGCAAGAAAATAATTAAGTGATAATTATGGACAATTGATTAATTGTGAATTAATTAATTATTTAACTATATAGTTTTTATTTTGAAAAACTATATGTTAAAATAAATATTAATCATGTTTGGATTAATATAGAGAGATTTAAATTATATTATTATAAGATATTTATTTATTTATTTAAAACTGATATTTTAAGACAGGTAATTTTGAATTAACTGATATTTATTTTGGGATAAATATATTATCTGAAATATTAATTAAATAAACAAATGAGAAAATCAGGGAGAGCCACTAAGTGCTCATGCCACTCATTGTATTGCACAGTGAATGGCGCCTACCAGGGATATTTTCTATTATTGGGATTTGAATTTTGAATTTCAAATTAATTTGTTTATTTAATTATATTTAATTATTATATTTTTTAAATATGATTTAAATTAAATAATTAAATAAGGTATAAGTGATCAGTTTTATTCTAAATAAAAATAAAGATTAATTAAATTAGGTAATTATCTTTATAAAACTGAAACGAAACACTTTTGAAGAATAAGCTTAATAAGTTGTTTTGACTGTCAGACTCTCTCTAAGAAAAGAAATGATAGAATTTCCTAAACCTGAAATTCTAGAAATTTCTATAGCCTCTCTCTTCTCAATGCTCTCTAGATTTCATGTGTTGAGTACATCTAGAGAGTCTAAATCAACCTTTGAATCGAACGTGCCCACACACATCCTTGTGTGTTTGAGGATTGACTTGGAAGACTAAGGTGCGAGCTTTCAGAAAGGATAGGAAGATTGTTAATTTATACAGAAAGATTCAAGGATGGCTACGAGAGATAATCTCTATTCCTTTCATGTGTTATTTATTATATTATTTATATAATATGTTATTTAGATTAAATAATGTGAGAATGTGCGTCACATATTGTAACATACAAAATGAGAGTTACATTTTTTTATAATGTGAATATTCAAATATGTAACATATTTGGAGTTAAAAATTCAGTTACAAATTTGTACCTCCCAAATATTACCCAATAATGTGTAGATTTGATGTTACACATTTTGATTTGAATTTATGAAAGCCATAAGTGATATGGTTGTTGGAGACATGATTTCAATTCCCATAATGTGTTTGGAGGTTACAAAATCATGTGGGAAGAGGATAGAGCCATTTGGAAATGGAAAAATTGAGTTTTGCTTAAATTGGGCCTATTGTTGCGACCACGAGTGTTCCAGGCCGCAGCCAGAAACATCTCTGGTCGCGGCTAGGGACACTAGCAGCCAATTCCAATTTCTTTTTTCCATCTTGAAGGGTTCTAAAAACTCATGTAACTCCCCAAACTCTTTTTTAATTCCATAAACATCCAATTAAGCATTGGTAACAGTCATGGGAGTTGGTGGAATTTGAAATTCAAGTGGTGTCTCAAAACTCTATAAATATGAGCCTATTACTCATGTAACGCCCTGGATAACCAAGACCGTTACACTGTGTATTTAAAATAGTGCAAGACTTTCTAATCAAGTCATTTAAACAAAGTGTGAATTCAATGTCATCAACGGATTAGGAATAAAAGAATTTGGTCACAAACAGGCTATTTTCATTAAAAATGACAGTTTAATACATGGAAACTCAAAACAGGGTTTAGACGTCTTAGTTACAACTAATTCCAGGAGTTACAAATAATTCACGCCACTCTAATGGAAAAATATATATTTTAGGTTTCCGTCCCTGTACAATTCCTCGACCCTGGCGGCCGAGCAGCTGACAATGTACACCTCGCCCCCAGAGCTCTCCAACTCATGGTTGACTCAGCCTACCCTTGCCTTTACCTGCACCACGTAGCACCCGTGAGCCGAGGCCAAGCAAGAAAGTATAATAACATAGCAAGTTCAACATCAATTATCAAGTATCCCACAATGCACAACCAGGAATTCAGCGTTTCATAGCATTTATCTAATCAGTGATAACACACAACAGATTCACAGTTTGTCGTCCAAACAGCCAACAAATCATGTTCATAGCACAATAATCAAGATCATAATCAACAGTTTATCACATCATCAAATGATATTCAGGGTCAGCGCCCTTAGTCGCACCCTCTATTTAACACACTGTCTTTGGCTCTCTTGGGCCGCCCCCAGTGTAATACTCACTGACTCCGGCCAGCTTAACCGAGCCCAGTGATAAATAAGCTGCCTCAGCTACCAGTGGCCGAGCCACGCCCTGTGCGCAAATATTGATTCTGACACCCTTAGGCCGATTATCGCATGTCCCATGGCATAATAATACCATCTCATGACATGATATACAAATATAGGGAGCTCTTAGTCCCATCGTATCCACATGGTTAATCACATTCACATAACAATGCATGCAAACATAGGGAACACTTAGTCCCAACCTAACCACATATTCAGGTGCAGCTTTCTTACCTTTTGATTCGCTAGCTTTGATCACTTGACTCCTTGAGCACGATCCCTCCCAAGCCCTAACGCTCACCTAAATACAATCATAGGTCAAAGTCATCACCAAACCTCAAGTCCAAAACCTAGCCTCGGGACCAATCCCGAGCCCCCAGGAAGTTCTAGTTCCACCAAACAAGGTGGTGGAACCCAACCCCAAACCCTTGGTCAAAAACCCTTGCAAATAACCCTAAAATCCCTTTATGGAAACAGGGCAGCGCTACAGCGCTCTTAGGAGGGCGCTATAGCGCTACAAGCAGAACCAAATTCCCCCAGAAAGCTTGGCCTAGCGCTACAGCACCCAAAGGCTAGCGCTGTAGCGCTAGTCACAGACAGGCCAACTCCAAATTTCTCTTCCTACGATTTCCTCGAACCAAACTCAACCAAAACTTCTCCAAACCTTTGACAACCTCAAAAACAACCTTATAAACATACTCCACTCATCCCAAGCACCCCAAAAACTCAAAACCCAATCACATGCATCTCTAATCCTAGAATCCACCATAGCTGTCCCTAAGCTCAGAAACTCAACAAAACCAGTCAAAACTTCAGAGTTGGAGGCTTAGAATTCATACCTTTAATGGAGTTTGATTTTAAGATAGCCTCTACACCTCCCTAGCATTCTTTTCCTCACCCTTTGGCCTAAATTCCTTAAAGTCCCCATCAGATTCAACTTAAGCACCATAGTTCAAAGCCAAAACCAGAAACTGAAGAACTCTATAAAACCTTACCTCAAGTGTTAGGGTGTTCATGCTAATCCTCTGCCACTTCTCCAATCCTAGCTTAGGATTCTTGATGCTTAGCCTAACCCAGCTCTCCTCTGAGCTTTGCCCCAAGAAAACCCCAGAAAAGTGGTGAGAGAACCACAAACCGACCCAAGAGAAAACTCTCTGTTTTCCTCTCCTTTCTCTTTTCTTTCTTTTCCTTCTTCAGACTTCTGAAATATTCTACAACTTCCACTAACACAAAGCCTCAGTAATACCCATCATTAAAAATCCAAATGACCTTAATGCCCTCCCTTTTATTTCTAACCTTTTAATCCACTTAAGGGCATCTTAGTCATTTCACCCCAATTCGCGCTAACTCCTCGAGTGTCTCTAATATTCACCGCTTACTACCCAATACCTAATTAGCTACCAATAATATTCCTCAATGTCAAAATAGTCCCCAGTATACTTACTAAATCCTCATTTATACCCCCAGGCGCACCCCGAGCCGGGTATAAATCCCCGCCATGACTTTTTCGCTAATCTGCTCACTAGGATCGTCTCGAGTCTTAGATCACAGATATATCCACAAAATAATATGGTCTCAACATTAGCCTACCAATATACACACAAATACACAATTATGCTCTCAATGAGCCAAATTACCATAATACCCTCACAGCAGAGTATATAGTCCCATGCATGCCTTTATCATCATATAATAATATGACCCACATAATCATGCATATAATCATATAATAACACAGTAAATCAATTATGGCCCTCCCGGCCTCCTAATCAAGGTCCTAAACCTTATTAGGAAATTTGGGTCGTTACAACTCACTTGTAAGATACTTGATTTTCTATCTACTAGAGCACTTGGCTAAAAATACACCAAAATACTTGATTATTCCAAAGAGCTATTTCCATTTTGTGAGAATCCCTTAGTGCTTGGGATATGGGGAAAAAAGTTTTTGGACAAAGGTTGTAAACCTTGTTCAATTTGGTGATCCCCAATGGTCATCACTTTGGTTGTGTGAATAATAGAGAGATTTCCTTTTTGTTCTCATTCTTACATTGTTTCTTATGCTCTTTTGTTTCTTCTCTTTATTTTCTTTTTATATATTTGTTTGTATCTTTTGTTTTTAGAGTTGTAATCTCTTCTACACTATTCTTCTATTACTTCTAGTTTATTTGTATCTATTGTCTAGAGTTGTTTTTTCTATTATTCTCTTCATCTACATATTTCTACATTTACTTGTAATTTTGTTATTGAGTTGTAATCTTATTTAATCAATCATATTTTCATTTGTATTATTTTTCCTAGAGTTGTAATAGTCTTACTATTCTCCATTGAGGCAATATTATTATCTTTAACATTATTTAATATATCTATATATGTATGATCCTGACTGGTATTAATAAATTTTTAAAAGATCATATTCCACTGCGTATTCTTATTTTTCTCATTTAATACCAACACTCTTGAGACTGAAGGATGAAGGAAGAGCGGTGGCTCAATTGGAGTATGCAAGTGCTATAAAGAGTCTTATGTACGCAAGTGTTAGTAAACTTAGTAGGTTTACAAGTAATCCAAGTGTGGATCACTGGAAGGCTATTGGGAAATTCCTATGTTATCTTAAGAAAACTAAAGGTGTGACAGTCAGTATCCCGTAATCCGTAGGGGGAAAGACCGGGAAAAATTGTGCAATCCCACATCGCTTGGGGAAGATCAAGTGTGATGATTTTAAGACTTTGTAGGTATGGGACTACATACCTGAAGAGGTCTTAAATGGATTGATGGATACTACCTATGCCAACAAGATGCATCTTCTTTTCGGTAGCCCATTACTTGAGAACTCCAAAGTTAAGCGTGCTTGACCTAGAGTAATCTCATGATGGGTGACCTCCTGGGAAGTTTTCCCAGGAAGCGTGTGAGTGAGGACAAAGCACGCTGGAAAGACTCGTGTTGGTTTGCAGGGCCAGTCATCATTTTAGGAAGCATCCATAGTGACGTGGGGCCGTTACAAAAGGACTAAGTCTTCATTACTCTAAATTTCCTTCAATCTTATAAGGGAATACGGATGCAAGTTGGATATCCAATCTTGGGGACAACTTGTCTACCAATGGTTGGGTATTTACACTTGGTGGAGGTGCAATTTCTTAGGGCTCCAAGAAACAAACATGTATATCTCACTCTGCTATGGAAGCAAAGTTCATAGCTCTAGCTGCCACCAGCAAATAGGTCGAATGGTTAAGGGATCTCTTGATGGAGATACCACTAATCAAAGAGAATGTATCCACTATATTGGTACATTGTGATATCCAAGCAACATTGGCTTGAGCATACAACGAATCGTATAATGGGAAGTCTAGACACATTAGTCTAAGACACAAATATGCAAGAAAATTGATTTAAAGAGGAGTCATCTCAATATCCTATGTGAAAACAAGTGAAAACTTGACGAGTCCTTTTACTAAGCAACTAACGAGAGATTTAGTGGCTACCTTATCTCGAGGGATGAGACTTAAACTCGCTAAAGAGATTCACGATTAATGGTAACCCATCTTAATACTAGTTACTTAACTAGTGTTAGGTTCAATAGGTAATAACAAGTCAACCAAGTGAATATTAGTCGTACTCAAAATAGTCCCATCTGAGATATGAGTACTTGTGAGTTACCAAATTGAGGGTTAAAACTGTAACTACCTTAGAGCTATTACCAAGTGAGTTTAAAATGTGCGTTTAACTTGCTAATCAAGAATTAGGTCAAAAGTGTAACTAAACTGTATTAAAAATCACATAATTTGAAAATATACTCATTCATTGAAATTAATAGTGTTTTACATTCAGGATCCCAAAATATTGTTTATAAATACTTACAACTCAAAGTATGTTTAAAGTCGACTACACGACAAAATAAGATTCAATACAAAGCATCTCCTAAAAATACCCCTGGCTGTTACAGCCAGGTAAACCAGACATGTACGCGTCGCCTCACGCTCTCCATACTCATGGTTGGTCGGCTTTCCCCTTGCCCTTACCTGCACAACAAAGCACCCATGAGCCGAAGCCCAGCAAGAAAACTCCACACAAATAGATAACATATGCATATCATTCACTCAGCATATAACAAATCTTCCAACAGGCTAAACACATAACGCCATGCCGTCCCAGGCGCTTTACCAGGCCCTGGGTTCGCGGTCTACACCGTAAGGATATCCCAGGTATCCTTTAGGGTCTTACCCTGGCAACTTGCACTCCGCGTGCTAAATACTGCTCTCAGCCCCCTTGCTGTTCTCGGCCTTCGCCGTTACCGGCCCTTGCCGTTCTCGGCCTTCACCGTTCTCGACTCTTGCCGATCATTCACATATATGCATACATAGCATAATTAAACAAACACTTAAACATGTATTAACATAATCAATGGGCTATGCCCTGCACATAATCATATAGGGTCATGCCCTGCAACACAAATATGGGGCCTCGCCCTGCTCTATGGGTACAGCGGTTTTCTTACCTGTGTCCCGAGCTTCCTGAGCACCGAAATCTTGAGCACGGTCCTCTAACCCGAGCCTCGCTGAAAACCTAGTCACAACACATACACAGAACTGTCGTTACTAACCAATTCATAATCATCTCCCGAAACCAATCCCGAGCTCTCGGGACCTCCCGTTTCCCCACACAAAGTAGCGGAAGCGTCCCTCGAGCCCCCTGAGCCAAAACCCTAAAAACACAATTTTCCCTTCCCAAAAATTGGCCTAGCACCGCGGCACAACCCTATAGGGCCGCGGTGCCCTCCTCCTGATTCAACCTAGCGCCGCGGCATGGAAGAACAGGGTCGCGACGCTCATACGCGAACCCAGAAAACTGGGTTTTTCCCCACATTTTTCCCGAGCCAAAACTCTTCCAAATCAACACCCAAGTAAACCCAAGTCCCAATTCAACTTAAAACCCCAAATGAGCAGTATGACAACCTAGAAACAACAAGAAGAAGCTCAAATACCCAATCAAATCCATAAATCACCTAGTGGTTTATAACTTTATCAAACTTAAACCATAAACCAGAAAACTTAAACTATTTCAGAATATAAACCTCAGAAATGCATGAAGTTCTTACCTTAAACAAGAATTCGACCTTGAGCTTCCTCCAAATCCAACTCCAAGCTAAACCCCTTTGATTCCCAAGCTGAGTCTAGCCAAACTTCATCCTTAGAATCCACCAAGCAAAAACACATATCAACTCCCAACCTTAACATTTCCCAGCAGAATTCAATCAAGAAACTGAACGAGAACTTACCTTTGAGCCTAGGTCAATCTCCCAACTCCTAGCCTTGAATCCCTTGAACTCTGGCCTAAAATCCTTCAAAATCAATCACTTTAGAGAGGGAGAGGGAGAGCATTGAGTGGGAGAGAGAGAGAAAATTGGTTCCCTTTTTCCTTCTTCTATTTTGGTTAAGTGTTTCTAGTATTTCCCCAGCTCTTAACTGAGTATATCCATTTTCCCAAAATGACTCAATTACCACTTAAGCTAACCTGATAACTCTATGATTTAGAGTTATTTTTATTAACTTTGAACTTGAATTTTGGGTGAAAAGAGTAATGAGTGTGTGTTATTTGTAAGTTTGTTTAGTTTTTACCTTTCTTTTCTAGTTAGTGTGTTAATTCAAGAGTCTTGTAAATTGTTGGTAGTAATTGTAATTAATTAAGTAATTGTGTGTGTTTTGTTGTTTAGGAAAGGAACTTTTGACTCGCCAAGGGAAACTAAGGAATCCAAGGAAAAAGGGAACAAAAAGCTGGAAATGCTGCTCAAATGCTGGAGGGCGAAGTGTTAGCAAATCTGGAAATTGGGGACTGACATGGACAAGAGCCAGCTGACCTTTCTTCACTTATCTCAGTGCCTATGTGGCACCCACTTAAAAATTAGGTCAGCTGGCTGAGGTGGCGTGGACTAATGGACCAAGAAAGGAAAATGGGCTTTCTAATTAAGGAAGGAGAGGACAGCCGAAATCATCAAAGGGAGGAATAGAAAACACAGTACAGTTTTCTTTACTCAGCAAGAAAGAGGAAAAAGAAAAATTGCAGAGAGATATACATAGAAAAATCAAGTACCCAAAAGAGGAGATCCACGAGCAAAGAAGGAGGAGGACGATAGCAACTGATTCTACTTCTTCTCTTTCTTCTATATTTTTCTTTTGTGTAGTGTATACTCTTCATTCTACATTGTGTGAAACTGAATATTAGTTATGGATGAACAATATCTGGTTTGGGTTGTAATTTTCAGTTTGAACATGAGCTAATCCTTTTGAGATTTGAATGGCTATGGAACCCGATGTTATGAATTAATGATGAAAATTGCATGAGTTTAGCAACTTGCCTTTGTTCATTCAAGTGAGATGAATGTTAAATGATTGTTAATTATTGGCCATGACTAACAATTTGCTTAGCTAGATCTGATTCTGGAAAGGTTATATCTAGTGGAAATAACTTGGATGATGCAAGAGAATTACCATGTTTAGGTTGTTCTTAGTGAGTAAAATAGGAATATTTTGCTACCTTGTATAACTTGAGAATTGGTGTGTAATTGCTGTTTTGCAACCTGATTAAATATAGGAATGTATTAAATCAAGTTGTAGAATTAATTCACTGAGTTTTGGGAAAATCTCACGTGCTTATCTTAGAATTCTGTTAACTCTGTGCAACTTTGCTGAACAAATATTGTAACAACTGGGCAGATTAACATAGGGGGAAATAGCTATTTAGATCTATTAATCCATAAGCACTTTTTCTTGAATTCAATTTTGCTATCATTTTAGTTATATTTTTAAATAGATTTAATTGCAGTCATTTAATTTCAGATTGATAGTACAATCATTCTCATAATTTCTTCCTTTAATTTTAAATTGTTGATTAGTTGGTTTTACATTTGCTTGATTTTGCAATCCCTGTGGAGACGATACTCAACTTACTACTATATTACTTGTTGCCGACTGTATACACTTGCACATTTTATTTGCTTAAAATTACGCAACATAACCTAAATCCTCATATAACACCAAGGGCGATTTAGTCTTTTAACACATCCCGCTTAAGTCCTCGAGCATGCCTAAAAATCCTCGTTTAATCCCGACACGTCTAAATTACTGAATTACTAACCACTACTCAATAATTCCCGAACACTTTATAATATTCCCAAAATACCCCTAAGCTCCTCCCGAGCCGGGTATTTAACTCCGTTGTGATTTTCTAGCTAAACAGCTCTCTAGGACCGTCTCGGACCGTGCACCACAATTATATCACCACTCACACGTGGTATCAATCACAATACACATAAATGTAACATTTATGCCATCAGCGGGCTAAAATTACAAATATGCCCCTAACAGCCAAGTGGGGGCCACATGCATATTTAATTCACCTAAACATGCACTTCGAATCACGTGTTCATTAAATTCACATATTAATAGAATATATCAATTATTTCCCTCCAGGCACGCTAATTAAGGCCATAAGCTTAATTAGCAAATTTGGGACGCTACAAAAACCGAGATGTTTTTTTTAATAGAACTTAGTCTTGAGAAGACAAGTATTTTATGGTAACAAAATACTGTAAAAGTTCTACCAATATGGACCTAGAGGTGGTGCCGCCTCTCATGATAATTGGGAGTATTCTCAAGAACGTCCATGAATGGAAAGTGCACATGGCCATTAATGGTGCAAAGCGAGACATAAATGTCTCAAGTGAACATAGCAAAGGTGTGTGTATCATCACCGGTTTATTATTATGGAAATTTGTTTCAATGCCTAATGCAACCAAATTTTCAATAAACTTTGTGATAATTACACTATAGTAAAGTTTAAGTTGAAGAACACTTTACTTTATGCACCATTGCAATGACTTCTATAAGAGATAGTTATTATTTAATCAAGTGAGGGAATGCTATATTATTTATATAATATGATATTTAGATTAAATAATGTGACAATGTATTTCGCATATTGTAACATACAAAATGAGAGCTATTGGATAATGTGAATATTCAAATATGTAACATATTTGGAGTTACAAATTCATTTACAAATTTGTAACCCCAAAATATTACCCAATAATGTGTAGATTTGATGTTACACATTTTGATTTGAATTTATCAAAGTCATAAGTGATATGGTTGTTGGAGACATGATTTTAACACCCATAATGTGTTTGGAGGTTACAAAGTCATGTGGGAAGAGGATAGAGTCGTTTTGAAGTGGAAAATTTGAGTTTTGCTTAAATTGGACATGTGGTCGCGACCACGAGTGTTCTAGGTCGCGACTTGGAGAACAGAGACTCACGGCCGCGACCAGGGACGTTGGCAGCCAATTCCAATTTCTATTTTTTTTCATCTTGAACGGTTCTAATAACTCATGTAATTCCCAAAACTCATTTTTAATTCCATAAACATACAATTAAGCATTGGTAACAACCATGAGAGTTGGTGAAATTTGAAATTCAAATGGTGTCTCAAAATTCTATAAATAGGAGCCTATTATTACTCACTTTTAAGATACTTGATTTTCTATCCACTAGAGTACTTGGCTAGAAATACACCAAATGTTTGATTATTCCAAAAAGCTATTTCCATTTTGTAAGAATCTATTAGTTCCCGAGATAGGAGGAAATAAGCTTTTAGACAAAGGTTGTAAATCTTGTTCAAGTTGGTGATCCTCAATACTCTTCACTTTGATTGTGTGAGTAATAAAGTGATTTCCTTTTTGCTCTTGTTCTTACATTGTTTCTTATACTTCTTTTGTTTCTTCTCTTTATTTTCTTTTTACATATTTGCTTGTATCTTTTATTTTTAGAGTTGTAATCTCTTCTACATATTTCTTCTATTACTTCTAGTTTATTTCTATTAGTCTTTTTATCTACATATTTTTACATTTACTTGTAATTTTTGTTATTGAGTTGTAATCTTATTTAATCAATCACCTTGTCATTTGTATTATTTTGCTTAGAGTTATAATAGTCTTACTATTTTCCATTGAGGAACTATTATTATCTTTAACATTATTTAATATATCTATATATATGTAGGTATTAATAAATTTTTAAAAGATCATATTCCATTGCGTATTCTTATTTTTTTCATTTAATACCAACAATCTAGAGACTGAGTTTTTTTTTTTGGAAAGATCTAAAGTTGGAGGACCAATGTAAAGTGAGGACAAATTTGAGGTAGACAGGGTGTGGAGTTTGGATTAGAAATCGTTTTTTTTTTCTTTTTTTGGTGAGTTTTGGGCATAATATCAGATTTTGTTTGAAATTTTTTTTGTTTAAAAGTTGTTTGAATTTGTTAATTTTTTATTGTGGACAAATTGCTGGGTCTTCAAAGGCAAGAAACCTACAGATTAGTGAATATCGGGAGGAGCTGCCAACTATTACAGTGGAGGATTTACATGGAGAAGCTGCAGTGGTTGACTGCCTAGGGTCGACTGGGTTAGCGCAGAAGAGAAGAAAAGGGAGAAGAAAGAGATGAAGGAATGAGAGGAAATAAAGATATGTTTAATTAATTTAATTTTGATTTGTTTTTTTATTAATTTGGTTATTGTATTATGTTTATGGAATAATTTTAGGTTTTGAGTTTAGTTTAGATTTAATTTTGATTTTTGTTTATTATAATTATTTTAAAGTTTTAATTAATTAAAATATGATTTTTTTTATTTTTAAAATTTTATATTAATTTTTAATTTAACAATATTTTATTTTATATAATTTAATTCATTAATTAATTAAAAATATGAGGGTATTTTGGTTATATTGAAAACTTGTTTGACCAAAATCAACCGAGTGTTCTATTTTGTTTCATTTTGCAAAACACATAATCTAAATTGTTATTTAACAACACAGAGTGTCAAATTAATAATTTTTGCATAGCGCGAAAATAATATTTACCTTCACTATTATTATTATTATTATTATTATTATTATTTCAATTGTAAGTTTTACCACAAAAATCTAAGTTGGTTATTTTCAAATAAATATTTTAGTTTAATATTAGTAATTACTAAAAAATTGTCAGAAAATATGTAATTACTAAAATAACGTTTACTTCAATTTTTGTATATAAATTATGCATTTTAAAATTATTTTTTTATTTATAAATTTTAGTTGCTGATAAATGAATAGATTAAAATATTATTATTAGTAGTATTATTAATTTTATTAAAATGGATGATTTTGTTATTTAAAAATAACTATTTTCATGTGTTTTATTGATTACGTCATTATTTTAAAAAATATTTAATACGTGTATATCAAAATATAATTTTCTTTTTCACTTTTAATAAGTTTTATATCAAAATTTTAATTATAAAGTTTTATTTTTTTTTTAAAAAAGGAAAGAAAAAAAGAAAAAATAATTTTAGATTATTTTTCTCATGATTTTCTATTAATCAAAATTGATTAGCTGTACGTAGCAATAACCTCATTTTTTTTTACCAGTAACAAATAAAACTAGTTATTTCACAAGAAGAATATTTTGGATCACTTGCAAATAAAATGAAGTTTATATGATCATAGAGAATAAAAATATTACTTTTCTTTCAACTTATATTGAGTTTCTGATTTTAGCTATCTATTTTGAAGTTGGTGTATAAGTCGTTGATTTTTACTAATTTTTTTTTTAAAAAAAAGGATGATATCCTTTATTAATGCACATTTTCATCAATCAAAATTATAGAGCAATTAAACTACTTATAAAAAAATAAATATAATTTTTTTACGTAGTTCAGTAATTAAAATTTACCATCAGCGAGTCACTTTTATCAAAAATGAGCCTGACCCCTAAATGACTGATGACCAATTTTATTTATAAGATTGCTCTCAAATTATCCTCCTTCCACAATTACATGAGAAGTTACTGAATATTTAATTCAAATACAAATTTGACTTACAAATAATTATTATAAAAAATAAAATATCTAATCGATTTTCTTGAAAAGCGGAACCGAATTACAATTTTATCCTAAAATATGTTTTTGAATAATACGCGACTTCCAAAGTGACTCTTCTGCCCTTCTATCTCCAAGCTATATTAATAGATGACTTCTGAGCTAACTCATCTCTCAACCTTTGAGAAAGTTTCTTGATGATACTTTGGGCTTTCTTGTATTGCCGAACAATATGTTTCTTAGTTGTGAAATACTAAAAGAATTATGATATTCTTTCTCTGAGCTTATTTAGTTTTATTGACCCGAACTTATTTTATTCATCTCGAAAAATTGGGTATAACACAATTTGATACTAAGGATGCCCAATCAGTTATCAAACAATCTTGACATTATTTTTTTAACTTATAGGTCAACTTTCCGGGTATAACTTAATTCGTTATTTATCAGCTAAATTTATACTTTTGTTGATAACAAGTCTGATTGGTTAGAGATATTCTCTTTACCGATTCGAATTACTGTACTTTTTATTCTCCTTAATAAAAAGTTATAATAGTTTTGTCCCCAAAAAAATGTATCTACTCCATTACATAGAAAATTTAAAATATAATTCACCTAAAATTATTTATAAAAATTAGTCATCTTATTTTTCCTTTCTTTTCCACTGCCGAACACCATTTCTCAGATGTGTTTCTCAGTTACCAAAACCTCAAGCCTTGTTGTCATAGGTGGTCATTTGAAGTTCGTGGCGTGCCACCTTCAATCAATATTTCATGCCAACTTTGACATCAAAACAACAAGTTTTTTTGTATGATGTAATTAATTCAAATCGTGCACGAGAACAAAGCCCTGACCACTCAAGTGCTTTAATTCGTTGTTGTTCTACATTGCCAAATTTGTTAGAGAATAAGAGATTTTATTTGAAATCTTGTATTTTTGTAAACATTCGTTAACATTTAGTTGTTTTATGCAATCTAACATTTATGTAAATGTGAGCTACAAAAAATTATTTTATTTAATTATGAAATTAGTATAGTAAAATTTTGTTACAAACATGTTATCTAATTCATAAATGAATTTTTTTTAAAAGAAAATCATAAATCGGTTTTGTATATATTAGTTAAAAAAAAAAGGTATATTTTTAGTTACTATTTCTATAAATCTTGAAAAACATGTATGTTTTAGTTACAAATTAGTTTGTAAATGGTGTTTAAACAAATTGCTTAAAAATGAGAATATTTACATTTTTGGCCACCCCATATTTTTGTAAAAAAAAAGGGTTTATATTCGTAGAGGTCTCTAACCTTTATGAAAAAGTATTACTTAGGTCCTCAAATTATATTTTGTATCGCTTAGGTTCCCAAACTTATTACATGTGTATTACCTAGGTCCTTTTAGTTAGAAAATAGTTTACAAAATGTGCATTAGAAAGTGATTAGCTGGGTCATAAATCGCTTTCCGCTACATATTTTGCAAACCATTTTTCAACAAGAAAGATCTATGTGATATAAAATAAAGTTTGGAAACCTAAGTGATACTTTCCAAAAAGGTTGGGGACCTCTACCGTGATATAAACCCTCAATTTAGAGGTTATCTGATTCAATTCATTATCTCAACTCCCAATACACTACTACAAAAATAGGCTTTTAGGGCACTTACATAGATGCGAGCCCTAAAAATATCTCCTAGACTTTTTAGGATGCTCATTGACAGTCCTAAAATAAAACATTTTAGGATGTGCAATGAGTGTCCAAATAAATCAAGCGGGTCCTAAAAAATGTAAGGAATTTGAGAGCATGGAAAATGCACTGGAGTAATTTTAGGACACACTTTGGGTTAGGGGTGTTCGTTGTGCGGGTGGTGCGGTTTTTCTCTAATTTTTTGGACAGCACTGCATATGCGGTTTGAACAATTTTCCAAACCGCAACCCGCACCGCATAGACCTCAAACTGCACTGCAAAAATGTGGTGTGGTGTGGTGCAGTGTGGGCGGTTTATACCTATCGCCAAATAATTTAACAATTAAATATTATAATTAAGAAAGATTCATAATAAATATCATAACCATAGAGTGTTTAACAAAATAATTAAATGTACAACAAGCTATTAAACTTTAAGCAAAACAATAGAAATATAACAAACTAATAACAAAGAAAAAATGTAATATAAAAGTAAATATTATTTTAGTTAAGGAGAAATATATTTAGATTGAAGTAGAATATGTGTTAGCATTCTATGAAACATTATATATTTTTTTCTAGATAATGTAGTATATTATATTATGCTATATAAATATTTATGTATTAACTTTAAATGTAGTAAAATTGAAAAAAAATAATATAAAAAAGTTAATATATATAATGATGCGCTGCGGTGTGGTTTGAACCGTGTTGACCTTGATTTTGGCCAACTGACACGGAGTCAAATTTGCTTGATTTGGACAAACACGCTGGAAAGAATATGATGACGAAACAATAAATAACACAAGAGTTTATAGTGGTTCGACCTCAGAATCTAGTAATAACCTACGTCCACTTGAATTGTTATTGATATAGGATTCAAAGGAGTGATCAAAGAACTAGGGTTCAATGAGTTTCACCAACCTCTGAAGAACAAGACCATATATCAAATGATCAGAAAGCCAAAAAAGAAGAAGAAGATCCCTTTCCCTTGAGCCCTCATTCTCTATTTATAGGCTCAAGGAGGATTTGCATTAATTTGTTACAGATATTATTTCCTAAATAATCGAATACTCAGGAAATCATGGGAGATAATTTTGGATACTATCATAACTGCATAGGATCTTTTCCGCGTATAGCATGCGTACGACCAGGCTGGTCGTATGAAGAGATCGAATGTCGTGACAGTAGATGTCTTTCTGGTCGATGGTCGAGCACGAATTCTGCCAGATGTTAGCCACGTGTACTAAATGTTTGCCATGTCATCTATGCTTATTTTTTGGATAACAAACCGTATTTACAAAATTTAAAATTGCAAACTGCACCGCACCACGCGGTTTGGCAAAAATACAAACTGCACCGCGAAGGATTCTAAACCGCAAATTGAGGTGCGATGTGGTTTAATATAAACAGTTTGTGTGATGTGAGCGGTTTTAAGAACACCCTACTATGGGTGTTCTAAAAACATATTTTTAAACTAATAAAAAGAAGTAGTTTTATAAAGAAAAATATACATTTTTATATAACTTCAAAAAAATCCTAACGGTAATAACATAATCTCTTCCTCTCTTTTCAAGGTGCCAACTGTAAAATCCCATATTTTTATATTAAATAAGTTTTGGACTTAATTGACAAGGTTCATAAAACAATGACCAAATTACAAGGTCTTGAATTTTCTAGAGAGGACTAGAAAGGAAACTTTTCAACATTTGGAGTCTTTTAGTAAACCTAATGCAAAATGATCAGGTCACGATCAGACCCAACACTTTCTTTCTCTTCCTCCTGTTTTCTTCTTCAAAGACGGCCGCCATGGAAGTTCACTGCATTGTCACCCACTCTGTCCCAATGTCGAGGACTTTCTTCTCGTGGAACCAAGCCTCGTCAATGAACCCTCACAGGTCCCTCGGTGCTGTAAAGAAGATGAGAAGCTCTTCTGCCTATCGCCGCCCTTACAACCCCTTCACGACGACGCCGATGCCGGGAATGGATTCCCACGACTAAGAAAAGCATGGAAGTGATCTTGGGTGTCGTTGAAACACCATGAAAAGAGGAGGGAGAGCTCGGCCAAGCTCCCAAACACCATAAGACTGTCGTGGCTGGAATTCGTCATGATGTGGTTGAAAACACATGTAAAAGTTTGCAAAACATAGAATAGGAAATTGGTGTAGATGTTGTTAGATTGGTCATTGGTGTTTCCAGGTTGAGTTATATCAATCAGGTATAACTAACAACTTATGATTAAAGAGAAATAATTATTATTGTAGTTGGACTTTCGATTGCTTTTTTAATAAAAAAAATAGTTAGGCATCTTGTAACTCTTGTTTTTTTGGACACTAATAGCTTGTGAGAATATGGATATCTTCATAGTGTCAACTGTAAAGTCCTAGAAAAATAATTGTTTCTTGAAGATAACCATTCCATGACTAAGTAATATTACATCTGACCCTACCAATTATGATAAGTAAAGATGTCATGGAGAGTTTTGTTGTTTCTTCTTCTTCAGCAATTAAAAGAAATATCCTTTTTTTTTTTGTTAAAATGTTTAGATTTTGATACTTCATTGGAATCGTGGCATTACATACTATTAATGTTGATCTCATGGATAATTAGTAGTTCGTGTTCTATATATGCTAGATATACTACAAGAAACAACTACATTATTGTGGTATTGATAGGTACTATAGTTTGTTTTATTTGTTTTTTGGAAGAGTTGCATGTTTGAAATGTCTTTACACGCAAGTGCATATCCTTTTGGGACTAGAATATGCACATTATTCATATAGAGAAATAGATAGGTGGTAGAAGCTTATGGGTCTGGATCCCATTTAGAAATCCAATTTGCAGAAACTTTGTGTATAGAAATGAATCATTCTGAAAACTTTTTTTTTTCCCTTTAAAATAGTTAGACTGGAGTTAGATTTATATTTTTTTTTCTAAAATATGCAGTCTTTCTTGAAACTGCTTTGTTGACCATGATTTTACTTCTACTTACTATTTTGATGACATCAGTTAGTTCAATAACAGAACATAAGGTGCTTTGAGAGTGCAGCTTAAACACATGGTCTGAGTGACTTATCAATTTAGAATTGGTATATGACTTAGTATATTAAAAAACATGGTCTGTTCTGTTGTTTAATGTTACATTATTCACCTTTGTTTTTGCTTTTACATTTAAATTGCTATCTATCATATCATAATAATAATAAAGAGTTATTATTGACTTTGTTGGGTATATATATTACTACTATGTATTTCTAATTAGTCTTGCCCACTATGTGTTTGATAAATTGTATTTAGACACTTTTCACGTGTTTATCATTTTTTTTCTAATATATCGTTCTTATAGATGTATCTCTTCTTAAAAATCAATCAATATTTATATCGGACATAGTAATTTAATTATCTTCATGCAATGATTTACTTGTTTCAGGTTTATATTGGACTACAATCAGAGATTGGGACTCCAACATGCTTTATTAATAATTCAAGATACTTTTTGCACACATGTTTGCCTTTTATTTTTTGTTGATGAGATTTGATCTAATACTTTCTTACACCATTAATTGAAAAATACTTTCCAATCATTATGACCAGGTATTTCTTTTGTATCCAAAATCCTACGTAATTGTTAGTGTATGATTTGCTTAAGATCTTTCATATCATTTACTTGAGTGGCTTTTCTTGTTACCAATAGTATTGAATTCATTTTTAGTTTTTCATATTTTCATTTACTTGAGTTGATTTTAAGTAACTCATATTTTTGTGTTTGAATATATTTATCTTAGTGGTTCTTAATCAGTGTACCTAACTTTGCTATTTGTAAGAGCATGCCCTTCTACTCTTAATGTTCTAGATAAGCTTGAATTTGAAGTTCTTCGAGGTACCTACTGCCCTGTTGCTATGGATTTGTCGTTGCTGTAGTTTGGTTGGTCAATTTGTTTTTAACTTTCAGTTTTTAGTTTGTTGCATAAACAGTCTCTCCATCTTTCGTTTTTAGTATTATTACCAAAAATAACATTGGTCCTTTTGCTAATTTTAATATGCTTAGAAACTTTCCATGATATTTATTTCCTTAACTAAACAAAACTCAACAAAAATGTATGAGATCTCAATACATAAGGTAGTATGTATATAGTCATGACAATAATTCTCACAAGGGAAATTTCACTATTTATGTCTAATAATGCCTAATATTACCAAAAAATCTTAACACTAATAATATTTTCAATTTAATGCTAAACATTCATCTCATACCCAAAATACCCCTCCCATTATATCAAAAAATCACAAAACCTTCTCTTCCTCTCTCCTCCCTCTCTTTCTCTCATTCTCACGAAATCATCCATAAAACCTACAATTTTGTATAATTTTCTTGTCAAAATCATTGTTAGCCATCTCCATTGTCTCTGTGAAGTCGTTAATATCAAAGGCAACATCTATTTTGAGAGTTTTTGGAGGAAAAAAACCATGGGTAATAAGATTTTACATTTTATGTGTTGGGTATTATTTGTTTACATTTTTTTAGCTATTTTGAACAAATCTAAGCCTATATTAGTGTATTTTTCGGGATTTTTTGAGAGATTCCGCGATCTGTGTTTTTCTGGGTTTTCTGCAACTTTTTTGCTCGATAGCAACTCAATAACGGTTCGATATGAGCTCGATGGTATTTAGAAGAAGGTCTTGTATGAGCTCAATGTAGCTCGATGTGAGCTCGATTATAGCTCGATAGGTTTGGGTTTTAGTGCTCGATGGAAACTCGATAAGGGTTCGATTGGACCCTACAATATTTGAGCTCGATAGGTTTAGGTTTTCTCGATATGTGCTCGATAGGAGCTCGATAGGGTTCGATGGAGGGTTTGGTTAGGTTTTATGTTCGGTTTAAGAAATGGTAGCTCAATGCTAACTCGATAAGAGGTCGATGCTAACTCGATAAAGCTCGATGTTAGCTCGATAAAGCTTGATAATGTTCTTTTTTAATGTATTTATGAAAAAATGACAGTTTTCCTAACAATGTTAATGTTTTTTTTTCCAACACAGGCTCTATTGTCTACGTTTTTGTATCCTACAATGGTATTTGGGAATTACAAGGGAATAAGTGAATTTTCAAGGACCCTCAATGCATGGTGATACCGATGGAGGATATTGTAATGTACTTGCAACTTCTTGACATATTGCACAAGGAACTTAAAGTTGATAAACAGATGTATGAGTTGAAATTGGAGGTTCCTTACACTTGCGGCGACCAACTGTTTACACCCGTTCATGTTGAAAGTGATCTTGATGTCCGTGCATTCTTAGGAGTAACATCTAAAGAAAGGTTGGCC
This sequence comes from Humulus lupulus, assembly GCF_963169125.1. NCBI lineage: Eukaryota > Viridiplantae > Streptophyta > Magnoliopsida > Rosales > Cannabaceae > Humulus > Humulus lupulus. The sequence continues at coordinate 154,772,946 of NC_084798.1, read as the reverse complement.
TTGTGTGTCACTTCTGTTAGAAAGATTGTCATTGCAGACCCATATTCCACTCCCGGACCTGAGGGAGCAGCCAGTACTTTAGGATTTCCTATTAGTGACCTGAGGGACAACCAGTATGAGTACAACCCCTATGTGAATGACGATCCAGTAGCTGAACACAATGAGGACTTAGGAGACAATTCAGTGGATGATGATCTATTAGATGAACATTTGCAAGTAGAACAAGCACAAGAACAACCAATACGTCATATTGCACGGACGAACCCGCCAAGTCAAGGACGTCAAACACCTGGCACCAGCTCTAGTCGTCCTGGTGGAACAGAATATAACTATACAGGGAACATTTCAATATGTTCAACAGAAGATCACAGAAAATGGAGTGCTCCCATGTTTACAAAAAAAGATATCATGGCTTGTAGTCGTTCTGAATCACCCTCATCTGGTGTAGCGTTGGGGGAATTACATCTTGGGAAGACATTTGAGAATAAGATGGAATTGAAAACCAAAGCGGCTCTCTTTGCAATGAAGAATAATTTTGAGTTTATGGTTAAGAAGTCTGGTACTGATGTATTGTATATCACCTGCAAGGATCCTAATTGTGGTTGGAGAATAAGAGGGAAAAAAGTAGCGCGATCGGAGATGTTTGAGATCACTGTTTATAATAGTGTACATACTTGCTCACTAGAATTGCAACAAAAAGACCACCGTCAAGCAACACCTTCTGTCATTGGGCACCTTATCAAGAACAAATATGCTACTGATGGCACTAGCTATCCACCAAACAGCATAAAGGAGGATATGAAGAATAATTTTGGGATCGATATGAGTTATATGAAGGCTTGGAGATGCAGAGAGAAGGCACTCAGTTATGTCAGGGGGACACCTGAAGAATCGTACTCCAAGTTACCTTCTTACCTGTACATGCTGTAGCAAAAGAATCCAGGTACAATTACTGATTTTGTCACAGATGACGGTCGCTTTCTTTACTGTTTCTTCTCACTCGGAGTTTGTAGAAGGGGATTTACATCATGTCGTCCTGTTATATGTGTGGATGGCACTTTCTTGAAGTCGAGGTACGGTGGCCACATGTTGTGTGTTGTCGCATTGGATGCGAATAACCACATTTATCCAATTTCATTCGCAATTGTTGAAGGTGAGAATCATGCTTCTTGGAAGTATTTCATGATGAAATTGAAGGAAGTCATTGGAGTTGTTGATAATCTGTCTTTTGTATCAGACAGACATGCTAGCATTATTCATGCTCTTGAGTTGGTCTTCCCTGATGCCTACCACGGCGCATGCTACCATCACATAAGTATGAATGTAATCGCTAAGTTCAAGATCGATCACTGTCACAAGGAGATGTGGAATGCGGCATATGCATTTCGGAAGTCAAAATTTCACAGGTTCTTCAACAATATAAAGCAAATGGATCCTGCCATAGCTCAATATCTCGAGGGTATTGGCTTCGATAAGTGGACTCGTGCGTACTTTCCTGAGAATCGATACAATGTAATGACAAGCAACTACACTGAAAGTTTCAACAACAAAACCAGAGACGTAAGAACCTTCCCAGTCACTACTTTTGTGGAATTCATTCATTTCACAATTCAGTCATGGTTTGCCGCGTGTCATGAGGAGGTAGAGAAGTGCACATCCAAATTAACAACAATATATGAGAAAGATGTCTCAGGCATTGCGGATGATGCAAGGTACTTGAAAGTCCATCCTCTTGGACAGTTTGAATTTCATGTGGTAGACCCAGAAGGTGATGGTGAGGTGAATTTGATGACCAAATCATGCTCTTGTGGTCAGTTTCAAATAATGGGTTACCCTTGTGTTCATGGTGTGGCTGCGGCCATGTTGCGTAATGTCAACATTTACTCATTGTGTTCACCATATTACACTACTGAGATGTGGAGGGAGTCTTACAAAGAAACAATTTACCCAACTGGCAACGAGGATGATTGGGAAGTTCCCGAGAACATAGAGAAAATGCAAGTTGGGGTTCCCGTTGAAAAACAAGCAGTTGGTCGACCGAAGAAGAATAAGGTGGGAAGAAGGAAGACAAACCGCACTCCATCGAATGGAGAAATCATTCGCAAAGAGCGCAAGTGTAGCATGTGTGGTGGTCTTGGTCACAACAGGGCTACATGAAAAGCTAGGCTTTAAACTCTTTTTTCCCATTTGAACTTGTTGTATTAATAAACTCTTTTTATTTGATTTTTCTTAAAAGTTATGTTAATGGTTCGATATGAAAATGATATGCTTGATATTAGCTCGATAACAGCCCATGAAAGTTATAAAAAAATGATAACAGTTCGAAACTGTACATGTAAAGACCCCGTATACAAGATTATCATGAAGGTAACAAATTTTCATAATTCAATAACAGTTCGATATAGCTTGATATTAGCTCGATAGCAGCCCATGAAAGTTATAAAAAAATGTGAACAACAAACTGTACATGTAAAGACCCTGTATATATACAATCATCAAGGTAACAAATTTTGATACCACAAGTTTGTGGTCCACTTGTTCCTGAACACCTCCATATTTTCATCGCAGATAGTTTCCAATGGAAGACCGACCATTAGATGCTCAATATACTTGACAGCATACACACCACAATCCCCACTGTAAAAAAAAAAGTAAATATTAAGTGCACATTACTATAAATTTAGTTAGAAACAAAATTAGTATGAAGATGATGTTTGTTACCTTCTCTTTGACTGAGGGAGCTCGTGTTTCTGTTTGCGACGCCATGTGAACTGATGCGGCCTCTGTCCTGCTGATGGAATCTTCAACATCAAGCTATCAGTAAACAGTTTACTTTGCATTAACAGAGAAGGAAGCAAAAAGCACCATGGACTCATAATATCCTCAAGCTTTGCGTCACTAATCACCGAGTTGTCCGAATCGTAAACAGTCAGAGTCCAACTAGAAATGGAAGCCTCAATGGCAAACCAATGTTGTTGTCCATAGTTCTGGCACCAATATACATCCTCAACTCCTCCCCAAGATGCCAGAAACTACTGCTCGATGCCGGTCAACATGGACATAATGTCAGCATCCCAAGAATACTTTGTTTTGTCGGCTGTTTTCTTGTACTGATCATATCAGGCAGGTATCACTTGTGAGAAATAACTGTTCATCACAACTGTATTATGTCGATATATATTGGGAAAATACTTGCGACGCATACGAAGCATGTGTTCTGCCGCATCAATATGCTGCAAAGAGAGTACGATAAAAAAATTAGCAAAGACCATCATAAATTGCTGCTGTCGAGCTCCATCAAGCTCACATCGAACTACTATCGAGCTCACATCGAACTAATCTCAAACAGTAAAGAACAACCCTATTTTAACATCCCTATCGAACTACTATCGAGCTCCATAGAGCTCACATCGAGCCAATCTGAAACAGTAAAGAACAACCCTATTTTTTCATCCCTATCGAACTACTATCGAGCTCACATTGAGCCAATCTGAAACAGTACAGAACAACCCTATATCCCTATCGAACTACTGTTGAGCTCCATCGAGCTCACATCGAGCCAGTCTGAAACAGTAAAGAACAACCCTATTTTAACATCTCTATCAAACTCCTATCGAGCTCACATCGAGCCAATCTGAAATAGTAAAGAACAACCTTATTTTAACATCCCTATCGAACTCCTATCGAGCTCCATCGAGCTCACATCGAGCCAATCTGAAACAGTAAAGAACAACCCTACATCCCTATCGAACTACTATCGAGCTCCATCGAGCTCACATTGAGCCAGTCTGAAACAGTAAAGAACAACCCTATTTTAACATCCCTATCGAACTCTTATCGAGCTCACATCGAGCCGATCCTGTAAACTACTATCAAACTCATATCGAGCTATCATCGAGCTAATACCGAGTCAGTAAAAACAAAACATGTAAAATTGAAAACAGTCCATAATTAGGTATAAATGGCTTACCCCATCATTGAGCCACGACTGGGGTGTCTTCAACGTCAAAAACCACGTTGGACTGTGACTCCCAGTCTTTACATCCCGCGGGATCTTGTTGGGCATGTCTCCAAGTAGCCACTTGCACATTGTCCTATACTGTTTGGGATATGGCTTCTTGAGAGGGTCCAGCACATGTGTAGCCTCTTGTGTAGCCTCCTTTGCTAGTGCAGTTGCATCAATGCGAGGTCTTTTCCTCGTGGGATCGGTATAGTCCTCAAACCAATCTGGCCTGCGTCTTTAGCGTCTAGCCCTCTGAAACTGAACCCCAGCAACATCCTCAGGGTTGACAATAACGACTCCCGGAGTCTCAGCATCAGGTGTCACAATGATGGTAGGAGTCGTCGTTGGATCGTCAATATAGTCTAGCGGAATATCCAATGACTCTGAGTCTGAATCTTCGTTGGAGCCCCTCGGTTTCTCCTTAATAAATGTCAGGATCTGACTGACTACGTCCAAGATCACTGACTGGTTCTTCAGGAGGGTCTCCTGTCGACCCTCGACTCTGTCCAACCGCTCAATCAAGTCGGCGAGCTCAGGGGCTGGGGCTGAGGCTGGTGTTGGGGTTGGTGTTGGGGTTGACGCTGAGGGTAGAGCTGATGTTGGGGCAAAGGTTGAGGCTGGGGCAATAGGAAGGTTGGGACCTGCAACCTCCTCCCCCGGGGTAGCATCAACAAATATCTTGGCTGCTTGAGAAACTATCTCTGTGATTTTCTCAAAAGTCGCATCCTCCTCCTCATCAGTCTCCGAGGGATCCTGGCCAAGCCCAGGATAAAGGGGAAGATCTCCCTCAGTCAAAGACAAGTAATAGTTTTTTTCTGCTGGCCAAGGCTTCAACATCGGAAGAACAATTAACTGCAAACAACATAAAACATTTGGTTAACTCAAATAATGATAAAAGATAAGCATATAGATAAAAAAAAAAAACATAGCTTACATTATTATTCAATAATATCAGTGCGATGACGGACTTGGTGAAATCCTTGTTCCTCCGATGCGACCAACTAAGCATCCTCAGGAACATGTTTCCTGAGCTCACAACAAGTTCCGCCGCAAGCTGTTGGATAGCCTCATATGCCCAGTACTGTAAGGTCGGGGCATAACCATACATACTGTACTTGGACTCTTGCTGCACCTTGGCATCCTTCTTGGCATCATAGTTGGCCTTTTGCTTCACCATGTCCTTCTTACAAGAATGCAATAGCCTCCTATAAGAGTACTTCCCCCATGGATAGCTGAAGAAGTACTCTACATTCTCAACAATTTTTAGAATATCTCGCCAAATGTGCAACTTTCCCTCAATGGCATTCAGAACCCCCTCAACAAACAGACACAGACCCAGCTTGTACACATCTTCCACAACTGTACAAGTCTTGAAAGCATGGTCCATCTATGAGAGCTTTACTTTCTCAGCATTGTTGGAATACTCCTTTATCAACCGGTCGCTGAGATTATGCCCTTCCAACTCTTCTGGTGACGGGAAGGTACTGAAATCCAACCCCGTCACCAGGGCAAACTCTCCCATGCCGAATCTACAAGACTTCGACCCCAAGAAAAAATGCACCTCATCTTCGTTGTTGCTGGTGATTTTCCTCAGCAACAGTTGATGCACCAAGACTCCGGAGAAATTAAACTCCGAAGCCAAAAAGAACTGCTTGAAAGGGGATTCCTTAGCCCTTTCAAGCAGACCGAGCTCCAAAAACCTGGTCTTAATGTGATTTAAAGTACTACTACCCCGATATGTCACTCGACCAGGAAAGTGATCACTGAACGGAACAAGCAACTTAGGCATCTGTAACAACACATGAAAAAAAATTGGTAAGAAAACAGAATAAATTTTTTTTCATAAAAACACTGAAATAAGTTGTCATCGAGCTCTATCGAGCTATAATTGAGCTGCAACATACCCTATCGAGCAACTATCGAGAAACTATCGAGTTCCATCGAGCAATATCAACAACCTAAATCTATCGAGCCTATCGAGCTAAGCAAAATCTGTCTACATAAATAACCATCGAGCTACAGTCTAGTCTAATATCGAACCATTATCGAACCTATCGAGCCCATGTAATATAATACCACATATCCATCGAGCTCCTATCGATCCACCATCGAACCGTTCAAACTGCCCTATCGAGCCTACTATCAAACCATAATCGAGCCTATCGAGTTAGTTTCATATATTGCCATAGATCAATCGAGCTCCTATCGATCCACCATCGAACTGTTCAAACTACCCTATCGAGCCTACTATCGAACCATAATCGAACCTATCGAACCACTGGTTCAAACCCAGAAAAAATTTCCCACAAAATCGGACAACCCATTCCACAAATCAGAGATTCAACAACAATATAAAGCAAATATGGACTTGGGTTCAAGATTTTACCTTTGTTTTTGAAACTTTGAAGGAAATATGCTCCGTGGGTCTCGGGTTTGACAGAAAATGGGAGTTTTCTGTGGGTCTCGAGATCGACGGAGAAATGGGAGAAGGTGGGGGTTCGACGGAGAAGGTGGGGGCTCGAAAACTCGACGGAGATGCGGGCTCGACGGAGATGGGGGCTCGACGGCTCGACGGAGGTGGGGGTTCGATGGTTTTTTGGGGATTTTTGTGAGACTGAGAGAGAGAAACCGAGAGTGGATAGAGAGAGAAGGCTGAGGTTGAATTTTTTGGGTGTGGAAAAATGAAAAGGGTATTTTGGGTATGAGGGAAAAGGAGCGAGGGGCTCAGACAACAACAGGAGGAGGTCGACCGGAGACATCGTGAAGCAGCACTTGCTTTAGAGGCAGCTACCCAGTTGGCCCAAGCCAATGCCCAAGCTGCAGCACAAGGAGGACTCCCTCCAGGACCAAGGACCACAGAAGCTGGTGGTAAGAACAATGATAGACCAAGGAGGGGTGGTAATAACCCACCTGGTTAGGGAGATGGAGTCCGATCGCACACTACCTCAACCCAAGGGGAGCACTTTAGAACCCCCTCCAGAAGTCACCGATCGGGTAGTAAGAAGACTCCACTTGGGCAGGAGCAAAATAAAGCTCCTAGAGAGAAGAGGACCTCACAGTTCAAAGATGGGCATGGTAGGGATGAGGCTGATAGTCATCCCACCAACCAATCCAAGGAAAAGGAGGGGCACAACCCACAAGGAGGAGAAAAATGCCCAGAGCATGCCAAAAAGCCTCCACTGCACCTGGACCAGCAGCGTAGCAGGAGAGAGGGAGTCCCGCGTAGTAAGCCCTCTAGGAAATCGAAAGATCTAAGGGATGTTATCACCGACAAGAGGAGGACCGTCCTGGTCGAAGGGCAAAATCTGGACCGCCCTACCAGTCAAGTAGAAATACTTGACGGTGGCGCGCCAGATGGTAATGCCTGACCGGGCGGTCAAGACCTTGGAACCTCATTAGTTGCACCAGCCATCCAAGCCCAGCTTGACATGCTAGCAGCTGCAGGGCAAGGTTTGTCGAAACGACCTTCCGAGATAGATGCGATCGACTACCGGAGTGGTAGCCCATTTTGTGCTCGAATTAGAGCAGCCCAGCCACCAGCAAAGTACAAAGCACCGGTACTGCCAATTTATACCAAAAAGGCAGACCCGATAAGACATGTTGGGAAGTTTGAGGACCAGATGGAACTGCTCGGAGTGAGTGATGACTATCGGTGTAGAGTCTTCCCCACCACCTTGACAGACACTGCCCAGGAGTGGTATTGGAGGTTTAAGCCAAACTCCATTACCTCTTGGGAGGCATTCAGGAAGGAGTTTTGCAGACAATTCAGCACTGCCCGGACTCCACCAGTTTACGCCAATGACTTGGCAGATATCAAACAAGGAAAAGATGAGTCTCTAAAGAGCTATATACAGAGATTCATGAGAGAAGCCAATAGAGAAACCGCTGTAGGAAACGAGGGGAAGATGGTTGCCATATCTACTGGGATAATTTATCGGAGTCCTCTATGGGACAGCATCCATCGCCATCCAATCTCAACACTTCAACAATTTCTTTACCGGGCGGAAAAATATATGAATTTGGATGATGCGATAGAGAAAGGGGAGAATGGCATAAACAACCCAGGCAGACCAACTGACTCTCCTAGTGATGGTGGAAACAAACGTGGAAATAATGGGTCTGACCACCATGAGGAAAAGAAAGCAAAGTTGAGTTCAAGTGAAAAGCCAACCAAGTATGAGCCTTAATTCACTAACTACACCACTCTCTCAACCAGCCGAGCAGAGATATATCTTGCTAGCCAAGAAGAGGTTCCCTACAAGAAGCCTTCACCCATCAGGAGAGAGATGAGGAAGAGAGACATGAACAAGTTTTGTCGCTTCCATGAAGATTATGGTCACGACACGAATGAATGCAACCACCTCAAGGATGAGATAGAATTTCTTCTCCGGTCGGGCAAGTTGAGGAAGTACCAGGCAGAAACACCCCAAGGAGGAGGTAGCAGCAGCTCTGGTCACAAGCGACAAAGATCTCCACCCTTGCAGCCTGGACCTGTGGACTTCACCTTAGATACCATATGTGGAGGTCCACCCTTGGCTGAGGAGAGCAAAGAAGCCAAAGGAGAAGTATGCTGAGGAGGAGTGCTAGGAGCAGGAATCACTGGAGTGGCGTGCACATAGAGCATCGAAGGAGATATTATTTTTAAATACCGCTTTCAGGGTGGTAGCTTGATTTCAAGTTTTTTAGACTTGTTATTTAAGTTTGGTGTATGAACTGGTTATTTGCTAACCACTCATTTTATTTTGAACAATTTTGGTTGTTTAAGACTCGTTATTAGACATGTTTTGTCCATTTTAATTTACGAGTAATAAAAGAGACTACGCGTAGCGTGGTCGATTCTTGCTACAAATATGCATGTGTGTTAGTTATCCGAGCAGTGTTCAACTGCTTAAGTATTTTCCATATATTCTATGTGTTTCACGAGTAATTAACTGCTCGAACATATTCGGTCAGGTAGCAAGTGACTAAGGATCTTTCAACCCTCAACCACCTGGGGGGCACATGGGGTATACTGGTATATAACTTAACACGGGCAATAAGAGCACGAGTTAATATATCTGTTTTTAGGCTGACTTGTACATTTTCGAAGTCCAAAAAGGCCATTAAGCTAACTTGGTTGGCAAAGCTTAAGTAACTTGGAATTTTTTAAAATTTCAAGATAGGAGCAGATATTCGTGTGACCATAGACATCATGCTCATAAAACGTTAGAGCAATAAGAGTGTGAGAAAGTATACTTAGCATGGACTTATGAAATGTCTAGAATTTCTAAGTTAGAAAACTAAGTACTCATGCGAAAATATAAGGCATACACCAGAGTGACTTTACTCTTCACAAAAAACTTATAACTTTTTAAAGTCTAGAGGAGACTTAGAATGTTTTAAGTTATCAAGGAGAAGTAAAGTATAAATGCCAACAGATACAAGTTTAGCTGATCAGGTGCAAAGCTTTCTTGCTCAGGAGAGCAGATACAACATCCCTGGTAGGCTAAGCATGTATCATCGATCAACTTCCCTAGAGTGAATCAAACAAATGCATGCAAAATAAATGCTACATGGTGAAAATTTGTCTTTGGGAGGAGAAGTCAAGTTTTCACCAAGATTGATTGAGAGAAATCAATCTCTCAAAATAATTTTGGGAGGTTCAAACAAGGTGCTTTGATGGTTTTTCCTAAAAGTACCTAAGAGTGCCCAAGCAAATGCATAAAAAATGTGGTGTCGATCATACACCTTGTGATGGCCGATCGGATGCATGTTGATCCAAGGAGCATCTCACCTATGTCCAAAGATCTAGGCCCATAAATTTTGTGCCTAAGGTGCTACATCCGACCAAGAGGAAACAAGAAGTGTCCGGTCGGACCTAGGTCCTTGGCACCTCAAGAGATGGGCTCGGACCCTAGTCCAAGGAAAGCCAAGGAAGGCATGGCTCGGACCCTAGCCCATGCATGCCAAGAGAATAGAGTTAGACCTCGGCCAAGGAGAGGCCACAAAGGGTCCGATCGGACCTTAGTTGGAGGAGCCAAATGCTTGGCTCGGGCCATGTCCGAGGAGAAGCCAAGTCATTGGCTTGGACCTTGGTTCAAGGAAAGGTCATGAAAGCTTCGATCAGACAAGTTCGAGGAGAAGACCATGCATGTGTGCCAAGGGATTGGCTCGGACCTTAGCTTGAGGAGTCCCTAGATGGTTGGCTCGGACAAGTTCGAGGAGAAGACCATGCATGTGTGCCAAGGGATTGGCTCGGACCTTAGCTTGAGGAGTCCCTAGATGGTTGGCTCGGACCACCTTGGTCCAAGGAGAGGCCACAAAGAGTCCGATCAGACCTTAGTTTGAGCTTCCAAGATGTGTGGCTTGGACATGACCGAGGTGAGCTTCCAAAAATATGTGGCTCGGACATGTCCGAGGAGAGCCAAAGTGATTGCCTCGGACCCATGTCCGAGGAGAGACAAGAAGTCCTAACATCCGATCGGATCACAATCCGATCGATCACCGAAATTCTAATCCTAGCGCAACCAAATTGAGGATATTAAACAACCTGTCTCTATACCATGATGATTTTGCAACATATACAAAGGAAGCTTATGTTTTCATTATATCAAGAAATATAATTTGAAAAAATCACAAGACAAGTTCTCTCATGGGAGTTTATGTGAAAGTTATCAACCGGATAGGAGCTTTTGAATGATCTCAAGAGTATTTTGCTAGAAGAAAAGTTTATCATACGAGGGAAATCGTATAATAAACATGGGGGGCAAATGTTATACCCAAAAATTGGAGAATGCATCCTAGGAGGCTAAGGAGAATGCATCCTAGGAGAGCTAAGGAGAAGGAGTCCCATGCAAGCCAAGAATTGGGACTTAGATTTTGACAAAGAGAGCCTACACAATGTCCGATCGGACATAGTTGGGAGATGCTAAAGGAGAGTGCCTCCGACTTGTCCAAGCTGAGATGCCAAGTGAAGTGCCTCGGACTTGTCCGAGGTGAGATGCTAAAGAGGATGGCTCGGACCACCTTGGCCCGAGGAGAAGGCTACAAGGTCCGATCGGACTTTGATTGGAGGAGGTATGCTCGGACTTGTCCGAGGTGAGAAGCAAGAGGAAGGCAAGAGGTGCTTGGCTCGGACCACCTTGTTCCGAGGAGAGCCAAGCATGCATCGCCTTGAGCCAAGGAAAGCTTGAAGGAGTAATCAACATGCATGTGAGACTACGTCAAAATCCCCGGAACGACTTTAGCAAGAATCGGTCTGGGCACCCGGGAATCTCTCATTCCTCACTCAAATTGAGGAATCTGTTGTATTTTATATATTTTTTGTAATTTAAATATAAGATGAATAATAAAATATCCCTATCTAAAGGGGATATCAGTTGAGTATCCCAGGCCTATAAATAGAGGGCTTATGGAATGAGAGAATTGCTTCTTCTGCTTCTTCTTTCTAGAGAGAGAAATTTGGGTCTGAGTATTCTAGAGAGAGAAAGTGCTGAAATAAGAGAGAATTCTTGTATTTTTGCAATCTGTACTGAAGAAACTCAGTTGGCTCAGTCCATCTGATCTTGAGTACGGATCTATAAATCACAACTCTAAGTGGATTAGGCTATTACCGACAATCGGGGCTGAACCACTATAAAATCTCTTGTGTTATTTACTTTTCCTGTTTAAACCGTCTGTGTCATTTTAATTTCTCTTGAAGGCTTGTCATATTTGACGTTCTCACGTCGTTGGCTAAAAACGCAGTCAACAATTTTAATCTATAAGTTTTCAGATTTGTACATAAATATTTTATTTAAATCATAATTTTTAATTTAAAATAAATATAAATTAATATTTTAAAAATTAAAAATATAACTTTTAAAGGCACTCTTTGCGCGTCCTAAAAACATTTTTTAAGGGCACGAAGAATGCCCTAAAAACTTTATTTAAAGACACTCAACGAGATATTTTAGGACACGCAGTGCGACCCCTAAAAATATTCTTTTAGGGCTCGCAATGCGCGCTCTAAAAATATTCTTTTAGGGCTCGCAACGAGTTCCTTTTAAAACCTCACTTTTTAAGGCTCTCAAATAGAAGACTCTTGCGATATCTAAAAATCTTTTTTGTAGTAGTGATATTCTCCCTTTTGAAACATTACTGGATGTATTTTAAACAATAAAATTGAGAAAGAGTAGTGGGTATTGGAGTATGATATCCTACATGGAATAAGTGTAAAAATATTGAGTCATTAATAAGAACATGAGTAACTCTATTATTCACCAATTGATTTTTAGATGGATCCCCATAATTCTTGTCAGTGGGGAAGAAGAACAAATATGAATCGTGATTTCAGAAAAACTAAATCATGATTACTCCTAATTTGTAGACCTAGAATGATACATCTCGTCGGGAGCCTTAGCATGATTTTTTTTCCTAGATTGGTTCATGACTGATGAAATGGTACACCAAACAATATTTTAATATCCTTGCTCAATGAGTATCATATTATTGTTGGTTTTGGGATATGGAATGGAAGGTGAAGGACCTGCTGCTGAGGACCAGGATAATTGGAATTGATTGACATTACTGTTCTACTTGTTGCCATTTTTAACAAGACAATATCTTTGGCATTCGATCGAGCAACTTAAAAACTTGTTCATGCGTTCCAATTCAAGTGCCATATAGTAAAACTTTTGTTTAGCATATGCAAATAAACATTTTATCAATTTTTTTAATAAAATATTATTATGAAGCATCCTAATATTATTTGGTCTGGAATCCTACTATAAGTATAATTTAATATTGAGTAACATATATTTTAATTTAATTTAATGATATTTTATTGGGTATTCTATTAATATGAGTAATTATTGGAATATACAATTATGTGTATTTCATCTCAATTATATAGTTACAAGTGATATAATTTTTATGTCATATAGTATCTTATAGATATTGATGATTATATTGAAAACTGCTACCTATTTATAAGGTGACAAGTATATGTCTAGCATTAATATATATATATATTCATTCTTTCAATGATTTGATGGGTTTTTTTTTTTTTTTGCCTGGATTAAAACACTATGGCTTGTAAAACTTAAGACGTTGAATTCAGTGCCATCTAAAGGGCACATGGGTTACGAGAACAATTTATATAAGATGTACACATAAATATTTGCCGAGCAAGTATATTTTCTTTTCTAATAACTCGGAAACGCAACAATGATTTGCATGCTTGTACATGTTCGTGACAGAGTAAATTTTGTAGGTATGCTAACTGATAAATAATATATTTATAATCAACATATTCTATTTCGTGAATAGAAAAAATAGTAAAAACAAAATCGGTATTGTAGGTGTACAGTCAATCATATAGTGACTTTCATGATATTCCGCCAACCTCATTTATGATATTGGGCTGCTCAGTGGTAATGAACTTATAACACATAAAACTCTTTGGAAAATCCTGAACATTATACTCCAAAACCTTCAACTTCTCATCCAGACTCATCGTTGAGAACCCAAACGAAGAAGTCCACATTGGCAGAACCTCCAAAGCCGAAGGCAATATCAGTTTCTCCACACCCAAAACCTTCAGCTGCTTCTCAAGCTCCTCCATCATGACGCCACACATTCCCTGTCGTCGGAACAGATACTGGGTCCCCACCAGAGGTACCTCCGCAACCTTATCACCAAACACTCTCACCGTAGCCACAGACACCATCGCCTCTTCTCTCTCCAAAATAGCAACGTAGAACCCCTTGAAGTTGAGACGCTTTATCTCCGACTCTCTCCCGAAGATTATATCCTCTGTTATGTCTCTTTCCGTGAGATGGTCTATCACCGGCTCGAAACACTCGTGCAACATACTTAAAGCATTCTTGAGTTTGGCGCAGATTTCGTTTGAGGGTTTCAGCAACGTCCATGTCAGACTACCACCATTTTTGTCTACTGGAATCTGTTTGCCAACGAGTTTCCTGAGACCCAAACAAACACGTTTGCAATTCTCGCTGCAAAAGAAGAATCCTTCTTGCTGCGAAAACACCACCCCGCAACATGAGTAGTGGAATTTTTGCTCGCACTGGTGGCAGACTAGACTCGCGAAGTAGTCTCCACCCACCGAAATATTCTTGAAATTCCCGCTGCGGCAGTTCCCACAACGGCACAGCGGACAGAACCAGTCGTCGGACGGAGGAGGGAGTTCGATACCCAAACAGCGGGAGTGATACGCTGACGGACAGCCGTCGCAACAAAGCAACTCGCCGCCGTAGTGGCAAACGTTGCAAATATCATTATTAAGGTTGTCATGATCAACAGCCCCCTCGATCAGATTTTCTTTCGTTGTGTCAACACTCTTGACATTCACCTGCTTTTGACAATCGTGTAAACTCCTTCCATCTTCTAGCATAATATTGGCTGCCGGACGGTGTTTGGTGCTGCCAGCATGACTTTCGAATGCAGTGAGGAAGAAGCACTCGCCGCAACACCGGCACTTAATCCCTTCACGAAAAATCACACCCCTACACTGTGTCCCCCGGTAATGGACTTCGGTTCCCAAAGCAATGACACCGTTGTCTATCAAATCGGAAAGCATCGTTCGTGATTTTCGTTTCGCAACAACCTTTAGAACCCTCTTTTCTCTTTCTTCGGTTCCTGTGTCAGCAGAAACAACTACTCGTTCACTCATCGGATTATCCAAGCCAAAATCAGCAATCTTACCACCTGATTCGCTAACCAAGTTCGTAGCTTTTCTCTTTCGATACTCTGGGCTCGGTATCTCAGCAGCAACGGCATCGTCTTCTTGGCTTTCGGGAATCAAAGAACTCGCCACCGCTGATGGTGGCGGCGGTGGCGATTGCCGTAGTTCAGTAGTAATTCTCTCTTGGTCCAAACAAGCTTTGCAAGCGGTACGCAGAGAGTAATAACGCCGTCCAGATGGTGAGATGTAACGCAACTCTTGCCTGTTTTCCATCTTCTTGACCTGACAAAAAGTCCAACCCAGGAACGAAAGATGGCGCTTGGCTTTTTCTTTCAACTGTGAAAATTTGTTTTTCTCATTATGATCTTTGGTAACTTTATTTGACCACTCCACAACTGCTTCAGAACAATACTCTCCCGGAACCATTATAGGAATGGCTCCGGAAGGTACGAAACCCACCATCGTTCTCAATCTCTCACCCAGTCAATCCAGAACACTCTCAACCAGTCAACGATGATCAGAGAACCCTGGACGGTAAATGATATAAGAGGGACACTTATCTCTCTCTCTCACAATCAGCGAAGGATTACAGATAACCTTGACAATAATAATCGAACTAAAACCCTAAACGGTAAATAATGATAACAGCCAGTTTTTACTCTCTCTCAGTTGGTGAATTATAGCCAAAGAACCCTTCACAATAATGATTTAAAACCCTAGAAGCTAATAATCAGATAAGCTATAAGAGAGAGAAAGCGTAATTAACAAGATATACTTTGACTTTGATTTGAATTTTTATTTAATACTTCTCCTATAAATATGGAATGGAACAGGTAAAAAAATCAAATATTTAATTTTGTAAATTTCAATTAAAATAAAAATAGTTTCAAAATTTGTAGTAGATAATCATCGTGAGTCAAGTCATTTGAATCATTATTCTTGCTCCCCTATAATTTAATGTCATTAATAATATCTTTCTCCAATAAAAATCTAACTAGATATTTATTTTTCAAATTTAATATTTAAATTACTACAACAAAATAATAATATATTTTTGTTGAAGCAACTAACAAATTCATTGAAGAAAAATAAATGTACATCCTACATGAACTATAATAAGCAAATTAATTAGTAAACACTGAATTAAGGATACTCTGGCAAACTGAACGAAACTTATAAACTTATACATTGAAAATTAAAATGCTATAATATGTGAATGTGAAGACCCATGATCTTTGTAATTGTCTGTAACATTAATAGTCTCGTTCAAAGCAACCAATGAAAGCCACATTTAAAAAAAAAAGTTAAAGTGCTAAGTCCAAATCCATTCCAAATTTATAATAAAACAACCTAAAACAAATGGAGTAACTGAATAGATAAATGAACACGTTAAAACCGAGTACTATACAATTTTAATTTCAGTAAATTGCAGTTAAAATATACTAAATATTTTCAAAATATTGCACTTAAAGAAAAATTTAGGTTTTTAACTATTTTTTAAATTTTAAATTATTTTTTTAATCTTATTCTTCTCAAAATAACTATTTTAAATTTAAAGTTAATAAATGTTTTATTAAAATTAATAAAAAATGATTAAAAATAATTAAAAACTTATATTTTTTCATCAAGTTAAAATATAATGTGTTTTTTTTTTAAGTGAAGGTAAAATATAAGTTTCAACTATTTTGATTAGTTTTACAATCTTAAATGATTTTTTTTTATATTTTGAGAAAGAATAACAAAGTAAAAATAATTTAAAATTTAAAAAATAATTACAAACTTATATTTTTCTTTCACTTTTGTTATCCCTAAAAAAATACAAGAATGACGTGGCGAATGAGAATACAAATCAGGAAAAAACTATGAAGTATTGAGAAAAGACCGACATGCAAAAAAGATAGGTCCAGGACCTATAGAGAAGTCGACCAAGCCTAGACCCCGTAGGGGTGGTCGGCCTGACCCCTACCCCTAGGGGTGGTTGGCCTAAGAAGGCCCAAGAGCCCTAGCGGTAGTCGGCCTGACTCTTACCTTAGTGGTGGTCGACCCCAGTGTGTCCAAAGACTAGGAGTGATCGGCCCCAGTATGCCCAAGGTCCCCTAGAGGTGGTCAGCCTAACCCCTACCCCTAGGGTGGTCGGCCTGACATGCTCAAGAACCACCTGGGTGGTCGGCCCACCCTATTCTTCATAGGGTGGTCGGACTAAACCCCCAATTGCACTTCACTGAGAAATACTCACTCTCGTTCAAACTGAGATCAACAGGCCTAGCACCAGAAGGTCACAGGCCTAGCACCTAGAAAATCAACAAGTCCAGCACCCAAGCTCCGGTCATCGAGCCTAACACCTAAGTCTCATATACCAACAGAGACTTAACATTTTCCCAGAGTTTCTATCGTGCATTATCCACCATGATCTAGAGAAACAACGAAAGACCCACAATATCATAATCATGGGAAGGTTGACACGTATCTCCACTACCTATTAATCGTGTACTAAACCACGATCCCAGTATGATTGGTCATGTAACAACCCCTGGGTACTACAAATAAAGGACCCAGGGCTTCATTATAGAGGACTCTTTTAGTGGGACTTTTGGACTCTTTTCTGGATCTCATTTTCTAGAATTTTGGGAGAAAAATCTTTTTGACGAGTGAACTCATCAGTCGTACTTGTAATTTTTGAGTAATTCAATACTAAAGACTAAGTAGATTAGGTTATTACTGTTCATTAGAACAGGGATGAACCACTATAAAATTTCTGTGTGTTTATTTAAGATAATCATACTCGTCGTTTATTCTATTTATTTCGTTCAAAAGGTGTCACATACTATACATACGACCGTTGGCCAATTTCACAAGTCAACATTTTGGTGCTTTTATTGAGAGTACGAAATCAAGAAACACACTTTCATCATTTTTATGATGCCTCCAAAATCCATTCAGACCAAGAAGACTGCTCCCAGGGATCCCACCACCCAGGATCCCATAGATCCCATTAACAAACCTCAGGTGGAGAGGTTGGAGATCAACCTAATGCGGAAGATCCACAGGACGCTCACCAGGAGGAGATTGCGCAATTTCTGGCGAGGCAGGAGGCCTTTGCTGCAAAAATTGCCCTTCAGAGGGCTACTATGGAACGACAATGACGGGAGATAGATGAACATGTCCAGAGGATGATCCAGAGGGAGCAGGAAGCTGACCAGAGACACCAGGAGGCTGCTGTGGCTTTGGAGGCGACTACTCAGTGAGCCTGAGCTAATGCTGAAGATGCTGCTCAGGCAGTGAGGGAGGCTCAGGCCAAAGCAGTAGGAATGCGAGACAACAGTAACAGAGAGTCTCAGGGGAGGAGTAGGACCCCAAGGACACTCTCAGAACCACTTTCCCAGAGACAGGATGAAGAGGCACAGTCCAATACCGCCTCCTCCATGACTAAGAAGTATAACACTTCATCTCGGAGTAGGAGTATTACCAACCCGAAGGCCCCCTCCCAGGGGGACCGACGAAACAACGTAGGAGATGAGGGTCATACATCTGAGAGGTGTGACATGAATGGAGATGGCCGCTCAAAGTCTCAAACTCATGTAGGAGGAGAGGCTCGGGGGCAGGGTCACACCAACAGGGGCAAGGCAGACCTACCACCCCTACAATCTCAATCTCGCAAGGGAAAGGAACTGATGAATAACACCAATACTGTGTTCGATAGGCTGGGGAAAGATGCACAACCTCAGGATTTGAGGGAGGTCATCAACAGGAGGACCAACGCTCAGGAGGGGGTACCAGGGACATCCACCCCACCTGGAGCAGCGATCCCACCAGCAGTGTAGGCTCAAATAGATGCACTCGTTATGGCTATTCAGGGTTTAACAAAGAAACCTTCAAATATAGAGCTGGCTCATAGAAGTGGGAGACCTTTCAGTGCCAAAATCCAAGCTGCTCAACCACTGCCGAAATATAAGACCCCGAAACTTCCTACATACACTGGGAAGGAGGACCCAGCACGACACATTGGGAAGTTTGAGGATCAGATGGAGTTACTCGGTGTGGAGCATGATTATAGGTGCATGGTATTCCCTACCACTCTCTCTGACTCAGCTCAGGAATGGTATTGGAAATTCAAACCTGGATCCATCACTTCCTGGGAGCAGTTCAGGAAGGAATTCTGCAAGGTCTTTAGTTCCAGGCAGATTCAACCAGTTTATGCCAATCAGTTAGCTGACATCATGCAAGGGAAAGATGAATCCCTGAAAGAATACATTCAAAGATTCATGAGAGAGGCAAACCGAGCGTCCATGGTAGGAGATGAATAGAGGTTCGTTGCCATCTCGACAGGAATAATTTATCTTCATCCATTGTGGGATAGTATACATAGGAACCCTATCAATACCAGGAGGTACCATACCGAAAGCCACCACCCTTGCGTTCAGAAGGAAAAAAGGACAATAATAAGTTTTGTTGTTTCCATAATGATTATGGGCACGACACAAACAAGTGCAAACAATTGAAGGATGAGACAGAGTTTCTTCTCCGATCAGGAAAACTCTCGAGGTACCGAGGCAAGACCGAAACCCCAAGCAGGAATCCAGAATTCCGAAGGCAGAGGAGTCCACCACTGGAGCCGGTAGCTGTAGACTTCACACTGGATACCATATGTGGAGGGCCCCACATAGCAGGCAACAGTAACAATGCTCGAGAGCGATATGAAAGGACCCTTAGACATGAGGTAGGGGAGTTTTCCCAGTGTATGGCAGTCGAGGAGCGATCTCCAAAAAATCCAAAGTATGAAAGTGAAACTCTCACTTTTACAAAGGATGATGCCAGGCACGTGAGGTACCCCCACAATTAACCTCTGGTCCTTACCATTCAAATCGCCAATGCCCGGGTGAAAAGATACTTGATGGATACGAGAAGCTCAGTAGATATCTTCTACAAATCATCCCTTGAGAAGATGAAGCTCATGGTCAAGGACCTGACACCATGTTCCCAAGTGATATATGGGTTCACGAGAGAATGCCTAGTACCAGTACGAGCTATCAGATTACCGATCACGGTGGGGGATGCCCCCAGGCACGAGACTGTGATGACAGAGTTCCTAGTGGTATATTTTTCATCAGCTTACAATGTAGTGCTCGGGAGACCCCTCTTGATGGCATTACACACAGTAGTATCTATCTGGCATCTATCTTTGAAGTTCCCACCAGCGCAGGGCAATGATGCGTACAGGGTAACCAAAGGGAGGCACGAGAATGCTATAATGCGTCAGTGGTCAAGGCAAAGAAAGGATCATGCATAAACAACATGATAGTTACCTGCTACAAAGAGAATGAAGGAACCAATGAGGTTTTCAACATGGAAGTTGATGTTGAAAGAAACACTCTACTGGAGCCAGGGCTCCTTTTAACGAAGATTTGTTATTATAGCAAGTTTTCCAAAGCAAGGGAAATGACATCGATCCTCGCTTTGGGGATGACGTCATGGGGGTGGGACAAGTCAAAGATCTTGACGAAGTCCTACTAGATGAGGAGGACCCGACTAGAGTAATCAAAGTCGGGAAGGAGTTAAAGGTGGAAATTAAAGCACGGTTGGTGGAATTTTTAAAGAAAAACCAGGACGTCTTTGCCTACTCACATAAGGACATGGTTGGAATTTCTCCATCTGATATAAGTCATGTCCTCAATATAGACAAGAACTATCCACCAGTGCAACAATAAAAGAGACTTCTTGACAAAGACCAATCTCAAGCCCTTAAGGAGGAGGTTGAGCAGCTCAAGGAAAAACGTATTATAAGGGAGGCCTACTACCCTGATTGGGTATCAAACCCCGTGCTGGTCCCAAAACCAAACGAGAAGTGGAGAACATGCATGGACTTCACAGATCTGAACAAGGCCTGCCCCAAAGACTGCTTCCCACTACCCAGAATAGACCAACTGGCTGATGCAACGACAAGGCATGAAATACTCACATTCATGGATGCGTATTCTGGGTATAATCAAATAAGTATGCACCCTCCCGACGAGGAACATACCAGCTTCCGGGCAGACAAGGGATTGTACTGTTATAAGGTGATGTCATTCGGCTTAAAGAACGTAGGAGTCACCTACCAGCGTTTAGTGAATGGCATGTTTTGAGACTTGATCGGAAAAAATATGCAGGTATACGTCTATGACATGTTGGTCAAGTCCAAAGAAGCTAGAGGGCATGTTCAAGACTTGGAGGAATGCTTTGCAATACTTAGAAAGTATAAAATGAAGTTAAACCCTCTTAAGTGCTCGTTTGGAGTTGGTTCTTGTAAGTTTCTCAAATATATAGTCAATTCACGTGGAATCGAGGCTAACCCCGAGAAGATCAAAGCATTGATCGACATGAAGTCACCTACCATAATCAAAGAAGTGCAAAGCTTAACCGGGAGAGTAGCTGCCCTTAATAGGTTCATATCAAAGTCTACGGAAAAATATGTCCCTTTCTTTAACTTACTGAGGGACAGCAAGAAGATCCAATGGACCGAGGAATGTGAGGAAGCTTTCCAAGCCCTAAAGTAGAACCTCGCCCAACCTCCTGTCCTAGCGAAGCCAATATATGGTGAAGTACTATTCATCTATTTGGCAATCGCCGAGCATGCAATCAGTGCTGCTTTGGTAAAGGAAGAGAACATGGTACAACGCCCTGTATACTATATTAGTAAAATGCTAGAAGGTGCAGAGTCTAGGTATCCCCCTCTTGAAAAGCTAGCCTACTATTTAGTAATCGCCTCTCGAAAGCTGCGTCCATATTTCAAAGCTCACTCAATTCGAGTCCTGACCGATCAACCGCTAAGATAGGTTCTTCAGAAATCGGAGGCCTCGGGACGATTACTTAAGTGGGCAGTGGAACTAGGACAGTTTGATATCACTTATCATTCGAGGATGGCGATAGAAAGACAAGCATTGGCAGACTTCATAGTCGAAGGCACCAACCTTGAAGGCCCTTCCTATCAATCAGAAAATGGAGATATCAAGAAGGAAGGAGATACTCCTGTATGGAAGTTATATGTTGATGGAGCATCCAATGAGCACAACTCAGGCACAGGAATCATACTGATCACTCCGGAGAATCATTGAATCCATTGCGCTCTCATATTTGGATTCAACGCTTCAAACAACGAGGTTGAATATGAGGCATTATTAGTAGGGTTTTGCTTGTCTCAGGATGTACATGCACAATCCCTGGAGATATTCAGCGATTCCCAGCTTGTGGTGTACCAGGTACTGGGGGAGTATTAAGCCAAGGGACTTAGGATGGTGCAGTACCTGAACAAGGTGAAGGACTTGTTGGTATAGTTCAAGAAATAATCAATTATACAAGTCCCAAGAGAGCATAATTCCAATGTCGATGCCTTAGCCAAGCTGGCCAGTGCCAAAGATGCAGCCACCCTAAATGTCATTCCTGTCGAATACTTGGCGGAAAGAAGCATAATTGAGCAGGAGGCACTACCTGTTGAGTTAAGAGATACATGGATAACCTCTATTATTAACTATCTCAACCAAGGAGTAGTGCCCAGCAATTTGAACAAAGCAAGGAAGTTGGTGAGACAAGCTACACGATATATGATAGTCGAAGGGGTATTGTACCAAAGAGGGTACTCCCTGTTGGATTAGCTTATATATGATCTTTATTTATTTTCATGTATATCTAATATTAAACAAATTAATACGAGATAGCCTAAAACATGTTTCTAAAATTGAATTCAAAGAGAAACAAATAATATAATACTTACAGTATACGCAGCGGAATTAAGAGTCCTTCCTTCAGTTTCTCTAACTCTTGTATCCTTTCTATCGCAGAGTATTATCAAGAAACTGAACTGATCTTCTATTTTCTTCACGATCTTCCAATGTATCCTTAGAACCACCTAGACTAGTGTGGGCAATTCTCAACACATGAGATAGATATAGAGAGAAGAAGAGAAAATAACAAAGAGGTTTAGAAAAGGACTTGTGTTTAAAGAGAATCTAAAACAAAAATCTGACTTGTGACTTATCAAACTTCTTGTTTTGACTTCTCTATAAGCACTCCTTTTATAGACTCAATTAGGACATTTAATTTAATTAAAAAAATCAATAAAATAACAGCCATTTTGAAGCCCTAGGTCGAAATTATCATGGGCTATAGGCCCGTGAAATTTTCCATTTGATTATAAGCCCATTGGACTTAAAATCAAGGCCTGTATTATTTTCTATTGATTTAATTAATTAAACAATTATTTAAATTCTTTATCAAATTAATTATTTATAATTTGAACCTTGATTTAAACTTATTTATTAATTTAGATACCAATTTATCTTAATTAATAAATCTGCCATAATTTCTCTTTTCTTCTCAAAATTACACAACTCTGTGAAACTATCCAAAATTGACCTGCTCAACTTTGATAATTCTAATTGGTGATTACATCAATTAATTGAGACTATCTAGATGATTTTATCCAAGGTGCAATGGGGACCATGGGCCTATGAAATCAAGCTCCAATAAGTTATCA
Organism: Humulus lupulus; assembly: GCF_963169125.1. NCBI lineage: Eukaryota > Viridiplantae > Streptophyta > Magnoliopsida > Rosales > Cannabaceae > Humulus > Humulus lupulus. The sequence continues at coordinate 154,749,771 of NC_084798.1, read as the reverse complement.
TAAATCTAACAAATAAATTTACTAACTTATTAATTCCTCGTGACTCCACTATAGACTCGGAATTGCCCTCTTGAATTCATAGAACGCTCTATAACAAATATAGATACGCTATTAATTATCCATTGTTACAACCATAATTGTCACTCAATCCACTATAGACGGTCTACAATGAGATAGGACTAAAATACTGTTTTACCCCTCATTGTATTTTATCCTTAAAACACTTAGTTCCTTGTAAATGATATTTTAGTAAACTAATTTTATTACTGAAATGAGATCTCTATCATTTAACACCTTGAACCAAACTAAAAGGAAACCATCATTTCACTTCTTCATCAGAAGCTATAAATGTTCATATCTATGATTAACACTCCCACTCAATTGTACTACCGAGTTCCCAAGATGTAAGTATGGGCTAGTCCGTAGGGTAAGCTGGTAACGAACAAGTCAAAGAACTCAAATAATACAATCAGTTAGAATACTAACCACTCAGAATTGAGATTGAATTGACCTATGGTCAACTATATGATATGACTAGAATAGATAATAACGGTATGTTTACTTATCTTATCAACTGTCAATATCGGTCCTGTCCGATGTAACAAATACATCCGATCTTATCTACTTTGCTAATGTTCTGGAAAGAACATAACACTGTAATGTGTAAGTAGATCATATCGTAGATTGGCAAGTCAGTGTAAATCCGGTGCACTGACTAATCTTAAGACTAACTTATTTTGAACATATAATCATATTTATATTCCACTGTGATTACGTCACTATAAATAAGATTAGCTATATGCTCGGGATTTAATAGAAGTTTATATTAAATAAATAATCATGAAAATAAAACATGTGAGCAAAGTGATTGACCAAGTCAAAAAATGATTTCTATTCTTTTATTGATAATAAAATTAGATTACAAAGAATTTGAGTTTTAATTAGGGCATAAAACCCCAACACTCCCTACCACTGCTAAGGTGCGTTACACCCGACCGGTCAAAGCTGTTAATGATGGAGGTACACGAGGGGTTTTGTGGAGATCATGCTGGGGGGCAGAGCCTATCAAAGAAAATCCTAAGACAAGGATACTTCTGGCCGACAATGAATGAAGACTCGATGGAGTATGTTAGAAGATGCCACAAGTGCCAGATGTTCTCCAAGATACCCCAGGCGGCACCTAACAAATTGACACAGAAGCAAAGCCCTTGGCCCTTTGTTGTATGGGGGATTGACCTAATCGGAAAGCTACCTACAGGAAGGGGATGAGTCCAATTTTCTGTTGTAGCCATGGGCTACTTCATCAAATGGACTGAAGCAGAACCGCTCGCCACCATAACCTCGAAGAATGTCTTAGACTTTGTGGTGAAGAATATCATATGTCGATTTGGCCTACCAAGGAAGATAGTCTCAGACAATGGGACTTAATTTGACAGTGATATGTTCACCGAATTTTGTACGAGGCATGGAATCATAAAGAGCTTTTCCTCGATAGCACACCCCCAAGCTAATGGCCAAGTAGAAGCAGTGAACAAGACTATCAAAGACACTCTAAAGAAACGCCTTGAATAAGCCAAAGGAGCCTGGCCAGAATTACTTCCGAAGGACCTATGGTCACATCGAACGATGGTACGAATGACGATAGGGCATACACCATTCTCTTTGGCATTTGGGTATGATGCCATGTTGCCAATTGAACTCACTCCCTCATCGCATAGGCGAGAGACATACAATCAGGGGAGGAACCATCAACTAATAGAAGAGTCGCTCGATTTGATCGAAGAAAGACGAGAAAAGGAAAGTCTCAGAGTAGTAGCACATCAACAAAAAGTGGCAAGATACTTCAACTCCCAAGTGAAAGATCAAAAATTCCAAGTTGGGGACTTAGTACTCAGGAGGGTATGCCTAAGCACTAAGGACACTACAGTAGGAGTACTAGGACCTAACTGGGAAGGGCCATACCTTGTGGAGGAGGTGATCCCACCAGGGATGTAAAAGATAGCTCGACTGAATGGAGAACTAATAAAAAACTACTGGAATGGTGAACACCTCCGCCGGTACTATCAATGAAGTTGTTCAGCAACAACACAAGTTTTAATTTGCAAATGTATTATTTTCGAATTATCTATGTAACAGCCATTGTGCTTCAATGAATAAATTTAATTTCTTAAGTTTCTTTTAGTTCTTTAAATTTCTTTCAACAAAGGACTTGTCCTTTAGACCTATCAGCCCCATCGGATCATGTTCGATTCTGGTCCTTGAGGGACCTATCGACCCATACGATCCAAAAGAGAGACAGGTCCTAGGACCTTGTTGCCAAATTAATGGATCATGTTCAATCTTGGCTCTTGAGGAGCCTATCGACCCATAAGATCCAAATGAGAGACTGGTCCGAGGAACATGTTTCCAAATTAATGGATCATGTTCGATCTTAGTTCTTGAGGAGCCTATCGACCCATAAGATCCAAAGGAGAGACTGGTCCAAGGTCCTTGTCGCCAAATTAATGGATCATGTTCGATCTTGGTTCTTGAGGAGCCTATCAACCCATAAGATCCAAATAAGAGACTGGTCTGACGACCTTGTCGCCAAACTATTGGATCATGTTCGATTCTAGTCCTTGAGGGACCTATCGACCCATAAGATCCAAACAAGAGACTGGTCTAAGGACCTTGTCGCCAAACTATTTGATCATGTTCGATCTTGGTTCTTGAGGAACCTATCGACCCACACGATCAACAAGAGAGACAGGTCCTAGGACCTTGTCGTGAAATTATGGATCATGTTCGATCTTGGTTCTTGAGGAGCCTATTGACCCATACGATCCAAACGAGAGACTGGTCCGAGAACCTAGTCACCATTATTTGATCACATTCAATCCTGGTTCTTGAGGAACCTATCGACCTATACGATCAAAAAAAGAAAACAAGAGACTGGTTCGAAGACTAGTCGCCATCATCGAATCATAATCGAATCTGGTCCTTGAGGGACAGATTGATAATTTGATCTAAGACTCGTTACAGACTCGATTAACCCATCTAGATCTGGTTGGTCCAATTTAGACACTTCTGTCTACAATCATTATAACGAGTACATGAGAGATTACGTAGATTGTGATCGACACTTGCTACACAATCTACATCTGTGTATAGGTATCATTACTATTGAGTATGAAACCATCACCCGACTACCAATGAGGGACAAGCATTTGCTGCTTGCATCATTGGGTGAAAAGGATAATACTATGTGTATAAATGCTCGAAGAAAGGCATGGTCAAGTAGCAAGTGACCCAGGCTTTTAAACCCATGATCACTTGGGGGCATATAGTACATACTGATCGGGGTATATACGAGCAATGAGGGTGTGACCTTAAGTACTAAGCAAGCTCAGGTTTTTCTAGGACATTTGTTACACATATGTTCCGAAAGTGCAAAAAAAAAAAAAAAGGCATTGGTAGGGAGATTCCTAGCCTTGTCCCCTATGGGATGGTCGACCAATCCATCAACCCCATAGGATGGTCGGCCTATCACCCTTGGGGTGGTCGACCTGCTCGTTTTGTTCATGGTACTTGGTGAAGTATCGAACTACTCACATTACCATGGTTTTTAGCATGAAAAACATAAAAGAGTAAGGTTAGTATGGAATGTAAAATATATGTGATCAGAGTATACTGATACTTGAACCAATGAAGGTTGTGATTTGATATAGTTAGTAAGCATTGGAAATAAAAAATTTCAATCAATACACTGAGTACTCATAACAAAAAAGCATAAAGGCATAAAATGTCATATGTAAAATCTATCATGTACAAGGTGCCCCACCAATGGCATGAAAGGAAAGACAGAATAAAGGACCAAGAAGACTAACTAGGGCAAGGAGTATCATTGAAAGACCACCCTAAGCCTTGGCAGCCTCATGAGCTAGACACTTCCTAAGCTCCTTCGCTTACGTCTTCTCGAGAAGGAAATCCCAGTTCAGATTTTTGTTGGACTTCCAAATCAAGTAAAAGCAAGAGAAAGCTATCTCTGAATACTCCTCTCGAGCCTTGTCCTGGGCAGATTTGACCTCTTTCTCCTTCTCGACAAGAGCGTCCTTCTGCAATTGGTTCATGTCAGCAATCAACTTCTCTTTCTCGGCTTCATACTGTTGGAGCTGATCGGCAAGTTTCCCCTCCATCTGGGTTACCTTGAGAGTCAACTCGATCACTTTTTGCTATTTGAGCTCCACGGTACTACAGATAGTGTTGATCTCTTCATCCTTTGAAGCAATCTTTGCGTCCCTAGAGCCAAGAATGCGCCTAAGGTCCAGCACCTCTTGGCGGATGGCTCCAAGCTCAGAACAAAGGTTGGAGAGCGTAGAGGTATACTCCACAAACATATCACAGACATGAGAGACTACCATCCGTGCCTACAAAAAACATACAAGTGTTAGATAAACATCAGAGCACAAGCTAACAAGGCAAGAAGAGAACTGTAAAGGATTCACACTCTGAATGTCTAGGAGTGACTTCGTTAGAATGGTGTTCAAGTCTTCATTCTTAATCCCATTAAAAGTTGTTGTTGTTTGCTCCAGATGAGACGCTCGGTCCATGAGGGCACCTAAGTTCCGTATAGCAGAATGATGTGCCTCAAATAAGGGAGCAAGCGCAGAACACTAAGCACCCGCGTCAGTGAAAATGTGAGGAACTAGTGTAGACAAAGATGGCTCTACCTCTGCGACAGGACTAGATGACAAAAGAATTGGACTAGACGCCAAAGGAGTCGAAGGGGACACCTCAAGAGGAACATCCATGACCGACTCAGCCTCAACCCTGGCCTTTTTTGCCACTCGAATAGAAGGACTGGACTCGGTGGGAGTCGACCTCTGCTGGGTATGAACAAAACCAAACATGTCTGAGCCTGCAAAAGAAGATCAAATGTTAGAAGGATATTAAGCACAAATGTATCATAAAATGAAGGTGATAAAGTGTTGAACCTTCTAAATGAGATTCGAGTTCGAACGTAGTCTCATCAAAGTCGTCCGAAGCAAGTGATGAGTACGCAACAGATGCACCCACCTCATCACCCTCATGTCCGGCTGGCACAGGCAAAGAGGGTACCTCCTCGACATGAATGGGTCCCAGGGAGTCTATGGCGGTCATAGGCTCGGGACCATCGTTAATCAGAGAATCGGCTATAGTAGGAGGAAACAGCCCCACCTTCCTAAGGTTCTTTGAAGTAACGAGGGTCTTGACATTCTTCTCCTCAAGGGTCATGGAAATCAGTGCCTTGGCTCTAACTGTCATAGCCTGGGTCATGAGCGGTCTATAAAAAGGCCCAACGTGCTTAAACTTGGAGTAGTTGGCCTCTGCATCCTTAGTAAAGAAATAGTTGTCGACGTATCTAAATGCCTTGCAATTTCAAGAAATCTCTTCCAAGAAGGAGTTGGTACTGTAATGCCCCAAATTTCCTAATAAGGTTTAGGACCTTGATTAGGAGGCCGGGAGGGCCATAATTGATTTATTATAGTATTGAATGATTATATGTATGTTTACGTGAGTTATATTATTATATGATGGTGAATGCATGCATATGGGTGTATTTATAATGATAAGGGCATTTTGGTAATTTGGCCTATTGGGTGCATATTCTAATATTTGAATGAGATTTCATTATTATGGAGATATATTCGAGCTTTTCGACATGATACGGTTATATATAATGGATTAGCGGTTTTGTCATAACGGGGTCAATTTTGGGGTAATAGAAATGTTTATTTGGTGATGGATTGGGAGTATTTGAGATCAGGATGGAATTCTGGAAGTTTTGACTATAGTATCCCCGGGGGTGTTTTCGGGACCCCGAGCACTAGGTTTTATTTGAGGTTACTTAATCTTGAAGTAGCTTGTCAGATAAGAACGTACGTTAGGAAACCTCTCGTTCTCTCTCTCGACGGTCCGACCGTTTGAGTGTTTTTGAGGATATCTTGAGTTCTAGGAGTCGGAATCAAGCGAGGGTCGAGGCATAGCGATCCTAGGAAAGAATAGGAGCTTCTTAACCGAAGGATTTGATGGAAAACAACCCAATCAAAGGTAATTGAAGTTTAAGTTTTGAGTTATTCGTTTCTAAGCTTTGAATTGATTTTGTGAATCGTTGAGTTTTCGGTTCGTTTGAACCTTGGGTTTTGAGGGTTTTGAGGTATTGGGAAGCTTGGGAACTTTGTTTAGATGATTGGGGAATGTTTAGGTGTGTTTTTGGGGACTTTGAAGTGTTGAAAACACGTTGGAGAATGGTTCTGTGTTGGGCGCCGCGGCCCTGTTCTTGGGCGCCGCGGCCCTAGCTCGAGTGAGCAGGTGGCCCTTCTGTTTCGCTGGGCGCCGCGGCCCTTGTGTGGGGCGCCGCGGCGCTTGCCTCTGGAAATTCTGGGGGCCGCGGCCCAAGGTGCTAGGGCCGCAGCCCTTGCCCTGTTTTCACCCCGTTTGCTCGTTTTGACCCCGGGAACTTAGCTATGGGCCTCGAGAGTGTCCCTACTACTTGGATTAGTTTGGATTGATCTCTTGGGGGCTAGTTATTGGTGTGGAACCTTTGGTTATCATGTTATTGATGGTATTCCATATTTGGTTATGATTAGGTGACCGCTAAGGGCTTAAAGGTTGACCGTTCTCAAGGGTCGTTCTTATATTGGTTCTAGCTCGACTTTGAGGTAAGAAAACTGCACCCTGTGTATATGAGACATGCATGGTTGTTCTTGGTGCATGCCGGTTGATTAATATGTATAGCATGCATGGTTATTATGATGCATGTTGGTTGATTAATGAGTATGACATGCGTGGTTGTTATTGATGCATGTCAGTTGATTATTATGTATGACATGCATGGCTATTCTTGATGCATGTTGGTTGACTATTAAATGTGACATGCATGGTTGTTATTGGTGCATGTTAGATAGCTGGATGGGTTGCATATGATGCACGAGGAACATGTGATTAGGACATGCTTTGTATACTGGGTATGATATTGTTCAGAGCTTGAGCCTCTGTGGTTGTGCATGGTCCTGAATGTACTAGTATTTGTTAGTAAGCATGCTAAATACCTTGTTTATGGATATTGGGCATGTGATATATGTTTGGTGGCATGGCTTACTTGTGTATGGCGCTGACTTATTAGTCAGAATCGACAATAGTGTCAGATCCGTCTGTGAAGCTGTAACTTATTAGTTAAGTTCACCACGGGCTGAGCACTGGTCGCGTTTCATCGACCTAAGGGTCAAAGATGGCAGTGCGTTGTGAACGCCGGGCCGATTAAAGATTAGATCTAATCGAGGCCGGCATTGAATGACTCATATGGGGTATTAGTGCTGGACCGACCGGAAGGTCAATGAGAACTACAAGCGCTTGCCTGGTCTACGACCAGATGACTATAGCCAAGGTATATGACCCCGGTGACTGGTTGTCACATGGCTAAGGGACGTTGTCCATGGTTTCGACTCTAGAGTCGTGAGGAAGGTTATGTTGGTGACTAATCACCTTGCACCTGTCCTAACCAAGCATATGAAAGAATCACTTATCAGTTGAGCCCTGGTGACCCTATTGTCACATGGCTAGAGGGAGCGATGCTCATTATTGTGACTTTTGGCTATTGTCACCTATCTGTATGGACCGTTGGTCTTGAATGGTTACTTTGGTTATTGTTGATAATATATCATGATATATTATGTTTTCTTGCTGGGCTTCAGCTCACGGGTGCTACGTGGTGCAGGTAAAGGCAAGAGAAAGCTGGACCATCCTTGAGTTGGAGAGCTTAGGTGATGACGTGTACATATGCAGCTGCTCGTCCGCCACAGCCGAGGTTTAAAGTGGAACTAGGGTTGAACCCTGCTTTGCCGCTTAGTACGGCCTGTTGTAAATATTTTCTGTAATAAACTCTGAAATTATATTTTCGGGATCCCAATGTATAAATTAAACGTTCTAGTGAAACGTTACATCTTACCCAAAATGTTTAAACCCTAAACTGCTAATCATACTTAGTTCACGGTTTTGGCCAAATGACTCGATTAGCGAGTTTAGCACTGTTTACAAGGCACACCGTAACGGTCCCTGGAGTTGGGGCGTTACAGGTACCCTCACTCATATATTGGTGGAAGTGGAAATACCCCGAGTTACGCTGAGAAGGGTTTGTCTTCAGGTCAAAAAAGTAGTGGATCTCACGAGGCACTGGAGTAGCCCATTTTTTGCGATGATAGATAATGTACAATGAAGATAAGACCAAGATCGCATTAGGAGCCAGTTGAAGAGGACTAATACCAAAATAGTTTGCAACACTATGGAAGTATGAGTGAAGAGGAAGTAGGGCACCAGACTTAATGGCAGAGCATGTCTAAGCACACATGCCCAGAGGGGGGTCCTCAGCTCTGTCATCTGGACTAGGGATAGTAATAGACACATCATAGAGGTCAAAGGTCTTCCTTAAGTTCCTTACCTTTTCTCTAGTCATGTCAGAGGCTGCCCCCTTGAACCAAATAACCTCATAATTAGCAAGGCGAGGCTTCTCAACCGGTTTCCATATGATTTCACTTGCGAAGGTGGCCCCAGAATCTGATGAATTGAATTCCTTTTGTTGTCTCTTCTTCTGATGCGCAGCTAGCGAGACTGTCTTACTCTTGGAAGGAGGGCGAACCAACTTAGGCCAAAACCTATGAATAGAACACTCCTGAGAGTGAGTAACATAGTGATGAGAATGCTCGGTATGTTCTTGCTGAGAAGAAGATTGATGGGGAACCCTGTTGGGGTTTCATGCCCTAATTAAAACCCAAATTCTTTGTAATCTCATTTTATTATCAATAAAAGAATAGAAATCATTTATTGACTTGCTCAATCACTTTGTTCACATGTTTTATTTTCATGATTATTTGTTTAATATAAACTTCTATTAATTCCCGAGCATATAGCTAATCTTATTTATAGTGACGTAATCACAGTGGAATATAAATATGATTATATGTTCAAAATAAGTTAGTCCTAAGATTAGTCAGTGCATAGGATTTTCACTGACTATCCAATCTACGATATGATCTACGTACGCACTACAGTGTTATGTTCTTTCCAGAACATTAACAAAGTAGATAAGATCAGATGAATTTGTTACATTGGACTGGACCGATATTGACAGTTTATAAGATAAGTAAACATACCATTATTATCTATTCTAGTCATATCATATAGTTAACCATAGGTCAATTCAATCTCAATTCTGAGTGGTTAGTATTCTAACTGATTATATTATTTGAGTTCTTTGACTTCTTTGACTTGTTCGTTACCAGCTTACTCTACGGACTAGCCCATACTTACATCTTGGGAACTCGGTAGTATAATTGAGTGGGAGTGTTAAACATAGATATGAACATCTATAGCTTCTGATGAAGAAGTGAAACGTTGGTTTCCTTTTAGTTTGGTTCAATGTGTTAAATGATAGAGATCTCATTTCAGTAATTAAATTAGTTTACTGAAATATCATTTACAATGAACTAAGTATTTTAAGGATAAAATACAATGAGAGGTAAAATGGCATTTTAGTCCTATCTCATTGTAGACCATCTATAGAGGATTGAGTGACAATTATGGTTGTAACGATGGATAATTAATAGCGTATCTATATTTGTTATAGAGTGTTCTATGAATTCAAGAGTTCAATTCCGAGTCTATAGTGAGTCACGAGGAATTAATAAGTTAGTAAATTTATTTGTTAGATTTATGATAACTTATTGGAGCTTGATTTCATAGGCCCATGGTACCCATTGTACCTTAGATAAAATCATCTAGATAGTCTCAATTAATTGATTTAATTATCAATTAGAATTATCAAAGTCGACCAGGTCAATTTTGGATAGTTTCACAGAGTTATGTAATTTTGAGAAGAAAAGATAAATTAGGGCAGATTTATTAATTAAGATAAATTGGTATCTAAATTAATAAATAAGTTTAAATCATGGTTCAAATTATAAATAAATAATTTGATAAATGATTTAAATAATTGTTTAATTAATTAAATCAATAGAAAATAACGCAGGCCTTGATTTTAAGTCCAATGGGCTTATAATCAAATGATAAATTTCACGGGCCTAAAGCCCATGATAATTTTGACCTAGGGCTTCAAATTGGCTATTATTTTATTGATTTTTTAATTAAATTAAATAGCCTAATTGAGTCTATAAAAGAAGTTTGATAAGTTTAATCACTGATTTTCTAATAGTTTTAGATTCTCTCTAAACACAAGTCCTTTTCTAAGCCTATTTGTTATTTTCTCTTATTCTCTCTATCTATCTCATGTGTTGAGAATTTTCCACACTAGTCTAGGTGATTCTAAGGATATATTGGAAGACTGTGAAGAAAAATAGAAGATCGGTTCAGTTTCTTGATAATACTCTACGACAGAAAGGATACAAGAGTTAGAGAAACTGAAGGAAGGATTCTTTCATTCCGCTGCGTATACTGTAAGTATTCTTGTCTTTGTTTCTCTTTGAATTCAATTTTAGAAACATGTTCTAGGCTATCTCATATTAATTTGTTTAATATTAGATATACATGAAAATAAATAAATATCCTGTATAAGTTTTCCAAACAAACCCGACTGGTATCTCGGTGCAAAGAGCGTTGCAATTGGTCTCGCTGACCTGACCTATCCCGCTGAGAAGAATGACTCTGCTGAGATGTGCCTTGGGAGCCGCAGGGCGTACTGTGCTGAGAATAATCTGAGAAGAGCTAGGCGAGGAGCCCTGAGTGATGTGCCTGGCAATATGAGGATCATCTTTAGAGGGTTGCCGAGTCGTCTATTTTAATCTCTCCATTGGATAGTACCTTTTCAAGAAATCTTCCTCATTGAACAAATATAAAGTGGAGCGAGGGAGAATCCTTTTCACCCTTTCCAAGAACTCCTGAGGAGTACGCTTACTTATTGGCTTGTTTGATGAAGAGGAGCTGGACATCTGCAACAGAAGAAAAATGAAGATTAAAGTTAGTAAATGAGCATAATGAAGCCAATAGCTAGGGGCATAGCCATGAACTAAGGAGTAAAAATGAAGAAATCAGGAGTAAAATTCTATATAGGGGGTCGACCCAGTGAGCCTAAGCCTGGGCCGACCACCATGAATCCATCAAATTATGAAGCATGAAAAATGGGGCATAGGTGGTCGGCCTAGTACCTTTGGCCGACCACCCCAAGGATGCAAGCCTCAGAAAAGTGCAAGAGGACCGTTCAAGTCTCCAGAAAAAGTAATTTTTACAGTACAAGGAAGGCCCCCAAGGAGATCAATTGAGGTGAGAAATTTATTTTTAGGGTCCCAGATGGTTGGTTTATGCTTGGGCCGACTACCCTGGATCCCTGAAAATCGCCCAAGGGAAAGGAAGTACTCGGCCCATGAAGCTCTAGGGGTAGTCGGTCTAACCCTAATTCTAGGCTTGGAAATCGTCTAAGGCATGGGAAAGGAAGTAGTCGACCCATGAAGCTCTAGGAGTGGTCAACCTAACCCTAATTCTAGGCCTGGAAATCGCCTAAGGCAAGGGAAAGGAAGTACTCGGCCCATGAAGCTCTAGGGGTGGTCGGCCTAACCCTAATTCTAGGCATGGAAATCACCTAAGGTAAGGGAAGGGAAGTATTCGACCCATGAAGCTCTAGGGGTGGTCTGCATAACCCTATTCCTAGACCTGGAAATCGCACAAGGAGAAGCCCTGAAGGTACTCGGCCTTAACCCTGATCTTATCCCTAGAATCGCAGGTGCTAGGGTTTGGAGTCCCAGAAATCGTCAGAAAAATGAGGTGGTCGGCCTAAGATCTTACATCCCTGGAAATCGCCCATCCTAGGGTTTATAACCCTGGAAAGCACCATTTTTCAGAGAAATCTTGATTCAAGTAAGTTAATTATTTTGGATCTAGATACAGAAAAATAAGAAGATTCAGACAAAAATTCCTCAAAAATTCAAAGTGTTTCTTATAAATCTAAGCACATTTAAATTAAATGATGTGAGGATTAGAAGAAAGTACTTACCAAAGACCTGAGTTTGATGAGAAACTAGAGAAATCAGACTTGGATTTTGTTTGGAAGTGGCGCATAGAGCAGGAATAAGAAGAGAAGACCTACTTATAACCTCTCAGGCAGACAAGATATTATTAGGAATTCAAATTTCCTTGTAAAATATCTGGTATGGTTAAAATTTAAATTCCTTGAAAAACTATCTTATATTTTTAGGAATTAAAATTCCATGAAAAATATTTTTTATTTTTAGGAATTAATATCATTGAAAAATATATTATATTTTTAGGACTTTAAAACTCCTTGAAAAATATGTTACATTTTTAGGATTTCAAATTTCCTTGAAAAATATATTAGATTTTTAGGAAATTAATTTTCCTTGAAAAACCTAATTATTTTTAGGAAATTCTAATTGTTCCTAAAAAAATTTGTACCGAGAAAATTATCAATAGTTAAAAAAGTACTATGTAATGTCCTGAGGGACTTAACTATTTAAGTACTGTTGCAGTATATTTCTCGGGCCAGGATCAAGTTTACCGCAATGCTGAAAACATTACAATAAACTTAGGGGGCAAATGTTATCCCTAAAAAATACAAGGATGACGTGGAGAATGAGAATGCGGCACGTGACATCACAAATCAGGGAAAAACAACGAAGTATTGAGAAAAGACCGACATGCAAAAAAGATAGGTCCAGGACCTATAGAGAAGTCGACCAAGCCTAGACCCCCTAGGGGTGGTCGGCCTGACCCCTACCCCTAGGGTGGTCGACCATACATGCTCAAGAACCACCTGGGTGGTTGGCCCACCCTATTCTTCACAGGGTGGTCGGCCTAAACTCCCAAGTACACTTTACTGAGAAATATACACTTTCGTTCAAACTGAGATCAACAAGCCTAACACCCAGAAGGTCACAGGCCTAGCACCTAGAGAATCAATAGGTCCAGCACCCAAGCTTCGGTCATCGAGCCTAACACCTAAGTCTCATATACCAACAGAGACTTAACATTTTCCCAGAGTTTCTATCGTGCAATATCCACCACGATCTAGAGAAACAACGAAAGACCCACGATCTCATAATCATGGGAAGGTGGACACATATCTCCACTACCTGATAATCGTGTACTAAACCATGATCCCAATATGATTGGTCATGTAACAGCCCCTGGGTACTACAAATAAAGGACCCAGGGATTCATTATAGAGGACTCTTTTTTCAGGACTTTTGGACTCTTTTCTGGATCTATTTTTCTGGAATTTTGGGAGAAATTTTTTTTCTGACGAGTGAACTCATCAGTCGTACTTGTAATTGCTGAGTAATTCAATACTAAAGACTAAGTGGATTAGGTTATTACTGTTCATCGGAACATGGCTGAACCGCTATAAAATTTCTGTGCGTTTATTTAAGATAATCGTACTCTGTCGCTTATTCTATTTATTTCATTCAAAATGTGTCGTGTTATCCAATGAATTAGCATTTGTGACGTGGCGAATAATCTCTTGACACGTGGCTGACACCTGGAGCGTCTGCTAGAGTATCGACCAGGAGACACACCAGAAGCAGGACAGACCTGTCTTTACCACGACTAGACTGGTCGGTGGTTCCGCTGGCAAAACAACATTTATGGAAAGATCTTATGTATCCCGAATTTATTTCATGCAATCTTCTGAATATCCCATGATTCAGGGGATAATATCTGTAACAATATTGGGCAACCCTCCATGAGCCTATAAAAATCAAGAGATGGCTCATGGGAAGGGACTTTTGAGCCCAGAAATCATAGAGATTAGAGAAATTATCTGAGTAAAACTTGTATTGTTTATGAGGAGTGTTGAAACTCATTGAACCCAAGTTCTTTGACCACACTTTTGGTCCCATATCAATATCATTCTAAGTGGACGTAGGCCATTACCAGATCCTGGGGCCGAACCACTATAAATTACTGTGTTTTCTTTACTTTTGTCATTACGTTATTATCTATACATATTCGTCTATATCATTCATATTGTGACTCCGTGTCAGTTGGCTAAATCGTGGGTCAACATTCTGGTGCTTTCATTGAGAGGACGACTCATCGTTGTTGATAAAACTAATGGCGAAAGCAGGGAAGAAAGTTGCTCAGACCGCCGCCGCTGCACCGTCGAATCCGCCACCTCCTCCTCCCCCTGCAAGCATGGCGGAAGATGAGCCACAGCTAGATTTTGAAGAGGAGGAAATGGACGATGCGACTTTGAGGAGCACCTTGGGCACGTTGCAGGAAGAGTTGGCTAGTCTAAGAGCCAATCAAGAGACTGCGGCAGAAGCTATGGCGAGGCCGCAGCAGGAACTTGATCGTCAGCGGGCGGAGTTAAGCGAGAGACAAGCGGAGGTGGATCGCCGCCAGACTGAGGCCATGGCAGCCCTTGAAGCGGCCTTGCTATTGGCCAGAAATCAGGCCGCGCCTGCCTCGCAGCCTAATCAACCTGAAACTGGGCCACCCCAAGGAGGTCCCAATCCTAGCCCACCAGTCCATCCTTCAAGTCCGCAAAGGCCTGAACAGCCCCAGATGCCCCATGACGACGTCCCACTGGACCCCGAGGCAGATCCACCATCCCACGCTGCTCGAGGTAATCCCCCGCAGCAAAGGCAGAATAGAGCCGAGCGACAGCCTCGTAGTCCTAGGCGCCGCGAGAATGATGGGCCACACCAAGCGAACAGGGGTCACCACCCTCCTGGTAACAGGAGAGACTCGGAGTTAGGCTCTGCGGTCCGTGGATCCCAACGGCATGATAATGCGCGGGGACATCGCGACCAGCGCAGGCCACCCTCTAACGCTCGGGGTGTTTCTGCCAGAGACGGGAATAGAGGGAACAACCAGTCTTACCACAGCCAGTCAAAGTTCAAAGATGGCCACGGCTACAACGAGGCTGACTCAGGCAAGGACAATGCTGATGGGAGGAACGGAAATAGAGGCAAGAGCAGGAGCCAAATACCTCAAGATGATCAACCAAATAGACACGATGCTGGGGGGCAACCCAGGCAAAATAATGTCTTCAACCGGCTCGGAGGTAGCGAGCAACGGAGAAGAGAGGAAGATCTAAGAGACATACTCAATGATCGTCGAGAGAAGCATGGTGAGAACATCCCCCCAGCAGCAGAGACCGTAGCTATTCCTACTGCGTTGCAAGCCCAGATAGACGCACTAAATCAGGCTGTGCAACAGCTGGTCGGAGGAAGGACCTATTACATCGATCACGATAGAAGAAAAGACACTCCATTTATCCAAAGAATAGCCAACGCAGAAACTCCCGGCAAGTTCAAGATGCCTATGCTCCCAAACTTTGATGGATACGGGGATCCCGTCTCGCATGTGAATAAGTTTGAAATCCAGATGGACATTCAGAAGGTGTCCGAAGACGCTCGGTGCAGGATCTTTCCTGCAACACTTTCTGAAGCCGCGCAGGAATGGTTCTTTAAGTTCCCACCTGCCAGCATAGTTTCCTGGGAAATGTTCGTAAGGGAGTTCTACGGACAGTTCTACGCAGGCCGTGTCCACCCGACCGAAGCAAACCAACTGGTCGAGATCCGCCAGCAGGATGGAGAATCACTGAAGGATTACATCCAGCGCTTTATGCGAGCGGCAGCCGGAGCAAAGACAGTCGGGGACGAAGGAAAAATGATGGCTATAACCGCGGGAGTAAGGCGTCATTCGCCCCTATGGAAAAGTCTTCGTAAGGATGGGGTTAAAACCACCCAGGAGTTCTTAGATCGAGCTGATCGGTATATCAAGCTCGAAGAAGCCATTGCCGATGATGGAAAACCCTCGAACAAGGGTAAGAAGGCTGCAGAACCCGCCAAAGCCGCCAGTGGCACCAAACCAAATGGCAACGGCAAGGGCAACGGAAACGGCAATGGTAATGGCAAGAATGGTGGGAAACGGCCACACAATGAGCCTTCCACCTCCGATAATAAACGAGCCAAGGGTAATCGTTATGAACCTAGGTTCACTAACTACACTGCCCTCGTTGAGTCTCGAGGAGAGGTTTACCAGGCTACAAGCTCTAGTGTGCCCTACAAGAAACCTGGGCCAATTCGAAAAGACATTTCAAAAAGAGACAATACCAAATTCTGTCGTTACCATAACGACTATGGACATGACACTAATGAATGCAACCAGCTAAAAGATGAAATCGAGTTCCTCATTAGACAAGGACACTTGAGAAGGTACGTACGGGCCTCGGGAACTTCCCAACGAGAAGCTCCAGGTGGCAACGAGCAGACGTCCACACGCCAACGCTCGCCACCATTACAGCCTGCCCCCGTAGCCGGAACACTCTTAACCATCTGTGGAGGCCCGCACCTTGCAGGGAATAGCGGAAAGGCTAGAGAACGATATGCTCGAACTCTACGCCACGACCAGGACATCGAGATGATGACTGTGGAGGACCGAGCGCCGAAAAAGGCCCGCTCAGAGGAGTGCGGGATAACCTTCTCTGAGGGCGATGCCCAACACGTCCGGTTCCCACATTCCGATCCACTGGTCGTGGACATCCAAATGGCCAATATGATGGTAAAAAGAGTACTGGTCGATACAGGAAGTTCAGTGAACATCCTGTATAAATAAACGCTGGAACGCATGAAGCTGTCCGTGAAGGACTTGGAGCCCTGCAATCAAACCATATACGGCTTCTCTGGAGAAGGACTCACACCAGCCGGAATGATCAAACTCCCAGTGACAACGGGTACAGCGCCTGCCTCAAGGACATTACTCGCCACTTTTGTAGTGGTCGATTGTCCTTCAGCGTATAACGCCGTTATTGGAAGACCCATACTGGTTGAACTAAGAGCCATTATCTCCATGTGGCATCTAGCCATGAAATTCCCAACGGACGCAGGGGTAGGATGCGTTTTGGGAAACCAAAGGGAAGCCAGGGAGTGCTATAACGCCTCAATCATAAAGGCAAAAAGTGGAGCATCGAGGAGCGCTACTCCAGAACGATTGCAGATGACGGAAGACAGACAAACCCAATCAGGTGGAAAAGTCACCAAATAGGGTGTTGCCCAAAGTGAGGATATAGATTTGGATCCTCGCTTTGGGGATTTTGAAGAAAATGTTGGACCCGTCGAGGACCTGGAGGAAGTCCAGCTCGATGAAAAAGACCCGACCCGAATCGTAAGGGTTGGGAAGAATTTAGAGCCTACCGCAAAGCAGGCGCTGGTGGAATTCTTGCAAGAGAACCAGGGAGTTTTCGCCTGGTCACATAAAGACATGGTCGGAATAGATCCTACAGTGATCAGCCATGTCTTGAACATAAACAAAGTCTTTCCACCGGTGCAACAGAAAAGAAGGCTGCTCGATAAAGATAGATCAAGAGCCTTGAAAGAAGAAGTCGAAAGACTTAAAGAGAATGGGTTCATCAGGGTGGCGTTTTATCCATCATGGGTCTCCAATCCGGTGCTGGTCCCCAAGCCTAACGGCAAATGGCGGACCTGTGTGGATTTTACAGACCTCAATAAAGCCTGCCCAAAAGACTGCTTCCCACTCCCGAGGATCGACCAGCTAGTCGATGCAACTGCTGGGCATGAGATCCTTTCGTTCATGGATGCATATTCAGGCTACAATCAGATCAGTATGCACCCCCCTGATGAGGATCATACCAGCTTTCGGACCGATACGGGCTTATATTGTTACAAGGTGATGCCTTTTGGACTAAAAAACGCAGGTGCAACTTACCAACGACTAGTCAACCACATGTTCAAGGAACTGATCGGAGTAAGCATGGAGGTATACGTGGATGACATGATGGTAAAGTCCAAGAAGGCTGAAGGACATGTGAGGGATTTGCAAAGGTGCTTTGACGTGTTAAACAAGTACCATATGAAGTTGAATCCCCTCAAATGTTCCTTTGGAGTCGGGTCAGGAAAGTTTTTAGGGTTTATAGTGAATTCAAGGGGAATCGAGGCCAACCCCGACAAGATAAAAGCCCTGATCGATATGAAGTCGCCAGAAAAGATCAAGGATGTCCAAAGCCTGACCGGAAGGATAGCTGCCCTTAGTAGGTTCATCTCAAAATCAACTGACAAGTGCGTTCCATTCTTCAATCTACTTAGGGGAAATAAGAAGTTTGAATGGACAGAAGACTGCGAGCAAGCATTCCAGACAATAAAGGCTCATATGTCACAACCTCCCATCCTATCAAAACCAATCGAAGGAGAGACTTTGTATATTTATCTGGCGATTACCGAAGTTGCTGCTAGTGCAGTACTGATACGGGAGGAAGAAGGCGTGCAGAAAGCTGTTTACTATGTCAGCAAAAGGCTTATCGGTGCAGAGTTGAAATATCCACCGATCGAAAGATTAGCATATTGCCTAATTCTAGCCTCCCGAAAGTTGCGACCGTACTTCCAAGCCCATCCTATCACGGTTCTGACTGACCAGCCCCTTCGGCAAGTCCTCCAAAAACCTGAGGCGGCTGGACGACTGTTAAAATGGGTGGTCGAATTAGGACAGTTCGACGTGACTTATTCACCGCGAGCAGCAATAAAAGGGCAAGCCTTAGCCGATTTTATTGCGGAGTTCACCGAACTCCCCAGGAACGAGTTGTGCGAAAAGCCTGGGACGCCCATACCTCAAGACACGACTCCTTCGTGGAAACTATTCACAGATGGATCATCTAATGAATCTCATGCTGGAGCGGGAGTGATATTGATAACGCCCGATGGGCATCGATTTCACTGCGCAATCAGATTTGACTTCGCAGCGTCAAACAATGAAGCGGAATACGAAGCACTCCTCGCTGGACTGAGAATGGCCAGGGATATGAACATAAAAGCGCTCGATATTTTCAGCGACTCTCAGCTGGTCATAAATCAAGTCCTGGGAGAATATCAAGCGTGAGGGTTAAGAATGATGGCCTACCTTAACAAAACAAAAGATTTGCTAGCACAGTTTACAAAATACACCCTCCAGCAAATTCCGCGAGACCAAAATTCGAATGCAGACGCCTTGGCCAAACTTGCAAGTGCTAAAGATGCTGACACCTTGAACATAGTCCCAGTAGAGAGATTAAGTAAACCAAGCATTGATGCGGCCGAAGCCAGCATGGAAATTCGGGTAGAAGATACATGGATGGCGCCTTACCTGGAGTATCTGACAAATGGGACATTGCCAGCAGATAGAAACAAGGCCAGAACTCTGCAAAGACAAGCTGCTAGGTACATATTGCTCGACGGTGTTATGTACTGAAGAGGATACTCAATGCCACTGCTCAGGTGTATCACATCAGAAAAAGCTAAGGAACTCATGAAAGAAGTACATGAAGGCTTCTGCGGAGATCACGCTGGGGGGCAGAGTTTGGCGAAAAAGATTCTCCGACAGGGCTATTTTTGGCCAACGATGAACGAGGATTCAATGGAGTACGTACGAAGGTGTGACAAATGTCAGAGGTTCTCCAAAATCCCACGAGCAGCTCCAAACGAGCTAAAGCAGATGCAGAGCCCGTGGCCTTTCGCAATATGGGGAATAGACTTAATTGGATCCCTGCCAACAGGAAAAGGAGGAGTAAAGTACGCAGTTGTGGCAGTTGATTACTTCACAAAATGGGTCGAAGCTGAACCACTCGCAACCATCACAACCAAGAAAGTTCTCGACTTTGTCATCAAGAACATCGTGTGCCGGTATGGTTTGCCCAGAAAAATAGTATCAGACAACGGAACCCAATTTGACAGCGACCTGTTCACCGATTTCTGCGAAAGGCATGGGGTAATTAAGAGCTTTTCTTCAGTCGCACACCCCCAAGCGAATGGGCAAGTCGAAGCTGTAAACAAAACCCTCAAGGACACCCTGAAGAAGCGAAAGGAGCATGGCCAGAACAACTACCGGAAGTCCTCTGGTCGTATAGAACATCTCATCAAACAGCCACAGGGCGTACCCCATTTTCCTTAGCTTATGGGTATGAGGCCATGTTACCCGTCGAGATAAATCCCCCCTCACATCGGCGTTTAACGTACGATCAAGAGCAAAACAGCCAGCTAATGCTGGAGTCCTTAGACTCAATTGATGAGATACGAGAAAAATCTCAACTCCGAGTGGCTGCTTATCAGCAAAAATTCGCCCGGTACTTTAACTCCAAAGTTAAAGAAAGAAGATTCAACGTCGGAGACTTGGTGTTACGACGAGTTTTCTTGAATACCCGCGACCCCACTGCTGGCGTGCTCGGACCTAACTGGGAAGGACCTTACCAGATTGAAGAAGTCCTTCACCCAGGCACCTACAAACTTGCACGCTTAAACGGAGATCTCGTTCCACGTTACTGGAATGGAGAACACCTGCGCAAGTATTACCAATAAACAACCCTTCTTAAAGGACTGGCTTGTTCAAATTCTTCTATTAATTTTTACAAGTTTTGCAAAGAGGGTTAGCCACGGTGTATGGCTAACTGCTCGTATATGTAAGATTCTGTTTCAGAATCATTCGTAAAGACATGATTAGTCCATTTTTAATACGAAATTATAAGGGACTGTGCTCAGCCAGTCGTTCTTGCCAACCTTTGTGAATTTACATTTACAAATATTTGTTCACTACGTGTGTTGTTTTGCTGTATTACAAGTATCATTTTTCCGCACGAACAGGAATGTTCGAACAGGCCATGGTCAAGGCAAGTGACCAAGGACCTAAAGCTCCTCGATCACTTGGGGGGCATATAAGGCACATCGATAGCAAATCATACTCTCAAGGTATGTAAACACATGAACAAAATGAGTGAAAGCATGCTTCAAGTACTTAGAGTATTTTTTCAAAATATATGTTTTGATAAATCATGACAAAGTACTATGCTAAGTTCGGTCATACGGACAAACGTTATAATAAGTAAAAATATTATAACACCAAGAGTTAAGCTTTTACACCGCAAGCATTGCTGCTTGGATGTAATTGTTCAAACAAAAAGATTTACTACCCGTGCAGCAAAGTTTAAAAAGAAATTATTGTCTTTACATTGCGACCCGTGGGTCGCATGTTCCAAAAGAAAGAAAGACAGTTAAATAAATTAAGAGGCATGGGGGGCAGGAGGATCCTGGGCAACAACCTGGTCAGTCTCTTCCTCGATGGTTTCTTCGTCCAAACCAACGACGCTTGGGGTTGCTGGAATCGCGGCTCTTGCCTCCTCTTCAGCCAGTTGAGCAGCGCACCGAGCCAACTCCGCAACTCTGACTTCCTCTGAAAGGTAGCTAAAGTCAGCACCCTGATTGTGTTTCCAGAAGTTATAGAAACATCGGAGTTTCGTCCTCTTGTACTTTTCCAGATTCTTGAAGTTGTCAAGCTCCGACTGCTGCACCTTGCCCTCGAGAGTGGCAATAGTCTCGTCCTTAGACTTGACTACCCCCTCTAGATGCTTGATTTCGCGGAGATGAGTTTTGTTGTACGACCGGTACTCTTCCCTCAGCTTAACCGCTGCATCTTTTGCAGCTTCAGCCGCGGACAGTTTGGTCACCGCTGCATCCCTCTCTCGGGCCACCGTCTCCAACTCCTTAGCATGTTTAGCCTCAGCAGCCGAAAGCTCCTCAGCCGCCTTCACCTGATGTTTCTCGAGAACTTTAGCCTCAATCTGCTCAAAGTAGGCCTGGGCTCGGGTACGAGCAGTAATGGCAGAAAGTAAGGCCTGTAAACGAAAGAAAAAGAAGTCAAGACTTATCACGAGAATTGAAAAAACAAAGACTCGAGGAGCAAAGAAATACTTACGCTGGAGATCTCGTTCAGAGTCCTGTTCAGGATCTGGTCGACTGGTAGCTCTACAGCTTGGATCATGGCGGCCCCAACACGCTCACCTCTGCCAATGCGTTCAATTCGATCCTTAACGGATTGAATGGTATGGCTCACGAGCCTGGCCTCATGAGCCTCTTCGCGAGAAAGATGCTCCCTAGCAGGCGCAGGTGGAGGGTTGGATCGAGCAGGGGTGTTTTGCTGTTCAGAAGGAGCTGGAGGAGGGGTAGGAGTTCGCCCAGTTGGCACAGGACTTTGCACGGTTGGTGAGCCCTGAGGAAGGTCTTCTGGTCGACTCTTCTTGGCTGAAGGGCCTCGACTGGTTTCACCAGTTCGTTTCTTTGACCTCCGCTGAAGTTGAGGGACTTCCTCTTCCTCTTCGGCCTGGTACATGTCAAAGATATTGGGAGTCGACATATCTGCATGAAAATAAACATAAGAGGTTAGTAAGGGAAGAAAAAGGTGAAAGTAAGTAATACAACAGAAAGAAGATAATAAAGTGAATACCCGAGTTACAACTACTGGTCGCTATACTATTGACTCTATTAATCATATACTCATTTTCTGGCATGAAGAAGTTTGGCCCTAGATTTGGAGCATATGTAAAGTTTCCATCCCCGTCAAACATGTGACAGGGGATTGACAGACCATTTAAAAGCGAAATAACGTTACCATTGTCATCAGAAGACTCTCCCAAGTCAACAACTGGTTCTTTGGCCTTTTCTTTCCCCTTTCCTTGGGGAGCAGAAGGCCTTTCTGCAGAAGGGCTGCCCGTGGGTTCCCTGATCGTAACTCCTGTTGGCCTCCTCCTTGGAGAGGGCACAGGAAGTTGCTGCTCGGGAACCCCCCCGGCAGTGGGTTCGTCCGTTTCGGACCCTCTATTGTCATGGCGAGGATCCAGAAGGCCAGATGACCTCAAATTCTTTTCTAGTGTCAAGGTCTTGACACATTTGGTTGCGGCGGACATCTTGGCCAGAGTATCAGACCTCGACACCATGTCTGGTGTTGGGGTCGGGCGCAACCAGGGGCCTGAAAAGCAGATCGAGTTTGAGAAATGACGATAGGAAATACTATATGATAAAGTATCGACCAGGGCAAAGACAAATTTGTACCTCCTCTCGCGAAAGCCAAGTTGTCACTGGATATATCCGGAGTAAAGAAGTACTCCTTGTTGTAATGTCCCACGTTTGATATGTGGGTGGTGCCACTCAAAAACGTCCGGCCAGTTTCCTGATGGCAGAAGTGAAAAAAGCCCGTCCCGTTATGTTGGGGATTGGACTTGAGGTCAAAGAGGTAGTTAACCTCATGAGGTGAAGGTTCTGGCCATTTGTTAAGTTTGTACAGGACGTAGAGTGCAGCCAACATCCTATATCCGTTAGGGGTTATTTGAAAGGGAGCGACGCCGAAATAATTGGCCACCCCCACAAAGAAAGGATGAAGAGGGAGATAAGCCCCCGCTTCAATGTGATACCGAGACCAGGCGCTGTTTGCTCCTCCTGGACGGTTAGCCCTCTGCTCCGCAGCAGGACGTGTAATGGTTACCCCCGTTAGAGGGTATTTTCTGAAGCAGTTCGCGACCATCCGAAGGGTCATCGAACTAGCTGGAGGAGTGTACCACTCGACATCAGGCAGATTGCGATGACGAGGACGAGCCCTAGTTTGGATATTGGGGTCAGGTACAAGATTCTCTCGACCACTGGTCGAGGGAGCCCCCGCCTGCGAATCAGGCTGGGCAGAAGAAGGGTTACTTTCAGATTCGGGCCTTTTCTTGCCAGAGGATTTTGAACGGGCCATTGAAGGAGAAGGGTGCGGTCTAGAAGAGGCTCGTGAGAAAGGTATCTGATGGATGCGATCGGCTGGTTGTTCTTCTCCTTCGAGCAGTTGGGCGAGGAGATCGTCGTCAATGGGTCTCTCACCTCCCCACAAATCTGGCATCAAAATATGCAAACAGAAGAATGGGGAGGCGAGGTCAGAGGAATCTAGGAGATTCTTAAAGTAACGCTGGTCGAGTATAAAAGCTAAGCCTTTATATAACATCATTCTAACTAAGTCTCTCTGTGTACACCGTTTAAAAGCATGCACCACGAAAGGTTAGAAGCATGGAGTTTCAGAGTAACTTACCAAGGAAAGTGGTCGTGAAGATGGAAGTGAGAGTTTCGGGAGTCAATGAGCCCACCGTCTGATCCTACAGCGCAAAGGAAGGTTCGCCGGAGAGAGTAAAGCTCTGGTTTTTAGGGTTTTTCGACAAAGAGATGACGTGCGTAAAAAGGAAAGAAGTGCCTCAAGTAACCTTATATAAGTTTGTCTTTGGTGTTCAAAAGGCGTGATCATTAGTTTTCCATTTTCGAAGTATGGGGAAGCGTAATGGCCGTCATAATTGTTTCTGGGAAACTGAAAAGCCTTGATTAGACAGGAGTGGTTTGCTTTTTTCAAGAACGCACGAAGGGCTCTGACACGTCAGGAGGGGTTACCGAAGGGTCGTTCGTTCAAAGTTTATTTACTGTTCGTGGTAAATAAACTTTGGGGGGCAAATGTTATCCAATGAATTAGCATTTGTGACGTGGCGAATAATCTCTTGACACGTGGCTGACACCTGGAGCGTCTGCTAGAGTATCGACCAGGAGACACACCAGAAGCAGGACAGACCTGTCTTTACCACGACCAGACTGGTCGGTGGTTCCGCTGGCAAAACAACATTTATGGAAAGATCTTATGTATCCCGAATTTATTTCATGCAATCTTCTGAATATCCCATGATTCAGGGGATAATATCTGTAACAATATTGGGCAACCCTCCATGAGCCTATAAAAAGCAAGAGATGGCTCATGGGAAGGGACTTTTGAGCCCAGAAATCATAGAGATTAGAGAAATTATCTGAGTAAAACTTGTATTGTTTATGAGGAGTGTTGAAACTCATTGAACCCAAGTTCTTTGATCACACTTTTGGTCCCATATCAATATCATTCTAAGTGGACGTAGGTCATTACCAGATCCTGGGGCCGAACCACTATAAATTACTGTGTTTTCTTTACTTTTGTCATTACGTTATTATCTATACATATTCGTCTATATCATTCATATTGTGACTCCGTGTCAGTTGGCTAAATCGTGGGTCAACATGTCGTATACTGTACATACGACCGTTGGCCAATTTAACAGGTCAACAACTTTTATTTTATTTCTCAAAATAATAATAAAAAATAAGTATAAAAGTACAACATTCTAAAAATATTGCTTATATTTAGTGCAAAAAAAAAAAACTGAGTATAGAAGTGCAACATTTTGAAAATATTGAGTATTTTAACCACAATTTACTCTATTAATAATAATAAAAATAAGGATGTGTCCACCATGATAATTTAATTTTTAAATTAATAATCTATTTTAAAAAATGTACATATGATAAAGAGAAATTTACATGTAGTATCGTTTTTATCATTTTATTTCCAATAATCCCGCGACTTATTTTGTGTATACAATTTTACATTTTTTTATACCATGTTTCAACTTTATTGTAGCATTTTTGCTTCTTAAACTATAGCTATATAAACAACAATAAAAGAAAAAAAAAAGTAATACATAGTACTACTGCTTTGTCTTATGTCAGATCTCTCTCGCTGCGTTTCCATTCCCTTTTTTTTTTTTTTACATTTGATCTCTTTCTCTCTCTTCTCCTTAACTTCAAAAATCTATTATGGCAACACCTCTAGTCACTTGGGTTCAAGAGTGGTACCATCGTGATTTACTCTTAAATGTGGTTATTTTGATATGTGGGAAGCATATGTTTTTTTTCGCCATTGCTAGAGAAAATAACTAGAATACAAAGCAACATTTTCATTCCTTTTTTATATTTTGTTAAGCAAAAAGAAATTAAATTTTAAACTTAAACAAAATTTAATATACCAAAATTTTGTAATCTTAATTTATATTTCAAAGATATGATATGGTATGCTATACAACTTTAAAGTTATTTTAGAAACATTTCATGTAACTTTTTTAAAATAGATTATTTAGGATATTGTTTGATAACTTTTAAAAAGAACTGTTGACCCTCGATTTGGTCAATGACACAGAGTCACAAAAACGATAAAAGTTAGAGAACTAAATTCAAGAATGAATACTACACCAGGATTTTATAGTAGTTCGACCCCAAGGATTGGTAATGACCTACATCACTACAAGAAAAAGACTCTACAACGATGACTTTTGTCGTCGCTGTAGATCAAGAAGTTGTCGTTGTAGTTGTACAACAACAACCTGTCATCGCCAAAAATGCGTCGCTGTAGGTCCGTATGTGTAGTAACCAACAACGACGACATGTAAGTCGCAGTAGGGAATCTTTTTTTCGGTTGGACTGGGATATTGCGACGACATTTCGTCACTATCGGTGGTTGCAAAATTTGAAAATTTGAATTTAAAAAACTCCTATAATGATCACATGTCGTCGTTGTAGGTCCGTCGACCACCCAATCTACAGCGACAATATGTCGTTGCTGAAGAGTATGTGGGTTTATATGCCTACAACGACGACATGACGTTGCTGTAGTGTCATGAAAACTTAGATTTTTGTGTTTACCAAGCACCCTACGGCGATGACATGTTGTCGTTGTAGGTATACAATTTAAAAAAAAAAAAATAATTAATCATATTGATTAATATTATTTAATAAAATATTAAATATTAATTAAATAAATAAATAAAAACCAACTTATTTAATTAAATATTAAAACCAATTTATTAATTAAATAATAAAACTAATTTAACAATATCCATAGTCTCCAAAATGAAAAAAATAAAACTTAAGTAATTTTGTCTCCAAAATAAAAAAAAACAACACAAAATATTAATAATTTCAAAATAATAATATAATAAAACTAAATCTCATCAAAATCAATTCCAAAGTCATTATCGTTGGGCTATTGTGGTGGCTGTGGTGGTGGCTATGGTGGTTGTTGTTGTGGTGGCTGTGGTGGTTGTGGCTGGTGTGGTTGTTGTGGTTGAAAGCTTGCTATCATGGACTGTATCATATTCATGTCCAAGTTGACAGGCTGAAATTGTGGAGCTTGGATGTTCAGATTTGTTTCTTGCAAAAATTGTTTCATTTGCTAGAAGTTGTTGTTCTGGGTCATAAAGGCTTGACAGAAGTGTTCAATCATGGATTGGAAAGCCTCAGGTGGTACCGTTGGAGGGCCAACTGTGATGGACAGAAATGGTGATGCCTCTGATTGTAAAGAGGATTCGCTGGCACTTGAGGCAAAGGTACTAGTGCCCTTCAACTTGTGTCCAATACCTCAGTTGTGGCCATGACGTTGACCAAGTACCTTTGAGACGACTTGTGTCTCATTGACAGTGGCACTTCCTGCTGAAGATTGAGATTGAGATTGACATTGGGATTGTGTCTGGACTTCTTGCTGCAAGGCATCCTGCAGTTTAGAAACAAGACCATTAATACATAATATAATTGAATAATATACATATATACAAAACTTAGAAAGTTACTTACATATGCATCCTTAGCATTCGTGTTCACCCATCCACGTGTCAGATGATTGTGCATGTCATGGAACGTATCGATAATGCTGGGCAGTTCCTTAGTCTGAAGATTCATCTTTAGAAAACAAAATTTTAACAAAATCTCAGTTAAATATTGAAATTATTATTAAGATAACTTAAAATATTTTAAATTATCTATATATTATTATTTACCTTCTTAAGTCGACCAAAAGCATAAGAAGTCGATCCATGAAGACTTGGATACTTCTATTTTGCTCTGTTGGCCGAATTTGCTTTTGAGCATGCCATGAACTATGGAGTGGTGAAAAGGTCAACCAACTTCTGCCAACTCTCGTTGTCCATGTCCTCCAGTGATTCTTTCTGGCTGTCTCGATATCATACCCTCCATGTTCATCGAAGTGTCTTTTCTTGCGACCTTTTATATCCTTGTAGTGATCCTGAAACTCTCGCTCAATCCTAGTCTCTATCATTCGCCACTTAGGGAGAGCTTGGGGAAGAATGAAAAATTCCTTAAAAAAATGGTGAGATTTTTTAAATTAAAAAAAACATTACATGTGAATAAGTTGATAAATTTACCTCAAGCTTTTGCATCTATCCTATCTTGTTCTCATCCGGAACACTTTGCCATGAGTCATAATATAACGACACATGGTGACCAATAAGGTTACCAATAAGTCTTGTGAACATTGTCCCAAAATCACCAATTGCTTTGTAGGTTCCCTCCTTTATATCAAATTGTAGAGTCAACGAGCCTTTATTTTCTTGGACGAGCTGCGCCAAATTTTTAGATCGAGACTGACCTCTTCTTTTTGTAGGAGCTGCTGCATATTTTAATTAAACTATAAAATTAAATTGAATAAAAGAATAACAATAAAATTAAGTATATTACCTGTCTCACAGGAAGTAGGAAATCGCGTGGGATCTAGAGGAGGAGGATCTGCTTGATCACCACCATGAGAACGAGCAACAGTAGTAGACATATCTTTGCAGTTTAAATAATTTTTAACTTAAAATCAATTGAAGTTGGAGGTTAATTACATAACTCAAATAATTTCGTTAATGCATTTGAAACTATTGAAAAACAAACATTGTTGAGAAAAGTCATATATTGATTGAAAAGTCTTGAAATTAAAACATACACATTAAACATACAAATATGAATATGCATAAGAAAATATTATTCCTTATCAATGTCAATTCCCACACCATCATCTATACTTTCTAAATCATCTTCACTAATTTCGTCATCATCATCGTCATTGATCCGAAACAGATCGAGACGTTTCCCCATTATGCTGGTGTGACCAAGTCGATCCAAATGCATAATCTCCAACTCTCCTAATTCCACAGTGAGTACAAAAATTGATGAAGTGCTATCGTGCACGACATCAACCTCGTTATCATCATCAATACTTGGATGATCCTATATCTTTCGATGATTGACTTCTTCTACTACCTTCCAATTTTTGTTTCTTGAAGGAACTTTCAAGTAGAAAACTTGTTTTGCTTGAGTGGCGAGAATAAACTGATCGTTCTTGTACCATTCAAAATTAATCATGATACTAGTTATGTTATTCCCAGTCACATTTCGACCCTTGCTTGCATTGGTGTTGAACCATTTGCATCGAAACAATACTACCGAGTAACCATGGGAATAGCATAACTCTACAATCTCCTCAAGTTGGCCATAGAAAGTGAAACAATCGATTCCTGGCACCAAAATTCCACTATTTTGAGTGGTATGTCTTTCGTCACGACTGTGGACAAAAAACTTCACACTGTTAACAATGCAAGCTGTGTAGGAGTATGAATTCTGATTGGACCCGTTTGCTAAAGAAAAAAATTCATTAGTACACTCAGTTGACAGTACTTGTCACAAGCGACCCATCTATAGAGTATGACACAAAAAATGAAAACACAATGAGATGAGTATTAATCGATACGAATTTCGTAAGAATTCTACAGTTTCGATAATTTACCTTCAATTTAAACTAGCGAGGGAAATCTTTTTGAAGATTTATGTTTGAATTTTCTCGAAGGCATTCACTGTATAGCACAAGGATTAAGGTGAGATAACAATTTGCTATGAATTAAATTTAATGAATTCATATATGTGTTGAGCTACTTACTCCATATATGGTTGGATTTCAGGACAATTGTTGAGTACAAACCACTTCATTTTTTTTCGATGAAGATAGTCAAGGGATATGATTTTCTTTTTGCTACTTGGACGAAATTGTGATTCAAAAACTGACAACTGTCTTTTAGGAATAACAATATCCCCATTTCTTTCCAGACGATTAAATTTAGTCTGTACGCCATGAAGATATTGCAAACAAAAAATCAAAGCTTCATCGGCAACATAACCCTCGGCTATAAAAACCTTCAGGGCGCACCTTATTCCTGACATAATTTTTCAACTTCTTCATATATCGCTCAAACGGATACATCCATCTCATGTAAACTGGTCCTCCGCATTACTTCTTGCGGTAAATGAAGAATTAAATGAATCATTATGTCAAAAAAGACTGGAGGAAAAATTAACTCCAACTTGCACAAAATTTGAATCACTTGATCTTCTACATTCTCCATGTCCTTAACAACCAATGTACGAGCACAAATTTCCTTAAAGAAATTGCAAAGCTCAATGATTGTCTTCGAAATAGACTTATCCAAGTAGTCTCGAACTCCTACCGGAAACAGACATTGCATAAGAATGTGACAATCATGGGTTTTTAACCCAACAATGTTGCCATCATTTTCAGTTACGTTCTTAGAGAAATTTGAACCGAATCCATTAGAAAGTCTAACTCCTTTTATGAACTGACAAAAAAACTGTCTATCATTCGGTTTGAAAGAGTACATAGGATGTGGTTTGATCAACTTCGTACCATCTTCCTTGAGGCGCAACTCTTCTCGGATACCCCAATTCTTCAAGTATACTCTTGCGTTGGTGGTGTCTTTAGATTTCTCATTCATAAGAAAAGTACTGAGTAAACTGTCGCAAACATTTTTCTCTAAATGCATCACATGTAAATTGTGCTTCAGTTCAAGTTCAAACTAGTAATCAAGATCAAAGAAAATACTATTTTTACTCCAATTAAGCTCTTTTGGATCTCACTTTCTTTTCACACTCCCGAAACTGACATGTTTACTCGGCAAACGATCTGGAATATGTGCTAATTGTTTGAGTATGTCTTGACTACTGAATTTTCTTGGAGCATGTCCTTTTTCATAATTCCCATCAAACAAGTGACTCTTCCTCCACTTATGTGTAGAAGATAAGAATCTTCTATGACCAACATAAGTCGTCTTCCCAATTACCCGACATGAAGGAGTGTCTTCGTTGCATGAAGGACATGCCATATATCCTTGGCCACTCTAACTAGACAAACTACTACAGGCCGAAAAATCATTGATAGTCCATAATAGTGCTGCCCACATTCTGAATACACTATTCGTTGCAGTGTCTTTGGTTTGAACTCCTTGTTAGGAAAACTTATACATGATCTTTATTTATTTTCATGTAGATCTAATATTAAAAAAGTTAATATGAGACAACCTAGAACATGTTTCTAAAATTTAATTCAAAGAGAAATAATGATAAGAATACTTACATTATATGCAACGGAATAATAGACTCCTTCCTTCAGTTTCTCTAACCCTTGTATCATTTCCGTCACAGAGTATTATCAAGAAAATAAACCTATCTTCAATTTTCTTCACAGTTTCCAAAGTGTCCTTGGAATCACCTAGACTAGAGTGGGCAATTATCGACACATGAGGTAGATACAGAGAGAAGAAGAGAAAAGAACAATAAGACTTAGAAAATGACTTGTGTTTAGAGAGAATCTAAAACCTATCAGAAAACCAGTGTCTGTCGTCTGATCTTACTTATGTTTTCAACTCTCTCTTAACATTCCTTTTATTGACTCAATTAGGTCATTTATTTAATTAAAAAGTCAATAAAATAATAGACAATTAACAACCCTAGGTCGAAATTATCATGGGCTTTAGGCCCGTGAAATTTCCCATTTGATTATAAGCCCATTGGACTTAAGATCAAGGCCTATATTATTTTCTATTGATTCAATTAATTAAATCCTTTATCAAATGAATTATTTATGATTTGAACCTTGATTTAAAATTATTTATTAATTTAGATACAAATTTATTTTAATTAATAAATCTGCCCTAATTTTCCTTTCTTTTTCTGAATTGTATAATTCTGTGAAACTATCCAAAATTAACCCGGTCAATTTTGATAATTCTAATTGATAATTAAATCAATTAATTGAGACTATCTAGATAATTTTATCCAAGGTACAGTGGGGACCATAGGCTTATGAAATCAAGCTCGAATAAGTTATCATAAATCTAA
The DNA here is from genome assembly GCF_963169125.1 of Humulus lupulus. Taxonomy (NCBI): domain Eukaryota; kingdom Viridiplantae; phylum Streptophyta; class Magnoliopsida; order Rosales; family Cannabaceae; genus Humulus; species Humulus lupulus. The sequence goes on along the minus strand of NC_084798.1, from coordinate 154,718,134 downwards.
CAAATAAATTTACTAACGTATTAATTCCTCGTGACTCCACTAAAGACTTGGAATTGCTGTAGTGGACAAAATTCGTATACTTGAAAAATAATAGTCCAACAAGCAGTCAGTCAGCCCAATAAGCTATCTAACTAGCCAAGAAGGCCCAAAGCCCATGTAAAATAGGCTCGCATATACAAAGTACCATCCAATTACCCAAAACCATACCCGGACCCGAATTCGGATACACTCAGTCAGCCAGGGACCTTGAAACAGTCAAGGCTCCCATCACGTTCGCCAAGAATCTCGGAATAAAACCACTTGGAGCGAGTCAAGCGAAGGAGAAAGACGGAGGAGGACGGAACGAGGAGGAGGACAATAAATAAGACCATCAGAGGTTGAGAAAAGGCATCAAATAATCACTGAACTTTCTTTACTCTCTAATTGAAACGAAGGCTACTCTATTTCTGAGCAATCCAGTCAAGCAAGACTAATTAGTCAGTCTGATTGGACCTGACCTAGTCGCTTGACTCCTCCGTCATCGCCACCGTCACTCTGACCATTTTACGACTCCTTCATCCATCATCATTTCGACTATTTATATCTTAATTTTATTACTTTCTATTAGCTCTCGTTACAACCCGACTGACTTGAGCGTCGGAGTCCCTTTGGCTGACACCCCACCGGTGCTCCCAATTGAACTCTCGTCTCTCTTCTTTTTGTTATTGACAGGTTGCTGGTGCCCATCTAATCAATTGTAGGAAATCACCTCTACAATTTGGCGCCCACCGTGGGGCCCTAGCAATCAAACGATCAACAAAGAGATCAAAAAGTTCACTTGAGAGCCATGTCAGACGTGACTGAGACACCCGATCTGTCTGCTCAACTCGCTGCTCTTACTGCCCAGATGAATGAAGAACGCGAGAAAATGAGGAGGCTCGAAACTGAAAATGCTGACCTGCTCGTACGAATGGAGGCCATGTCCTCTCAAGCCACCGAGGCTCAGCCATCCCGCTTCCGAGGCCCAGTCAGCCTTATGCAACCTCTGGGAGACCTCACTCCTATCTCTAACAGTGATGGACCGAATCAGACAGTTCCATCACCCTCGGTAAGGAATTATCAAACTCCACCCACCATGTCTAACATTCAAAATTATGTTGTCAATACAGGCGAACAGGTAACCATGACTGAACATGGACATTCATCTGCGCCCGGATCACAGCAGATTCCGGGAATCAGCCAGCCAGCCGGTGCAGCTGGACAGCAACAGATTCCAGGAGCCAGTCAGCCAGCCGGTGCAGCTGGACAGCAACAGATTCCAGGAGCCAGTCAGCCAGCCACTGGACCCGGACAGCAACAGATTCCAGGAGCCAGTCAGCCAGTCACTGGACCCGGACAGCAGCAGGTTCCAAGTGCTAGTCAGCCTACCATTGGAGCCAGCCAGATCATCATTGGAGCTGGTCAGAATATACCTGAGCAACAGGCAATCGGATTTAATCACCCAGTCTTGAGCGAGCCAATCCGCCGAGCAACCACAAGCTCATTTCCAATCCAAGATCCTGAGTTGGCTCGAAAGTTAGCTGAGATGGAGGCGCTCATTCAACGGATTCCTGGGATGCCGGCTCCGATTAAGAAGAGTGCAGCAAGCTGTTATGCGGACTCTCCATTCGTAGACGACATTGCACTAGTGGAAATGCCAAAGAAGTTCAACTTCCCAAATATGAAGATGTTTGACGGGACGTCTGACCCGGATGATCACATCGCACAGTATAGGCAGAGGATGTTCACCGTTGCCATCCCACGTGATATGAGGGAAGCATGCATGTGTAAGGGGTTTGGTTCTAGTCTGATTGGACCAGCCCTCCAGTGGTATACTAATTTACCTAATAATTCTATTTCTACTTTTGCACAATTGACTGACACTTTTGTTGAGCAGTTTGCTAGTAGCAGGAAACTTGAAAAGTCTGCAGAAGACCTCTACATCATAGTTCAACGACGGGGTGAGCCTTTACGAGAGTACGTAGGCCGCTTCAACAAAGAAAAGGTTTCTATAACCCATTGTAATCAGGACACAGCCATCTCAGCCTTCCGCAAGGGACTCCGGTACGACTCAGACCTATACAAAGAACTTACCAAGTATCCTTGCAAGACGATGGAAGATGTTCTCGCCAAAGCCTGGGCACAGATCAAGTGGGAGGAGGATGAAGTTAACTATTATCACTCTTCTCCGAGGAAAGACACTCGAAGAGACTCGAGGGCAGGCAGACGGCAGAGTGATAGACGATCCGAGCCATACCCGTATCCCAACAGATCAGAGAACAGAAGGAGGGAGTACAACCGGTCGTCCGAGACACGTCTGCGAGATGGACCAAAGATACCAGAATACAATCTTTCAATTTCACCAGCTGAAGTCGTTGGCGTACTGAAAGGACTCGGAGACAAAGTGAAATGGCCGGAAAGGATGAGGACTCCGTCTGACCAGCGAGACAAAGCAAAATGGTGTGAATTCCACAATGACCACGGTCACCGAACGGATGAGTGCATTGCCTTAAAACTCGAAGTATCCAACCTGTTAAAGCGTGGTCACCTGACTGACTTACTTACAGACAAAGGCAAAAGAACATTCCAGCAGAAGGCAGACAGGTCAGTCGTCCGAAGAGAAGTAACCCCGCCGAAACCACCTACTCATGAACGGACGGTGAACGTAATAACTGGTGGCTCTGAGGTAAGCGGAGTCACCCATTCAGCAGCCAAAAGACATGCCAGGCAAACCAACTGGGTCAAAGGAGAGTCCGACGAGACAGAGAAGAATACCATCAACCTACCAGCTCAAACCATCAGTTTCTCAACAACAGAGTCAACCAGACTCCTCAACCCACATCATGATGCTCTTGTCATTGCACTTTACATTGCTAATTGTCTTACTAAACGTATACTTATTGATAATGGTAGTTCAGCTAACATTTTATTTTTAAGTGCTCTCAGGGAAATGGGGATAGATGAATCAAAGATTATAAAGAAGACTACAATCCTCATCGGTTTCAGTGGAGAACAAAAGAACACACTAGGAGAGATCGAGCTACCTGTCTATGCCGAAGGAGTCAATCTATGCACAAGATTCCTGGTAGTAGACTCTCCGTCTGCTTACAACGTGATACTGGGACGACCATGGATACATGAAATGGAGGCAGTCCCTTCAACATACCACCAAGTTTTAAGGTTCCCAACTAAGTGGGGAGTAAAAGAAATTAAAGGCCAACAGAAAGATTCGAGAGCGTGTTACCAGACTACCATGAAACCCAAACCCGCTCAGTTATAGCAATTACAGGAAGACAGACTGACTGACTCCCAGTTGAACCAACCAGACATGGAGGAGTTGGACGAAGTCCAGATACATCCGGACTTTCCAGATCACAAAGTCCAAATCGGATCACGATTGGATCCTGACATCAGAACTAAGCTCATTGACTTTTTATCTGCCCATTATGATTGTTTTGCTTGGTCCCATGCGGACATGACTGGAATTGACCCCAAAATAATTGTCCATAAATTGCAGGTTGATCCAGACTACCCACCAAGGAAGCAAAAAAGAAGAAAATTTGCCCCTGAAAGGAACAAAGCCATTAACGAAGAAGTTCAAAAGCTTATTGATAATGGGTTCGTGAGGGAGGTGCATTATCCCGACTGGTTGGCTAACGTAGTCATTGTGAAAAAAAAGAATGGCAAATGGCGAGTTTGCATTGACTTCACAGACCTCAACAAGGCGTGTCCAAAAGACTCGTTCCCATTACCGCACATAGACATGCTAGTAGACGCCACAGCCGGTCATGAACTCCTAAGCTTCATGGACGCATACTCAGGATACAACCAGATCCTGATGCATCCAGACGACCAGGAAAAGACAGCCTTCATGACCAACTTAGGCATATTCTGCTACAAGGTCATGCCATTCGGATTGAAGAACGCAGGAGCAACATATCAGAGACTAGTCAACAAGATGTTTGCCGGATTACTGGGGAAGACGATGGAAGTCTACATTGACGACATGCTCGTCAAATCCCTCATTGCAGAGGACCATATCAACCATTTAAAACAATCTTTTGACATTCTCAGGAAATATAATATGAAACTGAATCCAACTAAATGTTCTTTTGGTGTGACTGCAGGAAAGTTCCTTGGGTACCTTGTAACCCAAAGGGGAATCGAGGCAAACCCAGCACAGATAGAGTCAATCCAAAGGATTCTTTCCCCAACGTGCATAAAAGACGTACAGAAACTAACTGGACGCATTGCAGCACTCAGCCGATTCATCTCAAAGTCTTCAGAACGATGTCACCACTTCTTCAACACGCTAAGGAAATCAAAAACCTTCGAGTGGACAGCTGAATGCGAAGAGGCACTGGGCCAGCTAAAACAGTACCTGACCAGCCCGCCTCTCCTCTCAAAGCCAAAAGACAATGAGACATTATTCATCTATCTAGCAGTATCCGAGACGGCAGTTAGCGCAGTCCTAGTCCGGGAAGAGGAAGGCAAGCAGTCTCCAGTCTACTATGTAAGCAAAGCTTTGCTTAATGCAGAAACCCGATATAGCCAGCTGGAGAAGCTTGCACTAGCACTCATCCACGCAGCAAGGAAGCTACGCCCATACTTCCAGTGCCATCCAATAACGGTCTTGACCACCTTCCCACTCAAAACAATCCTCCATAAACCAGAATTGTCAGGCAGACTTACCAAGTGGGCGGTAGAGCTCAGCGAGTACGAAGTAACATACAAGCCACGAACTTCCCTCAAATCTCAGGTATTAGCTGATTTCATTGCAGATTTTACACCTAACATGCATGTGCAGGCAGAAAAAGAACTTTGTTGTCTGACCGAGGGACAATCAGTCGGAATCTGGAAGTTGCAAGTAGACGACTCAAGTAACACCAGAGGAAGTGGACTCGGACTCGTCCTGACTTCACCCCAAGGTGACATAATCGAACAAGCAGTCCGATGCGGGTTCAAAGCTACCAACAATGAAGCTGAATACGAAGCAATGATAGCAGGACTCGGACTAGCCAAAGACATGGGAATAAAAAAGATCGTGGTCTTCAGTGATTCTCAATTGGTAGTCAACCAAATGCAAGGTAGCTACCAGGCCCGGGATAACAAGATGACTGCCTACCTCAACAAGACTAAAGAGTTGCAGTCAGTCTTCGACGAGTTCACTATCAACCAAGTACCAAGAGGGGAGAACAGCCATGCAGATGCATTAGCAAACCTTGGATCCTCCATCCAGACAACCGACCCCAAGACAATACCTGTAGTATATCTCCAATGGCCAGCTGTCTGGAAAGATGAAGAAGAGCAAGTTAATGACATCTCCAACAACCGAACATGGATGACTTCAATAGTCGAGTACTTAGAACATGACATACTTCCCGAAGATAAGAACGAAGCACGTCGGGTCAAGGCTCAGTCAGCCCGCTTCACTATTATACAAGGTAAACTATATAAACGTTCATTTTCTGGTCCATATTTGAAATGCATTAACCCTGCAGAGGCCAAATACGTACTGGCTGAGTTGCATGAAGGAGAGTGCGGCAACCACTCTGGAGGACGAAGCTTGGCGCACCGTGCCCTAACACAAGGCTACTACTGGCCAACCATGCGAGCTGATGCCTCTGACTATGCCAGACGATGCGACAAATGCCAACGGTTCGCTCAGATATCCCACCAACCTCCGGAGCGTCTCATCTCAATCACGTCCCCTTGGCCATTCATGAAATGGGGGATGGATATAGTAGGCAAGCTTCCAACCGCACCAGGACAGAAAATGTACATGCTTGCAGTGACCGACTACTTCAGCAAGTGGATCGAAGCAGAGACTCATTCCACCAAGTCCGAGACAAAGAAGTAAAGGGTTTCATTTGGAAGAATGTGATCTGTAGGTACGGAGTACCAAAAGAAATTGTGACAGACAATGGTTCTCAATTCATCAGTTTTGACTTCCAAGACTTCTGCAAGTTCTGGAACATCAAGCTCAGCTTCTCGACACCAAGGTATCCCCAAGCAAATGGACAGGCAGAGTCATCCAACAAGACCATCATGAACAACATCAAGAAGCGCCTCGAAAAAGCTAAGGGAAGATGGGCTGACGAGTTGCCAGGAGTCCTGTGGTCCTATCGAACCACAACCAGGACTGCGACAGGGGAGACACCATTCTCATTAGCTTACGGGATGGAGGCAGTCATCCCAACTGAGAGCGAAGTTCCGACAGCCAGATATGAGCTAACTACAGACGAAGAAAATTGGGAAAACATGTGCCATGAACTCGACACCATCGACGAAAGAAGGGACAAAGCACTCTTAAGAGTCTCAGCCTATCAACAGAGCATAGCCAGACATTACAACAAGAACATCCGCACTCGGACATTCAAAGTAGGAGATTGGGTTCTACGAAGAGTCTTCCAGAACACTAAGGAAGCTGGAGCAGGTAAGCTCGCCCCGACATGGGAAGGTCCCTACCTCATCACAAAGGTAGTCGGACATGGAGCATACAAGCTACAAACAAAGGAGGGACGCGATATCAACAACAGCTGGAATGCTATCCACTTGAGACTGTATCACTCTTAACTTAACCCAGTCTACTTTCATTTTCTTTCATCAGTATTCTCACAAGATCTTCATTCGAGCAACATACTGACACTTATAATGCAGGAAGTGTCAGAACTACATTTGGGCTTGATCCCTGCAAAGGGTATGTAGGCAGCTCCACGGAGCGCAGCCCCCTATCACAACCATTTTTTCTTTATATATATACTACGAATAGTTCAATAACAAATCTAAATATAAATTGACTAAGTCACTTTATACTTAGATTGGGGGAATAAGACACTAATACTCCATAAGTCATTCAGCCAATCAGCATCCGATACAAGGACTACAAAAGCTACCAGAACAATAACTTAAACAACACTAACAAAAGCTACAACAAGCCATAATACAACAAAACTAGGTCAGTTAGATCAGGATACAATACTACATAAGAAAAAGTTCATACTACAACTAGAAAAGGCCCGACAAACTCTGTTATCCCACGACAATGAACACAAGTAGAAGAGGAATCAGTCATCCACAACCAGATCATTAGTAGTCATGATGCCAAAAGAAGTGGCTAACTCTTCGGCCCGGGTTATCTCTTCAGCCCTCATCTTCTCCAATTCCTCAAGATCAGCAATGTATTTGGGAACATCCCAGCTATCAGCCTTACCATCCCGAAACTCACTAGCCATTACGCCACGGCATTGGATCTCAGCCTCCATCCCAATGACCAACATCCGATTCTCCAACGAAGCAACCTCGGCTTTCAAATCATCAACTTGACCAAGAGTCACTCTCAGCTTCTCGACATCAGCTTCCTTGGATTCTAGTTGAGCCTTCAAATCAGCTATGAGTTGATCAGACTCCTTCTTGGAATCTTTCAGCCGACTAACTTCACCCCGAAGATCATTTCTCTGACTCCTTACTTCCTTTAGAGTTGCCATTAAGGACTTGATTTTCTTCTTCAGCCAAATGACCCCTTGCAAACCCTGACACATAAAAAAGAAAATGTAAGACAACAAGAGAAATCAGCTAGTCGGCACAAACAAAACTAAATGAAATATTCGTACCTGGAACAAATGAGAAACAGTGGTATCAATTGACCCATCCGTACCAACCTGCTCCATTCTGTGATCATCTTCGGGCCACAACAACTTATCAATCTCTCCTAAGTGAGGCCCAATCTCACTATAGGCCGCAGCATTGGAAGGGAACGAAAGGGCAACGGTGTCGCTAAATGGGTCGGAAGAATCATCCCGCACAGCCTTCTTCTTTTTTTTCGTCTGACTCCGCGTCAAAACAGGGGGATCAGCCGGAGGCACAACAACCTCTCTATCAGCTTCTGAGCTCCCAACGGACGATTTCTTTGCTTGACGCAAACGTTCCAAGGCATTGGAACCGGTTAGAGGAAGTGTAAAGGGTCGGGACATAGCTACGTCTGCAAACGACCGCTCACTTGTCGTCAATTCAGTCAAAAAATTGGGAGTATATCCCAAGACTTCTAAACTTCTCTTGATAAACACAACACGAGGATTATCAGGACTCTGTAGAAGAGGAATACCTTCAGGGAGTTTTTCAACAGAGCGCCACAAAGAACTCTGACGAAGACTCGATTCAGACAGCAAATCACTCCACTCACGCTCCGCCTCAGGAATAGCAAGAATACTCTTAAGTCGACCAGAAGACTCCCTCGAATCCCAAAGGTACTCAACTCGAAGCCTACCTGCAAAATGATAGAAGTATCAGCACACAAAATAAAATAAAAACAACAACAACATGTATATGCAAGGAAACGGATTAGTAGGCAAGCATAAAAGACTCACATGCAGGAGACCATGAACAAGGTATCCTACTATCAGCAGGTAACCCCAACGAGACGAAAGGGACGAAGAAGTAACGGTCCTTCCACCTCTTATCTCCACTCTTCAAACTAATAATTAAAGGAGGGTCCTTCCCCCTAGTTGTTAACTGGTACCTACCTTTGTCATTAAGGTGTGCCTTCAAGTAGTAAGCTCTCAACAAGTCAGCCACCCCAAGTGTTATCTTGTGCCTTTCACAAAGGACTTCGAGAGACATCAAAATCCGCCATGAATTTGGCATTAGTTGTCCGGGCGAAATCTCGTGGTACTCACACAACTCAACGACTAATCGGGGGATGGGAAACCGAAGCCCTTCTTTGAAGGGAAGTTCATACAGACACACCCAACCAGGTAAGTGCCAGTCAGGCCGCTCCGCCTTAGCAGGAGCATGCAGACTGATGGTATCAGGGATCTCATAATGACGACGAAGATAGGTCAACTCACCTAAACTTATGGAAGACCTAGGATTAGAACTAAGCATACTACCAGAACCCGGCATACCACCATCAATAGGTTCGTTAGAATCTATTCCCCTTCCAGTAACATCACCTAAAGGACGACCCCCCAATTCTACTACTGTAATTCGGTTGCAATCAACCATCTCAGCAGAACTTTGAAAGAGAGAACTAAAATCTTCTTCACTAAACGAACAAGACAGTCGACAGACTGAATCAGCGTGACTATCACACCTACTTGTAGACATAATGAGCTGATCACCTAGAGCAAAACAACAGCTAAGCCTTAAGGAACACAAAAAAGACATGAAGAATATTTAGCTCGATACACAATCAAGAAGCGCTGGACGACTCATCAATCAATCAGTCAGACGGACCAAACATAAAAAACATATGATTAAACGAGGCAAAACAGACTACTATATCAAATTAGATTACAAAGTATTCAGTTAAACAGCAGTCAGCCTATAAGTCTCTACTAATCAGTCAGACATACCACTCAGCTCAAGGAACAGAAACACATGAATTAGACATACGCCTAAACAACAGAAATTCATATGCCACCATTGCAATCAGATCAAACGCAAACAGAAAATCTACAGGATCAAACAAAAATAACAGTTGAATAAACTAACCTAGCACGAAGAACATGAAGAACACGAAGAACACAAAGAACATGCATAAGGACATTGAAAGGAAAACAAATGAGAGAAAACTTACCTCTTGAGAAGCTCTTTTACTCCACACCTTGCACCTCCTCTCCAAGCCTTCCTCAAATGAATGCAATAGTAAAAACAAACCACCCTTATATAGGCACACAAATCCACCCGATTAGTGCCAAGTGTCAACCATCAGGTGGCCCTACCAAAAAGGATTTAACTTCCTAAGGACACTTAAAGTCTCAGAGACAAATGAAAATTCACATTGAGCGCACTAGGCCCACTCGGCCATCTCCCCCGGACACACTACCTCCTCGGCAGACCACTCGGCCCAAACACACGAGTCACTCGGCCACCCAGGCGAAGCACTCGGCCCACCCGGAGGAGCACTCGGCCATGCCGACAAAGCACTCGGCCACCCCGGTAAAGCACTCGGGGGAGCAATCAGCCATGCCAACGAAACACTCGGCCTTCCCGGAGGAACACTCGGCTCGTGCAGCCCATTCAGTCGGCCAACATGTGACCCACTCGGCCATGCCTCAGGGCCACCCCGTGGACCACTAGGCCAGAAGGCCGTTCGGCCCAAGCATCCAGTCGGCCCAAGCAGCCGGTCGGCCAACCAGGTCCGCGCGCATCCGCAATCCACTCGGACAGCCGGATGCATATGTGCTCATTACTCGGCCGGATGCGTAGGTGCGCATCACTCGGTAGTGGACAAAATTCGTATACTTGAAAAATAATAGTCCAACAAGCAGTCAGTCAGCCCAATAAGCTATCTAACTAGCCAAGAAGGCCCAAAGCCCATGTAAAATAGGCTCGCATATACAAAGTACCATCCAATTACCCAAAACCATACCCGGACCCGAATTCGGATACACTCAGTCAGCCAGGGACCTTGAAACAGTCAAGGCTCCCATCACGTTCGCCAAGAATCTCGGAATAAAACCACTTGGAGCGAGTCAAGCGAAGGAGAAAGACGGAGGAGGACGGAACGAGGAGGAGGACAATAAATAAGACCATCAGAGGTTGAGAAAAGGCATCAAATAATCACTGAACTTTCTTTACTCTCTAATTGAAACGAAGGCTACTCTATTTCTGAGCAATCCAGTCAAGCAAGACTAATTAGTCAGTCTGATTGGACCTGACCTAGTCGCTTGACTCCTCCGTCATCGCCACCGTCACTCTGACCATTTTACGACTCCTTCATCCATCATCATTTCGACTATTTATATCTTAATTTTATTACTTTCTATTAGCTCTCGTTACAACCCGACTGACTTGAGCGTCGGAGTCCCTTTGGCTGACACCCCACCGGTGCTCCCAATTGAACTCTCGTCTCTCTTCTTTTTGTTATTGACAGGTTGCTGGTGCCCATCTAATCAATTGTAGGAAATCACCTCTACAATTGCACTCTTGAATTCATAGAACGCTCTATAACAAATATAGATACGATGTTAATTATCCATTGTTACAACCATAATTGTCTCTAAATCCTCTATAGACGGTCTACAATGAGATGGGAATAAAATACCACTTTACCCCTCATTGTATTTTATCCTTAAAACACTTAGTTCCATGTAAATGATATTTCAGTAAACTAATATTAATTACTGAAATGAGATCTCTATCATTTAAGACCTTGACCAAACTAAAAGGAAACCATCGTTTCACTTTTTCATCTGACACTATAGATGTTCATACCTATGTTTAACACTCCCACTCAATTATACTACTGAGTTCCCAAGATGTAAGTATGGGCTAGTCCGTAGGGTAAGCTGGTAACGAACAAGTCAAAGAACTCAAATAATACAATCAGTTAGAATACTAACCACTCAGAATTAAGATTGAATTGACCTATGGTCAGCTATATGATATGACTATAATAGATAATAGTTGTATGTTTACTTATCCTATCAACTGTCAATGTCGGTCCTGTCCGATGTAACAAATACATCCGATCTTATCTACTTTGCTAATGTTCTTGAAAGACCATAACACTGCAATGTGTAGGTAGATCATATCGTAAATTGGCAAGTCAGTGTAAATCCTGTGCACTCACTAATCTTAGGACTAACTTATTTTTAACATATAATCATATTTATATTCCACTATGATTACGTCACTATAAATATGATTAGCTATATGCTCGGGATTTAATAGAAGTTTATATTAAACAAATAATCATGAAAATAAAACATGTGAGCAAAGTGATTGACCAAGTCAAAAAATGATTTCTATTCTTTTATTGATAATAAATGAGATTATAAAGAAATTGAGTTTTAATTAGGGCATAAAACCCCAACACTCCTTCTTCCCACAAATCCTTCAATTCGTCTACCACAAACCTAAAAAAGACATCCATGTCCTTCCCATGTGATTTTGAACCGAGAATCTATAAGGTCAGCATGGATGGTGACTCTTTCATGCACAACCAAGGATGCATATTGGACATGCATAATATTACCGACCACATGATGTAAGATAGACTCATGTTACCAAATAGATTAAAACCATCAACAACCAAACCCAATTGAACGTTTCTGGGTTCTTTGGAAAAATTAGGATAACTGGAATCAAATTGTTTCCAAGCACCCACATCAACAGGATGGTGCATCACACCATCTTCTTTCGACCGTCCCGTACTATGCCTTGAGCCATAAAAATGCTTCATCCTAGGAGTCAAAGGGAAGAACCGCAACACTTTGTGGGCGACTTTTTTCCCTTGTGTGTCTTTGTCAACCCATCGGCTCTCGCCACATATAGGAGAACTCTGTTTTTGGGAATTCTCCTTCCAGAACAAACAACAATCGTACTTGTAAGCATGAATTGATTGATAACCTAACCCTAGCTTCCTCATCTTTTTCTTAGACTCATAGAATGAAGTCAGAATCTTATTCTCCTTCTGGAATGCAAATTTCATAAACTTCAAAAGAGAACTATTTGTCCATTTATTCATAACCTTCATGTGCATCATCTTCGCCGAGAAGTTCAAGGAAGACAACCAAGTACAACTAGGGTATAACTCAGCTTCGACATCTTGAAACATGTCATCAAATTTATTCAACGCACTATTGCCACCGCCATATGAAATTCCTTCATTTATGCCTTCTTCGTTAGTGTCTTGTTCACCAATAACTTCATTGATGATGTCAATCATCTCATCAGTCATTGGAGCCCCGTCGCCCACTACTAGAGGCATATCAACTTCACCGTGGTAGGTCCACTTCACGTATCGCTGCAGAAACCCATATCTGCGTAATTGAGCCTCCACCACATCCAGTTTCTGATTCAGCATATTGGGACACTGAACGGATGAGCATCTGACTTCTCCCGAAGCATTCACATGATTCTTGGCCATTTGTATAAATGCTTGAAGACCATTCCAAAACACATCAGAGTTACGTCGTCTATTCCTTATCCAACTCTTGTCAATTGTCATAACTGATTCATGTGGAAAATAAATTATCACATTGTGATAATCATAAAAAACTGCCTTTATTTGCTAATAATTTTTTTATCACCAAAACACTAATTTTTCAAAGTAAATTGTGAAATCTTATGAATAAATTATTAAATTTTATGAATATATATTATTGTTAGTTATGAATGTATTATAAAATTTCATTATATAATCAAATACTTAATTATGATTATTATTATGTTATTTAATAATTATCAAATTCTTAATAAATTTTTCACTTTTTATTTTAAAAAAATAACAATAAAGTTTTATTATTTTAATTTTAACTTAATTTTAAGATTAAAGTTAACTTAATTACCTATTTTATCTACATATATTATCAAATTAATTAAATAAACAAATATTTAATTATAAATTCATTAATTTACCATTAATGATTATTATTTTAATTTCTACTTATTTTATAAAAAAATATTAATAAAGTTTTATACTTGTAAAATTATTATTTTAATTTACACATTATAATTTTTTTAATTACTTTAAAATTTATTAATTAAATTTTTTAATCACACTAGTTTTAAATCTACAAAAAATTTACCATGCATCAAAAATTTAAAATCTACAAAAATTTTACCATTGAGTTTTTCTAAATCTACAAAAATTTCGGCGGCATAACGGTTGTAATCTAGCCTATCCCAAAATTTAAAATATGCATTAAAATATATAAACCAGTCACTGACATAAATAAAATTTAATAAAATCATTTGAATTCACAAATAAATAACAAAAATATATTATAAACATATTCACAAATCAACATATCATTTATATAACCTATCTTATATATAATTCAAAACAAAAATCTTATTTAACCTAACATATATACAATTGAAACAAACAATTATAATAAACATTTAATCATATTAATCTAACCTACCAAACAATTTAAAAATATATTTCACATTCACATTTATATACATATAAATATAATCACATAATCACATTTATATACATTTACTTATACATATATTTAACCTATCATACATTTTTTTTATAACATAACATTTAATTAACATAAAAAAAAATTAAAAATCACAAATATAATTAAACTAACAATACAAATTCCTAAAATAAAAAACAAAATTCAACACTATCTAAAATAACCAATTACACAATTAAAAACATAATTTAACCATTAATCAATCGCAAAATATTTTTTTAAAACAATTACCCACGGTTCGGACTGGGGGATTATCCAAAGGCAAAGACTCGGGATGATGATACAATACCCAAATCTGAAAAGGAAAACAAAAAAAAATGTCAAAACTCATTTCCACCAAATACAAAATACACACATATATTAAGAATAAAATACATATTAAAGGATATAATAGCAAGATAATGGGTTTAGACTAGTGAAACTTGGGAGAAATTGGCCAAAACAGGGTTGGGCGGCGCTGGGAGGCGAAGAAAAACAGAGAGTTTCTCTGTTATTTTTTTTTTAAGAAAACAGAGCAGATTGAGGAAGAAAGCCTCTGTCTGGGGTTATATCGCTGTGACCTATAGCGACAACATGTAATCGCTATAGGTAATGACCAGTCGTCCCTGATATCAAACACACCATTTTACTCAAACGGTGAGACCCTACTGCGACGATATGTCGTATCTGTAGGATAGTGAATAGTACACGAATTCTCTTGTGTGCTACGCGTCTACTCTACAGTGACGACATGTCGTTGCTATAGGCAGTGAAAATTCGACTTAAATTTTTTGGTGGTTCACTTTCCCACATTTTTTGGACCTTATCGCGACGACATGCCGTCACTATAGGGAGTGAAAAATAAGAAACCAACTCTTGGCGGTTAAGTTCCCTCCCTGTCCTACAGCGATGATATATCGTCGTTTTAGAATAACATATTTCCCTCCTTTTTTTCCATGATGGCTCTACAACAACAACAAGTCATCATTATATGGGGTGCAAATAGGCAACCAACTCTGGGCGGTTGAGTTACCTCTCCATCCTACAGCGACGACATGTTGTCGCTATAGCTAAACATATTTCCATCTTTTTTTTTTCAACAAAGACCATACAGTACCAGGAATTTGGAGGACCCGGTCGTGTGTTGTTGACGACCCTACAGCGACGACATGTCGTCGCTATAGCTTATTTTTTAATAAATTAAGATTTTTTTTCATGGATTTCAACTACATACAGCAATGACTTTGGAGTCGTCGCAATAGATGTCGTCGTTGTAGAGTATTTTTCTTGTAGTGCATCCACTTAATGTTTTGTTGATGTAAAACTCCAAAACCTGTGATCAACAAACAAGGGTTCACCGAGTTTCACAAGCCTTGAAAATAGATACAAATACTGTGTATAAAATCACTATTTCTCTCTAAATGAAAATGAATATGTGTCCCTAAATGAATCCTATGAATCCTATTTATAGGCTCACGGGTGTACATATGGGCCTATGGGTCATCATTAACTTGCCCTACAAATATGATAAAACAAGAATATAAATTACATTAATTACACTTAAATGAATAAATATCCCAGAAATATCTAACTTATAATTGTTTCTGAACGTTAGTCTCGTTCCTACGAGCAGCTCTGATCGTATGCCTTTATTCACCTTCTTTTCGTGCTGCTCAACATATTCCTTGTGTCAATCAAGCAGCTCAATTTCTTCTGATACCGTGGTTGTTGGTCGACCAGTCCTTCCTTAATAATAGTCACGTGCCACTCATGTTCCTCTTTAACATGCCACCTCAACATGCAAATATTTGGGGAAAAATTTGTCCACCAAGTTTATTTTATTGCGAACAACATTTAATAAACTTACTCGATCGGCAATCCTGCTGACCCGTCACATCAGATTGTACTTACTTTCTCGAAAAGGTAAGTAATTATGAACTTTTCTATTTCCCAGGAACGATTTGACGGTTATTGCCATTTCCCATGCATCGAAACCTGATTATCATCATTACTCATCAATAATACCCCGAGAAGTATAAATATAAGCCCCTTCACTCCTTTTCATTTTTACCCAAACTTTCTCTTTCCTCAAGAACTCTCAGAACTCTCTCAAAATCGTCAAGATTTTTTCACTTCAATCTGATGCCTTTGGAGAAATTTCGAGTCATCTCTCCATGAATTCTCCAACAATCTTTACTTCAAGTAAGTTTTCGAACAAACCCTTCAAATTTTGTAGCAATTCACCTGCATTTTGGTTGTGATTCTTCTATATTTGTAACTATTTTTTCAATGTTCTTAGTGAGTTTCTGAGTAGACCGACTTTAGGCAAAAAATACATAGAAATACAATGCAAAAATAGGTATTTTAGGCAATATATTGCATAAAATAATGTTTAGGAGGAGTATTTGGGTTTATTTACACTGATTTTGGGTCCAAAATCAAAGTGAAATTCAGATTTTGGTATTTCGGAAAAACTGATTTTTTCCCGTCTAGTTTTGAAGTTGAAAAGTTTTTCTGAAAAAAGTTTTCAGTTTCACTTTTTAATCTGTTTTTTTCCAATCTGCTTGTAGGGTTTTTGTGTTTTTAACAGGATGTTGCTGGTTGGATAAAATATTAACTTTCTTTCCTTTTGTTCTTCTTTCTCTATTGGTCGTAGATTCTCACTTCCCCTTATTATTCTTAGACATTCATGCACGATCCCTAGGGAGGTGAGAGACCAATAGATGAAGAACTTCTGAACCTACTATTCGAAGATGCCGATCCACCTACTTTACCCATTCCAACAAATACAACACCACCAACACCATCGACCAGTTATCCTGCTTCAAACCCTTCCATGGCGCGAGTAAAACATGTTGCTTAGCGGAGGAAGAAAATTCCTGACCCTCACATCGGTCAGCATGCGGCCAATGTTGAAGGACCTTCCACTACTAACCGACCTACAACAATTAAGCAGCCTCCTGAGATTCTTCTTCACTGCGCCCTTGTAAAAGAGGTCGCAAAAAAAGGATATACCATGGTACGTTGCCCCTCCTAACGTTATATTGAGTAGGATGGTGGCCAAATATCCCAAGAAGTATGGCCTCCCTGGGATTACACTTTTCAAGCCAACCCCCGACCAGAAGGCAAACGTGCCTGGAGGTGCTTACTGTTCCTGGTCGAGGTATCACATTGAGGTAGGAGCTACTTGTAGAGTCCAAGAACTTTACTTAGCTAGTTAGATAGTAGTAGTAGCAATAGTAAGAGCTAGTAGTAGTTATAGTATGTTTTTTACTGTGGATTTTGATTCAAGCCGGGACTGAGTTGGACACTCGTAGTAACACTTGTAGATTTTCTAAGTTTAACCTATAGTTTAAGAATATTAATTATAACCTAAGGTTTGATTAATATGACTGATTATGAAAATGATAATTATTATACTATAAGGTTTAGATAGACCCAATAAGATATTAACACTTGTCATGTGTATGTTTAATGAATAATTAAGTATTTTTGAGGAATAGTTATTAAGAGTAATATTTGAAAATCCTAGGGCCTGCCAGCAGCTTTGAAATCGTTAAAGGACTTAGTCAAGGCTGTTTACTCAATTCAAATTAGGCTGAAAAAGTGTAATTACGTGTATAATATTTCAGCGTATGCCGATATATCGCAGCTCTAGGGGTGATATATCGCCACACGGGGATACGAAAAACACGTAGCTTCACACGACAACCTCGACGAGCCTCGAGAGCATCAGTCCAGGCGATATATCGCCTAGCATGGGCGATATATCGGCTATGGTACATGATTTTTGAACAATTTTGAAACCGAGCTCATTTTAATTCTTAACCTCTTGATAAGTCCAGAATCTTTTTGACCGAGTCTTCAGCCTCTGCTGAACGATTATTCAAATGTTTTTCAATTAAAAAGCCATTATTTTATTCAAGCTAAATGAAGATCTTTTCATTCTTGAACTCTATAAATAGGACCTAGTACCTAGCCATTTCTTCATTCATCAAGCTAAGTTCAGAGCCTACAAGCTGCTAGGATTACTTTAGAGTGTTAAACACTTGGGTTGGGGTTATAAGCTTTATCATTATAAGCTTAATAAACACTTGGGAAGTAAGGTTTATAGTGTATTTCGATTTCGAGGTGTAGTTCGGTCATAGAAGCATTCAAGGTATTCCTAATTCTAGTTCCTTTCTGTATTATTCTTATAGTTTTTCTCTACTCAAATTCTAACTCAGTATTCTTTATTCTTGATTAGGCATCTATGTTCTTGAACTTGAGGTTCTTGTTGGTAAGTATCTTTTTGATGGTGTAGTTCATTCTTTTCATCTCTTTTCTTTAGTATACTCACCTCTCTATTATGGTTTTTAGGAGTGTTCCAAAGTCCCGATCTTGTTCTTACATTCCGATTTTTGGTAAGGAAAATAGGGTTGATATATGTCTATGTTATAAGTATGATATGTTTTTAGTTGTTTTAGTATATGAATTGTTTAGATAACAAATCACTTAATTTGTTTAGATAACAAATATATAACTTGTTTAGATAACAAGTCCCAATAGTAGATTCCTTGGGCATATGATTGTTTAGATAACGAGCCCCATAAATTTATCTGACTTGTTTAGATAACTAGCCCTGTAAATTTCTGGGCATATGATTGCTTAGCTAGCAAGTCCCAAGAAGTATGATGGCCACTGTAATAGATGTTGTATTTATATAGTCATATGATTATAGTTTACAGTTTATAGTTTATAGTTTATGTGTATGTATATGTTTCATGCTTGTAGTAGATTTTCCTTGCTGGGCATTAGGCCCATTCCTTTATGTTTTATATGTGCAGGAAGATAGTTATGGCAGCGGGAAGGTTCTTGGCAGCTTGGGGATTTGTATTGAGGCAGAATGGAATCGGTAGACTGCGCAAATGATTCGAGGATGAAGTTGTTTAAGTCTTTCAATCATATTTTCTATGTATTTTTTCCGAATTGTAAAAAATTTTAAGATTTAAGTTACATTCTATTTTATTTTCAAACAATGGGATCCCATATCCTAACCGTGTTTTTATGTATTCAACATTTGCTTTACAGTTTATAATAAAGTTATAGTTGTTTCGTATGTATGTTTTCTTAAGATTAGTATAGTAGTTTTTAATGGTCCATGTTTAGAATAGTTGGGTTGTTACACTACTCTACCTCTGCATGGTTACTTTCGAGGAGTGGCAAACTATTTCGACATCTCTCCATTCCAAATCATGCCAAATAGGTATAGAGTGTTATCAACACTTTACATTCTTTACCACCGCAAAAAATGGCCCGTACCCACTCCTTATGAAATCAACTATCTTTTTTATTTAAAGTCCAACCCCAACCAGAACAACACGTGGTTCTTCCACTTCTGCCATCAAGAATCTGCTCGCACCTTCCTGACCGACATCACCTACAAGTCCAACGTGGGTAAATACTTCCAAGAGTATTTTCTCACGATCGACCTTGTAGCGGAAAACCAATCCTTCAATTGGGGAGGTATTTTTCCTTCTTGAATTTTTTTTGAACTTCTGGTCGTTTATGTTATTTCTATTCTTAATTTACTCTGTCGAATATAGGCCCATGGTTTTGACCAGAGCCTACCCAGAGTATGGTAGATAAAACTATTTCCCTATCCAAGATGACCACCATAGAAAAAAGTCTCAAGGAATTAGTTACTGAAAATAATTTATGGCTGGTCAGCCTTTTGGAGCCCCATCAAGAGGTAAAGGAAGCGACTTCTGGGAGCGCCACAGGAGAAGGTATTGAGGAGGTCTCCCAACCCCAAGATGTTTCCCAACCACCTAGGCACCGACCAACGGCTGAGGTTACTATAAGAGAGCCAGTATCCTCCCCTTGACCAGACATCCCTCCTTCCCACGGGAAGAGAAAACAAAAACTACATGACCATCCTGGTCGAGGATACGACTCATTCAAGTACGAGAATGGTATGGATTATTCAACTCTCTTAAATACGTTGCCCATTCCTATTAGCATGTTCGATAGGAATTAGGGGTGCACACGGGTCAGATTTTCGGGTTTCGAGCTCATCGGGTTCGGGTTTTGCGGGTTTCGGGTAAAGAAAAATAGTACCGAAACCGATCCGAAATTTTCGGGTTTTTTCGGGTTCGGGTTCGGGTTCACTCGGGTTCGAGTTCACTCGGGTTTGGGTTTGGGTGTAATTTTGGGTTTGCTGGGCCATTTGTGATTTTGGGCCGAAAAGCCCAGATTTGCAAAAATGTCATTTTTTACACTTTTTTTTCAAAAATACCATTTTTTTCAAATATACCATTTTTTTTTTTTCAGATTTCAGGTTTGATTTTGGGTTGGGCTGAGCCTATTGGGTTTTGGGCCGAAAAGCTAAATTTTGCAAAAATACCATTTTTTTACACTTTTTTTCAAAAATACCATTTTTTCGAAAATACCATTTTTTTTTTCGGATTTCGGGTTTGAACCCGAACCCGAACCCGAGGCTAACAAATTTTCAAACCCGAACCCGACCCGACTTTTGTTGGGTTCGAGTCGGATTTCACCCGATTTCGACGGGTTTTCCCAAAAAACGGGTTTTCGGGCTGCGGGTCGGGCGGGTTTGCGGGTTTTTCGGATTTTTCGAGTCAAATGTTCACCCCTAATAGGAATGGCAACTTTATCTTTCCATCAAGTAGCTTTAACCCAGACTTCCTTCAGGAGGATAATGTTTGTAGCAATAATAACTTAGATAAAGTAGCGACCAATAGCTTTATTTCGGGTATAATACATAGAATTTTCTCTTGTCGATCTCTATAAACCCTTGTGGATACTTTAACTAACTTTGTTTGTCTCTTTCTCAGTCTTGTAGGAGATTAATGCCTTCGATATCTACGCCTCGAGAGGCAAGACCATCAACTCAAGGAATTGGAGTAGGAGAGAAGCTGGTGGCACCAGCGGGGCACCCCCAATCAAGAAGCCTCGACCAACAGAGACTCCTCTTCCCACCAGGTCAACTACACCTCCTCCATCCTCTCAACCCGAGTCCTCCACCGAGCAGGTATTAGATCCTGCGATGAGCGAAATGCTTTCCAAAGCCTCCTACTCCACCATCGACAAGCTACAGAAAGTTTTCAAACACCAACTTAGCAAAGAAGCCTTTGCTACTCTTCCTTCGTTGAAAATCGACCAGGTCATTGGTCGGAGTTTCAGTGAACTGCTCACTATAAGTCTTTTCTATATTGTATTTCTGATTGAAAACAATATTTTTTCTTTAACTGAAATTAATTTTATGTTGTTCGTAGGCTTTTCCTGACTTTGAACAATGGGTGGCATCATGCTGAAGAGGACGACTCCAAATTCATCCAAGAGCTAAAAACAGTCGAGGACCAAATCAAGGCTCGAGATGAGGAGCTCAAGGCCCGTGTTGAGTAGCTAAAAAAGATAAAGAAGGACCTGGACAAAGCCGCAGCCCTAAAAGAAAAGTACAAAGCTACTTCCAAGGATAACCATGATAAGGCGGTCAAGCTCCAAGACAATCTGGTCGCTAGTCAAAAATAGGCTAATGAGTTGGATGAGAAGGTGAAGCAGCTTGAGGAGATGAATGCGAGCGACCTGGAAAGGTTTCAAGGTGCTACCTTCACCTATTTCTACATGTTCTGGAAGAATAATCATGGTGCAAACTTTGATTATCTTCTCGAACAGATAAGGGAAACCGAGCTTGCTTGATGCATCGCTCAACTAGAGGAGAAGAAGAATGCCTCTACATCTCCTGAGATTTCCTTGGCCACGAGCATCAATTGAGGAGAAGAGGAAGCCAGAGTGGCTGTTGACCAGCAGCCACATCAAGACCCTCCTGCACAGTGAACATATTTTTATTTGTAACTAGAACACTTGAACATATTGTTTGTGGTGTTAAGACAATTTTCTTTTTTTAATATTTTTAATTACATTCGAGCAATAATTGCTCGCAGTCTAAAGATATTTTTTTGATATTATAATTGCTATTATAATACCTGCTCGTATGATCGAACCTAGAATAACACTTTATTATCTTACAAAATTTGCTAATTTTTTTGAAAAATACTCTAAGTGTCATAGTATGCTTTCCCTTATTTTGCTCGTGTGTTTACATATGTTTATAATATGCTTTGCTCACTTAGTATCTTATATGCCCCCCAAGTGATCGAGGAGTTTAAGGTTCTTGGTCACTTACCTTTGACCAATACTTGTTCGAACATTACTGCTCGCGTACTTATAAACAAGCAATGATAATATAGCAAAACAACACATGTATTGAGAAAATCATTATAATAAATAAAATAATTGGCAAGAATAACTGGCTGCGCACAATTCCTTTTATTTCTTGTAAAAAATAGACAAAAATTCGTGTCTGTACGAGTGATCAAAAATTGATCTTACACTTATAAGCGATCAGGCATCTAACTAGCCAACCATTGTTCAAAAACTTGTAAAAAGTAAAATTAATACAAGCCAAATCTTTGAAAATAAATGTTCATTGATATTGCGCATATGTTCTCCATTCCAATAAAAAGGAACAAGATCTCTGTTTAAGCGAGCAAGTTTGTATGTGCTTGGTTGAAGAATTTCTTCAATTTGATATGGACCTTCCCAGTTTGGTCTAAGTACTCCAGCAGCCTGGTCACGAGTATTGAGAAAAACCCTCCTAAGTACCAAGTCTCCTACGTAAAACTTTCTTTCGCATACTTTAGAGTTAAAATATCGAGCGACCTTTTGCTAGTAGGCTGCAACTCGTAATTGGGCTTGTTTGTGCCTTCATTAACCAAGTACAAAGACTCCATTAATAATTGGTTATTCGTATTCTAGTCGTATGTTATCCTTCTATGCGAGGGTGGATCTAACTCAACTGGTAATATAGCTTCATACCAATATGCTAAAGAAAATGGTGTATGGTCTGTTGCTGTTCAGCGTGTTGTTCTATACGACTAAAGTACCTCGCGTAATTGTTCTGGCCATGTTCCTTTTGCCTCTTTGAGCATTTTCTTCAGCGTGTCCTTTAGCATTTTGTTTACAACTTCTACTTGTTCGTTCCCTTGTGGATGGGCAGCTGATGAAAAGCTCTTTGTTATGCCATGTCGTTTGTAGAAATTAATAAGTAGGTTGATGTCAAATTGTGTGCCATTATCTGATGCGATCTTTTTTGGCAATCCATATCGCCATACAATGTTTTTGACAACGAAATCCAGCACTTTCTTGGTAGAGATTGTCGTGAGCGGCTCAGCTTCTGCCCACTTCGTAAAGTGGTTTATAGAAACTAATGCATATTTGACATTCCCTTTTCCTGTAGACAAAGATCCAATTAGATATATTCCCCAAACTACAAATGGCCACGGGCTTTACATCTGTTTAAGCTCATTTGGGGCTTCTTGAGGTATCTTGGAGAATCTTTGGCATTTATCACATTTCTTAACAAACTCCATAGAATCCTCGATCATAGTAGGCTAGAAATACCCTTGTCGAAGAATCTTTTTTGACAAACTTTGCCCCCAGCGTGATCTCCACATATCCCTTCATGTACTTCTCGCATAATTTCCTTAGCTTTTTCCTTGGAAATACATCTCAACAAGGGCATACAATATCCTCATCAATACAGGATTCCATTGAGTAAGACAAATCGAGTCGATTGCATTTGTAGTGGTCTCGCCTTATTTCTATCTAGAATTAACAATCCCTGTTCAAGATATTTAATGATGGGAGTAATCCAAGTGTCAGATACCTGTATTACTAGGGAGGAGTATTCTACTTGAATGTTGGGATCTAACAAGGGTTTGATCGATACTATACTGAACATGCCAGCGTCTTTGGCACTTACTAGATTGGCTATGGCATCGACGTTGGAGTTCTGGTTGCGAGGTACTTGCTGTAAAGTATACTTTTCAAATAGTACTAGGAAGTCTTTTTCCTTGTTTAGATATGCAACCATCTTAAGAACCCTGGCCTGATATTCTTCGATGATTTGATTAACAACTAGATGAGAGTCTTTGTATATCTCTAGTGACTTTACATTCACATCTTTGGCTAGTCTCAAACCTGCGAGCAACGCTTCGTATTCAACTTCGTTTTTGGAGGCATTAAAGTTAAATATTATTGTGCAATGAAACTGATGTCCTTCGGGGGTTATTAGAATCAATCCTGCCCCCGAGTTATGCTCATTTGATGATCCATCCACGAACAGTCTCCAGGAGGGAGCTTTGTCTTGGGCTTCGGGCTTTATAGTTAGCTCGTTGGTTGGGAATCCAATGAATTCATCTACAAAGGATACTAAGGCTTGTCCCTTTATGGCTGCTCGTGGTGCATAAGAAATTTCAAACTTCCCTAGCTCAACTGCCCATTTTAATAGTTGATCAGCGACTTCTGGTTTTTGCAAGACTTGTCATAGTGACTGGTTGGTAAAAACTACTATGGGGTGAGCTTGAAAGTAGGGTCGCAGTTTTCTTGATGCCAGTATCAAGGAGTAAGCCAATTTCTCTATAGTAGGATAATGCAACTCTGCTCTCACTAGCCTTTTACTTATATATTATACTTCCTTTTGGATGTTGTCTTCTTCACTGATTAAAACAGCACTGACAGCATACTCTGTTATTGCTAGGTAGATGTACACAGTTTCTCCTTCGACCGGCTTGGACATAATGGGCGGTCGCGACATATGGTCCTTGAGTGCTTGAAAATTCTATCGCACTCTTCTGTCCATTCAAACTTTTTTGTTTCTTCTGAGTATATTAAAAAATGGGACGCATTTTTCTGTAGACTTAGATATAAATCTACTCAGAGCCGCAATTCAACCTGTTAGGCTTTGTACATCTTTAATTTTGGCTGATGGCTGCATCTCGATTAGCGCTTGAATTTTTTCCGGATTGACCTCGATTCCTCGCGAGTTTACTATGAATTCCAAAAAATTTCCAGATCCGACCCCAAAAGAACACTTAAGGGGTTTGTTATCCCCAAAATTTGAAAACGATGATGTGGTGATAGAAATGACAAATGGCAAGGAATGGTTGGGTAATGAGGCTTAGGAGTGACCCGATAGACCAGTGAAGAATTTTGACTGGCCAATCAAGTGTCATGTCCGACCAGTCATGACCTTGGCCGACCAGTCACATGTTTGTCTGCCCAGGCATGACCTTGGCCGACCAGTCATGACCATGTCTGACCAGTCATGACCATGTCCGACCAGTCACATGTTTGTCTGCCCAGGCATGACCTTGGCCGACCAGTCATGACCTTGACCAACCAGTCACATGTTTGTCTGCCCAGGCATGACCTTGGCCGACCAGTCATAACCTTGACCAACCAGTCACATGTTTGTCTGCCCAGGCATGACCTTGGTCGACCAGTCACATGTTTGTCTGTCCAGGCATGACCGTGGCCGACCAGTCATGACCATGTCCGACCAATCAAGTGCATGTCTGCCCAGTCAGGTGTGTGTTTGCTCAGTAAGGTATTTGTCCGACCAGTGAAGGTTTGGCCGACCAGCCTGAATGTGATATGGATCGATTAGACGGAGCAGAGCTACGTAAAAGATCCTAGAAACGGATTCAACAAGAATCGGTCTTGGCTTGCACAGGAATCTCTCAGATTATCCCATAAATATAGTGTATCGTTATATTTTGAATATTATTGTAAATTAAATATAGTGAGAATAACAAAATATCCCGATTATGGGGACATCATCTGTATGATCCTGAGCCTATAAATACAAGGCTCATGGCGTCATAAAAGGATTCAGATTCTAATTTTCTGGAGGGAGAGTACTTGTATCTTGAGAGAACTCTTGTATTCTTGTAATCTGCACTGAAGAAACTCAGTTGACTCAAGTTCATCTGATCTTGAGTGTAGATCTATAATCATAACTCTAAGTGGATTAGGCTATTACCAACACCTTGGGGCTGAACCACTATAAAAATTGTTTGTGTCGTTTATTTCTCTTGAAGGATTTTGTCTTTTTGACGTCTACACGTCGTTGGCCAAAAACACGGTCAATATTTTGGTGCTTTCATTGAGAGCCTGAAGAGAAGAAGCACACGACTATAATATCGAAATGGCGCCCAAGAATACCAATGTGACATCCAAAAAGTCAGGAATGTCAAAGGAGCCTGCTAGATCAGATGGTCCTGGACTGCAAAACCTAAAGACTGAGCCTAGGGTGTTTCTCGAGGTGACCACTCTAGAAGTTGAACAACTCCAGGAAGCAATAGGCGCTTTCCAAGAGGAGATGATGCAATTCAATGCTCGGCAGGAGTCTTTTGCTGAAGAGATGGCCAGGCAGAGAACTGCATTAGAGCAGCAAAGGCGCGATATGGAGGCTAGAAGCAAATAGCTTAGACAGCGACAGGAGGAAGTCGACCGGAGACATCGTGAAGCAGCACTTGCTCTAGAATCGGCTACCCAATTGTCCCAAGCCAATGCTCAAGCCGCGGCACAAGCAGCCACCCAGGGAGCAAGAAATAATAATGCTGGTCGGATGACCACTGAAAAAGCCAATTCTCGGGGACTGGACAGAAGCAGGAGTAACCCCCCTGGTCGAGAAGATGATGTGGATCGATCTAGAACTGCCTCGACGCAAAGGGAGCACTCTAAAACCCCCTCCAGCAGCGTAGTAGAAGAAAGCAAGTCCCGTGTAGTAAGCCCTCTGGGAAATCGAAGAGTACGGTGTTCGATCGGGCAGGAGAGCATGCTTCCCGAAAGGATCTGAGGGACGTTATCACCAACAAGAGGAGGATCGTCCTGGTCGAAGGGCAAAATATGAACCGCCCTGCTAGTCAAGTAGAAATACTTGACGACAGTGCACCAGATGGTAATGCCCGACCAGGTGGTCAAGACCTTGGAACTTCATCAGTTGCACCAGCCATCCAAGCCCAGCTTGACATGCTAACGGCTGCAGTGCAAGGTTTGTCAAAACGACCTTCCGGGATTGATGCAATAGACCACCGAAGTGGCAACCCATTTTGTGTCCGGATTAGAGCAACCCAGCCGCCGGCAAAATATAAAGCACTGGTTCTACCAGTATATACAGAAAAGGCAGATCCCATCAGACATGTTGGGAAGTTTGAGGACCAGATGGAATTGCTCGGAGTAAGTGACGATTATCGGTGTAGAGTTTTCCCGATTACTTTGTCAGATACCGCCCAGGAATGGTATTGGAAGTTTAAGCCAAACTCCATTACCTCTTGGGAAGAATTCAAGAAGGAGTTTTGTAGACAATTCAACACTTCCCAGACTCCACCAGTTTATGCCAACCACTTGGAAGATATCAAACATGGGAAAGATGAGTCTTTAAAGAATTATATACAGAGATTCATGAGAGAAGCCAATAGAGCAACTGCAGTAGGAGACGAGGGGAAGATGGTTGCAATATCCGCTGGGATAACTTATCGGAGCCCTTTGTGGGATAGCATACATAGAAATCCAATTTCAACACTTCAACAATTTCTTGACCGAGCAGACAAGTATATGAAATTGGATGATGCAATCGAGAAAGAGGAGAATGGCATAAACAATCCGGGCGGATCAACTGACTCTTCGAAGGCTGGTGGAAAGAAACGTGGGAATAACGGGTCTGATCACCATGAGGAAAAGAAAGCAAAGTTGAGTTCAAATGAAAAGCCAACCAAGTATGAGCCTCAATTCACTAATTACACCACTCTCTCGACCAGCCGAGCGGAGATATATCTTGCTAGTCATGAAGAGGTTCCCTACAAGAAGCCTCCCCTCATCAGGAAAGAGATGAGGAATAGAGATATGAATAAGTTTTGTCGTTTCCATAGATATTATGGTCACGAAACGAATGAATGCAATCACCTCAAGGATGAGATAGAATTTCTTCTCCGGTCGGGCAAGTTGAGAAAGTACCGGGCAGAGACACAACAAGGAGAAGGAGGCAGCAGCAATCCTGGTTTCAAGCGACAAAGATCTCCACCCTTGCAGCCCGGACCTATGGAATTTACCTTAGACACTATATGTTGAGGTCCACACTTGGCTGAGGAAAGCAACGAAGTAAGGGAGAAGTATGCTGAGCGGGAGTGATAGGATCAGGAACCACTGGAACGGCGAGCGTCTGTGAATATATTATTTCTAAATACCGCTTTCAGAGTGGTAGTTTAATTTCAAGTTGTTTAACTTGTTATTTAAATTTTGGTTTATGAGCTGGTTATTTGCTGACCAGTCATCTATTTTTGAACAAATTTTGTTGTTTAAGACTCGTTATTAGACACGTATTGTCCTTTTTTAATTTACGAGTAATAAAAGAGATTACGCGCATCGTGGTCGATTCTTGCTACAAATGTGCATGTGTGTTAATTATTCGAACAGTGTTCAACTGGTCGGTAAAATCAGACAGTGTTCAATTGGTCGATACATTCAAGCAGTGTTCAATTGCTCGAATATTTTCAATATATTCTATGTGTTTCACGAGCAATTAACTGCTTGAACATATTCGGTCAAGTAGTAAGTAACTAAGGATCTTTCGACCCTTGATCATTTGGGGGGCACATGGGGTATACTGGTATATAATTTAACACAGGCAATAAGAGCACGAGTTAAGATATCTGTTTTTAGGTTGACTTGTAAATTTTCGAAGTCCAAAAAGGCCATTAAGCTAACTTGTTTGACAAAGCTTAAGTAACTTGGAATTTTTTAAAATTTCAAGTTAGAAGCAGATATTCATGTGACAATAAGTATTATGCTCATAAAATGTTAGAGCAATAAGAGTGTGAGAAAGTATACTTAGTATGGACTTATGAAATGTCTAGAATTTCAAAGTTAGAAAACTAAGTACTCATGCGAAAATATAAGGCACACATCAGAGTGACTTTACTATTCACAAAAAACTTATAACTTTTTAAGTCTAAAAAGACTTAGAATGTTTTAAGTTAACAATGAAAAGTAAAGTATAAAAGCCAACAACTCGACTGTACGAGAAAAATATCAAAGCTGCTAAGCAACAATTGTCTTCACAAGAAAAAAGAGTAAACTACTGGCTAGGTACAAAGTCTAGCTGATCAGGTGCAAAGTTTTCCTGGTCGGGAGAACAGATACAACTTCCCTGGTCAGCTAAGCATATATCACTGGTCCAGTAGGAAACTCTGTTGTTGAGCATGACTAACAAAATGATGAGTTCCTGGAGTAAACCATTTTTTACAAGCCCGAGATCATAAGGGCATGCATCCGAGCGATGACGCTGCAGGTGTCCGAGCGGCTGTGCGGTGTGTCCGAGCAGCAGCGGTGCTGGGCCGAGCGGATGCTGAGTATGTCCGAGTAGGTCCGCGCGCATCTGAATGCTGGTGTCCGAGCAGCAAGGTTGCATCCGAGCGGTGTAGGGGGCATTCGTCCGAGCAGCTGAGCGTAGCGTCTGAGCAGATGGCCTAGCATCCGAGCGGTGCACCTGCGTCATGCTGAAACATCCCGAGCCGTGCGCACGTGTCCGAGCAGCGTGCCAAGGGGTTGTCGAGCACATGCGTTTCTGGGCAGCTGTCCGAGGAGCTACGATGTGGGGTCCGAGGAGTATGCCATGCCTGTCCGAGGAGCTTGAGCGCGCCATGTCCGAGCGAATGGCATAGGGTCCGATCGGAGTGGTGCCCGAGTAGCCAAGGGCATGGCCGAGTAATGGTGCCCTTCATCTGAGCGGTTTAGGGCGTGACAAAGTGCCCAAGTGTTCAAACAACAAGAGAAAAAAAATTATGGCCGATCGGACATGACCACGCACAACCCCTAAAACTATTCCGAAAAATAAAAGCCCTAAATTCCATGAACACAAACACAATTCCTCATCCAAAATACACAACAACAAGATCAAAAGACAAGTTCAATAGTGGGTTTACGTGAAAGTTATCGACCGGATAGAAGCTTTTGGATGACCTCAAAAACATTTTGCTAGAAGAAAAGTTTATCATACGAGTAAATCATATAATAAACTTGGGGGGAAAATGGTATCCCCAAAATTTGAAAACGATGACGTGGCGATAGAAATGACAAATGGCAAGGAATGGTTGGGTAATCAGGCTTAGGAGTGACCCGATAGACCAGTGAAGAATTTTGACTGACCAGTCAAGTGTCATGTCCGACCAGTCATGACCTTGGCCGACCAGTCACATGTTTGTCTGCCCAGGCATGACCTTGGCCGACCAGTCATGACCATGTCCGACCAGTCACATGTTTGTCTGCCCAGGCATGACCTTGGCCGACCAGTCACATGTTTGTCTGCCCAGGCATGACCTTGGCCGACCAATCATGACCATGTCCGACCAGTCATGACCATGTCCGTTCAGTCACATGTTTTTCTACCCAGGCATGACCTTGGCCGACCAGTCATGACCATGTCCGACCAGTCAAGTGCATGTTTGCCCAGTCAAGTGCATGTCTGCCCAGTCAGGTGCGTGTCTGCCCAGTAAGGTGTTTGTCCGACCAGTGAAGGTTTGGCCGACCAGCCTGAATGTGATATGGATCGATTAGAAGGAGCAGGGCTACGTAAAAGATCCCAGAAATGGATTCAACAAGAATCGGTCTTGGCTTGCGCGGGAATCTCTTAGATTATTCCATAAATATAGTGTATCGTTATATTTTGAATATTATTGTAAATTAAATATAGTGAGAATAACAAAATATCCCAATTATGGGGAGATCATCTGTATGATCCTGAGCCTATAAATACAAGGCTCATGGCATCATAAAAGGATTCAGATTCTAATTTTCTGGAGGGAGAGTACTTGTATCTTGAGAGAACTCTTGTATTCTTGTAATCTGCACTGAAGAAACTCAGTTGACTCAGGTTCATCTGATCTTGAGTGTAGATATATAATCATAACTCTAAGTGGATTAGGCTATTACCAACACCTTGGGGCTGAACCACTATAAAATCTATTTGTGTTGTTTATTTCTCTTGAAGGTTTTTGTCTTTTTGACGTCTACACGTCGTTGGTCAAAAACACGGTCAACAGGGATTAAACTCCATTTGATATTTATTCAAGATGTTGAAGCACTCTTGTATGTCCTTGACGTACTCAACAACTGTTTTTTACTTTACCAACATGTCATAAACGTAAACCTCCATGTTATTACTGATTTGGTTTTTGAACATGTGGTTTACTAGTCGTTGGTAAGTCGCACAAGTGTTTTTTCAAACAAAATGGCATTACTTTGTAACTATAAAGCCCTGTGTCTGTTCGAAAGCTGGTATGTTCCTCATTAGGTTGATGCACACTAATTTTATTATAGCCGGAATATGCATCCATGAATGATAAGATTTCGTGCCCTGATGTAGCATCGACCAGCTGGTCGATCCTTGGAAGTGGGAAACAATCTTTCGGGAAGGCTTTATAGAGGTCTGTGAAATCCACGCAAGTCCTCCATTTACCATTTGGTTTAGGGACTAATAAGGGATTAGAGACCCAAGATGGATAAAATGCTACCCTGATGAATCCATTCTCCTTTAGCTTCTCGACTTCTTCTTTTGAGGCTTTGGACCGGTATTTGTCGAGCAGCCTTATTTTTTGTTGGACTGGTGGGTGGTTCTTGTCTACGTTTAGGACATGGTTAATGACTGCTGGGTCAATTCCCACCATGGCTTTATGTGACCAGGCAAAGACCTCTTGGTTTTTCTTCAAAAACTCCACCAACTTTTCTTTGATTGTTGTCTCTAAGTTTTTACCAACTTTCACAACTCTGGTCAGGTCTTTTTCTTCTAGCTAGACCTCCTCAAGTTCCTCCATGGGTCAAATACCTTCCTCAAAATCCCCAAAGAGAGGAACTAAGTCTCTATCCTCTCTTTGGGCAACAACCTATTTGGTGACTTGTTCACCTGATTGGGCATGTGATTCATTTACCACTAGCAACCTTTTTTCTACTCAACTCCTCAATCCACAATTTTTTGCTTTTGTGATCGAGGAGTTATAGCACTCTCTATTTTCTCGTTGGTTTCCCAACACGCACCCAATTCCTACATCTGTTGGAAACTTCATGGCCAAATGCTAGATTGAAGTTACCTCTCGTAGTTCTACCAAAATGGGTCTTCCAATCACGACATTATATGCGGATGGACAATCATCTACTATGAAAGTAATGAGTAATGTCCTGTTTGTAGGTGCTATTCCTGCCACGACCGGGAATCTGATCAACCTTGTTGGTGCTAATCCCTCACCAGAGAAACCGTTGATGGTTTGGTTGCATGGTTCTAAATCTTGCACTGATAGTTTCATTCTTTCCAGTAAAGATTTATATAGAATGTTCACTGAGCTTCCAGTATCGACCAACACTCATTTCACCATCATGTTGACGATTTGAACATCCACAACAAAGGGATCTGAATGGGGGAATCAGACATGATGTGCGTCTAGCTCGAAGAAATTTATACTCTCTTCCTCTGTTTGATCTTTTTTGGGAGTTCGCTCCTCGACATTTAGCATTTCTATGTCCTGCTAGTAACACAGGGTCCTGTCATATCTCTCCCTTGCCTTACCACTGTCACCAGATAAATGGGGTCCCCCACAGATAGTCATCAAAGTGCCAGTGACCGGGGCTGGCTGCAGCAGAGCCGAGCATTGGCGTACATGTGCCTGCTCGTTGCCTCCGTTAGCCCCTTGTTGGGGGTTTCCCCTTGCTAGCACATATCTTCTCAGATGTCTCTGTCGTGTAAGAACTCGATGCGTGTTTCAGCTACATTCGTTGGTATCATGGCCATAGTCGTTGTGGAAATGACAAAACTTGGTTGTGTCTCGATTGGATATGTTCTTTCTGATCAGGGCTGGTTGCCTGAAAGGGACTGTGGTGTGATTGACTTGATACACTTCTGCTCTGCTGTCGACTAGGGGTGTGTAGTTAGTGAACCTTGACACGTACTTGTTTTGTTTAGGGCACTTGTTATCAGACGTTGTCTGCTCAATGTTTGCCCTTTTTCCTCCATTCTTGTTTTTGCCATTATTGTTATTAGGTTTGCCAGACCCATTAGAAGTCTTGGCCGACACTTCTTTTTTTCCTTGGTTGGCCTTCGGAGACTTTCCTTCATTGGTGATAGCCTCCTCCAACTTGATATATTTGTCCGCTTGATCCATAAATTCTTGAGTACTTTTGACTCCATTTTAACTTAGGCTGCTCCAAAGGGGAGATTGGCATTGCACCCCAGTGGTGATGGCAGTCATCTTTCCCTCTTCTCCAACTGATGTATCCGACCAGCATAAAATTGCTTGTGGAATTCCTTTACAAACATCTCCCATGAAATTATACTGGCTGGTGGAAATTTGAATTAGCATTCCTGGGCAACATCAGATAAAGTAGCCTGGTTCAGAGCGTCTAGTTGCACTTGAACAGAAACTGGTATAGCGAGGGTAGGAGCAACATAAGCAAGTGGGACATGCTTGTTGTGTCTTTCCCTTCGGTCATTGAGCTTTTTCCTTATGTCCTCATTCTCCATTTATTCTAGCTTGCAACTAGTCGGTCAAAGACATTGGGTCGTCTGGGCTGCCCCCCAGCGTTCTAGCTTTCTAGTCGGTTATCCATTGGAGGAGGGTTTTGTTGCCCGTACCTTTGCTCCCGTTGATGACCAGCGTTTCTCCTATTATAACAAGAGTCCCATTCATTGTAATTATGGTCGTCTTGGGGCTGCGATATGTGAGTACACGACCAACTGTATGCATTGTCTCCCTCTCTTCTCCCTAGGCTGTCTCGATAAACAGGAGGAGCTCCCTAGACATTGCTTTGTCGTGGGGGATCCCTGACCGTAGATCCTAAATCTGTCTACTTCCTGCTTCCTAAGGGGTGCTGTCCCCTGCCAGGAAGGTTTTGCTCGTCTATTGTGAGATCTCTAGGTCTTCTGGGACGTTGTTCATCCTTATTCTATCTGTGCTGGTGTATACTACCTCAACTAACATGAGAGGGTTAACGCTGCTCGTTATTTCTAGCAAGATTTTGAGGTTGTTCTTCCTGCTGGGCAGCACATCCCGGCTGCTGTGGACTTCTCGGGTCTTGTGGATTTGGAGGACATTGGTGGTGCTCTGATAGTGAGTTTTGAGGAGGAAGAGGATTTGACGGCAGGTCTGGCTGAGAGTTTGGTGCAGGTGGCAGTCCTCGAGCCAACTGAATGGCCCCTCTAAAGCTGTTGTCGTGTCTCTTTGTCGACGATCCATGTCCGCCTGTCTTTCATTCAATTATCGATGCTATCAGTCGAGCTCCATCTATTGCATCACAATCATTTCAGCCACGTTCTCTTGGTTAGCTTTTAGGGTGGCTTACTCGTCTTGCAACACTCCCAAGGTTGTTCGCAAGGTTCCATCGTCCATCTCCTCCTCTTCCAATTCTACATGTGGCTCATCCTCTGTTACGTCTGGTGGAGGAGGTGGATTTAGTACATTCTCTGATTTCTATCTAACTTGACCTGTCCTTTTGGTGTTCTTAGTCATTGTTTTCTTGATATCCTTGAGTTCGGCTCTCAAAGAGAGAACCAAAATGTTGACCCTCTATTTGGTCAACGACACAGAGTCACAGAAATGATAGGAATTAGAGAACTAAATTCAAGAATGAATACTACACCAAGATTTTATAGTGGTTCGACTCCAAGGATTGGTAATAACCTACATCCACTTAGTGTTTTATTGATGTACAATTCCAAAACACGTGATCAGCGAACAAGGGTTCACCGAGTTTCACAAGCCTTGAAAATAGATACAATGTTGCATAAAATCACTATTGTTCTCTAATGCAAATTATTGCGCCTGAAATAAATGAATCCTATGAGTCATATTTATAGGCTCATGGATGTACATATGGGTCTATGGGCCGTCCTTAACTTGCGTTACAAACATAATAAAATAATAATATAAATAACATTGAATACATTTGAATTAACAAATATCTCTTAAATATTGAACTTATAACCATTTTTTGAGAGTTTGTCTCGATCCTACGAGTAGCTCTGGTCGTATGCCTTTGTTCACCTTCGTTTCCTACTGCTCAACATATTCCTTGTGTCAATCAAGCAACTCAATTTCATTTGATACTTACATCGTTGGTCGACCAGACCTTCATTAATGATCGGTCACGTGCCGTACACATGCCTTTTTAATATGCCACACCATCATGCAAATATTTAGGGAAACCATTATTATTATTATAATAATTATTACTATTACTATTATTATTATTATTATTAGGGTAAGTATTGTTTTGGACACTGCATTGTGCAAAAGTTATCAAATGTACCCTATGTTTTGTTAAATGACAATTCATATTTACATTTTATAAAATTGAACAAAATAATACCCTGAGCCTCATTTCAGTCAATCTATTTTTTAATATGAGCAAAATACCCTCATATTTTACTAATTAGTTAATTTGATAATATAAAAAACAAATAAAATGAAATAAAAATTTGAAAACATTATTTTTAATTATTAAAATACATTTAAATGAGTTAAAATGTAAAAATAATTTTAATGAATAAAACTCAAAATTAAACATAATCCTGAACTTAAAAACTTAAATGTAAATCAAATAAACCAAAATATAACATAAATTTAAGCTAATCTAACCTAAATATTTTATAAAAATTTTCTTCCCTTTCCTTCTTCTTCTTCTTCTTCCCACATTGTTCTTCGAGCATTATCAAGCTTCCACGATGGCAACAAACTTCCATGGCAGCAAGCTTCCATAAAGTCAATCGTATGAGACGATTGCTAGTTGAAGATCTCGTTCGATGACATGGAAGGCATTGTCGACAAGCTACAAACCACATATATGAAGTGACGTCTTTGAGTCGCAGATCTAGGTTCACAAGTCTTTGTTCTGGGTCATAATTGGTTGCTCTCCATATAGTTGTTCAATGAGTCACAAATTTGGGTTAAACTAAGCTCTCTGTGTTAGGATTTATGCCCTAAGAGTATGTAAAGATATTTTATTGATTTGAATAAAAGTACAATTTAATTATATTTGAATGTTATAATTATTGTTTGAATAATTTATATAAATATCAAGAAAATTTCATATTCATTTATGAGGATGTGATCTTGTATTAGTACGTTAGAATTAAGATCATATACAATGAATAAAATAGTCAGTAACATATTAAAGTAATGAATCTTTAATGAATGGTTACTAGTATGGTTTACTAAGCATACAGGATGCAAGTAATCTAGATTCAGATTGCTGATGCGGATAAACAAATTTGTAAATGTATAGAGATTATATATGACAGGACCGATATGAATTAACTATCTTTATAAACTTACCTTTTGCCATAAAGATTTAATTCTTATCATAACAGATGGTCATTTGTAGATCAGCCTAAGTCCTGAGAAGTCATGAACTCCTATTTGTGCTTATTGGATCTCTTGATTCACCTGTTAAGGTTTCTTATTATAATGAGGCTAGAGACTTTTGTTTTGGAGATTAAATATCATGAATGGCTCGGAACATGATTTACAATAAATGAATCCATACTTTCCTAATGGATCAAATATTGGTTCCTTTAAAGGTTAATTCTACAAATGAATATGTAATGTCCCAAAATACCTAATAAGGCTTAGGGCCTTGATTAGGGGGTTGGGATGACAATTTATGGAAAGTTATGTGTTTATGTGACATATATCTGTGTAATTATATGATTATGTGAGTAATATTATAATATGACTAGATATGGAAATTTCGTAATTTGGCCCGTTACAGGTATATTTGGAATATATGTGCATATATGTGATATATGTGTGAGACCACATTATAATGTAGGTATATTTAGGTTACTCGGCATGAGGCGATCGTAGGGAGAAAGTTAGCGGGAAAGTCACAACAGGACATAATACCCGACTCAAAGTGAGTCAAGGGGTATTTTGGGTATCTAGTACATTACCGAGTTATCAGGTAACGAGAAGAAGTATTCAAGGATATATTTGGAGTTAGTGAGATTAGGAGAGAATTTCAGGGATTTTGAACATTTTTCCCTTCAGGACGTTTTTGGTACCCCGAGCGTCGGGATTTGCTTAAGGTTACTTAGAGTTTACGTAAACCTCACAAACACCTAAACAAAAGAAAAACTCATTCAACACACTCTATCTCTCTCTCTCTCTCGTTCACACACTCACTCAAATTCCTTGGGAATTCTTGCGATCTAGAAGGAATCAAGGCTAGCATAGGATCAGGATTGCTTGGGGAGAAGCTTAGCATCACTTTGGGAAACTGAGGTAACAATTTCCAGCCTTGAATCCCTTTATTTTTTCTGGTTTTTTACCTAATTTTTTAAGTTTAGAAACTCAGTTCTGAATTTTGGGATTTGATGATGTTTTGGCCAAGTTTAGGCTTGGGTTTTGTGTGTTTTGAGGTGTTGAGTTGATTGGGAACTTTACCTTGGGGATTTAGCAATGTTTAGATAGGTTGCTGGTGGGTTTTTTCTTGAAGAAAATAGGGAAATTTTTTAGTTTTCATGGCGAGTTGCAACCCTGTTCTTGGGGGTCCGCGACTCTCATGAACAAGAAGGAGAAGGAGGTGTCGAACCTCCTTTTGAGTTGCGTCACCAGTAGTGGCGCACCGCGGCGCGTGTCAAAACAGAGGACAGCCTTGGGCTCTCTGACTTTGGGCAGGCTGCGACTCTTTTGTTTTAAGCCACGAAGCTCGAAGGATTTTTGAACCCCGAGATGGTTTTCAATGCGGGAACTCAAACCTAAGGGCTCGGGAATGATCCTACTATCCGATTTAGTAGAATTCGACCTCCCGGAGGCTAGGATTCGGTCCAAAAGCCTTTATTCATTCATTTTGATGAGATTCTATGTCGCCTGTGACTAGGT
Organism: Humulus lupulus; assembly: GCF_963169125.1. NCBI lineage: Eukaryota > Viridiplantae > Streptophyta > Magnoliopsida > Rosales > Cannabaceae > Humulus > Humulus lupulus. The sequence continues at coordinate 154,680,429 of NC_084798.1, read as the reverse complement.
TATTGCTAGGGGCTCGGAATCAGGATCGTGCTCGAGGGTCGTTCATAATATACATTGCACTTGGACCTAAGGTAAGACAACTGCACACAATACGTGATATATGTGATTAGGGCATAGTCTGATCGTTGATTATAACTATGAATATGGCTTGACCCTTGAGAATGAACATGATTTAGGTCATACTTGAATGCTTTGTGTTTGGATACTTTTTTAATGAATGCTTGCCTTGTTTGCATAGGTAGGGCTCGACCTCGTTAAGGAACATGGTTATTATGTGTTTGTGTTTGATTGGTTAAGATACCATGATTTATATGTATGCATACTTATATTGTTTGAAGTATGCTTATCTGTATCTGTATCTGTTTGTCTGGATATCGGAATGTTTGATTAAAGCCTTGACTTATTAGTCAAGGGCGGCAATAGCACGCTGCGTGCTGGTCGAGAGGCTTAGGCCCAATCAGGAATGTACTATTACGTTGGCCAACCTTATGGTCGTCGGATAACAAAGTGCTTGGCTAGCTCTATGGCTAGTTACTCAGAGTTAAGGGCAAGGGCCCCAGGTGACTCTATGGTCACATAGCTAAGGCATAGGGCCCCGAGTTGACTCTATGGTCATCTCTTCGAGGCAGCAGGCCCAGAATGATCCAATGATCATTTATTTGTAATTGTATTCATGCTTAAGTAGGTTATTACTGCTTGGCATGCTAGATATGCCTTTGGAATATGTCTATTCATGCACATGTTTACGTTTTCTTGCTGAGCCTTGGCTCACGGATGCTATGTGGTGCAGGTAAAGGGAAAGGAAAGCTAAACAAGCCATAAGTTGGAGAGCTTCAATGGCGACGTGTACATATGCGGCTGCTCGTCCACCACGACCGAGGATATCTCAAAGGAACTAGAGTTGTATCCCTTATTTTGCCGCTTCGGTCAACTGATTGTAACTTTTGATTTGTATATACCCTTTTAAACATTTGTGTGTAACATTTTGGGATCCCATGTATGTATTAAACTTTTAAATGAATAGTCAACATTTCCTTTGACAAAAAATTTTAACCCTAATCCTTGACATTAACCTTAGTTACATGTTTATAACCAAATGACTTGATTAGCAAGTCTGACACTATTTAAAGTACACAGTGTAACAGTCCTGGAATAGGAGGACGCTACAAAATATTATTTGGCTCAAATCTATAATCTGATTATAGATTAACTAGAAAACATAACAACTCTTCACGCATTTTTTGTAATGAATAAAAAATATTTATTTTTAAATTTTATTTGGAAGATAGTCAGCAAAGTACTAGCGACTGGGGCTGGCTATGGCGGAGGCGAGCGTTGGCGTACATGTGCCTGCTCGTTGCCTCTGTTAGCCCCTTGTTGGGGGTTTCCCCCTGCTCGCACATATCTTCTGAGATGTCCCTGTCGTATAAAGAATCGATCTCATCTTTGAGCTGATTACATTCGTTGGTATCATGGCCATAATCGTTGTGGAAACGACAAAAAATTGGTTGTGTCCTGCTTCGATATTTCTTTTCTGATCGGGGCTGGTCCCTTGAAAGGGACTATAGTGTGACTGGCCTGATACACTTTTGCTCTATTGTCGACCAGGGTTGTGTAGTTAGTGAACCTAGACACATACCTGTTCTGCTTAGGGCGCTTGTTATTAGACATCATTTGCTCAGTGTTTGCCCTTTTTTCCTCCATTCTTGTTTTTGCCATTACTGTTATTGGGTTTGCCAGACCCATTCGTAGTCTTGGCCGATTCTTCTTTTTTGCCCTGGTCGACATTCAGATACTTTCCTTCACTGACGATAGCCTCCTCCAGGTTGATATATTTGTCCGCTCGATCCAAAAATTCTTGAGTACTTTTGACTCAATTTTTCTCTAGGTTGCTTCAAAGGGGAGATTGGCATTGCAACCTAGCGGTGATGGCCATCATTTTTCCCTCGTGTCCAACAAATTTGGCCCAAGCAGCGGCTCGCATAAACCTCTGGATGTACTCCTTTAGAGGTTCTCCTTCTTTCTTTCTTATATTGACCAGCTAATTGGCCTTTGTAGGATGTATTCAACCAGCATAAAAATTTTCGTCGAATTCCTTTATAAACATCTCCCATGAAACTATGTTGGTCGGAGGAAATTTGAAGTACCATTCTTGGGCAACATCAGATAAAGTAGCAGGAAAGATTCTGCATCGAGCATCTTTAAACACCTTTTGGATGTCCATTTGTATCTCAAACTTATTCACGTGAGATACTGCGTCTTCTCTTCTAGTGAAGTTGGGCAGTATTGGCATTTTGAATTTTCTTGGGATCTCGGCCGTAGCAATTCTGTTGATGAACGAGGTACCCTTTCTCCGGTCATAATCAATATGGGAATATTTATTTTCGACTAGTTGTTGTACAACCTGATTCAAGGCATCTTTTTGGGCCTGAACAACAACTGGTATAGCGAGGGTAGGAGCGACCGATGCAGGTGGGACATCCTCATCGTGCCTTTCCCTTCGATCATTAAGTATATCCCTTAGGTACTCATCCCTCCGTCTCTGTTCGCTTGCACCTAGTTGGTCAAAGATGTTGGGTTGTCTGGCCTGCCCCCCAACATTCTGGCTTGCTGGTCGGTTGTCCATTGGAGGAGGGTTTTGCTGCCAGTACCTTTGATCCTGTTGCTGACTAGCATTTCTCTTATTATAACTGGAGTCCCCTTCATTGTAATTATGGCCATCTTTGTATTGCGAGTTGTGATCACGTGATCTGCTGTATGCATTGCCCCCCTCTATTCTCCCTACGCCGTCTCGGTAAATAGGAGGAGGCCTGTCTTGGTCGTTGGGTCCTTGGCCATTGCTCTATCCTTGGGGATCAAGGACCACAGAACCTAATTCTGTCTACCTTCTACTTCCTGAGGTACACTATCCCCTGCAGGAAGGTTTTGATCATCGGTTGTGAGGCGTCTAGGGCTTCAGGGATGTTGTTCGTCCCTATTCTGTCTGTGTTGCAGTATGCTTTCTCGACTAGCATGAGAGGGTTGACACTACTTGTTATTTATAGCAGGATTTTGAGGCTGCCTTTCCTACTGAGCAGTTGGATGTTGTTCCTCCTGCTGTGGACTCCTTGCGCCTTATGGATTTGGAGAACATTGATGAAGCTCTGATTGTGGGTTTTGAGGAGGATGAGGATTTGACGGTAGGTCTGGCTGAGAGTTTAGTGCAGGTGGAAGTCCTCGAGCCAACTGAATGACCGCCTCTAAAGCCGCCTTTGCATCTCTTTGTTGACGATCCATGTCTGCCTATCTTTCGTTCAATTCTCGACATTATCGGTCGAGCTCCATCTATTGCATCACCATCGTTTCATCCACGTTCTCTTGGTTAGCTTTTAGGGTGGCTAACTCGTCTTGCAACACTCCCAGGGTTGTTCGCAAGGTTCCATCATCCATCTCCTCTTCTTCCAATTCCACTTGTGGCTCATCCTCTATTACGTCTAGTGGAGGAGGTTGATTTGGTACATTCTTCGATGTCTGTCCAGCTTGATCCGTCCTCCTAGTGTTCTTGGCCATTGTTTTCTTGATATCCTTAAGTTCAGCTCTCAACGAAAGCACCAAAATGTTGACCGTCGATTTAGTCAACGACATGGAGTCACAAAAATGATAGGAATTAGATAACTAAATTTAAGAATGAATACAACACTAGGATTTTATAGTGGTTCGGCCCCAAGGATTGTTAATGACCTACATCCACTTAGTGTTTTATTGATGTAAGACTCCAAAACTTGCGATTAACGAACAAGGGTTCATTGAGTTTCACAAGCCTTGATAATAGATACAAATACTGTGTATAAAATCACTATTTCTCCATAAATGCAAATTACTACGTGTCCCTAAATGAATCCTATTAGCCATATTTATAGGCTCACGGATGTACATATGGGCCTATGGGCCATCATTAACTTGCCCTACAAATATGATATAAGAGAATAAAAATTACATCAATTACACTTGAATGAATAAATATCCAAGAAATATCTAACTTATAACTGTTTTCGGATGTTAGTTTTTGTCCTACAAGTAGCTTTGGTCGTATGCCTCTGTTCACCTTCTTTTCCTGCTGCTCAGCATATTCTTTATGTCAATGAAGCAACTAAATTTCTTCTGATACTCTGGTCGTTGGTCAATCAGTCCTTCCTTAAAAATAGTCACGTGCCGCTCATGTGCCTCTTTAACATGCCACGTCATCATGCAAATATTTAGGGAAACAAGAACATAAGAAGACTCTTTTTGGTAACTCACTAAATTTGTGTTGGGATTTGTGCCCTTAAAGTGTATTTTTATATGAACTATCATTATTAATTAATTAAAGTTAATATTTTGCACTCATATTTGTATTTAATTATACATACCATTTATCATGAAGATCAAATATTATTGATGTGGTTTGGATTAAATATATGTATAATGATATGTATACAAGAGGATTTAATTCAAGATAATAATATAAAAATTGTCCGTCATCTCTAAATAAAGTGAGAGCTTTATTAAATAAAGATTATGAGTACGGTCTATCTTCTGTTTAAGACAGAACAATTTATCCAGGCTGTTAAGTGTAGTGACACAAGGAGATAGAGGTATCGTATACAATATACATTGTATTGGACTGAGACACGATGAAAGAAAGAACTTTTGATAATATCTTTTAAAATATAGAAGTTCAACATTTATCAATCGATGCTTGTTTGAGACTTGACCTCAATCGTGAAGTGAGTAATTGATTCTTATTTGTGCTGTTACGATTTTTGACTTATTGGGTAAGGTTCAATATTCCTACAACCGAATTCCTGATATCTTGGAGTCATAGAACTACAAGTGGCTATGAACATAGTACATAGATATGGAAAATATGCTCCTTACTTAGCAGGTTAGTTGTTCATTTTAGTGTTGATTTAGGGCTTGAACATAGAGCACTCAATTTCTGTTGGAGAATAAAAATTTCATTCTATAATTAAATTTATAGAATAATGTCGATTAGAGGATCAATGGAACTAATTGATAAAGATATAATTAGAGAGGTTAACATACATTAAGACCTTGCTTTTATTATGAACAACTAGCAAAGGGTTATAGCTCATGCAATGACTAAATCAATAGACAAATTTATAGTTATAGCTTCTAAAAATATAAGACTATAGTTTTGAGAGTTTAACTTATGAATTTCTAGTGGAATAATTCATAGTCAAATAAATTAATTAATGGAACTAAGAGTTAGTGAAATTAATTAATGGAACTAAGAGTTGGTGAAATTAATTAAATTATTGGAGCTTAGAACTACGGGTCCATACTATCCCCGTACTAGTTCGATAAAACAGAGGAATGATTTTGGTATTAAAAGAAAATATTTAAAAATAATAACGTATTATTTTTAATCTCACAAATTAATATTATTTTTTAAATAATATTTAAAATATTATTTATGAAATAATATTTAATGGCAAATAAAATTATATTGATAATTTTGTGAAATTAATTTTTTATTGAAAATTAATTCAATCATACTTAATTTTTTGGTATTATTGTATACTGCATAAAATATTATGATAAAGATCTAACAAAAAATATTTTATAGAGATAAAATACCACAGGGCCCATAGTCCTGCAGTTGACGCCAACCACAGTCCAAATGGACTGTGACCCTCGTATAGGCCCAATATGATTAGAGTTTAGTCTTCTTTTGATTGTTATATTAAGAGAACATAACATCATGAGAAAATAACATGAGATGCATTTTTAACATTATTTGCAAGGAGAGAAAAATAGAGAACTTTGTTCTCTATGAATTTTCGGAAGAACACTCTCTCATGTATTGACATTCAAAAGTGTGTTCTTCAGTATCCTACAAAATAGCATAGACATTCACTTGTCTCATTCTCTTTGTGCGAGCCATAGTATGGAAGATGGTGGGTTAAAATGCTATTTGATCCACGTGTTCTACATCTACAAAATGTATTTGTATTTTTCTTTTATTTAGATTCATGTCGCATGAGAAAGATCACATTCTAGTTATGGTTCCTAGAGTGGTTCATTCTTATGCTTTAATAATTGTTACTGTCGCATATAAATATTATCCCATGCTTCCGATGCACTGTCAATCATATGATCAAAAACCAATAACTGGTACTAGAGCTATGATTGAGATCATGTGTAATGAATATGATTTGTGTTTATTTTGAATGTATGAACACGAAGAACACGTGTTTTATGAGTGTGCTTAAGGGTTGTTCTTACTTCTTATATATTTTGAATATGTTTATGGATGTGATGAATGAGATTGATCGTTAACTATATGGTTCCCTTTGTTTTTGGTTTTGTTCTTAATTTTTTTTAATTAGATTCAATGTACACCTATATTGCGATGAATTGGAAGGAATTTAGGCAATTGTTTAATGAGAGATATTATTGTGATGCAGCCAAGACTGCAAAGACAAATGAATTTCTAAACTTGGTTTTAGGAAGTACGACAGTAACAGAGTATGTTAAAAATTTTGATGGGTTGGCCAAGTTTGCTTTTGATATGGCACCCACGGATGTGGCTCGGAAAGAGCGATTTATTAAGGGATTGAATTCTAGGATATCTCAGGGCATTGATATCTCCCCAGTACATGAGATATCTACCTATGCTCAGGTAGTAGTGAGGGCCTTTGTTGTTGAGAGCACAGGGAGTGAGATATGGAGGGAGAGTACCAGAGAGCGCAAAGCTCAGGCAGTGATACATCTGTTTATTGGATTAGGCTGGGGCAGAGGCCCCAGTGATCAGAAAGGAAAAGCTATCAACATATTCGACACCTCTAGACTAGAAAATTGGTTTCGAAGTGCTCAGATGGGCTATCAGGGTGAGGGCGAGGATTGGAAACTCTACCCAGAATGTACTCAGTGCACGAGGCACCATCTGGGAGGATGCCATGCAAAGACATGTTTCTTATGTGGGATGGTTGGGCACCTCAGGAGGGATTTCCCAAGACTGAGGAAGGACAAACCAAAGGGGGCGGATAACTCTACTCCAGTTTGAGTGTTCTCTCTAACGTAGTTTGAGGCTGAGGCTGAGGTTAAGGATAGTCCCTCAGTAGTGACAGGTCAGCTTCCTAGTTCTGATTCTTATATTATGCTGATTGGTTTTGGTGCCATGTTTTTCTTTGTTTTGGTTGCATCTAGAGAAGCATAGACTTGGTATGCAGATTATGTGGTTATGTTGGGATGAGAATATGGAACCCTAATGGAAACTTTTTAAAAAATGGATTAGATTATGGTGGGACAAGATTCATCAGTTGACTTGATAGAGTTGGTTATGTCCGACTTTGATATGATCTTGGATATAGATTGGTTAGTCAAGTATGGGGCAATGATAGATTGCAAGGAAGGATGGTAACCTTTGAGCCTGAGGGTGAGGACCCATTTGTATTTGTTGGCATTGTACATGGACCACATATACTTATGATATTTGTACTTAGAGCTAGAGACCTATTGCAGGGGGGATGCGCAGGTTTTTTAGCTATTGTGGTGGATACAACTCAGGTCGTGCTAGTGGGACAAGGACAGACTAGATTAGCTTGTAAGTTTCTGGATGTGTTTCCAGAGGATCTGCCAGGGTTACCTCTACACAGAGAGATAGATTTGTGATTATGTTGGTGCCATGAACGAAACCAATGTCTAGGGCACTGTATTGAGCGACACCAACAGAGCTGTAAGAACTAAAGGTTCAGTTACTATGTAAGACGGTATTCTCCAAGATAGATCTTCGATCTGGTTATCACCAGCTGAGGATCAAGGAGGAAGATAAGCAGAAGACTGCTTTTTGTTTCAGATTTGAGCATTATGAGTTTTTAGTCATGTCTTCTTGATTGACTAATGCTCCGATAGAACTTATGGATAGATGAACATGGTATTCAAAGATTATTTGGATTGGTTTGTGATCATATTTATTTACGATATTGTGGTATACTTTCAGTTAGAGATTGGACAAGACCAAGGAACGCCTTAGAGGTCAGGAGTTTCCTTGGATTGGAATGGTATTACATGTGTTTTGTGGGAGAATTTTCAAGGATTGTTACCTCATTAACATAACTGACATGCAAAAATCAAAAGTTTGCATGGTCAGATAAGTGTAACGCTCTAGATAGCCAAGACCACTACACTGTATACTTATAAGAGTGCAAGACTTGCTAATCAAGTCATTAATTTAAAAACGTGTCACTAAACATGTATGAGCTAGGGTTAAAAAGGTTTTGGTCTAAAAAGTTACATTTTATATACTTGAACAGTTATATACATGGGATCCCAAAAGAAACAGAGTTTGAAAGTTGGATTACAGACTCTCCAAAATACAGACAACTCTCAGCCATACCAAGGCAAATGAACAATTATGGGTCTCGCGTCCCCATCTAAACCTCAACCGTGGCGGCTGAGCAGCTGGCCATGTACATTCCGCTCACAGAGCTTTCCAAATCAGGGCTGATCAAGTTTGCCCTTGCCTTTACCTGCACAACGTAGCACCCGTGAGCCAAGGCCCAGCAAGAAAACATGACGTGCACCACAAACAATAATAACAAATAGTAAATTCACTAAGCATGAACTCTCATCAAATAATCCACATTAACCATTTAGCATATATTCAGAATCAAGTATGCAATTAATCACTTATAACATTCAAGTCTCATAACATCCATATCACATAATAATCAGGGCCGACAACTTAGGCCGCACCCTCTGTTTATTCCACTAACTCCGGCCCGCTTAAACCGAGCTCAATGCATATTAAGAAGTCCTCGGTTACCAGTGGCCAAGCCACGCCCTGTGCGCTAGTGTAACCCTTGGCACTCTTAGGCCGTTGGTTCACTGATTAGTTTGCATGGCATAATACCATCCTTTCAAGTTTACACAATAGGGAACCCTTAGTCCTATTACAAATATACAACCAGGTGCAGTTTTCTTACCTTTAGTTTATGCGTTTACTGATTACGAGTGACGCTCCTCAAGCATGATCCGTTCCCGAGCCCTAGCTTTAACACCTAGTCACAACCAAGATATTGGGTTCCATTAATATTCAGATATAAGTTTTCGGGTACAAAACTAACTTCCGGGAAACCGAATTCCACCAAGCACGGTGGTGAAATCAATCTCGAGCACTCTAGGCTAGATTCTCGTGCTTTAAAACTCTAAATGTTCAAGTACACACCTAAGGGTTGCAGCCCTTGAAGCCTAGCCGCGGCCCTGCCCTAAAAACAGAACCTAAGGCATCCCTAGAAGAAGACACGCGCCGCGGCCCTTGCTTTGGGCGTCGTGGCGTTTACCCCTGGCCGAGCCTCCCTGGCTCCTTTGCATCCTAGGGCCGCAGCGCTCTAGAACAGAGCCGCGACCCTTCCCTTCGTGCCCATAAAACCCACCATTTCCAAGATCTAAACCTCATCCAAAGCCATCCCAAAGCTCCCTAATTCAAAACCCATTACTCGCAACACTTTTATCACGACTCTAACAACATATCCCAACAGAAATCCAGCCCAAAAACCTACTAGAATCCCATTTTCAATTTATGAAACTCAAGAACTTCAAACACTAAAACCAGCCATAAAAACTCAGATTGAAACCTCTAAATCATGAATTAGAGCTTACCTCTTCTGCTGAACCACTTCTCTAAGGAAAATCCAAGTCAATTCTCAAGCTTTTCCACCTTAATTCTGCCCTTAACATCAAAATCACAACTATCTCACTACTCATCCATAACTCATAATTTCTAACCAAAAAGGAAGGAATTCAATGCTTACCTTAGTACTGAATAAATTTCCTGGATGATTCTTGAGCTAAGCCTCTTAATCACTCCTTCAATCCACTGAATTCCTCTAAAATTTTCAGTGTTTTTCCTTGTGTTTTCCTTGAGAGAGAAGAGAAAGAAAAGGGCTGAGAAAAAGGGTCGTTCTTATTTTTGTTCTACTATTTTCCTTTAATTCAGTTTACCCTTATCCTGTTAAGTCAATCCCGAGACTCGGGGTACCGGAGACGTCCCCTGAGGGCAAAACGGTAAAATTCCTCAACATTCCCGCCTAGACCTCCTAACCTCAAATATATCTCCATATATTTATTTTCATAACCTAATAGTCTAAATAACTACCCGGTATCTAAAACACCCCTGACTTTTCCAAAGTCAACTGCTAAGCCCCGTTGTGACTTTTCCCGCTATCTAGCTCCCTAGGATCGCCTCAAGTCGCACGCTGCAGATTTACTCACATAATAATGTGGTTCTCACAGTTGTAACATTTAATCACAATTTAACATTCATATAATCAAACAGGCATACTTAACATATAATCATGTATTTAATCAATTAATTCACACATCGACCAAATATGCCCTCTCGGCACACTAATCAAGGCCCTTAAGCCATATTAGTGATTTTGGGTCGTTACAACTATCCCCTCCTACTGAGAATTTCATCCTCGAAATTTACTTGAATTGCTCAGGATACTGATCTTGCATCGCTGATTCGAGCTCCCAGGTCGCCTCCTCGACCTTGCTATTTCTCCACAACACTTTAACTAACAGAATTGTCTTGTTCCGTAAAACTTTGTCCTTTCGATCCAAAATCTAGACTGGTCGCTCTTCATAGGACAAATCTGTCTATAGCTCTAAGTCCTCATACTTTAGTACATGTGTTGTATTAGAAACATACTTCCACAACATGGAGACATGGAAAACATCATGACCTCCTGACAGTGACGGTGGCAAGGCCAACTTGTAAGCCACCTGTCCAATCCTCTCTAGGATCTTGAAAGGCCCAACAAACCGAGGGCTCAGCTTGCCCTTTACTCCAAATCTCCTCACCCCTCTCAATGGTGAAACTCGCAGAAACACGTGGTCCCCAACCTGGAACTCCACATTCCTATGCTTAGGATCAGCGTAGCTTTTCTGTCTACTCTGCGACGCAAGCATTCTGGCTCGAATCTTCTCAATAGCCTCATTAGTCTTCTGAACCATATCTGGCCCTAAGTACCTCCTCTAACCCATCTCATCCCAATGTATGGGTGACCTACATTTTCTCCCATATAACATCTCATAAGGGGCCACCGCAATCGTGGACTGATAGTTGTTGTTATTCGAGAATTCAATCAACGGTAAATACTTACTCCAAGACCCCTCGAAATCAATCACACACGCCCTAAGCATGTCCTCCAATACTTGAATCCTCCTCTCAGACTGTCCATCAGTCTGAGGATGAAATGTTGTGCTAAATTTCAACTGAATCCTCATAGCTCTCTACAGAGCTCCCCAAAACTTGGAGGTAAAGATAGGATCTCAATCTGACACAATAGACTTTGGAACCCATTGAAAAACTATCTCCCTCACATACAACTCTCCATACTATTCCACTGTATAGGTCAACTTCACTGGTAGAAAATGAGCTGACTTGGTGTATCTGTCCACTATCACCCACACCGAATCACAAAGTCTCACTGTTCTGGGTAATCCTCCTACAAAATCCATGGTGATGTCCTCCCACTTCCATTCTGGGATACCCAAAGGCTGAAGCAATCCCACTGGCCACTGATGCTCAGCCTTTACCTGCTGACATGTCAAACATCTAGACACATACTTTACCACATCCTTCTTCATCCCGGGCCACCAATATAATGTCCGTAGATCCTGATACGTCTTCATGGTACATGGATTAAGCGAGTATGGAGTAGCGTGTGACTCATCCAGTATCTCTCGTCTGATCCCCTCATCTGCTGGAACACAAATCCTCCCCTGATATCGAAGCATACCAGTCTCAGAGACGGAATAATCCTTAGCGATCCCCGCTAAAACATGCTGCCTAACCTCCTACAACTGCGCGTCCACCAACTGACCCTCCTTGACCCGCTCTAGCAGGGTCGACTGCAAAATATTATTAGCTAACTGGCTCACCACCAATTCAATTATTTCTCTGGTCATTTCATTAGCTAACTCCCTAAAAGATCTGGGTGGAACTATACAACTGCCCTGGGCCCCTCCGGCTCAATGCATCCGCCACCACGTTGGCTTTCCCTGGATGGTAAAGGATATCACAGTCATAATCCTTAACCAGATGCAACCAACGCCTCTGTATCATGTTCAGATCTTTCTGAGTGATGAAATATTTCAAACTCTTGTGATCAGTGTATATCTCGCACTTCTCCCCATACAGATAATGTCGCCAAACCTTTAGTGCGAATACCACTGCCGCTAGTTCCAAATCATGAGTAGGATACCGCTGCTCATACTCCTTCAGCTACCGAGATGCATAGGCTATAACTTTCTCATTCTGCATCAGCACGCAGCCTAAACCCATCCTCGATGCATTACAATAGACCACAAACTTTCCTTCCTTCGAAGGAAGACTTAGCACAAGTGCAAAAATAAGTTGTCACTTCAACTCTTGAAAACTGTTCTCACACTTCTCTGACCAAACAAACTTCTGATTCTTCCTCGTCAACTCTGTCATTGGTGAAGAAATCTTTGAGAACCCCTCTACGAACTGTCTATAATAACCTACCAACCCAAGGAACCTCCGCACCTCCGAGGCGTTCCTTGGCCTCGGCCAATCCCTTATTGCTTCCACCTTGGATGGATCTACCTTAATCCCTTCTGCTCCAACTATATGCCCAAGAAAAGTCACCTCTGGCAACCAAAACTCACACTTCTTAAACTTGGCGTACAACTGATGCTCCCTTAACCTCTGTAGAACCTGTCGAAGATGTTTCTCATGCTCTGCCTCTGAACTGGAGTATACTAAGATGTCATCGATGAAGACAATGAACAACTGATCCAAGAAGTCCTTGAACACCCTGTTCATCAAATCCATAAAAGCTGCCGGGGCATTGGTCGAACCGAAAGAAATGACCAAGAACTCATAGTGCCCATATCACGTCCGGAAGGTCGTCTTCGGTATATCCTCATCTTTGATCCTCAGCTGGTGATAACCAGATCGTAGATCAATCTTTGAGAACACCGTCTTTCCCTGCAGCTGGTCGAACAAGTCATCAATCCTTGGTAGAGGGTACTTATTCTTTATGGTCAACTTGTTCAATTCTCGGTAGTCTATACACATCCTCAACGTCCCGTCCTTCTTCTTAAAAAATAACACTGGAGCGCCCCATGGAGAGTAACTAGGTCTGATGAATCCTAAATCCAGAAGCTCCTGCAACTATATCTTTCGTTCCTTCAACTCAGCTGGAGCCATCCTATATGGTGCCCTTGATACTGGTTTTGTCCCCAGTGCTAACTCAATCTCAAACTGGATCTCCCTGTGCGATTGCAACCCTGGTAGATCCTTAGGAAATACATCCAAAAACTCACACACTAATCTGGTCTCTCCCGGCCCTGCCGGCATAACCCTAGTAGTATCCACTACACTGGCTAGAAAACCTATGCATCCTCCCCGCAACAAGTCTCTGGCTCTCAACGCTGAAATCATGGGTACGCAGGGTCCACATACCGCACCCACAAAAACAAAAGGGTCCTCGCCCTCAGGCTCAAAAGTAACCATCTTCTTCCTGCAGTCAATAGTAGCCCCATATCTGAATAACCAGTCCATCCCCATAATCATGTCAAAATCATCCATATCTAACTCAATCAGATCCACCGAAAGTTCCCTACTATCAACCATCACTGGCAGTGCCCTAATCCATCTCCTAGAAACTACCAGTTCCCCTGTAGGCAATAGAGTCCCAAACCCTGCAGTCCGACATTCACTAGGTCTACACAATCTATCAATCACTCTACTAGAAACAAAGGAATGTGTAGCACCAGAATCAATCAATTCTGTAAAAGGAAAGCCAGTGCTAGAAAGCTGACCTGTCACTACCAAGGGACTAGCCTCGGCCTCTGCCTGAGTCAAGGTGAATACTTGAGTTGGAGTCAAGCTATCCACCTTCCCTGGTTCACCTTTCTTCACTGTTGGGCAGTCTTTCCTGAGATGCCCCACTGTTCCTCATACAAAGCAAGCCTTGGCCCGACACTCACCCAGATGGCGTCTTCTACACCTCGGGCACTCCGGATAGGTCCGCCATGCCTCGCCGCCACCCTGACGGCCACCCTGACCACCCCGACCCCTCGTATCAGGACCAGTAGCGATCGAAGTGTCAGGAGCCTTTATCTTGAAGTCACTGGGGCCTCCGCCCCTACCTGTCCCTGAATAAGGAGGCACCACTCTGCGGCCCTCACGCCTCACTGTACTTTCCCTCCATATCTTGTTCTCCGCTTCCTCAGCAGTAAGAGCCTTCTCAATGGCCTGGGCATAAGTTGTTCCTCCAGGTACCATTATAATCCTGACATCCCGGGCTATCGTAGCATTAAGCCCCCTGATAAATCTATCTTGCCTAGCAGCATCAGTAGGCACAAAATTTGGTGCAAACTTCACAAGCCTATCAAATTTTAGGGCATATTCAGTAACAATCACATTGCCCTGAACCAAACCCACGAACTCATTGACTTTTGCTGCCCTGACGGCAACATTGTAATATTTCTGACTGAACAAATCTCTGAAACCTTCCCAACTCAAAGTGGTAACATCCCTGGTCTGCGATGCCACTTCCCATTAGATGCAGGCATCTTCTCTCAACATATACATGGCACAGGCCACTTTTTCATGCCCCTCTATCCTCATGAAATCCAGGATAGTAGTAATCATAGTCAGCCATTGCTCGACCTTTAGTGGATCTGGTCCCCCCTCAAAGATTGGAGGTTGCTGCATCCTGAACTGCTCATATAACGGCTCCCACCTGTTCCAAACCTCCCTAGACTATACAACTGGTACCACTGCAGGTGGTACAATAGGGGCAGCGCTCCCTGATGGAGCCTGCTGTCGCAATAAGCGAATCTGTTCATCCTGGCTCTGTAATCGAGCCTGCATATCAGCCATGAGTTTCTGGCAGTTCTCACGGACTGGCGGAGGAATCTGGCCCTGGTCATCACCCTCGATCCCAGACCTAGTGCCGGCTAGTCGCATAGATTTTCTTGGACGCATAGCTGTCCAAGTTAATCTGAAATCAACGACTCGGCAGTCAGACCATGATGACAGGGTAAAAACTTCTCCAAAATCCACCAATGGAACATAGCCAATCACAAACAATCAACATATAGGCATCCATCCACATGCACTAGCTGCTAATAAGCACGCCTCCCATCTCATTACGCAATAGCTATGAAACAGACATTCATCCATGCACAATATACAATTAATCATCCAAATATTCATTTACATGCACGGAGATGCTAATAAACATGCCTACTTATTCTCACACAACAGTCAAGGGCCAAGCCCTATCAGTATCTCATGCTTCCTATGAATCCAATAAGTAACAACATTCATATTCATTTCAGGCATATAAGCATATAAACACATATACACATTACCAAACCCTGATTTGAGCTTGTCTCTAGCAGCGAATGTACATGACCAGCCAGTCTTCAGGAACCCTTAAACCTAGGACGCTTTGATACCAAGTTGTAACGCCTGGATAACCAAGACTGCTACACTATATACTTATAAGAGTGCAAGACTTGCTAATCAAATCATTAATTTAAAAACGTGTCACTAAACATGTATGAGCTAGGGTTAAAAAGGTTTTGGTCTCAAAAGTTACATTTTATATACTTGAACAGTTATATACATGGGATCCCAAAAGAAACAAAGTTTAAAAGTTGGATTACAGACTCTCCAAAATACAGACAACTGTCAGCCATACTAAGGCAAATGAACAATTTTGGGTCTCGTGTCCCTGTCTAAACCTCAACCGTGCCGGCTGAGCAGCTGGCCATGTACATTCCGCTCACAGAGCTTTCCAAATTAGGGCTGATTAGGTTTGCCATTGCCTTTACCAGCACCACGTAGCACCCGTGAGCCAAGGCCCAGCATGAAAACATGATGTGCAACACAAACAATAATAACAAATAGTAAATTCACTAAGTATGAACTCTCATCAAATAATCCACATTAACCATTTAGCATATATTCATAATCAAGGATACAATTAATCACTTATAACATTCAAGTCTCATAACATCCATATCACATAATAATCAGGGCCAGCAACTTAGGCCGCACCCTCTATTTATTCCATTGACTCTGGCCCGCTTAAACTGAGCTCAGTGCATATTAAGAAGTCCTCGGCTACCAGTGGCCAAGCCGCGCCCTGTGCGCTAGTGTAACCCTTGGCACTCTTAGGCCGTTGGTTCACTGATTAGTTTGCATGGCATAATACCATCCTTTCAAGTTTACACAATAGGGAACCCTTAGTCCCATTACAGATATACAACCAGGTGCAGTTTTCTTACCTTTAGTTTCTGCATTTACTGATTACGAGCGACGCTCCTCGAGCACGATCCGTTCCCGAGCCCTAGCTTTAACACCTAGTCACAACCAAGATATTGGGTTCCATTAATATTCAAATATAAGTTTTCGGGTACAAAACTAACTTTCGGGAAATCGAATTCCACCAGGCACGGTGGTGAAATCAATCCCGAGAACTCTAGGCTAGATTCCCGTGCTTTAAAACTCTAAATGTTCAAGTACACACCTAAGGGCTGCGGCCCTTGAAGCCTAGCCGCAACCCTGCCCTAAAAACAGAACCTAAGGCATCCCTGGAAGAAGACACGCGCCGCGGCCCTTGCTTTGGGCGCTGCGGCGCTTACCCCTGGCCGAGCCTCCCTGGCTCCTTTGAATCCTAGGGCTGCAGTGCTCCAGAACAAAGCCACAGCCCTTCCCTTCGTGCCCAGAAAACCCACCATTTCCAACATCTAAACCTCATCCAAAGCCATCCCAAAGCTCCCTAATTCAAAACCCATTAATCACAACACTTTTATCATGACTCTAACAACATATCCCAACAGAAATCCAACCCAAAATCCTACTAGGATCCCATTTTCAATTTCTGAAACTCAATAACTTCAAACACTAAAACTAGCCATACAAACTCAGATTGAAACCTCTAAATCATGAATTAGAGCTTACCTCTTCTGCTGAACCATTTCTCTAAGGAAAATCCAAGTCAATTCCCAAGCTTTTCCACCTTAATTCTGCCCTTAACATCAAAATCACAACTATCTCGCTACTCAGTCATAACTCAGTATTTCTAACCAAAAAGAGAGGAATTCAATGCTTACCTTAGTACTGAATTCCTCTAAAATATTCAGTGTTTTTCTTGTGTTTTCCTTGAGAGAGAAGAGAAAGAAAAGGGCTAAGAAAAAGATTCGGTCTTATTTTTGTTCTACAGTTTTCCTTTAATTCAGTTTACACTTATGCTGTTAAGTCAATCCTGAGACTCGGGGTACCGAAGACGTCCCCTGAGGGCAAAACGGTAAAATTCCCCAATATTTCCGCCTAGACCTCCCAACCTCAAATATATCTCCATATATTTATTTTCATAACCCGATAGTCTAAATAACTACCTGATACCTAAAACACCCCTGACTTATCCAAAGTCAACTGCTAAGCCCCGTTGTGACTTTTCCCGCTATCTAGCTCCCTAGGATCGCCTCAAGTCGCACGCTGCAGATTTACCCACATAATAATGTGGTTCTCACAGTTGTAACATTTAATCACAATTTAACATTCATATAATCAAACAGGCATACTTAACATATAATCATGTATTTAATAAATTAATTCACACATCGACCAAATGTTCCCTCCTGGCACACTAATCAAGGCCCTTAAGCCATATTAGTGATTTTGGGTCGTTACAATAAGTGTGAGAACAACTTCCAAGAGCATAAGCGGTGATTGATGATAGCTTCAATTCTGAGTCTTCCTACAAATCCGAACGAGTTTATGGTTTATTTTGACGCCTCGAAACAGGAGTTGGGTTGTGTTCTTACGTGGACAGAAAAATGTGATTGCCTATGCTTCACGTCAGTTGAAGGATATGACCACACCTAGAGTAAAGTTGCTGGTGGGACAGGTAGCCAACATTATGCTTAAGTTTACTCTTTTAGTAACACGGTTATGGCCAAATGACTCGTTTAACGAGTTTATCGCTATTTAAAATACACGGTGTAACTTTCCCTAAGTAGTAGGGCGTTATAGTTTTTCAGGTTAAGGAAAAACTATCTCTTTCATTTTAGAGAGAGAGACAGTCTATGAAAACCACTTATTCAAACGTATCACTTCTTTTCAGGTTTGTAATGATAATTAACTGTGGATGCTCAAAATTCCATGCTTGTAAAAGGTCTAAAGCACACGCAAAGGTCCCATAAACGCCTAAATACATGCCTGAGCCGCGAGGCCCTCGGGCCACCATCTTCTCACAACTGCCTACTCTCAGTGTCCTAACGAGGCCATGTCTCACACAAGAGCATCTCAGGGGATCCTTACCTCCCGCCTCCTCTCAGTGCACCCAGCGAGGCCACGCCTCGCGCAAGAGCATCTTGCGAGACCATTGTCTCGCCTCGCCTCGCACCAGCTGCATCACGCGCCTCGCGCCTCCTCTCGATGCACCCAGCGTGGCCACGCCTCGCGCATGAGCCTCTAATGAGACCCATCTCACGATTGCCTCCACTCAGCTCAGCCTGCAGCCACGGCTCGCACACCATGCAGCGCCCTACATCACGAGCATCATCCCCTCGCGAGACCTATCTCGCGATTGCCTCCACTCGAGTGGGATCCTTAGCATGGCCTCGCGACACCACCTGGGATCTGAGCGTAGGGCCTCACAACACCACCTGGGATCCATGCGCAGGGCATTACGACACCACCATGGACATGCGTGGGGCATCACGACACCACCAGGGATGCGCGCGGGGCCTCGCGAGACCACCTGGGATCCGCATGTAGGGTCTCACGACATGGGATCCGCGCACAAGGCCTGGTGACACCACCAGTGATCTGCGCGCAGGGACTCACGACACCACTATGGACACATGCGCAAGTCATCACGACACCACCAGGGGCTCGCGCCAAGGGTCGTGCATCATGGCCTCACTCCAAGGGGCCTCGCCCAGGAACCATCTTGCGTGCCTAGGGGCCTCGCCCAAGAGCTATCTCGCGTGCCTAGGGGCCTCACCTAAGAGTCATCTCGCGTGCCTAGGGGCCTTCCCCAGGAGCCATCTCGCGTGCCTAGGGGCCTCGCCCAGGAGCCATCTCGCGCGCCTAGGAGCCTCGCCTTGCATGACCACCCATCACAAGGATTGCTGGGGGTGTCCCGACGAAGGCATCACGAGACACCTCTCGGCTCATTTCCATGGAGCCATCCCACAAGGTCCATGATTTCCAAGCACCTTAGAATAATATATAAGCGTTTCAACACTTGAAGTCCATGGGAATAAGATACCTTACGAGGACAAAAACATGTGGCCCGAGGAGGCCGTATAAGTATGATATGCGCCTGCAAACCAAGAGGAGTTAGAGTACGGACACGATGCCCATGCCAGACAAGTAATGGACGTATAAGAATGGTATATGGTACAGACTCCCTCAGGACGCTTACAAGGTCAGTATCCGACAAGTAGTGGAGGCATAATATGGTACCAAGATAGGAGCGCTTTTGCAGACCCCTAACACGTATTGGAGCAGACCACCACTCTTCCAACATCACTACACCTAAAACCACTCTCTTGACAATGTACTTGTGTACGATCTGGTCCTTAGGACCACAATGTATCAGGGGCCATTAGAGCCCACTATAAAGGGAACCCCTCTTCAACATTGAAGGGGGTTGGAAAAAACACTGTAGCTTGAGACAACAAAGGAATACAAGTCCTTTTCCCCATTTTTCTTCTGCAACTATTTTCTACGTTTCTGATTACATTGTTGAAGTTTTTCATTGATAAGCAATAGACTTTGATTTTTCTAACTTAACTTCATTGACAAGTTCTCACCGTCAACAGTTTGGCGCCGTCTGTGGGAAGAATAAGTGTCAAGCCACTGTTCTTCCATTAATTATGGTAGAAAAAATGCCGAGATGTTCTAAACGATTGAGAGAGCCACGAGAGGTGGAGGTCCACCTTGAAAAAGACCAGCTGAAGGCCTCCATGAAGAATCCTCCTCCACCCAAAAATGTGGAGGCCCCAAAGGAGCCCGATGTCTACGAAGATGAAAGGGAGGCCTCGTCTTCGGTCGTCCCACCTGAGGAAAACCGTCCAAGGTCAACAGCTGCCCCTGCAAGAGATGCCAATGAGCTCCCGCCTCCAAGGCCGCCACAGATGCCGAACTCCGGCCGGCAAGATTCAAGCCCATCGACGCACAGACCTGACAAGCATCCCTTGGTCTATTCCGTGAGCTCGAGCTCTAAATCTCAATTTTACGAAGAGGAGATACACGAATTGCACCGCATGAACCAAAGGCTAGAAACCACCTTAGAGAACATGCAAAAGGTGTTAAATGGCCTATTACAAGGAAAATCGAGCATACCTCTACCTAGGCGAAAAGAGAAAGGACAAGAGGGGGTGGAAACCATAGTGCCAGTGGACGATGGAAGAACTCGGCTCTCCACCAGTAATACCCCCTAGACGAAGCAGTGCGAACGTCCCGGACCGCCTGAGTAGCCCCAGAGGCAAAAGCAGAGGAGCAACGTCGACTCACATAGCGAAGTCGAGGTCACATCGAAGAGAACGTCCCCAGACTTGCGAGAAGAGCTCAATAAGAAAAGGGCGGATAAGAGAACCACAACTACTATGGCACCCCATGAGGATAAAGGAAAAGGAAAGGCTAACCCATCCACATTGAGAGACTCCTTGAATAAAAGGAGGCAAGACCTAGACACAGAAATGAGGAGCCTCCGGAGCCAGATCATCACCGCATCTGGAGGACAAGCCATTGAGGACGAGTTTGACCATGAATCGCCCTTCATTAAGGAAATCCAAGCCATCCGGCTCCCTACAAACTTCAAGGAGCCTCATATGACCTTGTATGAAGGAAACACAGATCCCAAATACCATCTAGACGCGTTTAACGATCTGATGAAGTTAAGGGGGGTTAGTAGCGGAGCCAAGTGCCATTGCTTTACTGTTACATTGAAAGGACCCGCGTACAAATGGTTCAAAATACTTAGACTAGGGTCCATCAGATCTTGGCAATAATTTTCTGATGAGTTTCTCCAGGAACACCACGCCGTGCGTGATTACACAATGTCGGGCACCAACCTCGCTAACGTGAAGCAAGAAGAAAATGAGAGTCTAAAGAGCTACATTCACATGTTCAATATGGAAGCGGCCAAGGTAGGGAGCATGACCCGCAGAGAGCTAAAAATGGCCATCACGACCGGAGTGTGCCCGAGAAGCAAGATATAAGATAACATGCTCAAGAGAGAGGTCACTGATTTGGACGATTTCTACGAGCGGGTGCAGAAATACATTCGCGTAGAGGATGGTCACGAGAGCCTTAAGGCTGGAAAAGGCCAATCCTTACCAAAATCCTCAATCTAGGAAAGCCAAAGCGGTGCAAAGAAGAAGAGGGTTTATGAAGGAAAAGAGATGATCGACCTTGGAAGCCCCAATGCACTGATGAGCGCAGGCAGGCCCCCTACACCTTTTACACTAACCACACCCATGCTAGGGAACATATTTTCTTCACGAATGAGAACCAGGTCCCTTTCAGAAGGCCCCCGCCAATGAAAAAAAGACTGGTAAAAAAGAAACCCCAGGAAATATTGCCAGTATCATAAAGATATCGGCCACACCACCGCGGAATGCAACCATTTGAAAATAGAAATCGAGGAGCTTATATGTAGAGGACATTTGGGAAGATACGTCTGCAAGGAGAGCCAAAGGCCGGAAGAAGGAGCATCCTCGCCACGGGCACGAGAGGTGGCCTCGGAAGTACAAGGAGAGGCCAGGACCATCTTCGGAGGGCCAAGATTCGGGGGCGAATCAAGAAAGGGGCGAGATAAATATGCCAGGGAGGCCAGACGAAGTCCACCACCGTGTGTCTTATGTTTGGAGCAATGCCCCCCGAAAATTTTTAAGGGTGAGAATGACTCAATAACCTTCACCGAAGAAGACGCCCAGGTGTACATTTCCCCCATAATGACCCCCTAGTGTTGACTGTCCAGCTTGCAAACATGAGGGTGCATCGGGTCTTTGGTGGATAATGGAAGCTCTGTGGACATCTTATATCGCCCAGCTTTGGAGAAAATGGGACTAAACATCCGACACCTAAAGCCATGCAGTACCTCCCTGTATGGATTTACAAGAGACTCAATACAGCCCCTAGGGGAAATTGAGTTAGCCCTGACCATGGGAGAATAACCCAGACAAACCACCATAATGGCAAACTTTGTTGTGGTAGATTGCGCCTCAGCCTTCAATGCGGTATTAGGGAGACCTTCCCTAAGAGAATTGAAAGTGAAAACTTCGGTGTACCACTTAGCTATGAAATTCCCAACTCCCAGGGGAATAGCATGCGTGAAAGGAAAGTAGAAGGAAGCGAGGGAATGCTATAATACATCTCTCAGCACTGCCACAAATCCATCGGTGCCTATGGAAATGGTTGTGCATGATGCGAACTCGCACGAGTTGTACCCGCAAATCGCGGAAGAACCTAGAGCCGAGCTAGTAGAAGAGTTGGAAGAAGTCAAAGTCATGAATGAGCCATTGAGAAAGTTGAAGATAAGAAGAAACCTTACGGGTATCATGAAGGAGAAGCTAGTAGAATTTCTGAAATCCAACCTCGACGTATTCGCGTGGAGTCACGAGGACATGGTAGGAATAGACCCATCAGTCATGTGTCATCACCTAAACATCGACCCAAAAGCAAGGCCCTTGAGGCAGAAAAGGAGAGCGCTAGACCAAGAGAGATACGCGACCCTAAAAGAAGAGGTTGACAAGTTGAAGGCAAATGGGTTTATCCGAGAGGCCCTCTACCCACTATGGGTATCAAACCCAGTGTTAGTCCCAAAGCCCAACGGGAAATGGAGGACCTGTGTGGACTTTACTAACCTCAATAAGGCCTGCCCTAAGGACAGCTTCCCGCTCCCTAGGCTAGACTAGTTAGTAGACGCCACAGTGGGGCATGAGCTACTTAGCTTCGTGGATGCATATTCTGGGTACAACCAAATACCCATGAATCCGTCCGATGAAGAGCACACTTCGTTCATAACAGACAAGGGGCTTTATTGCTACAAAGTGATGCCTTTTGGTTTAAAGAACGCAGGTGCTACTTATCAAAGGCTGGTGAACAGAATGTTTGCGAATCAAATAGGAAGAAATATGGAAGTATACGTGGACAATATGCTGGTAAAGACAAAGAAGGCAATAGAGCTTACAAATGACCTCATGGAGATGTTCGACACCCTCCGAAAGTTCAGAATGAAGCTAAACCTGCTCAAGTGCACCTTCGGAGTTTCATCAGGAAAGTTCTTGGGTTTTATGGTGAATTCTTGAGGTATCAAGGCTAACCTTGACAAAATTAAGGCATTGCTGGAAATGAGCCCACCACGAAGCAAGAAGGAGGTGCAGTTCTTAACAGGGAGAGTGGCAGCACTCAATAGGTTCATCTCCAGGTCCACTGACAAATGCCTCCTTTTCTTCAACATCCTAAAAGGGAGCAAAAAGTTTTCTTGAGATGATGATTGTCGAGAAGCCTTCACCAAGCTAAAGGAACACCTTGGAAAACCAGCCCTTTTGTCTAAGCCATAAAGGGGAAAAGTTGTATTTGTATCTAGCTGTATCAGAGCATGCTATAAGTGCCGCCTTGGTCAAAGGAGAAAAGAAGCATCAACAGCCCGTGTACTATGTGAGCAAACGGTTGGTAGACGCAGAAACCTGGTACCCAGAAATAAAGAGGTTGGCATATGCCTTGATAGTGGCTTCTAGAGAGCTGAGACCCTATTTTCATGCTCATGCCATCGAGGTGCTCACCAATACCCCTTTGCGTCAAGTCTTGCACTAGCCGAAAACTTCAGGAAGGTTGTTAAAGTGGTCGATTGAATTCAGTCAATTTGACATCACTTACACCCCAAGGACCTCAATCAATGGGCAGGTACTTGCAGACTTTATAGTCGAGTTTGCACACCGACCCCATGAGGAGGGAGAAGTAGAAGAGAATGAATCGGTGCATGAAGGGGAAGCGCACCCTGAAGAATGGAGTCTCCACGTAGACGGGGCATCTAACGAAGGAGGAGTCGACGCTAGCATAGTAATGACGGGACCTGAGGGGCACAAGATGTATTGCGCCTTGAGATTCAGATTCGAAGCTTCCAACAATGAAGCATAGTATGAGGCATTGTTGGCTGGCATGCGACTAGCTAAGGAGTTAAAGGTAACCCATTTGCATGTCTTTACTGACTCACAGCTGGTGGTGTTTCGGGTGAAGGGTGAATATCAAGCTAGATGTCCAAAAATGGCTGCATATCTCGCCAAGGTGAAGGGGTATTTGGATTAGTTCAAAAAATGCACCATAGAACAGATCCCAAGGGAGCAAAACACAAACGTCGATGCACTCGTAAAACTCGCCTCTTCTCGAGACGAAGACACGCTTGAGTCCATCCCAGTCGAATACCTCTCCAAGCCGAGCATAGTAGAAGAAACGATCCATATGGTCAATAGCTCGGGGGAGTCGTGGTTTGCACCCATCGTGAAATACTTAAATGACGGGGCCTTGCCTTTGGACAAAAAAGATGCCCGTAGGCTGATTTACAAAGCTACCCAATACACCCTAGTAGACGGGGTCTTATATAAGAGAGGCTTCTCTACCCCACTCCTACGGTGCGTAAATAAGGGAGAGGCTTTAATAATTCTACAAGAGATACACGAAAGGGAATGTGGAAATCATGCTGGGGGGCAGTCTAGGGCAGAAAAGGCCATCTGCCAGGGGTATTATTGGCCTACCATGGAGAAGGACGCGAGCGATTTCGCAAAGAGGTGTGACAAATGCCAGAGGCATGCAAATTACCCCAGACAACCACCAAATGAGCTGGTGAGCATGACCAGTCCGTGGCCCTTCGCTGTGTGGGGGATTGACTTGATTGGAGCGTTGCCAGCAGGAAGAGGAGGAGCAAAATACACGGTGGTAGCAATCAATTATTTTACTAAGTGGGTGGAAGCAGAGCCTCTAGTCAACATAACGGCTAAGCAAATCACCACCTTCGTCAACAAATTTATCGTCTGTAGGTTTAGAGTACCCTACAAGATAATCTCTGACGATGGGACGCAATTTGAAGGAGGAGTATTCGAGGAATATTGCAGGGAAAAAGGAATCAAGAGGATTTTCTCCGCTGTTGTACACCCACAAGCCAATGGAAAAGTGGAGGCCATCAACAAGATCCTAAAAAGGAACTTGAAAACAAAGTTGGAAAAGTTGAAAGGGGCCTGGGTCGAAGAACTTCCCAATGTGCTTTGGGCCTACAGGACCACACCTCGTTCCACCACAGGAGATACGCCCTTTGCCTTAGCCTATGGCTGCGAGGCTGTCCTTCCAATAGAAATGAAGATTAACTCCATCTGCACACAAGCATATGATGACCAGGCCAATATCGCAACATTAGCCGGGAATTTGGACCTGTTAGAAGCTAAGAGAGACAGGGCACAACTAGGCTAGCCACATATCAGCAACGAGCCGCGAGACACTATAATTCGAGGGTGCGAGAGAGGGCGTTCAGAGTTAGAGACCTCGTGTTGCGGAAAGTCCCGCCCAACACTCAAGATCCGAGCGCGGGTGTGTTAGTAGCAAACTGGGAAGGGCCCTACCAAGTTTCCCAGGTTGTGCCCCCTAACACCTACAAGCTCGCACGCTTGGATGATACCATGGTACCTAGAGCATGGAATGCAGAGCATCTAAAAAAATATTACCAGTAAGACCCCCATGTCTGAGGCAAGAATGTTATTGTTCTAACGTGCAAGTCTAATGTAATAGCTATGGCGTAGAAGGCTAAATTAGATTCCTTAATATGTTGTAGGAACGAAGTCACATTAAGTTACCATGTATTTCAATTGCTTCCAATGAATATAATGTGACATTAGACGAACGTGTAGCAAAAGTTCTTGTTTAAGCAAGATGATTATCAAGATTCGTGAATGGAATGATCAAAGTGCTTGCTGAGATACATCTCGCCAACCACTTGGGGGGCGGAGTATATTGCAAAGAGGAGGACCCTAAAAGGACCCCTTATCAAGAGGATCCTAAAAGGACCCCTCATCAAGATTATCCTAAAAGGACCCCTCATCAGGAGGATTCTAAAAGGACCCCTTATATCAAGAGGATCCTAAAAGGACCCCTTATATCAGGACCCTAAACGAGACCCTTATATATATAACAAAAAAAAATGATGAACCCTTATAAACTAGGAAGAAGACCTTGCAAGGCATCACTTGATTTCACGAGGATTAGCTACCCTTGTGAACATCAAGGAGGCCAAAAGGTCCTACAAGAAAAGCCTCCTAATAAAGGTAGAGCTCCCACGAGAGGAAATGACTCAGGAAGAACACCCACCAATAAGCCTAGAGCGCCACCAAGCCGTCTAGCCAAAAAGGGTGCTAAAAGAGACCCTTACAAAAATAGTACTATGAATAACGATAAGAATGACGCTTCTAGCAAAAGATAATAAGCGCGCACAAAAATATATAAAAGGATAACTAGAACCCAAAGGGTCAATATATCCTTATAGATACAATCAAGAGGCACCAAAGAGAGACCTATCAAACCCCTTCGTATGGGCTCCAAAGGACCTCAAGCCTGATAAAAAAAAGAGAGAACCTATCGAATTCCATTGTTCGGGCCCAAAAGGACCTCAAAAACAGAGGAACAAAAGCGAATGATCACATATGTATATATATAAAAAGAGAGTTTTGATAATGTAACAGGACTCAGAGAAATTACAAGAAAAATAAGGCTCAAATGAGCATACAACCACATTGGACTCAATGGAAAAAATCGCAGAAGCAAGATCTCAAGGCCTCCTACCGTAGGCGTTCCACTCAGCCACCCTGGCAACGGCATGCTCACCAAAGGAGGATAAATCAAAGTTAGGATTTTTCCTCCATACTCTGTAGAGGGCACGCTTTATGGATCTATACTCGATATCAGCCTTATCCGCCTCTAAGGAAATGACCCTCCCCTGCAACATTGTGATTGTAGCCTTTTCACCCTCAAGGTAGGCCTCTAAGCGAGTGACCCCCTCCTGCAGCATCACGGCCTTGGAAGTCACCCTCTTCTTCTTTTTTGATGATGAAGAGGCCTTCGCTAGGGCCTTCCAAGCTCAAGTTTGGTTTCAGCAAGTTCCCTCTTGAGCCCCTAGACCTGGACCGTTAGACGGTCCCTTTCAACATTCGACACGGAGAGGTCCTGAGCCAAGTCGGCAAATCGTTGAGCCACTATATAAGTCTGCACAAGAAAAATAACAATAACGATGATAAGCAAAAGAGAGAGAGAGAGAGAGAGAGAAAAGGGGTAAGGCCGATGTAAGATGCATGGACTCACCTAAGTGGCAGAGCACACAAGAGTCTTCCCAAGCTCCGACATGGCGAAACTCCCAAGACCTCTCCAATCAGCCTCAGGAAGATCCATGGCGACCTGGACATACCGTTGCCCATAAGAGGTCACCATGGGGCCCACCCAAGGTGCCTCCTCCCAGCCAAGGGCGCCTGGCTGGGTAGGGACAGATGACCCACTCATCGAAGGAGGAGGGGGTGTAGGAAGATCGGAAAAATGAGCCCCCGATGGACTAGGATTGAGGGAAGCCTGAGGGAAAGCATCGAAGTCCTCAGAATAGGGACAAACAAAGCCCCTCAGCATGGCGTGTTGATCATGGGAATGGGAGGCCATGTCATGGTCTGTAGGTGCTAAAGGAGGGCACCCCCTGGGAGACAGAGATGATCGGCGAGGTTGCCTATGTCCTGGGGAGACCCCCTCCGGTACACACTCTGCCTCACCCCCGTTCGAGTGAGGTTCAGCAAAAACAACCTTTTTCTTCCACTCATAAATATGCCACAACAACCTAGGCTCCAAAACCGCGGATAGGTTGTAACGGTTGAGGTTGGTCACGGTGAAGAGACGGGCAGCCATTTTCTCGGCAGGGTCAGCGTCGAGAATTTTTCTCACCGCCTCCGCCTCCGACTTGGAAATGCTGGGAACGATGAAGTTTTCTACACAATCAACATAGTTTCCAATATGAACGTAAGTTCCAAAATAGTAAGTTCAAAATAAAAATAAAACTTGAAGTACTTGCTAGGAGCCGAGCGAAAGTGCTCAGGAACAGAAAGGGGACCTTTCACAAAGAAGAAGTCCTACTTCCAGGTCCCTGGGTTGGACACAGAACCCTCCATCAAGGAGACAGTAGAATTGGCTTTCTGCAGGAAATAAAAGCCTTTAGATCTAGCAGTTTGTTCTCAGACACGTGGAACACCAGAGTAGATGCCAACAGGGGACCATATTCTTGTTGCTCAGGGGCCACCTGTCGCTGTACTCTCTTTGACATATCTGCAAAACCAAAAGAAAAAGGTGAGGTAGAAACAGGGCACTTTACCCTCCATTTTTTTCCTAGCAAGGGTCTTCCACCGAGGCACCGAGTGTGAAAGCGCTAAGCAAGGGTAGACCAAGAATAAGGGTTAAGGAGAAGACGTGATGGCCCCATGACAATCATTAGGGGAAAACGGGGTAGGAGGCTCAGGTGGGAGATTTCCCTCCATAAACTCCAACTCCATCTGCAAATCTAAAAGGGTCACCCTAAGATTCGATATATGGTCGTTAAGGTCAAGGGGGAAAGATACTCCGTCTCCCCTAAGAGCTGAGTCTATTTCACTCTCTACCACCCAGATTTTATGTCTAAGTTCAGCCATGTGCTCAAGATGATGAATACGGGCTTGCCTCAATGTGTCGTAGTCTTGGTGAAGGTTGTCTTCGAGGGACTCCGAGTCTGAAGATAAGTCTACAAACTCGACCCCCGGAGGAGCACCGGATGACCCTTCACATGCAATGGGACCTCGCTCGTAAGTAAATAGGGTTCACGTATAAATGAGGGGATTGCTACAAAACACAAAGGAATGGGCTCAAAACCTCTAGGCACAAGCGCTCTAAATGACCAACTACGGGGTATGAATGAAGGCATGCAACTGGGTTAACTCACGACGAGCTCAAGCCAAAGTACCCCATCCTGAGTGGTGCTAATTTAGACCTAATAAACATAAGGGAGAAAGAAATTATACCTCAAGCAAGTAAAATTGGGCGCTGTCGTGGTCAAATGGAGGTCAAGGGCCGAAAGCACCATCGCGTTCGAAGAGAAGCAAGTGGTCGAAAGTACGCATCTGCAAAAACAAAGGAAAAAGGTGTTTTAGTCCTCAAGTACCTACATGGATGTAGACATAAAAGAAATGAACTCAAAAAAAAAACAAAAAAAAAGACAGCGAAAGTGAGGTTGTGGGGAATTGAACCCCTTACCTCTTGAAAGGAGCAAGGATCCCAAAACCACTAAGCTGAAGAGGTAAAGTGTAAATAATAGGCTAGATATGAAGGCTTATTTATAGGAGCCACAGGCTCATCTTAACCATCGAACCTAAAGACTGATCAATGGCCAAGAAGGGAGCTTGGCATCTAGATTGGGATCCACGATGCAAAACGATAGGCTCACGATCAATCTCAAGAAATCACAAGGATCACCATGAACACCACCCGTGCTTTCAAGACACCATATCAAAAAGTCTACCAGAGCGTATAAAGGCCCTCTCCTAGACTGGGGGGCAAGTGTGGATGCTCAAAATTTCATGCTTGTAAAAGGTCCAAAGCACACGCTAAGGTCCCACAAATGCCTAAATACATGCTTAAGCCGCGAGGCCCTCGGGCCACCATCATCTCACAACTGCCTACTCTCGGCGTCCTAGCGAGGCTACGTCTCACGCAAGAGCCTTGCCTCGTGCCTCCTCTCGGCGCACCTAGCGAGGCCACGCCTCGTGCAAGAGCATCTCGCGAGACCCTTGTCCCGCCTTGCCTCGCACCAGCCATGTCGTGTGCCTTCCGAGACCATTGTCTCACCTCGCCTCACACCAGCTACGTCACACGCCTCGCACCTCCTCTCGGTGCACCCAACGAGGCCACGCCTCGCGCAAGAGCCTCCCGTGAGACCCATCTTGCGACTGCCTCCACTCGACGCACCTAGCAAGTCCATGGCTCGCACACCAGGCAGTGCCATGCATCACGCGCATCAGCCCCTCGCGAGACCCATCTCACAACTGCCTCCACTTGAGTGGGATGCTTAGCATGGCCTCGCGACACCACCAGGGATCTGCGCGTAGGGCCTCGCGACACCACTTGGGATTTGCGCATAGGGCCTTGCGACACCACCAGAGACGCGCGCGGGGCCTCGCGACACCACCTGGGATCCGCGTGCAGGGCCTCACGACACCACCCGGGATCCATGCGCAGGGCCTTGCAACACCACCAGGGACGCGCATGCGCAGGGCCTCGCGACACCACCAGGGGCTCGTGCCAAGGGTCGTGCATCATGGCCTCGCTCCAAGCAGCCTCGCCCAGGAGCCATCTCGCGTGCCTAAGGGCCTCGCCCAGGAGTCGTCTCGCGTGCCTAAGGGCCTTGCCTAGGAGCCATCTCGCATGCCTAGGGGCCTCACCCAGGAGCCATCTCGCTCGCCTAGGAGCCTCGCCTCGCATCGCATGACCACCCATCACAAGGATTGCTGGGGGTGTCCAGACGAAGGCATCACGAGACACCTCTCAGCTTATTTTCATGGAGCCATCCCACAAGGTTCATGATTGCCAAGAACCTTAGAATAATGTATAGAGGTTTCAACACTTGAAGTCCATGGGAATAAGATACCTTGCGAGGATAAAAACCTGTGGCTCGAGGAGGCCGTACAAGTACGATATGCGCCTGCAAACCAAGAGGAGTTAGAGTACGGACACGATGTCCATGCTAGACAAGTAATGGCCGTATAAGAATGGTATATGGTACAGACTCCCTCAGCATGCTTATAAGGTCCGTATCCGACAAGTAGTGGAGGCATAATATGGTACCAAGACAGGAGCACTTTTGCAGACCCCTAACACGTATTGGAGCATACCACCACTCTTCCAACACCACTACACCTAAAACCAATCTCCTGACAATGTACTTATGTACGATCTGGTCCTTAGGACCACAATGTATCAGGGGCCATTAGAGCCCACTATAAAGGGAACCCTTCTTCAACATTGGAGGGGGTTGGAAAAAACACTGTAGCTTGAGACAACAAAGGAATACAAGTCCTTTCCCCCATTTTTCTTCTCCAACTATTTTCTAAGTTTCTGATTACACTGTTGAAGTTTTTCATTGATAAGCAATAAACTTTGATTTTTCTAACTTAACTTCGTTGACGAGTTCTCACCGTCAACATTAACTAATTTAATTCATCTTTATTTTATTAAAATAAAACTGAGTAGTTATAACCTATTTAATTATTTAATTTAAATCATATTTAAAAAAGCATAATTAAATATATATAATTAAATAAATAAATTATTTGAAATTCAAAATTCAAATCCCAGGAATAGGAAATCCATGTGTGCGGCGCAAAACTCACTGTACAGTGAGTGTCCACCACACTATTAAGTTTATCCCTAATTTTTTTTCATTTGTATATTTAATTAATATTTAAGACAATATATTTATCCCAAAATAAATATAAGTTTATTCAAAATTAACTTTATTTTAAAATATTCATTTTAAATAAATATCTTATTCTAAGTAAGATAATTATTAATCTCTCTTTATATTTAATCCAAACATAATTAAAATTTATTTTAACCTATAGTTTTTCAAAATAAAAACTATATAGTTAAATAATTAATTCATTCATAATTAATCAATTGCCTATAAATATCACATAATTATTACTTGCCCTGGAAAATTAATTCCTTTGCAATTAAGTCATTCTCTTTACAAATCTTTTTTTTTTTGACATCCTTACCCTTGACAGTGCAGGACAGATGTGATATAGGGACTATGAACCTATAATACGAAGCTTTAATAAACCAGATTATTAATTAAAATCTTTAATCCAATAATATTATTTATTAATTTCATGATTACTCCACTGTAAATATGAAAATTCACTCTAAGTATTTATAGAATTATATTTATGGAGTTTTCTCTTGTAGTCCATTGATATAATCAATAAATATAATTCTGTCCTCCATTTGTTGGTTCGTTAATTAAAGTTGGTCAATATTACCATTTTACTCTTCTAATTACAACTTTATCCGTAAGTATCATTACTCATTAGCGAATAATTAATCTATAATCATATTATATATTTGAACTCAATAACTATTCAGTTCAAAAATTAACTCTTAAGGGAACCAATATTCGATCCGTTAGGAAAGTGTGGATTCTATTATTGTAAATCATATTCCCAGGCATTCATGATATTGAATCTCCAAAACAAAAGTCATTAGCCTCATTATACTAAGAAACCTTAACGAGTGAATCAAAATATCCAATCAACATAAAGAGGAGTTCATGAATACTCAAGATTTAGACTGATCAACAAATGATCATCTATTATGATAAGAATTAATATCTTTATGTAAAACGACAAGTTATAAAGATAATTAATTCTCATTGGTCATGCCATATATAATCTCTATTATATATAACACATTTACTAAGATGTCTATCCACATTAGTAATCTGAATCTCGACCACTCACATCATGTATGCTTGGTAAACCGCACTAGCAACCATTAATTAAAGATTCCTTACTTTAATATATTACTAAAAATTTTATTCATTGTATATGATCTTAATTATCTCGTTCTAATACAAGATCATATTCTCATGAATGAATGAATAAATAATTGGGGTTTTTTTTTCAAAAATATACTTTTTTTTTTGTGTTTTTTTCTTTTTTATGGTCTCTGATTTTTTTTCAAAAATATTATCTTAAGTTTTCGGAAATACGTTTTTAAAGTTTTATATTTACAAATATACGTAGGTCAATGAAACAACTAAACAACAACAATAAGACAACAACTAAACATTAACCCTGCTTTTTTTTTTAAATCAAAATATTTCTTCAAACAGCTAAACAACAAATAGACATCAACACAACAACAGAACAACTATAAATAAACAACGTGAAAACAACTATGCATAAAATCTAAACAACACAAAAACAACAATAAGACAACAATTAAATATTAATTCACTGCATACTACACACATTTTAAAACAACAAATGAAGAACAACTAGAAATCAACCCATTGCATACTAACATGTTTTTTTTTATAAAAAAAATCAAAATATATCTGAAACAACTAAACAACAATCAGACATCAACACAAAAAAAAAAAAAAACTACATATAAACTTAAAACAACTAAAAATCATTATGAAAACAATTACACATAAATCTAAACAACTAAAAAACAACGTGAAAACAACAATACATAAATCTAAACAACTAAAAAAAATAACACAAAAACAACTAACAAACAACCCAATATATATTAAATATTTACAAAAAAAACCAAATTAATAATAATAATAATAATAATTATTATTCTACTAAAGGTTAATTCAATATACATATGTGTAAAATATGAATATATATATATATTGACGCATTGAGCTGTTTTTTTTTTTCTCTTTATAACAAAATAATTACCGTAGGTTATTTGTTAATAATTAAAATATGCAATATTATTCATGCACTTATCAAGTTTTTGTTATTTTAGCATTACATGTTTCCATCTAAGCTCTACATGACAATGTGTCAAAAATACTTTTATAAATCATCATTATTATTATTAGTTCATATATAACCATTGTTGATTGACTAAGCTTATACACTCATCTCAATTGGCAAATACGTACTAATAAATTAATAATATATATGATTTTTTTTTGTTTATTGATGCTTCTCTGAATCCAACGAAAGCTGTATTTCCCATTTCAAATACCTCGAAAGTTGTATCCTTTGAAATCCACGAGGGAGAGAGCACGATGAGGAGCTACTGAAAGTGCTACAATAGAGGCAAAAGTTGTATCCTTTTACCATTTCTTTTTTCTGAATAAAGAAGATGAAAAATTAATGTGCTTTGATTAATATAGTTTTACTCTAGACCCCTCTGCTCTTCGAGGAAGAGTAGTTTCAGGAGCCTTTCCATGCCTTCATCTTCTTCGTTTTCCCCCAGATCTGGAAGGTTTTATGATGCCAGATTTGAAGAGCCTCAACCCCATTTCTTGGAAGCCTGTTTTCTCTACAAGAAACATCTGGGTGATAACAGAGACATCTTCATGTATAGGTCAGTTCAATTCAAGCTTTTCTGAATCTGGGTTTGAGGGTTTTTTATTTAACGTGAGAATTTAGATCCAATTGGGTTCAACATTATTTTTAGAATTTTGTTTCGGTTCACAAGACTCATTTTCAATAGGGTATTTCTTTTAGAGCTGAATGTGAGCGAGTGAGTTTGATAAACAGAAGTTTCCTGCTTTTTCTCGGGAAACAAACACGGGATTGATTGTTTTGTGTTTTCTTCTTCTAATTATAATTTGGTTATAGAGTAAAGATTCTGATATTGGTTTTGTTTATTGTTGAATTTTTCAGAGGTGACACACCATTCTGTAGCGAAGAGTGTAGAGCTGAACAGATTGAAATAGATGAACCTAAACAGAAGAATTGTAACTTTTCTTCCATGAAAGCTTTGAGAAAAAAGGAGCAGAGAAAATCTTCTTCTTCCCCAAACAAAAGCTGGGACTACCCTTTCCGCACAGGAACAGTTGCGAGAGCTCAGTAAGGTTGTACTCGAAGAGTTACTTGGTGATAAAATTACACCACAACTGACTTCAGAAGTTGGAACAGACCACAATTCCAAACTAAGATATTACAATAATCTGTCATAGTGGGAGAGTTGTAAGACAACCTGTTCCTTACACTGGATTCGGAGGAGCACAAGTTGCAATATCTGATAACAATGTTGACGACCCCTTGACTTTCAATCGAGCGATGAACGATCTTGATAAGGAACAATGGCTTGAAGTTATGGAACTTGAGATTGAGTCGATGTACTCCAACTTAGTCTGGGAACTTGTAGATCTGCATCTAGATTAAAACTCATTGGGTGCAAATGGATATACAAGTGAAAGAGAGGATTTTATGGGAAAGTAGAGACTTTTAAATCGAGGCTAGTAGCTAAAGGCTACACACAGAAAGAAGGTGTGGGTTATAAAGAAACATTTTCTCCTGTGGCCATGCTAAAATCCATCCAAATCCTTTTATCCATTGGCAATCATTTTAATTATGAGATTTGGCAAATGGACGTCAAAACGACTTTTATGAATAACCAACTTGATGAAAGTATATTTATTGTACAACCAGAGGGTTTCATAGAACAAGGCAAAGATCAAAAGGGTTGCAAACTGCAAAGGTCCATTTGTGGACTTAAGCATGCATCCAGATCATGGAGCATAAGATTTGACCAACCTGTTAAATTTTATGTTTTTGATCAAAATATCGATGAGCCTTATGTATACAAGCAAATCGACAAGGACAATGTGGTCTTTCTAGTTTTTATGTAGATGATATATTACTCATTAGAATGATGTGAATAAATTATCTGACGTAATGAAAAATTTGGGAGAGGCAAGCTACATTCTTGAGATACGATTAATTCTTGTCTGCAAGAAGAAGTTGTTGGCCTGCCTCAAGCATCTTATATAGATAAAATACTTGCGAAGTATGCGATGTAGAACTCCAAGAATGGAAACCTCCCATTTTGTCATGGAGTTCACCTCTCCAAGAACCAATGTCCTATGACACCACAAGAGGAAGAGGAAATGAGATGGATACTCTATGCCTCCGTAGTAGGAAGCTTAATGTATGCAATGTTCTGTACCAGACCTGACATTTACTATGTTGCGGGTATAGTTAGTAGGTACCAGTCAAATCAAGGATTTGATCACTAGAAAACAGTCAAACACATTCTCAAGTATCTTAGGAGAACGAGAGACTATATTCTTGTATATTTTAGAGAGAATTTGATTCCAATCAGATATACAGATTCTAACTTCCAATCCGATAAACATTCTCGCAAATCTACGTCTGGATCTGTTTTCACACTTGGGTGTGGGGAAATTATATGGAGAGTATAAATCAAGCTTTCATTGCTGACTCCACCATGGAAGCAGAATACGTAGCTGC
The DNA here is from genome assembly GCF_963169125.1 of Humulus lupulus. Taxonomy (NCBI): domain Eukaryota; kingdom Viridiplantae; phylum Streptophyta; class Magnoliopsida; order Rosales; family Cannabaceae; genus Humulus; species Humulus lupulus. The sequence goes on along the minus strand of NC_084798.1, from coordinate 154,644,324 downwards.
AAGCGAAGTAGCAAAGGACGATGTATGGCTTATGAAGTTTTTGGGTGATCTGGAAATTGTTCCAGACATGGATAAACCAATTGTACTCTACTGTGACAACAGTCGAGCGGTTTCCAACTCAAGAGAACAAAGAAGCCATAAGTGAGCCAAGCATATAGAGCGCATGTATCGCCTCATAAGAGAGATAGTACACAGAGGGGATGTAATCGTTTAGAAGATTGAATCAACAAACAATCATGATGGTCCATTTACGAAGACACTGTCTACTATGAGTTTTAACAGTCATTTCTTAGATTTAGGATTACGCGACATATCTCATTCGCTTTAGGGCAAGTGGGAGATTGTTGAGATTTGTGCCCTTAAAGCGTATATCTATATGAGCGAAAACTTTTAATTAATTAAAGTTAATGTTTTGCACTCATATTTGTATTTAATTATACATACCATTTGTCATGAAGATCTAATATTATTGATGTGGTCTTGGATTAAGTATATGTATAATGGTATATATACAAGATGATTTAATTCAAGATAATAATATAAAAATTATCTGCAATTGCTAAATAAAGTGGGAGCTTTATTTAATAAAGATTATCAGTACGGTCTATCTTCTGTTTAAGACAGAACAATTTATCTAGATTGTTAAATGTAGTGACACAAAGAGATAGAGGTACCTTATACAATATATATTATATTGGATTGAGACACAATGAATGAAAGAAATTCTGATAATCTCCGTTAAAATATAGAAGTTCAACATTTATCAGTCGATGATTGTTTGAGAGTTGGCCTCAATCCTGGAGTGAGTAATGAACTCCTATTTGTGCTTTTATGACTTTTGACTTATCGAGTAAGGTTCAATATTCCTACAACCGAATTCCTGATATCTTGAACTCATAGAACTACAAGTGGCTAGGAACACACTACACAGATATGGAATTTGCTCCTTACTTAAATGAAGGAAGATTAGTTATTCCTTTTAGTATTGATTCAAGGCTTGAACATATAGCGTTCAATTTCTATTAAAGAACAAAAATTTCATTCTATAATTAAATTTATAGAATAATTTTCATTAGATGATCAATGAAAATAATTGATAAAGACATAGTTAGAGAGGTTAATAGACATTAAGACCTAGCTTTAATTATAAACAACTAACAGAGGGTAATAACTCATGGAATGACTAAGTGAATAGACGAATTTATAGTTATAACTTTTAATAATATAAAACTATAGTTTTGAGAGTTCAACTATGAATTTCTAGTGGAATAAATTATAGTTAATAAATTAATTAATGGAACTAAGAGTTAGTGAAGTTAATTAAATTATTGGAGCTTAGAACTACGGGTCCATACTATCCCCGTACTAGCTCGATAAAACAGAGGAAGGATTTTGGTATTAAAAGGAAATATTTAAAAATAATAATGTATAATTTTTAATCTCACAAATTCATATTATTTGTGAAATAATATTTAAAATATTATTTATGAAATAATATTTAATGGAAAATAAAATTATATTGATAATATTGTGCAAATAATTTCTTATTTAAAATTAATTAAATCATATTTAATTTTTTTTTGTATGATTGTATATTACATAAAATAATATGATAAATGCCCAAAAATAACATTTTAAAGAGATAAAATACCACAAGGCCCATAACCCTGCAGTTGGTGCCAACCACAGTCCAAATGGACTGTGGCCCACACATAGGCCCAATGTGATTAGGGCTAGGTCTTCTTTTGATTGTTATATTAAGAGAACATAACATCATGAGAAAATAACATGTGATGCATTTTTAACGTTATTTGTGTAACGACCCAAAACTTACAAGACCAAAACATGCAAAAATTTAAACTTTTTACTCTTAACTTATTGCACCGAAAATCCATATAAAAAAACTTTTAAAAATATCGTGTGCGTACACTTTTAGTTTAGCAAAGAGAAATACAACTACTCTTTCACAAAGTTATAACAAAACAATTATCCCAAAGAAATAACAAACTTCCAGCTTTTTCTTTTCAAAATGGTGATCCATCACAAACCTCCCCAGGTTAGGCCACATGTACATATCCACAAGCAGACTCCGGCGCTCACTGATCCACTTTTCCTTTGCACTTACCTACAACATGAACAACTAGGTAAGCAACAACGCTTAGTAAGAATAGCCTTACACACAAGTATACTAAAACCCAGTAACAAGTCGACCTAAGGTAAATATAGCTATCGGTCATTAGGGTATTGGATAAGTTCCAACCCTATCATACAATTCTCAATGTTAACCATACCAAAAAAATCAAGCACTTTGGTTGCACCCAAAAACTATTTTTCATACATATTATAATAACCTGCACTCAGAAAATCCCAAACATTCAAGATATACAATCATATCCGAAATAAATACTTTGGTTGTTTCGAACAACCAAGTTCACACATATCACAATATCCCACACTCAAAAGATTCCCAGAACATTCAAGATGTATAACATATATCATAACTAATCAATAGATAAACAACAAGGGATCCGAGCCTCAACTTGGTTCCAGCATTAATGTCCTGCCTCCAACCAGACTATATTACCACTGTCATTGCTCTAACCCGGACTATATGTTTTTACCATGTCCTGGCTCCAACCCGGACTATATTACCATTGTCCCGGCTCCAACCCAGACTATATTTTCACCATGCCCTGGCTCCAACCTGAACTTTAGCTTGTCGTATCTTGGCTACAACCTAGACTATATTATGCTAGGGTTTTGGCTCCAACCCAAAACTTACCACTTAGTCGCAGAATGCAAAAGCATTTCAAGAGTAGGTATTAAGCATACCTTTGTCTTAACGACCCAAACAAAACTAGTGTAATCTACTACTACAAGAACACACTAGTATATTCATGTGAAAGCCAAGAAGGGAAAGGCTAACTTACTTGGAGTCCTTAGTTCCCAGCTGGATCTTTACTACCGCTATTCATTTTCCCCTTGGCAGTTAATGGAATTAGTAAAGTATTCTCGGATTAAACTATGACATATTCTTATCACAAAAAGAAAAAGACTTTACAGCGACGACTTTTGTCATCGTTGTAGATTAAGAAATCGTCGTTGTAGGTCCGTATGTGTAGCAATCTACAACGACAATAAAACACAGTCGTTGCATTAGTGTTTTGCTACAACGAAGACATGTCAGTCGCAGTAGGAAATCCTTTTTTTCGGTTGGACTAGGATATTGCAATGACATGTCGTCGCTATTGGTGGTTGCAAAATTTGAAAATTTGAATATCAAAAACTTCTACAGCGATGAAATGTGGTTGTTGTAGGTCCGTTGACCGCTCCATCTACAGCGATACCATGTCGTCGCTGAAGAGTGCGTGGGTTTAGATGCCTTCAGCGACGACATGGCGTCGCTGTAGTGTCACGAAAACTCAAATTTCCGTGTTCAATTAATTATATTGATTAAATTTTATTTAATAAAATATTAAATATTAATTAAATTAATAAATAAAACCAACTTATTTAATTAAATAATAAAATCAATTTAACAATATCCATAGTCTCCAAAATGTAAGATAACGAAACATAAGTAGTATTGTCTCCAAAATAAAAATGACAACACAAAATATTAATAATTTAAAAATAGTAATATAATAAAACTAAATGTCATCAAAATAAATTCCAAAGTCAATATCGTCGAGCTGTTGTGTGGCTGTGGTGGTTGTGGCTGCTGTGCTTGTTGTGGTTGAAAGCTTGCTATCATGGACTGTATCATATTCATGTTCAAGTTGACAGGTTGAAATTGTGGAGCTTAGATGTTCGGATTTGTTGCTTGCAAAAATTGTAGCATTTGCTAGAAGTTGTTGTTCTGGGTCATAAAGGCTTGAGTGAAGTGTTGAATCATGGACTTGAAAGCCTCAGGTGGTATCGTTGGAGGGCCAACTGTGGTGGACGGAAACAGTGATGCCTCTGATTGTGGAGAGGATCCGGTGGCGCTTGAGGAAAAGGTACTAGTGCCCTTCAACTTGGGTCCAATACCTTGGTTGTTGCCACGACGTTGACCAAGTACCTTTGAGACAACTTGTGTCTTATTGATAGTGGCACTTCCTGCTTCAGACTCAGATTGAGATTGGGATTGTGTCTGGACTTCTTGTTGCAAGGCATCCTGCAGTTTAGAAACAAGACAATTAATACATAATATAATTGAATAGTATACATATATACAAAACTTAGAAAGGCACTTACATATGCATCCCTAGCATTCATGTTCACCCATCCACATGTCAGATGATTGTGCATGTCCTTAGTCTAAAGATTCATCTTTATAAAACAAAATTTAACAAAATCTCTGTTAAATATTTAAATTTTTTTTAAGATATCTTAAAATATTTCAAATTATCTATATATTTTTATTTACCTTCTTAAATTGAGCAGAAGCATAAGAAGTCAATCCTGGAGACTTGGATACTTCTATTTTGCTCTGTTGGCAGCATTTTCCTTTAAGCGTGCCATGAATTGTGGAATCTTTGAAAGGTCAACCAAATTCTCCCAACTCTCATTGTCAATGTCTTCCGGTGGATTCTTTCTGGTTGTCTCGATATCATCATACCCTCCATGTTCATCGAAGTGTCTTTTCTTGCGACCTTTTCTATCCTTGTAGCAATCCTGAAACTCTTGCTCAATCCGAGTCTCTATTAGTCGCCACTCAGGGAGAGCTTGGGGAAGAATGAAAAATTCCTTAAAAAAATGGTGAGATTTTTTAAATTATATAAAAAAAAAACATTACATGTGAATAAGTAGATAAATTTACCTCAAGCTTTTGCATCAATCCAATCTTGTGCTCATCCGGAACACTCTGCCACGAGTCATAATATAACGGGACATGGTGACCAATAATGTTGCCAATAAGTCTTGTGAACAATGTCCCAAAATCACCAACTTCTTTGTAGGTTGCCTCCTTCAGATCAAATTGTAAAGCCAACAGACCTTTATTGTCGTTGACGAGCTGCTGCAAATTTTTGGATCAAGACCGACCTCTTCTTTTTGCGGCAGCCGCTCCATATGTTAATTAAACAATACAATTGAATTGAATAAAATAATAACAATTTGTCATTTATTGATAAGATAGACTAATTATAGTATATTACCTGTCTCACAAGAAGTAGGAACTCACGTGGGATCTGGAGGAGGTGGAGGATCTGCTCCATTACCTCCACGAGAACGAGCAACGGCAGTAGACATATCTTTGCTGTTTAAATAATTATTAACTTAAATTCAGTTATAGATGGAGGTTAATTACATAACTTAAATAATTTCGCTAATGTAGTTGAAACTATTGAAAAACAAACATTGTTGAGAAAAGTCATATATTGATTGAAAATCTTGAAATTAAAACATACACATTAAACATACAAATATGAATATGCATAAGAAAATATTATTCCTCATCAATTTCGATTCCTACATCATCATCTATACTTTCTAAATCATCTTCACTAATTTTGTCATCATCATCATCATTGATGAAATCATCATCCACATCTGGAACAGATCTAAACATTTCCCGAATTATGCTGGTGTGATTAGGTCGATCCAAATGCATAATCTCCAACTCTTCCAATTCTACAGTGAGTACAAAATTTGATGAAATGATATAATGCACGGCATTAACCTCGTTATCATCATCGATACTTGGATGATCCCAGATCTTTCGATGATTGACTTCTTCTACTACCTTCCAATATTTGTTTCTTGAAGGATCTTCCAAGTAGAAAACTTGTTTTTCTTGAGTGACGAGAATAAACTGATCATTCTTGTATCATTTAGAATTAATCATGATACTAGTTATGTTATTCTCAGTCACATTTCGACCCTTGCTTGCATCGGTGTTGAACCATTTACATCAAAACAATACTGCCGAGTAACCATGGGAATAACATAACTCTACAATCTCCTCAAGTTGGCCATAGAAAGTGCAACCATCGGTTCATGGCACCGAAACTCTACTATTTTGAGTGGAACGTCTTTCGTCACAACTATGTTTGAATTTCTTCTTTCATCTTTTTGAAGATTTATGTTTGAATTTTCTCGAAGGCATTCCCTGTATAACACAATTAAGGTAAGATAACAGTTTTCCATGAATTAAATTTTATGAATCCATAAATGTGCTGAGCTACTTACTCCATATATGGTTGGATTTCAAGGCAATTGTTGAGTACAAACCACTCCGCTTTTTTTCGATGAATATAGTCAAGGGATATGATATTCTTTTTGCTACTTGGACGACATTGTGATTCAAAAACTAACAACTGTCTTTTTGAAATAACAATATCCGCATTTCTTTCTGGATGATTAAATTTAGTCTGTACGCCCTGAAGATATTACGAACAAAAAGTCAAAGCTTCATCGGCAACATAACCCCCCACTATAGAACCTTCAGGGCGCGCCTTATTCCTGACATAATTTTTCAACTTCTTCATCTATCGCTCAAATGGATACATCCTCCTCATGTAAACTGGTCCTCTGAGGATAGCTTCTTGCGGTAAATGAAGAATTAAAAGAATCATTATGTCAAAAAAGGCTGGAGGAAAAATTAACTCCAACTTGCACAAAATTTGTATCAGTTGATCTTCTGCATTCTCCACATCCTTAAAAACCAATGTACGAGCACAAATTTGCTTAAAGAAATTGCAAAGCTCGATGATTGACTTCAAAATAGACTTATCCAAGTAGCCTCGAACTCCTATCAGCAACAGATGTTGCATAAGAATGTGACAATCATGGGATTTTAACCCAAAAGTATTGCCATCATTGTCAGTTACTTTCATAGAGAAATTTGAACCAAAGCTATGAGGAAGTCTAACTCCTTTTACGAACTAACAAAAAAACTGTCTATCATCTGGTGTGAAAGAGTACATAGGATATCGTTTGATCAACTTCGTACTGTCTTCCTTGAGGTGCAACTCTTCTTGGATACCCCAATTCTTCAAGTCTACTCGTGCGTTGGTGGTGTCTTTATATTTCTCATTCATAAGAAAAGTATCGAGTAAACCATCGCAAACATTTTTCTCTACATGCATCACATCTAAATTGTGCTTCAGTTCAAGTTCAGACCAGTAATCAAGTTCAAAGAAAATACTATTTTTCTCCAATTAAGCTCTTATGGATCTCACTTCCTTTTCACACCCCCGAAACTAACATGTTTACCCGGCAAACAATCTGGAACATGCGCTAATTGTTCGAGTATGTCTTGACTACTGAATTTTCTTGGAGGACGTCATTTTTCATAATTCTCATCAAACAAGCAACTCTTCCTCCACTTATGCGTAGAAGATAAGAATCTTCTATGACCAACATAAGCCGTCTTCCCAATTACCCGACATGAAGGAGTGTCTTTGTTGCATGAAGGACATGCCATATATCCTTGGCCACTCCAACCAGATAAACTACTACGGGCTGGAAAATCATTGACAGTCCATAATAGCGCTGCACGCATTCTGAATACACTGTTCGTTGCAGCGTTTCTTGTTTGAACTCCTTCATCCCACAACTCCTTCAATTTGTCTACCACATGGCTCAAAAATACATCTATGTCCTTCTCAGGTGATTTCGGACTGGGAATCAATAAGGTCAGCATGAATGATGACTCTTTCATGCACAACCAAGGAGGCATTTTGTACGTGCAGAATATTACCGGCCACATGCTGTAAGATAGACTCATGTTACCAAATGGATTAAAACCATCAGCAACCAAACCCAATCAAATGTTTCTGTGTTCTTTGGAAAAATCAGGATATCTTGAATTAAATTATTTCCAAGCACCCCCATCAACAGGATGGTGCATCACACCATCTTCTTTCGACTGTCCCGTATTATGTCAGGTCATATCATTTGTTGTATGCCTTGAACCATAAAGACGCTTTAGCCTAGGAGTCAAAGGGAAGTACTGCAACACTTTATGGGCAAATTTTTTCCCCTTTCTGTCTTTGTCAACCCATCGACTCTCATCACATACAAGACAACTCTGTTTTTGGGAATTCTCCTTCCAGAACAAACAACAATCGTACTTGCAAGCATGAATTGATTGATAACCTAACCCTAACTTCCTCATTTTTTTCTTAGACTCATAGAATGAAGCCGGAATCTTATTCTCATCAAAGGAACTATTTGTCCATTTATTCATAACCTTCACGTGCATCATCTTCGCCAAGAATTTCAAGGAAGAAAACCATGTACAACCAGGGTATAACTCAGCTTCGACCTCTTGAAACAAGTCATCAAACTGATTCTCCACACTATTTCCACCACCATCTGAAATTCCTTCATTTACGCCTTCTTAGTTAGTGTCTTATTCACCAATAACATCATTGATGATGTCAATCATCTCATCAATCACTCGAGCCCCGTTGTCCACTACTGGAGGCATATCAACTTCACCGTGGTAGGCCCACTTCACGTATCGCTGCAGAAACTCATATGTGTGTATGTGAGCCTCCACCACATCGAGTTTCTGATTCAGCATATTGACACACTGAACGCATGGGCATTTGACTTCTCCCGGAGTATTCACATGATTCTTGGCAATTTGTATAAATGCTTGAAGACCATTCCAAAACTCATCAGAGTTACATCGTCTATTAGTTATCCAACTCTTGTTAATCGTCATAACTGATTCAAGTGGAAAATAAATTATCACAATGTGATAATCATAAAAAACTACCTTTATTTGCTAATAATTTTTTTATTACCAAAACACTAATTTTTTTAAGTAAATTGTGAAATCTTATTGAATCTAATGAATTAATTACTTAATTTTATGAATATATATTATAAAATTTTATGAATATATATTATTGTTAGTTATGAATGTATTATAAAGTTTCGTTATATAATAAAATATTTAATTATAATTATTATTATGTTATTTAATAATTATCAAAATCTTAATATAATTTTCACTTTTTATTTAAAAAAAACAACAATAAAGTTTTATTATTTTAATTTTAACTTAATTTTAAAATTAAAATTAACTTAATTACCTATTTTATCTACATATATTATCAAATTTTATGAATATATTATAAATTAATTAAATAAAATATGTAATTATAAATTTATTAAACTACCATTAAAGATTATTATTTTAATTTCTACTTATTTTATAAAAAAAAATATTAATAAAGTTTTATACTTGTAAAATTAATTTTCTAATTTATAATTTATAATATTTTAATTAATTTTTATTAATTAATTTAAAATTTATTAATTAAAAATTTTAAACACACTAATTTTAAAACGATTTTGTAATGTTTATTTTTTCTAAATCTACGAAAATTCATGCAGCATAACGACTGTAATTTTTCATATCCCAAATTTAAAATTTGCATAAAAACATATAAATCATTCCCATAACATACAATCATTTGAATTCACAAATAATAACAACAAAAAGATATTATAAACATATTATTTATCTAACCTACATATATAATTCAAAACACAAATTTTATTTTAACCTAACATATATACAATTGAAAACAAAAAATTAAAATCTAACCTAACAATTTTTCATAACTTAATATCAAATTAACTATAAAATTAACAAACATACAAATTTAATTTAAAAACTATTTATATATACAAATTAACTATCATTATTTATCAATACACTAATAATCACAAAACAAAACAAAAAATAATAAAAATTATAAAAAATACCCAAAAGCTAGAGATGATATCCAAAGAGTACTCCAATGCAATCTGAAAAAACAAAATAACAACAAAATATTTAACAAACATTTATCAATTAATATACTAATCAATCACAAAAAAAAAAAAAGATAACAAACAATACCCAACGACTTGGGATGATAATAATGAATTGGGCAAAGGCTCGGGATGCTCCAATACAATCTGAAAACAAAAAAAATCAATAATTTTTTAACAAACCCATTACAATAACATACAAAATACACACAAATAATCATAAAAAAACTAAATTTAAAACAAATAACTACATTATTGGGTATAAAGGAACTAACCTTAACAATGGAGGGCCAAAAATGGCGTCGGAACACCTTGGGCGGCGTTGGGAGGCATAGGAAAACATAGAGGATTGTCTTTGTTTTGGAGGAAAATCACCAGAAATGAGGAAGAAAGGCTCTGCCCGAGGGTTATATCGCTGGGACCATGTCGTCGCTATAAGGAATACAATCAAACAGTGAGACCCTATAGTGATGACATGTCATCGCTGTAGGATAGTGAATAGTACACGAATCCCCTCGTGTGCTATGCGTCTACTCTACAACGACGACATATCGCCGCTATAGGTCGTGAAATTTGACTTAAATTTTTTGGTGGTTCACTTTCCAACGTTTTATATTTGGGTATATTGCGACGACATATCATTGCTATAGAATAACATATTTCCCTCCTTTTTTCCACGATGATTCTACAGCGACGACAAGTCGTTGCTATAGGGGGTGCAAATAGGCAACCAACTCTGGGCGGTTGAGTTCTCTGAGCATCCTATAGCGACGACATGTCGTCGCTATAGACAAACATATTTCCCTCCTTTTTTTCCACGATGACTCTACAACGACTACAAGTCATCGCCATAGAGTCATTTCCCGCCTCGTTTTCCCTCCAAATTCCTGATACCCTACAATGATGACGTGTCATCATTGTAGGGTATCATGAATTTGGAGGGCCTGATCGTGTGTTTGTTGACGACCCTACAACGACGGCATGCCGCTATACCTTATTTTTTTTAATAAATTAAGAAAAATTAATTTTTTGTGGATTTCACCAACATACAGCGACGACTTTGGAGTCGTCGCAATAGATGTCGTCGCTGTAGAGTCTTTTTCTTGTATTGTATAGCTAATATTCTACAATAGCTGCATGCAATAAATTCTCAGAGACTCTATACTATAGCCTCCTATACAGTTCACATTATATAAGCCCAGATTTTCGTTTCAGTGTTTAAGTTATCGTAAGAAAATTAGATAAATATCATAACTTTTCGCTCTTTTACGATGTTCACTGCTTTTTATCATATACCAAAATACTGATTTCTTAACCCTTTAACTATTATTATCTGACAAGGTTACCCTTTGTTCATAAATGTTCTTTATAACCTAAACTCCCATTTTTACCATTTTTATCTGTAACCTAGAATCTCATTTTCTGTTACTTTTGAAAAGAAGGGCAATTGGACCATTAACTTATAAAAATGGTAAAAATCAAACTTTAATTAACTCAAGCTGATTAGGGATTGGTTAAACCTTCAAATACTTAATTACCTTTGCAAAAGAACTATTTTTTTCCATTTAAAAAATTTCACTATCACTAATTGATTTAAAGTGATAAAGCATTGTTTTTTAAACTTTTACCCTAAATTGAGTTTTTTTTGCCAAAGCCCTTAAACTATCATTCACATATTCTGTGTCATAAGGACGGGAACTTGGTGAAAGTCTCACATCAAAACTCGTTTTACGTTAGGAGAACTAGCTTCCCAAAAATTACTTTTCGTTATGGTTCGAAATTACTACTTTTCAGATTTTAGGGCAAACATAGAAAACTTATTTCCCTTAAACCGTGATATAGTTTTCTCTAAAATTTTACAGAGATCCTAATACATATCTAAAAAAGCTTCTTTCAAAATTTCATAATTTTTGGGATAGTAAACCCCATTCAAATAATTAAATCAATCTGGGTAGTGCTTGCTGCCCAGGATTTTTTTGTAGATTTTAGAGAAAATTTGAATTTTTTTTTCTCTTAAACCATTGCACAATTCTTTTTAAACTTTTACAGAAATCCTGATACATATCTAAAATAATGTTCGTAAAAAATTCATAATTTTTGGAATAATAAAACCTATTCAAATAATTAAAGCAATCTGGCCAGTGTTTGCTGCCCAGAAGTTTTGTTTCCAGCTTTTAGGAAAAACTTTAAAAATTTATTTCTCTTAAACCATAACACTTTTTCCTCTAAAATTTTACAGGGACCCTTATACATATATCAAATAATATCCTACGAAATTTTATAGCTTTTAAATTAGTAAAACCCATTAAAAAGATAAAGAAATTTGGGCAGTGCATATTGCCCAGAAATTTTCCAAATTTGCATCACAATGCCAAAAAGTGCATAACATGGTCTTAAAAATACTTTTTTTGTGATTTTCCAACGTCTAACATTAAGTACTCACCAAGAAGTACACAACTACACAAATTATTTTCACAAACAGAGACATTATGGTACGATCTTACCCATTGGAAGGTAGACCACGAATTTTTGCAGCATGCATTTTTACTCACACTTAACCATAACAAGAATTTCTAGCATAAACCCTAGCCACATGCATGCCTGAAAATTCATCATATCACACAACCTCAATCATAAGCATAAAAATAAGCTAAAAAACCATTGAAATACCCTATACAACCATATCTACACATATCATCACAAAACTCAAAGAACAACCATAGATTTCTACCTTTTGAAAGCCCTAGCTTGGAGATGTATTCCTTAGCTCCTCAAAACTTCCCTTTGTGCTCTACACTCTCAAAACCAAGCCCCAAAGTCCCACATATAGATTTTTAAGAAATAATTAGGGTAGAAAGACTTAGATGAGGGACAAGAACATGCAAACTACCAAGTTTCTTACCTTGCTTTACTTGATCACAAAAGTGCTCAATCTTTGAGGTCCAACTAGTACAAGATTCTCTTGCATACAAGATCAATTTCATGCATGGATATTATATACATGCATGCACAATAAACCCCTAGGGTTTTAGATTTGAAGGGAAAGAGAAGAAAATATGTACAAGGTTTGATACTTACTCGAAAAAAAGATTCCTCCTTGAGCTTCTTCTTTCTCCAATAGAGGGGGTGAGTGTAGTTAGCTATGGAGGGACTTGGTTGCAGAAATGGAGGATAGGGTTTCGTGGGGTTTCAGGTTAGTGAGAGCAAATGGAAGAGAGGAAAGGTTTTTAAGAGAGAAAAAAACTATATTTGTGAGGAAAATGATTATTTTTCTAACTTGTAAGTGGGGCAAGACCTTTTCTATTCTCTTTGGGGTATGTGTCCTAGATCTTGAGAGACCTAGGACCTAGCCTTGATGCCCACCCCTCTCTCTCTCCTCCTTTGGAAATGACTCTTATGCCCTTGCTCATTTCACCTCACTTTATAAGGAACTCAAGGGCCCTTTGGTAGTATTGTTTCTATAAAATTCCCTAAATTTTTACCCTATAGTTTTTAAATATCCAAGCATAATTAATTAAATTAATTTGTGAGCAAAAATAAAATTTTTCACCATATGACATAATTTTGGCCGTTTATCACATATTGACCAAAATGCATTTAAAGGTTCGAGCAAGAAATTCTCATTCTTAAGTCCGGTTGATTGGAATTCAAATCTCAATCAATTCTCTTAAATTTATTGGATCGAATATAAAGTTCGAGTTGCCAAAATATTTTATGCCATAGTTTTCCCTATTTTATTTAACCCGAGTTTTTTCTCCCATTACGGTGTACCCCTTAGTTTGAGACCAATCATTCTTTGCATAAGCCTAGAACTTTTACCAGATCATCACAACGACTATAAAAATTCACAAAATAACACAATTTCATATAATATTATTTATCAAATAAAATTCCATATAATTCTTCATTAGCTTGAACCGGCTACTAACGGGTGTTCAAAACAAGGGATGTCTCATTCTCTTTGTGCGAGCCGAGTATGGAAGATGGTGGGTTAAGAGGCTAAGATGCTATTTGATTTACATGTGTTCTACATCTACAAAATGTATTTGTATTTTTCTTTTATTCAGATTCATGTCGCATGCGAAATATCCCATTCTAGTTATAGTTCCTAGAGTGATTCGTTTTTATGCTTTAATAATTGTTATTATTGCATATAAATATTATCCCATGCTTCCGCTGCACTGTCAATCAGATGATCAAAAACCAACATTATGTTGGCTGCTTTAAATTTGTGGCATACCAAAAAATTTAGTCATATATCAAGAGATAACTAATTGGTATATCTTAAATGATTTTAAAAGCAATGAAAATGTAGATTTTAAAAGTAACTATGCAGTCTACTAAATAGTATATTTTCTAATAAGTTATTCATGGAAACTTGGAATTATAGGAGTAACTTTTTATACTATATAATAACTAATTAGTTTCTGTTGACCGCATTTTTGGCCAACGATGTGTAGACGTCAAAACGACAAAAACCTTCAAGAGAAATAAACGACACAGACGATTTTTATAGTGGTTCAGCCCCAATGTATTGGTAATAGCCTAATCCACTTAGAGTTATGATTATAGATCTACACTCAAGATCAGATGAACCTGAGTCAACTTAGTTTCTTCAGTGCAGATTACAAGAATACAAGAATTCTCTCACGATACAATTACTCTCTCTAGAAAATCAGCATTCGAATCCTTTTATGATGCCATGAGCCTTGTATTTATAGGCTCAGGATCGTACAGATGATGTCCCCATAATCAGGATATTTTGTTATTCTCACTATATTTAATTTACAATAATATTCAAAATATAACGATACACTATATTTATGGGATAATCTGAGAGATTCACACGCAAGCCAAGACCGATTCTTGTTGAAGCCGTTTCTGGGATCTTTTACGTAGCCCTGCTCCGTCTAATCGATCCATATCACATTCAGGCTGGTCGGCCAAACCTTCACTGGTCGGACAAACACCTTACTGGGCAGACATGCACCTGACTGGGCAGACATGCACTTGACTGGGCAGACATGCACTTGACTAGTCGGACATGGTCATGACTGGTCGGACAAGGTCATATCTGGGCAGACAATCATGTGACTGGTCGGACAAGGTCATGACTGGTCGGTCATGACACTTGACTGGCCAGTCAAAATTCTTCACTTGTCTACTGGGTCACTCCTCAGCCAGATCACCCAACCATTCCTTGCCATCTGTCATTTCTATTGCCACGTCATCGTTTTCAAATTTTGGGGATAACATTTGCCCCCCAAGTTTATTATATGATGCTCTCACATAATAAACTTTTTTCTCCACAGCCGACGATATAATTAAAAAAAATCCAACTGTTCATTTTCTCGCCCATGCAACAAACCACGACTCCATAGCAGACCACGATCACTGCAATTAACTGCTCACAGTCGTGGGGAGAAAAAATATTCAAGGAATTCCAAGGGTCCAAAAATAAGTGGCAATTTCCACTTTTTTTCCTTTAAATAGACCCATGCATGCCCACACTTCCACAAACACAAGAGAGCAAAAAAAACAAAAAATTCTCTCATCTTCTCTTATTCCTCTCTTTGGCCGGAACCCACAAGCTTTCCTTCTCTTGGCCGAAAGTTTAAGGATCTTCAAGGAGGAGCTCTTATTTCTTCAAGATTTCTTCAAGCAAATCCAAGGGCTCTTCACGATTGGGTAAGTCCTTCTCCTTCATCTTCACTTGTGTTGTTGTTTGTTTTTTTCAAAATTTCAAGAAAAATTGGTGTGTTGGCCGAAACCCTCTTGGAAATTTTCCCCTTGAATCTATGTATGAATCTTTGAAATGCAATGTATTTTGTGGAAATTTTGATGTTGTTTAGGTTATGGGTAACTCAATTTTATCTTCAATTTCATAGAAATCTAAAGAAAAATGAGTTTTTCAACCTAAATCACATATATGGTTTTATGGTCAATGGATGATATGAATATGGTCTCTAGAACATTTGAAACCTTGCAAATTCCCCATTTTGATCTTGTGGTTATGTGTTTTGGATGAGAAATTGTGTTTATGTCCTAGGGATTTAGGGTTTTTGTTTTTCGGCATGGGTCTAGGGTTTGTGGTATGGCCGAATAGCCATTGCTCCTCTTTTGTTTTTTTTGAATACACGGATATGCCTCGGATGCTTAGCCTAGTCCGATCAGACGCCTGCACTGCTCGGACAAGGCCTCACTGCTCGGATGACTAGGCCAGCCGCTCAGAGATGACGCACTCGAGCTCCTCGGACACCAGGCATCCGCTCGGATGCAGACGCCTACGCTGGCCCCTCGAACACCAGGTGTCCGCTCGAACACTACACGGGCCTCCTCGGATAGCAGTTGCCAAGACGCAGCCCCTCGGACACAGGTGTCCGCTCGGACACTACACGGGCTCCTCGGGTGCCCTGGCACCAACAGCCCAGACGCCTCGGCATAGCCCCTCGGACGCGCGTACTCGCTCGGATGCTCTAACGATGGCTGGTCGGATGCCTCAGCATCCGCTCAGACATAGGCACACACACAGCACCTAAATTTTTGCCTATCACCATAATTTTTCATTCATGCTCATTCTTGGGACCTTAGGCACTTGTAGGCACAAAAATTATTTTTTCCTCATGCATGCTATATTTTTACTACTTAGACAAATTTTTTCTGAGTAGAAAAAATAAACATTTGCCTGCTGAACTGATTGATTTATGTTTGTATGGTTACTCACCTCCACATTTTTATTTTTTGTAGATGAATTGCTTCGATTATAGGGGAGGTGACAACCATACAAACTCTGACACTTCCATCCCACAATCGAGCGCCACTCCTCAAAGCAGCGACTCCTCATCGAAGTCTTCTAACAGTCGCATTCCTGAGGATTGCCTTCGTCGTTTTAAGAAGATCCTCCCCCGGTCAGCTTTATATTTTCTTCATGAAGAGCAGTTCCTCCATCAACAGGCTGAACAGTCAACAATGAGGATAAAGAAGTCCAACAGACTCTCGCAGGACCAGGATCCTCAAGTAGCCCGCAGAGCGGTACAGAAAGTGGTGGAACACAGTGAGGTCCGAACTGCGGCTTCTTCGAGACCACTCTGCCAGACGCAAAAACCAAATAAGCCTCGAAGAAAAATTACCCAGAAATTCGCTACCGAGATCCAGTGTTTGGTTGTCCAAAAACCAAGCAAGGAAGGAGAAGAAACACCTTCTTGGTTTATCGCCAAACCTACGAAACTTAACCCTGGGATGTTTGACAAACACATCCAAGCCTTGGGCTTGAGAGGGGTTAATGTGATATGTCCGCACCCTCATCAGAGAGCTAACAGACCTGACGGACCTTACTGTGCCTGGTCTAGGCACCATGTATATGCAGGAGCTACTATCCCGCTACACTCTTTCTTCCGGTCAGTAGCGGATTATTTCAACATCTCTCCCTTCTAGATCGCTCCTAACAGGATTCAGGCATTGTCCGCCCTGTTCATCCTTTACTTCCTGCAAGGCTGGGATCTGCCTACTCCTCACAAAATACACTACCTATTCGACTTTAGAACCAATCCGAGCCACAAGAACACAAGTTTTTTCCACCTCTTTCATAGGCATAAAGGGGTTAAATACCTTTATGGCATTGCTCACAAGTCGAATCCTGGGAAATACTATACAGAGTATTTTCTCACCTCAGACATCAAAGCCAACAACCTGGCTTTTACGCATGCGGGTCCATTTCTCCAACCTTTGCCTACAAAAGAAATGTGCGCCCGAGCAGAGGAGTTGGCCAATATGTGCATCGAGGAGAGGGATGAGAAAGAGTTGGTCACTGTAGATAATCATCAGATGGTGGGCCTGCTACCAAGTAACCAGAACATCACAGTGGAGAGCACTACCGAGGAAGCTAATGCAAGTGATCGATCAGTTCTCTCCTGGACCGTCTCCCCACTCCGCAGACCAGGTGATCTCATCATTAGGGAGCCCTAGCCAGAGGACCAGCGCAGACCTGCTATTCCCACACAGCATGGGAAGGGAAAGGCCATCCAACTTAAGAGAGACTTAAGCTCATCATCTGACGAGGAGGATGACTTCCTCGACCAAATCCTCAACTCAGGTCTAGTAGTCATAGTGAGGTGTTTGATAACTTGGTTATATGGGATTTATAGAGCTGTCTAGTAGTAGTAATGTACTTATCCACATATTTCTTTATTTTATTTTTTTTTACTAACAAATCTTGTGCTTTCTCTTTTGTAGATTCAGAGATGTTTAGGCAATTCAACGCCCCTCTTGCCCCAAAGAGGAAATCTGGGGAAGGAAGTGGCTCCACCCCTCCGAGCAAAGTCCCAAGGACTACTCCGCCCAGCCAAGGGAGACAACCCGATGAGTCGACCGCAATCCCGCAGCTGACTCCTTCCTCGCTTCCTCCCTCTGCGAGCCTAACTCCTACTCGCTTGACTGGCTTGAGTGAGGTGCTTCGCACCGCTGGTGGCCTCGGGAAGAAACTGTTTGACCAGACTCTCCATGATACTTCAATGCTTCAGAGCTTTGAATCCTTTCCTCGGCTTAGCGTTGAAGTCGTCTTACGAAGAGGGCTTGCTCAGATGATGAATGTAAGTGTTTTATCTTAAGATAGTTTGTTATTAATATTTTTACTTGTAATAACTTCCTATTTTCAATGCAGTCTCTTGTCACCATCAGTCACGCTCAGCTCTGAGCAGTTGACTATAAGTAGTTGATCAAGGTCCTAAATGATGAACTAGTGGATGCTCAAGCTAGAGTGGAGACTCTAACTGCTTCGAAGAAGGACCTGAAATCCAAGTTGAAGCAGGCAAAGAGGACCGTGGCTGAACGGGATGAGTCTCTTAGGAGGCTGTCTGATGAGAATAAAAAACAAATCCAAACCAACAAGTCACTGATCGATCAGCTGGAGAAACTGACTCGTGAGAACGAGGAATCGACTCGTGGGAATGAGAAGCTAAGGCGGGAGAAAGAAGTTGATCTTGCTCGCTACGAGGAAATCTGCTTCAACTAATTTTACCAGGTGTGGAAGCTGAACAAGCCTCTCAACCTCAACATTCTCACAGCGGAGGCCAAGGCAGAGGAGCTTGCGAAATGTGAGGCAAAGGCTGCCAAGGAAGCAGCTAATCCTACCGGCACTACATCTGTTTCCCCCACGCTGTCATTACGATCGGAAGAAGCAGCTGATGCTGAGGAAGGGGTTGATCAACCTGCCATAGCCGACTAGTGAGCTCCCATCCGACCAGAGAGGCCTCCATTCGACCAGTTTGACTAGTAGACTTTTATTTTCCATTTTGCAATGTACTTTTGCTCGTATGGCCGAGCTATGAACACTTTACTTTTATAGACTTGATCATTTAAAAGTTTTATTACATAGATGCCTTATAATTTCATGTGAGTACTTAGTTTTCTAACTTAGAGATTCTAGACATTTCATAAGTCCATACTAAGCATACTTTCTCACACTCTTATTGCTATAACATTTTATGAGCATGATGTTTATTGTCACACGAATATCTGCTTCTAACTTAAAATTTTGAAAAAATTCCAAGTTAATTAAGCTTTGTAAAACAAGTTAGCTTAACAGCCCTTTCGACTTCAAAAACTTACAAGTCAGCTTGAAAACAAATATCTTTGCTCGTGTTCTTATTGCCTGTGTTGAAGTGTATGCCAGTATACCCTATGTGCCCCCCAAGTGTTTGAGGGTTGAAAAATCCTTGATCACTTGCTACTTGACCGAATTTTTCCGAGCAGTTATTACTTGTGAAACACATTGAATATACAAAAGATATTTCAGCAGTTAACCACTGCAAAAATATGCAACTATTTAAACGTTGGTCATTCATCTGATGGATACCGACCAGTTGAACACTGCCCGGTATTTCTTCTAGAAGACCTTTTTTGTTTTAAGTTGTAATGACAGTTGAACACTGCCAAAGCAAGAATAATTAACACATATGCAAAATTTGTAGCAAGATTCGACCGTGCTGCGTGTGATCTCTTTTATTAATCGTAAAAAAAAGAGGAAAAAACGTGTCTAATTACGAGTCTCAAACAAAATAACATTGTTCAAAATAACATGACTAGTTAGCAAATAGCCAGTTCACAAACAAACTTAAACAAAAAGTTAAACACTTGATACAAAGCTACTACTCTGTAAGCAGCATTCATTGATAATATTTCCTCAAGTGCTCGCCATTCCAATAGTTCCTGATCAGCTCTCCATTTAACCGAGCAAGCTTGTAAGTGCCGGGTGGCAAGACTTGCTCAATTTGATACGGTCCCTCCCAGTTTGGTCCTAGTACTCCAGCCGCTGGGTCTCTGGTGAACACCTTTCTGAGGACCAAATCTCCGACCTGGAACTTTCGATCTAGGACTTTGGAATTAAAATAGCGGGCCACCTTTTGCTGATGAGCAGCAACTCTCAAGCTTGCTTTTTCTCGTCTCTCCTCGAGGGAATCTAAAGATTCAGCTAGCAATTGGTGATTCTCCTCCTGGTCGTACATGGCTCTTCGATGAGATGGTGGGTCTACTTCCACAGGTAACATGTCCTCATACCCATATGCCAAGGAAAAGGGGGTATGACCAGTTGTTGTCTGGGTAGTAGTCCTGCATGACCAAAGGACTTCTGGTAATTCTTCTGCCCAAGCACCCTTAGCTCGCTCTAGACGCTTTTTTAAAGTATCCTTCAGAGTTTTATTTATGGCTTCAACTTGCCCATTGGCTTGTGGATGGGCCACCGAGGAGAAACTTTTTGTGATGCCATGCCGAGTGCAGAAATCGGCAAATATGTCACTGTCGAACTGAGTGCCGTTGTCAGACACTATCTTCTTGGGTAGACCATAGCGACATATTATATTCTTAACCACAAAGTCTAACACTTTCTTTGAGGTCATCGTGGCTAGTGGTTCAGCTTCAGTCCACTTGGTGAAATAATCCACAGCAACCACTGCAAACTGTACTCCTCCTTTCCCTTTGGGTAATTTCTCGATCAAATCAATGCCCCATACTGCAAAAGACCATGGGCTCAGCATTTGCTTCAAGACATTCGGAGGTGCCCTGGGTACTTTAGAAAATCTCTGGCATTTATCATACTTCTTTACGTACTCCATAGAATCTTCATTCATTGTAGGCCAGAAAAATCCTTGCCGCAAAATCTTTTTAGATAGGCTCTGCCCCCCAAGATGATCTCCACAGAACCCCTCGTGCACTTCAGCTAATAAGTTTTTTGACTGGTCGGGTGCTATGGACCTTAGTAGAGGTAAAGAGTACCCTCTTCTATACAGCATCCCATCCATCATAATGTACCGAGTAGCTTGCCTCATAATCTTCTTTGCTTCATTACGATCATCTGGGAGGGTTCCTTGCTCAAGATAAGCAATGATGAGTGTCATCCAAGTGTCAATTATTGTGATGGGCATGGCTTCTTGTTCATTAATGTTCGGCTCTGCCAAGTATTCCACCGGTACTATATTAAGAGTTTCAGCATCTTTTGCACTAGCTAGCTTTGCTAGAGCATCTGCGTTAGAGTTCTGCTCCCGTGGTACCAACTTAAGAGTATACTCCTCGAATTGTGCTAGCAGGTCCTTGGTCTTATTCAAGTACACCATCATGCGCAGGCCCCTTGCCTGATATTCCCCTAAGACTTGGTAGACCACCAATTGGGAATCACTGTTCACTTCAACAGACCGGGAACGTACATCTCTAGCCAAGCGCAAGCCTACTAGGAGGGCTTCATACTCCACCTCATTGTTTGAAGCACTAAATCCGAACCTTAGTGCACAATGAATTTGATGCTTCTCCAGCGTGACTAATATAATTCCAGCTCCTGAGTGATGCTCGTTCGACGACCCATCAACAAAAAGTTGCCAAGTAGGAAGATCCTCTTTCTGCCCAGTTACACATTCTTGCTGGTCGGGAATATCAGTAATCCCAGTACATTCAGCAATGAAATCTGCCAAAGCCTGACCCTTAACAGTAGATCTCAGTTGGTACTTGATTTTGAATTGGCCCAATTCAACCACCCATTTAAGTAGCCGACCAGACGACTCCGGCTTCTGCAAGACTTGGCATAGGGGCTGGTTGGTAAGGACTTTAATGGGGTGTGCCTGGAAGTACGGTCACAACTTACGGGATGCAAGTACTAAGCAATAGGCCAACTTCTCGATCATGGGATACCGGGATTCTGCTTCTACCAGTCGCTTGCCAACGTAGTACACCGGATGTTGTACTCTGTCTTCTTCTCGTACTAGAGCAGCACTAACAGCGTGCACCGTGACTGCTAGGTAAATAAAGAGGTCTTCTCCATCAACTGGCTTCGAAAGAACAGGAGGTTGGGCCAAGTGTTCCTTTATTGCTTGGAAAGCCTGCTCACAATATACCGTCCATTCAAACTTCTTGCTCCCTCTAAGCAGATTAAAAAATGGGACACACTTGTCCGTCGATTTAGAGATGAACCTGCTTAGAGCTGTAATCTGCCCAGTCAAGCTTTGCACATCCTTAATTCTGGCCAGAGACTTCATTTCTGCAAGCGCCTTTATCTTTTCTGGATTTGCCTCTATTCCTCGGGAGTTTACAATAAACCCAAGAAATTTTCCAAAACTTACTCCAAATGAGCATTTGAGGGGATTCAACTTCATGTTGTACTTTCTCAGTACTGCAAAGCATTCCTCAAAGTCTCGTATATGTCCTTCAGCTTCCTTTGACTTTACCAGCATATCATCTACGTACACCTCCATGTTTTTTGCCGATTAAGTCACGGAACATACCATTCACCAAACACTGGTAGGTAGCTCCCGTGTTATTCAATCCAAATGGCATGACCTTATAACAGTATAGCCCTGTGTTTGTTCAGAAACTGGTATGCTCTTCATTGGGAGGATGCATGCTAATCTGGTTATACCCCGAGTAAGCATCCATGAAGGACAATGTTTCATGACCAGAGGTCGCGTCCACCAACTGGTTTATCCTTGGCAAAGGAAAACAGTCCTTTGGACATGCTTTGTTCAGGTCGGTAAAATCCACACAAGTCCTCCACTTTCCATTAGACTTGGGCACTAACACTGGGTTTGAAACCCAGGCAGGGTAATATGCCTCCCTTATAAACCCGTTTTCCTTCAGCTGCTCAACCTCCTCCTTGAGAGCCTTTGCTCGATCTTTGTCAAGCAATCTTCTCTTCTGCTGCACTGCTGGATAGTTTTCATCCACGTTGAGCACGTGGCTGATCACAGTTGGTGAGATACCCACCATATCCTTGTGAGACCAGGCGAAGACATCCTGATTCCTTCGCAAAAATTCTATCAGCTGTGCTTTTACTTCTGCTTTCATCTTTTTTCCAACCTTGACTCCTTTGGTCGGATCATTCTCATCTATTAGGACCTCCTCTAACTCCTCGGATGGTCCCACCTCACTTTCATAATCCCCAAAGCGAGGATCAAAGTCCCTTCCCTCGCTTTGGGCAACGCCCTATTTGGTGACTTCATCACCGGATGGGGCTTTTTGTTCTCTTAAACCAAGAGTGCTTTCTTAGCCAAACTCTTCTAACATTTCTTCCTGATCGTCTACGACAGTGAAACTTTGGTCGACATCCATCTCGTCTACCTCCTCTCTCTCGGCACATACAATCATGTTGCTTTCCTTGGCCCCCTTCCTTGCTTTAGCTACCGAGGCATTATAACATTCCCTTGCCTCTCTCTGGTCTCCTCGGACGCAGCCTATGCCTGCACTGGTCAGGAACTTCATAGAAAGGTTCCATATAGAGACTGCCGCATGCAAGGTCGTGAGTAGTGGTCGACCAATAACCACATTATAGGCGGACAGGCAGTCGACTATCAAAAATTCTGTCATCACTGTCTCATGCTTGGGAGCATCCCCCGTTGTGACTGGCAACTTGATCGTTCCAGCTGGTGACAATCCTTCTCCAGTGAATCCATAAATGAATTGAGAGCATGGCTTTAAGTCATTGATAGATAGCTTCATCCTCTCAAAGGATGATTTATAGATGATGTTCACAGAACTCCCTGTGTCAATCAAACATCTCTTCACCTTCATATTCACTATTTGGACTGTCACGACGAGAGGTTCATTATGAGGACATCTCACGTGTCGAGCATCATCTTCAGTGAAAGTGAGGAACTCACTTTCGTATCGTGGGTTCTTCGGCGACCGCTCCTCTACAGCCATGACTTCGGAGGTTGATGCTACATCCAACTCATGACGAAGGGTTCGAGCATACCTCTCCCTTGCCTTGTTGCTATCCCCAGCCAGATGTGGACCTCCACATATGGTGTCTAGAGTGAAGTCCACAGGCTCGGGTTGCAAAGGTGGGGATCGTTGCTGCTTGAACCCAGGATTGTTGTTACTTCCATCTCCTTGGGTCTTTTCTGCTTGATACTTTTTCAATTTCCCCGACCGGAGGAGAAACTCTATCTCATCCTTGAGATGATTGCATTCATTCGTGTCGTGACCATAGTCCCCATGGAAACGATAGAACTTGTTCATATCTTTCTTACTCATCTCCTTCTTGATTGGTGGGGGTTTCCGGTAGGGGACCTCCTGATGACTTGCGAGATATATCTTTGCCCGGCTTGCCGAAAGAGTAGTGTAATTGGTGAACCGAGGTTCATACTTAGTTGGCTTGTCGTTTGATCCCAACTTAGCCTTCTTTTCATTGTGGCAGTCAGACCCGTTATTCCCACGTTTCTTACCACCACTTTGATCATTTCCACCATTCTTGGGAGGATCAGTCGATCCGCTCGGATTTTTCAAGTCCTTCTCTCCCTTCTCAATCGCATCATCCAATTTCATATACTTGTCCGCCCGGTCAAGAAATTGTTGTAACGTTGAAATTGGGTTGCGATGAATACTGTCCCATAAAGGACTCCGATAGATTATGCCAGAAGAAATGTCCACCATCTTCCCCTCATCTCCAACTGCAGTATCTCGGTTAGCTTCTCTCATGAACCTTTGTATGTAGTTCTTGAGAGATTCGTCCTTCCCTTGTTTAATATCTGCCAAATGATTGGCGTAAACTGGAGGGGTCTGGGCAGCACTAAACTGCCTGCAAAATTCCTTCCTGAAACTTTCCCAAGAAGTGATGGAGTTTGGCTTAAACTTCCAATACCACTCCTGAGCAATGTCGGACAATGTAGTGGGGAAGAATCTGCACCGATAGTCATCACTCACTCCGAGCAGCTCCATCTGGCCTTCGAATTTCCCTACATGCCTTATCAGATATGCCTTTACTGTATAAACTGGCAGTACCGGTGCTTTGTACTTCACTGGGTGCTGGGCTACTCTAATTCGAGCACAGAACGGGCTGCCACTCCTGTGGTGTACTGGATCGATCACAGAGGGTCGTTTTGACAGACCCTGAACTGCTGCTGTCAGAGCATCAAGCTGGGCTTGGATGTCTGGGGCCACTGCTTGGGACTCATTCTCGGGACCGCCTGGTCGGGTGCTCCTATCCGGCACACCATCATAAAGTATTTCTACTTGACTGGTAGGTCGGTTCGGATCTCGCCCTTCGACCGGGACGGTCCTTTTCATATCAGCAATGATGTCTCTTAGATCCTTCTGAGCAGTATGCCTCCCTAACCGATTGAACACCGTACTTCGAGTTTTTTCAGAAGGCTTGCCGTGTGTGACATGCTCCTTGCCACTGCGCTGCTGGTTGGGATGCAGTGGTGGTCTTCCCGTCTGCGCTGGGCGATCTTTTCCTCCTCGACGGTTGTTATCATTCTTCTCCTTCGACTGGCCAGTGTGATGACTATCAGCTTCATCACGACCATGCCCATCTTTGAAGTGTGAAGTTTCTTTACCTCGAGGAGCTCTATTTTGCTCCTGCTCAGGTGGAATTTTCTTGCTACTTGATTTATGACTTCCGGATCTAGAAGTCTCTGATCGGTGGCTCCTTGAGGGGGTTTTGGAGTTCCCCCTTTGGGTTGAGGTAGTGCCCGATCGAATCCCATCTTCTTCCCGACCAGGTGGGTTACTACCACTCCTGTTTGGCCCTCGAGAGTTCGGTCTATCAGTGTTTTTGCGACCAGCTTTTGTGGTCCTTACTCCTGGTGTGGCTGCTCCTCGTGCTGCAGCTTGGGCGTTGGCCTGGGTCAGCTGTGTAGCTGCCTCCAGAGTGAGTGCAGCCTCGCGATGTCGCCTATCGGCCTCCTCTTGCTGTCACCGAATCTCCTCACTCCTAGCGTCCATCTCCCGTCTTTGCTGCTCAAATGCAGCCTTCTGCCTAGCCATTTCTTCAGCGAACGCCTCCTGTCTGGCGTTGAATTGTGCCATTTCCTCCTGGAAAGCCCCCATGGCCTCCTGGAGTTGTTCAACCTCTGGAGCCACGTCCTCGAGCATGACTCTAGGCTCAGTCTCATGGCCTTGACGGCCAGGACCTTCTGATCTGGCAAGCTCTTTAGAGGAACTTGTCTTCTTGGAGGCCGCATTGGTGTTCTTAGGCGCCATCACGCTACAGGAATTGTATGTCTTTCTCTTCAGGCTCTCAATGAAAGCACCAAAATGTTGACCTCGTTTTTGGCCAACGACGTGTAGACGTCAAAACGACAAAAACCTTCAAGAGAAATAAACGACACAGACGATTTTTATAGTGGTTCAGCCCCAATGTATTGGTAATAGCCTAATCCACTTAGAGTTATGATTATAGATCTACACTCAAGATTAGATGAACCTGAGTCAACTGAGTTTCTTCAGTGCAGATTACAAGAATACAAGAATTCTCTCACGATACAATTACTCTCTCTAATAAATTAGCATTCGAATCCTTTTATGATGCCATGAGCCTTGTATTTATAGGCTCAGGATCGTACAGATGATGTCCCCATAATCGGGATATTTTGTTATTCTCACTATATTTAATTTACAATAATATTCAGAATATAACGATACACTATATTTATGGGATAATCTGAGAGATTCCCGCGCAAGCCAAGACCGATTCTTGTTGAAGCCGTTTCTAGGATCTTTTACGTAACCCTGCTCCGTCTAATCGATCCATATCACATTCAGGCTGGTCGGCCAAACCTTCACTGGTCGGACAAACACCTTACTGTGTAGACATGCACTTGACTGGGCAGACATGCACCTGACTGGGCAGACATGCACCTGACTGGGCAGACATGCACTTGACTGGTCGGACATGGTCATGATTGGTCGGTCAAGGTCATGTCTGGGCAGACAATCATGTGACTGGTCGGACAAGGTCATGACTGGTCGGTCATGACACTTGACTGGCCGGTCAAAATTCTTCAATGGTCTACCGGGTCACTCCTCACCCAGATTACCTAACCATTCCTTGCCATTTGTCATTTCTATTGCCACATCATTGTTTTCAAATTTTGGGGATAACAGTTTCTAAAATAGACTTGAAGGTAACATAAAAATATCTTAAATAATAAAACATATAAATTACATGAGTGACTAAAAAAGTCTATTAAAATTTTTCATTTAAAAGTTATTGTGTAGTATATTGATTTAAATTTTATTAATAAACTATATGATAACTTATTATATTATATGGCTACTCATTAGTTTATGAAATATGCTTGAAGTTTATGAAAATGTATCTTAAATAATAAGATACCATTATATAACCTTAAAATAACTAATTGATATATTAAGATGTCTACAAATAAGTTTAGAGGTAACTAAAAGGTACTGAAATAATATGATGTAAAAATAAAGCTTTTAATTAAAAAAAATGACAAATTGGTATCTTATCGGTATCGTAAGCAACCAAAAGCTAACTTTCTACAACCAAGAAAAAATAAAAATTTTGGGAGGTGGGATTTCCCAAATTTTTTTTTAAAAAATCGGTATGTTATGCTGACGTGGCCCCAGTATTTGTGTAAATAATTTGGTTGAAGATATTTTGTAAATACATTAGATTCCAGGTATATAAATGTAAAATTTCCTATGATAAAATGGTAATAATAATTATATATAGTAAATAAGGATCAAATGGTTCTTTTTTTAAAAAAAAAATAATAAAATAAAACAAAATTGTGTAACGTAACACACTACTACAAAATATACTTTTAATAGAAAGCTTTTAATTTATGTCTCATTTTGTAAGACATGACAAGATACGGGAGACATTGAAATTAGATATTTCATGTCTCCCTCAGGGAGACGTGAAAGACCCACCACGTCTCCTCTTGAGAGTCATTGAAAGTCTTTCATATTTCCTAAGAAGAGTCATTGAAAGTCTTTGCTCTTTCCCAAATTTAGTACCACATTGCTTAGAAAATACACATTTTACCGTTTCTCCTCTTTAAAATGATTATCGTTCTCTATTTTTCATATATTAATTATTTTATAAAAAAAATTTAAAATTTATTAATTAATTAAATATATAAAATAATATAAAACATTATTTATTATTTTAATTTTAATTAATATTTACAATTTAAATTTATTATATTTAATAAAATATAATTCAATTTTCTTAATGAATAAATAATACGAAAATAAAAAAATGAGACTCTACAACGTTTCCCATATTAAGACATTAAAATGTCTATATGAGAGACCTTAAATCTACATCTACAATGACTCTCTCTACAATGTCTTCCATAACTTTTAATGTCTCCCAAATGAAGTCACGACCCCCATTTTGTTGTAGTGACACCATTTGATTTTAAAATATAAATAGTGTACAATAATAATACATGTAAAAATTGGTGAAATATTAAAAAAATGTCCAAAGAAATGAATCAACACAAATCGATTCATAATAAAATATCTTCTATATAATAAGTGAGTAGATAACGTAAATTTTTGGTTTTAACAGTTTTTTATTTTTTTAATGTTAACTTTAACGGAATATTATTATATTTAACATAATGTTTTTATATTAATAATAGTTTGTAAATACTTAAACTTAAATAAAATAAAATAAATAATTAAAAAAATTAAAAAAAGGATATTTTTGAGATATTTTACAATTATAGTTATTTAAAAATAATAAATAATTAAAAAAATTAAAATATGATATTTTTGAGATATTTTACAATGATAATTATTTAAAAATAATAAAATCATACGTTTTATAACTTAAATAAAATTTAATTAAACTTAAACTCACTTATTAGAATAATATCATATTAAATATATAATATAATATACTATGAATTAGAAACAAATTGTTTTTTTAAAATAACTAGCAAGAAACTTAAATTTAAAATCCACGTATAATATTTAATATTACATTAAATATATAACATATAATCTCTTGTTGTCACTCCCAAATTCAAAAACTAGAACAAACATAAATATAAACAAAAATAAATAAATTATTGAATTAAAATAGGATATTTATTTTAAAATTTATATAACATTAATATAAATTTAATAAAAATAATTAATAAATTCTATAAATAAAACTAAGAAACGAACATATGGCACGTTGCTTGTATGTAGTATAGTAAAATATGTTTGTAGGATAATTATTGAAAAACTATAATAATTAAGATAACTAATAGATAGTTTTTTAAGTAACTAATCAACATATATTTTATTCTCTCAATAAAAAGTTAAACTAACATTTATTCTCAAATAAGAAAATAATTATATATCTAAACAATTAAACGATTAAAAAAGAAAAGAAAATAAAAAAGTAAAAAAGAAAAGGATAACCAGAAAGTTACGGGAAAAACATCAATTACAAAACTAAAATTTTATAAGAAAACCACAACAATAAAAATTATTATGAACTGAAAGCCATACATCAAATAAATTAAACTAGAAAATTAAAATCTCAATAAATTA
Source organism: Humulus lupulus (assembly GCF_963169125.1). Taxonomy (NCBI): domain Eukaryota; kingdom Viridiplantae; phylum Streptophyta; class Magnoliopsida; order Rosales; family Cannabaceae; genus Humulus; species Humulus lupulus. The sequence goes on along the minus strand of NC_084798.1, from coordinate 154,614,786 downwards.
ATCAGATTAAAAAATAAGGACTTATTTTGTGGATTGCTGTACTCCTGAAGAGAGATGCTTTAAAATTATAGAAGTTACATCAACTCAATAATACATAACTTAATATAACATAATAAAACTTGACAAATAATAATAAATTGTTATAACTCCAAAGATTGAGGCTGAAACTTCACGAGAAAAAGGTAATTTTTTTTTTGCATGTTTTTAGAAGTTTTGTTGATGAAAGGTACGTAATGTGATATTGAAAATCCTTTCATGTATGTCATATTTATTTTTGTTTTTACATTTTACGTCTCATACCCACTTTCATGTTCTACTTTGTAGAACATAAGTATTAAACTTTTCACGATCCTTAATGCAGGACATGAAAAGTTTAAATCAAACATAAAATAAAAGAACATGAAAAGTAAAAGAGCACAACATATTATTCTGGTTCATAACAAGATCTAAGATGATCTTGAACCTACATCTAGTTTTGGAAATCACCATAAGACTCTTATTGATCAGAGAACCAAATATACACCATCCACAATCAAGAGCACTGTCTTCCTCAAAGTACAAGATGAACACTCAATCCCAAGTACCCTAGTACACCCAAGTTGCATTTTCTCACAGTGGTGCTAAGCTCAATAACCTCCAACTGAACAAAGCTCTTTTTTCTTGGTGTTTCTCTTTTTTGCTTCTCTCTCTAGAAAATGCGAGTTCCCAATTTTCTTAGCTGAGAAGATATTATATCCCCAAACAATGAATGAGATCCCTCTTTATTTAGAAAATTCTTTCCTTGAAGAATAAAAGTTGACTAAGACCACCTGTACAAATAGGGAAGACACGTGTTTGAGCATTAGGGAATTAATCCAACAAATTCCACCTTAATTCTCTAATACTCAACAACTGGATCATGAGCTTTGTGATGAATTTTCGAGCATTCTATTCTTCTCCAATGTTCAGTAAGCTACGATAGTGATTAAGCTTACTGAACGGTAAGGTTTTTGTGCCAAAGACACCTGAATTATCTTTAGTTGTGCCAAAACTATCTTCAATCTTCTCACGTATCCAATATAGATGTATGTCTATGTGTTTGTTTTTCTCATGGTAAACCATGTTGAGATTTGTTAAGTATAATGAATAAGTAGTCTTATACAAGGTGGTGTAAAGCACTTAACGTTTTTCACTTAAGCTGAAGTTAAAATATGAGTTTTTGTAGCCATTAATAATTGACTTTTATTGGTCTAAAGTGATACAATAAAGTATCTAAGCTTACACTAAAAGTTTGGAATAATTTGGAGGTGATTTTGAACATCCTAGGTAGTGACGAGGCGACATATCACCATAAGCTTTAAAGCCAAAATGAAGACAATGAACAGGCGACATGTCGCCTGGTTTTCGGAGAAAGTCTAATTTGGCTCCAAAATGATATGCGTTTAAAATGTTGTTTCTTATTGGTTAAGCCTAATGACGGTGCCTGCACTTTAAAATGGATCCTTTAGAGTTGTAAAGTCTTGATTACACTTTTCAACTCTCTCTCAAACCCTTTCTCTCTCTAGCTTTCTATGAGCACTCATTTTCTCCAAGAAATTCACCAAGAATTGCTTGATTTTTGTGAGTTTCAAAGACTTGTTTAACCTCACTTCTCATTCCATCTTGGTGAAGCTTCAAGAAACTTTGGGAACACTTGGAATAAAGATTTTGGACAGGGATACTCCTTGTGTATAAGCCTTTTGATGGTCCCCAAATTTGAAAACTCAATTGTTCAATTCAAAGATTGCATCTTTCTCAAACCCCAATAATTTGAGATAGAATATTTTGATTTCATTTTTGAGTTTCCCATTATATTTTGTGCTTTCACATTTGATAATTCTATTATATTTTATGTGAGAATTCTATTTATCTAGGGGGTGTAATTTCACTCTCCATTTTACATCATTTTTTAGATCTTGCTTTAATCTTGAATTTTCAAGATTTGCCTTCATACTATGTATGTGATTCTTGATTAGTCTCTAGGGTTTGTATTATTGAGTTTATTCATATTATTTCATTGTTGATTAATGTGTAAGCCATAAATTCCTAACAATCAAAATCTCTATTTCTAATTACTTTCTTTTTTGTATTTTGCATATAATGAGAGAAATTTGTTCATCTTATACAATTCTCAAATCCTTTCTTCATGAATTGGCTTGTGTTGAACACATAACCATTAGAGACTAAATAGAATTCTACTTGGATATGTGCTACTTGAATATGATTATGGATTCAAAGTCTTCATCAACAAAGGATGAGAATACTCTACGGGGTTACATACTTAGGGTGATATTACTAAATTCTTTGTTTCTAAATGTGTAGATTACAAAAATTTGAATGAAATATGGCTGCTGCCATATTTTTGTGAGTTTGAATTTATTGTTTATATTAGAGTATTATCGTGAATGATAATGAACAATTCAAGACTTGTTGTTATACTTGTTTTGTTTGTAAAATTATTGATCATTGATCGCTAAAATATGATACGCAAGTGCACGCAATCGATAAAATTAGTTTAGATAGTAAATAGAGTATCGTTCCTACAAACACTATTAACCAATTACCAATAATTGTTCTTTAATTTCTTTTTGGCAAACAAAATTTCGATGAAGAAATGTAATTATAAAATTTTAAATAATTGCAAACAAAATAACTAATCAAAAGATGAAAATCAATAATAAAAAGACCTAGGGTATTAACTTCGTCAACTTTTCATTCTACTAATTTTATTAATCAGTTCTAAATTTATTCCTTCTTATTTTAATAGCAGGTTACCATAAATCGATTCCTATTCTTTTTCAAGATATAAGATCTCATCCTATATGCAGGTTTTCTACATCTCTGTGATAAACTTAAGCATATAACAAGCATTAAGCATAGATACCTAATTACTACACAAGCCATACATATACTTTCATCCAATATGTAACCTATGTTTATATATATAACAATAGCATATTCAATTCTCATCTTTCGAATTTTGAATCAAAATTATAAATCAAGCAAATATTGATCAGGTATTTACTAGCATTAATTAAACATTATATAGATTAGAATAAAGAAGAAGAATCAATAGAACATCATAATAACATCAAATAGAGATCTAAGTGACTACATTAAACCCTAGATAAGAAAATTAGTTTATGGAAAATAATAGAAAAAGAAGTAAGAGAAGAAAGAGAGGAAATAGAGAGAGGTCAAGAAGAATAGTGTAAAGCATTATTTTCATAGTGATAAGGTTGTGAAAATAGTTTTCTAGATGTTTCCATTTGTTACTTGATAATGCTCCAAAATATCTTTGTTTAAATTTCAAATCCTGTAACTCTACCTTGCATAATCTTATTGTTCAAATATCACCAACTAAACGTCCCAATTTGACTTTTCTTGTGAAACAAGCTTTCGTAGGTTTTTGAATAAGCTTTCCAACACCATGAGCAAAACATAAATCGGATAAGTGAGTCGGGAGATATGGTCAAAATACTGAAACTATCTCAGATTTTTTCAACAATTTAAGTTTGAATTCTCCTTACTTCTCCAATAAATTCAAATAAATATATTTTTTATTGTTTTATACTTGATTGAAGATAATATTTCAATTAAATTTTGAAATATTTCTCAAATATCCATTAACAAATGACAACCTGAAAAATACAACAACCACACATAAAAATAACTAAAAATATGAAATAATAATAATAAAACTAAGACTAAAAAAATATTAAAAATCTATCCTATCAAATTCCCCCAAACTAAACCTTTACTTGCCCTCTAGTAAAGAACACATAAGACAAACAAAAATCAAACTACAAACCTAAAACAACCAACACAAATGAATCAAGTCAACAATAACAATTCAAGCCTCAAAATATTATGAATAACATGCTTATATAATCTTCATGCTCACCAACTTTTTGTTGATTATAGTCAATTAATCAATCATTATCCCATAAGCTTGCTATACTTACAAATCTTCACTAATGTAGAAAACACATGCTAAAAAATCAATAGGACTTTCACAGCTTATAATTTAAAGGGCTCAAGTAAATGTAGATGAAAAAGTCATTTAGGCTCAAAATATACCATAAGCACTCAACTAAACAATTTAACCTTCATCCACTCAAAAACCTAAAAAACAATCCCGAATTTCCCAATATTTCTTCTTTTTAGAGAGAATTCATAAACTTATTTTTTTCCCTAATGATACTACACTCCCCCAAACTTATTTCTTTGTATTTTCAATTGGAGTGTAGTTCATATTTAATATACCATTTTTTTTCTCAATTTTTCTTCTTTTATTGATACAAATTTCCACATATAAATCTCCGTTACAAACCATCCCCCAATCACTTTCATATGCTCATGGTATTACAAAGGGAAGGAAAAATAATGAAGTTTCACATAAGCTCAAAATAAGTGTCAAACAAAAAGAATCAAATTAGGCTCGAAATTGGGTAACTAAGGATTTAATAAATCAAGGTTGGCTTGAAAGGCTCAAACGTTCCAAAGAATTTCCTAAATCATCTTCCTAAGCATGCATAATCTAGTATTTTATCTCAAAAAGCAAGCAAACAAGTTCTAAGTTAAAACCAATTTCAATCTTATTTTTATTTTTAAAAATTCAGTAAGCATATATAAAATTCAATCACACAAAATTTATCAAAAATCATGATTAAGCTCTCAATTATTTAAGTGGACAAAGTAAAAATGGAAAGAACTATTCAACCAAGAACACCGATTTTTAAGATTTATTCCCATTTAATTTATACAACACATCATTCAATCATATTATCATTGGCTAATCATTGTCAAGTTGATTCACACTCTAAACAAAAACTAAACAAAACATAAAATACAATAAAAGTAAATATAAACCTAACAAAACTTAAACCTAAACAAACTAAGATATCTACAATGATCAAAGCAATAAAAATCAAATCCCTTCCCCCAAACTTAATCTAAACATTGTCCCCAAGTATTAATAAAAGAAAAGGAAAAGAAAACTTCCCTGGAATCCAATGGATTACTCCATTGTATTGACTCTCATCTATGTCCTCCTCAGTGTTTTATATTTCGAAACACATCAATGAGTGGTTAACGCGTATAATAAGCGTCATACAAGGTAACTTGAAGGTTATCATTCTGAATGCCCTCAAACTTGGCATGATATGAATCTACTCTGCATGTCACTCCAACAACACAAGACTTTGAGTGATGAGCTTGGGGAGAAAACTTTGGTAACCCATAAATGATGTAGAATAGTTAAGGAGTCATCAATTTAAAATATGGATCCACTGGCGGTGTATATGATTGAAGCATTGATGAACTCAAATAAATGATTGTAGGTGTTTCCTCATCCTCCAAAGTCATATTTTTCTCATCTTCATCTGTGAATTCCTCATATAACCCTTCTGATTATTTTTCACTCTCCACACGGCTATCCATAAACATGCTTGTGATTTTTTCTTTAAAAACTTCATGATCTTGGATGAAATTTACTTCATTCACCACACCATAGTCATTATCTACCAAGCAAGTATCCAACTTAGTAAAATTTTGAGTGAATATAACTTCGAGGGTCTTTTGTTCATCAACTTTACACTCAATCTCTTCTAATGGCTCAACCATTGATGCTTCTACAACATTTGAATAACTCTCACAACCTTGATTGTTTGAGTAATTGTCCTTAAACCACTCCATCTTTTGCACCATTAAATTTAAAGTGTCCTTCAATTGAGCCATTACTTATTCAATTTCTGGTTTATGCTCTTCATGCTTGAATGGTTGGGGTATAATATTAGGATCTTGGAATAATGGAGAATATTGGTGGCTCTAGCCTTGCAGTGAAGGATCCCAATGCCAATGATAATCAAAATCGGCCATATCATTCAACAACTCCATTATATCATCATGACATCTTCTTAATAAAGGTTCACTAGTTACCTCTGCTCCATAGTTTACCCAACATCTTGTTGCATCATCTAATCCATTGTAAAAGAAAAGTGTAAGACACCCCCTTGAGAAATTGTGATAACATCTCTCCACCAATTCATTAAATCTCCCCCAAGGGGAGTACAATGGCTCATTGTGTTGTTGGGAAAAACCCACGATGTAATCTTGTTGGAACATTTTTTTATTTACATCGCAAGTCAAATATAGAAAAGAAACATAAATTAAATAATAAATAAAAAAACAAAGTTAGAATAAAAATCAATTATGTTGATATTAATAATATAAAATATAAAACCGAATTAGATAAAAAAATAATTAATTTTGATATTAGAAATTTAGTCCCGACAACGACGCCAAAAACTTGATCGCTAAAATATGATACGCAAGCGCACACAATCGATTCAAGTAATATAGATAGTAAATAGAGTATCGTTCTCACAAAGATTATTAACAAATTACCAATAATTATTCTTTAGTTTCTATTTGGCAAACAAAATTTAGATGAAGAAATCTAATTATACAATTTTAAATAACTGCGAACAAAATAACTAATCAAAAGATGAAAATCAATAATAAAAAGGCCTAAGGTATAAACTTCATAAAATTTTCATTCTATTAATTTTATTAATAATTTCTAAATTTATTCTTTTTTATTCTAATAGTAGGTTAACATAAATCGATTCCTATTCTTTTTCAAGATATAGGATCTCATCCTATATGCAGGTTTTCTACATCTCTGTGATAAACTTAAGCATATAGCAAGCATTAAGCATAGAAACCTAATTACTACACAAGCCATACATATACTTTCATCCAATATGTAACCTATGTTTATATATATAACAATAGCATATTCAATTCTCATCTTTCGAATTTTGAATCAAAATCATAAATCAAGCAAATATTGATCAGGTATTTACTAGCATTAAGAAAGTATTATATAGATTAGAATAAAGAAGAATAATCAATAGAACATCATAATAAAATTAAATAGAAATCCAAGTGACTACATTAAACCCTAGATAAGAAAATCATTTCATGGAAAAGAATAGAAAAAGAAGTAAGAGAAGAAAGAGATGAAATAGAGAGAGGTCAAGAAGAAAGAGAGAGAGATCTAAAATAGTCTAAAGCATTCTTTTTATAGTGATAAGGTTGTGAAAATAGTTTTCTAGATGTTTCCATTTGTTACTTGATAATGCTCCAAAATATCTTTATTTGAATTTCAATTCTCGTAACTCTAGCTTGCGTAATCTTGTTGCTCAAATATCACCATGTAAACGTATGAATTTGACTTTTCTTGTGAAACAAGCTTTCGTAGGTATTTGAATAATATTTCCAACTCCATGAGGAAAACATATATCGGATAAGTGAGTCGGGAGATATGGTCAAAAGACCGAAACTATCTCAGATTTTTCCAACAATTTAAGTTTGAATTCTCCTTTACTTCTCCAATAAATTAAAATAAATATCTTTTTATTGTTTTTTCTCTTGATTGAAGATAATATTTCAAATAAATTTTGAAATATCTCTCAAATATCCATTTAACAAATGACAACCTGAAAAATACAACAACCACTAATAAAAATAACTAAAATATAAAATAACAATAGTAAAACTAAATAATACTAAGACTAAAAAGTATTAAGAATCTATCCTATCAATCATCATGTACAAAATGCTAATTGCAAATTAACCATTGTAAGATTAAGGTTAAGGCAATTAAAATTGAGATCATTGCACTCTTAAATGAATTTAATTGGATCACTTTAATTGAGGATGAGATATTTGTGACCCGAATTAAATTTAATGTAATCAATGAGGAATGCATAATGTATTCAATGAGGAATGTGTGATAACTCTAAATGAAATTAACATAGTTTATGGATGTAGTGATAGACTAATGCAACCTTAAGAAAAGGTAAACATGTCAATACATTTGATGATGAGGTCATTGCATAATTAAGTGGTGATTAAAGGCAATGCATTTTATGTTGAGATTATTACAACCTTGAGTGAAGTTAATGCAACCAAAGGAAAGGTACAAGGATGATGGTATGCTATTTGTGCTACTTGTTTAACGCCCAAAACGTGCATCCACTAAGCGGTGGTTGTAGTATAGATCGGGTGGTCGATTCCACAAGGAGGCGAAGAAATAAAGTTAATAAATAAATAAAATTTAGAGATAAATAATACGAGGAAAATATGACAAGTGATATTTTTGTTGTTTTTAAGATTTAAAGATTAGAAATAAAGATAGAATAAAGTGTGATGTGACAATAGGTAACAAGTAGGAAGGATCAAGAGTCACCAATATGCATACTTATTTATTTAGATCTTTGATTAACAAAAATTACACAAATGAGTAGTTCATATCCCAACTATTCATTTGGAAGATTTAGCATTGAGGCACAAATATGTTTCACAAAAATGTATTCAAGTGATTAGTATTCTTTACCATGGAAAGATGAGATAAATTTTATGAGAAATCTAAAAATGACTATACCATTGGCAATAATGCAATAAAAGATTGTGGGTGGATCGTTCTCTCATTATCAAAAAGATTCAGTCTAAACTTCACACTTGGGCGAGCCGTCATCTTTCATTTGCGGGGAGGGCTCAATTAATCAATTCAGTTCTTTTGGGCATAAGATCTTTTTGGATGAGTATTTTCATTCTCCCTAAGAGTGTCATCAAGGAGGTGGATCGGCTTTGTAGGAACTTCCTTTGGGGAGTTAAAGATGGAAATCTTCAGCGCAGCAAGTTGCACTTCACTGCTTGGGATCAGGTGTGCTTGCCTAAGTGTATGGGCGGTCTTGGCTTCAAAGATAGCTGTATGTGGAATAAAGTGCTTCTTGCCAAGTATATTTGGGCTGTTTCGTCTAAGCTTGATATTCTTTGGGTTAAGTGGGTGGATTCGATATACTTAAAAGGTCAGGATTTCTGGCTTTACAGAGCTCCTCAGGATGTGAGCTGGTATTGGAAAAGATTGACTAAGCTCAGAGATGACTTCCCTATTGTTAGACTTGATGAGGAAGTCCATCATAACAAGCTTTGTCTGAAAAGTCTGTATCACAAGTCCCTTAACAAAGACAGAGTTATTTTTGCGAATGTAGTTTGGAACTCTTTGTCTGTGCCTAAACACAGATTCATTTTATGGCAAGCTACCTTGGGCCATCTTTTGACTAGAAACAAGCTTAGCCTCTGTCATATGGACCTTCCTTCCTTGCTCTGTCCGGTTTGTGAAGCAGATCAAGAATCTCATGCTCATTTGTTTTTTGAGTGCCCGTTTTCTAGGCTGGTTGTTTCCCAGGTGCAGATCTGGTTGGGTTCTGGTTTATGGCCGAGTAGCATTGTTGGTTGGAGCTCTTGGATGGCTGGCAAGCCGAAGGGGCTGAAGCAAATAGTTTTGTCTGCTGCCTTAGCAGCTTCAGTGTACATGGTTTGGAGAAATAGAAACCATTGTATTTTTAATTTTTGTTCCTTCTCTGTGGGGTATGTCATTAAATTGATTAAACATTTTGTTAGGGGTAGACTTCTTAGTCTGGCTAAGAAGAAGCTTAAGTCTCATGAGCGTGCTTTTTTTGACAAAGTAGTTCAGCTGTAAGTTCTCGGTTGTGTGTTGTGGCTGTTGAGTTTGTAATTGTTTGGTTGGTTTTCAATATATTCCCTTTTTCATCAAAAAAAAATAATGCAATAAAAGATTGGACATAAAACCTAACACAAATATTACTTTTACTATTTATAAAATACATAGAAAGAGCATGACTAATAGATTTAGCAAAAGTAAATATATATGGATGAGATGGAGAAAATGATAAAGATATTATCTATATTATTTCACTAATTTGATAATACATAGAAAGTGCTTGACAAAATCTATATACTATTAGTAAACATAAATATAGATAACAAGATGAAGGAATAGAGATGAAAGAAAATAAATCACTCAAATATATAAACTTTAAGCACAAGGTGAATCAAAAATACAAAACAAAGTCATAGTGCATATAGGATCATCCTAACCTTCCTAAGAAGATTAGCCTATTATGCTAGAAATTCTCATGAAATTTTATAGAGAAAATATGAGAAATGATACTAAAATTTGGTAGAGTTTTGCTACCTAACAATTACATAGAAAATGTGAAAAAAGAGTCCCTATTTATAGAGGGAGAAAATGACTAAAAAGAAATTAAACAATAATTTGGGGTTTACAAAATAAATCTGAAATATTAATAATAAAATATGATTTTGAAAAATCAAATCTTATTATAAATATTAACCTAGTTATTTTGGTGTATGGTCAAAATACCATTTTTCTAAAACACCAAAAAAAGATGAGCTTTAGAGCTCAAAATGGCAATTTTGCAAGGCCCAATACCCACAAAATATGGGTTGAAGATGGCTGGTGGCAACTGGTCCATTGACCAATTTCCAGCCAATGGGAGTGCGACATGTAGGCAGCTGGCTGGGGCGAATTGGGCCTACATTTGGGGCTTAGGCGTGAGAGGCTGTTGGAGAATTGATGCAAGGTGTTGGGCTTGGAGGCTACGCTGGGCCTTGGTGGATGCTGAGAGATTGTTGGAGAATTGATGCAAGGTGTTGGGCTTGGAGGCTACGCTGGGCCTTGGTGGATGCTCAGAGATTGAAGGGCAGCTGGGAGGTTGATGGGCAGCTGGCGCTTTAGGGGCGCGCCACGTGGCACGCTGGGGGTGAAAGGATACTAGGCGGGACTGGGGCATTTGGGCCTAATTGTGGGTTTCTTCACTTCAAAAATGCCACATTTCCTTTTCTTTCTTCAATTTTATTTATTTCTTTTTTCTTTATTTCCAAGTGCCAAAAATACCAATTAAATCCTACAAAATAAAACAAACTAAATTAAAATTAAATATTTTCATTTATAAATTTAATCATATTAATTCGATGAAAATATTAATTAAAGCTTAATTTATTTTGACTATTAAAATCAATAAATGTGTATTTTTGGGCACTAATCACTACTATTCATGCAACCTACGATAAGACTCTTTTTAAAGCCTTTGAAAGTGCAAATGGTGGATTTGAAGTACAAGTAGGAAATGAAAAGAGATCCAAAGTAGTTGGAAGGGGATGCATTAATTTGTGTTTCACATATGGAAAGAAAGTGACCCTAACTAATGTTTTCTATGTTCCTGATATGAATAGAAACATTGTAAGTGGAAATTTATTGAGTAAATCTGGTATCAAAATGGACTTTAAATCTTGTAAACTCATTTTGACTAAATTGAGAAATTTTGTGAGAAATGGTTATTCATGTGATGTGATGATTAAATTTTGTACTCTTAATAATGAGAATAGTAATGTGGCATCAAGTTCTTATAATGTGATTAATTTTAGTTATATTACTTTTTTTGCATAATAAACTTGCTCAAATAGGTTATAACATAATTGAAAGAGTTGTTAAATGTGCATTAATTAATTGTGATGTGAATGAGCATGATAAATGTGAATTATTTGTTAAATCTAAAATGGTTAAGAAATATTTTCCTAGTATTGATAGATGTTCAAACTTCGTAGATTTAATACATAGTGATTTACGTGAATTAAATGACATGTTGAGTAAAAGAGGAAATAATACTTCATAACTTTTATAGATGATTGTGTTACGATTGGTTAAAAATAAAGCCTAAATAGGTTTACACAAAATGGTGTAAAATCCTTAACGATTTCACATAATAGAGATGTGAAATTTGAGTTTGAGTTGTAGGCATTTAAAAATGATCTTTTTAGGTATAAGGTAACACAATGAGGTATCTAAGCATGCCCAAAAAGTTTTGGAGCAATTGGAGTTATCCAAGTTCACTTTTGAATACTTTGACTAGAGGCTAGGCAACATGCCACACATTGCTAGGCGACATGTCGCCTATCCCATGCATAAAACCACGTAAAGAAATAGATGATATGTTTCCTGTTGCTAGGTGATGTGTTGCCTATGACTAGCGACATGTCGCCTATCATTGACGCGACTAAAGTTTTTTTGGCTCCAAAATTTAAAACTTAAAATTTGTAATCCTATTTGTTAGAGTTAATGACAGTACCTACACTATAAAATGGGTAAATTATAATTGAAAAATATTAATCACACTTCTCAATTCTCTCTCTAGCTCTCAAAAAACACTTTTTTCTCTCCATGGAAATCATCAAGAATTACTTGACTTGTATGATTTAAAGGCTTTTTAAATCCCAATTCTCATTTCACTATGGTAGAAGCTTTAAGCAACTTGGGAAAAACTTGAAATAGAGAATTTGAACTACAATTCTGGTCATGGAAAAATTTGTTGCAAGTTGTTTCCCTAAAATTTAGTATGATGACAAGGCACTTGAAAGGCACATGAAAAGTCATTTATAGAAGACTAGTGGACCCACGACCAGATAAGATAAGAAAACATCCTATCAGGCACATTCAAGAGTTATGTAGAGCAGTGGGAAAAGAAGTTGGTAAAAAGACACGCAACCAGAGCTGCTCGATGGAATGCAGTTAAAGCTAAAATTTAGTTAAATATATAGATATTTGTAGGATATATTTTATTTCAAATGTAAAGTGTATTATTTACATATTATTTATGGCACAAGTTACACAAGGCCCATGACCCATCTTTTTACGCCCTTGAGTCTATAAATAGAAACCCAAGAATTCATTATTCCTTACTCTGTAATTCTTTACTTTTAGAGAATTCTAAGAATCTAGTGATGTTATACACGTTCTTGTATCCTTTCTCTTAGCTTGTGAAACTTGGTTGACTCTAGTCATCTGATCGCAGGTTTTGGCAATTTACATAAATAAGAGTACTAAGCGGACGTAGGTCATTACCGACTATCGGGGCTGAACCACTATTATTCTTAAATTCAATTCTTACATTATATCATTTATTTGACTAAGTGTCATTGTCCAATTCGTGGGTCAACATTTTGGTGCTTTCATTGAGAGAGAACTCAAGAAGATCAAAGTTAAGAAAAGATGGCTAAGTCTACTAGGAAAACGAAGGGTTAGCAGACTGGTCAGATGTCTGAGAATCCTCAAAACCCACCTCCTCTCCCAGGAGTGACTGAAGAGGAGCCTCAAGTAGAACTGGAGGAAGAAAGCCAAGAATTGGATCCTGAAACCCTGCAAGCAGCCATGGGAATGTTGCAGGATTTCTGGTGCACCCTGACTATACTTGTAAGGACATAATAAGCCTTTGGGTTCTTGGCATCCTTTTATATTATTTGCGTGCGCTTGTAATTTTGTGCGAGAAGCGTCCTCGTCATCATTTATAGTAATATTTTTACAAGAGTCTCTTTTAGGACCCTTTTTGGCTAGACGACTTGGTGGCCGCTCTAGACTTATTGGGGGATACCTTCCTTGAAGCCTCACCTCCTATGGGGGTGTCAACCTTTGGTAGGAGGTTATATTTGTGAAGTTTCTTAAATGTCTTTATATTCATAAGGGTAGCTAATCCTTTTGAATCTAAGTGCTTGGTGAAATTTATTCAATAAGCATTCTTATATATATATGTGCCTCCTATCCTGCCCCTCAAGTGCTTGGTGAAATTTATTCCATCAAGCACTTTGATAAATGCTTGCATAGAGAAGAAATGTAGCATGAGAAGTAGGAAATACTTTCATTTATAGTAGGCAGATTACAAAGATATATATAAAACGATTACATTTACTGTGAGGTTATCTGGGTAAACTCTTTGATTCTTATATGCTGAAGTTAGCATAACATAAACAAACTAAGTACGAATATTCTTTGCATTCGATATGAAAGTCATAGTAGTAGTATTTATTGAGGTGTTTCGCATTCCATGCTCGGGGTACTATGGTATCATCCAGGCGTGCTAGTTTGTAAGTGTTTAGCGGTATACACTGGGCGACTTGTAGGGTCCTTCCAAGTTTTCCCCTAATACACCCGCCCCTATTTCTTATGTGTTCGGAAGTACTTTTCTCAGCACTAAGTCTCCTACTATGAATGTTCTTTATCGTACCGTGGAGTTGTAGTATCTCACTGCTCGTTGTTGGTATACTACCACTCTCAGTTGTGCCCTTTCCCTTATTTCTTCCAACATGTCTAAATTTTCAGCCACTGTCGTATGGTTGACTTGGTTCTCGTATGCGTGTACCCTAAAAGAGTTAATCTTCATCTTAACAGGGAGGAGAGCCTCGCATCCATATGCTAAGGTGAAAGGGGTCTCCCCAATAGTTGAGCGCGGCGTGGTCCTATAGGCCCAAAGAACATTGGGTAGCTCATTGACCCAAGCTTGCTTTAGTTTTTCTAGCTTTGTTTTTAGGTTCTTCTTGAGGACCTTGTTAACGACGTCCACTTGCCCATTGGCCTGCAGATGTACAACTACTGAGAAGCTTCTCCTTATTCCTTTCTCCTTACAGTACCCCTCGAAAGTTTCCCCCTCAAACTAGGCGCCTTTGTCAGAAATAGTTTTGTAAGGCACTCCATATATGTAGACAATGAACTTGTTGACAAAGGTGGTCATCTGCTTGGCCATTAATTTTACCAGAGGTTTTGCTTCAATCCACTTAGTGAAGTAATTTACCGCTAGAATTGCATACTTAGCCCTCCTCTACCGAAGGGAAGGGCGCCAATCTTGTCTATTCCCCAAATAGCAAAAGGCTGGTCAGGCTGATTAGCTCATTTGGGGGCCTCGAGAGTAGTTTGCGTGTCTCTGGCATTTGTCACACTTTCTTGCGATGTCGCTAGCATCCTTCTCCATAGAGGGCTAGTAGTACCCTTGTCTCATAGCTTTCTTGGCCGTAGATGGTCCACTATCATGGTTGCTGCACTTGCCCCCGTGTATTTCATACAGAACTTTAATTGCTTCCTCTTCATCGACACACCGTAAGAGTGGGACAGAAAATCCACTCTTGTACAAGACTCTATCTACTACGGTGTACCAGGCGGCTTTATATGCTAGCCTCCAAGCTTCTCTCTTGTCTGACGGTAGAGTTCCATCCTTCAGGTATTTCATAATTGGGTCAACCCATGACTCTTTCGGGGTGTTGATCATGTGAACCTCTGCTTCAGCGATGCTTCGCTTGGAAAATATTCCACGGGTATGGACTCGAGTATATCTTCATCCTTTGTGGAGGCTAACTTTGCATGGGCATCGACATTAGTATTCTTCTCTCTTGGGATTTGCTCTATGGTATACCCCTCCAATTGATCCAAATAGCCTTTTACCCTTGCTAGGTATGGGGCCATCTTGGGACGCCTTGCCTGATACTCACCTTTCACCTGAAACACTACCAGATGTGAGTTGCTAAAAATGTGTAAATGTGCTACCTATATCTTCTTGGCCAACCGCAAACCAGCTAGAGGTGCTTCATACTACGCCTCATTGTTCGAAGCTTCAAATCCAAACCATATCACACAATACATCTTGTGCCCCCCGAGTACAGTCATCACAATAGCTGCCCCATCTCCCCCTTCATTGGATGCTCCATCCACGTGGAGGCTCCATTCCTCGAACTTTCTTTGCTCTTCCTTATCAACTGATTCGCTTTCTTCTGTCTCTCCTTCTTCATTTGGCCGATAGGTGAGCTTAACTATAAAGTTTATAAGCACCTGTCCGTTGATGGAGGCCCTTGGTGTATATGTGATGTCAAATTGACTTAACTCAATCGACCATTTCATCAGTCTTCCTGAGGTTTCAGGTTTGTGCAAGACTTGCCTCAAGGGTTTATTAGTGAGTACCTCAATCGCATAGGCGTGGAAGTAGGGCCTTAACTTTATTGAGGCCACGACCACGACATACACTAACTTCTCTATTCTGGGTATCGGGTTTCCGCGTCTACCAAGCGTTTACTGATGTAGTACACGGGTTGTTGGTGCTTCTTCTATCCTTTAACTAGGGCAACATTTATGGCATGCTTAGACACTACCAAGTATAAGTATAGCCTCTCGCCCTTTTCAACTTTAGCCAACAAGGGTGGCTTCCCTAGGTGCTCCTTCGACTTGGCAAAGGCTTCCTCGCAATCTCCATCCCAAGAAATTTTTTTGCTCCCTTTTAGGATGTTGAAGAAGGGGAGGCACTTGTCCGTGGACCTCAAAATGAACCTGTTGAGGGCTGCTACCCTTCTTGTTAGACATTGCACCTTTTTCTTGCTCTTGGGTGGATTCATCTCTACTAGGGCTTTAATTTTTTCAGGGTTAGCCTTAATGCCTCTGGAGTCAACCATGAAACCTAAGAACTTTCCTAAAGAGACTCTGAAAGTGCACTTGAGTGGGCTTAGCTTCATCTGGTATTTTCGGAGTGTGTCGAACATCTCACAAAGGTCCCAGTTGAGTTCTTCAGCCTTGTTGGTCTTCACCAACATATCATCTACGTATACCTCCATGTTCCTTCCTATCTGGTTAGCGAACATCCTGTTCACCAATCTTTGGTAGGTGGCACCTGCATTCTTCAACCCAAAAGGCATCACTTTATAACAATAGAGTCCTTTATCTATTATGAATGAAGTATACTCATCATCAGTCAGGTTCATGGGTATCTGGTTGTATCCAGAGTAAGCGTCCATGAAGCTAAGTAACTCATGTTCGGTTGTTGCGTCCACCAATTAATCTATTCTTGAAAGCGGGAAGCTATCCTTAGGGAAAGCTTTATTGAGGTTAGTGAAGTCCACACAAGTGCTCCACTTTCCATTTGGCTTTGGGACTAGCATCAGGTTTGATACCCATATGGGGTAGAATGCTTCGCAGATGAATCCATTTGCCTTCAATTTGTCGACCTCCTTCTTCAAGGCTACATATCTCTCAGGGTTGAGCGTTCATCTCTTCTACCTAATCGGCCTTGCATCGAGGTTGATATTTAAGTGATGGCACATGATGGAAGGATCTATCCCAACCATGTCTTCGTGGCTCCAGGTGAATACATCAAGGTTATCCTTCAAAAATTTTACTAATTTCTCTATTTTTTCATCTTGAAGGCTTTTTCGCACCTTCAACTTTCGCAATGGCTCCTTCATTACAGCGATTTCTTCCAACTCCTCCACAGGTTTGGCCCCTGGCTCCTTTGTCACTCAGGGGTCTAGCTCCTGTGGGTTTGTGCCTCCATGTATTACAATCGCCATAGGTTCCCGTGGCTTTACAAACGTGCAGAGGGAGGTGTTATAACACTCCCTCGCTTCTTTTTGTTCCCCTTTCATACTTGCTATTCCTCTAGGAGTTGGGAATTTGACAGCTAATTGATATATTGAAGTTATCATTTTCAATTCTCTTAGGGGTGGTGTCCCCAATACCGCATTGAAAGTTGAAGCACAATCTACTACGACGAAGTTTGCCATGACAATGGTTTGTCTGGGTTGCTCTCCCATGGTGAAGGCCAATTTGATCACTCCTAGGGGTTGTATTGAGTCCCCAGTGAATCCGTATAAGGAGGAATGGCAAGGTTTCAAGTTCTTGATGCCCAAGCACATCTTCTTAGGGGCGATACAAGATGTCCGTGGAACTTCCATTGTCCATGAGGACTCGATGTACCCTCATATGGGCCAGTTGGATGGTTGGCACCAAGGGATCGTTGTAGGGGAAATGCACTCCTCATGCATCCTCCTACGTGAAAGTGATCGAATCATTCTCTCCCTTAAAACTCTTCAGGGGTCACTGCTCTAGGCTCATGATACACGAGGGTGGACTCCATCTAGCTTTTCTAGCATACTTTTCAGGCCCTTTCCTAGACTCTCCTCCAAATCCCAGTCCTTCGAAGATCATTCTTACTTCCCCTTGTACTTATGGGGCTCTTTCTTGGGCCCGAGGTGATACCGGCTCGTCCTCCAGTTTTTTATTTTCCCTTCTGACATATCTGCCCAGATGCCCCCTGCGTATGAGTTCCTCGATTTCCACCTTGAAATGGGTACACTCTGCTGTGGTATGGCCAATATCCTTGCGGTATTGAAAATATTTACTGGGGTCCCTTTTGGATTGGTCTTTTTCTCATTGGCGGGGGTCTCTTGAAGGGAACTTGGCCTTCATTCGCGAGGAAGATATGTTCCTTGGTGTCTGTTAGGTTTGTAAAGAGGTGTAGGATGTTTGCCTAGGGTCACCTCCGTGTTTGTGCTTTCTCTGGTGGTCATCCCTTGGCCCCTCATACACTTTCTTCTGTTTTGCACCATTTGAACCTTCATGGGCTGAGGGCTTGAAAAGGGCTTCACTTTTTCCTGCCTTTAGGTTCTCATGGCCATCTTCAAGAATGTACTTTTGTGTTGTTTCATAGAAGTCTTCTAAGTCGGTGACCTCCCTTTTGAGAATATTATCCCATAGCTTACTGCTTGGGTGCACTCTAGCCGTGATTACCATCTTGAGTTCTCCCCTAGTCAGGCTTCCCACTTTAGCTGCCTCCATGTTGAACTTATGGATATAGCTCTTCAGACCTTCTCCTTCACCATGCTTTATGTTAGTGAGGCTAGTGCCTAGCATGGTGTAATCGCGTACTGCATGGTGTTGCTGGACAAAATCATCAGAAAATTGTTGCCATGACCTAATGGTTTCTGGCCTCAGCCTCTTGAACCACTTGTACGTAGGCCATTTCATCATGACAATGAAACAGTGACACCTTACTCTGCTATTGACCCCTCTCAACTTCATTAAATTGTTGAAGATGTCTAAGTGGTACTTAGGGTCCGTAGTGCCTTCATAGGGGGTCTGTAACGCCCTACTACCTTAGAGTCGTTACTTAGTGAGTTTAAGACAGAAATCGTGCTTTTGACTGACTCTAATTGGTTTCTAAAACCAAAAGTGTGAATAAATCAAAGTTTAAGGCTGTACTCTTTTAAAATGTTTAACTTCATTGAAAACGTTAAGTATAAAACATCTGTGATCCCAAAATAAGGTTTACAAAATATTTACAACTCAAAAATAGATTTACACTTGATCAACTATCAAAAGAATGGTAAATACATCCATATACAAAAATGCCCCCAACCAAAGCAGTCGGGCAGGCCGAACATGTACGCGCCGCCCCCCACGCTCTCCATACTCATGGCCGGTTGACTGACTCTTTGCTTTTACCTGCAACACGGAGCACCCGTGAGCCGAGGCCCAGCAAGAAAACCCAAATAGTACATAACATATGCAATTAATATAGCTAACATAATCCAATGATAAATAGGAAAACTATCAGACTAAACAAGCACGGCCATACCGCCCTCGAGGCCTTACCAAAGCCTGGGGTCTCGGTCCTCACCGTAGGATAACTCATGTATCCCTTGGGTCCCACCCTGGCTACAAGCATCCCATGTGCTGAGTGTTACTTCCGGCCCCTAGGCCGTACCCGGCCTTGGCCGTTCATTTCATTATAATCGCACATATAATACATTATGAAATAACCATTCAAACATATAACAGTTCATCTAAGATTACACATTTGCACATAATACAATCTAGGGCCATGCCCTGCATTCACACAGTGGGCCCATGCCCTATTCTCGGGTGTTACGGTTTTCTTACCTGTATTCCGAGCTTCCTGATGCACTAAAGCCGCGAGCACGGTCCTCTAACCCGAGCTTTTCCAAAGACCTAGTCACAACATGAGTAAAACATCCTTTAATACTAATCGATTCAAAACCACTTCCCGGGACCAATTCCATACACTCGGGACCCCCAAAATCCTAAAACAAATCATTGGAAACATCCCCCGAACCCCCGGAGCAAAAGCTCAAATTTGCAAAATTTCAAGCCCTGAAAATGGCCTAGCACCGCGGCTCAGCCCTAGAGGGCCGCGACGCTAAGCAAGTCAGAGAGCCACCCCGCCTGGAACCAGCCTCGCACCACGGCGCCCAAGAACAGGGCCGCGGCGCACCCTTACGAACCCAAAATTTCTGGGTTTCTCTCCTTCAATTCCTTCATCCAAAATACCTCCAAACCAGCCCAAACACATATCTCAACCCCAAAACTCAATTCCAAACTTCATATGAACCATCTAACAACCTATAGACACTAGAATCAAGATCAAAACATCAACACACCCAAAATCCACACCTTTGATCTCTAATTTCAGCAACTCAAACCAAAACTCAAAAAAACTAACTCAAGCTTTAGATTCACAAGTCAAAACAGAAATCAAGCTTAAATATGCATAAGATCCTTACCTCAAGTGGAGAATCCACCCTAAAATTTTCCTTGTTCTCCTCCTAAGCTCCCACTTCATCCCTTCTACACCTCTTCTTCTTTCTTCTTCTTGCCCAAGCCTTTCTTTCTTCTTCTCTTCCAATTTTATCAAACACCAAATGACCCAATGCCCAAACCGTATACTCCATAAACCCAGCTGAAAATTGTCTAATTGCCTTGCCAAATGACCAATTTACCCCCTTCCTAATAACCCTTCCTAACTAAACCTTCAAGGGTACTTAAGTCCTTTCATTTCTATTTCATTTCTACCATTTTCTATCTAAAACTTGTTACTCACAGCAGTTACAAATGGTTACCCAGGTTACTCAATTGCTAGTAACTAGAACCACTCATTCCCAACTCAACCTATAGATTCCCAAAGTACCCCTAGGCTCCTCCCGAGTCGGGTACAAAATCCCGTTGTGACTTTTAGACTAATTGGCTCATTAGGACCGTCTCGATGCGTGCTTCCTGATAAAAACACCGCACTCACATGGCACAATTCACATAATACAATTATCACAGTTATGCCCTAAAATGGCCAACTTACAATTATGCTCATCCTAAGATAATCAGGTCTACATGCATACTAATTCACATAGTCATGCATCTTAAATAATCAAATAGTCATGTAACATGCATTAAATCATAATCATGCATTAAACTCATTAAATTCACACACAAAATCCCATTATGCACTCCAGGCATACTACTCCAGGCCCTTAAGCCTTAATAGTGAATTTGGGGTCGTTACAGGGTCATATGAGGTTCTTTAAAGTTAGCTAGGAGTCGTTCAAGCTGGATTTCTCTTGTGAAGGGTGACTCATAGTTAAACTCTTCGTCGAAAATGTGCCCCCCAATACGCCTTGAAAATTTTACTCCAAAGGCTCCTCATCTCGGTGTCTAGCACTTGTCACCTTCTATTCAAGGAGTCCCTCAACTCTGTAGGGTTAGCCTTTCTCTTCTCTTTGCCATTCAGAGGGGCCACATGAGGTGTTATCTTTAATTTTGACCTTCTTCCATTGAGATTTTCTCTTAGGTCAAGGGGCGCCTCCTTAGAGGTGACTTCGACTTTGTTCCTATGACTAGTGTCGTTCCTCTGCATCCTGGGGGTACTTCACCAGCCTAGGTCCTTCATGGTGCTTTGTTTGGGGAGTGTTGCTAGTGGAAAGTTGGGTCCTTTCATCATCTACAAGGACAATGGTTTCTCCTCTCCCACGCTCCTTCTCCTTATGCCTGGGAAGGGGCATGCTCAACTTCCCTTATAGAAGGTCATTCAACACCTCCTGTATTTTCTCTAGTGTGGTTTCCAACCTTTGATACTTTTTGTGTAACTTTCATATCTCATCCTCATAGAAGCGAGTCCTTGAGTTGGAACTCACAGAGTGTGTTCGGGGACTCTTGCCCGGCCTGTGCGTAGAGGGACTCGGATCTCGGTGGCTGGAGCGTGGTGCAACTGGAGGTCGAGGATGAGGGTGAGGGTGCACTGGTGGTTCGGATGACCTCCATCGGGTTGGACAGCAAAGGATGAGACCTCATTCTCCTTTCTTGGGGCAAGATGTTCCTCCAGCATATCTCCATGCTTAGGTGGTGGAGGGTCTTTCTTGGAGGCTCTCTGCGGTTCTCGGTCCAGGTGGACCTCAATTTCTTGTAGTTGACGTAGGCGTTTTGAAAACCTTGGAATTTTTCCTTGTTGGAATTGATGAAAGAACGATGACTTGATACTTGTTCTTCCCACAGACAGTGCCAAAATGTTGACTGTGAGAACTCATCAATGATATAGAATTGAAAAAATCAAAGTGTATTGCCAAAAACTTGGTTAAAAAAGATAGAAAGAACTTGAAGGAGAAAAATGCAGAACCACAATGAAGGAAAAATTGTATATTCCTTAATTGTTTGAGCAGATGAAGAATTTTTCAATCCCTTAGCTTGAGGGGTCAAAGCCTATTTAAAGATGGGCTTTAATGACCCCTGATACAGGGTGGTCCCAAGGGACAAGATCATACGTAGGTACATTTTTAGGGTAGTGGTGCAGTACAAAATTGTGTCAGCTCTAGTACATGGTTAGAGACATACAGATTGTGCCACCACTTCATGTACTAATTTGTGTCGCCACTACTTATCGGACATGGATGTCAGAATCATGCATTTTCCACCTTTATAGCTTTATTTCCCGTATTCGTATGCATGCCTTGTAACCAATGGTCCTTCTTTCATTTTCCAGGTACAATTTTCCTCCAAGCTTCCTTATATTTTGCTAAGTTTTAGAGAACATTATGGGCTCTTGATTAGCGTAGAAGGGACTTCCTTTACAAGGTGTCCATGTTGAGGAACTTTCAAGAGGTAGGCCTTAGGAAGTGAGCCCCTGCTGCGTATAGGCCTCGTGTTACGGGGTTCGGAGAACTATGCCTTGCATAGCGAGGCATCTCCTTCGTTTACTTAGCCTCACATACTGAGGCACCCTCGCTTACTCAACCTAGCATAGCGAGGAACCCTCGTTCACTCAGCCTCACATAGTGAAGACCCTTCCTTCTCGTGGACATCACGCTAAGTGAATGAGGCTTTAAGCCTCATGCAGAGGAATCTTGATCTTGAGACACCCATGAGTGCCAGAATAGTGAGTTGTGCCTTGCTATGCGAGGCCCTTGCCTACCAAGGGGGGTGCTAAGTGGCTGCAAGGGTATGTGCAAACGTCTAAGGCTAGCTGGGCCTTGCATAGCGAGGCCCTCGCCCTTTCTACATTCACGCCCATATGCGCTGACGGATGCTTCAAGGGAAATTATCCCACATTCACAAAGGTTCGTGAGAGCAGCTACTCATGCCAAAATAGTGGGAGGTGAAGGAAAGACGATGGCCATTACAGCTGAGGTAGATCTCCAATCCCCACTATGGAGTAGTTTATGAAAAAATGGAGTCAAAACCGCCCAATTGTTTTTGGATCGAGTAGACAAATATATCAAGTTAGAGGAGGCTATCGCCAATGAAGGAAAAGATCCAAACGCTGATCAGAATAAAAAAGAAGAGCCAGCCAAAACTGTTAGCAGCTCTAGTAAGCCCAACAACGGTGGAAAGAACAATAACAAAAATGGTGGAAAATGGGCAATCATTGAGCCACCCGCGTCAAATAATAAGCGCCCTGAACAGAATAAATATGAACCAAGGTTCACCAATTATACAACCCTTGTCGATAGCCAAGCAAAGGTGTACCAATCCAACCACACCTCCGTACCTTTTAGGCGACCAGCCCCCATCAGGAAGGACATTTCAAAAAGAGACACAACAAAATTTTATCGCTTCCATAATGATTATGGACATGATACAAATGAATAAAACTAGATGGAATATGAGAATAAGTTTCTAATACGTCAAGGACATCTAAGAAGATATATACGAGCATGGGATAATCCCCAACAAGGAACTAACGGAGGCAACGAGCAGGAACATGTACAACAATGTTCACCTCCTCTACAACCGGGCCTGGTCGTAATCACTTTGCTCACTATATCTGGCTACCATACTTAGCTGGTGACAATGGTAAGGCAAGAGAGAGGTATGCTAGGACCCTACGTCACGAGCAAGATATTGAAATGCTAGAATATAGGAAAATTGTATAACATTCTCTGAGTTTGACACATAGCATGTTCGGTTCCCCCCACACAGATCCCTTGGTCGACAATGTCCAAATCACCAACTTGATGGTGAAGAAAGTGTTGGTGGACATAGAAAGCTCAGTAAATATACTTTACAAATTGTCTATAGAAAGAATGAAGATATCAGCACAAGATTTAGAACCATGCAACTTAACAATCTATGGTTTCACTTGTGAAGGACTTGCACCTATAGGGTCGATTAGACTTTCTGTCACAATAGGAACTGAGCCTGGGAATTGGACATTACTCGCTAATTTTATAGTAGTTGATTTCCGTTCTGCATATAATGCTGTGATCAGAAGATCCATCCTAGTAGAGCTACGAGCAATGACTTCGATGTGGCATCTAGCCATGAAATTCCCAACAGACGTAGGAATTGTGTGTGTGTTTGAAAATCAAAGGGAGGCAAGGAAATGTTATAACTCCTCTATCAAAAACGCCAAGAAATATATAGAGGGGAGTGGCCTCAATGCCTCGAGCAGCTCTAGCGGGTTAGAGAAAAAATTAAAAGGAATCAGCGAACCAAATGCCCAATCTGGTGAACATATCACCGAATAGGGTGTTGCCCAAAGTGAGGATGAAGGCATAGATCCTCACTTTTGGGATTTTTAGGATGAAGTTGGACCTAAGGATCTCGAGGAGATTCAATTAGAAAAGGGACAACTGACCAGAAATGTGAATGTCGGCAAAAACTTAGAAACAACGATAAAAAAAGAACTGGTGGAGTTTTTTAGAGAGAATCAAGAAATATTTTCCTGGTCACATAAAGATATGGTGGGAATCAACCCGACAGATATTAGTCATGTCCTGAACATCGACAAAAATCACCCACTAATTCAGCAAAAAAAAATTTGCTCAACAAAGATAGGTCCAAAGCACTAAGAGAAGAGGTTGAGAAGCTTAAGAAAAACATATTCATTATGGTGGCATTTTATCCATCATGGGTCTCCAATGTCGTAATAGTCCCAAAGCCAAATTGTAAATGGAGGACTTGCATGGATTTTACAAACTTAAATAAAGCTTGCCTGAACGATTGTTTTCCACTGCCAAGGATCGACCAGCTGGTCGATGCTACATCAGGGCATGAAATATTAACTTTTATGGATGCATTGTAACGACCCAAAATTACTAATAAAGCTTAAGGGCCGTGATTAGTGTGCCGGGAGGGCATAATTGGAAGTTATGTGAAGTAATGGTGAATAAGCATGATTATGTGAAATGCATGTTTATGAGTATTGGATAAGCATGCGAGCCCTGTTTAGCTTGTAAGGGCATAATTTTAATTTTGGCTCATTAGGGCATAAATGAGATAAGCTGTTGAGACCATATTATTATGTGGATATATTTATATTTGCAGCAATCAGCACGAGGTGATCCTAGGGAGCAAGTAGCGGGAAAGTCACAACGGGACCCGATACTCGACTCGAGGCGAGTCAAGGGTTATTTTGGGTATTAGACAGTTATTTGGGTTATCGGGTTATGGAAATAAATAATTGGAGATATATTTGAGGTTAGGAATCCTAGGTAAGAATACTGGGGAAAATTACCATTTTGCCCTCGGGGATGTTTTTGGTACCCCGAGCTTTGGGATTAGCTTAAGAGGCTTAAGTTAGAAAATACA
The DNA here is from genome assembly GCF_963169125.1 of Humulus lupulus. Classification (NCBI taxonomy): domain Eukaryota; kingdom Viridiplantae; phylum Streptophyta; class Magnoliopsida; order Rosales; family Cannabaceae; genus Humulus; species Humulus lupulus. The sequence goes on along the minus strand of NC_084798.1, from coordinate 154,589,417 downwards.
AAAGGCAAGGAAGTGTTTAGAGAATGCCATAACCGACCCTTCCCTCTTTTCTCTCAAGGAGTCTCTTAAGCTAGCCATTGAATCAAGGGATTTTTGGACTGGGTTCATAAGAATTGGAGCTCTAGAATTGGAGATTAGCTCAGAAATTCATGGCGGATTCAAGCAGAGTTTGAGGTAAGATTTGGATTAAGGTTTTAATGTTTAAGTTTAGAGTTCTAAGTGTTTTTGGGTCTTTGATTTTTGGAGTTGAATTGAAGCTTTGGGTGAAGATTTGAGCTGAATTCTTGTTAGGTTCTATTGATGCGAACTTGGGGATTAGCTCTGCAACTTCTAGGTGGATTTGCTCTTCAGAAAAAGGTAAGCTTTTAATTATGGTTAGCTCTTGAATTCTATCAATTTCAAGGATTAAAATGTGATTGTGATGAGTCCTTAGGCTAGTTTTACTATGGGTTTTGCTGCTGGAAGTATACTTGAATTGCTGTGATAATTAGAATATGTTATTGGGATGATTTTGGGTGAGTTTGGTTGAAATTTGGTGGATGAAAGTGGTGTTTTTCTGGGTTTGAAGGGGTCGGGCCGTGGCAATGTTCTTGGTGAGCCGCGACCCTCTGGAACAGATGGTGTTGGAGAAGGAGGGCGGGCCGCGGCATGGTGGGTGTAGGGCTGCAACCCGTGTTTGTTTTGGGCGAGGCTAAGGCCTCTAGTTGGGAGCAAGCCGCAGCATGGCAGGCTTGAGGCACGACCCTTAAGGGAATTCTTGGCTTTTTTGGAGTTTTTAAGCGCATGAACTTAACCTAGGGTGCACGGGATCGATTCCACTACCGTGTTTGGTGGAATTTGATGTCCCGGAGGCTAGAACTTGGTATGGAAACCCTCAATCATTTATTTTGATGGTATCCTTTATCATGGTTGTGAATAGGTATATGCTTGGGCTTGGGGGCAGGATCGTGCTCGGGGGTCGTCTTTCCTAATCAAAGCACTTGGAATTAAAGGTAAGAAAACTGCACCCGTTTATGTGGATAGGATGGGACTAAGTGTTCCCTATATTTGTATGTACTGTTATATGATTGTGATAAACCATGATAATATGTTGGGATTAAGAGCTCCCTATAATAGCATGAATGTCATGAGGTGGTATTATGCCACGGGGACATGTGATAAACGGCCTATGAGTGCCAAAATCAATACATGCGCACAGGGCGCGGCTCAGCCAGTGGTAGCTGAGGACAGCTTAATAATCATGGAGCTCAGTTTAAGCGGGCCAGAATTAGTGGGGTGAACACTGGGCTTGACCTAAGCGAGCCAAAGACAATGGGTTAAATAGAGAGTGCGGCCTACAGGTGCTGACCCTAGTTGTTGCTTTACATATATACTATTGTTAATTGTTGTATATGATATGTTGAATATCTGGAAACTTGATCATTGGTTATTTCCTGATGTGTGTTGAGTCTAGTTTTGATCATGTTTAGGTGGTAGTTTAGGTTGTATTTTATCTTATTTTTCTTTCATTTAGTGCGGGTTTATGCTGTTGTTTGCTTGTTTTTGTAGTTTTTGTGAATAACAGGAAGATTCGAGTACTTGGAGGAAAATGTTAAAAAAAAAGGAGAAGAAATATCCAAGTTTTGATAATATTTTGAGAAAGGATGGATCTCAACATGATTTGGATGCGTTCGTGATTTTTTGGGCTAAAACTTTAAAGAAATGAAAATTTTCTTAAGGGCCGCGACATGGCAATGTAGAGCTGCGACTAGCCCATGAAACAGAACCTATGTTTTGGGAGGAGAAGCTTGAGCCGCAGCATGGCTAAGGAGAGCCGCGACATAAAAGGGCCACAACCCAGAAATTGAAGATACGGGCCGCGGCATGGCTGAGGAGAGCCGCGGCATGGAAAGGCAGATTCGTGAAGGTTTTAAGACACGGGCCGCGGCATGGGAATGTAGAGTCGCGGCTCGCCTATTCAAAATCTGAAAAATTTAGGTTTTTAAAGAAAAGAAAATGAGAAAAAAAGTTATACAGATTTTTCTTGGAGAGTCTTAGAGGCTAGGAAGGCTTGGGGGAATTAAGAAACTTCATGCTCTCATCTATTTTCTGATGTTATTTTTAATTGTCTTTGTAATTAGATTTATGATTATGAACTAATTTGCTTTTTAGGATTTTTAATTGAATCACTTGAATCCCTATTATGAATTAATGTAGTTTCAATTTTCTCCTTCAATCTCCTTCAATTCCATATAGCCTGTTTTTATTGAATGATTATTGATTGGCCATCTATAGTCATTATTTATATGTTTTTAAATCAAAATCTGAGAAGTGAGATTTGAATTTGCTGTGGTTATATTGGACATAATTTGTTGTGTAACTATTTATTAAGTTGTTGAGATTAATGCTATCTTTGTGGTTCAATTTACCATAGAAATATAGGAAATTGTCACTTAGGTTGAGTTTATAATTCATAATATGATTATAAGCTGCTTTTGTCAACTGGTTAATTGAAATAGGTAGGAAGAAGAAGAGTTGAGGATTTTGTATTAGGGAAAGATAGGGAGGATAGTTGATGAGATTAAACATCCTAATTAATTTTTCATTGCTTAAATCTACAGTTTTGCTTTAAATTGTTATTTTATTTAATTTTTAATTATTGTTTCTACATATTATATTTTCTTTAGTTTTGTCTATAAGAATCAAAATTTTAAGCGATCAAATAGAAAAAAAATCACGTGACTGGTAATTGAGGATTCAATCCTTGAGGACGATACTTGGTTTTACCAAAGTTATTACTAAATTGCGATACGTGCACTTGCATAGCATATAAAATCCGCAACAAGTTTTTGGCGCTGTTCCCGGGGACTGAAAACTATCAATATCAGTCTAATTGATTTTATTTCTAATTTGGTTATTTTTTGTCTTGTTTCTAATTTGTTTCAACTGCGTTTCTTGTTAAAGTTCAGGTGGTTTGTTATATGCATAGCAGAAGAGGGGCGGGTAGTCTTGTTCCTGTAAATCCTAAAATTGAGAAGACGTGCAAACAAAACAGAAGAAACAAGAAGTTGGCTCATCAGACAGTAGAGATGGCACAAAATGAAGGGCTAGATAGACAAAATGAGAGAAATAATGAGGTTCCCGAAGTTCTGCAACAGCCGGTTCAGAATCCTGCTGCCAGAAGTCTGAGTGACTATGTACTGCCCACTATAACGGGAGTACAGAACTGTATAAGACCACCGGCGGTAGATGCCAATAATTATGAGATTAAGCCGGCGATCTTGCAAATGGTGCAATCCACTGTTCAATTTGGGGGTTTGCCTTCTAAAGACCCCCATATGCACCTGGCGAATTTCCTGGAGTTGTGTGCCACCTTCAAGTATAATGGGGTCAGCGATGATGCCATAAGGTTGAGACTCTTCCCATTTTCTCTGCGGGAAAGAGCTAAGAGCTGGCTTAATTCGCTTCAGGCAAACTCTATCAATACTTGGCAAGACCTTGCTCATAAATTTTTGGCTAAGTTTTTCCCTCCTTCGAAGGCTGCTAAATTAAGAGGGGAAATTAATAATTTCTATCAGATGGATGGAGAGTCATTATATGATGCTTTGGAGTGCTTCAAGGAGTTATTGAGAAAATGCCCCCACCAGGGTATAGAAAAATGGATGATGGTTCACAATTTTTATAATGGACTGTGTGGTACAACAAGAACGATTATCGATGCTGCAGCTAGTGAGGCATTCATGAGTAAGAGTGCCAATGAAGCATATGAGCTGCTAAAGGACATGGCCACAAATAATCATCAGTGGTCTGAGGAGAGATCATCGGGGGTCAGAAAGGTAGCTGGGGTGCATGAGCTGGATGCAATCACTGCTCTAATAGCACAAGTAGCCTCTTTGACAAAACAATTACAGCAGAGCACTGTATCTGCTAATGCGGTTCAAATGGCAGCTAGGTGTGAAATTTGTAGTGTTCCTCACTCTATTGATCAGTGTCCTGCCAGTATTAATAATAACATTCCTATGGATCAAGCTCAGGTTCAAGCTATGGGAAATTTTCAGAGGCCATTCAATAATCCATTCGCCAATACTTACAATCCTGGGTGGCGAAATCATCCTAATTTTTCTTGGAGGAACAATCAGGGCCAGCAACCTCAGTTTTAGGGTCAGTTTTAGAATAATATGCCTCAGCCACCAATGCATCAAGCCTCTTCATCACAACAGCCTAGGCCTCAACAATTAATGAATCTAGCTCCACCCGAAAGGCCTAATGAATTGCAAGCTGCACTATTGACCCTCACCAACACTCAAACTTAGTTCATGACAGAGACTAGATCTTCTATCAGAAATCTGGAAACACAAGTAGGGCAGTTGGCTAATATGCTTAATAACAGACCGCATGGAAATTTGCCTAGTAATACTAAAGTCAACCCTAAGGAGCAAGTTCAGGAAATTACTCTGAGGAGTGGGAAGCAAACTGAGTAGCCTAGATCTCCACAGTCAGTGGTTCAGAATGGAGAAATGGGTGAACAGTCTGATCCAGCAAAAGTTACTGCAGACCACCAGAGTTCAGAAAAGTGTCCGCCAGTTGTTGATGAGCATCCAGTTCGGGTTCCATATCCTCAGAGGCTTAGAAAAACTACATTGGATAAACAATTTTCTAAGTTTTTAGAGGTGTTTAAAAAGCTGCATATAAATATTCCTTTTGCTGAGGCCTTAGAGAAGATGCCCAGCTATGTGAAATTCATGAAGGAGAATCTGTCCAAGAAAAGGAAGATGGAGGACTATGAGACCGTGGCACTCATTGAAGAGTGCAGTGCAATATTACAGAGGAAGTTACCCCAAAAGTTGAGAGATCCGGGGAGCTTTACTATACCTTGCACCATTGGAAATTTTGAATGTAAACACGCTTTATGTGATCTGGGGGCGAGTATTAATCTGATGCCCTTATCTGTGTTCAGAAGACTTAGCTTGGGTGAGGCAAAACCAACAACCGTCACTCTACAACTAGCAGACCGATCGGTGACACATCCACAGGGTATTATTGAAGATGTTCTTGTGAAGGTGGATAAGTTTATATTTCCCGTTGAATTTATCGTTCTAGACATGGAGGAGGATATGAATGTACCTATTATTCTCGGTAGGCCATTTCTAGGCACAGGTCAAGCTCTTATTGATGTTCAAAAGGGAGAGCTTAAGCTTAGAGTACAAGGAGATGAGGTGGTCTTTAATGTCTTCAAGGCCATGAAGTATCCGATGGCTAGTGATAGTTGCTATAGTGTGGATGTGATAGAGAAGGCAGTCTCTAAAAGAAGGATGAATAGTGATGCCTTAGAGGCAGTATTAATAGGTGATGAGGTCGACGATGATGATGCTGAGATAAGAGATTATGTAAACTGGATCAATTCCTACAAATCATATTGGAAGAAGTTTCAAGAATTAGCAGAAGCGCCTGATAAACCACTAACATCTATTCAGCAGCCACCGCAGTTGGAATTGAAGGCTCTTCCAGATCATTTGAGATATGCATATTTGGGAGAGAATGAGACTTTACCTGTAATTGTGTCAGCTGACATTTCAAAAATAGAATTGGAAAAATTGTTGAGGGTTTTAAGGGAACATAAATTGGCCATTGGGTGGACATTGGCGGATATTAGAGGAATAAGTCCCATAACAGTAATGCATAAAATTTTATTGGAGGAGAATAGCAAGCCATCTATAGAGGCTCAGAGAAGACTCAATCCAGCCATGAAGGAAGTTGTACTTGAGCAGATTCTTAAATGGTTGGATGTCGGGGTGATCTACCCAATTTCTGATAGCGCATGGGTGAGCCCAGTACAAGTGGTACCTAAAAAGGGTTGTATGACCGTGGTAAAAAATGAAAACAACGAACTCATTCCAACGAGAACTGTGACGGGGTGGCGGATTTGTATTGATTACCATAAGCTCAACAAGGCAACAAGGAAGGATCATTTTCCTTTGCCTTTCCTTGATCAAATGCTTGATAGATTAGCTGACCACAACTACTACTATTTCTTAGATGGATATTCAGGGTAACATCAGATTGCTATTGCACCAGAGGATCAAGAAAAAACGACATTTACATGTCCTTATGGCACATTTGCTTTCAGGAGAATGCCATTTGGATTATGTAATGCTCCAGCAACATTTCAACGGTGCATGATGGATATATTTTCAAATATGGTAGAAAGGTGTATTGAGATATTCATGGATGATTTCTCTGTTTTTGGCTCATCATTTGACCTTTGTTTATGTAACTTGGAAAACGTGTTGAATCGTTGTTGAAAGGCGAATCTGGTGTTGAATTGGGAGAAATGCCATTTTATGGTAAAAGAGGGAATTTTTTTAGGACACAAAATTTCTAGGGATGGTATTGAGGTGGATCAGGAAAAGATTGCAACAATTGAAAAATTACCACCCCCGGTGTCAGTAAAAGGAGTAAGAAGTTTCCTCGGCCATACAGGATTTTATCGACGATTCATCAAAGATTTTTCCAAAGTATCTAAGCCTCTCTCTTCGCTGTTAATGAATGGTGTGGTGTTTGATTTCAATAAAGAGTGCCTTCATGCATTTAAGGTACTAAAGGAGAAACTTATATCTGCGCCTATAGTTGTGGCTCCCAACTGGGACTTACCCTTTGAATTGATGTGTGATGCTAGCGACTATGCATTGGGAGCAGTTTTGGGGCAGCGCATTGATAAGGTATTTCGCTCAATTTATTATGCTAGTAGAACTCTCAATGATGCTCAGTTGAACTATGCCACTACAGAAAAGGAGTTGTTAGCCATAGTCCTTGCTTGTGACAAGTTCAGACCCTATCTGATTGGTAATAAGGTGATTGTGTATACTGATCACTCTGCTATCAAGTACTTGATGACTAAGAAGGATGCCAAGCCTTGCTTAATTAGATGGGTTTTATTTCTACAAGAGTTTGATATGGAGATTAGTGATAAAAAGGGTATAGAAAACCTTGTATCAGATCACTTGTCTAGACTAGAAACAGAAGAGTGTCAGAATGAGAAAGTTGTGCAGATCAATGATTCCTTTCCAGACGAACAGTTGTTTGTAGTAAATAAAAATTCTGTTGTGCCGTGGTTTGCCGATATTGTGAATTTCCTTGTTGCTAAGGTTGTACCTCCTGAAATGACAAGGCAGCAGTTGAAGAAATTTTACTCTGAAGTGAAGCATTACTACTGGGAGGAACCTGTTCTATACAAACATTGTGCTGATCAAATTATTCGGCGTTGTGTACCGGAGGATGTAATGCATTCTATTCTTGCCCATTGCCACAACCTTCAATGCGGTGGGCATTTTGGAGCCACAAGAACAGCAGCAATGTATTGCAGAGTGGTTTTTATTGGCCAACTTTATTCAAGGATTCTAACGTTTTTGTGAAGGCCTGTGATCGGTGTCAGCGCACAGGAAATATCTTAAGGAGAAATGAGATGCCTTTCAATGTGATTTTGGAAGTCGAGCTGTTTGACGTTTGGGGCATTGACTTCATGGGTTCGTTTTCGCTGTCGTACAATAATGAGTACATTCTGTTAGCCGTTGGCTATGTGTCCAAATGGGTGGAAGCTACTGCGACAAAGGCCAATGATGGTAAGACGATGTTAAACTTTCTCAATAAACACATTTTCACTCGCTTTGGTACACCCCGAGCTCTCATTAGCGATGAAGGGAGTCATTTTGTTAACAAACAACTTGATACACTTTTAGCTCGCTACGGCGTATTCCACCGCATTGCATTGCCATATCACCCTCAGTCAAATGGTCAAGCAGAAATTTCAAATAGGGAGGTGAAGAGTATCCTTGGAAAGAGGGTGGATAGTTCAAGAAAAAACTGGTCAAAGAAGTTGGATGATGCACTATGGGCCTACAGAACAGCGTTTAAAACACCTATAGGTATGTCTCCTTATTGTTTAGTTTTTGGGAAAGCTTGCCATCTTCCAGTAGAGCTAGAGCACAGGGCATACTGGGCAATGAAGAAGTTAAACTTGGATTGGACTACTGCTAGTGAAAATAGAATGTTGCAACTGAATGAATTGGATGAATTTCGTAACGAGGCATACGAAAATGCAAAAATCTATAAGGAACGTACAAAAGCGTGGCACGACAAGAATTTAATCAGAAGAGAATTTCAACCTGGACAGCAAGTACTTCTTTATAATTCACGGTTGAGGCTATTTCCGGGCAAACTGAAATCCAGATGGTCGGGTCCTTTTACTGTGGTGAAGGTGTTTCCATATGGCTCGATTGAGGTGCAAGGAAAAAGTGGAGAGCCTTTCAAGGTAAATGGGCAGCGGTTGAAGCCATACCTGGGAGGTATGTTTGATCAAGCGAAGTCGATTCTTATTTTGAAGCCTCTATGAAGAGGAGTTCAGCGTCCGGCTAAATGACGTTAATGACAGCGCTTGTAGGAGGCACCCTACTTATTTGTATTATTTATTTATCAATTTGCACTTGTAAATAATGTATATTTTTTGTTTATTTTTAGACTTTTGGAATCGTGAAAAACGTGAAAAATCAAAAAAATCAAAAAAATTAACGAAAAAGAAAAAAAAAAGAAAAATCCTTAAGGGCCGCGACATTGATTGTTCCAGAGGCTCAAGAATTCTGAAAGAAGGAGGCGGACCGCGGCATGGAAATGAAGGGCCGCGGCATAAGAAGTCAGTTTTTCCAGAATCTAGAGGCGGGCCACGACATAGATAACATAATGCCGCAATATTAATCCACAGTTTTTTTAAGCGGGCCGCGACATCGGAATGTAGAGTCGCGGCCCGTGTGCGTAATCAGGGGTAAAAAGCCCTAATTTTGGCCTCATCCTCATTCATTTTCACAATTTTCTTTTTACCATCACTCAAAGCCTCCTTTCTCTCTCAATTTTCACAACCCCTTGCCCCATTGTGAGAATTTCATTTGCCAAGGAGATAAAAAAGAAGAAGGATTGTTACATGCAAGTAAGTGTCTCATATCCATTCTATTAATTTCTCATTGGAAGAGAGAGTATATTCTATAATTTTGGATTATTTGGTGTCTTCTTTCTGTGGGAAATTTAGGGGATTTGTTGTTTTTTTTATGTGAGTGGTTGGGTTGATTGTTTATTGTAACTGGGTAATTTATGGGAGTGAAAAGAAAAACCAGGAGAGGTTCTGCTCAATTTTTCTTAAACCAGTTGGGGGGGTTTAATCAGTTGTTGTATTGAAAAAAAATGGGTCCTAAGCGAAATCCACCTAGAGATGCCTCCTCAAAGAAAGCGTCTTCATCCCGGACTCAACAAACACCAACTTCTCCTGCTGATTATGATACTGAATTGTTTGTAAATAAGCAAGTGGCTAATATGTTTAAAAAAATTAATGAGAAATATGTGGTTAGGGAACGGGGATTTGAGTTTCAAGAGGAACCATTCAAAAATAACCCTTCTTATGATATCATTCGAGTTGAAATAATGAGACACAATTGGGGTTTCTTCTGCGACTCTGCCCGTGTTGGAATGGCCAATTACTCCCAAATGTTTGAGTTCTACTCCAAGTTTCCGTACCTTGATGTGGAAAATCAAAACTTTATTCGGGGGAAAAAGGTGCCTACTGAAATTTATTCATTTAATTCATTCCTGCACCTCCCTACAGTGTCTTCCCTGGATGACGAGCATTGGTAGTTGGCCCACTTTAGCGAACCGGATTACGATGCAGTGGCTGCAGTTTTGAGTATCGAAGGGGCTCGTTTTAATTATCATCATGGGAAGCCAAAAGACATGTACCGGTGGCAACTTAATCCAATTGATAAGGCCTGGTTTTATTTCGTTAGTTCTCATTTGTTGCTGACCTCTCACGTCTCTACTATTCATAGAGAGCGTTGTTTATTGGTATTTGCTATTATGACAAAGATGACAATTGATGTGGGCCAAGTCATTCGTTACAGCATTCACAACATTAGTAGATTCAATACTACCAGTGGTGTTGCTCATGGTACTTTTATCTCGACCCTGTGTGCTGCTTATGATGTTCCGGTCTTTGCTAGTGATCTAGTTCGGAAGCCCATGGGGCCAATAAATCAGACTATGTTTGCTGCATTCCCTACGACTTCTCTTACCCCACCGTCACCTGGGCAGCATTATAAGTGTCGACGGAATGACGAAGTTTCTGACACTGACCATATGGAGGAGGAGAGGGATGATGATGCGGGCCTTAGTAATCCACCTACAAATTTGAGAATTGGTGGACCTATTGATGAGCACACTCAGCGCACGCATGATTGATTGGATTATCTCATTAGCCAAAATCAATATTTAATCCAATCGCATCATGCACAAAATCATAATTACAATGACTTCCTGGCGCAACAGAATGAGTATGGGTGGGTTCATATAGAGAAGTTGAATGCCTTAGTCACTAGGTGGACTATGAGTTCTGCTGATGAAAATTACTTCACTCCTCCGCCTCAGTTCAATCCATACAACCCGCCACCACCACCTCCGCCATACTGATGTGGCGTGCTTTTTGAGGTAAGTCTTCTTTCTTTAGTCTTCATGTCACATTGGGGACAATGTGAAATTTAAATTTGGGAGAGGGGCTTATCATTTATTGTTTTTATCTTTGTTCAGTTAATTTTAGTTTTATTTTCACTGTTGAGCAGTTAAGCCGATAATTTGTTTTTAATATCATTTGTCATCAATTTGTGAAATAGTAATTGCGTGAATTTCCGTGTGCTTGGTTGATTAATTTTGGGATTAATTTTAATGTTTTATTTTTGGAAATTTGAATATGTTGTGTAAATTTCGACAATTAGCTTATGTTATATATGTTTTACTTGGGTATGAGGAATGAATGGTGGAATATGATAAAACTTGCATTACTTGTCTTTTGAGACGAAATCCTTGATGATATGTGTTTTGGAATATGATCTAGGAAATCTTTTGGAATGTTTGGGCCTTTCAAGCTTACCTTTATCATTATTGTCCCTAGTTTGCTCATTTGTGCCTTAACCTGTTTTATTGATTGTTTAACCACTTCATTAAGCAAAAACTGTACCAATTATTTTTCCCTGTCTTGTGAATTATGCCATAAGCTTAGCAATAAGTTTAGGGGAACGATTTGTGATTGGGTAGAGAGAAAAAGAAGGAAAAACATATTGGTGTGAGTGGATGAACAATGTAATTTTTCGATCGAGACAAGTGTAAAATGTAAAAGTACTTGCAACATCACTGTATGTCAGTTTCTTCTTCAAAAAAAAAAGAAAAAAAAGAAAAGTGATGAATAAAATAAAGTGATGTTGGTGTATTGATTATGAGTTCTCAATCGATGAAAAGTGGGTGAATTACAGGCTGGAAATTAAACGCAATGTGGGTTGTTTGATTGAATTTTTTTAGGTGCTTATGGTATAATGAAGCCTAAATGTCTTTTTATCTACCTTTACCTAAGCCAAAAATGCATGAACCTTAAAAGTCCTGTTGATTCCAAAACATGTGTTGTTAACATTAGTGGAGAAAGGCAAGTATGCAAGCATATTGAATTTTGGTGAGTGGACTGTTGAAAGAGTAAAACATGTATGATGTATTCTAATTGCACATTTTGTTATTTACAAATCATATTTTAATTTCCAACTGAGGCATTTGGGTTAATTGTGAGAGTGATTAGACTAAAATTTTGGTTGAAAAATGCAATTGATATTTCGCGAATGATGACAATGTGTTGTGGACAAAATGGAGGTTTAACTATTTGTGTGTCTTGTTAGGTTTTAAGTCTAAAGTCAATCTTTACTCGAGGGCGAGTAAAGGTTAAGTTTAGGGGAGTTTGTTGAGTCTAGTTTTTGTCATGTTTAGGTGGTAGTTTAAGTAGTATTTTATCTTATTTTTCTTTCATTTAGTGCGGGTTTATGCTGTTGTTTGTTTGTTTTTGTAGTTTTTGTGAATAACAGGAAGATTCGAGTACTTGGAGGAAAATGTTAAAAAAAAAGGAGAAGAAATATCCAAGTTTTGATAATATTTTGAGAAAGTATGGATCTCAACATGATTTGGATGCGTTGGTGATTTTTTGGGCTAAAAATTTAAAGAAATGAAAATTTTCTTAAGGGTCGCGACATGGCAATGTAGAGCCGCGGCTAGCCCATGAAACTGAACCTATGTTTTGGGAGGAGAAGCTTGAGCCGCGGCATGGCTAAGGAGAGCCGCGGCATAGAAGGGCCACAACCCAGAAATTGAAGATACGGGCCGCGGCATAGCTGAGGAGAGCCGCGGCATGGAAAGGCAGATTCGTGAAGGTTTTAAGACACGGGCCGCGGCATGGGAATGTAGAGTCGCGGCCCGCCTATTCAAAATCTGAAAAATTTAGGTTTTTAAAGAAAAGAAAAAGAGAAAAAAAGTTATACAGATTTTTCTTGGAGAGTCTTAGAGGCTAGGAAGGCTTGGGGGAATTCAGAAACTTCATGTTCTCATCTATTTTCTGATGTTATTTTTAATTGTCTTTGTAATTAGATTTATGATTATGAACTAATTTGCTTTTTAGGATTTTTAATTGAATCACTTGAATCCCTATTATGAATTAATGTAGTTTCAATTTTCTTCTTCAATCTCCTTCAATTCCATATAGCCTGTTTTTATTGAATGATTATTGATTGGCCATCTATAGTCATTATTTATATGTTTTTAAATCAAAATCTGAGGTGTGAGATTTGAATTTGCTATGGTTATATTGGACATAATTTTAATTTGGAACGAGAGTATCCATATTAATTGTGTAACTATTTATTAAGTTGTTGAGATTAATGCTATCTTTGTGGTTCAATTTACCATAGAAATATAGAAAATTGTCACTTAGGTTGAGTTTGTAATTCATAATATGATTATAAGCTGCTTTTGTCAAATGGTTAATTGAAATAGGTAGGAAGAAGAAGAGTTGAGGATTTTGTATTAGGGAAAGATAGGGAGGATAGTTGATGAGATTAAACATCCTAATTAATTTTTCATTGCTTAAATCTACAGTTTTGCTTTAAATTGTTATTTTATTTAATTTCTAATTATTGTTTCTACATATTATATTTTCTTTAGTTTTGTCTATAAGAATCAAAATTTTAAGCGATAAAATAGAAAAAAAAATCACGTGACTGGTAATTGAGGATTCAATCCTTGAGGACGATACTTGGTTTTACCAAAGTTATTACTAAATTATGATACGTGCACTTGCATAGCATATAAAATCCGCAACAAGTTTTTGGCGCCGTTGTCGAGGACTGAAAACTATCAATATCAGTCTAATTGATTTTATTTCTAATTTGGTTATTTTTTGTCTTGTTTCTAATTTGTTTCAGCTGTGTTTCTTGTTAAACTTCAGGTGGTCTGTTATATGCATAGCAGAAGAGGGGCGGGTAGTCTTGTTCCTGTAAATCCTGAAATTGAGAAGACATGCAAACAAACAGAAGAAACAAGAAGTTGGCTCATCAGACAGTAGAGATGGCACAAAATGAAGGGCCAGATAGACAAAATGAGAGAAATAATGAGGTTCCCAAAGTTCTGCAACAGCCGGTTCAGAATCCTGCTACCAGAAGTCTGAGAGACTATGTACTGCCCACTATAACGGGAGTACAGAACTGTATAAGACCACCGGCGGTAGATGTCAGTTTGATCTCGCCAGGGGTATTCAGAATGATGTTACAAGAAGAAGAGGGGACAAGTATGAAGAGATTTGATCTGAAGCCACAGAGAAGCTACTGAAGAATGTCTGAAGAATAGGGAGCACAATGAGACTGGTAAACACGTCATCTACTACGTAAGTATCTTCGAAGGCGACTATGCCAGAGATTAAAAGGATAGTAAAACTTGAAGTTAGACTGAATGGATAGTGTCAGATCAGAAGTTTAGAAGACAGAGTGAGAATTGATTAGCGCTTGGTGATTTAGGAGTATGCGTGTTATGGTTGAATACAGAAAGGTAGCATGAAGGACCTGGTTTTTGATAAAACATGGAACTATGAGTGGTACATCACAGGCTGAGACGCGCCAGGCACAGACTGACGAGAGGATGGATCTAGCCTCGTGGGAGGTAAAAGAATGGGAACATGTCAATATACATGGAAAGTTAAGTTGGCGGTGTATGTATAGCATAAGGTATTTGAGCGTTTGTTCATTTGTAAGAAAGATAACCTTGAGACCAAGATTTAGTGAAACGTAATGGATGGATGGTTGGTGTTAGAAATCCTTGACTGTACGAGGAGGAGATTTAATTGGAGACGGATCTCTTACTTGGGAGGTGTGTATCAGTTTAAAAGAACGCCACAGATTACAATGGAATGGACAGGGTAATGAATGAGACTAGTATAACATTAGTGTGTGGTGATGAACATGTACGTATTCCTTTGGACAATGGAATCCAAAGTGATGGTTTTGGTGAAAACAGGGAAGAACCCTGTTAAGGTATTACGAGTTAGGGTACCAGAATCGGATGAATGATTCGATGGGAATTTGGTGTGGAGATGAGAAATCTAAATGGATATCGTTTCACCACCTAGGGTATGTTGTACCAGGAGGTTTGAGCAAGTGACAGAATTTAGTATGCCTGAATATTGAAAGGTAAAGTGATATGGTGGTGGATCATAGGAATGGACCACATTAGACTACAAGTAAAGTAATTGGACAGGGGAGGTCATAACTCGGCTGAATGAGTTAGTGTAATTTGGTTCCTATGAACTAGTAATGGGATAGGGCATTTATAATGCTAAGCTGAGACCTTATAGTTTTCCAAGTTTTGGAAAGGAATTAGAGAATGAAGAGAACAGAGTGGGAATTTGAAATTACTGATTGATTGCAAATGGAATAACAATCTAAGGACTTAACAGTTATATTAAGGGATTAAGCATTGAGTGTGCGAATATTTGGGATGTTAAGGAAAGCGTAATCCTTGATGAGATAGTCATGGTGATGAATGCTAGAGTACGGCTAAGGTGACACGGCGTAGAACATGGTAAGATAAAAAGCAAGGAGTACTATGCAAAGTAAGGAAGTAGAAGATAGTGGATATTGCGGTTCAGTATTGGTTCTGGGGGAAAAACCAAGAGGTTGTTAGAATTCTTAAGGCAGGAATGTTTGCCTATCTAAAAGGACATATGAACTTGTAAATTATTAACTTTGGAATACAAAGTTCTAGGATGAGAGATTTGTATCTCTCCAAGTAAGTGCAGACAAGAAAAGTATATTAGTCTGGGAAAGAAAGGGGAGTTCTGACTCCCGATTTAACAGGAATTCTAAGATTGTACCAAGGATTAGGATGAGGGCCTATAGGCTGGTCTCACCCTGGTAGGGGTGATAACTCACAAGTATATCTGGTATCGAGAATAAGTCAATGAAGCGATCGTGGTGAACTAAACAGACTCTGGAGTTTCTGCAGATCTGATGTGCAAGAAAAAGTTAAAGAAAGTATAGTTATCAGAAAAGATCTTGTGGAACAAGATTGTTACTCACGTTTGAGTATTATAGAAGACTAAGAGTAAAGGCGCTAGACCTTGGGAATTATAGTCAGAGATACGAGGTTTACTATCTGATGTGTTCGAGTAAATTTTGAGGACGAAATTATTATAAGGATGGGATAGTTGTAATGACCCAAAATTACTAATAAGGCTTAAGGACCTTGATTAGCTTGCCGGGAGGGCATAATTGGAAGTTATGTGAATTAATGGTGAATAAGCATGATTATGTGAAATGCATGTTTATGAGTATTGGATAAGCATGCGGGCCCTGTTTATCTTGTAAGGGCATAATTGTAATTTTGGCCCGTTAGGGCATAAATGAGATAAAATGTTGAGACCACATTATTATGTGGATATATTTATATTTGTAGCAATCGACACGAGACGATCCTAGGGAGCAAGTAGCGGGAAAGTCACAATGGGACCCGATACTCGACTCGGGGTGAGTCAAGGGATATTTTGGGTATTAGACAGTTATTTGGGTTATCGGGTTATGGAAATAAATAATTGGAGATATATTTGAGGTTAGGAATCCTAGGTAAGAATACTGGGGAAATTTACCATTTCGCCCTCGGGGATGTTTTTTGTACCCCGAGCTTTGGGATTAGCCTAAGAGGCTTAAGTTAGATAAGACAAAAGGCAAGGAAGTGTTTAGAGAATGCCATAACCGACCCTTCCCTCTTTTCTCTCAAGGAGTCTCTAAAGCTAGCCATTGAATCAAGGGATTTTTGGGCTGGGTTCACAAGAATTAGAGCTCTAGAATTGGAGATTAGCTTAGAAATTGATGGTGGATTCAAGCAGAGTTTGAGGTAAGATTTGGATTAAGGTTTTAATGTTTAAGTTCAGATTTCTAAGTGTTTTTGGGTCTTTGATGTTGAGAGTTGAATTGAAGCTTTGGGTGAAGATTTGAGCTGAATTCTTGTTAGGTTCTATTGCTGGGAACTTGGGGATTAGTTCTGCAACTTCTAGGTGGATTTGCTCTTCAGATAAAGGTAACCTTTTAACTATGGTTAGCCCTTGAATTCTATGAATTTCTGGATGTTTTAGGAGGTTTATGAGCTTATGAATTTCAAGGAGTAAAATGTGATTTTGATGAGTCCTTAGGCTAGTTTTCATATGGGTTTTGTTGCTGGAAGTATACTTGAACTGTTGTGGTAATTAGAATATGTTATTGGGATGATTTTGGGTGTGTTTGGTTGAGATTTGGGGGATGAAAGTTGTGTTTTTCTGGGTTCGAAGGGGTTGGGCCGCGACATTGTTCTTGGTGAGCCGTGGCCCTCTAGAACAGATGGTGCTGGAGAAGGAGGGTGGGCCGTAGCATGGTGTGTGTAGGGATGCGGCCCGTGTCTATTTTGGGCGAGGCCGGGGCCTCTGGTTGGGAGCAAGCCGCGATATGGCAGGCTTGAGCTGCAGTCCTTAAGGGCATTCTTGGCCTTTTCAGAGTTTTTAAGTGCAGGATCTTAACCTAGGGTGCCCGGGATCGATTCCACTACCGTGTTTTGTGGAATTTGATGTCCCAGAGGCTAGAACTTGGTCTGGAAACCCTCAATCATTTATTTTTGATGGAATCCTTTATCATGGTTGTGACTAGGTATGCACTTGGGCTTGGGGCAGGATCGTGATCAGGGGTCGTCTTTCCTAATCAAAGCACTTGGAATTAAAGGTAAGAAAACTGCACTTGTTTGTGTGGATAGGATGGGACTAAGTGTTCCCTATATTTGTATGCACTGTTATATAATTGTGATATACCATGTGAATATGTTGGGACTAATAGCTCCCTATAATAGGATGATTGTCATGAGGTGGTATTATGCCATGGGGACATGTGATAAATGGCCTAAGAGTGCCGGAATCAATACATGCGCATAGGGCGCGGCTCAGCCACTGGCAGCTAAGGACAACTTAATAATCACTGAGCTTGGTTTAAGCGGGACGGAGTCAGTGGGGTGAATACTGGCCTTGGCTTAAGCGAGCCAAAGACAGTGGGTTAAATAGAGGGTGTGGCCTACGGGCACTGACCCTAGTTGTTGCTTGACATATATACTATTGTTAATTGTTGTATATGATATGTTGAATATCTGGAAATTTGATCATTGGTTATTGCCTGATGTGATGGATTGAATGAATGCTATGGCTTGCTGGGAAATTGATTAATGTCTTGTAAATCATTTGGTTATGCTTTGTGAACTACTTAGTTACTAGTACTAATTATGCTATGATATTGTGTTTTCTTGCTGGGCCTTTGCTCATTGGTGCTGCGTGGTGCAGGTAAAGGCAAGGGTAAGATGAGTTGACCATGAGTTAGAGAGCTCTAGAGGAAACGGTCATTAGAATAAGGCTAAACTACTATAAAATCTCGGTGTGTTTATTTAAGATATTTGTACTATGTCGTATATTATATACATTTCATTCAAAAGGTGTCGCATACTGTACATATGACCGTTGGCCAATTTCACAGGTCAACAATTTGGTGCTTCCATTGAGAGTACGAAATCAAGAAACACACTTTCATCAGTTTTACGATGCCTCCAAAACCCAGTAAGACAAAGAAGACAACTCGCAGGGATTCCACCACTTAGGATCCCATTGATCCCATTAACGAACCTCAGGTGGAGGTTGGAGATCAACCTATTGCAGAAGATCCACAAGATGCTCACCAAGAGGACATGGCACAATTTCTGACGAGGTAGGAGGCCCTTGCTGCAAAAATTTCCCTCCAGAGGGCTACTATGGAATGACAACGGTGGATAATAGATGAGCAGTCCAGAGGATGATCCAAAGGGAGCAGGAAGCAGACTGGAGGCACCAGGAGGATGCTGTGGCTCTGGAGGTGGTTACCCAATTAGCCCAAGCTAACGATGAAGTTGCTGATTAGGCGGTGAGGGAGGCTCAGGCCAAAGTAGCAGGGATGCGAGACTGCGATAATAGGGAGTCCTAGGGGAGGAGTCGAATCTTAAGCACACTCTCAGCTACTTTCCCAGAGACAGGATGAAGAGGCGCAGTCTAAGACTACCTCCTCCATGACTAAGAAGAATAACACTTCATCTCGGAGTAAGAGTGTTACCAACCCAAAGGTCCCTCCTAGGGGAATAGACAAAATGACACGGGAGAGGAAGGTCAGACATCTGAGAGGCGTGAGAGGAATGGAAATGGCCTCTCAAAGTCACAAATTCATGTAGGAGGAGAGGCTCGGGGGTAGGATCACACCAGCAAGGGCAAGGCTGACCTACCACCCCTACACCCCCGTCAGTCTTGCAAGGAAAAATAACCGATGACCAACACCAATAATGTGTTCGATAGGCTCGAAAAAGATGCACAAGCTCAAGATCATTACATGCTGCAGTGTCTATATGGCATCTGTCTTTGAAGTTGCCCACAAGCACAAGGAAAGGATGCATACATGGCACCAAAGGGAGGCACGTGAATGCTATAATCCGTCAGTGGTCAAGGCAAGGAAAGGACCAATCCATTAATTTACTAAATACTCCATATTTAAGTAAATTAATGTTTACATAAATCTCTTTGAGAAAATCAATTTTTTTATTGAAATAAACATGAATTAACACCTTTTACAAAACATGCAACTCGAGATCTCGATATTTATAATAAATCATGTTTCACATGCACACCATAAGTAAAAATACATGTTTAAGACACAACATAAACCAAATGTTAAAACAACTTTATAACAATAAAACGTAAGTAGCAACCCCTTGACCCCCAGGTTAACCAATCACGACATGCACACATCAAACCGAGCATGCTCCAACTCATCGCCTCATCTACTACAATTTTTGCCCTTACCTGCAACACATAGTACCCGTGGCCTAACGCTCAACAAGAAGAGCTATGTAGGTCACAACCCCAAAGCTCAAACAGAAAACATAAACATAAAATAGAAAACATAAAACATAAACTAATTCAAACTATCACAACCTAATTCATATACTACTCATAATCTATACCTTAACACATATAGAGTTCAATAATAATTCATATCATATCACATCATTCTCATAGCATAACTTAACATACCATAGCATACCAAACGTATCATAAGTATTTAATAATCATACCATACCACAACATCTCATCATACAATCGTAACACGTATTACCGATGTCATACCGGTCATAAACCAGTGCTAACCTTGTCAATTGTGCAACTAAGCATGCATTTTATCATAACGTACACATGCATTTTCATCACGTAAGCATGTCATGCAAGTATATAGAAAACAAACAATGTAAGCAAGTGTTGACAATTTATAGTAGAGAGTGGCGTCCCACCCAAAACCTCCAGGGCCTTGGACATTTACCTATTCTAATAACTACCCTGCCCAACATCTTACCAAACACCAAACAATGTGATAACATAAACATAGGTTATAAAAACTCTGCTCAAGTGTATTCACACTCATATCAATGTTCATAAACTCATAACATACATAACAAAATCATAATCATAACCATAACATGCATAAACTTAATTAGATCACATATGCATAAATTTGTGCCTTCAAATGCACACCGTGTGTTATAGTGGCCACTCTTCTTACCTCAGGTCCAACAATGCTCCAAAACATGTTCCTTGTTCCATTCAATTATCATTTAGCAAGTTCTAAGCCAAACAACATACAAGCTTGAACATAGAGATCATACATCATATTAGACTTATGCAATCTCTCTTAGACTTTTGAGGACTCCTAACAGCCTTAAAATGTCCTTAAGAAAGTCCTAAAATCCCCTAACAGAAAACTATACCATCTAGGGCTGAGCATCTAAATCGGCAAACCGCGGCGATCGACCGCACCGCACCACACTACACCGCAAACCGCAGTGTCAAAAGTGGAATGGTTCGGTATGGTTTGTATCTTAGCTAAACCGCGCGGTGCGGTGCGGTGCGCGGTTTGGCGGTGTGAAATTTTGGTTTGCACCACACCGCACCATATACTTACAAATATGTTAAAAAAAATTAAACTTTACATATATACTATTTTTTAGTAACCCAATCTAAAACTAGGAGCCCACTTAAATTAGGAGTCCACTTAAATTAGGGTATAACCTTATTCTCTAACACATCATACACGATAACAACTCCTTCCTCTCTCATCTCATTTGCTCCTCCTCCCTATCACCTCTCTATCTCACACATATTTTTTAACACATTTACACCGTGGAAAACCACCCAAACCACACCGCAAAAAATGGTTTGGTTTGGTCGGTTTGGTGCAACAAAATCACACAGCACCGTGTGTTCTAGATACTAAACCGCACTTGTGGCATGGTGTATTAAAAAGTGTTCAAATCGCCCAAACCACACCGTGCACACCCCTAATACCATCAATGCCCCAACCAAGACCATCAAAATGAGGGAAAAACATGTTTGGCATGTAGCACGGTCGCGCTACCCCTTGGGTGTGGTTGAGCCCGACGGAGAACCCAGATCGCGAAAGTTCTTCTAACAACCCTAACTCTCTCAATTTATATTTGATTTGAACAATTCTTTTTACATTTTTCTCATCTTGAATCCCTATATATCATTATATAATTATTAGAGATCAATAAAATACCAACAATTCATGAGAATCCCCTAACTCAATAATTTTAACAATTCTTACGCAATAAAAATCATTCTTCCTAAGTTATGAACATATATCCCAAAACTAGACCTTATTTCATCATTAATTATTCCATCGCATGTTCATAACATTAAAACATATTAATAAAATACCTAACATGAAATTCTAAGAACTAATTCATATCATCCACCCTTAAACTCCATGAAAAATCATAAACATGACCTAGATTGTAAAGAGTGATAAGATCTTACATTCAAGTTGATTCTTACTTCTCCACCCTCCTAGACCTCAACCTCATAGAAAATCCTTACTTAGATCGATACATCAACTGACAATAATACGATAGATTTAACCTTTATTTCTCCATAAATAATTAATTCTTAATAATCAATAATACACAATTACCACCCTATCTTGCATCTAAGCTTCCTTATGAAACCACTTAAGCCATTTTTAGTAATTCCTCCTTAAGGTAATAGTTTTGACTTATGGAAATTACAATTTCTACCACAAGATTCATATTTCTATTCTCATCCATTATTTCCAATATAATTGGCACTTAAACCCTCAATACTTGAAGGAACCGCGTCTTGCCGCTACCATACATACACATGTCATAATCATGAAATAAATCACACATTATCATGAAATAATAAAAAAAAAAATTCACATATGCATCAACATAAATAACCAAATTGCCCTCACAGGCCAAAATTACCACAATACCCATGAAATGTAAAGGTGAATATTACACATAGCTAGTAAAGTCAGAGATTGTTCCTAACTAGCATATTTCCTAAATGTTTTTCAAGACCCCAAAAACTTGATGAGCAGCAAATGAAAAATTCTCCTAACATATTAATATTCGATTGAGATAAAATTTCATATTTTTCTTATTTCAATTGAAACAAAAATTCAGGGAGTGGGGTTTGAATTCAGAACTTGAAGTGGGCTGAGAAGCTACACTTTTCTTTGGTTTTAAGCTTGGTATTTTCATAACTTTCTTGCCCACTAATTTGACAGTGGTAGGCAAGGATTTTGATGAATCGAATTTAGCTTCTGATTCATATTCCAATTCAACCGAAATATCCAAATCTTCCAGCTCTTCATCATTGTCTTTGATTTCTTCTTTGGGATTAGATTTAGAGGGAAAACAAGGTTGGGGATCCTTTTTGGCCTTTTTCTTATATTTAGACAGAAGAGTGTAATCGGTAGGTAAAGATGGAGGAGACTTACCCTTCGTTTGAGTTAATTTTTCAGAACACCTTCCTTGGATTGTATCTTTGTATTTCAAGGATGAATACGCTTAAGCTCAACCTTTTGGACATCAAGAGAAAGAGATGAATTAGATCAAGTTTCTGTTGGAGATTTTCCAATTTAAGACCTAGATGGTTTGAAGGATGCTGAGATATCCTATGAAGATGCTTTCGCTAATCCGAGAGGAGCCAACATAGATGAGGGTTTCATTGAGGTTTTTGAGGCAGTTTCATCGGGAATGACCATGACAAGGTTACTAAGACCGATGAAGATCCTCTTTCGTGACTAGGAAGCAGAAGCACACTCTTGCGAGCCTTCTGTTTGGTGAAAGAGGGAGATGCCAAAATGATCAGAGGTGTGGCTTTGGAAGCCTCTTTAGAGTTGGAACCAGTGCCTAGGGTTCTCACAATAATGATTGTTGATGATGACAACTCTTCAACAAAGTTAGCTCAGAAAACTCAAAGCTTAATAAGAAAATGAATAACTTAGAATGAACATAGAAAGAATTCAAAGAAAAATTGGAGACCAACAATGGAGCAAAAACGTGTATATTACTTAATAGCTTGAGTTTACAATGAATTTCCCAACCTTTTTGCATGACAGGTGAGGATCTATTTATAGAGGAGCTCTAATGGCTCCTGATACATGGTGGTCCCTAGGGACAAGATAGTACATGGGTGCACTACCAGGGTAGTGGCGCAAGTTGTTATGGTGCAGAGGGTTGTGGTTGTCGACCCTAGTACATGTTAGAGGCATGTAGGTGATGCCACCACTCTTTGTACTAATTTGTACCACCTCTACTTGGCTAATGCGAAATCCAGGTTCAAGCCTCTAACCTCCTTAGGTTTGCACATCCCGTACATGTACATGCACCTCCTACCTGATGGTTGCTCTCATATTTCCAAGATATGCCTTTGCTCCAAGCTTCATTAAATTTTATTAATTGTTGGAAAGCTTGTGGGTTCTTCTCTAAGGTAGAGTTGGTTTCCCTAAAGCCAAAAGCTGAAGTATGAAACAGACCCATGTATAGGCATTTTAGGATACTTTCTTACATATCACCATGCATATGGTTGCGAATAAGAGTATTCACCCCCGACTTCTTGTGAGGGTTCACAAAGAAGGGTCGGGTTAGTTTCTGTGGGCCTCGTATTGTGAGTTTCCCTTATGCAACCCTTGCATTGGGGCGTTGGCCTCTCATAGTGAGGCTCTTCCTTGCTTGGCCTCGCGACATGGGGTTTGGGTGAATCGGACCTTGCATTACATGGTGCTTCCTTGTGTCAGCTATGCATCTCAAAACCTAGGCAAGCAATGCCTCGAGTCTTGGCATCTAGGCAAGCAGTGCCTCGTGTCTTTGCAAGAAGTGCCACACAGAATTCGTGCCTAGGCGAGTGATGCCTTATGATCTATGTCGATGGGACTTGTCACCTGGAGCATCACCCTGGGAGCTGGTCTCACATAGCGAGATGCTTCCCAACTTACGACCTTCATGTCGAGGGTGACACCCATCTCAAATAATGGAATGTTCCCACCTAGCATCGATGAAGGTTCGCATAGCGAGGCTCGCCTGTAGTGTCTCGGTATTTTACTTAAGCTAGTATTTTAGTTTTCGTGGTTATTGGTTCAAGTCGGGATTTAGTTGGAAACTCATAGAAACTGTTATAGATTTTATAAGTTTAACCTATAGTTTAGAAATATTAATTATAACATAAGGTTAGATTAATATAGCTAGTTCTAGAAATATTATTTATTATAACCTAAGGTTTAGATAGAATTAATAAGAATGTGACACTTGTCACAAGCATGTGTATTAAGGATTTAAGAATTTTTGATGAATAATTTAATAAAGGATAAATCTAGAAGCTCTAAAACCTTCCAGCAGCTATTAGGATAACGTTTTACTCAGTCAAAGTTGTTTAAACAAATTCAAAAAGTGCCGAAAGAGTGCAAAAATGTGTTTGATATATCAACGTATCCCGATATATCGCAGCTATAGAAGCCGATATATCGCTTACGGGAGATACGGAAAACACGTTGACTTTGCACAAACGAAAGAACGGGAAGTTGACTACCCTAGGCGATATATCGGCCCCTGGAGCCATTTTTGAATCTCTGTGGATTTAAATTAGAAACAGCCCCCAACTACTTGGACTTGCTCTTGAACGTTTTTGACCGAGTTCTGGGCAACTGTTAAATCGATAATTCAAAATTTTTTCAAATATTATTCATTTTAAAAGGGGTTAGTTTCACTCCTTGAACTCTATAAATAGGACCTAGTACTCAGCCATTTCACTCATCATTCAAGCATTCTTCAGAGCCTCCAAGCTGCTAAGATAACTATAGAGAGAAAACACTTGGGTTTTGGGTTAAAAGCCTTTCCAATCTATGCTTTTCTAAACACTTGGTAAGTAAGATAGAGTGACTTTTCAGTATCAAGGAGTAGATCAGAGTTCTAGATCATCCAAGGTGTTTAAGTTCCTTGAAACTTAAGGTTTTTCGGAGTGTTCCAATCCTATTCTTGTCTCCAATATCTTGGTTTTTGGTAAGGAAAATAGGATAGATTATATGTGTTTTTATGATGTGTTATGATATGTTTATATGATATGATATGTGCTATGTATATATGTATAAATATGTTTTGTAGTCACTTAGGGCTTATAGTTGCTTAGATAGCAAACCCCAAGATTTTTGTCATTATTGTGGATTAGAGTTATGATTTACCCTACCTTGATTAGTAGACAGAGGACCAAGATGGGTTATCATATACTATTTTGTGATCTAACCTACCTCGATTAGTAGTCTGACGACCTAGATTGTTTTATCACATGCTACGGTAATGAGTTAATGACCATTAATATTGTAGTCCTATATTATATACGTTTGTACATCATATGTTTTATGATATAGTCTTATGATTTATGATATATGTTTTTAGTATAATTTCCTTGCTGGGCATTAGGCTCATTCCTTTTATTTTAGATGGTGCAGGAAAATGAACTTGGAAGGCGGGATAGATTCGTGGCCACTCGGCATGTGTATTGGGGGTGGATGGATTGAATGAACTACGGGAAGATCAAGGATGACGTTGTTTAAAGTCTTTTAATTATTTTTTTATGTATTTCCGCACTTATAATTTAAACGATTGATTAAAGCTTATGTTTTTATGTTTAATGTACTAAACAATGGGTACCCATAATTATTTAGTATTTACCATATTTTGGATTTATAATAAAGTTCTAATATTTTATGTATGTATGTATTCCAAAATACTAGTTATGTTTAGTAGTTTTTAATGGTCCGAGGTCTAGAATTAGTCGGGGCATTATAGTTGGTATCAAAGACACAATTCAAATGGATTAAGTTCTCCTTGATACACACGCATAAGCTCCAGATCTAACCACCAATGTAAGTGTTTATGTTATGATTATTACCTTTATGTTAATAGTTAATGTTTTAGCCATTATTTTTTCAGCTAAAATGGATGGAGCCTTAACCTATCATGATATTTGAGCCATTAAGGCATTGAAAAGGATTAGAGAGCCAAGGAATACAATAAGGGTGTTAGAAAGAATCATTCAAAGATTGATCCTATTTCACAAGGGGATAGTTCTCCTTCAAACTACTAAGCAAATTATGATGAGAGCTATGGAACAATATGTCCCAGTAATTAGGCTTTTTAAAGATTTTCCTTCTGTAATTTCAACATTAGAAGAATTATGGGAGACTATACATAATGAGGATGATTTATCAGTAGCCATGATATATATATATTTTTATACTAAGGTTCACCTTTAAGTTTGAATTTCAATTCACAAATGAACAAAAGCATAATATCTTGATAAATATTCCCCAAGGTAGTTCTGAGGCTCAAGCTAATGGTGATTATAAAAAAATAGATGATGATATGCTAGATGAAGGGTCAGATGTTGAAGATCCTGATTTTTAGATTTACCCTAGTTATTTTTTTTTAGTTTAGTTTACTTATTTCTTTACTTCTTTATTTATTTTTGCATTTATGATTGTACTTAGTGAAAACTTTTTTTTCCAAATGAATAAATTGTTATTTTTGAATGACATGTATGAGTTTGATTTATTTTACAATCATAATAAATAATAAATTCAATAAATAATGACTAAGTTCAGTGAGGGTGGATCCAAATCAATGGACGGGGTTATGTATTGAGAGTTTAGGGGGCCATAGTAGTGGGAACAATTTTACTGATCCCGACCTTCCCTCAATATGGTTAACTTTGGAATAGCGACAAGTTTCGAGCTTAAGAATTTAGTCATATAGGATGGTTAGAAATAGACTTAGAAAATAATAAAGATGGCTAAATTTTCTAAGTATAGAAACACACCCTAGTTATAAAGAAGGCTTACATAATTTTTCATAAGAAATCATAATTGATAGGTCCGAGTTATGTTTGCTTAAACTAAGTTTTGCCTTAGAACCTATTAGGGTAACTTCTAACATGTTTTTCTCGAGTGTTAGAACTTTGCGGAAGATGTCACTCAGAAGGTCTACACACACAACCAACAATGCCTCCAGTGCCGCCAACGAGACTAACGAAGACCCTCCAGTTCGAAGAAGGGGAACGCGTGCTACTAATGCTGTTGCTAACAGAAATGGACCACCTCTGGTTGACAAAACCGCTGAGATTATTAGGCTATGTCAACAAGTGGAATAATTGTTGCGGCAACAACGACAACAAACTCAGCCGCAACCTCAGACTTAGCCCCAGCCTCAGCTGCAACCGCAACCTCAGTCATCGGCTCAAGCGCCCCAGCAAGAAGGTCCATATGGGGGATGGCCGATGGCAAACTATGCACCTTATCCATCTCAGTACATAGAGCCAGTCTATGAGCATTTTCGTAAGCAGCACGCTCCAAAATTTAAAGGGACAACCGACCCCTACGAGGCGGAAGAATGGGTCAAGAATGTAGAGCTGATACTTGCACACATGAACCTCGGCAACGTGGATCGCATATCTTGCGTTTCGTCTCTTCTGAAGAAGGATGCCAGAATCTGGTGGGATTTAGTACAGTAAACTCACAACATCGCCACCATGACATGGACTAGATTTGTGGAGCTCTTCCACAAGAAGTACTACAGTTTGGCAGTCATCAGTACGAGGGTAGAAGAGTTCAGTAGTCTGAAGCAGGGCAACTTAACGGTAGTCGAGTACGCTCGACAGTTCGATTGACTAGCCAAGTTCGCGCTAGAGTTGGTCCCAACAGATTTCTTGAGGGTCACCAAGTTCACCAGGGGACTCAGACCAAATATTGAGCTAGGAGTCAAGCTAGCAAATCCTGGAACCACTTATTACGTCGATGCTTTAGAAATGGCTATAGAAATGGAAAGGCTTCAGGAAAATGTTAGTAAGGAGGAGGCCAGCAAGTGTGAACCAAAGCAGCAGAATCAGACGCAGAATGGTTGGAACCACAACAACAACCACCAAAACAACAATAATGGCCAAAAGAGGAAGCATCCTGATAGTAAGCAGGTCGATGGTGAAAAAAGAGCACGAAATAGCAATGGGAATAATAGGTCGGGTTATGTAGAATATCTGCAATGCTCCAAATGCCAGAAAAGACATCCTGGGGAGTGTCGTACAAACACTAAAGGTTGTTACAATTGTGGCCAGGAAGGTCATAAGAAGAAGGATGTCCACAGCTCATACAAGAAGAAAAGAGGGACAAGAAGATGGTTACAACCAAAGTCTTTGCCTTAACCTAGGGAGAAGCCAAAGCTAGTAACAAAGTGGTGACAGGTCAGATTCCTATCCTCGATAGTATATGCTCAATATTGTTTGATTCAGGAGAAACACACTCATATATCTTGTTAGGAATGAGTAGAGAAATTAGACAAACCTTGTGAAATATTTAGAACTAGGTTTGTGATAGAATTGCCTTCAGGCGAAATAGTCCTATCACCACGAATAGTACGAGGTGTACCGATCAAAATCAAGGGCACAAAACTAGAAGGAGATCTGATAGAGCTAGAAATCCAAGACTTCGAAGTAATACTAGGCATGGATTGGCTAGCAAGGCATGGCGCAATCATCGACTATAGATGTAAGCATGTTATATTTGAAACTACTGATGGTCAGAAACTATGTTTTATGGGAAAGGTTTCAAGACTACGGACACCACTTATCTCATCTATAAAAGCTCAAAGGATGATAGAAAAAGGATGTCACACATTCTTAGAAAGTGTCACGGATGTGGCAAAGGAAACACCACTAAAGGTCGAGACGTCCGCATTATAAAGGAATTTCCAGAAATATTTCCCGACGACTTACCAGGGTTGCCACCGACTCGGGAAATTGACTTCACAATCGAACTAGCACCGGGAACCAAGCCTATCTCAAAGGCACCATACCGGATGGCACCAACCGAACTCAAGGAGTTAAAGACGCAGTTGCAAGAACTCTTTGACTTGGGTTTCATCAGACCAAGCCATTCGCCATGGGGAGCACCGGTACTATTTGTGAAGAAAAAGGGTGGAAGCATGCGAATGTGTATAGATTAATGCGAGCTAAACATGGTGATGATTAAGAATAGTACCCGTTACCCCGGATTGACAACTTATTTGATCAACTTTGAGGAGTAACCGTGTTTTCTAAGATTGATCTATGGTCTGGTTATCACCAGCTCAAGGTACGGGAAGAGGATATACCAAAGACAACTTTTAGAACTCAATATGGACATTACAAGTTTCTAGTTATGTCTTTTGGTCTTACCACCGTTCTAGCTGCATTTATGGACTTAATGAATCAGGTCTTCAAGGATTTCTTGGACAAATTCATCATAGTATTCATTGACGATATTTTGGTGTACTCCAAGGACGAAGTCGAGCACGAGGAACATTTAAGATTGACCATGCTGCGACTGAAGGAGCATCAACTTTACGCCAAGTTCAAGAAGTGAAAATTTTGGCTATCGCAAGTAGCGTTCCTTGGCCATATAGAATCCAAAGACGGAGTCGCAGTAGACCCATCTAAGGTAGAGGCTATGAAGGATTGGCCAATACCTAAGAATGCGTCAGAAGTTAGAAGTTTTCTTGGGCTAGCAGGCTTTTCTAAAATAGCCACTCCGTTTACCAACCTGACTCGGAAACAACAAAAGTTCAACTAGACAGATAGATGTAATGAGGGCCTTCAGTTGCTCAAGGATAAGTTATGCTCAGCACCAGTACTTTGTGCATCGACAGCCAACGACAAGTTTGTAGTATATTGTGATGCATCGAAGCAAGGTTTGGGTTGTGTGCTGATGCAAAATGACAAAGTGATAGCCTACACCTCAGGGAAATTGAAGGAATACGAGCAATGCTATCCAACACATGGTATGGAGTTGGTAGCGGTGGTCTTCGCATTGAAAATTTGGCGCCACTATCTATATGGAGAACGGTTTGAGATTTATATGGACCACAAGAGCTTAAAGTATTTCTTCTCACAGAAGGAGCTCAATATGAGGCAATGTAGGTGGTTAGAAGTAGTAAAGGATTATGACATTGAAATCCTATACCACCCAAGAAAGGCGAACGTAGTTGCAGATGTGCTACGTCGGAAGAGTTACGAAAATCTTGCAGCATTATCTGGAATAGAAAAGCCGCTACAGCAAGAGCTGATCAATGCCAGAATAGAAGTAGTCATTGGTCAACTGGCTAACTTTTCCATCCAGTCAAATCTATTAGAAGATATACGGATCGACTAAGGGTATGATGACACATTAGTAACACATATGGATGCAGTCGAAGAAGGCAAAGCCACAAATTTCTCTATATCAGGACAGGGGTTCTAAATATATAAGGGTTGGGTATGCATGCTGAATGACCATGGAATTAAGATGAAGATTTTAGAAGAGGCACACACTACCCCATACTCAGTTCACCCGGGGTCAACCAAGATGACTCACGACCTTAAGGCACTATATTGGTGACCGGGAATGAAGAAAAACGTAGCAGAATATGTGTCCAAATGTCTTATATGCCAGCAAGTAAAAGTAGAACATCAGCGACCCGCAGGCTTATTACATTCGCTTAGTATTCTAGAATTGAAGTGGGAAGACATAGCCATGGACTTCATGACAGGATTACCACGAACAAATAAGCAGCACAACTCGGCTTAGGTAGTGGTAGAAACACTAACCAAGTCAACTCACTTCCTACCTCTCAAGACTACGTACACTGCAGACCAGTACGTAGACATTTATGTTCGGGAAATTGTACGATTGGATGGAATCCATAAGACCATAGTATCAGATAAAGGATCAGTGTTTACATCGAGATTTTGGGAAAGCTTGCAGCAAGCCATGGGTACCAAGTTAAGCCTTAGCACAACATTTCATCCTCAGACCGACGGTCAGTCTGAGCGTACCATACATATTTTAGAAGATATGTTGCACGCTTATGTATAACACTTCAAAGGATCGTGGAGTAAGTATTTTCCACTTACAGAGTTCTCCTAAAACAATAGCTACCAGTCAACGATCAGTATGACACCCTTTGAGTTACTTTATGGGACGAGGAAGGAGAAAGACAACTTCTTGGACCCGAAGTTATTAGAGAGGCTCAGGATGCAGTGGCACTGATTAGAAAGCGTATGCTCGCTGCTCAGAACTGACAGAAAAGTTATGCAGATGCCAAGCGGTGAGATGTGGAATTTAAAGTCAGAGATCAAGTCTTCTTAAAGATATCTCCTATGAAAGGAGTGAAGCGGTCTGGCAAGAAAGGAAAAGTTAGTCCCCGGTTTATAGGTCCTTTTGAGAAATTGGACAAGGTGCAAATAGTTGCATATAGATTAACCCTACCGCCAGCTCTAGCAGATACCACAATGTGTTTCACATCTCGATGCTACGTAGATATGTGTCAGACCCATCTCACGTCCTCAAGTATGATACAGTAGCACTCCGGAAAGACTTGAGTTACGAGGAATGACCGGTTAGCATCCTAGAGAAGGGGATAAAGGAATTACAGTCTAAGAGTATTCCAATAGTCAAGGTCCTATGGAATAATAGTTCAGAATGGGAGGCAACTTGGGAGTTGGAGGAAGATATCTTAGCACGGTATCCGGAATTGTTTGGTAAGTAAATTTTGGGGACGAAATTATTTTAAGTAGGGGAGAATTGTAGTGTCTCAGAATTTTACTTAAGCTAGATAGTAGTAGTAGTATAGTAATAACTTGTAGTATTTTAGTTTTCGTAGTTATTGGTTCAAGCCGAGATTTAGTTGGAAACTCATAGAAACAGTTATAGATTTTATAAGTTTAACCTATAGTTTAGAAATATTAATTATAACATAAGGTTTGATTAATATAGATGGTCCTAGAAATATTATTTATTATAACCTAAGTTTACATAGAATTAATAAGAACGTGACACTTGTCACAAGCATGTTTATTAAGGATTTAAGCATTTTTGATGAATAATTTAATAAAGGATAAATCTAGAAGAGTTGTTAGGATCACGTTTTACTCAGTCAAAGTTGTTTAAACAAATTCAAAATGTGTTGAAAGAGTGAAAAAACGTTTTTGATATCAATGTATGTTGATATATCACAGCTATAGGGGCCGATATATCACTTACGGGAGATACAGAAAACACGTTGATTTCGCACGAATGAAAGCACGAAAGGATGGGACATAGGTATAGGTGATATATCTCCTAGGGTAGGCGATATATTGGCCCCTAGAGCCATTTTTTAATCTTTGTGGATTTAAATTAGAAACAGCCGCCAACCACTTGGACTTGCTCTTGAACGTTTTTGACCAAGTTCTAGGCATCTGTTGAAATGAAAATTCAAATCTTTTCAATTATAATTCATTTTAAAAGGGGTTAGCTTCACTCCTTAAACTCTATAAATAGAACCTAGTACTTAGCCATTTCATTCATCATTCAAGCATTCTTCAAGGCCTCCGAGCTGCTAAGATTACTCTAGAGAGAAAACACTTGGGTTTTGGGTTAAAAGCATTTCCAATCTAAGCTTTTCTAAACACTTGGGATGTAAGATAGAGTGACTTTTCGATATCGAGGTGTAGATCGGAGTTCTAGATCATCCAAGGTGTTTAAGTTCCTTGAAACTTAAGGTTTTTCGGAGTGTTCTAATCTCGTTCTTGTCTCCAATATCCCGATTTTCGGTAAGGAAAATATGATAGATTATATGTGTTTATATGATGTGTTATGATATGTTTATATGCTATGATGTGTGCTATGTATATATGTATAAATATGTTTTGTAGTCACTTGGGGCTTATAGTTGCTTAGATAGCAAACCCAAAGATTTTTATCATTATCGTGGATTAGAGTTATGATTTACCCTACCTTGATTAGTAGACAGAGGACCTAGATGGGTTATCATGTATTATTTTTTGATCTAACCTACCTTGATTAGTAGACTGAGAACTTAGATGGTTTTATCACATGCTACAGTAATGAGTTAATGGCCATTAATATTGTAGTCCTATATGATATACGTTTTTACATCATATGTTTTATGATATAGTCTTATGATTTATGATATATGTTTTTAGTAGATTTTCCTTTCTGGGCATTAGGCTCATGCCTTTTATTTTAGATGGTGCAGGAAAATAAACTTGGAAGACAGCACAGATTCATGGCAGCTTGGCATGTGTATTGGGGATGGATGGATTCAATGGACTGTGGGAAGATCGAGGATGACATTGTTTAAAGTCTTTTAATTTATGTTTTATGTATTTCTGCACTTATTATTTAAATGATTGATTAAAGTTTATGTTTTTATGTTTTATTTACTAAACAATGGGTACCCATACCTTATTTTGTATTTCGTACTGTATTTTGGATTTATAATAAAGTTCTAATATTTTATGTATGTATGTATTCCAAAATAGTAGTTATGTTTAGTAATTTTTAATGGTCCGAGGTCTAGACTTAGTTGGGGCATTACATTGCCTAAATGATAGCCTTGCGTCTGACTCACACTCGAGGGTTGACTAATGGAAGGCTTCACTAAGGCAAGGTACTTCGCCCATGACCTCATGCTAAGGTGACCTCATGGCCTCGGTCACGCATGGCGAGTCCAACCTTGCGAGACTAGGGCATCATGAGGCTACTTAAGTTACATGGCTCTTATGCGACCTCGGGTCTCAAATAGCGAGGTTGTTTCATTCTTCTTCCTGACGGTTTCCAAGAGAAGTTATAAATGGATAAGTACATGACCCTTCGGATATGATTCCAACTTTAAAATCTTCTTGGGAAAATTTTGCTCATCTACAATGATATGCAAAAAAGTGATTAGCAAGGACAAGAAAAGAAAACAAGAAAGAAGAGGAAACACTTGAGGATAAGAGAAAAAAAAAATTCATGGTGAAGAAAAACAAAAAGGATGGTGAGGTATAAAAGATGGCTGTGATTGACTATTAAAAGACATGAAATGTGACAACTTCCTTTTTTGATTTTTTTTTTGTAATAAATACAAAAAAAAAGAATCAATACATTATTCTCTCCTTGCACGTATCGGGTAACATCATTAGTTTTAGGGAATCAATTTTAAAATGGCAAATTTTTGGTAAAAAAATATACTAAATCTAACAAAGTCAATTGCCTCACTTAATTCCTACAAGATACGATCAGCACATTCCCCCACTTCCCTTCCTTTTAAATATATATACAAAAAAAAAACATATAAATGCCAAAATATTCCCTCTTGATTGTGCTCCAATTACATTACTTGTCCATTGAGAAAGTAACAAACATTAATTTATAACACATTCTTAGTATAAGGTTAGAAAATATATTTAACACTTCTCATGCTTTTGATTTCGAAGATCATCAAAAAATATTTAGTCCTTGCACTAAATATATTTTTACCAAATCAATAAGTGTGTATGAGCCTCACAAATTTTTCACATCAATATGTCTCAAACATTTGTCTGTGTGTGTGTGTGAAAGCAAGGGTCATTGCTTTGTGTGACATTTTTGTAGCATTTTCCTCAATTTCGCAAGGAGTACCCATATTAGACACTTTCACCCTACAACAATGGTAGCCATTTTCAATGGTAGAGTATCTTCTACATAATGTTAGTTACATAGGTCCAACTTACTCAAAGATGACTTTCACACACCAATGCAAGTATCTCTATTCTAAAATGGAGCGTGAGAAAACTTTTATGGATCATATGTTCATACACTATATGTTGGGAGAGAGTGAGATTACACCACCAAAATAATAAGAATTTTCACACAATTATCCTTGATAGAGTGCATTAAAGGTTGAGATAGAGAAATACAAACCCTAGTTATTGGAATAAAACTCTTGGATCGCCATGCAATGTAACGCCCTGGATAACCAAGACCGTTACACTGTGTGTTTGAAATAGTGCAAGACTTGCTAATCAAGTCATTTAGTTGGAACTGTGTATCTAATGACACAATAGGTTAAGTTAAAAATAATTTTGATTTATAAACGGTTAAACTTTACTAAAACAGATGTTTGTTTCATGGGATCCCAAATTAGGGTTTAAATAACGTAAATACGAAACTCTTAATTACAAATAAATGACCAAGCCACTCTAATGGCAAAATATACGTTTTAGGTTCCCGTTCCTGTACAAATCCTTGACCGTGGCGGCCGAGCAGCTGGCAATGTACACCTTTCCCCCAGAGCTCTCCAACCCATGGCCAACTTGCCTTACCTGCACCATGTAGCACCCGTGAGCCGAAGCCCAGCAAGAAAACATAATATCATAACATAACAGTTTTAACAGCTAAACAGTTCACAGAGCATAATCCAATATCCACAAAGCATTACTCAGTTCTCTAAAACCATAATATCCATTCAAGACAACATACTGGTCAATAACCAATAATCCAGCTCCAGATACTCATTAAGACATAGGCAATAATCTACAACAGATATTCAGCACATACATTCAGATTCAAGACACAATCAGTCACATAATACACTCATACCACATAATATTCAGGGCCGACGACTTAGGCCGCACCCTCTGTTTAACCCGCTGACTCCAGCCCGCTTAAACCGAGCTCAGTGCATAATAAGCTGTCCTCGGATACCAGTGTCTGAGCCGCGCCCTAAGCGCAAGTGTGGATTTTGGCACCCTTAGGCCGTTACCACATGTCCTCGTGGCATAATACCACCTTATGACATTCATATCATTATAGGGAACTCTTAGTCCCAACATATTCACATGGTGTATCGCAATCACATAACAACACATTCAAATATAGGGAACACTTAGTCCCATCCTATCCACATACACAGGTGCAGTTTTCTTACCTTAATGCCAAATGCTTTAATTAGAAAGGACGACCCCCGAGCACGATCCATTCCCGAGCCCTAGCTTATCACCTAGTCACAACCAAGATAATGAATTCCATTAATATTCACATATGGGTTTTCATGTACCAACTAGCTTTCGGGATTCCAAATTCCACCAAGCACAGTGGTGAAACCAAACCCGAGCACCCTAGTCCACTTTCCCGTGCCTAAAACCCTCAAAAACCCATGTGTACAACCAAGGGCTGTGGCCCTTGAAGCTTAGCCGCGGCCCTTCTCCAAAACAGAGCGAACACCACACCTGAAGGGGACACGTGCCGTGGCCTTTGCTTTGGGCGCCGTGGCGCTTGCCTTTGGCCGAGCCTTCTTGGCTCCTTAGCAAGCTAGGGCCGCAACGCTCTAGAACAGAGCTGCGGCCCTTCCCTTTGAACCCAGAATTTCCACCATTTCCAACCTCCAAACCTTATCCAAAACCATCCCAAAGCTCCCTATTTCCACATCAATCATTCCCAACACTTTTAAGACAACTTTAACATCTTAATTCAACAGGAAACCCAATCTAAGACTCATTGCAATCCATGTTTCAATCTCTGAAACTCAAGAACGTCAAACACCAAAACCAACCATTCAAAACTCAGATTTAAACTTCTAAATCATAAATTAAAGTTTACCTTTTCAGCTGAACTCCTTCTCTAAGCAGAATCCCAGCTAGTTCCCAAGTTCCTAGCTCCAATTCAACCTTAAACACCAAAATTATAATTATCTTATTACCCAGAAAAAAAACTCAGAGCTTCTAACCTTAAAACACATTTTAATTCTCACCTTGGCTTTGATTAAATGTTCCTTGGACAATCCTTGAGCTAAGCCTTTAAATCCCCACTGAAATCCTCTGAAATCCCAGCCTAAATCTTCCAAATTTCCTTTGTTTTCCTTGTGTTTTTCTTAGTTTTTTTGAGAGAGAAGAGGGGGAGAGAATGAGAGTCGGTCTAATATTTCTTTCCACTAGCTTCTGTTTTTACTGAGTCTATCCTTTATCCCGTTAAGTCAATCCCGAGCCTCGAGGTGCCGGAAACGTCCCCGAGGGCAAAATGGTAAAATTCCCCAACATTCCCACCTAGACTTCCTAACCTGGAATATATCTCCATATATTTATTTTCATAACCCGATAGTCTAAATAACTACCCGATACTTATAATACCCCTGACTTATCCAAAGCCAACTGTTAAATCCCGTTGTGACTTTCCCGCTACCTGCTCCCTAGGATCGCCTCGTGCTGATAGTTACAAATGCACACACCTGTACACGCATATATATTTATCAATCTACCCACATAATAATGTGGTCTCAACAATTTATCACACACATTCACATTTATGCCCTAACGGGCCAAGATTACCATTATGCCCTTACCAGCCAAACAGGGCCCGCATACTTATTCAATACCCATATCCACGCTTTCTTACCATTAATTCTCTTAACCTCCAATTATGCCCTCCTGGCACACTAATCAAGACTCTTAAGCCTTATTAGTAATTTTGGGTCGTTACATGCAACCTTCAAACCCTTGTTAGAAAACTATTTGAAACTTCTTCTTCTTTAATGAGAATAAAACTAAGGTTTATACACAAGATATATCACTGTCCAAATTCTATATTTTCTAGCCCTTAATGGATGCTTGTGGTTTTTCTAGTAGGAAAGAAAATTGAGATTGAACAAACCTTGAAATTCACAAAGACAAGCACTTTCTTTATGAATTTCTTGGAGAAAACTTATGATTGGGAGGTTAGAGAGAGATTTGAAAGAGTGATCAAGTCTATCAAAACTCTGAAAGAACCCTTTTATAGTTTAGGAACCATCATTAATTCTAACCAATAGGAGCTTAAACCACGTATTCGTACGGACAAGTCAAGTGACGCATCGCCTGCCCATAGGCGATGCATTGCCTGCTAGGCAATGCGTCGCCCACTTGCAGGCGATGCATCGCTTGCTCCATTTCTTCAAGCCCTAAGGATTTAGGTGATGCATCACCTCCAAGGAGGTTTTGTAAATGTATCTGCTATGTTCTCATTAGTTTTAACATATGAGATTTATATGATTCCATCTTCAATCAACTGTCTCACATATTCATGTGTCAGACTTAAATGTCTAGACTATCCATTGTACACACTATTATTTGCTCTAACAAGAGTAGCTTGACTATCCCAATGTATCAATATTGTCAATATCATACCCATTGTAAAAGGAATATCCAACATGAGATCCGTAAGCCACTCGACCTATTTTTCAATTGCCGCTAGAGCTATAAACTCCACTTCGATGGTTGAGTGTGATTTTCTAGTTTGTTTCTAGGACCCCTAAGAAATGACATCTCCTCGAAGAGTAAACACCCAACCGGTGGTAGAGAGATTGTATACCACTCCTGTTATCCAACTAGCGTTGGAATATCCTTCAAGTATCCTAGGAAAATTTGAATAGTGAAGGCAATATTCTTTGGTGCACTTAAGGTATCCTAGAATCATTTCAATATGCTTGGATTGCTAGTAAAACTACTAAGTTTACTAAGCGCACATGCAATATCTGCTCTAGTACAATGAGCAACGTACATTAGGCTCCTTATTGCACTTGCATATTCCAATTAAGTCATCGCTCTTCCTTTGTTCTTTCCAAGCTTCGTGTATAAATCAAATGGTGTATTTGCCTCTTTGATTTTGAGATGAATAAATTTCTCAAGCACTTTCTCGACATAATGAGCGTGACTCAATACAAAACCTCTACTATTACTGTAAACTTCGATACCTAGAATAGTATCAACATCTCCAAGGTCCTTCATCTTAAAGTTAGAAGATAGAAACATCTTGGTTTCTATTATTCCTCTCATATCATTACTCAAAATCAACACATTATCTACTTATTAAATACACACTAGTATGACGTAGTCATCACAAGTCTTAGATTATAAGCACTTGTCCACATTAATGTATGTAAATCCATTTGAAATAATGACTTCATCAAATTTATCATGCCATTGTTTTGGAGCTCGTTTCAAAACATAATATGATTTGACAAGTGTACACATTTTAGGTTCATTTCCTTGAAGAACAAAACCGTCTAATTCTTCCATATAGACCTCCACCTATAGATCTCCATTAAGGAATGTCATTTTGACATGCATTTGGTGAACATAAAGGTTATATATAGATGATAAGAAAAATAACAATCTAAGAGAAGTGGTTCTTGCTACCGGTGCATATGTGTCAAAGTAATATATTCCCTCATTTTGTTTGAATTCCCTTGGCTAATAATATATCCTTAAAGTTTGTATGGTGCCATTGGTATGGTATTTCCTTCTAAATATCCATTTGCACCGAATTGGTATAGACCGTTTTGGAAGGTCAACCAATTCCCAAGTGTGGTTAGACATAATTGAATCCACTTCATCATTTATTTCCTCCATTCAAATAGAGAAGTCTCTTGAGGACATAACTTCTTTAAAAGGTTTGGGATCATCTTCTAGTTGAAGTACTATTGGATATTGCCAAGTAACTTCATAATTATTTCCTTCTATAAGATAAAGTATCTTTACTTGAAAGCACTTTTCACTTGATCCTAAGTCTTTGAGCCTTCGGCTTGTTCTAGGCAATAAAGGTTGTTCATTAACCAATTTATGATTCTCTTCTTGCGACTCTCTAATTTGAATTTGTTCTTTTGATTTATTGTCATTACATGATACATTCTCAAAGAACTCAACCTCTCTTGATTCTATTACCACATTAGACTCCAATTCTAAACAATCTATAAGCTTTCCTATCTGATACATAACCCACAAATGCACATCTTATAACCCTTGGACCCAACTTGGTCCTTTTAAAGTATGCGCTCTTGCAATAAGATAGACATCCCCACACTAAGATAACCAATATTTGATTTATTTCCTTTCCATAACTCAAGCCATGAGTATGAGTGTAACGACCCGGATTTTCAAGACTCGATAATGCGGAAATATAAATGTTTTCATTTAACAAAATGTCTCAAAAACCCATAGAAAAAAAAACTTTTTAAAAAGTCGTATGGCCATACTTAACATTTAGTTACAAACATGTTTTATAAAGATTAGAGTGAGCCTAGTTTAGGAAAATTACGCAACATTTCCAAAAATAAAAAGGCTTCCCAAAAGGTCGGTCCACATGTACATTTGCAAGGAAGACTCCAGCGCTCACTGCTCTGCCTTGCCCTTGTTCTTACCTACAACATGAAACAACTAGGTAAGCGAAAACGCTTAGTAAGATCAACTTCCAAACAAAGCAGATAGAGAAATAGGGATCCGGACCCTACACAATCAATTTCAAGAACGCTAAAGCGTCCTGGCAAACTTATGGTCATGCCTGATAACCAAGGATAAATTAATTCACATCTAGATAAAATCCTGCACTTAGAAAAATCCCAAAACAAGCAGATATATTATATCACAACTATATCTTATCAACAATTATATCCCTGCACTCAGAAAATCCCAGAGCAAGAAGATATATTATATCACAACTATATCTTATCAACAATTATATCCCTGCACTCAGAAAATCCCAGAGCAAGCAGATATATTATATCACAACTAATTCGAGACCAACGCTCGACAATTTCCAACAATTCATGCGTAACGCGCCCTCCAACATAATTGCTAATCTGTAAAAGAGAACCGGGGATCAACCGTCTAGGATATGACGGACTTCTACCGTTCATATTTTCTAAATCAGCACTCACTAGACTAACGTCTCTAAGCAACTTTCTATGACAGCCTATATATATGCATGTATCCCTATACTAACATACAAGACAATAACCATTTCATGTTGCAGCCATACAATATAAGTTGACTTACTTGGAGTCCTTAGCGCTCAGCAAGTTTTCACCCTCCAACGTTCAGTCCAGTTACGCTTAGCCAATACTGTAGTTATCCATACAGTATACTCGGATTAATTATGGCACTCATAATTCATTATTATTATTTTGGGCTGTTTGGTCATTTTAATAAAAGTCATTTGTAAGGATTTACAATCCTTATTTGGTTTTAAACTTATTCAGGAAAGTTATACAAAATATTCGAGACTAAACCCTAATTCTCGGGGAGACCTATCCTAAGGTCTCGATACCTAGGCTCGGGTATCACAATGGTATTTCCCCACAACCCGCTAAAAATCTTACTCTTTCAAGGTATCGCTATTAACCCGCACTTTCGACTAGTCGGTTAAAATATGTAAGATTTTAGCCGGTATTATATCCAGAAAATACAAATAAATTCCTTAATTATTTTTAAAGAAAATAAACTCTTTAAATTTTCCTTTTTGTTTTCTTAAGGTTTTTAATATCTAAAAACCGATTTAAGAAAATTGCCTAATTTGTCTTAATTAGGAAAACCGTTATAAGTTTCTTATCTTGACTAATTAATTTTCCAAAAGCAATTAATCAATTTTTACTTACTAGAAAAATAATTCATTTAATTATTTTCTCAAAATATAAGGTTTTAAACCCTATTTTAATTTATTAACTATTAATAAATTAAATCTCTTATTTTTAAAAAGAATAAAAACTCTTTAATAAAAATAATTCATTTAAACTCAAAGGGGAAATTTTAGTGAAAATATGATTTCAAGACTTACCAATTTATATCTTGAAATAAGCAAAATTTTACTTTTGACCTTATGTTCCAAAATCTCATTTTTACACTAAGTGTGAAAAACCTATTTTTCACATTTTTAACTACATACTTCGTTAGTTCATAACTTGAAATTTACTTACCCAATTGTTTCCAAAATTTCCCAATTCCATTTTTGTTATGCCATTTAGGTCTTTGTAAAATCTTAGGTCAAAATGAGCATTTTTGATTGGTGAAATCATTTTCCAACAATGAGGTAAAAATGACCTTATTTTCAAGTCCTTATTTTTTCCAAACTTTGACAGTTAATAACTTTCAAACCGTTTAATATTTTCTTACCAAATTTTACAATGGACTAATAGGTTATGCCAGAAATATGTCCACAAAATTTTAGAAAAAACTGGGTTCATTTGCCCTTTACAGTGGCTGTCCAAACTTGGTTCCGAAAATAAGAATACGAAAAAACAGTTTTTTACCTAAACTTTGAAATAGCATAACTTACTCATTTCTAAACATTTTTTAGTGTTTCAAAAGCTCAATTTTATGTACTCAATCTCAACAAAATCACAGTACAATTAAATTTTACAAAACCAATATACAGTGGCTGCTTGACCCCTTGGAAGTCACAGCTCAAAACATGTTTTGTTTTAGGGTATCCTACAAAACCCTTGGGGGTTTTGGTTCCCATTTTCAAAAATCAATACACATGCATCATAAAAATTATTAAACAACTACCATAACCTTATTACATCACCAACAAGAAACTCTAAGCATTAGATATACAAAATAATGCTTAAAACTAAAAACCCTACAACAAAATCATCAAAAGTAAACTTTTTACCTCTTTGGTGTTCTTGCTTAAGGTTTGGACCTTCCTATAAGCTTTGACTCCTTCAAAACCTTTCAAAAACCCTAACAAACTTCCCCCAACAACATAGTCAATTAGCTATTTGAAACTCTATGCTTAAAACTTTACAAAAGCCTAGATTAGTGAGAGTCTACCTTAGGGAAAATACTTCCTAGACCAAGACTTAGCCTCAAAGTTTCCTTGGTGTTCTTGGGCTTGAAAAATGGAGAGAACACTTTGAGAGGTCTTCAAAAAAGATGATAGTGAATGAGAGATGAAGAGTGATCGGTTCTTAGTGTGGGAATTGCTCACAATACTCTTCAAAATATCACAAGGTACTTGAGTGCTTTTCTACCCACTTGCCCACTTGACCTCTTAATTAAATGGCATTTAAATTTTATAAAATTTGGGTTCACACCACTCTAAAACACCACATGGCCGGCCACTCTTTGCTACATATATGATCATTTCATATTTTTTTTTTAATAAAGGTTAATAAAGGTTTCATAAGAAGAAAAATCCAAATTGGCTTTTGACACCTTTTTTCACTCTTCTTAAGTTTTAATCACCAAACTTATCATTAATTAATTAAATTAAATGTATCTCACATTTAA
Source organism: Humulus lupulus (assembly GCF_963169125.1). Taxonomy (NCBI): domain Eukaryota; kingdom Viridiplantae; phylum Streptophyta; class Magnoliopsida; order Rosales; family Cannabaceae; genus Humulus; species Humulus lupulus. Next base: position 154,546,744 of record NC_084798.1, on the reverse strand, counting down.
TTTAATTAATCACATAATAAAATTTAACCTAAGGTCCATTCATGGAATAAAATTCCCCATTTCGGCAAAATTAGGCATTTATCACAAAATGCCTTAAAATTTCCATTTTCTTTTAGGTTTATTATTTTTGACCAAACTTTAACTTTTATGAATGTATTTTATGCCCAAAATATAATTGACATGATTTTTCGTTTTATTTTCCGAGATTTTTACCCGATCAGGGTTTTTGTGTCGGTCCAGGACCGAAAGTCTTATCTTGACTTTTAAAATCACAAAATTCATATTTTGGCTAGCAATAACTCATGGAATACTTACAAACAAAATATAATATTATTTAAAATAATATTCTTAACCCGGGGGAAAAATCCCGACCTGAGTCGTTTAAAGGTACCCAAAAACGTAGGATGTTACAATGAGAGACAATTGATTCAAGATGAAATCATATCTATCTCATACTTTAAGACTAGTGAGAACTTAGCATATTCATTTACCAAAACCTCCCATGAGAAGCTTAATATGTTCTACATCTAGAGGGATAGGGCTAAAACTTCTAAAATAAGAGATTCACCAATGATAGCAACCCAACTTCAAATTAGTAAGCATCAATTAAGGGAAAGAGTTCAATGGGTAATAATAAGTCATTGATAAGTGAATAATTTTCAACACAAAACAATTGATAGTCTCATCCAACATGATGGTTAAGCTTAGGGATTTTAATGAAGTTTAGTTGAGTGCAACAAGCATATCTAAAGGTAGCAAAGATGCTTCAAGAGCTTCACCTATATGAACTCAGAGGCGGTGTCGCCTTTTATGGAAATTTGGAGTTTTCTCCCTGGAAATTTCATAAATGGATGAGCATATGGCCATGTTAGTGCTAAGAGAGAAAAGTGGGAAAATTAATGTTCAAGTAAAGGTGCGCGAGATAACACCAGTCTAATAATGCGAATACTTGGTTCATGCTTTTAAGCAACTAATGATTTTGATAAGGAAAAGTTCAAATAGAACTATACTTTGCTTATGCACCAATATTGTTTGAGCTAAGAAGAGATGATTATATTTAACCAAGTGGGGGAATGTTGAGATTGGTTATATATAATGGTTAATTAGTATTACACAAGGTAGTGTATAACACTTATGTTTGTTGTATGCATTAATAATTAAATCCTATAGGTCAAATATTATATAGTGAGGTATCTAAGCTTACCCGAATTTTTTTGGAATCATTTAGAGGTTATTTAGGCTGATTATTGGTACCCTAGGTAGTGGAAAGGGAACATGATGCAACCCAGATAGCGACATGTCGCAACAAGGAGCAAAACCTAATCCAAGACAGAGGACATGTGATATGTCGCCTGTCACTTGGATTTGAGTTACGTTTTTTGGCTCCAAAATGATGTGTTTAAAACCTCTAATCCCATTGGCTAGACTTAATGACGATGCCTACACTATAAAATGGGTCTTTTAGTTGTAAATCATTGATCACACTTTTTAACTCTCTCTCTCTCTCTCTAACCTATCTGCTCTCAAAGATCATAAGTTTTCTCCAAGAAATTCATCAATAAAATGCTTGTTTTGAGAATTTCAATGGCTTTTTCATTCTCAATTCTCATTCCTCTTAGAAAAGCCCCAAGCATCTATGGTGGGCTAGGAAGTAGAGAATTTGGACAGCGATACTTATCGTGTACGAGCCTTATGGTATTTTTCCTCCAACATTGAATCAAGAAATGGTGTTCTTCTCTTCTTCATAGTTTGGATTTCGATCAACGGTTTTCCCTTTCTTTCTTTCTGAATTTTCTAGATTTCTATATTGTAAGTTTCATCCTGAATATATCTATATAGGTGGTGTATGTTTACTCTCCTCCAACAATCGAATTCTCTATTCTTTTTAATTTCTTAATTTTTTTACGACACCATGGATGAATCTTAATCAATTTTAGTCTTAAAATTTATAACTCAAGATTTTGTTACATTTGATAGATTTTATGGAACTAATTTTGTACGTTAGCAAGACAAAATTAGGTTTCTTCTTACTACTCTCAAGCTGTAATACATTTTGGAGAAGGATTTGAAAGCCCTTTTCCACCAAAGGAAGATGACACTAAAGATGTCATCAAACAAAGGAAGAAACGTCAAGAAGATGAGATTATATGTCGGGGTCATATCCTAAACGCCCTCTCGAATCATCTTTATGACCTCTACACCAACACTAAGACCACCAAAGTGTTAGAATTATTGCCCTAAAAGCATGTAAATACATTTTATTGAATTAAATAAAAAGAACAATTTTATTATATTTGAATATTATAATTATTGTTTGAATTAATTATATGATAACATCAAAGAAATTCCTTATTCATTCATGAGAATATGATCTTCTATTAGTACGAGAGAATTAAGATCATATATAATGAATAAAATAGTCAGTAACATATTAATGTAAGGAATCTTTAATGAATGGTTACTAGTGTGGTTCACTAAGCATACAGGATGCAAGTGATCTAAATTCGGATTACTGATGTGGATGGACTTCTTAGTAAATGTGTTGTATATAATAGAGATTATATATGACAGGACCGATAAGAATTAATTATCTATATAAACTTGTCGTTTGACATAAAGATTTGATTCTTATCATAATAGATGATCATTTGTAGATCAGTCTAAATCCTGAGTATTCATGAACTCCTGTTTGTGTTTATTAGATCTTTTGATTCACTCGTTAAGGTTTCTTAGTATAATGAGGCTAATGACTTTATTTTTGGAGATTCAATATCATGAATGGCTGGGAACATGAATTACAATAATGAAATCCATACTTTCCTAATGGATCAAATATTGGTTCCCTTAAGGGTTAATTCTAGGCCTGAATAGTTATTGAGCTCAAATATATAATTTGATTATAGATTAATTATTCAGTAATGAATTAATGGTACTTAAGGATCAAGAGGTACTTATAAGGGTGAAATGATAATCTTGACCAGCTCTAATTAACGAACCAATAAATGGAGGAAAAAACAACATTTATTGATTATATCAATGGACTACAAGAGAAAACTCTATAAATATAATTCTATAAATACTTAGAGTGCAATTCAATATTTATAGTGGAGTAATCACGGAATTAATAAATAAGATTATTGAAGTAAATAGTTTAATTAATAATCTGGTTTATAGGAGCTTCGTATTATAGGTCCATGGTCCCCAGATCACCTTTGTCCTACAGTATCAAGGGTAAGGATGTCAAAAGAAAGATTTGTAGAGAGAATGACTTAATATTAAAGGAATTGATTTTCTAGGGCAATAAAATAATTATGGGATAGTTATGGGCAATTGATTAATTATGAATTAATTAATTACTTAACTATATATTTTTTATTTTGAAAAATTGATATTTATTTTAAATATAAATTAAGATATTTATTATTTTTTAAATATGAATTAAATTAAATAAGGTTGTAGTTGATCAGTTTTATTTTAATAAAATAAAGATGAATTAAATTAGTTAATTATCTTTATAAACTTAAAAAGAAACGATACTTTTAAGGAGGTCATTGTTTTTCATAGATTGTCAGACTATCTCTCTAAAAAGAGATGCAATAATTTGCCTAAACCAGAAAACTATTCAATTCCTTTTCTCTCTATCAAACATCTCTAGATCTCATATGTTGAGTACATCTAGAGAGTCATAAATCAACATTTTGAATTCTATGTGGCCACACACGTCCTTGTGTGTTTGAGCATTGGTCTGGAAGATCAAGGTGTGAGGTTTGAGAACATGGATATACAAAAAGATTCGAGAAAACTTGATAGGCTACAAGACGTAATCTCTAATCTGATTGTATGTGATTTAATATATATATATATGTGTGTATGTATATGATCTTGACTGGTATTAATAATTATTAAAAAGGGCCCATTCCTCGATGCGTATGTTTGATTTGGTCTTTTAATACCAACACAAAGTGATATGGGATGCCTTGGAAAACAAATGCAAATTCGAGGAGGAAGGTGCAAATAAATTCCTTATTACTCAATACATGGAATTTAAGTGTATTTATGATAAAACTCTTCTCCCTGAAAACCATGAGTTGCAAATCATTGTAAATAAAACCCTTAAAATTATGTTGCTGGAAAAATTCTTTGTTGGTGCTACAATAGCCAAGCTAGCTCCATCTTGAAGTGGTTATAGGAAGAGTCATGTTCTAGGGATTAAGGATGAGTCCTATTCTAGGGATAAATATGTGGATAATTCTATTGGTGGGACCTCCAAAGCCAATGTAGTGGCTAAACCTCCAAAAAACAAAGGCCAAAGGGCATAAGAAGCCACATGGAAAAACTGAAAAATCTTTAGGTGCTAGAAAGAATGAAGGACAATTCAAGAGTTTTAAAGGGCCTTGCTTTGTGTGTGGCGAGAGTGGCCATTTTGCAAGGGATTATAGATTCAAAAAGAGACATAATAATGAGACAAAAATTAATTCAACTGAAGAAAACTTAGTGGCTACACTAAGTGAGGTCAATGCAATCAATGGAAAAGTGCAAGGGTGGTGGTATGACACTCGTGCCACCATTCATGTCAATTATGACAGGTTTTTGTTTAAGACCTTTGAAAACACAAGTGATGGGCATGAAATTCAAATGGGCAATGAAAAGAGGTCCATGGTTGAAGGCAAGGGTACAATTGATCTCATTTTCACTTCCGGCAAGAAGCTTGTACTTACTAATGTTCTCTTTGTCCCGAACATGAGTAGAAACCTTGTGAGTGGAGATTTTCTTAGCAAACCAGGCATCAAGGCAATGCTTGAATCCAGAAAACTCATTTTGTATAAGGCATGAACTTTTGTGGGGAAAGATTATGCTTGTGATGGAATGTATAAACCTCTATTGATTTTGTGAGCACCAATAAAGCTTCCACTTCCTCTTATATTCTTGACTCAAACTCTATTACCTATGGCATAATAGACTTACACATATAGGTTATAGTAATACCAAATGAATAATAAAATGTATATTGATTTAGTGAGATATTGTTGAGCATGATAAATGTGAATTATGTGTTAAATGCAAAAGTGTTGAGAAACATTTTTCTAATATTAATAGATGTTCAAACTTGCTAGATTTAATACATAGTGATTTGTATAAACTAAATGGTATGTTGACTAGAGGAGAACGTAGATATTTTTTTACATGTATTGGTGATTCCTCTAGGTTCACATATGTTTATTTACTTAAGAAGAAATATGAAGCAATTAATATGTTTAAGATATATAAAGTCGAAGTTGAAAATTAATTTGAAAGGAAAATTAAAGTGATTAAAAGTGATAGGGGTGGTGAATATTTCTCAATATAATTCATGAATGCACAGCCCCATATACTCCACAACAAAATGGTACAGCAGAAAGAAAAAAATAAGAAATTTCTTGAAATGGTCAATGTTATGCTATTACATTCTAAATTGAGTTTTAACTTGTAGGGCGAAGCCTTGTTATTTGCATGTCATATTTTGAATCATATTCCTATGAGGAATAATAATTTATCTGCATGGAAATGAAAGAAACCAAATATTAGTTATCTTAAAGTGTGGGGTGCCTTGCTTACTACCAAAGCTCAAACCCTAAAAGGACCAAGTTTGGTCCTAGGGTTATAAGATGTGTTTTTGTTGGCTATTCCTCAAACGACAAAGCTTATAAATTATTAAACTTGGAGTCTAATGTAAAAATTGAAAGTTGAATTGTTTGAAGACATGTAATGTGATGACAATATCTCTCAATAACCAATTTATCTAAAAGAGTCCCTAGAGGAGACCTCTACAATGGTTGATGAGCAACCTACATTGACTAGAAGAAGTGAAAGGCTTAAATAGCTGGCATCAAATGAGAGATGTTCTCAAATTGAGACATTTTATCTAGTAGAAGGAAACCTTGAGAAGTCACTTGAAAATGTCCAATGGTTCTTCAAATCGAATATGATCCCAAAGAACCAGTGTCTTCAAGAGACTCCACTGTTTTAAAGGAGTCAATAAATGGTGAAATGCCTTCAATTACGTCTAACCACACATTGTCATTGGTGGACCTCCCATAAGGATCAAAACCAGTTGGGTGCAATTGGATCAAAATCGATGACACCATACAAACCTTTAAGGCTAAATTAGTAGCCAAATGTTTTAAACTATAGGAATGAATAGAATATTGTGACATGTATGCATCAGTAGCAAGGACAACTTATATTAGATTATTATTTGCCTTATCATTTATATATATTACCTTCTTGTTCATCAAATGTATGTTAGGATGATATTCCTAAAGGGAAACCTCAAAGAGGAGGTCTATTTGTAACAACCGGAGGGTTTTGTTCTCAAATGAAATGAACATAAAGTGTGTAGTCTTGTTAAATCATTAAATGGTTTAAGAAAGTAAACAAAAAATGGCATGGGAAGTTTAATAAAACCATTGTTTTAGATTGATTTAGAAACAATAATGCAGACAAGTGTTTATATACTAATACTTGTGATGACTATATTATACTAGTGTGTCTTTATGTTGATGATATGTTGATTTTGAGTAATGACATGACAGTCATAATAGAAACAAATAAATTTATATCTTCTACTTTTTAAATGAAAGACCTTGGAGAGGTAGATACCATTCTAGGTATCAAGGTTAGAAGAAATAGTGGGGGATATATATTGAGCCAAGCCCACTATGTTAAGAAAGTGTTTGATAAATTTAGTCATCTCAAAATCAAAGAGATAAATAAACCATTTAATTCAAACACAAAGCTTGAAAATAATGAAGGAATATCAGTGGCTCAACTTGAATATGCAAGTGCAGTAGGGAGTCTAATGTATATCGCTCACTATACTAGAGCGGACAACGGACATTGCATATGCGGTTAATAAACTTAGTATATTTACTAGCAATCCAAGTGCTGAGCATTAGAGAGCTATTGAGAGAACCCTAGGGTGTCTTAAGCATACCAAAGATGTTAGACTCCATTACTCAAAGTTGCCTAAAATTCTTGAAGGATAATCCGATTTAAGTTTGATATCAAGTATAGGAGACAATCTCTCAACCACCAATTGGGTATTTAAACTTAATGCGGGTGTTATATGTTAGGGTTCCAAGAAACAAACTTGTATATCACACTCAACCACGGAAGATAAATTTATAGCTCTAGTTGATACAAACAAATAGGCAAAGTGGCTTAGAAATCTCATGTTCGACATCCTCTTTACTACGGATATTGTATCGATGATCTAGATACATTGTGATAGTCAAGCTACTCATGCTAGAGTATACAATAGTGTGTATAATGCAAAGTCTAAGACATGAATATGTGAGACAATTCATTCAAGATGGAATCATATCTATCTCATATGGGAAGACTAGTGAGAACTTAGCAGATCCATTTACAAATCATATTGTGAGAAGGTTAATATGTTCTATATCTAGAGGGATGGAACTGAAACTCCTAAAATAAGAGATTCACCAATGATAGAAACCCTACTCCAAATTTGTAAAAATCAAGGGAAAGAGTTCAATGGGTAAGAATTTAGAGTCCCATCTAAGATGGTTAGTGTTGGTTTCTCCCGAGTGAGGGTTAAACCTATGCTTTTAATGATGTTCAGTTGAGTGCAACAAGCATCTCTAAAGGTAGTAAAGATGTTGCAAGAGCATCACCTATATGAACTCAGAGGTGGTGCTGCCTCTTATGAGATTTTGGAGTTTTCTCCCTATAAATTTCATAAATGGATGAGCACATGACCATGTCAGTGCTAAGCGAGAAAATTGGGCAAATGAATAATCAAGTAAAGGTGTGTGAGATAACACTAGTCTTATAATATGAATACTTAGTTCATGCTTTTTAAGCAACTAATGATTTCAATAAGAGTTTTTGATATTTTCAATAAGGAAAAGTTCAAATCGAAAAATACTTTGCTTATGCACCAATATTGTTTGAGCTAAGAAAAGAGGATTATATTTAGCTAAGTGGGGGAATGTTGAGATTGATTAAATTTAAAGATTAAGTAGCATTACACGAGGTGGTGTAAAACACTAAATGCTTTCCACTTTTGAAGTAAAAATATAAGATTTTGTTGTGAGCATTAACAATTAAATTTTATAAGTCAATAGTGATACGTTGAGGTATATAAGTTTACCTTAAAAAATTTGAACCATTTGGAGGTTATTTAGAGTTATCTAATTAACTCATGTATCTTAAGTACCATTATTAATTCACTAGTGAAAATTAATTTACAATCATATTATAATTTTATAAATTTGAGCTCAATAATGATTCAATTTCATAATTAACCCTTAAGGTAATAAATATTCGATCCAGTAGGAAATCTTGGAATCCAAATCTTGTAAGATCATACTCCAGCCACTCATCCTACTAAAACTCCAAAACAAAAGTCACTAGCCTCATTATATTAAGAGACCTCAACGAATGAATCAAAAGGCCGAACAGACATGAACAAAAGTTCATAACTACTCAGAATTCAAACTGAAATACATATGATGATCATGTGGATATGAATTTATTCTTTATGGAAAATGGTAAGTTTATAGAAAAAAAATTAAGTCACATAAGTAATGTCATACATAATCTAATTATATAAAGTACCTTAACTAAGATGTCTATCCACATCAGTGATCCGGATCTAGATCACATGTGTTGACCCTCGATTTGGTCAATGACATAGAGCCACTAAAATGATAGAAATAAGATGAATTGAACTCAAGAGGGTAAATGACACCAAGATTTATAGTAGTTTGGCCCCAGAGAATAATGACCTATGTCCACTTCGTGTTCTTATTAATGTAGAAATCCAAAACCTGCAATCAGTGAACTAGGGTTCATGAGTTTCACAAGCTTGGAGGTGAGTACAAATTTAGTGAATAAAAACACTATAGTTCTCTCTTGATTACAAATGATTCTATCTTAATACAAAACTTTCCTTCCCCTTCAATGAATCCCATGAGTCCTATTTAAAGGCTCAAGAATGTAAATATGTGTAACGCCCTGGATAACCAAGATCGTTACACTATGTCTTTATAAATGTGCAAGACTTCCTAATCAAGCCATTTAGTTGAAAATGTTATCCTAAAGTTATAATCAAGCTAGGGTTAAAAGATTTTAGTCATAACAGATAATTTTTCATTTAAATAAACGTTTAGTACTTGGGATCCCAAAAATAGGGTTTAAAGGACACATTTACAACTTTCAAAATTTAAATACAAGCAAAGGCCACTCTAATGGCCAAATACACATTTTAGGTTTTCCTGTCCCTGTACTATCCTTCCGCCATGGCGGATGAGCAGCTGACTATGTACATCCCACCCCCAGAGCTCTCCAACTCAGGATTGGTCCACCTTACCTTTGCCTTTACTTACACCACGTAGCACCTATGAGCCAAGGCCCAGCAAGAAAACCATATAGCATAGCATAAACACTACAAACAATCAAATGATCCATAAGGCAGTTAACCAGGTATTCAACATGTTATGACAGACACGCAATAAGTGATGGAAATCAACGAATCAGAAGCCATAAACATCAGATTAACAATAGTAAGCATATCATAATCATCAAACAATACTCAGGGTACCCACTGACTCCAGCTCGCTAAGGCCTAGCTCAGTGATTATTTAGCTGACCTCAGCTCTCAGTGGTCAAGCTGCATCCTGTGCGAAAATATCAGTCCCGACACTCTTAGGCCGTTTATTTCATGCTTACATGGCATATCATAATCTTATCGTATTTATCTTCAAATATAAGGAACCCTAGTCCCAACATATCCACACAAGGGTGAAGTTTTCTTACCTTTAATTCCGAGCGGAGAAAGTAAAATGGTTCCAAGCAAGATCCTTAGCCCCGAGCCTTGGCGATAAACCTAGTCAAAAGGGCCAATGGGTATCCATCAACTTCCAATAAAAATAGAATACCTAAGAGACAGAAACTAGCCTCTCGGACCTCACTTTCTACTAAATCGGGTAGTAGAAATTGTCCCGAGCGCCTAGGTTCAAACCCCCGAGCTCTACCAATTCTTGAAACAATTTTAAGGCTAAAATCCCTAGGCGGGTCACGACTTACCCCCAAGTCAGAGAGCAAGCACCCCAGCCAAAAGGGGAGGTGGGTTGTGACTTGGCCTAGTGAGTCGCGGCGCCCCCCCAAGTCAAAGGCATCCCTAGGCCAAAATGGCCACACGCGCCGCGGCGCCCCCAGGCTTTGAACCCAAAAAATCTGGGTTTTCCTCCTCCTCCTTCTCAGCCAAGAACACCCAATTGAACCCAGAATTTTCCCTATCAATTCCCCCCAATTTAACACTAAACCAGCCACAAATTCAAGACTTAATTATAAATTTTTAATCATCAAAACCTTGGCTACAATAACAACATCACTATCTCAACTCCACCAGAATCAAACACTCCAAAAGTCTAGACTAATACTGCTCAAGAAAATAGAATTTACCTAAGTCAACTCATCAAAACTCAAAGATTAATACTAAAGCTCTTACCTCAAAATGGAGCTCAATTTCCCAGCTGAATCCCCAAGCTTCTAAGTTGAATTTTTGACCTCCAAGCCTCAGCTTAACCTTTCCTTCAATTTCCTCCTTCAAAGCACTTCAGCCCAGGCTAAGCTTATGCCCCTTTTGCTCCTTAGCTTACAATTCCATCAAGGGAGAGTGAGAGAGAGGGAGTACATGAGAGTGATATGAGTGACTGTGAGATGAGAAATCTTCTTTCTTCCCTTGAGTCAATCTACCACCTTATGTTTTGTTCTAAAAAAAATTATGAGTATATCACTTAACCCAAAAGACCATTTTTCCCTCCCACATAACACTTGGTACATTAATCCATCTAAGGGTATAATAGTCATTCACTTCCAATTCCTGCTAATTCCTCAAGTGTTCCTAACATTTATCAATTAATATCATCATCCAATTAACTTCCAATTATTAATCCAATGTCTAATAATCCCCGATATATTTTCTAAATTCCAGAAAATACCCCAAGGCTTCCCCGAGCAGGGTATAAATCCCCACAGTGACTATTTCGCCAATCCGCTCACTAGGACCGTCTCGAGCCATATACAAAAAGTACATCCACATAATCATATAATCATGAATTTAATCATTAAACCACACATGAACCAATTATGCCCTCCCGGCACGCTAATCAAGGCCCTTAAGCCTTATTTGTAATTTTGGGTCGTTATAATATGGGCCTATGGGCCATCTTTAACTTGTGTTACAAGCATATTTAAATCATAACAGAAATAATGATATTTAAATATACAGAGAATTAAATATCCTAGAAATATCCAACTTATAACTGCATTTGAATTTTGGCTTCGGTCCTACGAGCAGATTTGGTTGCATATGCCAGCACATTAGCATCCCTATTACTCAGCATGTCCCTCGTGCCTACTGGGCAGCTCAAATTTTTCTTGATCTCCTAGTCGACCCACGACCAGGTCTTCATAAATAACACAGTCACGTATTATTCAAGTGTGCCTCGACCGTGTCACTATTATGAAAACTTATACAGGATCTTTATTTATTTTCATGTAGATCTAATATTAAACAAGTTAATAGGAGACAACCTAGAACATATTTCTAAAATTGAATTCAAAGAGAAATAATGATAAGAATACTTACATTATACGCAGCGGAATCCTTCAACCAGTCCTTCTCACAATCCTCCACAAAACTAGTCCTTCTCACAATCCTCCAAATATATTTTTTTGTGTAATTAAAACACCCGAGCAGATTGTTCATGGTGTTGAGACAATTTGCTGCCTAAGGCCATTTTATTTACCTTTTAATATTTTTAATTACATCCGAGCAGCAATTGCTCATGGTTTAAAGACATTTCATTTTGATATTATAACAGTTGCACATTACTATTGCTATTATAACATCTGCCCATATGACCGAACTTAGCATAAAACTTTTTTATGATTTCACAAAATTAACTAAAAATTCTGAAAAATACTCTAAGTGTCATAGTATGCTTTCCCTTATTTTTCTCGTGTGTTTACGTATGTTTTATCATATGCATATTCTTTGCTCACTTAATATCTTATATGCCCCCCAAGTGATCAAGGAGTTCAAGGTTCTCAATCACTTGCCATTGACCAATACCTATTCGAACATTACTGATCACGTACTTATAAAAAATCAATGATAATATAGCAAAAAAACACATGCAATGAGCAAATACTTGTAATAAATACAATAATTGGAAACAATAACTTGTTGCACACAGTTCCTTTTATTTCTCTTAATAAATTTGACAAAATTCATGTATGTACGAGTGATCAAAAATTGATCTTACACTTATAAGCAAGCAACCATCTAACTAGTCAGCCCTTGTTCGAAAACTTGTAAAAAGTAAAATTAATACAAGCCAAATCATAAAAAAGAAATGTTTATTGATAGTACTTGCGTTGGTGTTCTCTATTCCAATAGCGAGGAACGAGATCTCCATTTAAGCGAGCAAGTTTGTAGGTGCCTGGTTGAAGGATTTCTTCAATTTGATACAGACCCTCCCAGTTTGGTCTGAGTACTCTAGCAGCTTGATCGTGAGTGTTGAGAAAAACTCTTCTAAGTACCAAATCTCCCATGCCAAACTTTCTCTTGCGTACCTTGGAGTAAAAATACCGAGCAACCTTTTGTTGATAAGCAGCCACTCGTGGTTGAGCGCCTTTCGTTGACCATGTCCAAAGTCTCCATTAATATATAGTTATTCATATTCTGGTCGTATGTCATCCTTCTATGCGATGGTGGATCTAATTCAACAGGTTACATGGCTTCATACCCATAGACCAAGGAAAATGGCGTATGGCCTGTTGCTTTTGGTGAGATGTTCTATACGACCAAAGAACTTCTGGAAATTGTTCTGACCATGCTCCCTTTGTTTCTTCAAGTCTTTTCTTTAGTGTGTCCTTCAGATTTTTGTTCACAGCTTCAACCTGTCCGTGGGCTTGTGGATGGGCGATTGATGAAAAGAGTGATACCATGCCGCTCATAGAAATCGATGAATAGGTCGCTGTCAAATTGTGTGCCATTATCTGATACAATATTTTTTGGCAAACCATATCAGCATACAATGTTTTTGACAATGAAATACAATACTTTCTTGGTCGTGATTGTTGCGAGTGGTTCAGCTTCAACCCACTTAGTAAAGTAGTCGACAGCAACTACTGCATGCTTGACATTACCTCTTCCTGTGGGAAAAGATTTGATCAGGTAAATCCCCTAAATTACGAATGGCCATGGGCTTTGCATCTGTTTAAGCTCATTTTGGGCTGCTCGAGGTATCTTGGAGAATTGTTGGAACTTATCGCAATTCTTAACGAATTCCATGGAATCTTCGATCATCGTAGGCCAGAATTACCATTGTCGGAGAATCTTCTCTGACAAACTTTGTCCCCCAGTATGATCTCCACAGAATCCTTCATGCACTTCTTGCATCAATTCCTTATCCTTTTCCTTGGAGATATATCATAATAAAGGCATTGAATATCCTCATCTATATAATATTCCATCAAGCAGGATAAATCGAGCTAATTTCCTTTGAAGTGTCCTTAATTGTTTCCTATCTGCAGGTAACAATCCTTTTTTGAGATATTTTATGATGGGAGTCATCCATGTGTCAGACACTTGTATTACTAGGGAGGATTCTTCCACTTGAATGTTGGGTGCTGATAAATGTTCCACCGGTACCATGCTTAAAGTGTCGGTATCTTTGGCGCTAGCTAACTTGGCTAAGGCATCAGAGTTTGAGTTCTTGTCGCAAGGTACTTGTTGAATGGTATACTTCTCGAATGGTTCTAGTAATTCCTTCGCCTTGTATAGATACGCAACCATTTTAAGGCCCCTAGCCTGATATTCTCCAATAATCTGGTTAACAACTAGCTGCGAGTCACTGTATATTTCTATTGAATTTATGTTCATCTCCTTAGCTAGTCTTAAACCTGCGAGCAGCGCCTCGTACTTGACTTCATTATTGGAGGCTATAAAGCTAAATTTGATCACACGATGAAACAGATGTCCTTCGGGAGTGATTAAGATCAACCCTACCCCCACGTAGTGCTCATTAGATGACCTGTCTACAAACAGTCTCCAGGCGGGAGTTTGGTTTTGATCATTTGCCTCCATAATTATCTCGTTGGAAGGGAGTTCAGTGAATTTAGCCATGAAATCCGCCAAGGCGTATCCCTTTATGGTTGCTCGAGGTGCATAGGAAATTTCAAACTACCGTAGCTCTACTGTCCATTTTGTAATCGACTAGCGGCTTCTGGTTTTTGGAGGACTTGCAGTAATGGCTGGTCGGTAAAAAATACTATGGGGTGAGCTTGAAAGTAAGATCGCAATTTTCTGGATGTCAATATCAAGTAGTAAGCCAATTTCTCTATAGCTGGATATTATAATTCGGCTCCCACTAACCTTTTACTTATGTAATATATTGCTTTTTGAATGTTGTCTTCCTCCCTGATTAACATAGCACTGGCAACTTACTCTGTTATGGCTAAGTAGATGTACAAAGTCTCTCCTTCAACCAGCTTGGACAAAATGGGTGGTAGCGACATATGGGCTTTGAGTGCCTGAAACGTCTGTTCGCATTCTTCTGTCCATTCAAACTTTTTGTTTCCTCTGAGTAGATTAAAAATGGGACACACTTGTCTGTAGACTTAGATATGAATCTACTCAGAGCCGCAATTCTTCCTGTCAGGCTTTGCACATCTTTGACATTAGTTGGTGACTGGATCTCGATTAGTGCTCGAATCTTTTAGGGATTGGCTTCAATTCCACGCGAGTTTACTATGAATCCAAAAAAAATTACTGATCCAATACCAAAGGAACACTTTAGAGGATTAAGCTTCATATGATATTTGTTCAAGATGTTGAAGCATTCTTGTAGGTCCTTGATGTGTTCACCAGCCTTTCTCGACTTAACCAGCATATCATCGACGTAAAGCTCCATGTTATTGCCGATCAATTCTTGTAACATATGGTTGACTAGTCGTTGGTAAGTCACACCAACGTTTTTCAAACCGAAGGGCATTACTATGTAGCAGTAAAGTCCCGTATCTGTTTGAAAGATATTGTGGTCTTCATCACGTGGATGCATACTAATTATGATTATAGCCGGAGTACGCATCCATGAATGATAAAACTGCATGTCCTGATGTAGCATCACTAGCTGGTCGATTCTTGGAAGTGGGAAACAATCCTTCGGGCGGGCTTTATAAAGATCTTTGAAATCCACGCACGTCCTCCACTTTCCATTTGGTTTGGGAACTAGTATAAGATTAGAGATCCAAGATGGATAAAACGCTACCCTGATGAATCCATTTTTGTTCAGCTTCTTGACTTCTTCCTTTAAGGCATAAGATCTGTCTTTGTCGAGTAGCCTTCTTTTTTGTTACACTGGTTGATAATTTTTGTCTATATTCAAGACATGGCTAATCACTACTGGGTCTATCACAACTATATCTTTATGCAACTAGGCAAGGACTTCTTGGTGCCTCTAAGAACTCCACCAGCTCTTTCTTAATCGTTGTCTCTAAGTTTTTACTGACTTTCACAACTCTGGTTGGATCTTTTTCTTCTAGTTGGACCTCCTTGAGGTCCTCCACAGGCCCAATGTTCTCTTCATAATCCCCAAAGTGAGGATCTAAGTCCCCATCCTCACGTTGGGAGTGTCCTATTTGGTGACTTGTTCACCTGATTGGGCTTGTGTTTCATTTACCACCAGCAACCTTTTCTCTGTTGTGCTCCCCAATTCACCTCATCTCACCTTCGTGATCAAGGAGTTGTAACACTCTATGGCCTCTCACTAATTTCCCAACACACACCCGACACCTGCATCAATTGGAAATTTCATGGCCAGATGCCAGACCGAAGGTAATGCTTGCAGATCAACGAGTATGGGTCTTTCGATCACAGCATTATATGCGAATGGACAATTAACTACTATAAAAGTAGCGAGCAATGTCTTATTCGCGGGTGTGGCTCCTGCTGTTTCTGGGAGTCTGATTGACCCTATTAGTGCTAGCTCTTCGCCAAAAAAACCATAGATGGTTTGGTTGCATGGTTCTAAATCTTACACTGATAATTTCATTCTTTCCAGTGAAGATTTGTATAAAATGATGACTGGGATTCTTGTGTCTACCAACACTCATTTCACCATCATGTTAGTGATCTGAACATCCACGACCAGAGTATCTGAGTGGGGGAATCAGACATGTTGTGCATCCAGCTCGAAGAAAGTTAGTACTTCTTCCTCAGTTCGAGCATTTTTGGAGTTCGCTCCTCGACGTTTAGCATTTCGATGTCCTGATTGTGATGTAGGGTTCTGACATATCTCTCCCTTTCCTTACAACTGTCACCAGATATATGTGGTCCCACGCAGATAGTTAGCAATGTACAAGCAACAAGAGCTTGTTGTAGAGGAGGCAAGTTTTGGCGCACAGGTACCTGCTCGCTGCCTCCGTGTGTCTCCTGCTAGGAATTTCCCCCTGCTCGTACATATCTCCTCAAATGTCCTTGTCGAATAAGGAACTCAGTCTCGTCCTTAAGCTAGTTACACTCGTTAGTATCATGGCCATAGTCGTTATGAAAACTACAAAACTTAGTTGTGTCCCTTTTGGATATGTCTTTCCTCATTGGGGCTGGTCGCCTAAAGGGAATGGTGTTATGACTGGCCTGATACACTTCAGCGCGGCTATCGACCAGAGCAGTGTAATTGGAGAAACTTGGCTCGTATCTGTTCTGTTTAGGGTGCTTGTTATCATATGTTGTTGGTTAAGAATTTGCTATTTTTCCTCCATTCTTATTGTTTCTGTTGTCGTTGTCATTTGGTTTACCAGACCCACTGGTGGCTTTGGTCGAGTCTTCCTTCTTACCCTGGTCGACCCTTGGAGACTTCCCTTTATTGGCTATAGCCTCCTCTAGCTTAATATACTTGTCTGCTCGGTCCAAAAATTCATGAGTGCTCTTGAATCCATTTTTTCGTAGGCTACTCTAGAGGGGTGATTGGCATTGCACTCTAGCTGTGATAGCCATCACCTTTTCCTCGTCTCTAACAGTTTTGGCCCGAGCAGCGACTTGCATGAACTGTTGTATATACTCCTTAAGAGTTTCGCCTTCCTTCTGTCGAATGTTGACCAGATGATTAGCCTCTATTGGATGTATCTAACCGACATAAAATTTTCCGTAAAACTCCTTCACAAACACTCCCATGAAACTATGTTGGCCAGTGGAAATTTGCAGTACCACTCCTGAGCAGAATCAGACAAAGTGGTAGGAAAAATCCTGCATCGTGCATCTTCAGACACCTTTTGGATATCCAATTGTATCTCAAATTTATTTACATGAGATACCGGATCTTCTCTTCCAGTGAAGTTGGGCAGAACTGGAATTTTGAATTTGCTTGGGATTTCTACCACAACAATTCTATTGATGAATGGGGTTCCTTTTCTCTGATCATACTCTATGTGGGACATATTGTTCCCAACCAGCTACTACACGGCTTGATTCAAGGTATCTATCTGCTGACCATTGATTCTCCTACTGGAGTCCGCCTCATTGTAGTCATGGCCATCTCTGAACTGCAATCTGTAAGTGCATGACCTGCTGTACGCATTGTTCCCTTTTCTTCTTCCTAGTCCATCCTAGCAAACAGGTGGCGGTTTGCACTGGTTGTTGGGTCCCCTGACATTACTTTATCGTGGAGGGTCTCGGACCACAGAGCCTGAGTTCAATTGCCTCCTGCTCCCTCAAAGAATGGTAATTACCTACGTCCACTTCGTGTTCTTATTGATGTAGAACTCCAAAACCTGGGATCAGTGAGCTAGGGTTCACGAGTTTCATAGGCTGAGAGGTGAGTACAAGTTTAGTGGATAAAAACACTATAGTTCGCTCTTGATTACAAATGACTCTCTCTTAATACAAAAAATTGCCTCATTCTTCAATGAATCCTATGTGTCCTATTTATAGGCTCAAGGGTGTACATATAGGCCTATGGGCCGTCCTTAACTTGTGTTACAAGCATATTAGAATAATAACAGAAATAATAATATTTACATATAAAGAGAATTAAATATCCTAGAAATATCCAACTCATAACTGCATTTAAATTCTGGCTTTGGTCCTATGATCAGATCTGATCGCATATGTCAGCACATCAGCTTCCCTATTACTCAGCATGTCCTCTGTGCCTATCGAGCAGCTCAAAAAAATTTTATTCTCCTGGTCAACCCACAACCAAGTCTTCATTAATAAACAGTCACGTACTATTCACGTGGGGCCTCGACTGTGCCACGTCATCCTGCAAATATTTTTGTTAAACAACATGCATTAAAAAGTGCTTAGCAAATTGTGCTAGCAACCATTAATTAAAGATTTCATACTTTAATATGTTGTTGACTATATTATTCATTATCTATGATCTTAGTTCTCTCGTATTCATATAAGATCATACTCTCATAAATGAATTTGGAATTTTGTGATATTTATATGAATTATTCAAAAAATAATCTAGATATTCAATTATAAGAAAAATACACTTTATTAACTTCTTGTAAATAATCGTGTTTACACAGGTTTTTAGGGCATAAACCCTAATAGATAGGACTTGGCCAATAGATTCAATGGAGATGTTAAAGTTAGCGATTCATCAACATATTCTATGTCAGGATTGGTTAAATGAATATTAAAAATTGATCATGCACAAATAGGTGTAAGACCATTACGATTTCACTAAAGTCAACATGAACGGGTTGACTTTTGGTGTACCCAAAAATTTTGGAGGCATTTGGAGATGTTTTGTACAGAGTGACAGGTCAGAGGCGGTAGCATCGAATCACTTGTTGAGAGGCGATACATTGTTTGCCTAATAAACAATTTGACAGGCGATGCATTGTGTGGTCCATCCGTACATGACCATACAGTTATGTATTTTTGGCTCCAAAACTCATTTTAAAATACTTTATTCTCATTGGATAACACTAATGACGGTTTCTACACTATTTAAGAGGTTCATATGAGATTTGTGGTGAAGTGATCACTTCCACCCTCTCTCTTTTTAAAACTCTCTCTCTCTAACTCATCAAGATCACTAGTTTTCTCAAAAATCTTCATCAAGAAAGCTTGACTTGTTTGAAGACCAAGGCTTGTTAATCCCAATCTCATTCCACCATTGTAGTAGATTCAAACAATCTCATAAGGGAGGCTATGAATGAAGATTTTTGGACATAAATTCTAATTGTGTCAGGCCTTTTTGCCATCTCTATTGTTTTCACATAAAATCATAAAACCTTTATAATTTTATGTAACTACGGTTTTCACTAAAAAGGTCATTTCTTCCTCTTGATCTAATTTTGTCTTTGTCTTCCATTAAGTCTATTGTCATATTATGATTAATTCTCATAAATTTCAATATACAAGTTGTTTTATATACATGTTGACTGACTATTTCGCTAACAGCTAATTATAAAATGCTTAAAGAAAAGAAAGGTTGAGACGAGGGGTTTTATGTGGTTCGGGTTATAAATAAACCCTAGTCCACGAGCCACTAGAATTAGGATGAGAAATCTTGGAGGTATCAAGCTTCTATGGAGGTTTTGGGTAGTGTTTTGGCAATGCTCTGAATACCAAAAATTTACAACTCTTTTACAATGTGTGCCTTAGCCCTATCTATAGATGGCTAAGGGAAACAAACATCACTAATGGGAATTTATTACAATGATTCTCCCTTAATGGGTACTTAAATACGTAATAAATGGTAAATTCCAATAGTTAATGTGTTGGTGGACCATTGCGTATCTCAGTGGGCCCAATAGGAGGTACAACCCCACTATTTATAAGTCAACATGCTCCTGACAATGTCATGTGGGTAGCTGTACATTTTCTTATGTCAGGCAGCATCGTGAGACATCCTGCTTGTCGCTTGTATGGAATCAACACCATGATTTGAGCAACAGTGTGTGTCAAATGGTTGCTTATGGTCCAGGGTCACTGTGCTTGACACCTGGCCAGTGTCCTGGACATCTGGAAATTGGATCTCGCGGACCTGAAGGACTTGAGGGTATGAGACGATCGTGTACCAAGACTTAGAATGACAACATGAAATATGGTCCTCAAGAGGTAGCATTCCCACGAAGACTTAGGGGGCAAATGTTGTCTGTGTTTTCGTAATGTGATTCATGGCACACATTAAGGAGTCATTTTGTCTTCATAGGAGTTGATTAAGTCCTGGAGCACGTATCTCAGTGGGCCCAAAACTAGGTACAACCCCACTATTTATAAGTCAACACGCTCCTGAAAATGTCAAGTGGGTAACTGCATAATTTCCCATGTTAGGCGGTGTTGTGAGACATCCTGCTTATCGCTTGTACGGAATCAACACCATGATTTGTGCAACAATGTGTGTCAGATGATTGCTTGTGGTCCAGGGTCAATGTGCTTGACACCTAGACAGTGTCCTCCACATATGGAGAATGGATCTTACAGACCTAAAGGACTTGAGGATATGAGACGGTCGTGTACCAAGACATGGAACGACATCCTAGAATATGGTCCTCGAGAGGTAGCATTCCCACGAGGACACACTCATCCGATGGTGGAGAAGTAACTCAAGGCTAGGCTCTCTTCCCATGGAGCTCGAAGCATGCTCCAGAACATAATCAACTCATGTGAAGACAAAATTACTCATTAATGTGTGCCATTGTTATGATTGGTTAAATACAAATGATAAAGTATTAAAATACAAGCAAGGTATAAACACTAAGAATTCACATAGTGAAGATGTGAATTTGAGTTTCAAATTGTAGGCACTTATAAAATGCAAATTTTGGTCCAAAGTGATACATAAAAGTATATAAGGGTTCCCAAAATTTTGGTGGAATTTGGAGCACATACACCATTTGATTCAAACATGAAGTTTGAAAAGAATAAAGGAAGAGCGGTGGCTCAATTGGAATATGCAAGTGCAATAGCTAGCCTAATGTACGCCGCTCATTGCACAAGAGCGGATATTGAATATGCAGTTAGTAAACTTAGTAGGTTTACTAGCAATCCAAGTATCAAGCATTAGAAAGCTATTGAGAGAATACTTGGTTATCTTAAGGGCACCAAAGTGTATAGTCTTCACTATACAAACTTTCCAAAGATACTTGAAGGATATTCCGATGCTAATTGGATATCGGGAATTGGAGATAATCTCTCCACCACCGGTAGGGTGTTTACTCTTAGAGGAGGTGCAATCTCACGGGGCTCCAAGAAGTAAACATGTATATCACACTCAACTATGGAGGTAGAGTTCAAAGCTTAGCGACAATCGGCAAAGAGGCCGAGTGGATAAGGAATTTCATGATGGATAATCCTTTAACAACGGATATGGTATCAACAATTTCAATACATTGTGATAGCCAATCCGCACTTGCTAAAGCATATAATAGTGTGTATAATGGAAAGTCTAGACACATTAGTCTAAGACATGAATATGCGAGACAATTGATTCAAGGTGGAATCATATCGATCTCACACATTATAACAAGTGAGAACTTAGCGGATCCATTTAAAAAACCTCTTGTTAGAAGGTTAGTAAGTTCTACTTCAAAAGGGATGGGATTGAAATTCCTAGAAGAATAGATTCACCAATGATGGAAACCCAACTCTCAACTTGTACAAATCAAGGGAAAGAGTTAAACGGGTAAGAACCAGTCATTGATAAGTGAATAGTTTCAACACTAAAATTTATGATGAGTTCCATTCGAGATGTTTAGTGTTGGTTGCTAGTGAGTTAGGGATAAGCCTAGAGATTTTAATGAAGTTCAATTGAGTGTAAGAAGCATCTATAAAGGTAGCAAAGATGCTGGAAGAACGTCACCTATGTGGACTTAGAGGTGGTGTCGCCTCTCATGGGAGTGAGAGGTATTCCTCAGAAAGTCCATGAAGAGATGAGCACATGGCCATGATAGTGCTAAGCAAGAATGGGAAAACAAAAGATGTGGTGGAGGTGTGAGAGGTATCAACGGTGTTATCATATGGAATACTTGGTTAAAGCTTTAAGCTACTAGTGATTTCGATAATGCTTTGTGGTATTTTCACTAAGATAAAGTTGAAACTGAAAGGCACTTTATTTTATGCACCAAAACTGTTTAAGCTAGAGAATGTGGCTTGTGTTTAACCAAGTGAGGGATTTTTTTGATTGGTTAAATACAAATGATAAAGTGTTAAAATACAAGCTAGGTATAAACACTTAGTAGAATTCACATAGTGAAGATGTGAATTTGAGTTTCAAATTGTAGGCCCTTATAAAATGCAAAATTGGGTCCAAAGTGATACATAAAAGCATCTAAGGGTTCCCAAAAAGTTTGGTGGCATTTGGAGCATTTTTGGACCTTTGGAAGTGTCCAAAGTCAAATGGGGTGGCGATACGTTGCCACCCAGGAGGGGACACATCACCTGGAAGCTAGGGTTTCCAGAAACCCTAGCAGACGACGCGCCGCCTGATGTATTACGTGGATTTACATAAATGCTCAAAATATTGTGTTTTTCAAATCTAATCCTATCATCGCTTGCTGTATTACGTGGATTTATGTAAATGCACAAAATAATGTGTTGTTCTAGTCTAATCCTACTGGTTACACCTAATGGCAGTGCCTATTCTTTATATGGGTCAAAAATAGTGATTCGGCAAACTTGATCACTCTCTCCAATCTCTCTCCACCCTCTCTCTCTCTCTAGCTCCAAGAATCTCTAGTTTTCCCAAAGAACTCTCCAAGAAAGTGCTTTAGTTGGAGAGTTGAAGGCTTGTTCAATCTTAATCTTCATTTCCTCAAAGAGAAGGCCTTAAGCATCAATTGTTGTTGGGAAATAGAGTATTAGGACAGTGTAATACAACGTTTATGAGCCTTGATTTGTGTTTTGGTTTGCTCAAGGGTTTGCTCAAAGGATTGTCCAAAGTGGTGGATTTGCTTTGTGTAAAGTCTATTTTTTGTGGTGGTGTTATCTCACTCTCCCCAACTATTCTAATACTCTATAATCTGAGATAGCATATCATGGAAGAATCTAACTCTCTTTCAGCTTTGAGATTCATGACACAAGATTTTTTTAGATTAGATAAATTTGATGGGACTAATTTTGTGCATTGGCAAGACAAGATTAGGTTCTTGCTCACTACTTTGAAGGTTTACTATGTCTTGAACAAGGACATAAAAGTCTTGGAGGAGCCCAAGGAAGATGATAATCAAGAAATTGTCAAAGAAAGGAAGAAGTGCGAAGAAGATGAACTGGTTTGTAGGGTCACATTCTCAATGCTCTATCGAATAGGCTCTATGATCTCTACACCAACACCAAGACTGACAAGGAGATTTGGGAGGCCTTGGAAAAGAAGTACAAAGTGAAAGAGGAAGGTACAAAGAAATACCTTATTACTCAATATATCAAATTTAAATTTTATGATGATAAACCCCTTCTCCCTCAAATTCATGAGCTGCAAATTATTGTGAATAAATTGTCTGATCTTAAAATTGTATTGCCAGAACAATTTCTTGTTGGTATCATTATAGCCAAGTTACCTCCTTCATGGAGAGGCGATAGGAAAAAGATGCTCCATAGAAATGAAGAGATTTCTTTGGAGGAGATTCTCAAACACTTGAGAATTGAAGAGGAATCTTGTTCTAGAGATTTGAATGAAGAGAAGTCCAATGGAGAGACTTCTAAGGACAATGTTGGGGAAAATCCTCCTAACAAAGGCAAGGGAAATGTCAAGAACAAGGGCAATGGCCAAAAATCCTTGGGGTCTAAGAAGAATTAAGGGCGATTCATGAGTTCCAAGGGACCTTGCTATGTGTGTGGCAAGAATGGCCACTTTGCTAGAGATTATAGGTTCAAGAGAAGCCATAACAATGAAGCAAAGGTCAACTCGACTCAAGAGGAGCTAGTGGCCACACTTAGTGAGGTAAATGTCATTCATGGAAAGGTGAGTACGTGGTGGTATGATACTTCTTCCACCATTCATGTAACCTATGAAAGATCTCTATTTAAGACCCTTGAATCTTCAAAGGAAGGGCATGAAATTCAAATGGGCAATGAGAAAAGTTCCAAGGTTTAAGGAAAGGGAACTATTGACTTGTTCTTCACATCCGGCAAGAACGTTCTACTCACTAATGTTTTGTATGTACCGAAAATAAGTAGAAACCTTGTGAGTAGAAATTTGTTTGGCCAACCAGAAATTAAGGTTGTGATAGATTCCGGCAAGCTCATTTTATCAAAAGACAATGTTTTTGTCGGATAGGGATATCCATGTGATGGCATGTTTGTACTTCTATTGACCATGTGAACAATAAAGTTTCTTCTTCTTGTTATATGCTTGACTCAAATTCCATTACTTTGTGGCATGTTAGACTTGCACATATAAGATTTAGAACAATTTTAAGGGCTGTCAAATGTGGATTAATTGATTGTGATAATGTTGAGCATTAAAAATGTGAATTATGTATTAAATCTAAAATGGTAAAGAAACTTTTTCCTAGTGTTGAAAGAAACTCTAAGTTGTTATATTTGATACATAGGGATTTATGTGAACTTAATGGAATGTTGACTAAAGTAGGAAGTAGATATTTTATTACTTTTATTGATGATTTCTCTAGGTTGACATATGTATATTTGCTTAAAAATAAAGATGAATAATTTGATGTGTTTAAAGTGTATAAAGCGGAAGTTGAAAATCAACTTGAAAGGAAAATTAAAATACTTAGAAGTGATAGGGGTGGTGAATACATTTCAAATGAATTTAACTTGTTTTGTGAAGAACATGGAATAATTCATGAATGTACAGCCCCTTATACTCCACAACAAAATGGTATAGCCGAAAGAAAGAATATAACATTTATTGAGATGATTAATGCTATGCTATTACATTCTAAATTGAATTTTAGTTTATGGGGTGAAGCCTTGCTATCCGCTTGTCAAATTTTGAATCGTATTCCCATGAAAAAATATATATCTCCATATGAGTTATGGAAAGGAAAGAAACCAAACATTGGTTATCTTAAAGTGTGAGGGTGTCTTGCTTATTGCAAGAGCGCCGATCCTAAAAGAACCAAGTTGGGTCCAAGATCTATAAGATGTGCATTTGTGGCTATGTCCAAAATAGTAAAGCTTATAGATTATTACACTTCGAGTCTAATGTAATAATTGAATCTAGAGAGGTTGAGTTCTTTGAGAACATGTCATGTGATGACAACAAGTTAGAACCAACTCAAACTAGAGAGCCTAAAGAGGAGACTCCTAGAATAGTTGGTGAGCAACCTCCAGTGCCTAGAAGGAGCCAATGGCTCAAAGACTTGTGATCAAATGAGAAGTGTTCTCCAATAGAGACACTATACCTTGTTGAAGGTGATAATGAGGAAGTTACTTGGAAACATCCAATAGTACTTTAAATAGAAGATGATCCCAAAACCATCAAGGAAGCAATGTCCTCAAGGGACTCCGCTATTTGGAAGGAGGCAATTATTGATGAAATGGATCCAGTTATGTCAAACCACACTTGATAATTGGTTGACCTTCCAAAGGGGTCCAAAAAAATTGGGTGCAAATGGGTATTTAGAAAGAAATATCATACCGATGGCACCATACAAACCTTCAAGGCTAGGCTAGTAGCCAAAGGTTTCAAACAAAGAGACCGAATAGATTACTTTGACACATATGCACTGGTAGCAAGAAATACTTCTATAAGATTGTTGTTTTCCTTATCTTTATGTTGACCAAATGGATGTCAAAACAGCATTCCTAATTGGGGATCTCGAGAAAGAGGTCTGTATGGAAAAATCGGAAGGTTTTGTTCTTCAAGGAAATGAACATAAAGTGTGTGGACTTGTCAAATCATTATATGGTTTGAAACAAGCTCCAAAACAATGGCCTGAGAAGTTTGATAAAGTCATTGTTTCTAATGGATTTAGACACAACAATGCTGACAAATGCTTATACTTTAAGACTTGTAGTGACTATAACATACTTGTATGCCTATATGTAGATGATATGTTGATCTTGAGTAATGACATGAAAGGAATAATGGAAACGAAGAGGTTTTCATCTTTTAACTTCAAAATGAAAGACCTTGGAGAGGTGGATACCATTCTAGGTATCAAAGTTAGAAGGAATAGTGGGGGTTTTGTGTTGAGTCAAACCCACTATGTTTAGAGGCACATACATCATTTGATTCAAACATGATGTTTGAAAGGAATGAAGGAAGAGCGGTGGCTCAATTGGAATATGCAAGTACAATAGGTAGCCTAATGTATGCTGCTCATTGCACAAGAACGGATATTGCATATGCGGTTAGTAAACTTAGTAGGTTTAGTAGCAATCTAAGTATCAAGCATTGGAAAGCTATTGAGAGAATAGTTGGTTATCTTAATGGTACCAAAGAGTATAGTCTTCACTATACAAACTTTCCAAAGACACTTGAAGAATATTTCGATGCTAATTGGATATCAGGAATTGCAGATATTCTCTCCACCACCGGTTGGGTGTTTACTCTTGAAGAAGGTGCAATCTCATGGGGCTCCAAGAAGCAAACGTGTATATCACACTCAACTATGGAAGTGGAGTTCAAAGCTTTAGCAGTAATCGGCAAAGAGGTCGAGTGGATTAGGAATTTCATGATGGATAATCCTTTAACAACTGATATGGTATCAACAATTTCAATACATTGTGATAGCCAATCCGCACTTGCTAGAGCATATAATAGTGTGTATAATGGAAAGTCTAGACACATTAGTCTAACACATGAATATGCGAGACAATTGATTCAAGGTGGAATCATATCGATCTCACACATTATAACAAGTGAGAACTTAGCAGATCCATTTAAAAAACCTCTTGTTAGAAGGTTAGTAAGTTCAACTTCAAAAGGGATGGGATTGAAATTCCTAGAAGAATAGATTCACCAATGATGGAAACCCAACTCTCAACTTGTACAAATCAAGGGAAAGAGTTAAATGGGTAAGAACCAGTCATTGATAAGTGAATGGTTTCAACACTAAAATTTATGATGAGTTCCATTCGAGATGGTTAGTGTTGGCTGCTACTGAGTTAGGGTTAAGCCTAGAGCTTTTATTGAAGTTTAGTTGAGTGTAAGAATCATCTATAAAGGTAGTAAAGATGTTGTAAGAACGTCACCTATGTGGACTTAGCGGTGGTGCTGCCTCTCATAGGAGTTGGAGTTACTCCCCGGAAAGTCCATGAAGAGTTGAGCACATGGCCATGATAGTGCTAAGCGAGAAAGTGGGAAAATAAAAGATGTGGTGGAGGTGTGAGAGGTATCACCGGTGTTATCATATGGAATACTTGGTTAAAGGTTTAAGCTACTAATGATTTCGATAATGCTTTGTGGTATTTTCACTAAGATAAAGTTGAAACCGATAGGCACTTTATTTTATGCACCAAAACTGTTTAAGCTAGAGAATGTAGCTTGTATTTAACAAAGTTAGGGATTGTTCTGATTGGTTACATACAAATGATAAAGTGTTAAAATACAAGCAATGTATAAACACTTAGTAGAATTCACATAGTGAAGATGTGAATTTGAGTTTCAAATTGTAGGCACTTATAAAATGCAAATTTGGGTCCAAAGTGATAGATAAAAGTATCTAAGGGTTCCCAAAAATTTTGGTGGCATTTGGAGCATTTGTTGGACCTTTGGAAGTGTCCAAAGTTAGAGGGGGTGAAACCCCAGTAGGCGATGCATCGCCTGCTGTATTACGTGGATTTACGTAATTGCTCAAAATAATGTGTTTTGCAAGTCTAATCATATTGGTTAGACCTAATGATGGTGCCTACTCTATATATGGGTCAAATACAGTGATTTGGGAGACTTGATCACTCTCTCCAATCTCTCTTTACCCTCTCTCTCTCTAGCTCCAAGAATCTGTAGTTTTCTCCAAGAACTATCCAAGAAAGTGCTTGACTTAGAGAGTTAAAGGCTTGTTCAATCTCAATCCTCATTTCCTTAAAGAGAAGGCCTCAACCATTAATGGTGGCTGGGAAATAGAGTATTCAGACAGTATTCTACAATGTGTATAAGCCTTGATTTTTGTTTCGGTTTGCTCAAAGGATTGTTCAAAGTGGTGGATTTGCTTAGGGTTTGAAGCTTCATCAAAACTTGAAGAACACCATTGTTCTACTTGGGTTTGCATGTTCTTTCTTAATCTATTTTAACTCTCTGTCATTCCAAATTTTGTGTAGACTTTATTTATTGTGGTGGTGTTATCTCACTCTCCCCCAACAGTCATGTATCCCATTACGAAAACACAAACAACATTTTCCCCCCAAGTCTTCACTCATTCTCGGACAGTGGAAACTTTTCTTGAGCTAAGTAATTGCAAGGGCTATACTCGAGCTGTGACGCTTGGGAATCCTATGGGCATCCCCAGTACCTCACAACTCTAAAACTGTGATGCCACGTGTCAACTCCTTATTGTTGGGTCCAACAACCGATGCCATTTAATTAGGGGTCTTTTTCGTACCCAAGACGTCTATTTCGTACACGAGACGTCCTTTCACATTTTTTATCATGATTTGCGCCTTGAACAATGTGACCATTGAATCTCACCTGAGTTCCTACTCCCTAGGTAATCAACGATCAGGGTTAAGTTACTTCCCATTCACGCTCAATAGTATATATTCAAACTTTACTCCCATATATGTTTCACTACTTTCCTTTGAAATTACCTACTCTCAGAGCTCTGAAAAAACTCTCGTGTTTTTGGCCATTTTCCTTGGGTCAAAGCGCTAACTTCTTGGTTTTTGTTTTCAGATATCTAACGAAATCTATGAGTTACACCAATAAGGATTCCACACGTTTCACTAGGAATTAATCGGCATGGCTTTACACTCACCAGTACAAGAGAATGCCCAGACATTGGTAGTAAGAGAAGTTTCTCTAGTAGTGGAGAGGCCATTTTGAGGTGGAAACTCCTTCCGCAAGGAGGAGGCAAACCGCGTACTGTTACTCCACCCTGCTCAACAATATACGGCCTTAGGATTCGAGTCAGAGCAGCTTCAAAGCAAGCTAAAACATCCCGGGGATATGGAGCACATAATAAGGCACTATGGGATCGGAGACGAATGCCTTGTCTGCCTTTGTCAAGAAACAGAGAGGGCACATCTGAGAATGAATGTCCTCAAGGCCTGAAGCAAGTAACACCTTCAGGCGAGAGCAATCCTGACTCTACACCAATATTTCATGAACTGCTTGAAGTTCTTGAGTATTTTTCCCTTCCAATTGTCCCTCAATGGCTACAAGGTCCTCACGGGCCTCTACATCCTGTACCAGAGGAAAGAATGGCCCGAGCCTTCTCCAGCAGAGATCCTCTATCTATATAGTTTTTTAGCCTACCCGAAGAAGAAACAGGGCGATCTCGATAGGTTTTACACCCTAATGAAGTACACCCATATAATGTACAAGGCTCCTCATCTCAACGAGAGCAATGCGCAGGATTATAAAGATAATTTTTTCTTCACAAATGTTTCCCGACACGGACCAACCCGACTCTTCTACTGTAGTTCTCCAGGGTTGGTAAGTATTTTTCCACCTTCCAAGTATTGTTCCTCATTCATTGTAGATTTTTTGTACGTAGTAATTTATTCTTTGTTAGGTCACTTCTGTCGCACTCCCCTCATCCAGGTGTTCGAGGATCGCAAGGAGGTGATGAACAACCTTACAGATGTGAAGATGGAGTTGAGCCAGCTAGTGATGGAAAAAAACTTGATTGCAGTGGGTCTCCTCAACCAGGGCCAACACATCAACAATCTTGAACTGACCCAGTACTAGAACTCCATCAAGTCTCAAGAATTGGTTTCATGCCATGTTAATTATGTTGATGGACTGGCTCACACCCAGTATAATTAGAGGCTGCTGGAGGAGAGATTTGAGAATGCTCAAACTGCCCAAGCAACTGAAGAAGCTCGTCTAGACCAAGAGCTTGAGGAGGAGCTCCAGTCGGGCATAGAATCCTCCTCCCAAGATCAAGGTAAATCTTCAAGAGAAGATATCTTCAAAGGTTGTAGAGCAACAATTATTGCCTAGAAGAAGCCAAAGGCTTAAAAAGGTAGGAACACGAGACAAGTGCTCACAAGTGGGAACACTTTCCTTAGTAGAGGGTAATCACAAAGGAGATACTTGGAAGTATCCAATGGTACTTCAAATAGGGTATGATCCCGAGACCTACCATGAAGCTATGTCTTCAAGAGACTCTGTATTTTGGAAGGAGGAAATTAATGATGAGATGGATTCAATTAGATCCAACAACACTTGGGAAATCGTTGATCTACCACAAGGATCAAAACTAATAGGACGTAAGTGGGTATTCAAAGAAAAAATACCAATGAGACCATCAATCCTTTAAAGTAAGGCATAGACTATTTTTATACCTATGCACGGGTGAAAAGGGTAACTTCAATAAGAATGTTGTTTGCCTTATCATCAATACACAACGTATATGTTCATCAAATAGATGTCAAAACGACATTTATAAATGGTAACCTTGATGAGGAGGTTTACATGAAACAACCAAAAGGGTTTGTTCTAAGAGAAAATGAACATATGGTGTGTATACTTGTTAAATCATTATATAGTTTAAAGGGAGCACCAAAACAATGCCATGCGAAGTTTGATGAAGCCATTATCTCAAACATGTTTAGACATAGTGCAAAAAATTTCTTATACTCTAAACTTTGTACTGACCATATCATTCCAGTGTGTATATATGTTGATATTAAGTTATGACATGAAAGGTATATTAAAAACAAAGATGTTTCTGTCTTCTACTTTTAATATGAAAGACCTTAGAGAGGTTAATATCATCACTACTACAAAAAATGGTATTTGCGTCAATTTCCAACTACCACAAATGATTTTTTGTGCCAGTTATAAAAGTGACGTTGAATCCCATGACGCAAACCTCTCTAGCATTTGCGTTAGTTGAGCACTGTCACAAACAGTGCATTTATGATAGTTGGTAATTGACGCAAACACTAGCATTTGTGAACACTAGCAAACACTAGCTCTGTTTGTGGCAGTGCCCAACTAGCGCAAACTACCTTAATTTTTAAAAAATGAAAATCAAATCTCAAAACCCATATCTGTCCGAGCCACGACCACAACTATTTGCCACTGACTAAGTTATTCGAAGAACCACCACCACCACCAAGAACCTCCTACAAAATGAAACCCAACCAAAGGTATGAAAAAAAAAAGATTTTTTTTTAACATGATTAGAAACAAAATAAAATAAATAAGTTAGAAACAAAATAATAATATGATTAGACCCTAACCCCAATGATCTCCTCATCTCAGAACACACAAATAGATAGAGAGATTAAGAGAGACGACGTACCCCTACCGTAAGTCCCGAGCCTCGCCGTCATCACCAAGACCCCCGAACCTCGTTGTCACGTTGTTCGCCTGGTTTCCAAAACCCCACCGTGATTGAGAGAGAGAGAGATAGAGAATCCATGAGACAGAGAGAAGCCATTAGAGAATGATAGTAGAAAGATGGGAAAATGAGAGATAACAAAGAGGCTGAGATAGAGAGAAATGAGAAGAGGCGGCTGAGATTAGGTTAGAAATAAAAAAATCAAGTTAGAAATGAAATGGGCTTCGACTTAGATTTCTTTTTTCAATATAAATGCATTTACATCAATGGGACACTGACGCAAATGACAAGGTTTGTGACAGTGCCACACTGACACACATTCTCCCCTTAACAGCATCACTGACCCACTGGCGCAAACGATCCCCAATAGCAGTGACGGTGTTACAACTGATGTAAATAACCTTTCATTTGTGACAGTGTCCAACTACCACAAATGATAAATCTCGGTCAATCACGTTAGTCAACTGCATTGACTGACGCTTTTGACTGACACAAAAGGAGTATTTTGGTGTAGTGCATACTAGGTATCAAAGTAAGAAGAAATGTGGATGGACATGCCTTAGATCAAGCTCACTATGCTGAAAAGATGCTTGACAAATTTGCTCATCTTAATGTCAAATAGGAAAACACGCCCTTTGATTCGAGCCAAAATCTTGAAAAGAATGAAGGGAGAGTGCTGGCTCAATTAAAATATGCAAGTGCAGTAGGGAGTTTAATGTATGTTGCACATTGTACAAAGATGAATATTGCATTTGTAGTGAGTATGCTAAGTACATTTGCTAGCAATCCAAGTATCAAACATTGGAAGGCCATAGAATGAGTGTTTGGATATCTTAAAAGGACCAAATATCTATACCTCCAATATTTACAGTTTCTAAAGATGCTTGAAGGATATTTCGATGCTAGTTGGATATTCGGTGTAGGAAATAATCTTTCTACAACGGTTGAGTGTTCACCCTTGGTGGGGGTGCGATTTCTTGAGGATCTAAGAAACAAACATGTATATGTAATTCAACCATGGAGTCTGAGTTTGTAGCTCAAGCGGCAACCGAAAAAGAGGTTGAGTGGCTTGGACATCTCATGATGGAGATACCTTTAACCGCAATTGATGTATTGGCGATCTATGTACATTGTGATAATCAATCCATGTTGATTAGAGCTTACAGTAAAATATACAATGGGGAGTCTATACATATAAGTTTAAGCAATACGACGTGAGACAATTGATAGATTCGGGAGTCATATCAATATCGTATGTAAAACCGTGTGAGAACTTAACAGATCCATTTACCAAATCTCTCCCTAATAATTTGGTGAGTTCTACATTAATGTATGGATGAGACTAAAACTACTTGACAAATAGATTCCCCAAAGGGTAAGAACAAGTTTTTGATAAGGGAATAGTTAACAACATTAACGAATTAGAGTCCCATCTAGAATAGTTAATATTGGTTGCTACCGGACATAAGGGTTAGGCCCTAGGATTTTAATGAAATTCAGTTGAGTGCAACAAGCATCTCTAGAAGTAGTAAAGATGCTGTAAGAATTTCACCTATATGAAAATAGAGGTGGTACCGTCTCTCAAGAGAGTAGGAGATTTCTCTCGGGGTGCTTCATGAATTGATGAGCACAAGACCATAAAAGGTGTTGAGAGTGCAAAGTAGGAACACATGAGTAATCAGGTAGAGGTGTGTGAGATACTACCAATTTTATCACTAGGAATGCTTAGCTCAATCTTTTAAGACTACTAAGTATTTTGGTAAAACTTTGTAGTATTTTCACTAAGATGAAGTTCAAACTTAAAGGTACTTTATTTTATGTGCTAAATCATTCGGACTAGAGAAGAAGGATGTATTTAACAAATAGGAGGAATGCTAGAATTGATTAAATACATAGTGAAAATTGATCAAGCACAAATAAGTTTAAGACCATTACGATTTCACTAAAGTCAACATAAGCGAGTTGACTTTTGGTGTAGGCATTTAAAAATTATCTTTTCAAGTCTAAAGTGTTTCTTCGAAGTATATAACAGTACCCATAAAGTTTGGACGCATTTTGAGATGTTTTGGGTCCATGTACAGGGTGACAAGTTAGAGGTAGTGGGGTTGCATTACCTATTGAAAGGAAATACATTGCTTGCCTAATAAACGTTCTGACAAGCGATGTCTCACCTGCCAAAAGACACATCGACTCCTTGCAAGCAATGGATCGGGTGGGATGCCCATATGGGACCATACAATTATGTGTTTTGGCTCCAAAACTCATTTGAAAATGCTCTAATCTTATTGGTTAATACTAATGACGGTTCCTACACTATTCAAAGGGTTCATATGAGATTTTGGTGAATTAATCACTCTCTACTCTCTCTTCCTAAAACCCTCCCTCTCTCTCTAACTCCTCAAGAATACTAGTTCTCTCCAAGATCTTCATCAAGAAAGCTTGACTTGTTAATCCCATTCTCATTCCACCATTGTAGTAGCTTCAAGCAATCTCATAAGGAAGGCTAGGAATAGAAATTTGTGGAAAAAAATTCTAATTGTATCAAGCCTTTTTGCATCTCAATTGTTTTCTCATAAAATCATAACCTTAAAGATTTTATGTAACTAGAGTTTTCACTAAGAAGGTCATTTCTTCCTCTTGATCTAATTTGTGTTTTTCTTCCATTAGGTTTATTGTTACATTGTGATTAATTATAATAAATAGAAATATACATGTTGTATTATAAGCCATATCGAACCAATCTATTCACCTTAACTAGTGCAAGTAAAAATCTAAATAAAGAAAAATAATATTAGAATGAGAAATTTAAACTACACAAAATGTATGGTTGAATAATTTCCTAACTATGGATTACCTTATTTTGAAACCAAGAATGAGTGGTCGACATTAGGATTCAAATGCTGTAAGGTGTCATTTGACAAAAGCTACATCTTCATTATGATCAAGCCGATTAAATTTTGTTTCCACTCATTTGAAATACATAGAGCAAAATATCAAAGCCTCATCCATAATATATCCTTCCATTGTGGTTCTTTCTGGACAAGCATTATTTTTGACATAGTTTTTTTTTTCATGTACCTTTTAAAAAGATACATCCACCTCACAAATACAGGTTCTCCTAAAATAGATTTTTCAGGCAAATGCAACACCAAATGGATCATTAATCGAAGAATGATAGGGGAAAAATCAATTCCATTTTGCATAACATATGACATAAGTGCACTTTCTGCATATCTACTACATTCAATGTTCTAGAGCACAGTTGCTTAAAAAAATGGTAAAGTTTAGTGATGGTGCCTAAAATCGATTTCAATAGAATGCAAGTAGTAGTGACTGGAAGAATTCGTTGCATTATGACATCATAGCCACGGGATTTCAAACATACAATTCCATTGTCATTATCAATGACCTTCTCCTTCAAATTAGAAAAAATTCATTGGGAAGCTTGACATCTTCTACAAACTAACAAAACTTTCACTTAAGAGTGAACACATAAGGAACATGCAGTTTCATTAATATGCTATTGTCTTCGTAAATCTACAACCATTTCCTAATCCCCATGTTCTTTAGATCTTCTCTTGCATTAGTATTGTCCTTAGACTTATAAAAGACCTACAAAGTACCAAGTAGACTATCACAAATATTTTTCTCCACATGCATCACATCTATGTTATGTAATTAGTTTGAAATCCAAGTATTCAAGTTCATAGAAGATGCATTTTTTCCTCTAAATACTTTTATCCAAACAAAGTTTTCATTTCACACCTCCCAAACTCTCGTGTTTACCTAGAATTTGATATGGGAAAGCGTTGACTTGTTCTAAGATTTATTCACAAGTCAACTGTCTTGGAGGATGTATTTTCTAAACTTTCTCGTCAAATTCTTTGTCCTTTCCTTTCCTATGACTACTAGGCAAGAATCGCCTATGACTGACTTGAGATGTCTTACCAATCACTCAAATAGAAGGTGTGTCTTTATTGCATGTTAGACAAGCTTTGTATCCCCAACTACTCTAACCAAATAAACTACTCTGAGCAAGGAAATCATTAATTGTCCATAGAAGGGATGGAAGCATCTTAAACATAGTGTTGTTTCTGCCATCTCTTGTCTCTACCCAGTTAAACCACAATTCTTTCAACTCGTACACCAAAGGCCTTAGAAATACATTCATGTCCTTATCTGGTGATTTTGGACCAGGAATGAGGAGAGTCAACATAAAATACTCCTTTTTCATGCACAACCACGACGAGAGATTATAGTTTGACAAAACCACACACCACATCCTATACAATAGACTCATGTTTCCAAATGGATTAAACCTATCGGCAGCCAAGCCTAGACGAACATTTATGGGATCTCTTGCAAACTCTAGATGTCCCTTCATCTTCTTTCAATATTCTAGTATGATGTCATATCATGTCCTTCGTTGTATGCCTTGAACTATACATTCGTTTCAACCTGACAGTCAGTGAAAAGTAATGCATCAACTTATGCATAACTTTTTTCCCCTTCATCTTTTCAATAATCCATCTACTATTCCCACATACCAGACTAAATTCTTTAGCTGCCTTCTCATTGTAAAATAAGTAGCAATAAAATTTACACACATGGATTGATTGGTATCCCAATCCTAATTCACTCGGTTTCTTTTTCGCCTTATATTATGTTGAAAGAATTTTGTTATCTTTTTCCAATACAAACTTTAATAAATTCAACATATCGTCAAATGAGTTATTCAACCACTTCTCCCTCACTTTCAAGTACATCAACTTTGATAAAAGATGAAGGATGAAATCCAATCGCAACCTGGATACAACTCAGCTTCAAACTCGTTGAACAACTCGTCATAATACTGACACATTTGGCTGCCTTCTTCTTCGTCGACATTTGTTGGTAAGATGAAATTGTCAATGATGCCAACCATGTCATCTACATCTTCATTCTCCTAGACTACCTCATCGGCAGCACCTCCGTCCACTTCCCCACAAATAGTCCATTGTTGATAACTCTATTGAAAACCTCAATCAAAGACGTGTACCTCCACCATATATATACTTTGCAATCTAACGTTCAAGCATTTGACAAATGGACATCTAATTCTCCTGTCATAGTCTTTGTATTCCTTCACCATATTAAAAGATGTTTGGATACAGTTCCAATAAGCATCACTATTACGAATTTTCAATGTCATCCAAACTCTTATCAATTGCCTTCTACGGTAAAAGAATAAATTACAATTAAGTATTATTAATTAACTATATGCGTGCGCCCTAATCAACATTTTCACTCCATTTCCATTAGGGTAAAGTACTTATCTCATTCATGTTTTTTTATGCATATATTGTGATATACACTCTTTAAATTGGTTCATTTAAGTGAAAATTTCGGTAGCACCTCCCCATGGTTCTTATAGGTGTGCAAACTAAAATTAAGTTTGCCCACTTACGAGAACAAATAAAGAGATGCATACTAAAATCTCTACTAATGAAACAATAAAATGAATAATAGGTCAAACTATAGGTATGCAACAAACTCAAACTATCCATGTGAACAAAAAAGTCATTAATAATTCGGAGAAGCATATTTAAGAGTGCTGACTGACTCTGACTTTTCGAACGGGTCTAAGGCTTTTTGTGATTAAAAATAATTCAGAGTAAATTATCAGTATGTGATAATAACTGTTATATCCTATCTTTAGTGATAAATTATTATCACCAAAGAAAAGCAACAAAAACAAAATATTTTCTTCTGTTGTTTTGTGATGTTATACCAATCTATAATGTCTTATTGTTAAAATTTATATTTATTTATTTTATTTTGTAAAGTTAAATTTTATTATTTATTAAATTAAGTATTTATTTTATGTGTTAAAAGTTTTTTTTCATTATGAATAATATTTTAGTAATTATTTTATTACTTAAAGTTGAATTTTATTATTTATTAAATTAAGTGATTATTTTATTTCTTAATTGCATTAATGTTTAATCTTTTAGAAATTGTCTTATTTCTTAATTTCAATTTTATTAATTAATAAATTAAGTAATTTTATAAATTGATAAATTTAGAACTTTTTTTAATATATATTTTAGTTTAATTATATTGATTATTAAAATCAGTAATTTCACTAATAATTATTATATTTGTTAAATTTTATTTTTATTGATGGTTAATATTAATAATTATTTTATTTCTTAAAGTTCAATTTTAATAATTATTAAATTAAGTAATTCTATTAATTATTATATATAGTGATTTTACTAAAAATTAAAATAAGTAATTACTTTATTTATTAAAGTTTAATTTTATCATTAATCATTTGTTTTAATAAAATGTGTTAATTTTCTTAAGTCTAATGAAATTTCGACAACATAATTCTCCATTTTAACCTACCCAAAAAATTTAAACCCTATTTACAAAAAAAAAAAAAAAAAAATCTCAGAACATCCAGAAATATAACAAACAATAGTATTTTATGTTTTATCAAAAATACAAACTTAGTACCCTATGTTTTTAATAATAATGCTCATCTGATAATTTGTAATTTGAAATTGTACATTTGGTAGCATGGTCTCAAATTTGATGAATATGACTATACTAATCTGGTAATTTATAGCATGAAAGTGAAAATGCTTACACTAATCTAAATAACAATATGAGTATATTGAAATTGCTACAACAGGTACATTTGTATTTCATACTTTATTTATTGAATATATATATGTTATGCATATCTAATCTATTAATTATGTTTGTCTATTTTATGATCTATTAAAATATTAAGATATTTATATTAAAAGTTGAAGATAGACCGAGAGTGAAATAACTAAATCACATTTTATGCAAAGATTTTATTGACAATTCTTAAACATGATATTATTTAAGTTTGATTAGTTTCACTCCTTATTTCTTTTTTATTTTTCTATAGTAATTTTTATGATATTTTCATAACCACCCTTTTACATACTTCTCCTATTGGCTCTTTTTCATTTAATAATTCTATTAATTAATTAATTTTTTGACAAATTAACACTAAAAGAAAAGCCATAAAAAAAACTTGACCACAAAATTATGGTATAAAAGAAAAAAATAGATTTAGTTTAATTAAATGACAATAACATTTATATAAATAAAAGATACGGTCTATATAAAAGAAATGGAAAAAAAGAAATAGTTGGTTTAATTAAATGATAATAATCTATATATATAAGAAATAGCTACTGTCTAAATATAAAAGAGATTGAATAAGTTATATACAGCGCTTAAAAAAAAGTAATTAACTAAAATTAAATAAATTGAAATATCGTAATAATATATAGTATATTATCTCTTCTATATAATAAGTAGTGTAGATAACGGAAATTTTTGGTTTTAACGGCATTTTATTTTTTTAATGTTATTTTTAACAGAATATTCTTTTTTTTTTTTTTGAACAAAAGGAAATTTTATTCAAAAACCAACCAAGATACA
Organism: Humulus lupulus; assembly: GCF_963169125.1. Taxonomy (NCBI): domain Eukaryota; kingdom Viridiplantae; phylum Streptophyta; class Magnoliopsida; order Rosales; family Cannabaceae; genus Humulus; species Humulus lupulus. The sequence goes on along the minus strand of NC_084798.1, from coordinate 154,507,822 downwards.
AACACAAAGAAGAAGCAACAGCTTCAAACAGCCACACCGCAGCCTGCAACAGCAGCAGCTGCACTCAAAACACCACTACCAACCCTCTACAACATTGAGAATATATTTGTCCCTTTTACTAAGATGATGAAGACTCAGACCCAAAACTCTACATTTGACAATCTTCCTAATTTCCAAGCTAAGACTACTAGCTGAAAGACAAACAGAGTCAAAAATACACTTGTTCTGATTTTTCCAAACAAAATACAAAGAAGCTGCAAAAACAGCATTAATAACTTGGTTCTTCAGAGTTTTGATAGCTGTCATACACCATTGCTGAAGCTCCATGTAGGACTTCGGCCATTGAAACACTCCCAGCCAGCAACTAACCTCCCCAAATAATTTCCTAGTGAAGATACATTCCAGGAATAAGTGGCTGTGAGATTCATTAACTGAGGCACAAACAAGACAGATAGCAGAATGGATAGGCATTATGCGACTCAACTGATCTCTGGTGAGCAGTTGACTGTTAATAATCTGCCAGTAAATGAATATGTGTTTGGGCACTAGAAGCTTATTCCACACAGTACCAACATACAAAACTTTCTGGGCAGTAACAAGAGAAGAGTAAAATAGTTTGACACGAAATTTACCTCCCTTTTCAGCTTGCTTCAAGGAAGATGCATCAATGACCTGAATTAGCCTCAGTATCTTCTTAAAGTACCAGCTCATATCATGCTTAATAGGAACATTCCAAATTGATTGCTCCTTAAGATAGACAGAGTTAATCCATCTAACCCAAAGGCAATCCTGTTTGTTAGAGATCGCCCATAAACACTTCGCCATCAAAGCCATATTCCATTTCTTACCTTCTCGAAATCCAATACCACCTAGATTTTTAGAGAGACAAACTTTCTCCCAAGAGGGGATATGAAGTTTACTCCTATTTCCGTTAGCACTCCATAGGAAGTCACGACAGCTTTTTTCTATGGCTGCTGTAATTTTAAAAGGCAGAATGAATATGCTCAACCAAAAATTTCTGATACCAAGCAATACCGAGTGAATTAGTTGAGCACGCCCAGCAAAAGACAGATTCCTACTCGCCCAACAATTGAGATTCTTATTCAGCTTGTCCAAAATCACCTCACAATCTGAAGCTTTCCATTTGGTAGGACGAAGGTGAACTCCCAAGTATTTCAAAGGAAAAGATCCTTCCTCCATTTGCATCAATTCAAGAATCTTCCCTTTATTGTCTTCTTTAACTCCTCCAAAGAATATATGAGATTTCGATTTGTTCGCAGAAAGACCTGTAGAATAACATAATTTCATGAAAGCTTCTTGAATATGAGTCACTGAACTGATATTGCCTTTACAGAATATTATCAAGTCATCTACAAAACATAGGTTTGTCAACCCAAGCTGCTTGCACAAAGGATGAAAACCAAACCCTTTTTTACCAGAACTATGAGCCAATAATCTGGTTAGATACTCCATTATCAATACAAACAGAAGGGGAGAAATGGGGTCTCCTTGACGAAGGCCTTTTTCCCCTTTGAACGAGCCCTGAATCCTTCCATTCATCAGGAGATTATATCTCGTTCCTTTTAAACACACCAGAATCCAGTCTATAAATCTAGTGGGAAAACAAAGATGCTTAAGCAGCTCCTCCACAAAGTGCCAATCAACAGTATCATATGCTTTGCTAAGGTCAATCTTCATTATACACCTTGCTGAAATATGCTTCCTAGTATAACCTTTAAGGAGATCCTGGAAGATCATAATATTGTGAGCAAGAGTTCTATTCTTTATGAAAGCCCATTGGTTGCTATGAACAAGGAAGGGAAGCACTTCCGAAAGCCTAGAACAGAGCATCTTTGAGATACACTTATAAAGTGTATTACAGCAGGCTATAGACCTATAATCACTTGCTGTTTTCGGGTCTGTCACCTTAGGAATGAGAGAAATCACTGTTTCATTCAGCGACTGAGGCAAAAAACCATCCTGGAAGAATTCTAAAACAGACCGAGCTATGTCATCTCCAATGTTCTCCCATAACCCCTTGAAAAAACCTGATCCAAAGCCATCTAACCCAGGGCTTTTAGAAGAATGGATGCTGAAAAGAGCCTTCTTGACATCACTCTTACTAAAAGGCCTTAATAACCTAACTTGCTGCTCCAAAGACAGTCTTCTACCCTGGTTCAAGCAAATTAAGTCAATTTTCTCAGTGGCCGAACTACTACTCCCCATAAACTTCCAGAAATGAGTGAGAAAGTGCTCCACTACTGTCGGATAGTCATCCTCAATTTTATCACCAACAGAGAAGGAAGTAATTCTATTTTCCAATGTTCTTTTCCTCATAATAGCATGGAAGTATCTAGAGTTTTCATCACTGAAATTAACCCACTTAATTTTACTTTGCTGCTTGATATAACTTGAGTACCTGTTCAGCATAACAGAAAAATTTTCCTGCTTCTGAGTAACAGCAAGCTGAAGTGTAATATCAGAGGGGTTAGAAGCCAAATCTTCCTGAGCTATATTGAATTCCTCCTTGGCCGACTTGTAATCCAAGACTACATCTCCCACCACTTCCCTATTAAATCTTTTCAAAACATGTTTAACCCGAAGAAGCTTCTGAACAATCTTAGATAAACCTCCTCCCATACCTGAAGAAGAATTCCAGCTGTTCATTACTGTCTCTTTGTAACTTCTATAGGACAGCCAATGATTACAATATCTAAAGGGTTTGAATCCCACCTTATTCAACTCCTGGCTTTTAATCACACAGTAGCTATGGTCTGAAACATAGTCCCATTTGAAGCAAGCTTCAGATTTAGGGAAAGTGTCCAGCCAAATGTCATTGATAAAAACTCGATCTAGCTTAGAAAAAATTCGGTCTCCAACATCATGCTTATTAGACCAGGTAAAGTGCGCATCAGAGCACTTGAATTCATCCACTTGGCCTAAAGCCAACCAGTTTTGAGCATCAGAGATATCTTTAGCTACAATTTGTCTCCCACCATTCCTATCTTGGAAACTAAACATAGCATTAAAATCCCCAAAAATAATCCAAGGATTTTTCAAGTGACCAATACTAGCCAACTTAACCCATAGCTGTTTCCTTTCCCCCATAGAATTACTTCCATAAACTACTGTGGCAAAGAAAACCTCCTGCTGGCCACACACTTTAACCCTGCAATGAACTAATTGAGAGTCCTCGAGTAAAATATCAACCTTCACAAACTTAGCTTGCCAAAAAACCAAAATCCTACCAACAGTGATAGAACTAGAAAAATAATCCCAGTTATGGAAGTTATTCACAAAGACCTCCTGAACCTTCTCATGTTTCACCTTGGTCTCAAAAAGAGCTCCAAAACCAACTTTATTCTCTTTACAAACATCAAGAATAGCTTTTTGCTTTTCTTTTTTATTCATACCCCTCACATTCCACCCTATCATGTTGCAAACCTCCATCAAGTAGTTGGGTTAGAATTAGTGATCACTTGCCCAACCCCGATCTCTAGTAAAACCGCATAACCATTTCTTTCAATAGTCTTAACTGGAGCTGCTACTGCCTTGTTAGGAGCTGCTACTGCCTTGTTAGGAGCAGCCACTGCCCTTGGCCCTCTCCTTTTTGGAGTAATCCAACTGCCAGCACTGTCATCTCTGCCTGTTACAACCAGCTGCGATGATATGTGAATACCCTGATCAGTACTCTCCTTTGACTCAACGTCCTTATACATGCTTTTACCCCGCTCGTCTGCATCAGTACTTGTAGAAGTTTGCACTCTATTTTCTGGTATAGTTGCCTCAGTTTGATGCTTTTGAACTATCTCAGAACCATTAATTTCCTGTTCTGACTTCTCTCCTTTCTCAACAGAGGTTTTCTTCCTCCAAACCACTCCTTTTTCCTTGTTACAATTAGCCACTATATGCCCTAACTGAGCACAAGCAGCACATTTAGAAGGGAGCCATTCATACTCAACCGATTGATCCACTAACTGCCCCCGTTCATTGATATAAGCAATACTTTTAGGAGGGTGATCCGAAATCTCCATATCCACCAATACCCGAGCATATTTCACCATCTCTCTATTCTGGGTCACCTTGTCCACCATTATTGGTTTGCCAATTGTACTCACCAGAGCACTAAGACTTATTTTTCCCCAATATTGCAATCCCAAACCATTCAACCGAATCCACACCGGGACAGACTTAACCATTCTCACAGAATCCATGTCTGTTGTCCAAGGACGAAGGACAACTGGGTTTTTGTCAAAGTGAATGACTCCCGTTTCCAGTATTATGTCCCGTGTAGCTTCATCCCTGAAATTTACCAATGTGAAACCAGAGTGCATTCTTACTATCTTATCAACCCCTAGGTTCCCCCAGACTCTTTTGACAAAACCTTCAAAAACTCTAAAGGGTGGGTTAGCACCAAGCACAATACAAACTATAGCGTTTTTCCAGAATGAGGCTTCAATCTCCACCTCCTCCATATCCAGACGAGCAACAATTTGATCACCAACTTTCATAGGTTCAGTAAAATCCAGACGGGTAGAGGGGGTTAGAACCTGATTCAATTTAAACATACTCCAAATTTCCTTCGCAGAGCTCTGAAAATCGACTCCCTCGACCTCCTCAGCCCAGTTCCCTGTTTTGGACAAAGTACGATTCAAAATCCCATCATACATCTCCTCAGCTCCACGATCCATCTCTAAATCGGCACAAGGTTCATGAAACTCTTCAACAGTAGTCAACTCAGGCTCCACTTCTTGGATCGAAGGGAGGTCTTCCGCTGTCATCTCATCGGAAACCGCCACCGGCTTCAATATCACTTTCTTCTTCCGACCCATGGGAAGAGAGAGAGAAATATCACACTCCTTAATACTAACGGAATATTCTTATATTTAACATAATATTCTTATATTTAAAATATGATATTTTCGAGATATTTTACAATGATAATTATTTAAAAATAATAAAATCATACGTTTTAAAACTTAAATAAAATTTAATTAAACTTAAACTCACATATTATTATTATATTATATTAAACATATAATATAATCTACTTTGAATTAGCAACAAATTACTTTTTTTTTTTTAAAACTAGCAAGAAACTTAAATTTAAAATCCACGTATAATATTTAATATTACATTAAACATACAATATATAATCTCTTGTTGTTACTCTAAAATTCAAAAACTAGAAGAAACATAAACATAAACAAAAATAAATAAATTATTCAATAAAAATAAGATATTTATTTCAAAATTTATATGATATTAATAAAAATAATGAATAAATTCTATAAATAAAACTAAGCAAACGTGAATATTGCACGTTGTTTGTATTTGTAATGCCCTGAATTCTCCGATGTGGTTTAATGGCGGGATTAGTAAGCCGGGAGGGTCATACCTGTTTAATTATGCTATTAAATGATATTATGCATGTATATGTGAATTATATTATAATATGATGTTAAATGCATGCATGTGAGTCCACATTTTAATTACAGGGGTGTGATGGTAATTTGGCCCGTTGAGGGTGTAATTGTATATTCGTATGCATGTCGGTGATATATGTTGAGACCACATTATAATGTGAGTTTGTTCGAGCTATTCAGCATGAGACGATCTTGGATTATTGATTAGCAGTCTAGTCACAACAGGTTTAAGTGCGGGGCTCGGGTTGAGTCTCGGGGTGATTTTAATGATTAGAGCATTATCGACAATTAAAGGGTAACAGGATGTGAATTAATGGTGTTTGAGATTATTGAGAATAGTGGGAATTGGAGAGCGTTAATTATGATTAACGAGGTAGGAGGAAAATACCAATTTTTCCCTTGGGAGCCTTTAGAAATCTTAAATTGACCTAGGGGTAAAATGGTCATTTCACCCCTAGGATAGATAAAACCATTATTGGTTGGAAGAAGAGAGTGCAAAACAGAGCAATTTGGAGAGCCTTCCCGTACCATCTTCTCCTTCATCTTTCTTTGAGACTTTTGCACCATTCTTGAGGATTCAAGCTTGGGAAGCAAGCCTTAGGAGCTTGGGAGAGTGTTCCACCCTTGAAGAGCATCATAAGTTGAGCTTTGGGTAAGTTTCTAACCATAGAATTCTCTGGTTTGCCCAGTTTTGGTTTTGTTTCGCAGCTCAGATTTCTAGGGTGAATACTTGGTTTTTGTTGGGAGTTTTGCCTGGGGTTCCTATGCTTGTGATGTTTGGGGAGTGTTAGGATGGTTTTTGGGTTCATTTGACATCAAGAATGGGATTTGGAAGCTTGGGAATCAGGTTGGAATCGAAGGAGATGAAGAAGGTCGGTTCAGGGGAGTTTTGGTCTGGAGGTAGAGCTATAGCGCCCACCCTAGGGTGCTACAGCGCTCCTCAGGAGGCTTTTGGGCATGGTGGGGGTTCTGAGTATAGCGCTGGGGCGCAAGGGGTTCAGCGCTACCCTGTTCCTTCAAAGTCTCGTTTTGAGTGTTTTTAAGGGTTCTTGACTTGGGGTTTCAATCCTTAAGGCCCGAGATCGAATCTACTCACCGTGTGGGCATGTTTCGAGGTCCCGAGAGTGGTGCTTAGGTTAAGACCCTATTCATGTTGATTCTCATTAATGGAGGTTATAATTAGTTGTGATTAGGTAACCGCTAAGGAACCAAAAGATCGATCGTTCTCAGGGGTCGTCCTTATTATATTTCTCGCTCGAACCTGAGGTAAGAAAACTGCACCCTGTATATATGACATGTGTGATTGTTATTGAGGCATGTTGGTTGATATATGTGGACATGGATTTCATATTAAATGCTAGTGAATATCGATTACTTGTATATGGCACTGACTAGTCAGGGACACTGACTTAAGAGTCAGAAACGGCATAAGCGTCCCGAATGAAGATTAGATCTAATCGATATTAGGGTTGAGTGGCTCTAAGGCATTAACACTAGACCGACCCTAAGGTTGATGAACTTATAAGCGCTTGGCTAGTCTAAGACTAGTTACTCAGAGCCAGGGCATAAGGCCCCGGTGACTATTGTCACATGGCTAGGGAACGATGTTCCAGGGTTATGACTCTATGGTCATGAGGAGGGTTATGTTGGTGACTATTCACCATACACCTATCCTGGTCAAACTTATGAAAGGCTCACTTATCAGTTAAGCCTTGGTGACCCTATCTTCACATGGCTAGAGGGGGCTGTACCCACTTTTGTGACCTTTGCGACTGTCACCTATCATTTTTGGACTGATAGTCCTGGATGATTGTTACGATCATTGTTGATATTATATCATGCTATATTGTGTTTTCTTGCTGGGCCTTGGCTCATGGGTGCTATGTGGTGCAGGTAAAGGGAAAGAAAATCTCACCAAGCCTTGAGTGGAGAGCTTAGGTGGTGATGTGTACATATGCGGCCACTTGACCACCATGGCCAAGGAGTTCTCAGAGGAACTAGGGGGCTTACCCTATTTTGCCGCTTAGGTCTGCGGGATTGTAAATTTGAAATGGTAGTGACCATTTTGTACTGAGAACAACTTGTAAATGTTTTGATTAGCTCTGCAGAGCAATTTATAATATAAACTATCATTCCCTTTTATTGATTTTCCACCTTAACCTGTTAATCACATTTAGAGCATGTTTTTAACCAAAGGACTCGGGTAGCGGGTCAAATTTCTGGTTCACCGATCACCGTAATTGTTCTGGGGTAACCAGGGCGTTACAACTTGCTATCAGAGCCATGCTAAGGTTAGGGTTCCTGTAGACTGGCTGGGCATGTACACACATCACTGAAGTCAAGCTCGAATCATGGTTTGGTAACTATTTATTTAGTTATATGTATAACTGCTTAAATGTGGTATATATGCTTTACCTGTATGCATGAGACACCATGTTAAACCGGTGCCCTGAAATATTATATCCTCAGCAACTGTGTACTTATTAGTACTGGGATTGCTGGAACATACTTATTAGTATGGTTGTTTATGAGCTATTATGTGGTACATGCTGAGTGCTAAATGCTATACACATGTATCTGCCTGAATATATTTGTATGACTGTGGAATGTGATAATTGTCTGCTTGTTCTTGGACCGTAAGGTGGCAAGAGGTGTAGTTATTACTACCTGACTGGCCGTATTGATCATTATTTCAGCAAGGTATCAGTGACAGAATTATGAATCCAGGGCAGACAGACACTTTTGCTGGCCAGAGTGACCAGGGCCAGAATAACAATAATAGCCAGGGTCAGGAAAATGACCAGTCACAAATTCCACAGCCAACTCCTGTAAACTGCCAGCAGATAGTCAGTGATCTGTAGGCTACTATATTAAAACAGGGAGAAAAGCTTCGTCTCCTGAAACAACAGCAAATGCCTGCAGTGGCTAGTGTGTCAGAGGCACCTCCTGTGTCGGTGCCAGCAGCTGGGCAGCTGCCTGAGGTTGGAGATAAATGGGAGCCTCTTTATGAAAGGTTCAGGAAGCAACAACCTCCAGTATTTGAGGGTAGTGCAGATCCTGCCAAGGCTGAGCAATGGATGAGCATGATTACCACTATCCTTGACTTCATGAGGGTAATTAGAGGGTGGCCTGTGCCACCTATATGTTTTGGTAGGATGCCCGGATTTGGTGGGAAGTGATTACCCAGACCAAGAATGCGAATGCTCTGACTTGGGAAGAGTTTCAGACTCTATTCAATGAAAAATATTATAATGATGCTATTAGAGCGGCGAAGGCCGAGGAGTTCATTAGGCTACTGCGGGGAAACTTATCAGTCACTGAGTACACCTTGAAATTTGATCGTTTGGCAAAGTTTTCCATGGAGTCGGTGCCCACTGATGGGACCAGGAGAGAGAGATTCTTGCAGGGGCTACAAGCCAGATTAGCCCGAGATGTACGTATCACCACTGTGGCTGGGGTTATTACCTATGCACAGGTGGTTGAGAAGGCACTCACAGCTGAGAGTGCGGAGAACAGAATCTGGCGTGATAGTGTAGCCAGAAAGGATTTCAGGAGGACAGGTCCTCCATTTGTGGGTTCTGGTAGGGGTGTTGGCCCCAGTGATCAGAAGAGGAAGGTTCCTGACACCTTCCCAGTTCCAGGTCCTGATAGGCGGCCCCGTGGTATTTCGATGGGTCGTCCAGGAGGTAGTGAAGCCTGGAAGTCTTATCCTGAGTGCCCTAGATGCAAGAGGCATCACTTGGGAGAATGTAGGCCAAAGGCCTGCTTCTCATGTGGAGCAGTGGGTCATCTTAAAAAGGATTACCCTAAGGCAAGAAAGGAAGAACCCAGAAAGGCGGACTGCTCGGCCCCAGCTCGAGTGTTCGCGTTGACTCAAGCAGAAGCTGAGGCTTCTTCCTCAGTTGTTACAGGTCAGCTTCTTAGTGCTGGAACCCCTTATAATGTGTTGATTGATTCCGGTACTACACATTCTTTTGTTGCTAGTAGTGTTATTGATAGATTGTGTAGACCTTGTGATTTTTATGCTGTGGGGTTTGGTACCTTTTTACCCACTGGAGAGTTAGTGGTATCTAGGAGGTGGGTCAGATCTTTGCCAGTGATAGTAGAGGGCGAAGAGTTATCAGTGGATTTAATAGAGTTGGTTATGACTGACTTCGATATGATACTGGGTATGGATTGGTTGGCAAAGTATGGAGAAACTATTGATTGCAGAAGGAAGATGGTCACCTTTGAGCTTGAAGGTGAGGATCCTTTTGTGTTTGTTGGTGCTGTGTATGGACCTCGCATTCCTATGATTTCTGTATTGAGGGCTAGGGATTTATTGCAAGGAGGTTGCATTGGATTCTTAGCCAGTGTGGTTGATACCACCCAGGTCGTGCCAGTGAGACCAGAAGATACTAGACTTGTATGTGAGTTTCTGGATGTGTTTCCAGAAGATTTGCCTGGGTTACCACCGCATAGAGAAATTGAGTTCGTTATAGAACTGGCACCAGGGACGGAGCCAGTGTCTAGAGCACCTTATAGAATGGCCCCAGCTGAGTTGAAAGAATTAAAAGTGCAGTTGCAAGAACTGTTGGATTTGAGTTTTATCAGACCTAGTTTCTCACCTTGGGGTGCGCCAGTTCTGTTTGTAAAGAAGAAAGATGGTTCTCTAAGAATGTGTATTGATTACAGGGAACTGAATAAGTTGACAATTAAGAATAAGTATCCTTTGCCAAGGATAGATGATCTGTTCGATCAGTTGCAAGGCAAGAAGGTATTCTCTAAGATCGACCTTCGTTCTAGTTATCATCAGTTGAGGGTCAAGGAGGGAGATATACCTAAGACTGATTTCCATACCAGGTATGGGCATTCTGAGTTCCTAGTTATGTCATTTGGATTGACTAATGCCCCTGCTGCATTTATGGATTTTATGAATAGAGTGTTCAAGGATTATTTGGACCAGTTTGTGATCGTCTTTATTGATAATATTGTGGTGTATTCTCAGACTGAGTCAGAACATGAGCAGCATCTGAGGTTGGTTCTACAGAGACTGAGAGAACACAGACTGTTTGCTAAGTTCAAGAAGTGTGAGTTCTTGTTGTCTCAGGTATCTTTTCTTGGGCACATTGTCAGTAAGGAGGGGATTAAAGTGGATCCAGCAAAGATCGAAGCGGTCAGAGATTGGACAAGGCCAAAGAATGCTTCTGAGGTTAGAAGTTTCCTTGGATTGGTAGGTTATTACAGGCGTTTCGTGGAAGGGTTCTCAAAGATTGCTACTGTATTGATTGAGCTGACACGCAAAAGCCAGAAATTTGTGTGGTCAGATAAATGTGAGAACAGCTTCCAGGAACTGAAGCAGAGATTGATTACAACTCCGATTCTGAGTCTCCCAACAGATCAGAAGAAGTTTGTGATTTACTGCGATGTTTCTCATCAGAGTTTGGGCTGTGTTTTGATGCAATCAGAGAAGGTAATTGCTTATGTTTCTCGTCAGTTGAAGGAGTATGAAAAGAGATATCCTACTCATGATTTAGAGTTGGCGGCTGTGGTTTTTGCTTTAAAGATATGGAGGCATTATCTCTATGGGGAGAAGTGTGAGATCTATACAGACCACAAGAGCCTGAAGTACTTCTTCACCCAGAAAGACTTGAATATGAGGCAAAGGCATTGGCTGGAGTTAGTAAAAGATTATGACTGTGAGATTTTGTATCATCCAGGAAAAGTCAACGTGGTAGCTGATGCTTTAAGCCAGAAGGGTCCGGGACAGATTTATGGTATCAGGCTGATGGTCAGAGAGTTAGCAGATGATATGACCAGAGCTGGTATAGAGTTGCTAGTGGGCCAGTTGGCTAATATTACGCTACAGTCTACGCTGTTGGAGAGAATTAAGGAGGGTCAGCTGAGTGATCCACAGTTGATCAAGATCAGAGAGGATGTTCTGGCTGGAGTGCCCAGAGATTATATAGTGTCTGAGATAGGTTTGCTGAGATATAAGGGACGGATATGTGTTCCGTTAGACACTGCATTGAGGCGAGAGATTCTGGATGAATCTCATACTACACCTTACTCTTTGCATCCAGGCACCACGAAGATGTATCAGGATGTGAGATCGTTGTATTGGTGGCCGAGGATGAAGATGGATGTAGTTGAGTATGTGGCCAAGTGCTTGACATGTCAACAGGTCAAGGCTAAGCATCAGAGGCCAGCAAGGTTATTGCAGCCTCTAGATATCCCAGAGTGGAAGTGGGAAGACATCACAATGGATTTTTTGGTGGGCTTACCCAGGACTATTGGTCAGCATGATTCTATTTGGGTGATAGTGGATCGCTACACCAAGTCAGCTCACTTTCTGCCAGTGAGGACTACTTATACAGTTGACCAGTATGCAGATCTCTATGTGAGAGAGATCGTGCGGCTCCATGGTGCGCCTAGGTTGATCGTGTCAGATCGGGACCCTACCTTTACTTCCAAGTTCTGGGGGAGTTTGCAGAAAGCCATGGGGACACAATTGAAGTTCAGTACTGCTTATCATCCTCAGACAGATGGGCAATCTGAGAGGACGATCCAGATATTAGAGGACATGTTGAGAGCATGTGTGCTGGACTTTAGTGGATATTTGAGTAAGTATCTGTCGTTGATAGAATTCTCCTACAACAACAGTTATCAATCTACGATTGGAGTTGCACCTTATGAGATGCTGTATGGTAGGAAATGTAGATCTCCCATTCATTGGGATGAGACAGGTGAAAGGATATACTTAGGTCCTGAGGCAGTTTAGAGGACCAGTGAGGCCATTGAGAAGATCAGAGCTCGGATGCTTACTTCTCAGAGTAGACAGAAGAGCTATGCAGATCCCAAACGCAGGAACGTGGAGTTCTAGGTAGGAGACTATGTCTTCCTTAGAGTCTCACCATGGAAAGGGGTGAGAAGGTTTGGGAAGAAGGGCAAGTTGAGCCCCACATATGTAGGTCCATTTGAGATCCTGGAGAGGATTGGTCAAGTGGCTTACAGATTGGCTTTGCCTCCGGCATTATCGGCCGTGCATAATGTATTTCATGTTTCAGCTCTTTGGAGGTATGTGCCTGATGTTAATCATACTCTGAGCTATGAAGATCTGGAGCTTGAGGCAGATCTCTCCTATGAGGAACAGCCTGTCCAGATACTTGACAGAAAAGATAAGGTCCTCAGGAATAAGACGATACCTTTGGTTAAGGTATTGTGGAGGAACAGCAAGGTCGAGGAAGCGACCTGGGAGCTGGAGTCCGATATGCAGAATCAGTATCCCGAGTTGTTCACGTAAATTTCGAGGACGAAATTTCTGTAAGGAGGGGATAGTTGTAATGCCCCGAATTCTCCAATGTGGTTTAATGGTGGGATTAGTAGGCCGGGAGGGCCATACCCGTTTAATTATGCTATTAAATGATATTATGCATGTATATGTGAATTATATTATAATATGATGTTAAATGCATGCATGTGAGTCCACATTTTAATTACAGGGGTGTGATGGTAATTTGGCCCATTGAGGGTATAATTGTATATTCGTATGCATGTCGGTGATATATGTTGAGACCACATTATAATGTGGGTTTGTTCGAGATATTCGACATGAGACGATCTTGGATTATTGATTACCGGTCTAGTCACAACAGGTTTAAGTGCGGGGCTCGGGTTGAGTCTCGGGGTGATTTTAATGATTAGAGCGTTACTGGGAATTAACGGGTAACGGGATGTGAATTAATGGTTTTTGAGATTATTGAGAATAGCGGGAATTGGAGAGCGTTAATTATGATTAACAAGGTAGGAGGAAAATACCAATTTTGCCCTTGGGAGCCTTTAGAAATCTTAAATTGACCTAGGGGTAAAATGGTCATTTCACCCCTAGGATAGATAAAATCATTGTTGGCTGGAAGAAGAGAGTGCAAAACAGAGCAATTTGGAGAGCCTTCCCATACCATCTTCTCCTTCATCTTTCTTTGAGATTTTTGAACCATTCTTGAGGATTCAAGCTTGGGAAGCAAGTCTTGGGAGCTTGGGAGAGTGTTCCACCATTGAAGAGCATCATAAGCTGAGCTTTGGGTAAGTTTCTAACCATAGAATTCTCTGGTATGCCCTGTTTTGTTTTGTTTTGCAGCTCAAATTTCTAGGGTGAATACTTGGTTTTGTTGGGAGTTTTGCCTGGGGTTCCTATGCTTGTGATGTTTGGGGAGTGTTAGGATGGTTTTTGGGTTCATTTGGCATCAAGAATGGGATTTGGAAGCTTGGGAATCAAGTTGGAATCGAAGGAGATGAAGAAGGTCGGTTCAGGAGAGTTTTGGTCTGGAGGTAGCGCTATAGCGCCCACCCTAGGGCGCTACAGTGCTCTTCAGGAGGCTTTTGGGCATGTTGGGGGTTCTGAGTATAGTGCTGGGGCGCTAGGGGTTCAGCGCTACCCTGTTCCTTCAAAGTCTCGTTTTGAGTGTTTTTAAGGGTTCTTGACTTGGGGTTTTAATCCTTAAGGCCCGGGATCGAATCTACTCACCGTGTGGGCATGTTTCGAGGTCCCGAGAGTGGTGCTTAGGTTAAGACCCTATTCATGTTGATTCTCATTAATGGAGGTTATAGTTGGTTATGATTTGGTAACTGCTAAGGAACCAAAAGATCGATCGTTCTCAGGGGTCGTCCTTATTATATTTCTTGCTCGAACCTGAGGTAAGAAAACTGCACCCTGTATATATATGACATGTGTGATTGTTATTGAGGCATGTTGGTTGGTATATGTGGACATGGATTGCTTATTAAATGCTAGTGAATATCGATTACTTGTATATGGCACTAACTAGTGAGGGACACTGACCTAAGAGTCAGAATCGGCATAAGCGTCCTGAACGCAGGGCCGAATGAAGATTAGATCTAATCGATATCAGGGTTGAGTGGCTCTAAGGCATTAACATTGGACCGACCCTAAGGTCGATGAACTTATAAGCGCTTGGCTAGTCTAAGTCTAGTTACTCAGAGCCAGGGCATAAGACCCCAGTGACTATTGTCACATGGCTAGGGAATGATGTTCCAGGGTTATGACTCTATGGTCATGAGGAGGGTTATGTTGGTGACTATTCACCATACATCTATCCTGGTCAAACTTATGAAAGACTCACTTATCAGTTAAGCCTTGGTGACCCTATCGTCACATGGCTAGAGGGGGCTGTACCCACTTTTGTGACCTTTGCGACTGTCACCTATCTATTTTGGATTGATAGTCCTGGATGATTATTACGATCATTGTTGATATTATATCATGCTATATTGTGTTTTCTTGCCGGGCCTTGGCTCATGGGTGCTATGTGGTGCAGGTAAAGGAAAAAAAAAGCTCACCAAGCCTTAAGTAGAGAGCTTAGGTGGTGATGTGTACATATGCGGCCGCTTGACCTCCACGGCCAAGGAGTTCTCAGAGGAACTAGGGGGCTTATCCTATTTTGCCGCTTAGGTCGGTGGGATTGTAAATTTGAAATAGTAGTGACCATTTTGTACTGAGAACAACTTGTAAATGTTTTGATTAGCTCTGCAGAGCAATTTATAATATAAACTATCATTCCCTTTTATTGATTTTCCACCTTAACCTGTTAATCACATTTAGAGCACGTTTTTAACCAAAGGACTCGGGTAGCGGGTCAAATTTCCGGTTCATCGATCACCGTAACTGTTCTGGGGTAGCCAAGGCGTTACAGTATTTAGTATATATATATCTTGAGTTAAAAAAAGAAAAGAAAGAAAAAAAATAAGATTAATTACAAATACATATATAGACTGGTATGTACATATAAACAAAAATAGAATAAGATAGTTGACAAGTAGAGTAATTGGTTAAATAAAAAAATAAAGAAAAAAATAAAAATAAAAAATTAGATGGAAAGCAATGGAGGATAACAAACGACAGTTAAGTGTTAAGTTTAATTTGTTATTAAATGATTTGTCATAAAACTATTGGTGGACAAACAATGGTACACAAATTCGGGACAGAGGATCTTGATCCTTTTTGGATGATAATATATAGTTTGTATATGCTATATTATAATTTATATATTAAGTTGAATGTTAATACAATGATAGCTGTATGTAATTATTTTAGCAAACATGACGGATTAGATATATTCTTTTTTCCATAGATAAGAAAGAAAAAAATATACATAGTGCCTGTTGGTTCTCGCTCTTATTCATTTGTATCATCTCCGTATATTTTTATAAATAATGTATCAACCTTTCTATTCGCAGATACAGATAAAAATAAATAAATAAAATAGAAAAAGAAAAATTCTAGCTAGCTGACATAGGGGAACCCTCATAAGGTACTTGAGTGTTGAGAAAGCACCACAGGAACAGACACATATATATAAAATAAGTTATTCGATTCCGTTTTGTTTTCATTGGTTATTACTTACATATCCATTATTAGCTTCACTATCTAGTAGTTAGCATATATAATTATTTGAATATAATTAAACATGTAAATTATATAATTAATATAACTTAGAAAGAAAAAGTATAATGAGATCATAAATATATAAAGAAAATGGATTAAGAGTGTAAGCCAAAAAAAATAAAAATAAAAACACAACAGGAGCTAGCCAAGCCAATATTATAACTGTAACTCGTAATTACTCTCAAGTTACATTTAAGGGGAAGAACGAAAAAAAAAGCTCAAAAAAGAGGAATCAATCAAGAAGCAAAGTTCCATATTTCTTCAGATTACGATCTCGTCTAGGAGATGTACGTACGTAATCCTTTTCCCTTTAACTAGATATATATTTATGAACTGAGGTGAGAAGACGTAGAAATCTTGGACATCTCTAGTGGTCGTCCTCCATTGTTAGAAGTAACACTAACAACACTAATTGGTTTAATGGTGTCTGTGACTGGCAATTGATCAATATTTTTGGACGGTGCTGATGATTCTATTGGATCTTTGCTTTTGCCCCAAACCACAGTGTAGAGTCCGATGACTATGAATATGGCACCAATTATACTGATTTTGTCAAAAAAAACGGAAAGAAAAGAAAAAGAGACAAACACATTAGAAAAAACAGAAGGTTATTGTTTTCCAATTAATATATATAGATATGATTAAATAATAAGAGGTACATATATACCTTCCAAGGTGGACTTGTTCAGCCAAGACAATAGCACCAAGGGCGAAGGTGATGATCATGCATAAAGGACTGAAAGATGTCACAAAAACGGGGCCTCGTTCTCTGATCACCATTCCTTGCACATAATATGCCATTCCAGAGCACACAACACCCTATTTTTTGCCACAATAATTAATTAATTAACTAATTAAAGTTTATAATATTCTGAATATATATATATTTATATATAATAATGTTAATTTGCAACAAAAAATCCTTCATCTAACTCATTTTTTGTACTTAGGTCTAGTTATTTTTTTTCATTTAAATCCCTATTTCCGGAAAAAGTTACCATCGTCCACAAAACCCAAATTTTTTAACTGAAAAGTTAGATAATAAAGTAAAAATAATTAAGGATGCTAACTTGGCTATTTCACTGCGAATTTTTACTGCAAATAAATCATAAAATAATAATGAGAAAGCTTGGTATAGGTATAGGGTACTAACAGAGTAGACAGCAGCAAGAAGCCTGGAATCCCAGCCCAGAACCCAAACATGCATGTCATGTTCGAACACAAAAGTGACTATCCCACCTTCCAACACACCCATCAAGCATATCCACGCTGTGAGAGATAGCTCCGCCGGATATTTCTTCAACGTGAATGATTGTAAAATGAAGAAGCTGGCCCAACCACCGCAACTCCCAACCAGCATGAGGGTTCCGGTGACCCAGTGGTGGTCGGAGGACTCGGCGGTGGAACTTTTCTGACCGGAATGATCATGGCTGCTATGGATGATGTCAAGGATGGGACCTTTGTACAGAGTCATCACCATTGCTCCTGACACTGTAATTACTGTTCCTATCACCTTTGCAAGGCTATGCCACTTTCTTACATTCACCGTCTCTAACCTGCGTGTACATACATATAATAACATAATTATTATTAGTTTTTTATAATATTGCATTGCATATTGGACAATTCTTAATATTTTACAATACTGAAAATTATGTTCAAACATGTTTCAAATGCATCAAAAAAATTAACCATGCGTACAACAACATGTTTAAACTTAGTTTGTAAACTATTTAGAATTTTCTGAATATTTGCCGATGCTCTAAATAGCTACAATATACACGGTCATAAAAGAAATCGTGCCGAAAACTGTTCACGGGTCCGGAATACTAAACGTCCTACCAAAAAGACTTGAAGTCAACAAACATAATAGAATTTTCATATATATATATATATATATAAATGATCTTGGCTGAAATGATCTTCTACCCCCGCCAAAAAATATTCACCTTAAAGTGAAACACGTACTATATTTTCGGACTGTTCTAGTATTTATATATGTATATATTTATTATTATTATTATTATAAATTTGTTTGGGATGAGATTAATAATATCAAAATTATTGTATACACACAAAAATATATAAATAAATAAAATAAAAAGAAAAGTCACCTGAAGGCGAGAGCCATAATGAAGGTTATAGCAGGTAAAATGTTGACAATAGCGGATCCGAATGTTGCAGAGGTGTACTTCATTCCCAAATTGTACAAGTTTTGATCAAACACTGGCCTGCAGGTTTCCAATTGTACTCATAATTCAATAACAATTATCGTATATATATTAAGAATAGAGATGAAAGTAAAACGAATATCTATCTCAAAATAATAAATTAGTGATGCTCTGAATATACTCACTCACGTTTGATGTGCCACACACTAACAAACATACTATATATATGAGTGGTGTTATTTAGTTAGCAATACCCATGATGTTACTTAACAATTTTCTGTCTATATATATAAATACTCGAATAATTATAACCATGTAAAATTAAAATTAAGTGTGGGCCCTAGCTACTCTTAAATGGAGAACATATATGAGACAACAATAAGACTGACTATTCATCATTTCTATTAGCAAAGATTGCCACTTTCTACCTACAAAGAGGATATATCTAGATATATTTCTTTCCCAACGACAGAGCATATATTAGAATCTTCATGAACTTGTAATTAATAAGTATATATTTACAAGCAATTTAAAGTTGAGTTGCTTAGAGCAATATAAAAAGTAAGTACGACAAAAAAAATTGTTGAAGTTATTTAACTGTACATGCATGTCAGCATGTTGTGCGTGTGTGCATGGAAAAGTTCGCATATAGATGCAAGGAATATACCCCCAGGCCCACCCTCAGGTGACTCATGTATATTTCAATTAAAGAAGCTTATATTATTATTATCTATATATATAGGATGTTAAATTATATATGCATCATATAATTATCATATAGAAATGCGTTATATAAAATACGTATATGTTATAAAAAAAATCAAAATATTGTTCGAATTAATTATTGTGTCTAGTGCATGATGGATTATGATATATGTTCAATTATTCGTAACCATGCATGCACATACAAAACATAACCTTATGTATATAAATATATGTGTGTGTGAAACAATAATAAAATTATCAATAATTAAGCGCAGCGTGTCAAAGGGCATTACTCTAAGAAACCAAGCAGCACTATGCGTAGGAAGACCGGGAGAGTCATCTTTGGCCTTATTTTCCTGTAAAATCGAAAATATGATCAATACCTATATCCAAAACCATAGTTGTTTGGCCAATGTTTTTTTGATATATGAATAAAAATAATATTATTAGAATATAAAAAAGAAAGCGCAGTAGCGTGAATAAATTGGCCGTAGCTAGAAAACCATTAATGATATAAATATATATATATGTCTATATGTTTGTATAATTTAATGTTTCATGAGACGTACGTAAGAAATATACATATATATATAGCTGTGTACCTTTCAAGAACAAAGGCAAAGGGAGCTATGATTGCAAAGGCAACAACGTGACGGTATACAGACAAGACGAAGTGACTCATGCCATGCTTGAAGGAGACCATGCTAATAATATACATCCCTGCGTACCCAAACTGCAGAGAAACCATTGCCAAATATGGCTTCGTCTTCGTCAGAGCCTCACTAATCTTCCCCCCTTGTGACCCAATAATACTATTATCTCCCATATTTGATGATGATGATGTACCTTACAAATTAATTAGCACTGTAATAATAATATAGCTCTAGTTAGTACTACTATGTATATTATATGCATAAGAGAGCTTGAGAAGCTCTCTATAGCTGATCGATATTGATACTTCTTTTGCTGCCAATGTACACCAAAATGAGAAATGCCTCTTCTTATAGCCACAAAAAGAAAGAACTATATATCAATAAATAATTAAAAGAAGTAATATATATTATATATATATATAAATATATTTTTTAAAGATACGTTTACACGATAGGCTCTATCTCTCTCTCCTTTTGGATTCCCTTATCCATTAAGCGAATACAAATTCCGTGGTATTCATAATAAGCAATAGAATCCTTGTGCTATCAAAATCAAGTAATAAGGAAAAAAAAAAGAAAAGAAAAAAAAGATAGATAGTATAATTAATTGGATCTTTTTAAAAATAATGTTAGTATGTTTTTTTAGAGGGGATTTGTTTGTTTTCTTATTTATTTATATTTGTTTGTTGGGGAGTGCGATTTTATTCATCGACCATCAAATGGAGATTAGGTTTAGTGCTCTCCAATGACATAGGCAAAGCTTTTGTGGATTTTTGTAAAGAGTGGGTGCTATGAAGAGTGGATACCACTTCAAGAAATAAAAGCCAATTACTGTGGTGAACTCATCTCATCACTGATTAATCAGCTAGCTAGCTGTAAAAACACATATATATGTTATGATTAATTGTTTATTTGTTTATTATAATTAGTGCGAATGACATGGCTAGCTATAGAAAAAAAATAACATGCTTCTCTAGTTGATTCTTCATATTACTCCATTCTTCGCATATACATCAAATTTCAGAAATAAAAATAAACATTTGGAAACCACTTGAGAAAGAGGCCGCCTCAGTTATCATCAAAATACAACACAATACATATTCTTATTTCTTAATTAGTCATTTAGATTGAAAACAAATCTTGGTGGAAGGGGGCCATCTCTAAACATACAGCACCTACAAGGTTTGACAAACCCAACCAAGAAGCAAAAGGTATGAACAGCTTCCTTCCTAGCTATAGGAATCTAGAAAAGAAAAAAAAACCAGTAGATAAACACTCAGCTGAATTGTACAATTCATCGAAAGTAGAAGGACAAATTAACCTAAAGCAATCATAGAAAAAATGGCCTGGATCATGTTCTTAGAATCAGAGAAATGAAAACACCCTTCTACATGAAAGTCAACTCTAAATAACACATTGAAAAGGTTTCGCTTCTTCCTCAACGGGATTTCAAGCATGGAACTCAGGTGACATTGGAATGGAATGGGAATGAGAAAATGAATAAGAAAGGAATGGAATAAAAATTAATATGAATAAAAAAAAGTTCATAAAAAAATTATTATTATTTTTTCAATCTTGCATTGGAATCATCTTTCCTCCCATTTTCAAAGGGAATATCTATTCCACCAAAAATGTGGAAAAACTATTTTATTGGAATGATATTCCAATATTCTAAAATGTAACCAAAAATTATAATAGAATGAAAATTGATTCATTTCTATTCATGTCTACTTGGCAGAGTTGGAGCAATAGGAGCTATCTCCCCATGGTAATACCAAATTGTGTAACTCTTGTCGATCCTATTGAAATATAAGTGTTCTTTAATCTTTTTAAGATCCATCTTTTTAACATTTCCACACTTAAGACATGGACAATAAGTAAAATTTGGGTCTTTCACATTTTCCGAACAAAACCTTAAGAACAAATCGACCTCGTTCCTATATTCCGCAGATAAATTATTCGCTGTCATTTACTGTTTATCCATATATTCTCCTATGTCTATCAAAAAGAAAAGAGACGTCACTAAATAAGCACTCGATAAAGTTTGATGTCTATATAAAACTAATCATTTATTATCCTAAATAAAATCGGGCAGCATTTCCCCTATAATAGTGACCTAACCATCTGCATGTGAATAGCAAAACAAACAATTCAAACAACATACAATAAGTTTCTTCCTTATAGGCTGTCTATATAAAACTAATTGTTTATTATCATAGATAAAATCGGGTAGCATTTCCCCTATAATAGTGACATAACCATCTGCATGTTTATAGAAAAACAAACAATTCAAACAACATACAATAAGTTTCTTCCTTATAGCTCTGCAGCACACAACCAAATTTCTCAGAACCTACTTCACTAAAACACACAAGTTTTCAACCTTCCGTTATCACCGCAACACACAATTTTAATCTCAGAACCTACTTCACCATGGATGAATATTTAAGATATTCAAACTCCTCTAACATTTGTTTAATAATATTAAAAGTAGAAGCAAGAGAATATATATTTACCTCTTGCAATTAATAATCCAAAAGCTAGCAAAATTACTTCACGTAGTAATCGAATTCGTTATTAAATCCACAAACCAATATAATTAAATTAATAAATAATAAATAAAATATCACTAAATATCTAGCAATATATAACTTATTATTGTAATTTTAGAAACTTAATTACCTTAAATGTGTGATTGATATAGAAATTTTGATGCAAAATACTCTCTAAAATCTCACCACCAAAAGCACAACCTACGAAATTAAATTTATTAATATATTAAACATTATTAAACAAATATCACTAAATATCTAATAATAGTAAATGATTGGTAAACAAATAAAAAAACTCCAATCCACCACTAATTATAACATAAACAAAAAATCAATAAAAAATTTCATAACCTAAAAACTTAATAATCAACAAAAACATAAAAACTTTCATATATTTATATTTTAAAAATTATTTAATAAATTTATTTTAACATAACTATATATATATAACAAAATAGTTACAATTTAAAAAAAAGTTTAAATATATATACAAAAATATATCTAAATTTCGAAATAAAAAATGATAAAAATTAAAAAAAAATCATGAACATATATACTCTAATGAAATCTATACAATGTGATAGGTTAAATTAAAAAAAAACTAAAAAATCATAAATCTATATAAAAACTTCCATGAAAAAACTAAAAAATCCTACAATGTATATATAAAAATGTAAAACTAACACAAAATCATGTATATTACTCATCCTAATGCTAAACCTATGAATTTTTTTTCAAAATAATTAACTAAAAATCAAGAAAATTAAAAAAAAGCTTACCTTAAAACCCTAAAAACGCAGCTTACTCTCTCTGGTTTGCTCTCTGGTTCGCGTATGTGAGGAAGAAGGGAAGAAAACTAAGTAAATAAATCAGGGAGACATCCAACGTCTCCCACTAGGAGACGTGCCACGTGTCCCACGTCTCCCAGTGGGAGACGTTGGATGTACCCCTAGCCACTTCTCCAACTTATTTCCAACGTCTTCCACTATTTTTAATGTCTTCCAATTGTAGCCATTAATAAAATCTTTCAATGTCTTACACCATTACACATTTAGAATCCATGATAAGTTTTAATGTCTTACACCAATGGTGTAAGACATTGTATATCAAATTTGTTGTAGTGATTACCTCCAACCAAACATCATCTTAGCTTAAAACAACAGTGTCAATCTACCGTTATTGTCCCGACAATGACTCCAGCATAGGCAAGGAAAATACTAGTACAGTCACATCCACAAATATATAGAATCAAGATTTTGACAGCTCCAATTGGTCGATAGAGAGAATATATTAAGAATTAGAAGATGAATTAAGCACGGCATGAAATTCTTGTAGCCCTACCTACCAAAACACAATTTAGCAACAACTTAACAGGAATAAGAGTTGCTTCATCAACAAACCTGAATTGTAACAAAATACTTCCAACAAAAAAAGAAAATGTAGAGATTCACATATTCTCTTTAAGGGAATAAACCAAAGATGGATTTATTTCCTAATATGGTTTTTATCTTGAATATTTTTTTTCAAAATAGTACAAGATGTAAAAAAGATTGATTTGTATTGATTCTCTCCATTTATTTCTGGTTATTTCTTTCATAGAATAAAAGAATACCATTGTCTGACCTAGCCTATATATGTATTTTTTATTCGAAACGTGAAATACAAATATTAGGGCAGTAGCCATCTTCTCTTTCTTTGTAGTGCTTGTTTTAACTCTTTGTCTCCTACTTGATTTCATGGTAATGAGTTAGGTTAGTTGAGACAAAGAATGTATAAGTCATCATTAACTGGTGAGAGCAGGGATAGTGCCTCTGAGGTCTCTTCAAAGACTACTCCACATATCCCTAAAAGTTCACTCAATTTCAACAAACCCTATTTTAATTTTTTCTGATAGTTTTTCCCTCCAAATCACAACCATGAAACAAAATAAACAAAATTTTCTTCAATGTTCTCGAACAGCCCTAATGGTGATAAGAGGGTGAGGTATTCTTGGTTATGTGGATGGCTCAACAAAGAAACCAGATGTGGGGATCCTCTTATCCTACATGGGATGCACAAAATTCAATGGGTATGGTGTGGATTGTGAACTCAATGGAGGAGAATATCAAGGAGTCTTACCTATATTATTATTCTCAACTATTTGATCTTCAACATAGTACACGAGAATTGAAGCAAGGTGATTGTGATGTCACAAAATATTTCAATGCTTTGATCAAATTATGGCAGGCGATCGATTTGTTCATTCACATAGACTTGTGTTGTCTGGATGGTGCTGAAAAATATGAAAAGCAGGTTGACAAAGAATCAATATATGATTTTTTGGTAGGTTTCAATTCTGATCTTGATGAAGTCAGTGGTCATCTTGTAGGAACCAAACCCTTCCCCGCGATTGGTGGGATTTTTGCTGAAGTTCGGAGAGAAGAAAGTTGAAAACAAGTTATGATGTGCGGACCCAATTCATCATCACACTAAAGGTCGTTGTTTGAATCTATATGGTAAACCACATAATTGGAAAGATAACAGAGTTGGTAGTTGTTGACGCAGTTTTTCGCTAACAGTATATTAAGAAATCTGATAACAGAGATATTAGGCTTTCTTACTAAACCATGATTAGAAAAATGAACAATATCACAAACACTCACACTTTAACGTGGTTCAGTGGTTAAGATCCACCCAGTCCAGGAGACAATCTTATTAATCTCTTTAAGGCTCTGGGATAGATTGTTTCTTACAATTTCAGCAGAGATTTTGTATATCCAGAAGCATCTCCTTTTTCTATCCATTCTCCTAATATTTATAAAGGGTTTTCTGGACAGCTTTGGGTAACCGCATACATAATTATCGTAAATAATAAATCGGAATAATGTTCCATTTACATAGGGATATGATTGCTTGTGGAATTTACATCCGTTATCTCAAGTAATAAATGTGTAATAAAATATGGGCATTAATGAGTGTATAAGGAATCTCTGAGTCTTTTTGGGATCCTTCTCTATGTGTCATGATTGGGTTTCCACGAGCTAACCACTTCTTTTGAGTTGGATGTCGGAAAGATAATTTAACCTATCATGGCCCAAGTTCAGTCTAGAAGGCAATCTAGCCATCATGCATCTCGAACTAGGTTGTTGGTGCAAGGGGTGATCTGGAAACTATTTGGTCATCGTACTAGCAAGTTTGACTCAAGCTTCTCACACCAAAGTTAGTTAAATGTTCTACATGTACACTTTCTCCATGCGCTGATCTGCCAGTTCTACCATGGGCTGAGTGATTATGTCCGTTTTTATTTTGGGTACAACATTTTCCCCCAAGCTCCTGCTCATGCATGACGTTGCCTCTGAAACACACAGTAGGGGCTTTTAGGCTTCTGTTATGTGAAATCGTGCCCACCCACTACTCGAGTGCTAAACACATGTCAGTATGTAATAGGTGCATGCTCAAGTTTCTAGTACTGTGAAAACTATCCTATCGACATTTTGCCTCTGCAAGGGTTATTTAATCTAGGCCTTTGGATCCTGAACTGACCCAATCGAGTGGCCCAGATTGGTTCCTTAAGTTTACATATATACAGGAGAAACAAACCTGAACATCACCACCTTTGCATTAAAAAAAAATCCCTTTCCTTCTCAGAGTAGCTTCAGAAACCTTCGACATTCTTTCATCCTCCAGAAGCTTTCAGGCTACTATCTTTAGGAGTTGTCATCACTTCCCTCAATCGAACATCTACTCTGTCAGTATTTATATATCCGGTTTAAATTTCACCATCTAATTTTTAATAAATTTTATGAAACTTTCTAGTATAGTTTCTTACTTTGGCCATGTTCGAGTTGAATAGGTGTTTTTGTTAGGCCAAAACAACACTACTAGTTTTGATTAGAAATAATGTGCAAAAATAGGTAATCTTCTGGGTTTTGAAAGAGGATTGACTATGTATGCCTAGGAATTTGAGGGTTTTTAGGTTCAGTTCTAGGTAGCTTAAGGGTTACGATTCCCCGAGTGGTTTTGCATTAAACCGCTTTAAAAAAGGTACTGGGTTTGACACGCGAATCCTGAAGTATCAAGGGATTTCCCGAATTTACAGCACGTAGTTACTGAATGTGCATGGAGACACGCATTGTTTCTATGAGATATCTTATCTCGTGTGTTTCAGAGTTTGAATATATCAAATTCAAACCCTCAGATTGTCGTACCTTTATCACCTCTAACAAGTCGCTTTGTCACTAGGTGAGCTAGATCATGGCCCATTAGAAGAAATCAGTCGGGAACACCTCTTCCCAAGGCAAGAGTGAGGGTAAGCAGATTGCCTCTAAGACCCCTATGTAGGGAAAACTTATACAGGATCTTATTTATTTTCATGTAAATCTTATATTAAACAAATTAATGTAAGAAAACCTAGAACATGTTTCTATAATTGAATTTAATACAGAGATAATGATAAGAACACTTACATTTTACGCAGCAGAATGTATTAGTCCTTCCTTCAGTTTCTCTAATTGTTGAATCCTTTCTGTCACAGGGTATCACCAAGAAACTGAACCAATCTTCAAAATTCTTCACAACCTTCCAAAGTATCCTTAGAATCACCTAGACTAGAGTGGGAAATTCTCAACACATGAGATAGATACAAAGAGAAGAAGAGAAGATAATTTAGGGGCTTAGAAAAGGACTTTTTGTTGTAGAGAGAATCTAAAACCTAGAGCATCAAGAATAGATCTTTTGTTCATCTGTCAGATCTTCTCAATCATCTGTTTTCAACTCTCACTTAGCATTCCTTTTATTGGCTCAATTAGGTCATTCATTTTAATTAAAAAATCAATAAAATAATTGGTAATATTAGTCATTAGGTCGAAATTATCATGGGGTTTAGGCCTGTGAAATTTCTCATTTAATTATAAGCCCATTTGACTTAAAATCAAGGCCTATATTATTTTCTATTGATTAATTAATAAAATAATTATTTAAGTCCTTTATCAAAGTAATTATTTATAATTTGATGCTTGATTTAAACTTATTTATTAATTTAGATACCAATTTATCTTAATTAATAAATCTACCCTAAAATCTCTTTTCTTCGCTAAATTGTATAATTATGTGAAACTATCCAAAATTGACCTCGTTAACTTTGATAATTCTAATTGATAATTAAATCAATTAATTGAGACTATCTAGATTATTTTATCCAAGGTACAGTGGGGACCATGGGCCTATGAAATCAAGCTCCAATAAGTCCTCATAAATTTAACAAATAAATTTACTAACTTATTAATTCCTCGTGACTCCACTAAAGACTAAGAATTGCACTCTTTAATTCATAGAACACTCTATAATAAATATAGATACGTTATTAGTCATACATTGTTACAACCATAATCATCACTCAATCATTTATGGACGGTCTACAATAAGATGAGACTAAAATACTATTTTACTCCTCATTGTATTTTATCCTTAAAACACTTAGTTCCTTGTAAATGATATTTCACTAAACTAATATTAATTACTAAAATGAGATCTCTATCATTTAGCACCTCAACCAAACTAAAAGGAAACCATCATTTTACTTCTTCATCTGAAACTATAGATTTTCATATAACTTTATATTAAACAAATAATCATGAAAATAAAACATAAGAGCAAAGTGATTGACCAAGTCAAAAAATGATTTTTATTCTTTTATTGATAATAAAACGAGATTACAAAGAAACAGGGTTTTAATTAGGGCATAAAACACCAACAAACTGCCACTTGCACTAATTGAAACTAATCCCTTAATTCTACCAATCTCATTTCCTTGATATGCTTATCAAATATAGCTTCTGGTAGTGTCTTTGTAAACGAATCTGAAAGGTTGTCTTCAGATGCAATCTCCATAACCTTCGCATCTCCTCTGCCCACATATTCTCGAATTATGTGATACTTCCTTTCTATATGCTTACTCCTCTTGTGACTACGAGGTTCATTCAAGTTGGCTATCGCTCATGCATTGTCGAAAAATAACACAAGCGGTTTATCCATATCTGAGATGACACCAAGATCTGAATAGAACTTCTTTAGCCATACTATTTCCTTAGATGCTTCAGACGTAGCTATGTACTCAGCCTCCATGGTGGAATCGGAGATCGCAGACTACTTTACACTTCTCTATATCACAGCTCCACCCCAAGAGTAAACACCATTTCAGAAGTAGACTTCCTGTCATCGACATCAGTCTAAAAATATGAATCGGTATAGCCTACAGGGTTCAGAACACCACCCTTGTAGACTAACATATAATCCCTAGTTTGCATTAAATATTTCAGAATATGCTTAAATGTTATCCAATGTTATGTCCAGGGTTTGACTGATACATTCTCACTACTCCCACTGCATAGCATATATCTAGTCTAGTACACAACATAACATACATCAGACTTCCAACTGCAGATGCATAAAGAACTTTTCTCACTGCATCTTCCTCTTCAAAAGTTTGGGGTGACTGCTTCCTTGAAATACAAATTCCAAGGCGGGACGGTAGATGTCCTTTCTTGGAATTTGTCATTGAGAAACATTCAAGCACTTTATCAATGTAAACTGCTTGAGATTGAGCTAAGAGTTTGTACTTTCTATCCCTAGTGATATGGATACCTAGAACATAACTCGCTTCACCCAAATCCTTCATCTAGAATTGAGTGCTCAGCCAATTCTTCACCCGAGCTCCCTCCTTCTTAAGAAGTCATCCCTGTCGTTGAAGACACTGAAGAGGAAGAAGAGGTCGCGCAACTGGAGTGCAAAAAATAGGTCTTGAAGATGGACAACATACTGACCAAGACCGAGTTGAATCGTGGGCTAGAGTATTGAATCGAGTTGCTGCAAGTTTTAGGCTAGTTTGATTCAACCCACGTCAGCTCGTGAGTGGTTAATCCGGACATGAACGTGACCCTCCTCTAGTGTGCAGATCACTTGGTTCTACGCTACGACCATAGCTATCCCTGGTGTACCATAGTGGTAGTTAACACCCTTCACTTTAGATCCACCATTTTTTAGGAGTGCGTTACAAATCTTTTGTTGTGGCCTTCCCTCCGTCAGGGTGTTTTTTCCTTGGGTATTAGACAGGCAACTCTTGAATCTAGTTCAAATGAAGAGCCTAGTCTATTTCGTAACTCAGAGCCGATCAAAGTAGTTTCCTCCTCTAGCTCAGATGGTAGGGTTCTTACTCTATTATTTTCCTTGTATTATCCTAACTAATCATTTCTTGGATCTAAATTTTTTGCTTGTCCTTTTGCAGGTGAAGATATGGACTTGGAGGGCGCCTTCAAATCTAGTGGGGCTGGAATTGGGCGTATAGTCAAGAAGGTGAGAATATCAAAGAAGAGTGCCCCCAAATCCAGAGCTTCCACCGAATCTCCATTCATAAGGCTCCTCCTCTCCGTCCTTGTGATGAACATGTTCCAGTTCCCCGTGTTGTTCAGGGTGAAGCCCCATCTGTGCAGCTCCTAGTCAAGCCACTCAAGGTTGCAAGGATCCCAGAAGCGCTTTGAGGGTCCCTCCATGATGTGGCGAATCACGCGATGGGTCATGCCAACGAAGCGAACATCAAGGACCTAAGGGCCATAGAGGAGTGTTTCGCAAGGGATGTCCTGGAGTCAGCCTTCTTAATGAACCTGACTGTGAGTTATCTTCTTTCCTCCTATAACATTTCCCTTTTTGTTTTTACTTTTCCGAGCCAATCCTATGATGTGTCTTTGTTTTGTAGTCTACTTTAGCTCAAATCCATGGAATCGCCCGGTTCCGAGCTCAAAGAGAGGAGCTCAAGGCTGCCCTGACTGCATCCCAAGAGAATGAGCGAATAGCCAAGGACCAGGTTGTTGATGTGAGCAAGCGACGAGATCAGCTGCAGGTTGACGTCGACAGTCTCAACAAGAATCTTGAAGGGGCTGATGTGCTAAAAAATAAGATGTTCGAGGTCGAGGCAAAGCCAAGGAAGATGCCAAGAAGGTGAAGCAAGATGTCGAGAAGGCGAGGCAGGATGCTGAAAAGGTGAAGTTGGATGTTGCAGAAGCCATGAATGCCCTGGAGGAGATGCTTTATCGATACTAGGTATACAACTAGGAAGGGGGTTTCTCCTTTCTAGATGCGGAGCTTTGGGATGTTATCTTGCCAAGTTCCAGAGCTGAATTTCGCAAGAGCCCTTCGAGACCGCGGATGCATCTAGAGCTGCTGAGGGTGATGGTGATGAGGTTTCATCACATGGGCAAGTTACTAGAGCTTAGTGATGTTTTAGGGAGCCTTCATCTCTTTTTTTTTATTTCGTTTTTTTTATATCCCTTGTAACTATGCTTTCACAAGCTGAAACAATCGCCTTTGGGCTTACTTCAAGGTTATTTCTCCTAACGATATTCATATACTTGTTTTAGTGTATTTTCATCACCTTATGATCTATTTTTATTCCCCTTAATCTATTATCTTGCTATGCTTATGAATTTCAATTTCTCAAGGTGGGTTTTTGATGGCTTAACCAATCAATTCTGGTAAATATCCTGGTTATACCAAGGAATTTGCCCGCCTAATAGCGTTTTACGTGTTAGGAATCAAGTCTCAAACCTAGTTATGTCCAGGAGTTTGTCTACTTAACATCATTGTATCTGTTAGGAATCAGGTCTCAGACCTAGTTGTGTCTAGGAGTTTGTCTGCTTAACAACATTGAACCTGTTAGGAATCAGGTCTTGGACCTGGTTATGTCCATGATTTTGTTTGCTTAACAACATTATACTTGTTAGGAATCAGGCCTCGGACCTGGTTATATTCAGGAGTTTGTAGTTTAATTTTGTTTAACTTAGTTCGTATTTGGAAATTCTTTGAAAATTCATTCTTGCTATAAAAAGTCGTTGAATAATCAATTTTCCAAATTCTAAGTTTCAAAAGTTTTATCTAAACACAATAAATATTTTTTAACTCATCGAGGGTGATGGTTATATGCCCCCAATCGATCAGAATTTATGAATATTCTAGGTCACTTTTATGAAATAAGTACGTGATACATCGCGAGAATAAGATAAACACGTAGCCATCCCATGTCATTTAAATAGGATGGCCTTTATAAACAAGCCTTACAGGGAAAAATACTGAAAACATTAAAAACTAACAGAACTGTCTTATTACTGATAATATATTTTTTAGATGAAGAGCATTCCAGGTTCCTAGTACCAACTTTCTACTTAATCGAGCTAGTTTGAATGTTCCTTCACGTAAAATCTCCATGATCTGGTATGATCCTTTCCAGTTCGGCTGCAATACACCATCTTTAGGACCCTAACTCGCCAAAAACACTCTTCGAAGCACTAATCACCCAGCTCAAGTCTACGTTCTTTTACCTTTGAGTTAAAGTAACGCGCAATTCTCTGTTGATAATGGGCGAGATGTAATTGTGACTTTTCCCACTTTTTTCTATTAGATCCCAGGATGCGTTGAGGAATTCATGGTTTCGATTTAGATCAAAGGTTTTTTTTCTAAGTGTCATCACTAGCTCTTCAATGGGGACCAGAGGCTCACTTCCAAAGGTTAAAGAGAAAGAAATGTGCCTCGTGGAGGTGTGATGTGAGGTGCTATAGGCCTAAAGTACTTGTGGGAGATTCTTGGGCCATAATCCCTTGGCTTCATCTAGTCTCTTTTTTAAGCTCACCTTTATGGTTTTGACCTATCCATTAGCTTACAGATACACCACCGAAGACAAACTCTTGATTATGCCGTACTTCTCACAAAATTTTGTGAAAATATCACTATCGAACTGAGTTCCATTATCAGACATAATCTTCTTTGGGAGCCCAAAATAACACAAGATGTTCTTCATGACAGAATCCAGGACTTTCTTCAAGGTTATGATCGCCAGAGGCTCGACCTTGACCCACTTTGTAAAGTAGTCGATGGCGACAACTACATAGCGAACTCCTCCTTTTCCTATTGGAAACGAACCAACTAGGTCGATCCCTCATACTGCAAACGACTAGGGGGATGAGATCATTGTTAACACAATGGGCATTGCCCGAGCAATCGTGACAAAATGTTGGCAGTTGCTGCATTTCTGTACGTACAAGGACAAATCCTTTTTGAGTGTAGGCCAAAAATAGTCCTGTCTCAATATCTTTAAAGCTAAGTTTTGCCCCCTAGTGTGGTCTCCACAGAAGCCTTCGTGTATCTCTTGTAGGATGGTTTGTGCTTCTTCTGGCAGAACACACCAAAGGAGGGGTAGTGAATTCCCTCAACCATAACATACTGTGTGACTTGATATAACAATTTTCTTGCCTCCTTTCGGTCAACTGATAGTTTACCAGTTGTGAGATATTCCACTATGGGGGTTATCCAGGTCAATTTTTTGATAACCACTCTGAGCTCAACTAGTACTTCTGTTATGCTTGGTTGTTCTAAGAAATCCACTAGGACTACATTTAGTGTATCTACCTCTTTGGTTGTGGTAAGTTAGGCTAAAGCGTCAGCGTTGGAGTTCTGCTCGCGGGGTACCTGCTAAATGGAGCAAAACTCAAACTTAGACATCTCATCTTTAACCTTAGCTAGATAAGCCGCCATTTTGATGCCTAGAGCTTGATACTCCCCTAATATCTGATTAACCATGAGTTGGGAATCACTATAACATTAGATTGCCTTTGCTTTTAGTTCTTTTGCTACCCAAATTCCCACCAATAGAGCTTCATACTCTGCTTCGTTGTTGGATGCCTCGAACTCGAACCTTAGGGCTGCATGGAATCAATGTCCCTTAGGTGAGATCATAATTCTCCCAGCTCCAGATCTGTTCTCATTAGATGATCCATCAACGAAGAGTTTCCAAAACTCTTGTACTGGTTCTCTCGTTGGCTTGTCCTGAAAAGCACTACATTCGACAACAAAGTCTACAAGCACTTGATTCTTGATTGTTGTGTGTGGAATATACAATATCTCAAATTGGCTGAGATTGATGGCCTACTTAAGCAAACTTCTTGATGTTTTAGGCTTTTGCAAGACTTGTCTTAAAGGTTGATCGGTTAAGACGTAGATGATGTGGGACTGGAAATACGGCCTGAGTTTTCTCGAGGCCATGATCAAGGAGAACGTGTGTTTTTCTATAAAAAGATATCGGGACTCAGCTTTGAAAAGTCTTTTACTCACGTAGTACACCAGTGTCTGAACCTGATTTTCCTCTCGAACTAATACAGCGCTGACTGCATTTTCTGTCACTACTAGGTATAAGAGCAAACATTCTCCAACTGCCGATTTTGATAATATGGGGGGTTGTTCATCTAGGTGAGTTTTCAGATCCTGAAATGCCTGCTTGCATTCTTCGGTCCACTCAAACTTTTTGTTTCCTCTGAGAAAGTTGTAAAACAGGAGACACATGTCAGTTGATTTTGAAACTAAATGGTTTAGGGGTGCTACTTTCCCAATTAGGCTTTGTACTTCTTTACGCGATCTGGGCGAGGGAATTTCTAACAACCACCTAATCTTCTCTGGGTTTGCCTCTAACCCCCTTGTGTTGACTATGAAGGCCTGAAATTTTCCCGACGACATCCCAAAGGTGCACTTATGGGGATTTAGCTTCATGTCATATTCCTTAGCACGCTAAAACATTCGTCTAGGTCAGATACATGGTTATTGGCAGTCTTTGACTTAACGAGCTTATCATCGACACACGCTTCCATGTTTTTCATGATATGGTTAACAAATATTTTGTTGACCAGTCGTTGGTACGTTGCACCGACATTCTTTAGCTCGAATGACATAACCTTGTAGCAATATACATTATGCCCAGCTATGAAGCTAATGTGCTCTTGGTCTATAGGGTTCATCGTGATCTGCTTATATCCAGAATATGCATCCATGAAAGACATGAGCTCGTGACCGGCTGTCGCGCCTAGCAACTGATCGATTCGAGGTAGTGGAAAACAATCCTTAGAACATGCCTTATTGAGGTCAGAGAAGTCAATGCAAGTTCTCCTCTTCCCATTGGGTTTTGGGACCAAAACAGGGTTAGCAATCCAGGTAGAATATTTTGCTTCCTTGATGAATCCACACTTAAGTAGGCGAGCAACTTCTTCTTCTAAAGCTTCTGATCACTCTTTCCCCAAAAGCCTTTGTTTTTGTGCCTTTGCAGTCACATTCCTGTCCAAATTCAGAGTATGCATGATTACATTCGAACAAATTCCCACCATATCTTCATGTGACCATGCAAAGACATCTCAGTTATTTCTCAAAAACTCCACAAGCTCCTTCTCCCTTTCGATTCCAAGATTATTTCCAACTTTTACTACCATTGAAGGTACTTCTGGGTCGATACTGATTTCATCGAGCTCTTCCAATGCTTGGAGCTCAGAATTGTTGTAACGCCATGGTTAGCCCAGACCGTTACACTGTGTGTTTAAAATAGTGCTTAACTCGCTAAGCGAGTCATTTGGACTTAAATGTGTAATTAAAGACTGATTCAAGGTTAAGTATTAAAAATTTTGGTCAACAAAGTGATTATTTTTCATTAAAAATATTAAGTTTATCCACGAGATCCCAAAAATCAGTTACACACTTATAAAAGACAAATGGAATACAAATTAGTCATCCTAAGAGGTAAAACAGGGTTCAACCTTAGTTCCTCGCAGGCTATCCCAGCCGTGGTGGTCGAGTAGGTTGCATATGTACACACCGCCCATGAAGCTCTCCAACTCATGGTTGGTCCAGCTATCCTTTTCCCTTACCTGCACCACATAGCACCCGTGAGCGAAGGCTCAACAAGAAAACTTAAATTAACAGGCACAAATATGCAACACTATATGAACAATAAACTTAGATAAAAAAATTCAATTAACAATAGGATATAAGCAACAAGCATAGCAGTAATATTAAACTCAATAAAACACATAAAGCAACCTCGTCAACCAGTACAATTAGTTAAGTGCAAACAACACTTATGTATATTGTATAATGTTCAAGCCTGATGCCCTTAGGCCGAGTCCTCTAGTCTTATAGCCGACCTGGACATGCTTTGGTCGGGTTGCATTTCGCACGCTTGCTATCAGCCCTTGACGCCCTCGGGTTAGCCTTCAAAATAGGTATAATCACAAATGTACATTGCACAACAAGCAATCATAGGCAGCATATACAAGCATGCCCTACCGGATATGTTCAAACGTAGTTATAACCATATTCTCACATATAATCATAGTCATACTAATATTTATTAACAGGGGTCCAAGCCCCAATCATAAACTGGGTGCAGTTTTCTTACCTCGAGACCCGACCTGAAGGGTGTGCGATAGTCCCGAGCACGATCCTGAATCCTGAGCCTTAACGGTAACCCTAATCACAAAGAAATAATAGATAGCCATTAAAACCTAAACCAATTAAAATCTTTGGAATAATCTACTAGCCCCCGGGACCTCGAATTCTGCTAAATCGGGTAGTAGAATCCTTCCCGAGCCCTTAGGTTTGATTTCTTGATCTTAAAATCCTTAATTGGCCAATGTCCTCTATTTGAGCCGCGACGCCGCGGCCCTTTTCAAGTCAAAGGGTCGAGCCCTATTTTCCCTGGACACGCATCGCGATGTAAACTACCTAGCGCTGCATCGCTGAGGCGGTTCAATGAACCCTCTAGGCCTCTGAGTTCACGCGAGTCGCAACGCCCACGAATAGTGCCGCAGCACGACCCTTCGAACTCATAAATCCCAGAAATTTTCGTGTGTTTTCCCTGAACCAAAACCATGAGAATTGACCCTAAACATAACTAAGCCTAAAAATTGAGTCTAGAACCCACAATAACACAACATAGATATCATAGTTACCACAGAAACAAATCCAGGTCCTCACCAAAACCCAAATTCAGAACTAAAGTTTAAAACCAAAGCATAAATCTTACCTTAGCTGGACAAATTTGAACTTCTAGCTGCACTCCTTTACATCCTAGCTTTATGAACACATCCAAGCCCTCATCCCCATGATTTCTTCTTCAAAAGCTCAAAGAAACTCCCAATTGCCTCAGGGGAGAGGGAGAGAAAGAGAGAGAATCATATGAAGGGAGAGAGAGAGCTGAGAGATGTTTCTTCTATTCTCGTTATTTCAATAGAGTCATAATGACTATGATATCCCATAGTTAAGTCTATCCTAAGCATAAGGAATGACTAAAAAGCCCCTAGTGTTATCTCAGCCCATTTAACATTACCAAGGGCAAAATCATCTTTTGCCATCATTTTCCCGAAAAACCTCAAGTAGCCCTATAGATTCCCATTTAATCCAAACGTGCCCAAATAAATAACCAAATAATTACCCATTAACCAATAAATTCCAAATACGCATTAAGTCCCCAAAATACATCTAGGCTCGCCCCGAGCTGGGTATTGGATCCCGTTGTGATTATTCCCCTAATTTGCTCACTAGGATCTCCTCGAGCCGAATACTTCAAATATATCCACATAATAATGTGGTCTCAATCATTTAACACATATATTCACATTTATACACTCAACGGGTCAAAACTACAACTATGGCCTTATTAACAAGAACAAGCCCACATGCATATCTAATACACATAAACATGAACATATAATCATATTAACATGTAAATCACGATGCCACGTAGTCATACATTTATTCGATTAATTCCACATATATACCCTGTTATGCCCTCCAGGCACCGTAATCAAGGCACTTAGGCTTAATAGTGAATTTGGGACGTTACAACTATCCCCTCCTTATTGAAATTTCATCCTCGAAATTTATTCAAACGTCTCAGGGTACTAATCTCGTGAATCTGACTATAACTTCAAAGTCTAGTCCATTACCTTGCTATCTCTTAGTAGCACCCTCACTAGAGTGACAGTCTTATTTCGTAAGACTTTATCTCTTCTATCTGGGATTTCCACTGAATTTTCCTTACACAGTAAATTCCACTGACATTCCAGAGTTTCCTCACCCAATTAGGGGTAGTACTCAACACCTCTCTCCTTAACATTGGCACCAGTAACACCTTTTGAGCCTCTACCCATGCTAGGATAAGGATAATCTGTAGGCCTCTGGCCTAATCCTTATTAGGATCTCACAAATCTATCAACTTTAGAGTAAAATATCCTCTTTCTTTCTCAAACTATCTTATCCCTTTCAGTCCACCATGCTCGAAGAAGTACAAAATATCCATTCCTGGAACTCCATGTTCCCATGTTTAAATTTGCGAACTGGCATGTCCTTTCAAATAAGCATACACTCCTGCCCTAATAATCCGCAATAACTTCATTTATGCTCCAAACCGATGCTGAACCAGGACGCTTTCTGTCCCTCACCTCATTTACCTAGAATAAGAAATTCTCGTTTCCCATCCACAATATATTGTCTAGAATTATTCTAGTCGTTGACCGACATTCATCATCGTGACAATCCATTCAAGGAACCGATCTTACCTCAATGCCTTGAAAACTTCACATTCGAGGTAAAATTCTTAAAGTCCGAGTTGCTTCTTCAGGTTGTCAGTTTGTCTGAATGTAACCAATAATTTTAAATCCCAATCTTATACTCATCACCCTCTATGACCCTTTTCAGAACTTGGGAAATAAAGGGTCTCCCTTCACATATACACATTTCTATGATAACTCACTCACATAAACCAGATTGTGTTAATCTAATATGTCAAGTCACAACTTTCTGCATCCGCTCGTCTTACCTGCAATCTGAGGTGATCCACCCGTACGGTCCATAACTATATCCCTCCATGCCAACTCTAGGATACCCAACAGTCACAATAACCTTTCTGGCTTTCGATTATCATCTCTCACTTACTAAAAGATTAGACAGTGCGCCTCCCAGTATACAAATTTTAGGTCTTAACACCCATTCAAACTTCCTGGATACAACAATCATAAGGGGTGGTACAAAACCCTTCCATAATCTCTACCTTAACGCCAACATCCATCGGATCACTCATTCGATCCTCAAATCTTAACCTATCCATGCTAAAATAGTAGGATTCTTAACTATTCCTACAAGATCTTATTTATGTACTTCATTTCTCATAAAGGTATATCTACTAACTATCAATCACAGATTCTATTCCAATCCCAATCGTTACCTCATTTTACCTTACTGTAGTCCATGGCGAATCATACAACTGGCACAAACCTTTTCCCACTCAAGGTGTCATCCTCCACATTAGTTTTCTCTAAGTAATAAGGACTTCAATGTGGGTCCTTCACTAGTTCCCACTAGTGCCTTTGTCTCATGGTCAACCCCCCTAGGGGTGACAAAATACTTTAACATTCATGCTAGTATACGTACTCCTTTTCCATAGGAGTCGTCACCACACCCTATCCATAGCTATCCAACATTACTGTCAACTCAAATCCCCATATAGAGTATCTATGTTCTTATTCCTTTATCCACCATGAAGCATGAACAATTACCTTTTCAATCTACACACGGGCGCACCCTAGTCCTTGACGCACTATAATTTAATGTTTTAAGCAAGGACTATGCCTATCGCACCGTCCTCCTACGTCTGTCCATCACATTCATATTTTAATACCATGGCATGCTAATCAACCTTTAATTGAACTTCTAAAAATTTGGTACACAACTATCCATTTAGAAAAACTTTAGGTTCTTATGTTACTTTAGTCAAGGTATGGCTGTCCTCGAAGATGCTTCAAGTAGTAGCCAATATGTCTTACCAGTCTCACCATGCTTCTCACCCTTAATGCATTCCTTTATCAATTTTCTTACGGTTTATATCTTAATTACATCATACATGATCCCATCACTTCCCACAACATGACCTTGAATATCCTCTGGAGAAATTAGAACTTATCCCCTCCGGAACCCTATCTGAAATCCTGCCTCCTCGGTCTCATTAGTATCAGTGAGAATGTTACTCGAGTTCTATTTCCAACTAGAAGTAGTCCATAACATTCTCGATCGATCCGAATATGAATTGTCCATACCATTCTTGTACTCTCTTCTTGTCGAACATACCTGGGTCGCTGAAGCATTGGTCAGTTTAAGAGCCTTCACTGATAATCCATCACATCCTAATTGGTGCAAGAAGTAATTCTTGAAATGTCTCTTTCGTTGATCCTCAGCTGGTAATAACTAAATCGAGGGTCAATTCTTGAGAGCATTGTCCTACCCTTGCAACCGGGCAACGAATCCTTCATTCTTGGCAATGGGTACCTATTCTTAACAATTGCTTCATTTGGCTATCCATATGCTGTACACATTCTTGTAGACTTGGCAACAAATCCTTCATTCTTGGCAATGGGTACCCATAGTGAGATGCTCTGTCCGGTCAACCATCAAGTCCAATAACTTCTTCGAATAAACCTTTAATTCATTCTGCTCAGCTAGTGTCTTTCTTTATGATGTCCCTGATACCGGTTCTATCCCTGCATTAATCTCGTAGCATACTCAATTCCTTAACGCGATAGCGGTCCTCGCGAATCCTTGTAAACCAATATGATATCTCACTAGCTGATCTAGTTTTCATTTGGTTGAACTGATATAACCCTAGTGGTACCTGCCACAGTAGCTAGGAATCTCGTGAATGCAACTGTGTCCTTTCCTTTTAAACCCAAATGTCACCATCTTTTCTTACCGTTCATGGATGTCCCTTATTTGGCAAACTAATCCATACTCAGAATCGTATCAAAATCCGCATATAACAAACTCAATCAATTATTACTGCCAACTTTCTACCAATAATACTTTGACCCGTTTCCTGGAAATTACCAGCTTTCCCCTAGGCAGACAATAAAATCTCAAGGCCCATGGTGTGACAACCATATAGCATATCTACATCTCTTTTGAGAGAGACGTAACACCAAACTCAATTAGCTCAATATAAAAGATTGGGAACTAGAAGGTTGACCTGTTGCCTCAGAGGAACTAGCCTCAAGCTTTGACTGCATCAAGACGGACACTCGAGCTGGGGTCGAGCTATCCGTACTCCTTGGTTCTTCCGCCTTCGATTTCAGGCAATCCATCTTGACGTGCACACCCAATTCCACATAAAAAGAACATGCCTTCGCTCGGAATTCTCCCAGATGACGTCACCTGCACGTGGTGCATACTGGATAACTTCTGCAGACCTCATTTCCGCCCTGGATACTATGAACACTCTTGTAAAGACTAGGAGTAGTAGAACTATTAGGGGTCTTTCAATTCTGGTTACTGGGCCTCCGCCCCTACCTAATCTCGCAAATGGGAATACCATTGCCTGAGCTTCCTGCCCTACGACACTCTCACTCCATGTCTCATCTTTTGTGTCCTCTATGTAACAACCCAGATTTTTAAGACTCGATAATGCTGAAATATAAATGTTTTCATTTAACCAAATGTCTCAAAAACCCGTATAAAAAAAACTTTTTAAAAGTCGTATGGCTATACTTAACATTTAATACAAACATATTTTATAAAGAGTAGAGTGAGCCTAGTTTATGAAAATAACACAACATTTCCAAAAATAAAATGACTTCCCAAAAGGTCGGTCCACATGTACATTTGCAAGGTAGACTCCATCGCTCACTGCTCTGCCTTGCCCTTGTTCTTACCTACAACAGGAAACTAGGTAAGCAAAAATGCTTAGTAAGTTCAACTTTAAAACAAAAGCATGCAGAGAATTAGGATTCCGAATCCATCCGAACCTCACACAGTCAATTTCAAGAAAGCAAAAGCGTCCTGGCAAACTTATAATCATGCCTGATAACCAATGGCAAATTATTTCATATAAACAGATAAATTCCTGCACTCAGAAAATCCCAGAACAAGCAGATATATTATATCACAGCTATTTCTTATTAACAAATAAATACCTGCACTCAGAAAATCCCAGAACAAGCAAATATATTATATCACAACTATTTCTTATCAAAAAATAAATACATGCACTCAGAAAATCCCAGAGCAAGCAGATATAATATATCACAACTATTTCTTATCAACAATTCGGGCGTAACACGCCCTTCAACATAAATACTAATCTGTAAGAGAGAAACGAGTCTCAACACTAAGATCTAGCCAATAAATGTCCCCATCAAGGGTAACTATCGTGTTACCTAGGGCATTGCTACTTATCCAAGAGTGTAATCGAAGTTACACGGTTTTATAGAGACTTCTATGTTAATCAGTGGTGCTGGTGAGCAGTTACCCCTAGGGTGTTAACCCTCACTCAAACTTGGCAACCCCTAGTGTCAATAGTCACTCTCAATGAATGGCCAATATTCATGGCTACTATCTAGGAATAACTTATCAGAGCACTTGCTCAGGTTCTAATCGTTCACTGATTAAATAAGCATGAGGTCCCATTCATTTTGGCGCCCCTAGGTTTAAACCAGCAATCCTCACCTCTTGGCCACTCATCGCGGTAATGAACCGAACATAAACAAAGTCAAGCAGTGTGATGGGGATCAGCCGTCTAGGATATGACGGATCTCTACCGATCATATTTTCGAAATCAACACTCACTAGACTAACATCTCTAAGCAACTTTCTACGACAGTGTATATATGTGCATGTGTCCCTATACTAACATACTATACAAAAGTCGTTTCATGTTGCAACCACACAATATAAGTTGACTTACATGGAGTCCTTTGTTCTCAGCAAGATTTCACCCTCCAATGTATAATCTAGTTATGCTTAGACAATACTGTAATTATCCATACAGTATACTCGGATTAATTATGGCACTTCATAATTCATTAGTATTATTTTAGATAGTTTGGTCATTTTAAAAATCATTTGTATGGATTAAAGATCCTTATTTGGTTTTAAACCCATTAAGGAAATGCATACAAAAATATTTGAGATTAAACCCTAAGTCTTGGGGAGACCTATCCTATGGTCTCGATACCTGGGCTTAGGTATCACAATAGTATTTTCCCAGAATCAGCTAAAAATCTTATTCTTTAAAAGTTTCGCTATTAACCCGTACTTTCAACATTTGGTAAAATATATAAATATTTTAGCCGGTATTATATCCCGAAAATACTAATTAAATTCCTTAATTATTTTTCAAGAAAATAAACTCTTAATGTTCCTTTTATTTTTCTTAAGGTTTTAATCTCTAAAACCCGTTTTAAGAAAATTGCCTAATTTATCTTAATTAGGAAAACCGTTACAAATTTCCCATCTTGACTAGTTAATATTTTCGAAATCAATTAATCAAGTTTACTTACTAGAAGAATAATTTACTCAATTATTTTCTCAAAATATAGGGTTTTAAACCCTCTTTTAATTTATTAACTTATCAATAAATTAAATTTTTTATTTTTAAAAAGAATAAAAAAAGTTCTTCAATAAAAATAATTCACACAAAACTCAAAGTGGTATTTTAGGTCAAAATATGTATTCAAGACTTACCAAGTTTTTATCTTGGAATAAGCAAACTTTCACTTTTTACCTTAAGTTCCAAAATCTCATTTTTACACTAAGTGTGAAAACCATATTTTTCACATTATTAACTACATACTTTGTTAGTTCATAACTTGAAATTTACT
Source organism: Humulus lupulus (assembly GCF_963169125.1). Taxonomy (NCBI): domain Eukaryota; kingdom Viridiplantae; phylum Streptophyta; class Magnoliopsida; order Rosales; family Cannabaceae; genus Humulus; species Humulus lupulus. The sequence goes on along the minus strand of NC_084798.1, from coordinate 154,465,391 downwards.
TACCCAATTGATACCAAAATTTCTCAATTTCATTTTTGGTATGCCATTTATGTCTTTGTAAAATCTTAGGTCAAAAGGAGTATTTTTTATTGGTGAAATTATTTTCCAACAATGAGGTAAAAATGACATTTTTTTCAAGTCCTTATTTTTTCCAAACTTTGATAATTAATAACTTTAAAAATGTTCAGTATTTTCTTACCAAATTTTACAGTGGAATACTAGGTTATTCCAATAATATGTCCACCAAATTTTATAAAAAAAATGGGTTCATTTGCTCTATACAGTGGCTGTCCAAACTTGATCCCGAAATTAAGAACACGAAAAAACAGTTTTTTACCTAAGCTTTGAAATAGCATAACTCACTCATTTTTAAATATTTTTTAGTGTTTCAAATGCTCAATTTTATGTACTCAATCTCAAAAACATCACAGTACAATTAAATTTTACAAAATAAATATACAGTGGATGCTTGACCCCTTGGAAGTCACAGCTCAAAACATGTATTTTGTTTTAGGGTTTCCAACACACTACAACAAATTTGATATACAATGACTCCCTACAATGTCTTACACCATTGGTGTAAGACATTAAAACTTATCAGGGGTTTTAAATGTCTAATGGTGTAAGACATTGAAAGTGCATATTAATGGCTACAATTGGAAGACATTAAAAATGGTAGAAGACATTGGTAATAGGCTGGGGTAGTGTTTATGGGTACATCCAACGTCTCCCACTGGGAGACGTGCCACGTGTCCCACGTCTCCCAGTGGGACACGTTGGATGTGCATGGGACTACATCCAACGTCTCCCACTGGGAGACGTGGGACACGTGGCACGTCTCCCAGTGGGAGACGTTGGATTTCTCCACTTATAAAACCCACATATCAGCCTTCTTCTTCCTCACACGAACCCGAGAGCAAACCAGAGAGGAGTTGGGTGAATTAGGGCTGCGTTTTTAGGGTTCTAAGGCAAGTTTTTTTTTTTTTTAATTTTCTTGATTTTTTGTTAATTATTTTGCAAATAAATCATAAGTTTTGCATTAGGATGAGTAATATACATGATTTTGTGTTAGTTTTACATTTTTATGCATTTTTTCATATACATTGTAGTATTTTGTGGTTTTTCCATGGAAGTTTTTAGGGATTTATGATTTTTTAGTTTTTTTTTTAATTTAACCTATCACATTGTATAGATTTCATTAGAGTATATATGTTCATGATTTTTTTTTAAATTTTTATCATTTTTTATTTCGAAATTTAGATATATTTTTGTATATATTTGAATTTTTTTTTAAATTGTAACTATTTTGTTATATATATAGTTATGTTAAAATAAATTTATTAAATAATTTATAAAATATAAATATATGAAAATTTTTATGTTTTTGTTTATTATTAAGTTTTTAGGTTATGAAATTTTATATTGATTTTTTGTTGAGGTTATAATTAGCGGCACATTGGGATTTTTTTTATTTGTTTACCAATATCATTTACTATTATTAGATATTTAGTGATATTTGTTTAGTAATGTTTAACATATTAATTAATTTAATTTCATAGGTTGTGATTTTTGTGGTGATATTTTAGAGAGTATTTTGCATCAAAATTCCTATATCAATCACACATTTGAGGTAATTAAGTTTCTAAAATTACAATAATACGTTATATATTGCTAGATATTTAGTGATGTTTTATTTATTATTTATTAATTTAATTTTATTGGTTTGTGGATTTAATAGCGAATTTGATTACTAAGTGAAGTAATTTTGCTAGCTTTTGGATTAAAGATTGCAAGAGGTACATATATATTCTCTTACTTCTACTTTTAATATTATTAAACAAATGTTAGAGGAATTTGAATATCTTAAATATTCATCCATAGTGAAGTAGGTTCTGAGATTAAAATTGTGTGCTGCGGTGATAACGGAAGGTTGAGAACTTGTGTGTATTAGTGAAGTAGGTTCTGAGAAATTTGACTGTGTGCTGCGGAGCTATAAGGAAGAAACTTATTGTATGTTGTTTGAATTTTTTGTTTTGCTATTCACATGCAGATGGTTAGGTCACTATTATAGGTAAAATGCTGCCCGATTTTATCTAGGATAATAAACAATTAGTTTTATATAGACATTCTATGAGGAAGAAACTTATTGTATGTTGTTTGAATTGTTTGTTTTGATATTCACATGCAGATGGTTAGGTCACTATTATAGGGGAAATGCTGCCCGATTTTATCTAGGATAATAAAAAATTAGTTTTATATAGACATACAAATTTATCACGTGCTTATTTAGTGTTGTTTCTTTTCTTTTCCATAAACATAGAAGAATATATGGATAAACAGTGGATGTCAGCGAATAGGTTATCTGCGGAATATAGGAACGGGGTCGATTTGTTCTTAAGGTTTTGTTCGGAAAATGTGAAAGACCCAAATTTTACTTATTGTCCATGTCTTAAGTGTGGAAATGTTAAAAAGATGGATCTTAAAAAGATTAAAGAACACTTATATTTCAATGGGAACGACAAGAGTTACACAATTTGGTATTACCATGGGGAGATAGCTCCGATTGCTCCAACTCTGTCAAGTAGACCAAAAGGAGTGAGGAGGAATATAGTGGAGGAGAACTGGGATCCATTAGATGAAATGATTGACGACGCACATTATGGATCAGGAGTAGACCCAAATAAGTTTGAGACACTCCTTAATGATGCCGAGAAACCAATTTACCCTGGTTGTACAAGATTTACAAAATTATCTGCGTTTCTTAGGTTGTACAATCTAAAAGCTAAACATGGCTGGAGTGATAAAAGCATTACTGAGTTATTTGGTTTCTTGAAGGAGTTATTGCCTGAAGATAATGAAATTCCAATTTCATTTTATGAGGCAAAGAAGACGTTATGCTCATTAGGCATGCAGTACGAAAAAATTCATGCATGTCCTAATGATTGCATATTATATCGAAATAGTTTTGCAGACGCAAAATCGTGTCCTACTTGTGGTGAGTCACGATGGCAAAAGAAAAGAAATGGTGACGATGTCAAGGAAGGAGTACCTGCCAAAGTTTTGTGGTACCTTCTGCCAATTCCTCGTTTCATCCGATTGTTTAGAAATGCCGAACATGCTAAAAGTTTGTCGTGGCATGCTAATGAAAGAATAAAGGATGGTAAATTAAGACATCCAGCTGACACCCTTCCTTGGAAGAGAGTTGGTTTGAAGTGGCTTTCTTTTGGAAATGAATCTCGTAATATTCGTCTAGGTCTTTCGACTGACGGGTTTAATCCACACACATCCCTTAGCAGTAAGTATAGTTGTTGGCCTGTTATGCTTGTTATTTACAATCTACCCCCATGGTTGTGTATGAAGAGAAAGTTTACGATTTTGACCTTGTTGATATCAGGACCTAAACAACCTGGTAATGATATTGACGTCTATCTAGCTCCTCTTATAGATGACTTGAAAACTTTGTGGGATGAAGGGGTTAAGGTTTATGATGCGTATAGGCAGGAAGAATTTAATCATAAAGCGGTCTTATTGTGGACAATTAATGACTTTCCTGCTTATGGAAATTTATCTGGGTTTAGTGTGAAAGGATATAAAGCTTGCCACGTTTGTCAAGAAAAAACATGTTCTGAATACTTGAGACACTCTCGGAAAATATGTTATATGGGACATAGGAAGTTCTTGCCTAATACGCATAAACTTCGGACTTGGAAGAAGGCATTCAATGGTAAACAAGAGTTTGAAGAGGCTCCTGAGCCATTGAATGGGATCCAAGTACTTGAGAAGATGTCTAAAATTGTGTTCAAGTTAGGGAAGCCCAAAGTTCGTACACCTACAAAGATGAAACGTAGTTGCAAGGCCAAGGGTGTGGAGGAGCCAAAAGGGTGTTATAAAAAGAAATCTGTTTTCTTTGAACTTGAATATTGGCCTTTCTTACTTATACATCATAATTTAGATGTTATGCACATAGAGAAAAATGTATGTGATAGTTTGATTGGCACTTTGTTGAATATTCCTGGGAAAAATAAGGATGGAATTAAGGCTAGACAAGACTTGGTTGCAATGGGTATAAGGGATGAATTGACTCCAAAACCAGATAAGAGACGAACATATTTACCTCCTGCAGCTTACACTCTTACTAAAGAGGAAAGAATGGAAATTTGCAGATGTTTGTTTAATATAAAAGTTCCAAATGGATATTCCTCAAATATAAGGTCATTGGTAGACATGAAAAGTTGTATTCTGACTGGCATGAAATCTCACGATTGTCATATTCTAATGCAACATTTGCTACCAGTGGCCATTCGATCTGTGTTGCCTAGGAGAGTTCGAGATGTAATCACAAGGTTATGCTTGTTTTTCAAGTCACTGTGTTGTAAGGTGATTGATCCGCTAAAGTTACCTAAGTTAAGAGATGAAATTGTTGAGGTATTGTGTGAGTTGGAGAAATATTTCCCGCCGGCATTTTTTGATATAATGATCCATTTGACAGTTCACTTGGTTAGAGAACTAAGATATTGTGGTCCAGTTTATTTAAGATGGATGTATCCATTTGAGCGATATATGAAGATTCTTAAGGGTTATGTTAGGAATAGAAGTCGTCCGGAAGGATGCATCGTCGAATGTTATATTGCAGAAGAGGCAGTTGAATTTTGTTCTAAATACATGACTGGTGTACAGAAAATTGGGTTAAATGATGTTGAAAATGTTGAGATTCAGAGTCGTCGTGGTAGCGTTGTATGCACAGTAAGTCGAGATCTTCTAGATGAAGCGCATCGTCTTGTGTTGCAGAATATAAATGAAATTCAACCTTATATCGAGTGAGTTATATTCATATAATACATTAAGTTTAAGTTGTGTAATTTCGTATATTCAATTGTTTAACAGCATATTTATAATTGAAGGGAACACTTTAATTGGATAAAGACCAAATTTCCATCCAAGTCAAGGAACTCAAAATGGTTACAAGATGAACATTATCGAACTTTTAGTAGTTGGATAGAACAAAAGGTAAATTGTGTTGATTATTGAAAGTTGTTATTAATTAGTACTTAATTACAAGATGACATTTTTGGTTGTTTTTGGTATGTTGATTTGATAGGTTGTGTCAGAATTACAAAACACATCAAATAAGGTTTCAGACATTGTTAAGTGGATTTCTCGAGCACCTTCAGTTAATGTCATCAAGTTTTCATCATACATGATTAACGGTACTCTATTTAACACTAGGGAGTGCGATAACAACAGAAACACACAAAACAGTGGTGTTAGCCTTGTTGCTAAACCTATGCAAGTCTCTAGTGCAAAAGATAAAAATCCAGTTGAATGTGATATGACTTTTTATGGAATAGTTAATGAAATTTGGGAGTTAGATTATATCACAACTCGAGTACCTGTTTTCTTTTGTGATTGGGTGAAAAGTGACAGCGGCATAATATATGAAGATTTTGGTTTCACATTAGTTAATCTAAATCGAATTGGGCACAAATCTGATCGATTTATATTAGCTTCACAAGAGAAACAAGTATTTTATGTGAATGATCCTTCAGACAACCAATGGTCAATTGTTCTTCCAACGCAAACAAGAGAATGGAACATTAAAGATGGTGATTTACATGATATACCTCTCGAAGAAGAACTTGTCACAAGAACTTGTCACATTCACCGCAATAGAAGATAATGACGAAGTTGATGATGATTGTATTTGTTTCCGTGAAAATGGTGAAGGATTGTGGGTTGATGATAATGGGTCTTGAGGTACCATTTAATAGGTTTCATATGTTTATGATATGTGAAATTCTTAGTTGTTATCACAATTTGTTTCATCTTTTGATTATGAGTGTCCAAAATTGTTATAATAATGATATTTATGTTTCACAGATGGAGGCTGATCCTTTTGGTGGTAGTTCTGATGAGGGAGAGCAACGCACTCATTCTCAGTCAGTGGAGCAAGAAAATAAATATGTGAGAGGACGTACATGGATGTCTAGAAACACCAAAAAAAGGAGTGAAGGACATCTTACTCCTGTTGAATACAATGAGTATGGTCAACTAGTGGGTGGATCTAGAAGTAATGTTTCATCACAGCTTGGATCAGTTGTTCAAGCAACTGTGTCCATCAACATTAACAGTTGGAAAGATGTTAGTGTGGTGGATAAAAATAAAATATGGGACACAATGAAGGTATATTTTTATTAATTATATTTCATTTAATGTTTTTAAAATATATATTATTTTGATAATATGCTTCTTATTACTTTCAAACTTGCAGAAAACTTATGATTTGGACCCCAAACAAAAGCAACAGATGTTGAAGGATGCAGGAAAGTACTTCCGAAATTGGAAGACTAATCTTACAAGGGTACACATTTACGACGCTTTGAAAAAATACCCAAATGAGTTCCCGCCAGCTTTGCCATTTGGATTTGAGAATGTCATAACTCCGGATGAATGGTTAACGTTTGTGAACTCAAGATTAACTCCCGAGTGGCAAAGAAAGAGAGAGGAGATGCAAAATTATCGAGCACTGAATAAATACAATCACAACCTCTCTAGAGGAGGCTATGTGCGTATTGAAGAGATGTTAATGGAACAAAGTGGGAAAAGTCTGACTGAACTTGATAGGGCAGACTTATGGAGCATGGGTCGTCGGAATGCAAAAGGAGAGCTCATTGGAGAGGCCTCTGAGATTCAAAAAAATATTGTAAGTGCTCATATTTAATAATGTTGATATGTCAAATTATTAGCTTATATATATAACTTTCTGTGAATATTGTTTCACAGGATCATTACCGGCAACTCCAAGCTGAGGGTAAATGGGCATCTGATGGCCCTGATGATGTGCTGACGAGGGTGTTGGGCACTCCTGAGCCTCGAGGACGTGTTAGGGCTGGAGGACACGGTGTGTCCCGCTCAGTATACTGGAATACTCCAACACCTACCTCAACGAAAAATAAATCAAAAGCCTCTTCTTCAAATGATGACATTAGAAATGAATTTGAAGAAAGATTTTGAAAACAAGAAGAAGAGCATCGTCAACAAGCACAACGCCTAGAAGAGCGCCTTCAGCAACAAGATGAGCTCTTGAGAAAATTATTGGCCCAACAGAGCGGGTCAGGATCTAACGTTGGAGTCCCACCAGCGCCATCATCATACTATGTGCTCGACCCACCAGTGCCACCAGCGCAGGCGTCCTACTATACTCCAGACCCAGTAGTGCCTCAAGCAGAACACCACATTGTTGCACTACAACCGCTTTTGCAAGAGGTAATTAAACTTTCTTGAATATTCTGAAACCAAATAAATTTCTTTACTGCTTCAACATGATTATTTGTATATAATATGTTTCTTACGCAGGGCCGAGCATGCCAATTAGCAATTGGTTCGGTTTCAAACATTGTTGCATCAGGTACACTCATTGAAAGAGAGGCAGGCAACAACTTCCAAGTTATGATTACGAGTGTTCTTAAGCCAACCTGTCCTCTCCCTTTTGCATATCCTGATTTGGACATGTACATAGTTGCTCAGGCCATTGGGACGCCAATAGCGTGGCCTAAGGATTTTGTCATTATATCTGAAGATGTAACTCATGAGGTGATGCCATGTTTTTACATAATTATCTTTACAATTCTATATTTGTTTGTAATTTTTTTAATTGTTGATATAATTGTATGCAGACTCCCTTTACAAGTAGGACCAAATCACAACGACCAAGAGCTTCATCAACACAACAACCTCGAGAAAGAAGACGACAACAAACTCCTCCAACACAATTGGCCCACACTCCATTGGAACGATTACAGAATATCGTATCTCATTGGGATGATGGCGAGTGTGTCAATCTAGGCATAGAGTCTGAAGTTTTTGATCAGGATATGTCTCACTGTTATATATTTAAGGATGACATACTTCAGTTTGCTCGAAAGGAGAAGATTGGACAAGCAGTACTCGTCAGCTACATGAGGTATATATCTCACAAATAAGTTTGTTCATTTAATTTTCTAATTTGATTTATTCATTCATATAACAATTTTTCATATTTTTGTATTAGGTTCATTTACAGATATGTGGTACAACAAGGTCGCCAAAATAAGTTTTTATTTGTCAATCCTAATATCGTCGCCACTCAAGGGAGTTCATTCGACGATCGTGTTCAGAATCTGTTCAGACGTTGCAATGACGTAAAATCAAAAGAACAAGTTATGTTTGTCCCTTGGAACCATGGGTAAGTTTAAAAAGTTGTCATTTTTCCGACCCATATCAATAATTTCTTTGTTTAACATTTGAGCTATAATTTTTTTGTTTTTCTTATACAGTGAACATTGGATGTTGCTTATTTTGGCACCATATGCATATCATGTTTATTGTTGTGATCCGGTGAATTCAGAGCTAAATAACCGTGAGGAGATTGTTTCAGTGATCGTCAGCGCTTTCAATCTTTTTTTCTCTATGAATCTTCCTGATGTCGAGATCCTTGATACTCTACGCATTAAGCAACCTCAGGTAAGTAACTTTAGCAGAAATTTTTGAACATTTATAATAATTAAGTAGAATAATATGTATGCATTTTTTAAAAAGTTTCAATTTAATAATAAATTACTCATATTTTTAAATAATTAGTGTCCACACCAACCGGACAATGTGGCATGTGGATACTACTTAATGAGGATGTTGAAGGATTTGATTGAACATGCGAGTCCCGGGCATTACTTGAGAACAGTATTATTAATTAAAATTTACAAATTATTTTTGAAACTATAAATGTAATCAAATAATTAATTAATATATTTTACTTTATATTTCTTGCAGCTAACAAGCACATCATATACAGAGGCACAAATTGATGAGTTGCGACAAGAATGGGCGACATATATGTTGCCGATAATCCAAAGTTACCGACCTCGTTGATAGGTTTTTTTTTTAATTTTTTAACTCTTTCTTCATACACAATGCAATATTTGTTCATTTTGAATATTTCTAACAAATATTGTATTTCTTGTATATATCTAACAAATATATTTTTTTCTTTCAATTTAATTGATTATTAAATTAATTTAAATTTAGATTAAAATAATTTCAATTTAAATTAATATTATTTCAATTTAATTTATTATTAAATTAATTTAAATTTAGATTGAAATAATTTCAATTTAAATTAAAATAATTTCAATTTAAATTAATATTATTTCAATTTAATTAATTATTAAATCAAATTAAAATAATATTAATTATAAATTTATTTAATTTATTTTTTTTAAATGTGGGAGACTTTTAATGTCTCCCATTGGGAGACGTGGGAAGTGACTCTCCTCTCCCAATGGGAGACGTGGGATGTCTCCTAGGGACTTCCCACGTCTCCCATTGGGAGAGGTGAATCACTTCCCACGTCTCCCAATGGGAGAGGTGGAAAGTCAATGTTTGACTTTCCACCTCTCCCAGTGGGAGACATGCGAAGTGAGGCACGTCTCCCAACGGGAGACGTGGGATATATACCTACAATGACCCTAGAAACAACGTCTCACTAAGTGGGAGACATTGTAGACTTCCAATGTCTCCCAATTAAAGTCATAAAACCTCCATTTTGTTGTAGTGACAAAACCCTTGGGGGTTTTGGTCCCTATTTTCAAAAATCAGCATACAAGCATCATAAAAATTATAAAACAACTACTATAACCTCATTACATCACCAATAAGAAACTTTAAGCATTAAATATACAAAATAATGCTTACAAATAAAAATCATACAATAACAACCATAAAAAGTAAACTTTTTACCTCTTGTTGTTCTTGCTTAAAGTTTGGATCTTCCTACTAGCTTTGGCTCCTTCATATACCTTTCAAAACCTTAATAATTATCTAATGAATAATCTATGGTTAAAACTTTACAAAAGTCTAGTTTATTGAAACTTTACCTTAGGGAAAAACCCTTTCTAGACCAAAGCTTAATGCTTCCAAGCCTCCTTAGTGTTCTTGAGGTTGAAGATATAGATAAAACTTGAGAGAGTTTTAAAAAAAAAGATGAGAGTGTTTGTGAGAGTATTGGGTTGGTTTTGGGGGGCTTTAGAAAAGTTTATACAACTCTAAAAAAAATATCTTAAAACACTCAAGTGTTTTACTACCCACTTGACTATTTACCCTAAATTTAAAATGATATTAAACTTAATAAATTTGGTCCACCCAATTAAACTATCGCATGACCGGCCACCTCTTTTTATTTACGCATGTAATTATATATATATTTTTATAAAGATTAATAAATATTTCCTAAGAAGAAAAATCCAAATTGAATTCCTATAACATTTTTAACCCTTATTAAGTTTTAAAAAACAAAACTTAACACATAATAATTAAATTAAGTGTCTTTCACATTTAATTTAATTAATCACACAACAAAATTGAACCTAAGGCCCATTTATGAAATAAAATTCACCAATTCGATAAAATTAAGCATTTAACACAAAATGCTCTAAAATTTCCATTTTCCCTTAGGTTTACTATTTTTGACCAAATTTTAATTTTTATGAATATATTTTATGCCCAAAATATATTTGCCATAATTTTTCATTTTATTTTATGAAATTTTTACCCGATCAGGTTTTTGTGTCGGTCCAAGACCGAAAGTCTTTTCTTGACTTTTAAACAAAAAATTCATAATTTGGCTAGCAATAACTCATGGAAATAAATTCCAAACAAATATAATATTATTTAAAGTAATATTCTTAACTCGGGGAAAACAATCCTGACCTGAGTTGTTTCAAGGTACCCGAAACGCAGGACGTTACACTCTATAGCAAGGGCCCTCCCTACTGCCCAAGCGTAGGTAGCAATTGTTGGGGTTTCATGCCCTAATTAAAACCCAGTTTCTTTGTAATCTCATTTTATTATCAATAATATAATAGAAATCATTTTTTGACTTGGTCAATCACTTTTCTCACATGTTTTATTTTCCGAGCATATAGCTAATCATATTTATAGTGACGTAATCACAGTGGAATATAAATCTGATTATATGTTCAAAATAAGTCAGTCCTAAGATTAGTCAGTGCATAGGATTTACACTAACTTGCCAATCTACGATATGATCTACTTACACATCGCAATGTTATGTTCTTTCCAGAACATTAACAAAGTGGATAAAATTGGATGTATTTGTTACAGAACGATATTCAAAATTGATAGGATAATTAAACATACCATTATTATCTATTCTAGTCATATCATACAGTTGACCATAGGTTAATTCAATCTCAATTCTAAGTGGTTAGTATTCTAATTGATTGTATTATTTGAGTTCTTTGACTTGTTCGTTACCAGCTTAACCTACAGACTAGCCCATACTTATATCTTAGGAATTTGGTAGTATAATTGAGTGGGAGTGTTAATCATAGATATGAACATCTATAGCTACCGATGAAGAAGTGACATGATGGTTTTCTTTTAGTTTGGTTCAAGGTGCTAAATGATAGAGATCTCATTTCAGTAATTAATATTAGTTTACTGAAATATCATTTACAAAGAACTAAGTGTTTTAAGGATAAAGTACAATAAGAGGTAAAACGCTATTTTAGTCTCGTCTCATTGTAGACCGTCTATAGAGGATTGAGTGAAAATTATGGTTGTAACAATGGATAATTAATAATGTATCTATATTGCTTATAGAGTCTTCTATGAATTTAAGAGTGCAATTCCGAGTCTTTGGTCGAGTCATGAGGAATTAATAAGTTAGTAAATTTATTTGTTAAATTTATGATAACTTAGTGGAGTTTGATTTCATAGGCGCATGGTCCCCACTGTACACTTGATAAAATCATCTAGATAGTCTCAATTAATTTATTTAATTATCAATTAGAATTATCAAAGTTGACCTGGTCAATTTTGGATAGTTTCACAGAGTTATGTAATTTAAAGAAGAAAAGATACATTAGGCCAGATTTATTAATTAAGATAAATTGGTATCTAAATTAATTAATAAGTTTAAATCAAGGTTCAAATTATAAATAATTAATTTAATAAAGGATTTTAATGATTATTTAATTAATTAATCAATAGAAAATAATACAGGGCTTGTTTTAAAGTCCAATGGGCTTATAATTAAATGGAAAATTTCACGAGCCTAAAGCCCATGATAATTTTCACCTAGGGCTGATATTATCTATTATGTTATTGATTTTTTAATTAAATTAAATGGCCTAATTGTGTCTATAAAAGGAGTGCTAAGTGAGAGATGACAGACACAAATTTCTAAGAATATCAAAAGATCTAGTAGGTTTTAGATTCTCTATAGAGTCCCAGAACTTTACTTAGCTAGTTAGATATAGTCATAGCTAGTAGTAGTTATAGTATGTTTATTATTGTAGATTTTGGTTCAAGCCGGTACTTAGTTGAACACTCATAGCAACACTTATAGATTTTATAAGTTTATCATATAGTTTAAGAATATTAATTATAACATAGGGTTTGATTAATATAGCTGACTATAAAGATGTTATTTATTATACTATAAGGTTTAGATAGAACTAATAAGATCATAACACTTGTCGTGTGCATGTTTATTGAGAAATTAAACATTTTTTATGAATAGTTTAATAAAAGAAATATTTGAAAACCCTAGAACCTGCCAGTAGCTTTAAAAATGTTATAGGACTCAGTCAAAGTTGTTTACCCAATTCAAATTAAGCTGAAAAAGTGCAATTACGTGTATAATATTTCAGCGTATGTCGATATATCACAGCTATAGGGAGCGATATATCGCCACACGGGGAATACAAAAACACGCATCGACGAACACTCGGGGCATTAGCCCAGGCGATATATCGCCTACAATGGGTGGTATATTGGCCCTAGGGCAAGTTTTTCAAACATTTTTGAAACCGAGCTCATTTTATTCCTTAACCTGTTAGCAAGCCTCTAAACGTTTTTGACCAAGTCTTAAGCCTCTGCTGAATGAATATTCAAATGTTTTTCAAGTAATATTCATTATTTATATTCAAGATAAAAGAATATCTTTTCACTCCTTGAACTCTATAAATAGGACCTAGTACCCAGCCATTTCTCTCATTCTTCAAGCTGTGTTCAGAGCCTTCAAGCTGCTAGGTTTACTACAGAGTGATAAACACTTAGGTTGGGGTATAAGCTTTATCATCTTAAGCTTATTAAACACTTGGGAAGGAAGATAAATAGTGTGTTTTTCTATATTGAGGTGTAGTTCGGTTCTAATACATTCAAAGGTATTCCTAATCTTAAGTTCATTTCAGTTTAATTCTTTAGTTTCTTTAGTTTCCATTTAGATCCTAACTCATTGTTTTTCCATTCATGGTTAGGTATTTAAGTTCTTTAAACTTAAGGTTTCCTTTCAGTAAGCTCTTCTTCTCGGTGGGTTAGATTCATTTCTTTTTCATCTCCTTCTTTTAGAAATTCTCACCTTCTCATTGTTGGTTTTTAGGAGTGTTCCAAATCCCATCCTTGTTCTCATATCCCGGTATTGGTAAGGAAAATATGATAGAATTTATAGGTTTATATGATATGTTATGCTATCTTATGTTATGTTATTTTATGTTATGTTATCTTATCTTATGTCACATTATGTATAGTATGTTTATAGACCTTGGGCATATGACTTGTATAGCTAACAAGCCCCAATAAATTATGGGCATATGACTTGCTTAGCTAGCAAGCCCCACCAATCTATTGGACATATGACTTGTTTAGTTTACAAGCCCCAAGTAGTATAATGGCCATTGTAGTAGTATATGACATATGTTATAGTATATGTTTATGATAAAGTTTATGTATATGTTTTATGTTTTTTTGTAGATTTTCCTTGCTGGGCATTAGGCTCATTCCTTTATTTTTTTTATGTATGCAGGAAAATAGTTATGGCGGCGGAAGGATTCTTGGCAGCTTGGGGTTGTGTATTGAGGGAGAATGGATTTGGGGGACTGTGTGAACGATTTGAGGACGACGTTGTTTTCAGTCTTTTTAATTAAGTTTCTATGTATTTTTCCGCTCTTGGTTTTATAAACAATTTTAATTAAGTTAAAGTTATATTTTATTTTTCAAACAATGGGATCCCATACACTGAATTTATGTATTTCAACATTTACTTGGAGCTTTTAATAAAGTTATGAATGCTTTGTATGTATGTTTTCTTAAGAATAGTGTCTATGTGTAGTAGTTTTAATGGTCCAAAGTCTTAGAATTAGTTGGGTCATTACAGTTGGTATCAGAGAAATGGTTCATTCGCATGAAGTTCTCCTTGATACACACTCTCAAGCTCCGAATCTAACTGCCAAGTAAGTGTTAAAGTTATAGTTATTATGTTTATATGTATAGCTAACGATTTTAGCCTTTAAGTTTTCAGTTAAGAATGAATGGAGCATTAACTTATGAGGATATCCGAGCCATTATGGCCTAAAAAAAAATTAGAGAACCAACAAACACCGTAGGAGTGCTACAAAGAATCACTCGAAGATTACTTTTATTCCACAGGGAGATAGGTCAGCTCCAAAAAACTAAGCAGATCGTGATGAGATCAACGGAGCAATACGTTTTAGTAATTAGACTTTTTAAAGATTATCCAACTGTGAATGCATGCTTAGAAGATATATGGGAGACGATAGATAATGAAGATGAGTTACCGGTAGCTATGAGATATTATTTTCTCATACTTAGATTCACTTCTAAAATGGAATTCCAATTCACCAATGAGCTAAAACATAGAATTTTTACAAATCTTCCTCGAGGGCATTTTGAGGCTCAAGATAATGATGACTACAAAGAGATAGATGATGATATGTTAGATGAAGTATCAGATGTAGAAGATCCTGATTTTTAGAATAGATTAGTTTCCTTGTTTATTTTATTTATTTGCATTTGTGATTGTAAATAGTGAAAACTTTTTTTCCAAATTAATATCATTGTTAGATTTGATGACATGTATGGGTTTGATTTTCTTTTGCAATCATAATAAATAATAAATTTAATGAATAATGACTAAGTTTGGTGAGGGTGGATACAAATCAATGAACCGAGTTCTCTATATTGAGAGTTAGGGGGCCATAGTAGTGGGAATGATTTTACTGATCCTAGCCCTCCCTCAATATGGTTAACTTTGGAACAACGACAAGCTTCGAGCCTGAGAATTAAGTCATATAGGATGATTAGAAACAGACTTAGAAAATAATAAAGATTGCTCATTTTTCTAAGTATAGAAACCCACTCTAAATAATAAAGAAGGCTTATATAACTTTCATAAGAAATCATAATTTATAGGTCCGAGTTATGTTTGCTTAGATTAAGTTTTTGCCTTAGAGCCTATTAGGATAAAGTTCTAACATGTTTTTCTCAACTGTTAGAACTCCGCTGAAGATGTCGCTCTGAAGGTCTGCTCACAACAATGCTAATGTCTCCAACGTTGCTCCTGAGAGCAATGAAGCCCCTCCAGTTTGCAGAAGGGGAGTGCGTGCTACTACCAACCGCAATGTGTCGTCGCAACCAGTTGACAACACAACAGAAATTTCCCGACTGCGATAGCAAGTTGAGGAATTACTGCAGCAACAGCGATAATAGGCTCAGCCTTAGACTCAGCCTCCGCCTCTGCCGCAATCCCAACCACAGGAAATGGCTCCAGCACCCCGTCAAGTTGGTCCATATGGGGGATGGCCAATGGCGAACTATGCGCCATACCTAGCTCAGCACATCGAGCCAATTTATGAGCAGTTTTGTAAGCAACACGCTCTGAACTTTGAAGGGACAACAGACTCCTTCGAGGTAGAAGAATGGCTCAGAAATGTGGAGCCAATCCTGACGCACATGAATCTCGGCAACACAGACCGCATATCCTACGTTTCATCTGTGATCAAGAAAGATGCCAGAATATGGTGGGACTTAGTTCAGCAGACTCACGATGTCGCCACCATGACTTGGACCAGATTTATGGAGTTGTTCCACAAAAAGTACTACAATTCGATAGTCATCGCTTCAAGAGTCAAGGAGTTCGCTAGTCTGAAGCAAGGGAGTTTATCAGTGGCAGAATATGCTTGGTAGTTCGACCGATTAGCCAAGTTTGCACCGGAAATGGTTCCAACTGATTTTCTGAGGGTGACCAAGCTTGTTAGAGGACTTCGCCGAAGATTGAGCTAGGGGTTAAGCTAGCAAACCCATGAAATACTACCTATGTCGATGTTCTATAAACGACAATAGAAGTAGAAAGGCTTCAGGCTAATGTTAGTAACAAGGAGGCCAGTAAGCTTGAGCCTAAACAACAAAGTCAACCTCAGACTAGTCGGAACAACAACCACAACAACAACAACAATCAGTCCAACAACAACAATAACGGTCAGAAAAGAAGGAATCCTGACAATAAGCAGTCTGATAGCGATAAAAGGGCATGGACGAATAATGGAAGTAATAGTCCAGGTTATGTAGAATACCCGCAATGTGCTAAATGCCAGAAGAAACATCCTGGAGAATGTCGGAAAACACCAAGGTATGCTACAACTGTGGTCAGGAAGGACACCAGAAGAGAGACTGTCCCCAGCTCAAGCCAGAGGGGAAAAAGGAAGACAAGATGGTTCCTGCCAGGGTATTTGCCTTAACCTAAGGAGAACCTGATGCTAGCAATAAAGTGGTCACAGGTCAGGTTTCTATCCTCAATAATATATGTTTTGTATTATTTGATTCAGGAGCCACTCATTCGCATATCTCATTAGGAATGATAGAAAAACTAGACAAACCTTGTGAAAGATTTAGAACTAGGCTTGTAACAGAGTTGCCTTCGGGCAAAGTAGTTCTATCATCACAGATAGTAAGAGTTGTACCGATCAAGATTGAGGACGTAGAATTAGAAGGAGACCTGATAGAACTGGAGATCAAAGACTTCGACGTGATACTAGGCATGGACTGGCTAGCAAGGCATGATGCAACCATCGACTGCAAATGCAAGAAAGTGACGTTCGAGACTATTGACGGCCAAAGATTTTGCTTCATGGGACACGTTTAATGATTATGCACACCGCTTATATCATCTCTCAAAGCTCAAAGGATGATAGAAAAAGGATGTCAAACATACTTCGGCAGCGTCGCAGATGTGGTAAAGGAAACACCACAAAAGGTTGGAGACGTCCACAATGTAAAACAATTTCCAGAAGTATTTCCTGACGACTTACTAGGATTGTCGCTGTAGCGACTCAAATTTGCTAATAAGGCTTGGAGCCTTGATTAGTGTGCCTGGAGGGAAATAATTGTTATACTGTATTAATTTATGTGAATTTAATGAATATGTGGTTAGAATGCATGTTTAGGTGAAATAAATATGCATGTGGGCCCTATTTGGTTGTTAGGGGCAAATTGGTAATTTTAGCCCGTTGAGGGCATAAATGTAATATAAGTGATATTTTTGATATAATTGTGATTTATTTGTGATGCACATTCCGAGACGGTCCTAGAGAGCCATTCCGCTTAAAGTCACAACGGGATTAAATACCCGACTCGGGAGGAGCCTAGGGGTATTTTGGGAATATTATAACTTGAGTTTGGGAATTTGTAAGTAATGGTTAGTGACATTTTGGTAACTTGGGTAACCATAACTAACCTTTGAGGATAGTTACTTTAAGTGAGAAAGTGGTATTTATGTAAAAGAATAGGAAATGTCTAGGCTGCCCTTGAGGTTTAGTTAGAAAGAGAGTTAGATGGAAGGAAAAATGGGTCTTTTGGCTTGGTTATAGATAACCTTGGCTGAGGGGAAAGGCTAGAACGTACCCATCCTTGTGTTTATGCAAGAGTTTGGCTTTGGGAGCTCTAGAGGAAACTAGGGAAAAACAGAAGGGAATGAGAGGATTCTCTGAATTTTTGTGGGATCAAGAAGGAAATTGAGGCCAGAAAACTTAGAGGATTGCTCTAAATATTGAGGTAAGGGAATTTTTTGAAATTATGTGTAGATTTCAGCTAAGAATATCATGGTTTGAGAATTGAATTGTGTGTTTTGTTTGGTGAATTCATGGGATGAATTGTGGTTAGGTTCACCTTGAATTTTGTTGAATTAAGCTTGGAATTTGATTGGGAAAGCAGCCCAGGGTCGAATCTCCATTTGAGGTAAGGGTTTCATGCATCTTTGTTTGGTCGATTGCTGGTGTGGTTTAAGAATTCTGAGGGATGGTTTAAGTTTTACAAGTTCTGGTTTAAGTTTTGAAAGGCATGGTTTAAGTTTCTGAAGTTTTAAACCAAATTGTGAATTGTAGGTTTGATTGTGTGATTGAGCTTATTGTTTATGTTTTTGAGTTGTTAGATGGTCTATGTGGGGTTTTGAATTGAATTTGGGACTTAGGTAAGTCTTGGTAGTGATTTGGGAGTATTTTGGCTCGGGGAAAACATTTGGAGAAACCCAAATTTCTGGGTTTGCGAAGGGGCACCATGGCCCTGTTTATCTGCGCCGCGGCACTAGGCTGCATCAGTGGACGGGGGCCTTTCTGGGCGCCGCGACCCTCATAGGGTGGCGCCGCGGCGCTAGGCCATTTCTTGGCAGGGGAAAATTGTGGTTTTTAGGCTTTTGCCCAGGAGGCTCGGGGGACGCTTCCGCCACTTTGTGTGTGGTTCCGGGAGTTCCCGAGGGCTCGGGTTTTGTTCTGAGAGACGCTTTTGAATTGGTTAGTAA
Source organism: Humulus lupulus (assembly GCF_963169125.1). Lineage (NCBI taxonomy): Eukaryota > Viridiplantae > Streptophyta > Magnoliopsida > Rosales > Cannabaceae > Humulus > Humulus lupulus. The sequence continues at coordinate 154,446,745 of NC_084798.1, read as the reverse complement.
TGAGGATGCTATTTGCATGCTGTGACTAGGTTCTCGGAGAGGCTTGGACTAGAGGACCGTGCTCGAGGGTTCAGTGCTCAGGAAGCTCGGGACACAGGTAAGAAAACTACTGTACCCATAGAGCAGGGCGAGGCCCCATAGTTGTGTTGCAGGGCACGGCCGTATATGATTATGTGTTGGGTGTAGCCCATTGAATATGTTAGTATATGTTTAAATTATGTTGTGTATGCATATATGTGAATGATCGGCTAGGGTTCGGAACAGCGAAGGCTGGGAACAGTAAAGGCCGAGAATGACGAAGGCCGAGAACGGCAAGGGGCCCGGAGCAACGTTTAGCACACGGAGTGTGAGTTACCAGGGTAAGACCCTAAAGGATTCCTGGGATATCCTTTCGGTGTAGACCGCAACTCAAGGCCTGGTAAAGCGCCTGAGACGGCTTGGCCGTATGTGTTTAGTTTATGGAAAAATTGGTTATATGCTAAATGGTTCATATGCGTATGTTATCTGTTTATGTGGAGTTTTCTAGCTGGGCTTCGACTCACGGGTGCTCTGTGGTGCAGAGGGCAAGGAGAAAGTCAACCGACCATGAGTATGGAGAGTGTGACGCGATGCGTACATGTCTGGTCTGCCTGGCTGCCACGGCCAGGGGTATTTTTGGAAGTTGTTTGTAAATAATCCTATTTTGTCGTTTAGTCGACTTTAAATATATTTTGAGTTGTAAATATTTATAAACAGTATTTTGGGATCCCAAATGTTAATTGTCTTATGAATTTCAGTAAATAGAATTATTTTCAAAGTTTATGTCTCTGTTTATGATTTAATTACACATTTACCTTAAAACCTCGATTAGTGAGTTAAATGCATGTTTTAATCTCACTTAGTAATGGCTCTAAGGAGGTAGGGCATTACAACTTGGTATGAGAGCGAGCCAAGGTTTATTGGTTCTGGAGATTGACCAAACATGTACGCTCGCTGTCAATGACAAGCTTGACTCAGGGTTTGTTGGAATGGTTGATTAATATTCTTGAATATGTACTTGAATGCCATGTTTGCCTACTTGTTTCATATAGAGCATGATGAATGAGTTAACATATACATGATGCCAGGGCATGGCCCGTTGTGTGTTATATGCTATCTGTATGTTATCTGGATTGCTGTTCATGGTTGGCTGTTGTGATTGGGAGGTGGTATTGGACTTTGTTATCATGCCTGATGAGCGGCGTCATTGATTGCAGGCATATAGTTGTGAAGCCTCGGCAATCATCTAGACTCCGTGGCAGTCGGGCCGAGGATGACAATCAGGGTCAGAACCCTCCACCTGCCCCACAAAATTGGCAAGAGATGTTTGTTGAAATGGAAGCGAGATTGCAGAGAACAGAAGAAGAACTATGTCAGTTGAGGCAACAAGCCCCTCCACAGGTCACTGGGCTGCCAATTCGGCAGGGTGAGGCACCAGTGCCGGTTCAGCCTGTGGTTAAGAACAGGTGGGAACCTCTATATGAAAGATTCAGAAAGAAGCATCCTCCCACCTTTGAGGGTGGACCAGATCCACTGCGTGCAGAGCAGTGGATGAATATGGTTTCCTCTATCCTGTATTTCATGAGGGTTGAGGGAAACGAGAGGGTTGCCTGTGCCAGTTATATGTTCAGAGAGGATGCCCGTATCTGGTGGGATGTTGTGGTTCAGAGAAGGAATGTTGCAACCATGACCTGGGAAGAATTCAAGAATATCTTTAACGAGAAATATTACAGTGTGGCAGTCTGAGCTGCAAAGGTTGATGAGTTCATCAACCTGACTCAGAATTGGTTGACCGTGACAGAATATGCTCTGAAATTTGATCGATTGGCGAAGTTTGCACCAGATTTAGTGCAAACTTAGAAACATGTGTTTTAGAGAATGATAAATCTGTTTGGATTGTTGATTCTGGATCTACTAACAATGTTTGTAACTCTTTACAACTTCTTGAATCATGGGAGGAAGTGGACGAAGGCGGCTTAAAGCTTAGAGTTGGGAATGTAGCATTCGTTGTGGTCCAAGCTAGAGGAAGAGCTCGTCTAAAGTTCGGAAATAAATTTTTAATTTTAAATGATGTATTTTTTATTCCGGATTTTAGTAGAAATTTAATTTAAGTTTCCATGTTGCAATTAGAACAATTTTTTATGACTTTCACAAGTTATAATATATCTATTTCTTTCAATGGATCACAATTGTGTAACGACTCAAAAATCACTAATAAGGCTTAAGGGCCTTGATTAGTATGTCGAGAGGGCATAATTGGTTTATGTATGAATAAAAGATTTAATGCATGACTCCGTGATAAGTATGCTTCTATGATTATATGGATATATGAAATACATGTCTAAGAGTATTAGTCTGCATGTAGGCCATGTTTAGCTTAAAGGGGGCATATTTGTAATTTTAGCCCTTTGAGGGCATAAATGTGATTACATTTTATAATTGTGAAGACCACATTATTATGTGGATATATTTGCAGCATGCGGCTTGAGGCGATCCTAGGGAGCCAGTTTGTGGGAAAGTCACAACGGGACCCAATACTTGACTCGGGGCGAGTCAAGGGGTATATTGGGTATTAGATAGCTATTTGGATTATCAGGCTATGGAAATAAATAATTGGAGATATATTTTAGGTTAGGAAGTTTAGGAGGGAATACTAGGGAAATTTACTGTTTTTCCCTCGGGGACGTTTTTGTTACCCAAGCTTTGGGAATAACTTTATTAACTAAGGATAGATCAAACAAAAATAAGGAAAATAGTGGAAACACCTAAACCAACCCTTCTCTCTTCTATCTCTTTCTCTCTCAAGGAAATCACTGAAGCCAAAGGGAAACTATGCTGGAAACTCTTAAATTTGAGTTGGAACCTTGGAGATTAGGTCAATTTTAGCTAAGGAATTCAATCAGGAGTTGAGGTAAGACTTGAATCACATTCTTCATCATTTAATTATGTAGCTTTGGGTTGGGTTCTAAGTGTTTTTAGGTTCTTGATTTTGAAGATTAAATTGAGGCTAAGGATTTGGGAATTAGCTCAACAACTAATTGGTGGATTGGTTCTTCAGTAAAGGTAAGTTGTAATTTAAAGTTTAGCATCTGAATTATGGAATTTTTGGCTGTTCTATGGGGTTTATGAGCTTATGGGTTTCAAGGATTGAAGTGGGATTTTGATGATTATCTAAGCTAGGTTTTGATGTTGGGTTTTGCTGTTGGGATTATGTTAGGATGTTTATGATAGTTGAATTGTGTTATTGGGATGGTTTTGGGTTAGTTTGGTTGAGGTTTAGTTGTTGAAAATGGTGAGTTTTCTGGGTTCGAAGGGGTCGGGCCATGACTCAGTTCTTGGTGTGCCGCGGCCCTATGGAGCAGATGGGAGCTGAGGAAGAGGGGCAGGCCACGGCATGGGGAGTGTTGGGCCTAGGTGTAAGCTAGGGCTCGGGAAACAGATCGTGCTCAAGGGGTCATCTCTTGTAATCAGAACAATTGGAATCAAAGGTAAGAAAACTGCACCCGGTTGTGAGTTTATAACGGGACTAAGGGCTCCCTATTCTTGTATGCATTATGTAAGATGGTATTATGCAACGTGAATGTAAAAAAAACGGTCCAAGAGTGTCAGAGTTTATATTGGCGCACAGGGCGCGGCTCAGCCACTGGTAGCTGAGGACAGCTTAATATTCATTGAGCTCGATTTAAGTGTACCGGAGTCAGTGGTGTAAACAGAGGGTGCGACCTAAGGTGTCGACCTTGGTTATTGTATGATTTGGTTGCTATTGTTAATTGACAAAGATGATGTGCTGAATATCTGAGTATTAGTTTGTGGATTTGCTGGTTATGTTTACTGATCTTGTGAATGTCATGGTCTACTAAATATATGATCATGCCTAAAGAATTATTTGGTTATTGTCATTGTTTATGCTATGATATTATGGTGTTCTTGTTGGGCCTTGTCTTACGGGTGCTACGTGGTGCAGGTAAAGGCAAGGGTAAGCTTGATCAGCCCTGATTTGGAGAGCTTTAGAGGCGGAATGTACATGATTAGCTGCTTGGTTGCCACGGTTGAGGGAGGGACAGGAACAGGAGGACCTTAAATGTCTTTTTCGCCCTTAGAGTGGCCAATTGATGTATATACTCTGGAAAATTTTGTAAACTATCCTTCAAACGTTATTTCTTTTGGGATCCCATGTATAAAACGTTTATTTATATGAAATGTATCTTTTATGACCAAAAACTTTTAACCCTAGTTCACTAATGGTCTTTGCGACACGTTTATAACTAACTGACTTGATTAGCAAGTCTTATTCTTTTATAAACACACAGTGTAACGGTCTTGGCTACCCAGGGCTTTACAACTTGGTATCAGAGCGTCCTAAGTGTAAGGGTTCCTAAAGATCAGTTGGACATGTACATTCGCCGCTAAAGACAAGCTCGGTTAAGGGTTGGTAATTGTGTATATGTGTTTATATGCTTAAGTGATTGGAAAGAATTATTATTGTTGTTATCTGTTTGATTAATAGGAAGCATGAGATATTGATAGATCCTGACTCTTGACGGCTATGTGACAATATTGAGGCGAGCTTATTAGCATTGCTATGCATTTAAATGAATAACTGAATAATTATCTGCATATTGCGTATATATGAATGAGTATATGGATAGATGCATATATCATGACTGTTGTGTGATGATGTTGGGGCATGCTTATTAGCATTGTTGGTTCATGTGGATGAGTTGTCATATCTTGATTGCTTGTCATTGATTATGTTCCATTGGTGGATTTTGGAAAGGCCATTACCCTGTCATCATAGTCTGATTACCAAGTTCTTGATTACAGATTAACATGGATAGTTATGCGTCCAAGAAAATCTATGCGACTAGTCGGCACTAGATCTGAGACTAGAGATGATGACCAGGGCCAGAACCCTTCGCCAGTCCCTGAGAATTGGCAGCAGACTATGGTAGAGATGCAAGCGTGGCTTCAGAGCCAAGATGAACAGAACCGTCTTCTGCGACAGCAGGCTCCGGTAGGGAGTACTGCACCCATTGTGCCACCTGTAGTGGCACCAGTTATTCAGCCAGTGGAAGTTGGGAACAGGTGGGAGTCGTTGTATGAGCGGTTCCGGAAGCAGCATCCCACAACTTTTGAGGGAGGACCTAATCCACTGAAGGCCAAATAGTGGATGGCTATGATTACTACTCTCCTGGATTTTATGAGGGTAGAAGGTCATGACAGAGTGGCCTATGCCACATTGATGCTGAGAGAGGATGCCCGCATCTAGTGGGAAGTAGCATCATAGACCAGAGATGTTACTACTTTGAATTGGGATGGATTCAAGGATTTGTTCAGCCAGAAGTACTATAATGTTGCCATCAAGGTAACGAAGGTTAATGAATTTGTGGGATTGGTGTAGGGCAACATGACAGGTACTGACTATGCCCTGAAATTCGACAGACTTGCAAAATTTGCACCAGATCTTTTTCCTACAGATGCAGCTAGGCAAGACAGATTTATTAGAGGGCTTAATGGTATGATAGCCCGGGACGTGAGGATTACAACATAACCTGGGGGGACGACTTATGCCCAGGATGTTGAGAAGGCTCTTACCGCTGAAGAAGCAGAGAACAAGATCTGGAGGGAGGGTACAGCGAGGCCAAAGGGTCGCAGAGTGGTGCCTCCATATTCATGGTCTGGTAGGGGCGGAGGCCCCAGTGATTTGAAGAGGAAGACCCCTGATACTTCAACCGTTGCTGGTTCTGATAGGAGGGGTCGGGGTATTCAGGGTGGCCGTCAGGGAGGTGGTGATTCATGGAGTTGTTACCCGGAGTGCACGAGGTGCAGAAGACGCCATCAGGGTGAGTGTCGGGCCAAAGCCTGCTTTGTGTACGGGATAGTGGGGCACCTCAAGAAGGATTGCCCAACGGTGAAGAAAGGGGAAGCAGAGAAGGTGGACAACTTGAATCTAGCTCGAATGTTCACCCTATCACAGGCAAAGGTTGAGGCTAGTCCCTCGGTGGTGACAGGTCAACTTTCTAGCGCTGGATCTCCTTTTACTGTATTGATTGGCTCCACACATTCATTTGTTTCTAGTAAGATGATTGATAGATTGTGTAAACCTAGTGTGTATCGTACTGCGGGGTTTAGGACCATATTACCTACTAGGGAACTTGTAGTTTCTAGGAGGTGGATTAGAGCACTGCCAGTGATGATTGATAGTAGAGAGCTTTCAGTAGATTTGATTGAGCTAGACATGGAGGACTTTGATATGATTTTAGGGATGGATTGGCTGGTCAGATATGGGGCTACTATTGATTGCAGGAAGAAGATGGCGACTTTTGAGCCGGAGGGCGAGGATCCCTTCATTTTCGTGGGTGCGGTATGTGGACCCCGCATAACCATGATTTCAGCATTAAGAGCCAGAGACTTGTTACAGGGAGGATGTATAGGTTTTCTGGCTAGTGTGGTGGATACTACTAGGGTTTTTTCCAGCAAGGCCGAGAGAGACCAGATTGGTTTGTGAGTTCTTGGATGTATTTCCTGTGGATCTACCAGGACTGCCGCCGAGTAGGGATATACAGTTTGTTATTGAGTTAGCACCGGGGAGAGCACCATATAGGATGGCCCCAGCATAGTTGAAGGAATTGGAGATACAGTTACAAGAACTTCTGGATTTGGGATTCATCAGGCCTAGCTACTCTCCATGGGGCGCTCCGGTTTTATTTGTTAAGAAGGACAGGACTTTGAGGATGTGTATAAACTACAGAGAATTGAACATGTTGACCATCAAGAATAAGTACCCTCTACCGAGGATCGATCACTTGTTCGATCAGCTGCAAGGAAAGATGATGTTCTCAAAGATTGATCTTCGATCTGGTTATCACTAGTTGAGGATCAAGGAAGAGGACATACCGAAGACGGCCTTCCGAACGAGGTATGGGCACTATGAGTTTTTGGTCATGTCATTTTGTTTGACCAATGCCCCGGCAACCTTTATGGATCTAATGAACAGAGTGTTCAAGGACTTCTTGGATCAGTTCGTCATTGTCTTCATCGATGATAGCTTAGTGTACTCTAGTTCAAAGGCAGAGCATGAGCAACATCTTCGACAGGTCCTGCAGAGGTTAAGGGAACATCGGTTATATGCCAAGTTTAAGAAGTGTGAGTTTTGGTTACCAGAAGTGACATTTCTTGGACATATAGTTGGTGCAGAGGGGATTAAGGTGGATCCATCCAAGGTGGTGGCAGTGAGAGATTGGCCGAGGCCAAGGAACACCTCAGAGGTCCAAAGTTTCGTCGGGTTAGCAGGTTATTACAGGCGGTTTGTTGAAGGATTATCGAAGATCGCTACACCAATGACAGAGTTGACGCAGAAGAATAAAAAAAAAATTGTTGAAGAAGTGTGAGAAAAGTTTCCAAGAATTGAAGCGATGACTTATTACTGCACCTGTGCTGAGCCTTCCTTTGGAGGAAGGAAAGTTTGTGGTATATTGTGATGCATCAAGGTTGGGTTTGGAATGTGTGTTGATGCAGAATGAGAAGGTTATAGGTTATGCATCACGACAGTTGAAGGAATATGAGCAGCAGTATCCTACCCATGATCTGGAACTGGCAGCAATGGTATTTGCACTGAAGGTGTGGCGACATTATTTGTATGGGGAGAAGTACGAGATATACACTGATCACAAGAGTTTGAAGTATTTCTTCACCCAGAAGGATCTGAACATGAGACAGAGGCATTGGTTGGAGTTGGTAAATGATTATGACTGTGACATTCTTTTTCACCCAGGGAAAGCCAATGTAGTGGTGGATGCATTGAGGCGGAGAGGCTCGGGGCAGTTGTTTAGTTTTGTTCAGATTTCCAGGGAGTTGGTTGATGAGATGACCAGGGCAAGGATAGAACTGGTGGTGGGCCAATTTTCCAATGTTACTCTGCAGTCAACCCTGCTAGAGCAAATCAAGGAGGGTCAATTGGTGGATGCGCAATTACAGGAGATTAGAGAGAAAGCCTTAGTGGGGGTAGCTAAGGACTATTCTATTTATGAGGTTTGTATGCTACGGTATCAGGGGCAGATTTGTGTTCCTACTGATGTAGGGATCAGACGAGAGATACTAGATGAGTCACATACTATGCCATACTCGCTTCATCCAGGTACCACGAACATGTATCAGGATCTACGTACATTATATTGGTGGCCTGGGATGAAAAGGGATATAGTGGAGTACGTGGCCAGGTGTTTGACTTGTCAGTAGGTGAAAGCTGAGCATCAGCGACCAGCAGGGTTGCTTCAGCCTTTGGGTATTCCTGAGTGGAAATGGGAGGAAGTTACAATGGACTTTGTGGGAGGTCTACCCAGGACAGTGGGACTTTATGACTCGGTGTAGGTGATAGTGGACAGATACACCAAGTCAGCTCATTTTCTACCAGTGAAGTCGACTTATATAGTGGAACAGTATGCAGAATTGTATGTGAGGGAGATTTTTCGTCTCCATGGGGTTCCTAAGTCTATTGTGTATGATCGGGATCCTATCTTCACCTCCAAGTTCTAGGGTGCTCTGCAGAAAGCCATGGGGACTTAGTTGAAGTTTAGCACAACCTTCCATCCTCAGACTGACGAACAGTCTGAGAGGACTATTCAGGTGTTGGAGGATATGTTGAGGGCATGTGCGATCGACTTTGAGGGATCTTGGAGTAAGTATGTCCCGTTGATTGAGTTTTCATATAACAATAGTTAGCCATCCACGATTGGAGTGACTCCATATGAGATTTTATATGGGAGGAAGTGTAGGTCGCCCATTCATTAGGATGAGATGGGTGAGAGGAAGTATTTGGGACCGGACATGGTTTAGAAGACTAATGAAGCTATTGAGAAGATCCGTGCCAGAATGCTTACTTCATAGAGTAAACAGAAAAGCTACACTGACCCTAAACGTAGAGACGTGGAGTTCCAAGTTGGGGACCACGTGTTTCCGCGAGTTTCACCACTGCGTGGGGTGAGGAGATTTAGGGTGAAGGGCAAGTTGAGCCCTCGATTCATTGGACCTTTCGAGATTCTAGAAAGGATTGGATAAGTGGCTTACAGGTTGGCTTTGCCACCGTCATTGTCGGAAGTTCATGACGTATTCCATGTTTCTATGTTGCGAAAATATGTCCCAGATACGACACATGTGCTGAAATATGAGGACTTGGAAGTGCAGACAGATTTATCCTATGAGGAACGAACGGTTCAGATTTTAGATCAGAAGGACAATCTTATATGGAATAAGACAATTCCGCTAGTTAAAGTATTGTGGAAGAATAGCAATGTCGAGGAAGCGACCTAGGAGCTTGAGTCAGGTAAATTTTGAGGACAAAATTCTCAGTAGGACAGGATAGTTGTAACGACCCAAAAATTACTAATAAGGCATAACGGCCTTGATTAGGATGTCGGGAGGGCATAATTGGTTTATGTGTGAATTAAAAGAATTAATGCATGAATCCATGATAAGCATGCTTATATGATTATATGGATATATGAAATACATGTCTAAGAGTATTAGTATGCATGTAAGCCCTGTTTAGCTTAAATGGGCATATTTGTAATTTTAGCCCTATGAGGGCATAAATGTGACTATATATTATAATTGTGAAGACCACATTATTATGTGGATATATTTGCAGCATGCGTCTTGAGGCGATCCTAGGGAGCCAGCTAGCGGGAAAGTCACAATGAGACCCAATACTTGACTTGGGGCGAGTCAAGGGGTATTTTTGGTATTAGACAGATATTTGGATTATCGGGCTATGGAAATAAATAATTGGAGATATATTTGAGGTTAGGAAGCTTAGGAGGGAATACTGGGGAAATTTACCATTTTGCCGTCGAGGACATTTTTGGTACCTTGAGCTTTGGGATTAACTTAATTAACTAAGGATAGATCAAACAAAACTAAGGAAAACAGTGGAAACACCTAAACCAACCCTTCTCTCTTCTATCTCATTCTCTCTCAAGGAAATCACTGAAACCAAAGGGAAACATGGCTGGAAACTCTGAAATTTGAGTTGGAACCTTGGAGATTAGCTTAGTTTTAGCTAAGGAATTCAATCAGGAGTTGAGGTAAGACTTGAATCACATTCTTGGTCATTTAATTATGTAGCTTTGGGCTGGGTTCTAAGTGTTTTTGGATTCTTTATTTTGAAGATTAAATTGAGGCTAAGGATTTGGGAATTAGCTTACCAACTAATTGGTGGATTCGTTCTTCAGTGAAGGTAAGTTGTAATTTAAAGTTTAGCATCTGAATTCTGGAATTTCTGGCTGTTCTAAGGGGTTTATGAGCTTACGGGTTTCATGGATTGAAGTGGGATTTTGATGAGTATCTAAGCTAGGTTTTGTTGTTGGGTTTTTCTGCTGGGATTATGTTAGGATGTTTCTGATAATTGAATTGTGTTATTGGGATGATTTTGGGTTAGTTTGGTTGAGGTTTAGTTGTTAAAAATGGTGAGTTTTCTAGGTTCGAAGGGGTCGGGCCGCAGCATGGGGAGTGTTGGACCGCGGCCCGTGTCTGTTATTTGGTGAGGCTGGGCCTCTGGATAAGGGCGGGCTGCGACACAGAGAGCTTGGGCCGCAACTCTTAAGGGAATTTTTTGCCTTAAGGAGATTTTAGGCGCGAGAACCTAACCTATGGTGCTCGGGATCAATTCCACTACCGTGATTGGTGAAATTCGATGTTTCGGAGGCTAGAACTTGGTCCGGAAACCTTTATACAATTATTATTGATGGAATCCCTTATCTTGGTTGTGACTAGGTGTAAGCTAAGGCCCGGGAAACAGATTGCGCTCAAGGGGTCATCTCTCGTAATCAGAACACTTGGGATCAAAGGTAAGAAAACTGCACCCGGCTGTGTGTTTATAACGGGACTAAGGGCTCCCTATTCTTGTATGCATTATGTAAGATGGTATTAGGCCATGTGAATGTAAAAAAAATGACCTAAGAATGTCAGAGTTTATGTTGGCGCACAGGGCGCGACTCAGCCATTGATAGCTGAGGACAACTTAATATTCATTGAGCTTAGTTTAAGCGGACCAGAGTCAGTAGTGTAAACAGAGGGTGCGACCTAAGGCATCGACCCTAGTTATTGTATGATTTGGTTGCTGTTGTTAATTGACGAATATGATATACTGAATATCTGAGTATTAGTTTGTTAATTTGATGGTTATATTTACTGATCTTGTGAATGTCATGGTCTGCTGAATATATCATGCTTAAAAATTATTTGGTTATTGTCATTATTTATGCTATGATATTATGGTTTTCTTGTTGGGCCTTGGCTCACGGGTGCTACGTGGTGTAGGTAAAGGCAAGGATAAGCTTGGTCAGCCTTGATTTGGAGAGCTTTAGAGGTAGAATGTACATGATTAGCTGTTCGGCCGCCGCGGTTGAGGGAGGGATAGGAACAGGAGGACCTTAAATGTCTGTTTCGCCCTTAGAGTGGCCAATTGATGTATATACTTTGGAAAATTTTGTAAAATGTCCTTCAAAAGTTATTTCTTTTGGGGTCCCATGTATAAAACATTTATTTATATGAAATGTATCTTTTATGACCAAAACCTTTTCACCCTAGTTCACTAATGGTTTTAGCGACACGTTGACAACTAACTGACTTGATTAGCAAGTCTTATTCTTTTATAAACACACAGTGTAACGGTCTTGGCTACCCAGAGCATTACAAATTGTGTATTGCATGTTGGAAAACAGGCATCATATTCTGCGACCTAACGAACCCCTCGCTTTTAACAATGATTTATTCAAAGTAGTTAATCCTAGGACCAATAAACGTCAAAAGACAGAAAATAATAACATGATGTATTTATGGAATTTGAGACTAGGTCACATTTCCTATGATAGTATTCAAAGACTTACAAAGGACGGGCCTTAGAGGGAACTCACCTTAGGTGAATTACCTGTCTGTGAATGTTGTTTAGAAGAAAAACTAACCAAGCGTCCATTCTCTACAAAGGGTGATAGGACCAAAGAACCACTTGGACTTCTGCAGTCAAATGTTTGTGGACCTTTGAATGTATTTCGTCACTTTCATTGACGATTACTTTAGATACTCATGTCTTTACCTAATGCATAGGAAATCAGAAACATTTTCAAAGTTTCAGGAATTCTTAGATATGGCTCAGAATCAATTAGGTAAAACATTAAAGATCATAGGATCTGAAAGGGGTAAAGAATATTTGGATATTCAGTTCCAAGATCATTTAACTAAACTTGGGATTTTATCACAACTTACTGCTCCAAGTACTCCGTAACAAAATGTTGTAGCAGAACGTCGAAACTGAACTTTATTCAAAATGGTTAGATGCATGCTTAGTTACTCAACTCTACCAACTTCATTCTGGGGAGATGCAATTGAAACCTCGAATGACATTCTCAATGTCGTGCCGTCCAAATCAATCCCCAAAACACCTTTAGAATGATGGAATGGTCGTGAACCTAGTTTACGCCATTGTAGAATCTGCGGGTATCCTGCCCATGTCCTGAGGAAAAAGGAGGGAAAGCTAGAATCGCAAACTGAAGTTTGCATGTTTGTTGGCTATCCTAAAGGTACTCGGGGTGGACTTTTTTATAGTCATTCAAAAAAGTATTGTTTACTTCTATGAATGCTACTTTTATGGAAAATGACTATGTCCAAAACTTCAAACCACGCAACAAAGTAGTTTTAGAGGAGGTGGTTAAAGAATTGACTCCTACCAATGTTCCATCATCATCAATGCAAGTTGATGATGAAAATCCCACTCTTCATGTCCAACCGACGCAAGTCGATTTAAATGAAGAAAGTACCATTGTTCCTGAGCAAACAGTCACAGAGCCTCGTCGTAGTGGGAGGGTTTCTAGGAACCCAATTCGCTATGGTTTGGATGGTGAAACCAATATGGTTGTTGGTGACATTAGTGATGATGATCCATTGTCTTTCAAACAGGCAATGGCTAACCCTGAAAAGGAACTATGGCTCAAAGCTATGAAACAGGAAATAGAGTCCATGTACTCAAATTCCGTCTGGGATCTTGTGGAAGCACCTAGTGACTTTAGGGTCATTGGGTGCAAGTGGATCTATAAGAAGAAACGAGGTGTTCATGGAAATATCGAAACGTATAAAGCTCGATTAGTTGCAAAGGGTTATACCCAGATAGAAGGTGTGGACTATGAGGAAACTTTTAGTCTGGTAGCCATGCTCAAGACCATTCGCATCATCCTATCAATAGCAGCTGCTCTCGACTATGAGATCTAGAAAATGGACGTCAAGACAACTTTTCTTAATGGAAAGCTTGGCGAAGTAATTTATATGGATCATCTAGAAGGATTTAAAGTAGCTGGACAAGAAGGAAAAGTTTTCAAGTTGAATAGGTCCATCTATGGACTTAAGCAAGCTTCTCGTTCTTGGAATCTTAGGTTTGATGAAATAATCAAAACTTATGCTTTGAACAAAATATTGATGAGCCTTGTGTTTACCAATTGATGAAGGCAAATCAAATAGTGTTATTCCTGGTTCTTTATAGAGATGATATCTTACTCATTGGAAACAATGTTAAGAAATTGTTAGATGTGAAGAATTGGATGAGCACTCAATTCCAGATGAAGGGTTTAGGTGAAGCAAGTTATGTTCTAATAAAAAGAACATACTTTTAGCTTTATCTCAAGCAGCTTACTGATAAAGTGCTTGAACGCTTTGCAATGACAAATTCCAAGAAAGGGCATCTACCTTCCCACCATGGAATTCAACTTTCAAAGAAGCAGTCTCCCCAGTCTCCTGAAGAGGAAGATGCAATGAGAAAATTTCCTTACACATCTGCAGTTGGAAGTCTGATGTATGCCATGTTGTGTACTAGATCAGATATCTGCTATGTAGTGGGAGTAGTGAGCACGTATCAGTCAAACCCAGGACCGGAACATTGGATAGTAGTTAAGCATATTCTGAAGTATTTTAGGCGAATTAGGGATTATATGCTAGGCTACAAGGGTGGTGTTCTGAACCTTGTAGGCCACACCGATTCAAATTTTCAGACTGTTGTCGATGACAGGAAGTCTACTTCTGGAATGGTGTTTACTCTTGGGGGTGGAGCTGTGATATGGAGAAGCGTAAAGTAGTCTGCGATCTCAGATTCCACCATGGAGGCTGAATATATAGTTGCGTCAGAAGCAGCTAAGGAAACAGTCTGGCTAAAGAAGTTCTATTCAGTTCTTTGTGTTATTCCAGAAATTTATAAACTGTTTGTATTGTTTTGTGACAACATAGGAGCGAAAGCCAGCTCGAAAGAACCTCAAAGTGACAAGAGGAGTAAGCATATAGAAAGGAAGTATCACATTATTAGAGAATATGTGGCCATGGGAGAAGTGAAGGTTATGAAGATTGAATCTGAAGATAATCTTGCAAATCTGTTTACAAAGACACTACCAGAAGCTACATTTGATAAGCATATCAAAGAAATGGGATTACTAGAATTAAGACATTAGTTTCAATTAGTGCAAGTGGGAGTTTGTTGGGTTTTTATGCCCTAATGAAAACTCATTTTCTTTGTAATCTGATTATATTATCAATAAAATAATAGAAATCACTTTTTGACTTGGTCAATCACTTTTCTCACATGTTTTATTTTCATGGTTATTTGTTTAATATAAACTTCTATTATATCTCGAGCATATAGCTAATCATATTTATAGTGTCATAATCATAGTGGAATATAATTATGATTATATGTTCAAAATAATTTAGTCATAAGATTAGTCAGTGCACATGATTTACACTGACTTTCCAATCTACAATATGATCTACTTCCACATTGCAGTGTTATGTTCTTTCCAAAACATTGGTAAAGTAGATAAAATCGGATGTATTTGTTACATCGGACTGGACCGACATTGAAAGTTGATAGGATAAGTAAACATAACATTATTATCTATTATAGTCATATCATATAGTTCACCATAGATCAATTCAATCTCAATTCTGAGTGGTTAGTATTCTAACTAATTGTATTATTTGAGTTCTTTGAGTTGTTCGTTACTAGCTTACCCTACGGACTAGCCCATACGTACTTCTTGTGAACTTGGTAGTATAATTGCGTGGGAGTGTTAATCATAGTTATGAACATCTATAGCTTCTGATGAAGAAGTGAAACGATGGTTTCCTTTTAGTTTGGTTAAAGGTGCTAAATGATAGAGATCTCATTTTAGTACTTAATATTAGTTTACTGAAATATCATTTACAAGGAACTAAATGTTTTAAGGATAACATACAATGAGGGGTAAAACGGTATTTTAGTCCCATATCATTGTAGACCGTCAATAGAGGATTGAATGACAATTATGGTTGTAACAATGGAGTGTTCCTCTATGGGCGCGGTGGCGCTGGATGTCGAACCGTTGATGACGGATGTCTTATCGGTGAAGCTATTATCATTTCATCGAGGCGCACTAGGTTAGCTCGTCTCTGTTCTATCCCAATCTCCCAGGTTGGAGGTAGAATTGGTTCATTTCTCTGTGCCAAAAGCTCTGACCATGGCACAAATGGATTTGCTGGGGTGTTTTGCCTCCTGGAATCAGTCCCGGCTCACCCTATTGGGTTGTTCTGAACATTCTATGGAATCTGGTCAGAAGGCACAGAGCTCGGGGTTGTAGTTTGAATAGATCAACTGACATGGGGCCAATGATTCCTATAAGTATTTGGAACTTGAGTATTTCACTAATTCTGCTCTGAAGGTAAGGAGCTCGGAGTCGCAGTTCTGACAGTGCGACTGAGATTGGGTCGGTTATTCTTATGGGACCTATGAGACCCACTTTGCCTCCTTCTGATATTAACATCGGTCTAATGAGATGATAATCGAGCAAAGAACTCCTCAATCTATTTCTTAGCCTTAGCGAGATGGCTCCTTAACTGGGAATTTTCCATTTCGATGGCTTTCAGATACCCCGAATTGGGATTTGGTGGGCATGATGCTGAGCTCCTAGTATTGTCTTGGCCCACATGTTGCTTTCCAGGACGGTGCTGAGCGTATGAGCCTTTTCTAGTGGGAATGGTCGTATGATGCACCTCCTGATCACCAGGTTGTTCCATCTCATTGTCATGCATAGACTAGGTGGCCACCATGGTGAGTGTTGGGTGAAACTTGCGTGGGGGATTAAGCACTAATAAGCTCTTAATGAAAGCACCAATTTTTTGCCAACAGTAGATTAAGAAATCCGATAACAGAGATATTAGGCTTTCATACTAAACTATGATTATAAAAATGAACAATATCACAAACACTCACACTTTAACATGGTTCAGTGGTTGAAATCCACATAGTCCATGAGACAATCTTATTAATTTCTTTAAGACTCTGGTTGAGATTGTTTCTTACAATTTCAGAAGAGTTTCTGTATATCAAGAAGGAGCCACTTTTTCTATCGATTCCCTTGATACTTATAGAGGGTTTTCTGGAAAACTTTGGGTAATCACGTACATAAATACGGTAAATAATAAATCAAAATAATCTCCCATTTACATAGGGATATGATTACCTATGGAATTTACATCTATTGTCTAAGGTAGTAAATGTGTAATAAAATCTGGGCATTAATGAGTGTATAAGGAATCTATGAGTCTTTAGGGATCTTTCACAATGCATCATGATCGGGCTTCCACGAACTGAAAACTTCCTTCGAACACAATGTCGGAGAGCTAACTTAACCTGACACGAGCCAAGTTCAGTCTAGAAGGCGATCTAGCCATCACGCATCTCAAACTAGGTTCTTGGCACAAGAGGCGGTCTAGAGACTATCTGGTTGTCGTACTATCAAGTTTGATTCGAGCTACTCACACCAGAATTAGCTAAATGTTCTACCTGTGCATTTTCTCCATGCGCTTATCTGCCAGTTGTACCCTAGGCTGAGTGATTCAATTCATATTTATTTTGGGGTACAACAGTAGTCATGAATCTTTTGGGTTTTATATTCAACCTGAGAACTTGTATTCAAGCCAAAAAGAGAGTAATTCTGGAGGAGTACGCAATTTTCTCTTACTAAGGATCACAATTAACACAACTCTACAAGCTTCTCACACCTCCATCAACAACTACAAACACTTCTTTATTGGCACATCAAGGTAATTATTTCTCAACCTTCAATAGTTTCAGTAGTTCTCCTAGACCTTGGGTGATAGACTCTGGAGCTACGAATCACATGACATGAGATGAAAAATTATTCTCTTCCTACAGCCCATTCCATGAAATTTTAAGGTTAAAATAACAGATGGATCACTTTCAACTGCAGCAGATACTGGAACAATTAGAATATTAGTCTTCATATTGAACTATTTCGTGTTTTATATATTCCAAATTTGATATGCAATCTTCTCTCTATTGGTAAACTAACTATATATGTGAAGTGCATTGCTCACATTTATGAATCTTCTTTTGTGTTTCAAGAACTGATTTTGGTAAAGAAGATTAGCAATGCTAAGGATTGTGAGGGGGTATAATACTTTGAGAAGGAATATAACTTTGAATAAACAAACTCAAATTGTGAGTTGTGAGTCTCTTTCAAGAGAATAAAAAATAATGTTATGACATCGTAGCCTGGGACATCTACGTTTTTTATATTTAAAAATATTGTTTCATTTATTATTTCTTAATGGTGATGTTTTCAATGTGAAATTCGTCAAATAGCCAAACACATTGGCTCCTCTTTTCCATTACAAAATTACAAAACATCATCTCCTCTTACTTTCATTCACTATGATATTTGGGTCCTTCGCCTATTACAACTTTAATGGGAAAAAATAGTTTATCACATTTATAGATGATCACCCTAGGGTATTTTTGGGTTTATTTATTAAGGGAAAAATCTAAAGCAAAACACATTTTCCAAAATTTTCATGCCATGATTAGAAATCAATACAATTTAAAAATCAAAGTCCATAGAATAGATAATGGAACATAATATTTTAACTTTATTCTAGGAGACTTCTTATCTAAGAATGGCATTACACATCAAAGTTCTCGTGTTAAAACACCTCAACAAAATGGGATGGCTGAAAGAAAAAATCATCATTTCCTTTAAGTATCTAGGAACATTATATTCACAAATAATGTACCAACATATTTATTTTGGGGACGACGGGGGTGTTATTCTTACTTCCTGCTATCTTATTAACAGAATGCTAACTTGTATTCTCACCTTTAATACACCTTTAAAACACTTCATCCAAAGCTACCCTTCCATTAGGTTTATTTTTTCTCTTCCTTTAAAAATATTTGGTTGTATTTGTTTTGTGCACATCCATGATAATGACAAAAGCAAACTTGATTCTAAAGCTCGAAAATGTATTTTCTTAGAATATTCTCCTACTTAAAAAGGATACAAGTGTTATTCCTCATAAACACACAAATATTACACATATATGGATGTGGCATTTTTTAAAATAAATATTTTCTACCACAAATTTTCTTAAGGGGGAGAAAGTTGATGCAGAGGAAAAATTCTAGGAAATTGTCTCTACTTCACAACCTTTTGAGCCCCTCATTTCCGAGCAACCAGCAACCCCCATACTTCTTCAAACATTAGAATTCCCAATACTTCAGCCTGAGTCAACCATACCTTATCCACAAATACAACAAGTTTAGTTTACTCTTATCACAAACCAAAGTTCAAAGGCAGGGGAAGACTTGCAACTCCAATCACTTGACCTTCAAGTTTATTCAAGAAGAAAGAATTCTAAAAAAAAATAAAAGTTGAACATCTCACAAACCTTAAAATTTTGATTCACTACTCTTTTTAGGTATTGATGATCTTGATGTCCCTATAGCTATCAGAAAAAGAACATGATCATGTACTCAACATCCTAACTCCAAGTCCGTAGCCTATATTCATTTGTCATCATCTATTCAAGTTTTGTGACTAAACTATGAGCATTAAAAGTTCCAAAAACAATACAAGAAGCTTTGGCAATACCATAATGAAGAAAGACAATAAAATAATAAGTGATGGCCTTGGAGAAAAATAAGACATGAGATATTATGACATTTCCAAGAGAAAAGTTTAATCATGGCTGTAAGTGCATGTTCACAATTAACTATAAATTTGATGGATCCATTGAGCATACAAGGTGAGATTGGTTGGAAAGGGTTTTTCTCATACTTATGGAGTTGATTATCAAGAAATATTTGTTGCATAATAAATACAACTAGGTTACTCTTGTTATTGTTGGAAACTTCAACAAACTTGATGTTAAAAATGCATTTCTTATTGGTGAATTAGAGGAAGATGTTTATTTGGATTTTCCACCTGGGTTTGATGATGCTAAGGTTCAAGGGAAAAGTTTATAAGCTAAGAAAATCTTTTTATGGATTGAAACAATATCCAAGGGCATGGTTTGGAAGATTTACTAAAGTTATTCTAAAGCAAGGCTATCAACAAGCTCAATTTGATCATACTTTATTCTACAGACAAGAAAAAGGTAAAGTTACAATTCTCATGGTCTATGTAGATGATATAATATTGACTGGAGATGATATTGTGGAAATGAAAAAGTTAAAACTTTCTTGCACCAGAATCTAAGATGAAAGATATGGGAACTCTGACATATTTTCTTGGCATGGAAGTAGCAAGGAATAGAAGTGGAATCTCAGTTTCTTAGAAGAAGTATGTTCTTGATTTTTTGAAGGAAACATGGGTGTTAGCCTGTAAACCTATTAATACACCCATAAATCCTAAATAGAGACTATATCGGTTGGAAAGCGCACCCAATGAAAAAGGTGGATACCAACGCTTAGTAGGAAAACTCATCTATCTTTCACATACTAGACATAATATTGCCTTTGTTGTTAATATTGTGAGCCAATACACGCATTCTCCTTATGAATAACATATGGAAGCTGTGTATAAAATTTTGAGATATCTCAAGGGAACTCTAGGCAAGGGACTATTTTTCAAAAAGAGAGAAGAGAAGAGAACTGAAACTTTTACAGATGTTGATAGGGTTCTATTAAAGCTAGAAGATCCACATCTGGTTATTGCACCTTTGTATATGCAATTCAGTGACTTGGAGAAGCAAGAAATAGACAGTAGTGCCTAGAAGTAGTTTTGAACCTGAATTTAGGGCTTTAGCCAGTGTAATTTTAAATCAATCTTAGTTAAAGTTACTATTAAGTGAATTAAGATTCATGGAAAATGAACCTAATATGAAGAAGGTCTACTATGACAATAAAGTAGCCATTGCTATCTATCATAATCTTGTTCATCATGATAAGACAAAGCATGTAGAAGAGGATTGTCACTTCATAAAAATAATATTGAAGAAGGAAATATTTATGTTGTATATGTGCCTTCATCACAACAAGTGGTTGATCTATTAACCAAGGCTTTGTTCAAGCCATTGTTGGGGAGTGTAGAGAATCACATATTCACTTTATGAGAATAAACCAGAGATGGATTTATTTCCTATTTTGCTTTTTTTCTTTAATAATTTTTTCTACATAGTGCAAGATGTAAAATGGATTGATTCGTATTGATTCTCCATTTATTTCTGGTTATTTCTTTCCTGGAATAAAAGTCTATGGTAGTCTAACCTAGCCTATATATGAATTTTTTATTCTTAACGTGAAATACAATTTTAAGGGCACTAGCCATCTTTTGCAGTGCTTATTTTTATTCTTTGTCTCCAACTTGGTTTCAAAAAACATATGCTTTTTTAATCACTGTTGTTCATGTTGAGATTGATTAAATATAAAGGTTAAGTAGTGTTACACAAGGTGGTGTAAAACACTTAACGATTTTCACTTAAGTTGAAGTGAAAAGGAGTTTTTGTTGTAGGCATCAATTATTAAAGCTTATGGGTCCAAAATGATACGATGAGGTATTTAAACTTACCCTAAATGTTTCGAATCATTTTGAGGTAATTAAGGGTGATTTTGGGCACCCTACGAAGTGGGCAGGCTACATGTCGCAATCTGAGTGGAATGAGGAGATTTCCTTGGAGGAAATTCTCAAACATTTGAGGATTGAGAGGGAATCTTGTTCAAGAGATAAGAACATGGAAGAGTCTAATGGAGAGACTTCTAATGCCAATGTGGTTGCTAAATCTCCCAACAACAACAAAGGCAAAGGAATTGGGAAGCTTCAAGGCAAAGGTTACAAACCCTTGGGACCTAAGAAGAATGAAGGTCAATTCAAGAGTTGCAAAGGACCTTGCTCTATGTGTGGCAAGAGTGGATATTTTGTGTAATGCCCCGGATTCCCTATTATGGCTAACGGCTGGATTTATAGGCCGGGAGGGCCATAATTGTTTAATTATGCCATTTAATGTGTTTATGCATGTTTATGAGAATGATATTATAATATAATGTTAATTGTGTGCATGTCGGTGATATATGTTGAGACCACATTATGAAGTGGGTTTGTTCGAGCTGTTCGACATGAGACGATCATAGATTATTGATTAGCGGTTTAGTCACAACAGGTTTAAGTGTCGGGACTTGGGTTGAGTCTCGGGGTGATTTTGATGGTTAGAGCGTTACCGGGAGATAAAGGGTAACGAGATGTGAATTATTGGTGTTTATGATTTTTGAGAATAGTGGGAATTGGAGAGCGTTAACTATGATTAACGAGTTTGGAGGAAAGCACCAAAAATGCCCTTGGGAGTCTTTAGAAACCATTAATTGACCTAGGGGTAAAATGGACATTTCACCCCTAGGATAGATATAACACTCTTGGCTGAAGAAAATAGTGTAAGAAAACAGAGTATATTTTAGAGTTCTCCCGTACCTCCTTTTTCTCACTGTTCTTTGTGGTTTTTGAACCAATTTTTGAGGATTCAAGCTTAGGAAGCAAGCCTTGGGAGATTGGGAGTGTGTTCCACTATTGAAGAGCTTCATAAGCCGAGCTTTGGGTAAGTTTCTAACCATAGTTTCTCTGGTTTGCTCTGTTTTAGTTTTGTTTTGCAGCTGAGTTTTCTAGGGTGAATTCATGGTTTTTGTTGGGAGTTTTGGCTAGGGTTCCCATGCTTGTGATGTTTGGGATGTGTTGGGATGGTTTTTGGGTTTACTTGGCATCAAGAATAAGCTTTGGAAGCTTGGGAATCGAGTTAGAATCGAAGAAGATGAAGAAGGTCGGTTCAGGGATGTTTTGGGCTGGAGGTAGCGCTACAGCGCCCACCCTAGGGCGCTATAGCGCTCCTCAGGAGGCTTTTTGGCTGTTGGGAGGTTCTGAGTAGAGCGCTGTGGCGCTAGGGGTTGAGCGCTGTAGCGCTACCCTGTTCCTTCCAAACCCCGTTTTGAGTGTTTTTAAGGGTTTTTGACTTGGGGTTTCAATCCTTAAGGCCTGGGATCGATTCTACTCACCGTGTGGGCATGTTTCGAGGTCCCGAGGGTGGTGCTTAGGTTAAGACCCTATTATTGTGGATTCTCATTAATGGAGGTTATAATTGGTTGTGATTAGGTAACCGCTAAGGAACTAAAAGACCGATCGTTCTCAGGGGTCGTCTTTATCATACTTCTTGCTCGAACTTGAGGTAAGAAAATAGTGTATGGGTACAGTTGCACCCTGTATAGGTATATGACATGCATGGTTTGATATTGAGGCTTGTTGGTTGATATATGTGAACGTGGATTGCATATTAAATGCTAATGAATGCTGATTACCTGTTTAAGACACTGACTAGTCAGGGACCGACTCTAAAGTCGACGATTACGCATTGAATGGCTCTATGGCATTAATGCGGGACCGAACCTAAGGTCGAAGAACTTATAAGCGCTTGTCTGGTCTACGACCAGATGACTATAGCCAAGGTATATGACCCCGGTGACCGTTTGTCACGTGGCTAAGGGACGTTGTCCATAGTTTTGACTCTAGAGTCGAGAGGAAGGTTATGACGGTGACTAATCACCATGCACCTGTCCTGGTCGAACTTATGAATGAAACACTTATCGATTAAGCCCTGGTGACCCTATCGTCACATGGCTACAGAGAGCGATGCTCATTATTATGACTTTCGGCTATTGTCACCTATTTGCTGGACTGATAGTCCTGAATGGTTATTATGATCGTTGTTGATATTATATCATGTTTTATTATGTTTTCTTGTTGGGCCTTGGCTCATGGGTGCTACGTGGTGCAGGTAAAGGAAAGGAAAAGCTTGGCCAGCCTTGAGTAGAGAGCTTGGGCGATGTGATGTACATACAGGGCCGCTTGACCACCACGGTCAAGGAGTTCTCAGAGGGACTAGGGGTTTACCCTATTTTTGCCGCTTAGGCCGGCGGAGTTTGTAAATTTGGAACTGTAGCGACTCTTTTGTATTACAAACCACTTGTAAACATTTTGAAAGGCTCATGAACAGTTTATTTACTTAATGAAAAGTACCCTTTCCTTTTACTGGTTTTCCACCTTAACCTGATAATAACACTTAGATCACGTTTTTAACCAAAGGACTCGGGTAGCGGGTCAAATTTCTGGTTCACCGTTCTCCGTAACTGTTCTGGGGTAGCCAGGGCGTTACATTTTGCAAGGGATTGTAGGTTCAAGAGGAGCCACAATAATGTGTCAAGGGTTAATTCAACCGAAGTATAGTTAGTGGCAACACTAAGTGAGATTAATGCCATACATGGAAAGGTAAAAGGTGGTGTGATACTTGTGCCACCATCCATGTTACTTATGATAGATTTATATTCAAGACTCTTGAAACTTCAAAGGAAGGGCATGAAATCCAAATGGGTAATGAGAAAAGGTCCAAGGTTGAAGGCAAGGGAACAATTCATCTATTTTTCACTTCTGACAAGAAGGTTCTACTCACCAATGTTTTGTATATGCCAAAAATGGGTAGAAACCTTCTAAGTGGAAATCTGCTAGGCAAACTAAGAATCAAGGTTTTTGATAGATTTCAGCAAACTTACTTTGTCAAAGGGGAATGTTTTTGTGGAGAAGGGATATGCTTGTGATAGTATTGTTGACTGTTTTTTTAGCCAACGACGTGAGAACGTCAATAACGACAAGCCTTCAAGAGAATGTAAACGACACAGACAGTTCAAACAAGAAAAGTAAATAACACACAAGATTTTTATAGTGGTTCAGCCCCGATTAGTCGGTAATAGCCTAATCCACTTTAGAGTTGTGATTATGGATCTGTACTCAAGATTAGATGGACTGAGCCAACTGAGTTTCTTCAGTACAGATTGCAAAAATACAAGAATCCTTTCAAATACCAGCACTTTCTCTCTCTAGAATACTTAGACCCAAATTTTCTCTCTCTAGAAAAAAGAAGCAGAAGAAGCCCCTCTCTAATCCCATAAGCCCTTTATTTATAGGCTTAGGGTTATACATACGGTATCCCCTAGAATCGGGATATTTTATTATACTTATTACATTTAAATTACGAAAAACGTTCAAAATTCAAAATGTAACAAACCCCCCATCTGTGGGAAGAATGAGAGATTCCCGCATATCTTGTTGAAGTTGTTTCTGGGAATCTTGACTTAGTCCTCCTCTAGCTAGTTGATCCACCTCCTACTGACCACCCATACAAGTGTTGGTCGGACATGTGCATGGTGGTAGGACATGTTCTTCTTCGGTCGGACAAGTGCATGGTGGTAGGACATGCACTCCTCTCCTCTAACATGCCATATCTCTCCTCTAACATGGCACTCTCCTCTAGCATGCCATATCTCTCCTTTAACATGGCACTCTTTTATTTGGGCAACCATGCACTTGTTAGACATATGCGTAAAGACCAAATTCTTGGTCTCTCCTCGAACCACATCCTTGGGGTCTCCTAGGACCACTCTCTTGGTTCTCCTCGGCCCAAAGTCCCTTGGGCTCTCCTCAGACCACACCCTTGGGATCTCCTAGGATGCACTTAGCTTGGTTATGACATCTTTCAAGCAGTCCAAACTCTTCACCAGTCTACCGGGTCACTTTATCACAACTCTGAGGAGTCAATGTATTTATTGACTATTAATATGTCTTTTACGGACCATGTACTGCCATTTGTCACCTCTATTGCCACGTCATTAATCTCCATTTTTGGGGATAACAAGTATGTTTAAACTTTGTACCTCAATTGATGATGTGAACAATGAAGCTTCTAGTTCTTCTTGTTATATGCTTGACTCAAACTATATTACTTTGTGGCATGATAGACTTGCACATATAGGATTTAGCACAATTAAAAGAGAAATTCAATTTGGATTAATTAACTGTGATAATGTTGAGTATGATAAGTGTGAACTATGTGTAAAATCTAAAATGGTTATGAAATATTTTTCAAGTGTTGATAGAAATTCTAACTTCATAGATTTGATACATAGTGATTTATGTGAACCAAATGACATATTGACCAGAGAAGGAAGTAGATATTTTATTACTTTCATAGATGATTTCTTTAGGTTCACATATTTATACTTGCTTAAAAACAAAGAGGAATAATTTAATGTGTTTAAAGCTTATAAAATGGAAGTTGAAAATTAATTAGAAAGGAAAATAAAAGTACTTAGAAGTGATAGGGTGGTTAATATTTTTCAAATGACTTCAACTTGTTTCATGAAGAGCATGGAATAATACATAAATGCACCACCCTATATACTCAACAACAAAATGGTATAGCGGAAAGGAAAAATAGAACATTTCTTGAGATGATTAATGCTATGCTATTACATTCAAAATTGAGTTTTAATTTGTGGGATGAAGCCTTGTTATTCGCATGTTATATTTTGAATTTTATTCCCATGAAGAAAAATAATATATCTCCATATGAATAATGGAAAGGAAAGAAACTAAATATTGGTTATCTTAAAGTGTGGGGGTATCTTGCTTATTGCAAGAACACGGGCCCTAAAAGGACCAAGTTGGGTCCAAGGGCTATAGGATGTGCATTTGTGGGCTATGCACTAGTCGCAAGAACAACTTCTATTATATTGTTATTTGCCTTATCATTTAGATATAACATTTATGTTCATTAAATGGATGTCAAAATGGCATTCATAAATGGAGATCTCGAGGAGGTCTATGTCAAACAACTAGACGATTTTGTTCTTCAGGGAATGAACATAAAGTGTGTAGACTTGACAAATAATTATATAGTTTGAAACAAGCTCCAAAATAATGGCATGAGAAGTTTGATAAAGTCATTTTTTCAGATGGGTTTAGACACAACAACAAGAACAAGTGCTTATACTTTGAGACTTGTGATAACTATGTCATAGTAGTATATCTTTATGTAGATGATATGTTAATTTTGAGTAATGACATGAGAGGAATATTAGAAACAAAGAGGTTTCTATCTTCTAACTTCAAGATGAAGGACGTTGGAGAGGTCTGTTGGGGTTTTATGCCCTAATTAAAACCAATTTATTTGTAATCTCATTTTATTATCAATAAAAGAATAAAAATCATTTTTTGACATGGTCAATCACTTTTCTCACATGTTTTATTAATAATTATTAGTTTAATATAAACTTCTCTTAAATCTCGAGCATATAGCTAATCATATTTATAGTGATGTAATCATAGAGGAATATAAATATGATTATATGTTCAACAATAAGTTTGTCCTAAGCTTAGTCAATTCATAGGATTTACACTAACTTGGCAATCTTTGATATAATCTACTTACACATTGTAGTGTTATGTTATTTCCAGAACATTAGCAAAGTAGATAAGATCAGATGTGTTTGTTACAACGAACTGGATTGATATTGACAATATATAGGATAAGTAAACATACTGTTATTATCTATTCTAGTCCTATCATATAGTTGACCATTGGTGAATTCAATCCCAATTATCAATGGTTAGTATTCTAATTTATTGTATTATTTGAGTTCTTTGACTTGTTCGTTACCATCTTACCCTACGAACTAGCCCATACATACATCTATGGAACTCGGTAGTATCATTGAGTGGGAGTGTGAATAATAGATATGAACATCTATAGCTTTTGATGAAGCACTAAAACAATGGTTTCCTTTTCATTTGGTTCGAGGTGCTAAATGATAGAGATCTCATTTTAGTAATTAATATTAGTTTACTGAAATATCATTTACAAGGAACTAAGTGTTTTAAGGATAAAATACAATGAGGAGTAAAATAGTATTTTAGTCTCATCTTATTGTAGACCGTCCATAGATGATTGAGTGATAATTATGGTTGTAACAATGGATAACTAACAACGTATCTATATTGCTTATAGAGTGTTCTATGAATTCAAGAGTGCAATTCAGAGTCTTTAGTGGAGTCACGAGGAATTAATAAGTTAGTAAATTTATTTGTTAAATTTATGATAACTTATTGGAGCTCGATTTCATAGGCCCATGGTCCCCACAGTACCTTGAATAAAATCATCTAGATAGTCTCAATTAATTTATTTAATTATCAATTAGAATTATTAAATTGATAGGTCAATTTTGGATAATTTCACAGAGTTATGAAATTTAGAGAAGAAAATAGATTTTAGGGTAGATTAATTAATTAAGTTAAATTGGTGTCTAAATTAATAAATAATTTTAAATCAAGGTTCAAATTATAAATTATTAATTTGATAGAGAATTTAAATAATTAATCAATAGAAAATAATAAGGGCCTTGAATTTAAGTCCAACGAACTTATAATTAAATGGAAAATTTCACAGGCCTAAAGCCCATGAAAACTTCGACCTAATGACTGATAATACCCATTATTTTATTGATTTTTTTAATTAAATAAGTGACATAGTTGAGCCTTTAAAAGGAATGCTAAGTGAGAGTTGAAAACAGATGACCAAAAGATCTATTTTTGATGCTTTAGGGTTTTAGACTCTCTCTACAACAAAAGTCTTTTCTAAACCTCTATATTCTCTTCTCTTCTTCTCTCAGTATCTATCTCATGTGTTGAGAATTAACCACTCTAGTCTAGATGATTCTAAGGATACTGTGGAAGGTTGTGAAGAAATTTGAAGATCGATTCAATTTCTTGGTGATACCCTACGACAGAAAGGATACAATGGTTAGAATGTAAGTGTTCTTATCATTATCTCTATTTAAATTCAATTATAGAAACATGTTCTAGGTTTTCTTACATTAATTTGTTTAATATATAATTTACTTGAAAATAAATAAGATCTTGTATAAGTAATTCCCAACAATTGGGCTCAAAGTCTTTGGTAATCTTTATTTTCATGCATGAACACGGTAAAATTGAATTATTTGATGTTTTGAGTAATTGGATGGATTTCATGTTTTTTATGAAGCATATTGAATTTTATGAAATTACTAGAAAATTTGGGTTATTTTCTTGTGTTTTCTATGCAATTAATTTTTATAAATGCTTTATTTGGTCTAAAACATTGAAAAAATTATTTAGAAAATATTTTTTGGTTGAAAAATTACACAATTTTTTTAAAAATAATATTTTGGGATGTGGCGGCCACCAGGAATCACTGGTCGTGGCTTTGGAGTCCGAGACTAGTGGCTGCGGCCACCATAAACTCCTGGTCGCAGCCAGAACGCGTAAATCGCCCAGCTCAGTCACGTGGCCATGACCACCAAGAAAGAATGACCGTGACCTACGATATAATTTTACTTAAACTTTGAATGTAATTTTTAATGGGTTAATCCGAAAATATGATATTTATTTTATCATTTAAAAATAGTTTTTTAAGAATACGATATTTTTGTTGTTTGATATTTAAAAATTAGATATTTTCTACAAATATTTAAATTAAAATTTAAAAATAGGATAAATAATTAATTTTAAATATTTTAATATATTAAAATATTAGAATTAAGTTATCAGATATCAATACTTTTGAAATCTTTTATTTGAAAATATTAATATCTAATTATTCTATGGATTTTAATATTTAAATTATTTGAAATTTGAAAATTTGTTGACTAAATATTTTTATGGATATTTGAATTTGTTTAACTACTTAAGATATCTTAGTTTTGTTATAACTATTAATACTTTGTTTTAGCACAAGATATTTTTTTAAAAACAGTTAATGATGTTCATTTTTAAATTTTAAAATTGATTAAATTTTATAAATATCACGTTTTCCAAACAAATTGATAAAATATTTTTTTTAATAAATAGGATTTAAATTAAATTAATATTTTTTTAAATGACACAAACTAAGTTGATTGTGGATAAATGAAATTTAAATTAACTTTTGTTAATTGTTGATAAATTTCATTTAAATTGACTTATTTATTTTTTGTAAAAATTTAATTAATTGAAATTTTGGATAAATTCTAGAAAATTAATTATGATATTTTTGCAAATGAAATAAATTATAGTATTTTTGAATAAATTCATAGACTTGTTCATATAGTAACATGATTAGGGCCATCCAATTATAAAATCTTTCTTTGCATTATATGTGGTATTCTTGAAATTGGGCATAGATGAATTTAGTGACACATATGTTTGCATAATATATAGTATTTTGCTAAATAAAACATTCATAAAATGATAGGTTTTATTTGGGCCCATTAGAAAATGTAAAGTTTAAATTCCTCTCATGTGGGTGATGTTACTTGTGGAGGCCCATGACTATAGTGGGCCTAATCAATTATTAACAATTAATAAAATAAAGGTTTAAATTCTATCTTTTGGACATTGTATGGAAGTTTGGGGATCCTATTAGTGGGAACGACATACTGGTCCTAACCCTCCTTCATACACGCTCAATTGTTAATTCCCATTTGCTTGAGTTGGACTTAATTGTATATGTTCATTATAATAGTTAAACCAAAATATTGATTAGCAACAAATTAATTCTAAGTTAAATGAAGTTGTTTCAATGTGACACTTTAGAATTAATAGAAAATTATAGGACTATGGTTTTAAAAATTTAATTTTATAATTTATTTGTAGAACCATAGTTATTAATTTTTTGAAAATTAATAATAAAAACACAATTTTTTAATTAAAAATGAGCTTTTTTTTTAAGAATTATATTCAATCTCCACCGTTAGTTTAACAAGGTCAATAGCTTAATGGGGCATCGAGATGCTTCGATTCGTCCCCCTACGGAAGGTGTTCAGTAGTTATTTGACAAGGTTAGATTTCGAAAGATAGATAATTAGAAGTCAAATTCTAATAGATTCACCCCTACGGTGATTGCTAGGACTAAATCTATGATTATCGAAACCGTGGGTCTAGCTCATAAAATAAGAAATTTCGCTTTCTTATTTTCATCGAATATAGGTTGTTAATAATGGTATCCATTATTAAATGAGTTTACAACTCTATTTAACTAATGATATTTTTTTTTACTCTCGCCAACCGGGAAAACAATATCATAGAATAGTTAAAAACCTAAAGAAAAAGAAATATGACTATTTTGGTATTTTTTTTCCATATCTTACATATTTATGGTATATGTTGTGCTATTTCTTGAACTTAAAGTGAATAGAAGTTTTATTGAGCAAATGTGATTGATTTCTATTTTATTGATAATACGTAGTATTATTATGGTTGTGTCTACTCCCATCATTTCTCAACTTTCAATGGACAAACTCACTGGAGAAAATTTCCTTAAGTGGAAGTAGAACATTAACATAGTGTTGATTGCTGACAACTACAAGTTCATCATGACTGAAGAATCCCTAGAATCTCCAGCTGAAGGAGATACCAAGTCTGTTAGAGACAAATATGAGTGTTGGCAGGCGACTAATAACAAGGCATTGTACTACATGTTGACTAGTATGGTCGACACTCTCAAGAAAAAGATGGAGAATGTCGAGACAACCTACGAAATCATGGATCAGCTCTAAGACATGTTCAGGAAAAGTCTGTGCAGACTCATTTTGAGGCTACCAAGAAATATGCCAATGCTCGGATGGCACCATCTCAGCACGTTCGTGATCACTTGATCAAGATGACCAACTACTTTCAGGAAGCTGAACTGCAAAGAGCAATAATAGATGAGGAGACTCAAGTCGACCCTAATCCTCAATAGTCTCTGTCCAGCTTTCCTAGCGTTTACCACCAACTTTGTCATGAATAAACTCAACTATGGTCTGACGCAACTCATGAACGAGCTTCAGACTTTCGATTCAATCATGGGTGGACCAAGTAAGGGAGGAGAAAAGAAGACTACTGCTGCTGTTAATCCAGCTAAGGTTGAAGCTAACCTAGTTTCATCTTCGAAGCTGGAAACAAGAGGAAAAATGGACAAAACACCAACCCCAGGCCTGCAAAGGCTGCAAAGACGAGTGTACAACCAAGTGCATAGATGCCTAAGGGGAAAAAAAGAAAAACAAGAAAGGTAAAGGTAAGTGTCATCACTGCAATGAGAAAGGGCTTAGAAATAGGATTGCCTCAAGTTTCTAGCAGCGAAAAACAAAGGTAATGATTATAGTTCACTTATCTTAGAAACATGTGTTTTATAGAATGATAAATCAGTTTGGATTATTGATTCTGGATCTACCAACCATGTTTGTAACTCTTTACAACTTCTTAAATAGTAGGAAGAAGTGGATGAAGGAGGCTTAAACTTAGATTTGGGAACGGAGCGTTCGTTGCAATCCAAGCTAGAGGAAGAGCTCGCCTGAAGTTTGAAAATAAATATTTAATTTTGAAAGACGTATTTTTTATTCTGGATTTTAGTAGAAATTTCATTTCAGTTTCCATGTTGCAATTAGACCAATTTGTTATGACTTTTACAAGTTCTGATATATCTATTTCTTTCAATGGATCACAATTGTGTATTGCATGTTTGGAAAACGAGCTTTATATTCTGAGACCTAATGAACCCCTCACGCTTTAGAATGATTTATTCAAAGCAGTTAAATCTAGGACCAAGAAACGTCAAAATACTGATAATGATAACATGATGTATTTATGGCACTTGAGACTAGGTCACATTGGCTATGATAGAATTTAAAGACTTACAAAGGACGGGCCTTTGAGGGAACTCACCTTAGGTAAATTACTTGTCTTTGAATCTTGTGTAGGGCAAACTAACCAATCGTCCATTCTCTGCAAAGGGTGATAGGGCCAAAGAATCACTTGGACTTGTTCATTCAGATGTTTGTGGACCTTTGAATGTACAAGCTAGGGGTGGTTTTGAGTATTTCGTCACTTTCATCGATGACTACTCTAGATACTCATGTCTTTACCTAATCCATAGGAAATCATAAACATTTTAAAAGTTTAAGGAATTCCTAGCTATGGCTCAGAACCAATTAGGTAAAATGTTAAAGATCTCGTGATCTGATAGGGGTGGAGAATGTAACGCCCTACTACCCTAGAGCCGTTACAAATGTGCAATTAACACGCTAATCGAGGTTTTAGACCGAAAAGTGTGATTAAGTTAAAATAAAGATTCATTTAACAAAACTTTCATAAAAAGGTTTAAATATTCATTAAAATTATAGAAAAGTTACATGGGATGTAAGACTCCCAATAAAACTGAACTTAGCGTATAGCCTATGCTCCCTTAGCCGTGTAGTACCAAACTAGGATGTTTCTCATGTTCTGTCTCTGATTGGGAGTATACCAGTATATCATTAATGAATACGATTACAAACTTGTCCAAATAATCCTTGAAAACCCTATTCATCAAATCCATGAAGGCTCCTGGGGCATTGGTTAACCCAAAAGACATGACCAAGAATTCATAATGCC
Organism: Humulus lupulus; assembly: GCF_963169125.1. NCBI lineage: Eukaryota > Viridiplantae > Streptophyta > Magnoliopsida > Rosales > Cannabaceae > Humulus > Humulus lupulus. The sequence continues at coordinate 154,414,124 of NC_084798.1, read as the reverse complement.
CATACCTCGTACGGTACGCAGTCTTTGGTATGTCTTCTTCCTTAATCCTCAACTAATGGTAGCCAGACCGAAGATCAATCATAGAGAATAGTGTCTTCCCTTGTAACTGATCAAACAAATTTTCAATCTTGGGCAGTGGGTACTTATTCTTAAAAGTCAACTTATTCAGCTCGCGTTAATCAATGCACATTCTTAAGGACCCATCCTTCTTCTTCACAAACAGCACTGGAGAACCCCATGGTGAAAATCTGGGTCTAATGAATCCTAGATCCAGTAATTCCTGCAAATGAATCTTCAGTTCCTTTAACTCTGCTTGACCCATTTTATAAGGTGCCCTCGATACTTGTTCTGCTCCAGGTGCTAATTCTATGACAAATTCAATCTCTCGATGTGGTGGCAACCTTGGCATGTCTTTTGGAAACACATCAGGGAACCCACACACTAACCTGGTTTCACCGGGTCCAACTGAAACATCATTAGAAGTATCGACTATGTTTGCTAGGAATCCTATGCATAGATCTCTAGCTCTCAATGCAGAGATCATAGGTACTCGTGGTACATTCCCTGTCCCCACAAACACAATGGGTTCATCTCCTTCTGGCTCAACGTTACTATCCTTTGCTTGCGGTCTATCATTGCCCCATACTTTGCCAACCAATCCATCCCCAAAATCATATCAAAATCATCCATCACCAGTTCAATCAAACCCACATAAAATTCCCTACTATCGATCTCCACTGGTAACGCTTTAACCCACCTCCTAGAGACTACCAGCTCCCGATTTGGCAACAAAGTTCTAAATACCCTAGCATACAGATCACAGGGTCTACACAGATTGTCTATCACTCTATTGGATACAAATGAATGTGTAGCCCCTGAATCAATCAATGCAGTAAATGAAGAACAAACATTAGAAATTTGACCTGTCATGACTGAGGAACTAGCCTTAGCATCAGTCTGGGTAAAAGTATACACTCTGGCTGGAGTAAGGTTGTTACTCCTCTTTGGTCCCTCTTTTCAGGCTTGTGGACATTCTTTCCTCAAATGGATAACACTCCCATAATTGAAACATGCTCTGACTTTGCATTCCCTCAGATGTCATCGCCTGCGCCGTGGACACTCTGGGAAGCTTCTCTAGTTCTGTCCCCCACCCTGACGGCCACCAAAGGCACCCCATGCCCTCCTATCTTGACCAAGAGGAACAAAAGAATATGGGACCTTTCTCCTCTGTTCATTGGGGCCACTACCTCAGCTAGAACTAGTGAAGGGAGGCACCACCCTCCGAGCATCACACCTTGCGGCGCCTTCCTTCCATATCTAATCTTCAGCACCCTTAGCAGTAAAGGCTTTCTCCACTACCTGAGCATAAGTGGTAGTCCTTGGATCCAATGTTATCTTGGCATTTCAGGCACCAAATCTGGCACAAATTTAGCTAACCGGTCAAACTTCAGAGCATACTTTGTTACAGTCATTCTATTCTGAGTTAGGTTAGTGAATTCATCCGCCTTTACAGCTCGAACTGCAACACTTTAGTATTTCTCATTAAAAACATCCCTGAATTCATTCAAAGCCATAGTAGTCATATCTCTCCTCTGAGACACAAATTCCCACCAGATGCGGGCATCGTCACTTAACATATAACTAGCATTAACCACCCTCTCGTTTCCTTCCACCCTCATAAAATCAAATATAGAAGAAATCATGTTCATCCACTACTCTGCCTGCAGTGGGTCTGGACCACCCTCAAAGGTGGGAGGGTGCTACTTTTTGAACCTCTCATATAGAGGCTCCTACCTATTCTCCATCACACGTTGGGCTGGCACTGGTGCCATAACCTGTGGGGCCTGTAATCCAACATCCCTAGGAGGAGCCTGCTGTCTCAGCTCTCAGAGTTGATCTTCATTTCTTTGAAGTTTAGCTTGCATTTCTACAAACCTCTGTTGCCAATTATGTGGGGTAGGTAGAGGGTCCTGATCCTGGTTGTTATCTTCGACCATATTGTCGTAGAATCTATTTAATCGCCGAGGCATCACACGTTGCTTAGGGTGTTGAGGGCTCACAAATTTGCAATTGGGTGGACTTTGGCAGACATAAAAGGTATAAGACCCTCAATGGTGATGCATCATATTTTAATGGAGGATGATAGTAAGCCTAGTATCGATGCTCAGAGGAGGCTAAATCCTTCGATGAAGGATGTGGTAAGGAAGGAGATCCTTAAGTGGTTGGATCCAGGGGTAATATACCCAATCTTAGATAGTGCATGGGTCAGCCTAGTTAAGGTGGTCCCTAAGAAAGAAGGAATGAATGTAGTAAAGAGTGACAATAATGAACTCATTCCAACCCGTACGGTGACGAGGTGGAGAATTTGTATTGACTACCGTAAGCTGAATAAGGCAACAGGGAAGTATCATTTTCCTTTGCCTTTTGTGGACCAGATGTTAGACTGATTAACGAGTCATCCCGACTATTTCTTTTTGGATGGGTATTCAAGGTATCACCAGATTCATATTGCTCCTGAAGATCAAGAAAAGACTGCATTCACGTGCCCCTATGGAACATTTGCAATCTGGAGAATGTCGTTTGGGTTATGTAATGCACCAACGACATTTCAAAGATGTATGATCTCCATCTTTTCGAATATGGTGGAAAATGTATTGAAATTTTTATGGATGATTCACTTTATGGCTATTCTTTTGATGGTTATTTAGCTAATTTGGAGATGGTGTTGAAAAGGTGAGAAGAGTCTAATATGGTTTTGAAATGGGAGAAATATCACTTTATGGTAACCGAAGGAATTGTTTTGGGCCATAAAATTTCAAGAAGGGTATCGAGGTAGACCGAGCCAAGATTTCCATCATAGAGAACCTACCTTCACCGATTTCTGTTAAGGGTGTTCGAAGTTTTTTGGGTCATGTTGGGTTTTATAAAAGGTGGACTTCTTAAAGATTTCGAAGCCTCTGTCAACCTTTCTAATGAATGGAGTGACTTTTAATTTTGATGCTGAATGTTTGAGGGATTTTAACACCCTAAAAGAGAAATTAATCACCGCACCGATTGTAGTATCACTGGATTGGGATCTATTATTTGAGCTTATGTGCGACGCAAGTGATTATGCAGTGGGAGCATTATTGGGGCAGCAGGTGGACAAGGTGTTTCTAACCATATACTGTGCTAGTAGGACTCTCAATGATGCGCAATTGAACTATGCCCCTACGAAGAAAGAATTACTAGTAATAGTGTTTTCCTTTGACAAGTTCATACTCTATCTAATTGGAAATAAGGTAATAGTCTATATCAACCATTCAGCAATTAAATACCTTATGACCTAGACTGATGCCAAGCCACGTCTTATTCGTTGGGTCTTATAGTTGCAAGAATTCGATATGGAGATTTAGGCTAAAAAGGGGATAGAAAATTTTGTAGCAGATCACCTATCGATAGTAAAGATTGAGAATGGGCAAAGTGAAAGTGAAGTTTAAATTGATGAAAATTTTCTGAATGAGCAACTTTTTGCTGTAAGTGAAGATGAGGGGGAGCCTTGGTTTGCAGACTATGTGAATTTTTTAGTCGCCAAGGTTCCACCTCCGGATATGCCAAGGCAACAGTTAAAGAAGTTTTATTTGGAGGTTAAGAATTACTATTGGGAAGAGCCCATTCTTCATAGGCATTGTGTAGATCAAGTGATTCTGAGATGTGTGCTCAAGGAGGAGATGCAGTCTATCTTAACACATTGCCACACTCTGCAGTGTGGTGATCACTTTGGGGCTACTAGGACAGGGGAAAAGGTGCTACTTTCAGGATTTATTGGCCTACTTTTTTCAAGGATGCCAATTTATTTGTTAAGAGTTGTGATTGCCGTCAATGGACTAGGAACATTTCTAAAAGGGATCAAATGCCTATTGCTGGAGTTATGGAAGTGGAATTATTTGATGTGTGGGGGATCAATTTTATGGGGCCATTTCTCTCATCATTCAATAACAAATGCATATTAATGGCTATGGAATATGTATCTAAGTGTGTGGAAGAAATGGAAACACCTACAAATGACGGGAAGGTAGTTCTAAATTTTCTACATAAACACATATTTACCCGGTTTGGGACCCCCCGAGCAATCATAACTGATGAAGTGAGTCATTTTTGCAACCATAGTTTTTCTACTCTTTGTGCTTGGTATGTAGTTCGTCACTGCACCACGCTGGCCTATCACCCTCAAGCTAATGGCCAGGTAGAAGTATCAAACTGCGAAATAAAGAGCATCCTTGAAAAGACTATCAACACTTTGAGGAAGGATTGGTAAAAAAGGCTCGATGATTCTCTATGGGCTTATAGGACAGCATTCAAAATACCCATAGGAATTTCACCTTATCGCTTGTTATTTGGGAAGACTTGTCATTTTACTGTGGAGCTTAAGCATCAGGCATATTATGATGTTAAGAAATTGAATGTGTATCTATACAAGGCTGGAGAAAATAAGCTCATGGAGTTAAATGAATTAGATGAATTCTGTAATGAGGCCTATGAGAATGCAAAGATATACAAGGAGAAGACCAAGGAATTTCATGACAACCATATTCTTCGCAAAGAATTTCATGACAACCATATTCTTCGCAAGGAATTTCAACCGGGGGATAAAGTGTTGCTATATAATTCAAGGTTGAAGTTGTTTCCAGGAAAGTTGAAGTCTAGATGGTCAGGACCTTTCACAATGGTCACAGTGTTCACGTATGGTGCAGTGCAAGTGGATAGTGGAAATAAGAGACACTTCAAGGTGAATGGCAAACGATTAAAGTATTACATCGAGGGCCAAGTGGAGCGAGCTAAGTCCATGGTGATTTTAAGTCCCATTTGAGTGGGAAGGCAGCTTCCGGCTAAATGGCGTTAACAACAGTGTTGTAGGAGGTATTCCTATAATTTATTGTTTCCTTGTTTTAAGTTTTCCAGCTGAACAATTTGGTTTAAGTTTTAAATTTGCAGTTGTAATGTTTATTTTTAATTAGTTTAGTATAGGTTGTACTTAGGAACTGTGCAAGTCGTGAAAAGATGGCTTAAAAATTCATCTGGAGGTCAAGTTACGACTTACTTTAGCTAAGTCGCGACTCCTGGAAGTGTAAAAACTAAAGAAAACAAATGTTGTTCTCTAGGGGGAATTAGAGCCGCGACTTTCCCTTGCAAGTCGCGGCCCTTGAAAAGTCAGAGAGGATTGGAATTTTTGAAGAAGAGGCGGGTCATGACATTGATTGTGAGGGTCACAGCGCCTGCGTTTGGTTTTCGAAGGAAGAATACACGAGCCCCGACTCAGGAAGGCCCAAGTCGCGGTGCGCCCCATCAAAGTCTTCTAAAACCCCATTTTCTACCATTTTCTCTCAAAACACCAAAATACTCACTCTCTCTATACAAATTCTCTCTCTAAAAATCCCCTTTTTCTCTCATATTTTCCTCATTCTCTCTTCCAAAATCACCTCAAAATCTCCCATAATCCCAAATCAAAACCTAAATTCTTATCCATTCTATCCTAGCCCTCATTTTTTCTAAAAAAACTCAAACCCTAGAAACTCACCATTGTGGAAGAGAAGAAGAAGGAGTTGGGGGAAGGATTTCTATCATCCAAGGTTTCCGTCATCATTAAGGGAAAAGTAAGTGTATTCCTCTACCTTTCTCATTAGAATTATGATTTGGTTTTTCTGGAAGAGACGATAAATCTTGGAGTTGATTGCATATATTATTGCCTTTGCTATTGGACTGTGAACATTGGAAGGGTTATTTTATTTTATTTTTTTTGTGGTAAAATTTTGGGAAGTCAAAAATTAAGAGGAGGTGCTGCTAGATATTTGTCATAATATTTGGAGAATTTTTTTATTATGGGGCCAATGTTTAGTTTACGTTTGAGGGGAGAGACTAAAAATTTGTTTGGTTGTTTTTAGTCTTGTTCATTTGAGTCTTCTTCAATTGTGTATATGTGTTATGTTGAGTGTGGTGTTGTGAGTATTTATGTTTTGTATCTTGTGAGTCTTAGCTTATTGTTTGAGTCTAACGTGAATCCATTTTGAACTATGATTTTAAATGAAGATAAAATGAATGATAGATTGTATAATTCGAAGAAAATGAATTCATAAAAACTTGTGTGCTTGGTTAACTACTCTTGTACTTCATTTTAATCTTGCCAACATTGTTGAAAACGTTTTCATGATCTTTGAATTGTGCACTTGAGTTGTTTATGCGTATTGAATGGGCATGCGGAATGTTTTGGTAGAAAATTATTAATTCTAGAACTTCTTTACTTGTTGTTTGAGGAGAAATAATATATCATGCTTGAATAGAAAAATTATTTAGGTCATCAATTGGATCGTTTAAGCATTTCTAGCCAGCCATGAATTTAATTATTCTTTGATTACCCTTGTTGAGCCTAATATCTTTACTTTTTGTTCTTTTGCCACTATTTGAGCCCAAATGTAAAAACCCAGATTATTTGTCCATTTCATTACTATACCATAATCATGTGAATTGTGAATGAGGGGATGAATTGTAATGGGGGTTTAATTTTTTTGTAGTTGTTGAATTTTGAAAAGTGAAAGAGAGAGATACATAAAAAAGAAAAAAAAAGATAAAAAATCAATTAAAACTATACTCCTTCTTGAACAATGGAAAGAAATAAGTTTGGGGGAGTGTAGTAAGTTCATTCAAATTTCTTCTTTTAAAAAAACATATATATAATAGTAAAATATCTCTCTAAAAATTAAGAAAAAATAAAAGGGATCGCTGGGGACACATATTTGGGATATGGTTAGGATTAGATTGGTCATTTTCTTATGGTATTTTTGAGCTTCAAATTATCTTCTCATTCACCCATACCTAAGCCTAACATTACAAGCTTATAAAGTCCTATTGATTTCGGAGCATGTTTTGATTTATATTAATGGAGAATGGCAAGTAAGTGAGCATATGGAATAATTGGACAATTGGTTTGTTGGACAAAAATTTGATATTCATGAATGAGTTTAGTGTATTATTTATTGAGCATGAGTAGTTTGTCTTGGATGTTGATAGGTTAAAGTATTTTAGAGGAGTAGTTTGACTGAAAATCTAGGTTGTACTTCATGTTTAGTAACTTTCTGAGAATTATGTGATCTACATTCATGACTTGGAGACATATAAAAAATTGTTGTTCATTGGGTTCACATTAAAATTGTACTTTTTGTTTCGTTATGTTTTGTGAGTTTGTGTCCTTTGCATGAGGGCGAGAAAAAATTAAGTTTGGGAGAGTTTGATAAGTCCATTTTAGGGTCGTTTTAGAGTGTGTTTTTATAGTGGTTTTGAGTCTATTGTGTGTTATGTGCAATATTACGCTTTGGTTTTGCTTTGTTTATAGATTTTCTATGAATCATGGGATGGAATGGAAAGAAGCAAAGTTGGTGGATAAAATGGGCAATTTTATGATGTTTGGGGTCATTTGGCATGAATTCTTATCATCCAAGAGAATTTGAGAAGATTTGAGATGAAGAAAAGGGTTGAAAAGTGAAAATTTGGCATAAGAGGAATTAGGTCGCGACTTGGTCAAGCAAGTCGAGGCTCAGCAAAGTCAGAGGCTACCTAATGTGCTGTGAATTTAAGGGTTGCGACTTGGACCAAAGAGTCACGACGCTTGTGTAAGCCGAGACTATTCAAAGAAGCCTTAGCAAAAAACAGGTCACAACCTGGGTGAAGAGGGTCGCAGCGCCTGAAGCTCCAGACAAAAATTGAATTGTACAAGAAAAGACAAGGGTCGTGACTTAGGAGAGGCCAAGTCGCGGCCCGTCTTGCCAAAGAAGAGAAATTCGTGTTTTCTTAAGTTCAGACTTTAAGTTTTAATTTTAATTAGGATTTTAATTACCAGTTGAGAGCAATTTCGACTCATAGACCTTATTTTTTTGTAGTTTCATATTTATTTTTTCAAGCTTTTTAAATTTTATGAGTATGAGCAATTATCTTCTTGTGTTAGTCATGTCTGATATGAACTAAACACGTAGTTTTAGTTCTAGGGTTTAATGTAGTAACTTGAATGCTTGTTAATTTTCTATGAAAGTCAATTAATTTATTCTTCTTTTATCCTATATTTGTATGGTTTATTCTTAATGCTTATGAATACGTGATCAATATTTACATGTTCAATGATTTTGATTCGATATCCGAGGGGGGATAATTGAATATTCTATAGCCATATAGACATAGATTGCATATAGGACGATAGTTTCAATAGCCAAATAGAAATTAAGAATTTATTTATGGTAATTGATTATAGTCTCTGTGGGAACAATTTGGATTTACTATTTATATTATTTGAGACGATTGCACATACTTGAGAACATAAAATCGCTACCAACCATTTACACGGCCCAACAAAACAACCTTGCCGAACAGCCCAACCGAGTGAGGTGCGCATTTCGGTACCAAGCCTATGGTCCATGCCAAGCAAGTGGGGACCATACCCTCAACTTGACCCTACCTTCACGGTCCATGTTACATATGATTGCCAAATATAGATCGTACCGATCATCCATAGATAAATCAATGCTAATATACATAGCAAACAACCTGCTCTATGTGCATATGTGAGTTTTCTTACCTCGAGTCCTGTGCTGAAGAAAAAGCGACCTCAAGTGCGATCCTTTTCCCGAGCCCCGCAGAAATCCTAGTCACAACATAAATGGTACGCTTATTAGGGATTAAGTTCAAATCACGGGTTCCAAAACTAAACCCTAGCTCTCAGGACCTCCAATTCCATTCAACCAGGTAATGGAATCATCCCCCGAGCCCCCAAGTTGGCCCCCAATAGTAATCTAATGTGAGGGCTTTGTGCGCAAAGCTTCTTCCCCTGTAGAGGTTCCCACACAGACCCTCATGAATTTCTTTCAACATTTTGGCTGCTTTTGAAGGTCAAAGGCACTTCGAATATGGCCCATTAAAGGAATATATTGGTGTTTTCATTGTCATGGACCATGCCTTCTTCTTATCTTCTGGTTTGGTCCCATTTGTGAGGTATATGATGATGAGATTAATCCAGCACGATGGTTCTAGTTCAACAATAAGCATCGATTTGTGATCATAGCTTCAGATGATTAAAAGTCAAGTCTGCTTAGTGCAATTACCACTAGAGGCATGTTTCACAAGCTCAACTCATTGGTTCAACTCCCTCTGGCTACTTGATCTCAAAGGATTAGAATTGTTTCGTCAGCATGGCTACCCGATCACTGTATTCCTTTATCTGAGGTTCTTTCGGTTGGAAATTCCTCGTTACTTGTTTCGCTATGAGAAGGGAATCTCCTAGAACCTATATCTTATTTATTCCTATGCTTCAAGCAAGCCCTAATCCATTAATTAGTGCTTCATATTCAACTTCTTTATTTATGGATTGAAAATCAAGGCGTAGTGCTTCTTCAATCCATAGTCCAATAGGTTCTTCTAGAACCAGCCAACATTTTATTAATATTAAATAATTTTGGTGATGTTTGGTAACACTTAAAGAAATAGTTTTTTATTTAATTAATTAAAAATTTGACAATTAAACATAAAATATGTTTGGTAACTCTATTTTTATTTATTATTTTTTAAAATTTTAATTAAAATTCATTAAATTTTGAAAATAGAATTTTTTCACTTTCAAATTTTTTTAAACAGTTTTCAACTTTTCCTTTTTTTTTTTTTTTTTATCTTCTTCAAATCAACACCTCATATTGTTAAACAAAAAATAAAAATAAAAGTTATCAAACACGTTTATTATTTTTTGTTTTTAAAACAAAAAACAAAAATAGATACCAAGCATATTTTTATTTTTTAAAAATAAAGAAACAAAAATAAATTAATATTTCTATTTTTGTGTTTAAAAAGTTCAAAAACAAAAATTTTACCAAACATAGTCTTTATTGTTTAATAATAATTTAAAAATGATAAAACAAGGCTGGTTTGTGACAATGCTTTACATAAGCATATATTTTTCACCATTATTTTATTATATTTAATTCAATTAAAAATAAATATATCTTGTCTATTATAATATTCAAAGAATATTATTAATTGAATTCAAGTTGATTCAAAATCATTCTGCAGCCCAAATTCATATATTTCATATTTAAATATTAATTATAGATAAAATATAATAACTTAGACGAAATCAGTTATTTGAATTCAAATTTTCAAAATTTGAATATAAAATTAATTTCTCAAACTAATTTAAAATAAAATAACAACACTAATGCAAAATTAATTATTTTATTTATTAAATAATTACGAAAAAAATACTAATAAATATATTTTTATGATGCGTGTCGTTAGCCGTTCCAAATTTAATGATATTTTTTTTCTTATAATGGCACACAAAGGTCGAACTCACGAAGTCTACTATTTAATTTATTATTCAAAATTAGAAACAAGAATGAAAAAGGGGGATTGTAAAGTTTATAAAGGAAAAACAATGTAGAACAATGAAATAGCGAAATAAGTAATTGAATTGATAAAAACAATTCTAAGAAACAGTTAAGAGTTAATTCTCCACCTTCAACAATCATCCCTATTCCAAGTGAGCTATTAACCCCACAGATAAAACTTAAGTATTCAATTACCCTAGTTTCCCTATTGCAATTAATTAAACATAAGCGCTGATTAATTAATTCTTTTTACCAAGCAATAAACCAATTAAGCATGCGATCTATTTAACTCATGAAAAAAATTACATTCAGTGGAAACAAGTTAATCTAGCAACAAATTCATTAAACATGCAATTCATTTAACATAGGTTATAAACTTCCTCACAATTAAAAGCACCTTTGACATTACCCTTGATTACAATTTATAGCCAAAAACCTAGAGTTCTAAATGAATATGTGAATGTAAACCCTAAGATGATAGTAGAATAATATAAAACCCTAATTAGTGGCCGTCTAAAAAAGATTTTACATTAGTAATAAAATTAAGCATAGAAGAATATAAATAATTCAATATAAAGGAATAGAAGAAATAGTAATACCATCGAAATCAAGAAATTATGTCTAGGGTTTTGAAATAATCCCTAACCTAGAAAGAAACTACTCCATATCCTCAACCATAAACATAATCATAATTCAAAATAATAGAGAAAAACAAAGTTTAAGAAGAAGAAAAGCTAGAATGATGAATGTAGATGATGAACAATTCTCCTCCCCTCTCATGTTCTCTCTGAGTTTTCGTCTCTCAAAACGTGATTAAAAATTATTATAAAAATTAGCCCTAAACCCTTTTATAGCCCACCTGAAATTACAATTAAAAATTAAACTAAAATTCTGAAACAACATTGTAGGTCGCGGCCATAGTTTTACACTGCTGCGACCATAGCCTCTAAAATCCAAAACTGCGATCAGCAACATCCACCGTTGCGGCCATAGCACCTAGAAAATCCCTAGGTCACGACCTAGAATTTGTCCACCGCGGCGATACACACTTTTTTGCTCTCTTCAATTTCTTCCGCTCCGGCCTTGAACCTCGAGTTTAGAGACTTCTAAAATACTTCAAACTCTTTCTAAACTTCATTTCCTTGAGTGTTCTTGCCTTCCATCAATATCTAGCCACAAATCGCACAAAAATTTTCAATTAACTCTCATAATATGTATTGGGACTAAAACTCAAAGACTCATAAAACAAAGTTAAAAACACATAAAAATGTTAAGAATCAACAATATCTGAGTGAGAAAGAACTAAAAATATATAATCTGAAATGCCCTTATAGTTTTCCTAATTGTATTATAATTACATATTTGCCTGAAAATTAATTTTCTTTGCAAATATACTCGTACATGTTCTAGTGTTACTCTTACAAATACAATATTTATAAAACCAACTCAAGGACTTATGAACCTATAATGCCAAGCTCCAATAGACTTGATTTATTGATTAAACTTATTTAGTGCAATAATCATAATTTATTAATCTCATATTATTCCACGAAATTGCACGTTTTTCATCATAGAAAAAATTACTTAGTTCCTTCCAGATAGTCCACTAATAGAGTCATTACATGTAATTCAATCCTTCAATAATTGGTTCATAAAAAGAGTTGGATTAAATTACCGTTTTACCCGTCTAATTACCTATTTTTCCTTAAGTGCCATTAATTCATTAATGAAGAGTTCATTTATAAGGGAACCATTATTCAATCTTCTTGGAAGAAGGTTTGGATTCCATATCTATAAATCATGTCCCCATGCATTTATATCAATGAATCTTAAGAACAAAATTCTTAAGCCTATTTTACAATCAAATTATGACACGCGTATCAAAAGATACAATTGACATAAATAAGTTTTTGTGACCACTTCAAGATTTTGATTGATCTACACATGATTATTACTTGACATGATTAAAAATATTTTTGGTAAACAGTATTTTATAAATATTTTAATTCATATCGAGTCTCATTCTATATAATTATATTATATAAAGCACATTAGTTGAGATGTCTATCTACATCAGTGGTTTCAATCTAAATATAATGCATCTATAATGCTAGTGGACCGTACTAGCAAGTATTGATTAAAGATTTTATAATTTAATATGTTGTGAAATTTTTTATTCATAATCTATAACTTTAATCCCCTCATACATATACAAAGTTATAGTTACATTTATGAATATGGAATCTTCAAATATTTAAATATAGAATAAATAGGATTTTTAACCCCTGAACTATTACCACTACCGAAACATGCCCTTGGAATATTTCATTTTTTTTTTGTTAAAAATTCCTCTTGAACTATTACACTACCCAAATCGTACCCCCTCTCCAAAAGGGCGTACGTAGCATGACGAAGAATTGATACATAACGTTTTCACACCCCCTGAAGTATTGTAACTATAGAGTTTTGCCCCTGAGTTATTATTGCATTGTAGAGTTGTAATCCCCCTCCCCTCACAAACTATTACCACTACCAAATCATGTCACCTCAAATTTTGGGCAAGGGATTTATTTATGGTGGTTTTAATAGTCGATGGAATATTTTTAACAACCAAAAAAATTGAAGGGGAATGACTTGGTAGTTGTAATAGTTTAGGGTGAAAAATTATATTTATTGTTTTATATATATATATGTAATCAACAATATATTTAAATAAAAACAACTATATTAAATAAATTGTTCCTTATTCAATTTTATAAACAATAGTTCAATTAACACATGTGTTTACCGAGTTTTTCGGAAACTAGAAATATATTATGAATAAAAGCTAGAAAGAAAGGATGAGAGATGAACAATCGCAGTTTTTAAGTGGCTGGGGTGTTAATGAGCCTTAGTCTACGAGTCACTAGTATTAGGCTTTAGAGAGTTTTTACAATGGGGTTTTTCTACAAGTTTTAGAGGAGTTTTTGCTTACAAGAGAAATTCTAGGAGCCCTAGTACAGTGCACCATTGACCCTATTTATAGGCAGTCAAGTAGATTGGGTTGGACTAATTTAGACTCAATAAGGATGTAATTACAGTTTGCTCGCTAATGGAGCTATGATACAAAGAATGTGAGAAAACTAAATGTTTTTAATCAGGGCCCATTGGGCTGGTTTAGGCATGGCCAAGCCTTACAGCTGCCCATTATACGTTAGCATGGACTGGTCTGCGTGGGCTTCTCAAGGGATCCTTGGGGCAGGATCTGTCAGAGTAGTGGCAGTACTGTTTCCTAGGAATAATGTACGTTCCATGCGTACCCTCTCTACAGGTTAGTTCGGGATATGTCAGCGTCAGGGAAGGCCAGGCTTGCCCTATCCGTACGTCTGCTCTGGGTTCGTTTACTAATATCCTGGTTCATTAACTGGGGGCTCTAGTTCGTTCACTAGGACCTGGATTTATTTGTCAAGGTTGATCTCATAATGGTGGAGAATCTTTCTAGATTCATGAGAGGGTCAGTCTCCGGGGAACAGTTAGTCTACCACCTTAATAAGCATCCCAGAGGATGTAGGTTGGTGCTGGTCGAGAAGGTAAATTGTCTTGCAGCGCTATCCCGAGCCATTTACTAAGCTCGCGCCCCTCAGACCTTATTGGGCCCGATTCCATTTGGGCCGTCAGGATTTCTTCCTTCCTTGTTCACTGGGCTCAAGATGAGCCCGAACCTTTTCTGAGGGCCCACAGATCCATTTGGTCATGCCACGTGTCATAGGTGGAAAACAAGGATAACATTTACCCCCAAGTCTTCATCCATATTCACATGGTGGAGACTTGCCTCACTCTCCCGGATCAATCTCAAATATCTCAGTTTGTTTACCAGGAGCCGGGTTCGTTTACATGTGGGCCATTTGGGTGATCCTCGTCCTTTAAAATTCCCAACGTCTCAGACACGTATCTCAAGGTTGATGGTGCGTCTGTGCCACTCGCGTCCTAAAGATATGGAAAGAATCTTTTGATTTCCCAGGTGACCGATGGGTTTCAGTGCAATTCTCGAGACGTCCCGTCTGTACGAAAAGGGCTCTTTGGGTACTGGATTGGGCTATTTAATGCCTCTGCATTATCCAAGGCCGTTGGATTGGAATAGTTTTGAGATTTTCAATGTAGATCGTTAGATGAGGTAGGTGTGGGTTGTGGATTAAAGAATCCACATTTTAGTACTCGATTGGGCCAATTAATGCCTCTGCCCAATCCAGGACCGTCGAATGAGGTTAGTCTAGGGATCTTCATTGCGGACCGTTGGATCGAATAGTAACTTTCTAACTCCCTACTAAGTGAGTTAAAAATGTTCCATTAGCTCGCTAATCGAGGTTTTAGGTCAAAAGTGCTACTAAACTGAGACAAAATCCATTTAAAGACATTAAATGTAAAAGCGTGGTCATTCATTGCAATCGTATAGTTATACATTTGGGATCCCAAAATACCGTTTAGAAAATACTTTACATCTCAAAATACATTTAAGGTCGACTTAGGCGACAAAACAGCGGTTACAATACATTTGCCCAAAATAACCCTGGCTGTGGCAGCTAGGTAGGCCGAACATGTACCCGTCTCTCCACGCACTCCATACTCATGGTTGGTCAACCTTTCCTTTGCCCTTTACCTGAACCATAGAGCACCCGTGAGCCGAAGCCCAGCAAGGAAACTCAATACAAAACAATTAACATATGCATATCTATCAATAACATATAACAAATTGGCCACCACACCAAACACATAACGCCCATGTCATCCCAGGCGCTTTGCCAAGCCCTAGGTTTGCGATCTTCACCGAGAGGATGACTCCAGCATCATAGAGGGTCTTGTCGTAATGACTTACACTCCGCATGCTCAACGTCGTTTCCCAGCCCCTTGCCGTACTCGGCTTTGCACTCCGTGTGCTCAACGCTGTTCCCGACCCCTTGCCGTACTCGGCTTCCTCCGCCGTTTCCGCCCTTCGCCATTCTCAGCCTCCACCGTTCCCAGCCTTTTCCATTCACTCACAAATATGTATCACATAGCAAAATATCAACAATGTTTAAACATATACTAAACATAAACAATAGGGTTACACCCTACAATTCAATCAATAGGGTCATGCCCTGCAATACAAGCAATAAGGCCATGCCCTGCTCTACTGGTACAACAGTTTTCTTACTTGTGTCCCAAGATATCTAAGCACCGCAATCCCGAGCACAGTCCTCTAACATGAACCTTGTTGAAATCCAAGTCACAACATATTTATAATAGTCATTCATCAAATTCTAATCCAATAAATAGCCTCGAGACATAAATCATGCTTTCAGGACCTTGGATTCTACCAAACTGGGTAGAAGAAACCTTCACGAGCCTTAACGTTTAAGTTATCGAGCTAAAAACCTTTAAACAACCAAGTCAAAGGCAAAATGCCTCTCTGCAGAGAGACACGGGCCACGACACCTAAACCTTCCACCATGACGCCTTGGCAATTTTTTCCGAAGTCCCTTGGGCAATAAACTCAAATGGGTCGCGACGTTTGATGAATAGGGTCGCGGCTCGAGCTCGAAACCCATAAATTACCTCCATTTTTAGACTTCTAAATCCCCTGCAAATCAACCCAAACCTATGCTAAAGCCAGAACTCAGCCCCAAATCACTTAGACCAAACCTAGAGCAGCACACAATCTTAAAGAAACTAAACAAAATCCTACTGCAACTCAAATTCCATCATCTAAGGTTCCAACCCCCAAAACTCAAACAAAACAAAGGAAACTCAATAGAAAACCAGTTTTGATTCTTACCTTTGAGATAGTTTCGGCCTAAACTAATTCCTCAACTCCTCAAGCTTGCACTCCACAATTTCTTCAGCCCAACTCCTCGAGTTTTCTCCAAAATTCCCAAGCTCCCAAGAGCAAAAGTGTGAACCAATAGAGAGAGAGAGCTAAGAGAGAGACTATCAGATTTTTCTTCTCTCTTTCCATTCCAGAATGTGTTAGAGACCAAGGGTAACCCCAGATGCCTAAGTCTATCCACTATTATGGTCAAATTATCACTTTGCCCTTCTAATTAAACTCATATACTAACGTCAAGGGCAATTCCATCATTTGCCATATCACGCTAACTCCTCGAGTGTTCCCATAAATCCCCGTTTAATCCTGACATATCCAAATCATTAATAAATTACTACCCAATACTCGACAAATCCCGAACACATATAACATTCCTGAAATACTCTTCCGAGCCAGGTATTTGACCCCGTTGTGACTTTCTAGCTAAATTGCTCCCTAGGACCGTCTCAGATCGTGCATTACAAATATATCACCACTCACTCGTGGTATCGATCACAATATACACAAATATTGCATTTGTGCCCTCAACATGCTAAAATTAAAAATATGCCCCTAATAGCCAAATAGGGCCCACATGCATATTTAATTCACCTAAACATGCATTTCTAATCACATAATCATCAAATTCACATATTACGTAATAAAATATATTATTGCTCTCCAGGCACGCTAATCAAGACCCTAAGCCTTATTAACAAATTTGGGATGCTACAAACTTGTCTTCCTATAAATGCCTCAACAAGCACATTTGAATATTTTACTCATCCCACATATTCAAACTAGTAGAGCAGAGGGGAAAGATTCGTATGCCCTACATTGCCGACGAGATTCTCTGGTGATTAATACAACTTCGTGTTCACTTATTTCCGACCAGACCTATTTCCATTCAACCAGCAGACACTTTTGTCCCAGTTAACAGGTCTAGGACTACTGATGAACTAATGCATTGTCTCCTTAGGTTCAAGACTGAGATTCTACCAACTTTTTTGCCTGAGACTCTATGAATCTCAAATCCAATACCCCACAGTAAGTTTTTTGGTCATTTTCTCATCTTTTTTACTCCTTTTTGGTCATTTTCATTGTCACGCTATTTCTATGACTATAAAACTGTTAGGGCCATGACCACCGGGTAGGGAGGTTCTAGGTAGGATAGCATTAATCATGAACCGTAGAGTTTCTGGGTGACACCTCATATCAGTCTAGTTGTCCTAGATCAATCCGAACGCCTCAAGACTGATTGGGGTGAATTAGAATAACCTTTGGCCTTTAGTCTGGAGGGGACCTATCCAAGCATTTTTAGGAGAATCCCCGCACCTTAACCAGTTTTCTTCAGTTTTGGTGCTAACTGCATGGTTCTCATTTTCCTTGTCGCTTCCAAGTCCCTGATCATGAGTCATGACATTACTTTCTACATGGAGGACATTGTCCAAGCAGGCCCTGTAGTCCTTGAGGGGACCAAACTTCCCACCAATAACACGTGGGAAATGGACTGGAAAAAGAACGAGTTTCGCAATTACTGGATGCAGCATCAGCTTGAGAAGGCCCTTAGAGTAGAGTCGACTCCAAGGCTTTTTTATAAACGATTTGCCCGGAAGGAGGAGAAGGCCCATATAGGAGCAGGCATGTTTGGGGCCTGAAGCATAGGCCACATTAGTGTAGGAGCTACTCTTCCACTCCACAATTATTTTGCGCGGTTCCTCAAGTTTGGGGGATTGCGCCTTTTTAGCTTTTACCCCAAGCATATAAATTGTTTGCGGGATGGCACATATTCTGCTCGTCGAAGGAGATCCTAGCGCCCACCCTGTGGAGGTGCTATATTTTTACAAGTTGGAGCCACAGCTAAACTCTAAGGATAAGACGCGAGATGGATTTCATAAACTGAAGGTCTGTGGCATTAGTCCGGCTCTATTTAGTACGTGGAAGCACCCCCGAATGTCAGGCACTACTTGTTCATGGCATCCGGGTTCCTCCTGGAGAAGAACCCCACCTTGGTGCTGGACTTCCAGCACGTGGGTAAGTCATCCTTCTTCATCTTTATCTAGCCCTTAACTTTGTTTACTGGACACTCATGATCCTGGAAAACAAGTCTATATGCTTAGACTCGGCTCACTAAATCGATCCTGGATTGAAAATGTTCTATGCAACTCTTAGTGTCGAGGAGTTGGATGTGGGCTGCTTCATGACTATGAAGAACCTTCAGCTAGTCAAGTTGATTGTCGTGAACCAGTCGATAGATGCCCCCCTAGCTTCTGGGGATTGCAATGCGAGAGGGATCCTGCCTTGAGGGAGGAGTTGGCCCTTATCCACATCGAGGCAGTGGAGGCCACGACCAAGGCAGATGCGAAGAAGAAGAAGAAGGGGCATGCCCATCAAGTGGAGTTGCCGAATCCGATGAACTAGACGCCTTTCTCGAGGGGAGCTAGCCTAACACTGGAGCTACAGGGGCTAGTATTTCGAGGAAAGGTAAAACACCTCCGATTTTAACTTATGGCCCCTGTATTGAGGGCTTTGTTAGGAATAGGAAACAGTACCTTCATTATTTGACCGGGAACGTCAGCAATGTGGGGCTTCCTTGACCCATTGCGGTGGACATGTTTTCCCTCATGCATTCATCCTAGTTTCTGCAGTATGGTATTTTTTTAGACCCGGATGACATGGGGGATCGAATTCATGTGTTCGCACTAGGGGAGTTAAGTCAGGCTCGGTCTATAAATAAGGGTCTGTCCCAGAGGACTTAGACTTGCATGTTTTTTTCTGTATATGTTTGTGATCCCTGTTCCTTTGCGTCACTGATCGGTTTTGTTTTTATTTCCATTTCAGGTGATCTGGAGATGTCCAATCCAGTGACCAAGATGAATGAGATGATCGAGGCCAGGGCAGTCGCAGCCAAGGCTTCGGCAAAGAAAGCCGCCAAGGGCCCATCCCAAAAGAAGATCATAGAGCAAATACTCCGGGATTCAGAGCCAGTCCTGGAGGCTTCTAGAAGAGTTCTAGCTGTGGATTCTGTTTCGATGGTGCTCATCGAACTAAACCTGCCCCAATCTTCTCCTCTCCAGGTTATTAACTTGGAGAATGAGCCTTCTAAAGGAAGAGGGGCGGACAAGAGAAAAGTGGACTCGGTCACTATGGAGTCCCCGGAGCAGGCCAAGAGGGCCAGGACCAAGGATCTTTCCCTAGTTGAGGTGAATTCCTCCGGGGAAAGCCTCATTGTCACACAGGAGGTTTCGGAGGCTCCCAAGCTTCCCATCAACCCAGCCTTTCCCGAGGAAGGGCCAGGAGAAGGAGTAGGCTAACGAGATGTTGGCAGTCAATTTTGATGAGGCCATTTACATGGCTTGGCTCCAGGACAAGAACATGAATCTCCTCCTCTATCATGATCTGGCTGCAAAGAGGGATGAATTCGAAGCCAAAGCAAAAAGCTGATGCAGTGCTCCTAGCTGGGGATCAATAGGATGAGAATGCCCAGGACGCCCCAGATCAAAATGAAGCTCAAGCCTGAGCCTTTGTATTTTTATTAGGGTTCCCTTACTCCTTTTTTTTTTTTGTATCCATGCGTTCATTATGGATGCCAATGTGTCCAAGACAAT
Organism: Humulus lupulus; assembly: GCF_963169125.1. Taxonomy (NCBI): domain Eukaryota; kingdom Viridiplantae; phylum Streptophyta; class Magnoliopsida; order Rosales; family Cannabaceae; genus Humulus; species Humulus lupulus. Next base: position 154,394,301 of record NC_084798.1, on the reverse strand, counting down.
TATTTAATTACACATATTGTTATTATATTGGTTTTTCTATGCATAATGGTTCCCACTTTGTATGTGTTAATTTTTTCCTCCAAATTCACTAAGTCTTTTATCACTCTGCATGAATTCGGGTTGGATATTGAGTCCTGGTTCCAATGGATAGGACCATTAGGGAAAATAATGTAGAAGGTATTTAACATGTCTGGAGGCCCATGATCGGGTCTTAACGGCCTGGACCATCTTGAACTTCACCAATATAACTTAACTGATTTATCCTAACTCTATGGTTCAGGTTCTAACGGCCTGGATCATTATGGATATTTTTAGATATGAATTAATTAATTAACTTGTTCCGAACTCAAGGTTCAGGTTCCAACGGCCTGGACCGTTAGGGAGTTATCAGCTGTCTTTTGACTTATTTGTCCTGATTATGGTGTTCAAGTTCCGACAGTCTGGACCGTCAGAGATTAGTTGATTAGCTTATTTTGAACCCGAGGTTCAGGTTCCAAGGGCCTAGGCCGTTTATAAGAGTAACTTTAATCAATTTAAACCTAAGTTTTCAATGGCCTGATGTGACGACCCAAATTCGCTAATAAGGCTTAAGGGCCTTGATTAGCGTGCCAGGAGGGCACGATGGGATTTATGTGTGATTTTATGAGTTAAATGCATGGTTATGATTTAAAGCATGTTATTTGACTATTTGTTTATCTGAGATGCATGACTATGTGTATTAGTATGCATGTAGGCCCTGATTGTGTTTGAAGGGCATAATTGTAATTTTAACCCGCTGAGGGCCTGTATGTGATAATTGTATTCCGTGATTTGTACCACGTGAGTGTGGTGTTATTATTGTGATGCACGTGCCGAGACGGTCCTAGAGAGCAAATTAACTTAAGAGTCACAACGGGATTTCTATACCCGGCTTGGGAGGAGCCTAGGGGTACTTTGGGAATTTTATGGTTAAGATTGAGATTTAGCGGGTAATGGTTATTGGTGATTGAGTAACCTGGGTAACCATTAGTTACTGCTGAGAGTAACAAGTTTTAGAAAGAAAATGGTAGATATGAAATAGAAATGAAAGGACTTAAGTGCCCTTGAGGTTTAGGTAGGAAAGGTTAGGCAAGGAGGGGAAAAATGGTCATTTGGTTGGGAATTAGATAAATGGCAGCTGGGTTATATGGGGCACACGGTTTGGGGCTTAGTCATTTTGGTCTTGATAGAGTTTGAAGAGAAGAGAAAAGAGAGGGAAAAGCTAGGGCATGAAGAAGAAGAAGATGAGTGGAGGAGCTGAATTGGAGACCTAGGAGATGAAGGAAGCTTAGGGATGGATTCTCCATATGAGGTAAGGAATTTTGTACACATTTAAGGCTTGATTATGATATGGGTTAAGAAATTTGAGCATGGGTTAAGTTTGAACTTTGAGTTTTTATTTTTCTGAAATTGAAATCAAGGATGTGGATTTTGGGGATTTGATTGTGTGTTTGGATGTCTTTGAAGATGTTTATGGGTTGTTAGATGGTCTATTTGAAGTTTGGAATTGGTTTTGGGGCTTAGGTAATTGTTGGGATGATTTGGGAAGGTTTTAGCTCGGAGAAAACGCAAGAGAAAACCTAGAATTCTGGGTCTGCGAAGGCGTGCCGCGGCACAGTTTTTGCGTGCCGCGGCGTGGAGCCCCTGTCTGCTGGGTGCCGCGGCACAAGGCCAATTTCAAGATGTCATTTTTGGGAAATTTTAGGCCTTTGCTCCGGGGGTTAGGGGGATGTCTCCGGGGTGTTGTTTTAGGAATTTGGGAGTTCCGAGAGTGCGGGATTGGTCCCGGGAAGTGGTTGTGAATTGATTAGTATTTAAGGGAGATTCTTGTGTGTTGTGACTAGGATATTGGAGAGGCTCGTGCTAGAGGACCGTGCTCACGGCGTGAGTGCATCAGGAGGCTCGGAATACAGGTAAGAAAACTATAACACCCGTAGGATGGGGCACGGGCCCATAGTGTGATTGTGGGGCACGACCCTATATTGCATGTTGCATGATGAGATGATTGCAGGGCACGGCCCTATATTGCATTACATGTTAGGGTGCAGATTTAAATGAATTGATATTTTTTTGAATGTTGTTTGATTTATGCTATATATGATTATAGTAAAATGTACGGCATGGCCGAGGGCGGCAAGGCCGAGAACGGCAGCGGAGCCGGAAGTAACACCTAGCACATGGGATGCTTATGGTGAGGGTAAGACCCAGGGGATACGTGTGATATCCCTACGGTGAGGACCGAGACCCCAGGCTTCGGTAAGGCTTCGGGGGCGGCATGGCCGTGTTTGCTTAGTCTAATGGTTGACTTGTTTGTATGTGGATTATCTGTTATGATAAACTGTATAAATTGCATATGTTATGTTATGCATGAGTTTTCTTGCTGGGCTTCGGCTCACGGGTGCTCCGTGTTGCAGGTAGGGCAATGACTGAGTCAACCAACCATGAGTACGGAGAGCGTGAAGCGACGCGTACATGTTTGGCCTGCCCGACTGCTTTGGTTGGGGGTTTATTTGAAAATGGCTGTAATAATCTATGATTTTGTAACTGATCAACTGTAAACTTATTTCAAGATGTAAATAGTTTTCAAACCTTATTTTGGGATCCCAATTGTTTAATACTAGAAGTTTTTATTGAAACAACGCATTTTTCTAAGATTACAGCCTTAACTTTTAATTAGTCACACTTTTGTTTCAAAACCTCGGTTAGCGAGTTCTTTGCACACTGTTTTGTCTTAAAACTCACTTAGTAACGGCTCTAAGGAAGTAGGGCGTTACACCTGAGCCATTATTCGGAAAATGTGAATAGGGATTAGGTTATCCCAGACCACGTTAGGTCTAGAAAAAAAATTTAGGAGTTGGGTTTTGTACCCCCCGGACCAAATGGGTCCGGGTAAGGATTGGGTATTGAGCCCTGCATCCTTTTGGGTTTTTAGCCCCATGCACAATATGGGTCCAGATTAGGAGTGGGCTTTGAGCCTTGCATCCTTTTTTTTGGGTGTTAGGTTTTGAACCCCTCACGTACCATATGGGTTCAGATTAGGATTGGGCTTTGAGCCTTGCATTCTATTGGGTTGAACCCCTAGTTTTGGATCTGGACTAAGCCTCGAGCTTTGCATCCTTTTTTGTTTTTAATCGTGGACTTGTATAAAGGCCTTATCCGCGAAGTGACCAAAGAGTGTAGTCTTAGGTCACTTGTTTGTGTAAAAATTGAACATAGACGCGAACTTTTTCGTTCTTTACAACATCTTTTATGGTGTTTTGTATACAACATTTTCATTAAAAAAGAAATGAAAAATGTTAGAAAGAAACAGAATTAGATCCTCCCAACTACTGATAGTACCGTATGAGGTGCTAATCATTCCAGGCCCTTGGGACCTCCGTTCCCTCCAGTCGCCTTAAGTGATACGTTCTCAGACATACTTCATTTTGGATTTCATAGGGTCCTTCCCAAATTGGTCCAAGAACCCCCACTCTTGGATCTTCAGATGCAAGGAAGACTCTTCTAAGGACTAGATCGCTGGTTTCAAACCTCCAGCTCTTAGCTTTCGAGTTAAAGTGCCTGGCAATCTTTCCCTGATACATCTTCAGCTGCACTTGTGATTCCTCCTGGATCTCTTTGATGAGATCTAGGGATTTTTGGAGTAAGGTGTGGTTCTAGACGGGATCATATGTGTCTTGTCTATGGGACGGGACCATCGCTTCTACTAGGATGACTGCTTCACATTCGTACACCATTGAATAGGGAGTGTGTCCAGTTGACATCCTTTATGTGGCCAAGTAGTCCCATAGGACGCAGGGCAGCTCTCAGCCACTTGCTCTTGCATGCTTGTAGCTTTTTCTTTAATTTTCCCTTCAAAATCTTGTTCATGGTCTCTGTTTGCCCGTTTGCTTGAGGCCTTGCGACCACAGAGAAGATTTTGATGATGTCATGTCTTTCACAAAATTCAGTGAAGTGGATGCTAGCAAATTGCTTCCCGTTGTCGGACACGATTTTATGAAGGAGGTCGTATTGGCACACAATGTTGTTGATGACGAAGTCCAGGGCCTTTTTAGAGGTGATGGTGCTCATTGGTTCTACATTAACCCACTTAGTGTAATATTCGATGACTACAATGGCGTATTTTACTTCACCCTTCCAGGTAGGGAGGGATCCCATTAAATGGATTCCCCAAACTATGAAAGGCCAAGGATCAGGGTTATTTCTGTTGGAGGGGCTTGCGGGATCTTCCCGTACCTTTGGCACTATTCTCATTTGCGGATGTAATCAACACAGTCCTTCTTCATCGTTGGCCAGAAATATCCTTTCCTTAGGAATTTCTTGGACTAGTTAAGTCTGGCTGTGTCATCTCCGCAAAATCATTCATGCACTTCATGCATGATTACACTCATTTCTGTCCCAGATACGCATCGAAGATAGGGCATGGACAACTCATTTTTGGAAGGTCTCTTTGCATTCGGTCATCCATTCGAACCTCTAGTTTCTGCGAAGTATGTTGCAGAACGGGATGCACTTGTCTGTAGACTTCAAGACGAAGTCGTTCAAAGCTGTTATTCTTCTCATCAAGCTTTGAACATATTTGTGATTCTATGGCGATGGCATCTCAATCAATGCCCTGATCTTTTCCAGATTGGCTTCTATTCCTTTCGAGCTTACTATGAAGCCCAGAAACTTCCCGGATGCCACGCCAAAAGTGCACTTTTTTTGGTTCAGGTTCATCCCATACTTTCGAATGATGGCAAATGCTTCTGCCAGGTCATCTGTGTGTTGAGCCGAGGTCTAGGATTTGACCAACATATCATCTATATAGACCTCCATGTTCCTCCCAGTTGGTTCCAAAACTTCCTATTGACCAGTCTCTAATAGGTGGCCCCAACATTATTAAGCCCAAAGGCCATGACAATGTAAGAGTATACGCCCTTGTCCATCTGGAAGCTGGTGTCTTCCTGGTCTGCTACATGCATTGAAATCTAGTTGTAGCCAGAGTATGCATCCATGAAGCTTAACAACTCATACCTGGATGTAGCATCCACCATGTGATAAATTCGGGGCAGAGGGGAGCAGTCTTTTGGGCAGGTCTTGTTAACAACTAAGTGTTTTATCACTCTGCATGAATCCTGGTTGAATATTGAGTCCTGGTTCCAATGTCTAGGACCATTAAGGGAGATAATGTAGAAGGTATTTAACATGTCCTGAGACCCGTGTTCGGGTCTTGACGGCCTGGACCGTCTTAGACTTTACCAATATAACTTAACTGATTTATCCTGACTCTATGGTTCAGGTTCTAACTGCCTGGATCGTTATGGATTTTTTTTTATATGAATTAATTAATTAACTCATTCCGAACTCAAGGTTCAGGTTCCAACGGCCTGGACCATTAGGGAGTTGTCAGCTGTCTTTTGACTTATTTGTCTTGATTCTGGTGTTCAGGTTCGGACCGTCTGAACCGTCAGAGATTAGTTGATTAGCTTATTTCGAATATGAGGTTCAGGTTCCAATGGCCTGGGCCATTTATAAGACTAACTTTAATCAATTTAAACCTAGGTTTTCAACGGCCTGAGCCATTATTTGGAAAATATGAATAGGGATTAGGTTATCCCAGACCACGTTAGGTCTGGACCAATTTTCTAGGAGTTGGGTATTGTACCCCCCAGACCATATGGGTCCGGGTAAGGATTGGGTTTTGAGCCATGCATCCTTTTGGTTTTTTAACCCCTCAGACAATATGGGTCTGGATTAGGACTGGGCCTTGAGCCTTGCAACCTTTTTGTTGGGCGTTAGGTTTTGAACCCCTCTCGAACCATATGGGTCCAGATTAAGACTGGCTTTGAGCCTTGTGTTCTATTGGGTTGAACCCCCATTCTATACAAATTTGGATCTGGACTAAGCCTCGAGTTTTCTTCCTTTTTTGTTTTTAATCCTGGACTTGTATAGTGCCCTTATCCCCAAAGTGACTAAAGAGGGTAGTCTTAGGTCACTTTTTTGTGTAAAAATTGAAGACAAACACAGACTTTTTCTTTCCTTACAACATTTCTTATGGTGTTTTGTATACACCATTTTCATTAAAAAATAAATCGCCATGGGGAGTACATTGCTAGAAATAAAAAATGTTAGAAAGAAATATAATTAGATCCTCCCGACTACTGATAATACTGAGGTGTTATGGTGTTATGCATTCCAGGCCCTTGGGACCTCCGTTCCCTCTAGTTGCCTTAAGCGATACGTTCTCAGACATACTTCATTTTGGATTTCATAGGGTCCTTCCCAGATTGGTCCCAGAACCCCCAATCCTGGATCTTGAGATGCAGGGAAAACTCTTCTAAGGACTAGATCGCAGGTTTCGTACCTCCGGCTCTTAACTTTAGAGTTAAAGTGCCTGGAAATATTCCCCTAATACATCTTCAGTTGCACCTGTGATTCCTCCCGGATCTCTTCGATGAGATCTAGGGATTCTTGGAGTAAGGCGTGGTTCTGGATGGGATTGTATGTGTCCCATCTACAGGACGGGACCGTCGCATTTACTAGGATGACTGCTTCACATTCGTACACCATTGAATAGGGAGTGTGTCTGGTTGACATCCTTTCTATCATCCAGTAGGCCCATAGGTCACAGGGCACCTCTTCCGGCCACTTGCTCTTGCAAGCTTGTAGCTTTTTCTTTAATGTTCCCTTTGAAATCCTGTTCACGGCCTTTGTTTTCCCATTTGCCCGAGGCCTGGCGACAATAGAGAAGCTTTTGATTGTGCCATGTCTTTCACAAAACTCAGTGAAGTGGATGCTATCAAATTGATTCCTATTGTCGAACACGATTTTGTGAGGTAGTCCATATTGGCACACAATTTTTTTTATGACGAAGTCCAGGGTCTTTTTAGAGGTGATGGTGCTCATTGGTTCTGCCTCGACCCACTTGGTGTAATAGTTGACGGCTACAATGGTGTATTTTACTTCACTCTTCCAATTCGGGAGGGATTCTACTGAATCGATTCCCCAAACTGTAAAAGGCCAGGGATCAGGGTTATTTCCGTTGGAGGGGCTCACAGGATCATCCCATACCTTTGGCACTATTCACATTTGCAGATGTAATCAACATAGTCCTTCTTCATCGTTGGCTAGAAATATCCTTGCCTTAAGATTTTCTTGGACAAGCTGAGTCTGGATGTGCGATCTCCGCAGAAACCTTCATCCGCTCCGTGCATGATTGCACTCATTTCTATCTCAGATATGCATCAAAGATAGGGAATGGACGACTCATTTTTGGAAAGCCTCTTCGCATTCGGTCATCCATTCAAACCTCTGGTTTCTGCGAAGTATGTTGAAGAACAAGAAGCACTTGTCTGTGGACTTCAAGATGAAGCAGTTCAATGTTGTTATTCTTCCCGTCAAGCATTGAACATATTTGTGCTTCCGTGGCGATGGCATGTCGATCAATGCCCTGATCTGGTCCGGGTTGGCTTCTATTCCTTTCTAGCTTACTAAGAAGCCCAGAAACTTCATGGATGCCATGCCAAAAATGCACTTTTTGGGGTTCAGCTTCATCCCCATACTTTCGAATGATGGCAAATGCTTCTGCCAGGTCATCCGCGTGTTGAGCTGAGGTCTTCGATTTGACCAACATGTCCTCTAAATAGACCTACATGTTCCTCCCCAGTTTGTCCTGGAACATCCGGTTGACCATTCTCTATTAGGTGGCCCTAGCATTATTAAGCCCGAAGGCCATGACAATGTAGCAACATACACCCTTGTCCATCTGGAAGCTGGTGTGTTCCTAGTCTGCTACGTGCATCAAAATCTGGTTGTGGTCGGAGTAAGCGTCCATGAAGCTTAACAACTCATACCCGGATGTAGCATCCACCATCTAATAAATTCAAGGCAGAGGGGAGCCGTCTTTCGGACAGGCCTTGTTAAGATCCGTGAAGTTGATGCAAGTCCTCCACGTTCCATTTGGCTTTGGTACCAACACCGGATTGGCCAGCCAAATGGGATACAGAGCCTCCCAGATGAAATTGATCAAGGACAACTTCTCTACTTCTAACTTGAGAGCCTCCGTCCTTTCCGTTCCCAGGGCCCTTCTCTTATGTCTGACGGGAGTTGCATTTTTGTCAATGTTCAAGGTGTGACATATGATGTTGCGGTTGATCTCGGTCATATATGAATGAGACCAGGCCAGGACATCCTGGTTTTCCTTGACCAGGGAAATTATGGCAGCCCTGACCTCCGACTTCAAGTTTCTCCTTACCCAAATAACTTTGGTCGAATTGGTGTTACTTAAGCACACCTCCTCAACTTCCTCCATGGGCTCTAGTGCCCTATCCGCCTCTATCCGCGAATCTAATTCATCATCCTCCAAAACCATCCTTCGTACTGGCTGTGGTGGTGGGATTGAGTCAATGTTTTTCTCTTCAAGAGGTTTTTCACGGACCATGAAGATTGGTTGGGCGGTGACGTGATAATACTTCTGGGCACTCTTCTGATCTCCTTGTATAGCTCCCACACCTTCATTATCACATGGGAACTTCATGAAAAGGTGGCAGATGGAGGTGATGGCACCAAAGTCTACTAAAGCGAGATGACTGAAGATCACATTATATGCAGTGGGGCAGTCCACCACTACGAAAGTGCAATACTTGAACTAGCCCTGAACCTCGTTCCCCAATGTCATGGGTAGCTGAATCTTTCCCCATCGAGAGCAATGACTCCCCATTGAAGTCGTATATTTGTGTTGGGAAAGAAGCTAGAGCTGCCTCTGTTAGGCCAATCGTTATAAATGTCAGCTTGAAAAGGAAATTGATGGAGCTCCCATCATCTCCCGACACTCGGGATACCCTTTTGTTGGAAATTTGGGCATCATTGACCAAGGGGTCATGATGCGGGACATGAACATTCTGGGCATCCTCTTCCGTGAACGTGATGGGCATGTTCATCAACTTTGGGTGCTGGGCTGGAGTTTGGACCAAGGCGCACACCTCATGGTCGTGATCGAGCTTGCTGAGGTACCTTTTCTGATCATTCCAGGACGGTCCTCCCATATGCGGGTCTCCTTATATAGTGGACACATGGCCATCTAATCGAGGAAGGGTAGTTCCAGGAGGATATGGCATTCTGGGCCCAGGGGCCATTGGGCCTCCAGGTGATTGCACTACTAGGGCCCCTTGAGGGGCCTATGCTCCCGAACTTGGAGCGTACCCTCCTTGAGGAGCTCAGTACGATCCCGGTGCACCAGGGGCCAAAGGATGTCCGGGAGCTGATGGCAGTCCTAGAACTCCTATTGGCATCCTGACCCATTGGTGGAGATGCCCCAATTTGATTAGATTCTCGATCTCGTCATTCAGCTGACGACATTCTTTGGTCGTGTGGCCCACATCCTTATGTTAGGTACACCTTTTTCTGGTGTCCTTGAATTCTTTCCCCCTTTAAACATGGGGCTTGGTTTACCAGGTGTCCACGAAGTTGGTATACTCTGCGTATCAAGGATCGTACCCCTTTCTCCCCTTCTTTGAGGGCTTGGAATAGTTTTAACTTTTGTCCGATCTCTTTCCCTAATAGTGGTTTATGCTCACCTCAGTCGCGTCGGCCTGAGGCGGTTAGGCACTGCCAAGAACGGCACTATTCCCAATATGTGCCACTCTGTATCCAAAGAACGGGGTTGATGGAGCCGGAGCATATCCCGTCGAAGTGGGCCCATAGACCGTCGGGGTCATTAATGGCATCCCCAGGGTTCCAACGGGCCCGAATGTCGCTGGGGGTGGAGGATAGATATTTGTCAGATACTGCGCTCCATATCTGGGAAAGGTTTGTGATATCGACTCGATTGTTGGCTGCCACCCAAAGGATTGGATTCAAGCCTTTTCCCAGTTGATGAATCCTTGAGCCCTCCTGATGAATTCTTCAAGGGTGCCTGCCTTGCTGCGTTTCATGTCGTCCCAGAGAGGGGACCTAGCTCTGATTCACGACTGGAGAGCCACCAGGCGTTTTCTGTCATCCACCTTAGTTTTTGAGGCTTCCTCCGTGAAACCCTGAGGGTCTTCGTGGAATGTTGTTTAATGTTGGCCAACGCGTTAACTTCCATGTCTAGCTTTATGATGGCCAAAAACTGTTTACAGAAAGCTGACTGCAACTCAGACCAAGACTGGATCGATCCTGTCTTAAGTCTCTTCCGCCACTCTTCCGTGGGTCTAGCAAAAGTGATTGAGAAACATAGGCACTTGCCATTGTCATAAACATGAGCTACAGTCATCAGGCGATTGTAGTGGGACAAGTGATCTCTGGGGTCAGTGTTCCCGATATAGGTGGGTATATCTGGCATCTTGAACCCCTTTGGTAGCACGACGTCCAGTATGTGCTTGGCACATGGCTCCTTTTCCTCTTCTTCAGAATCGGAACCTCCGCATTCTTGCTTCCGAACCAAGAAGTCCGTGACCTTTTTAAGAGCAGCCAGCTATTCCATGTTCTGCCTGGCCATTCCATCGTCCAGGGGGACTCTCTCGTTCCTCCTGTCGTTGAGGTTATTCCTCAAGTCGGCTCCTCGGGGGCGAATCTTTTCTTTGCGGGCCCTTCCTTTCTGGCATTGAGGCCGCCGTGCAAGTCCACTTGGGAAGTGTCGTCTCCCAAACTGATTGGTTTTGGCTCTTCAACACATTTTCACCCTCAGTGATCTTTGTTCATGAAGACCCTGAGATAAAAGCATCGCCCCTGATCGTCTGGTCTGGGGATGTTCCGGGGCTTAGTACCCTGTGGGCGCTTTCCTTGCGGATCGTTTGGATGATCCCTTCCTAGGACAGGATTCATCCGTTCTTTCCTAGGGAATTGCCCTGGGTTAGCCCTAGTTTTCGGAATGGGATGAGCTCTCTTTTGGGGGTTTGTTTTTTCAATGGGATCAACCATTTTTGCTTTCCCTTTTTCTTGAGTAGGTTTTGACAGGCTGGATCTGGGATGTGGGGATGGTCCTGGAGGAGAAATAGGGGTCTTTCATTGGGTACGCCAATCCTTACAAGTAGGACAGGCGGCTGCATTCCTGGGGGAGGAACGAGTGAAGGATTGGTTGTCAATCCTTGGACAGTGATAAAGGCCTGAAGAGCCAGGAGGGACTCTTGCATCTGGCGGGTGGCCTCCTGTTGTTCAGCCATCCTGGCTTCTAGATCCAGGACCTATTGTCTCAAACGGACCACCTATGGATTCGCCTATTCAAGATACATATCTTTCTCGTCAGGATCAATGGGGTTTTGAACCTCGTGATCCTCATAGTCCCTTTCCTCTTCCTCGTAATAGCCTTCGTCATAGTCACCCCCATCCCCGAAGTTCTGGGAGTCATTGGGTAGAGGCCCTAGATAAGGCGTATCTGTAACGCCCTGGTTACCCCAGAACAGTTACGGTGAACCGAAAATTTGACTCATTGCTTGAGTCCTTTGGTTAAAAAAAATGTGATCTAAGTGTTATTAATAGGTTAAGGTGAAAACCAGTAAAAAGGAAAAGATATGTTTTATTGATACATAAAATTGTTCATGGGCCCACAAGAACATTTAGAAGTTATTTACAACTCAAAAAGGTCATTACTGTTCCAAAATTTCAAACCCCGCCGACCTAAGCGGCAAAAATAGGGTAAACCCCCTAGTTCCTCTGAGAACTCCTTGGCCGTGGTGGTCAAGCGGCTGCATATGTACACATCACCACCTAAGCTCTCCACTCAAGGCTAGGTGAGCTTTTCTTTTCCTTTACCTGCACCACATAGCACCCATGAGCCAAAGCCCAGCAAGAAAACATAACATTATATGTAAACATCATCAAATGATTATCATTATAATCACACATAGCCCATAGCTTTCAAACAGATGAGTGAATATCACTTGAGGTTCTGAAAAACCATACTGAGTGACTGACAAGCAAGTCACTAATTCAAATGGAGGAGTGGTTGATGGGTAAGCCACTAGCCTTCAACAGGTTTTAGTAAACCATACTGAGTGACTGACAAGCAAGTCACTATTTCAAGTGGAAGAGTGGCTGCTAGGTAAGCCACTAGCCTTCAAGCGCTTATATTATTCATCGACCTTGAGGTTGGTTCGACATTAATGCTCTTTGAGTAATTCAATGCAGAAAGTCAATTAGATCTAATCTTTATTGGCTTGCGTTGAACACGCTAAGGCCGTCCTGACTAATGAGTCAGCCCAATGTGACCAGTGCCCAATACCACTGCCGAATCTGACTAATGAGTCAAGCTTCACAGTTGATACTAACACCTTTCCCAAATCTGACTAATGAGTCAGTACCATGCACAAGTGAGCAACATTTGCTAAGTATTCCATAATCAATTCATGTCCACATTTATACATCCAACATGCCTCATGAATAACCATGCATGTCACATTTGGGGTGCAGTTTTCTTACCTCCGATTCGAGCTAGAATGAACAAAAGAACGACCCTTGAGAACGGTTTAGCTTTTAGTCCTTTAGCGGTTACCTAATCACAACACATCATAGGATACCATCAATAACATGATAATCAAGGCTTCAAAAACCAAGATTTAGCTTCCGAGACATCAATCCTCACTAATCCGAGTAGTAGGAGTGATCCCAAGGCCTAAAACCATGATCCGGGGGTCAAAACATGCAAATGGGCTCAACCCTGCACCGGAGCCGCAGCCCTAGCACCTTGTGCCGCGGCCCCCAGAAATTCCAGAGGCAAGCGCCGTGGCGCCCAACCCAAGGGCCGCGGCGCCCAGCGCAAACAGAACCCCTCCTTCTTCATCGAGCAAGGGCCACGGTGCCCAAGAACAGAGCTGCGGCCCCCAAACCTGGGCCATTCCCAAACACATTTTCAAGCTCTCAAAACATCCAAAATCATATCTAAACATTCCCCAATCATCAAAACAAGGTTCCCAAGCTTCCCAATGCATCAAAACCCTCAAAACCCAAGGTTCAAACGAGTCGAAAACTCAACAATTCACAAAGTCCAATTCAAAGCTTAGATTCTCTAAAAACTCAAAACTTTAAACTTAGATTACCTTCGATTAGGTTGTTTTCTATCAAATCCTTCAGTCAAGAAACTTCTAATCTTTCCTAGGATCGCTATCCCTCGATTCTCACTTGATTCCGACTCCTAGAACTCAAGATTTCTTCAAATATGCTTCGGGTGACAAAAATGAACTAACGAAGGAGAACGAGAGGTTTTCTTATCATACGTTCTATCTGACAGCTACTTCAAGCTTAAGTAACCTCAAATAAAACCTAATGCCTGGGGTCCCGAAAACACCCCCGGGGACATTATAGTCAAAACTTCCAAAATTTCACCCTGATCTCAAATATTCCCAATTTATCATCAAATAAACATTCCTATTACCCCAAAATTGACCCCGTTATGACAAAACCGCTAATCCACTAAAAAGGACCGTCTCATGCCAAATAGCTCGAATATATCTCCATAATAATGGAATCTCATTCACAAATCACATCATGCACCCAAATACACAAATTACCCTCAATGGGCCAAATTATCAAGACATCATAATATATCAAATGTGGACCCACATGCATGCATATATCATTATATCATAATATAATTCACATAAACATGCATATATTCATTTAAATGCATAATTAAACAATTACGGCCCTCCGGGCCTGCTAAATCGCCACTAAACCACATCGGAGAATTCGGGGCATTACAGTATCTTTGGGTTGGTCTAGAGGAAGTGGTTGACTGGGCAATGGTTCTCCATTGTCTTGTTGTTGGTGGTGAGCAGGATCACATACGGTATTTGTAACGACCCAAAATCATTAATAAGGCTTAAGGGCATTGATTAGTGTGCTGGGAGGGCACGATTGGTTTATGTGTGAATTTAGTAGCTTAATGCATGATTCTATGATAAGCATGCTTGTGTGATTATATGAGTATATATGAAATGCATGTTTACAAGTGTTAGTATGCATGTAGGCCCTGTTTAGTTTAAAGGGGTATATTTGTAATTTTAGCCTGTTGAGGGCGTAAATATGATTATATGTGATAACTGTGAGAACCACATTAATATGTGGGTAAATCTGCTGCATGCGACTTGAGGCGATCCTAGGGAGCTAGTTAGCGGGAAAGTCACAACGGGACCTATACCTGACTTGGGGTAAGTCAAGGGGTATTTTGGGTATTAGATGGTTATTTAGGTTATCGGGTTATAGAAATAAATGATTGGAGATATATTTGAGGTTAGGAAGCTTAGATGGGAATACTGGGGAATTTTACCATTTTTTCCCTCGGGGATGTTTTGGTACCCCGAGCCTCGGGATAGACTTAATTAACTAAGGTTGGACTAAGTAAAGTTGAGAAAACAATAGAAAAATACTTAAACCGACCCTCTCCTTCTCTCAGTCTTATCTCTTCTCTTTCCTCTCCTTTCTCTCAAAGGAAAACCATTGGAACTTAAGGAATTCAGCTGGGAACTCAATGATTTGAGCTGAAGTTTTTGAAGATTAGTCTAGTATTCAGCTAAGGAGTTCAACCAGGGTTGAGGTAAGACTTGAATTACAGTTTTGGGTATTGAAATTCTATGGTTTTGTTTGAGTTCTAAGAGGCTTTTGGGTTTTGAAATTGAAGACTGAATTGAAACTAAGAACCTGGGAATTAGCTCAGAAATTCCTTAGAGAATTAGTGCTTCAGTAAAGGTAAACTCGAATTTGTGATTTAATGTCTAAATGTTGGTGTTTTCTTGACTGGTTTTGATGTTTTTCAGCTTTTGAGGTTCAGAAATTGAAGTGGGATTTTGGTGAGTTTCTAGGCTAGGTTTTTGTTGGATTATATTGATGGGGACGTGCTAGAAGTTTGTGACAATTAGGTTGTGGAGTTAGGATGGTTTTGGGTGGTTTTGAGTGAGGTTTGAGTGTTAAAAATGGTGGTTTTTCTGGGTTCTCATATGTGCGTCGCGACCCTGTTCTTCTGTGCCGCGACGCTAGGTTGAATCAGGAGATGGGGACCCCTCTGGGTGCCGCGGCCCCTATAGGGCTGTGCCGCGGCGCTATGCTAATTTTAGGACAGGGGAAATTTGAGTTTTTAGGTTTTGGCTCAGGGGGCTCGGGGGACGCTTCCGCTACCTTGTGCGGGGAAATGGGAGGTCCCGAGAGCATAGGATTGGTTCTGGGAGATGATTATGAATTGGTTAGTAATGAGAGTGCAATGTATGTGTTGTGACTAGGTATTCGGCAAGGCTCAGATTAGAGGACCGCGCTCGGGATTTCTGCGCTCAAGAAACTCGGTACATAGGTAAGAAAACTACACCCGGTTGTGAGTTTATAATGGGACTAAGAGTTCCCTGTTTTGTATGCTTTATGAAGGATGGTATTATGCCATGTGAATAATGAACAAACGACCTAAGGGTGTCGGAGTTTATATTGGCGCATAAGGCGCGGCTCAGCCACTGGTAGCTAAGGATAGCTTATTATTCACTGAGCTCAGTTTAAGCGGACCGGAGTCGGTGGGGTAAATAGAGGGTGCGATCTAAGGGTGTCGACCCTAATTATCATATGAATTGATTATTATTATTGATTGATAAATTTATTATGTTGAATAGCTAAGTGTTGGTTTGTTGATTCTCTGGTTGTGCCTATGGACTATGTGACTAATGTCGTATGCTAAGTATATGAACATGCTTTAAGGGTTATTTAATTGTTATCATTGTTTGTGCTATAATTTTATATTTTCTTGCTGGGCCTTGGCTCACGGGTGCTACGTGGTGGAGGTAAAGGCAAGGTCAAGCTTGATCAACCCTGAATTGGAGAGCTCTAAGGGAAGAATGTACATGATTAGCTGCTCAACCACCACGGTTGAGGGGGAGATAGGAACAGGACGACCATTAAAACCTGTTTTGCCTTAGAGTAGCTAGCGGTCATTGTACTTTGAAAATTTTGTAAACTGACTTTCAAACACTGTTTCTTTTGGGATCCCTTGTATAAAACGTTTAATTATACGAAATGTATATTTTACGACCAAAACCTTTTACCCCTAGTTCATTAGTGATGTCAGTGACACGTTTTTGACTAAATGACTTGATTAGCGAGTTCCGACCTTTATAAATACACAGTGTAACGGTCTTGGCTACCCAGGGCGTTACAGTATTCCTGGTGTTCACCATATTTGCAGATGATCAAAGTTGACTCAAGCTTTCTTCAACTCTTAACGAAAGTGCCAAAATGTTTACCTAGTTTTTTAGAAACTAGAAATATATTATGAAATAAAAGTTGGAAAGAAAGGATTAAAGATGAACAATCGCAATTTTTACGTGGTTGGGGCATTAATGAGCCTTAGTCTATGAGTCACTAGTATTAGGCTTCAGAGAGTTTTGACAATGTGGTTTTTCTACAAGTTTTATCAGAGTTTTTGGTTACAAGAGAAATTCTGGGATCCCTGCTATAGTGCATCATTGACCCTATTTATAGGCAGTCAAGTAGCTTGGGCCGGACTAATCCGAGCCCAATAGGGAAGTAATTAGAGTTCCCTCGCTAATGGAGCCATAATACAAAGAATGTGAGATAACTAAGTGTTGTTAATCAGGGACCATTGGGCCAGTTTAGGCGTGGCCAAGCCTTATAGCTGCCCATTATATGTTAGCACGGACTGGTCCGCGTGGGCTTCTAAGGGGATTCTGGGGGCAGGATCTGTCAGAGTAGTGGCAGTACTAGTTCCTAGGAACAAAGTACGTTATGTGCGTACCCTATTCTGTAGGTTAGTTGGGGAGACCAACTGCCAAATTTCTCAGGGAAATGTCAGCGTCAGGGAAGCCCAAGCTTGCCCTATCTGGACGTCTGGTCTGGGTTCGTTTACTAATATCCCAGTTCATTTACTGGGGGCTCTGGTTCATTCACTAGGACCTTGGTTTATTTTTCAAGGTAGATCTCGTGATGGTGGAGACTTTCCCTGCATTCGTGATAGGGTCCGTCTCCGGGGAACAGTTAGTCTACCACCTTAATAAGCATCCCAGAGGATGTAGGTTGGTGCTGAGCGAGAAGGTAACTTGGCTTACAGTGCTATCCTGAGCCATTTACTAAGCTCTCGGCCCTCGAACCTTATTGGGCTGTGAGGAGTTCTTCCTTCCTTGTTCGCGAGGCCCAGGATGAGCCCATACCTCTTATGAGGGCCCACGGATCCATTTGGTCTTGCCACAACAACATGCTTTAATGGTACTATGCCCAACACCAACCACCCATGAGTTGGGCCAATATTTTTTTTTTTGTTAAAATATATTTTTAATTTTTCTAAGAAAAATATAAGTTGGGCAATTAAAATATGCCATTTTTTAGGATACAATTTTCAAATTAATTTCATTTATTTTATTACTTATAATTGAGGACAATTTGATTCTATTTAAAAATTTGTTGCCTGAAATACAAGCCTGAGGTAGCATCTGTTAGGAGTATGTCCTAAAAGCATGTAAAAGATATTTATTATTTCAATGAATAAATAAATACAATGGTCTATTATTGTTATATTTAAATTATTAAATTATTGTTTGAATAATTTTTTTGTAAATATCAGAAAAATTCCATATTCATTATTGAGAATGTGATCTTGTATTAGTACGAGAGAATTAAGATCACATGAATGAATAAAAATAGTCAACAACAAATTGAAGTTATGGAATTCTTTAATTAGGGTTGTAAGTACGGTTTATTCAGTATCATGTTGATACAAACAATCTAGATTCGGATTATTGATGTGGTAAGACATCTCGATAAAAGTGTTCTATATAATATGATTATATATGACAAGGACCGATATGAATAAAAGTCTTTATCCAAAAACCATTTATTAATAAAGATTTGTAATTCATATCATAACTGATGATCATTTATAGATCAACCTAAATCCTGAGTGTTCATGAAATCATGTTTATGTTTATTAAATCTTTTGATTCATTTGTTAAGGTCTCTTCATAGATTGAGGCTAATGACTTTTGTTTTGGAGATTTAATATCATGGATGGCTGGGAACATGTATCAACAATACATAATCTAATCTTTCCTAACAGATCGTATATTGGTCCCCTTAAGGGTTAATTCTGGAACTGAATGATTTTGAGCTCAAATCTATAATTAGATTATAGATTAATTATTCACTAGTGAATTAATGGTACTTAAGGAATAAGAAGTAAATTAGAAGGGTAAAATGGTAATTCTTCCATACTAATTTATGAACTAATTAATTAGAGGGTTGAACTATTGTAAGATGGTTATATCAATGGACAACTTAAAATAAGATTTCTATAAAAGTGTATTTATAACATAAAGAGTTCAATTTTGAATTTATAGTGGAGAAATATTAGAATTAATAAATTAACTATTATGATTAAAGAGTTTAATTATTTAGTTTTAATTTATTGGAGCTTAATGTTATAGGTTCATGGTCCTCGAAATGGTTCAAATAAACACTGACAAAGATAAATACAAAAATGGGCAAAATGACTTATTTGATAAGTAAAATATTTTTCTATGCACTAAACATAATTCTTTTATGATTATGTGTAATTAATTAATAGAGAATTAATGAATTATTTGATTTAACAAAATGTAATTAATTTTTAATTATTTTATTTTTGGGATTTTTGGTATTTAAATAATGATAAAAATTTGGAAAATCACATGCCCTCCCGGCATGAGTTGGGAGTGTAGCACAGTGCACAGGCACTGTGCTACACGCACAAGAAGATTCCAGAAGAATCTTGGTTCAATAATTTTAGTTATTTAAATATTAAATAAATAATGAGATATTTTAATATGATTAAAATATTATTATTTAAACAAAAATCTGATAACTGATTAGTTATTTTAAATTGTTTAAAATAACTAATATTATTTATTTTAATATATATTGGATATATTAAATATAGGAGATCATTTTTTCCAGAGCGATACTTTTCAGAGATAGAAAATATATCGTGAAATCTCCCTGAGAGAAATAGAACAGTAGTGCTACAAGCATATGTCACTGTTCTTCACAAATTTAGGTCCAAACTTTATTAGATCTCATGTGTTGAAAACATCTGATAAATAGATTTTGTCTATTGTTTTGTATAACGAGCCTACACTCGTTCTTTGTGTGTTGAGAACAATTTGGAAGATCTTGATGTGAGATCTCAATGATTTTGTCGTACAAAAAGATAGCAGCAAGGAAGGACTTGAGGTAATTTTTCTATTCATCTCTTTGATTCAATATATATATATGTATGAGAAGAAGTAGATCTAGAAATCTTGTGGGGTTCAATTAACAATTTTGATTGTTGTTCCCCTGCATATAATCTCCTATTTGATCCATAAAAACCAAGGTAACAAATTATATTTTGTTAAAGCACATGGTACCAAGTGAGTATAGTCTCTAAAAATATATGATGTCAATCAAGTTATTTTTTTTAAAAATATATAAATATAAATATAATAATAATTTATTAATTCAAAATATTTTAGGGTATTTTAATCTTATTTGAAAATATATTGAAATTACACCTTAATTATGAGATTAGTTGGTATGATTTTTTTTATGGAAAGTCTCTATTTTTTAATTGAATATATAGGACTCTTAATCCCAAATTATTATATAATATATTTTTATGCCATTTTTACAATTAATTATAATATTTTTAAGGTTAGTTTCGTAGTTTATAGTATTTTTTTAAGTCATACCTTCTTTTTTTTTTTCATTTCTTATTTTTCGGGAACCTCCATTTTGTTTTAAACATCCATAATGTTTCTTCTAAAGCTATTTACCTCGCTTTTTTTTCTTCCCATTTTCTTCACTCTCACATTTCAGGAACAAGATGATGGGATTCCTTTTCTTTTCTTTTCATCAACCACTATTTTTATTGGTAATTTTATGTTTTTGTGTTGTCCACCATTTTTATTCTTCCCCTATGCTTTCTTCCATAGGGCTAACAAAAGGTGTTGGAATAAAGTAACACAACCCATTTTAATGTCATTTTGGCCTACATCTATAATATTTTTTTTTAACAATGAACATTTCATTGAAAATAAATAGATTATAATATATCCAATAAAAATGATGGAAAATCGTCCATCTATAGAAGTTCACTATCCACCTTGAGTGCATGCATAATCAATTCATGAACATACATGAATTATGGATGCCTTAAGAAAACTGGATAATAAACTTGTTATATTCTCTAACAAAGATCCTAACTCATTACAATACTAAGATTTGTTAGAGAAAGCAAAGACTAAAGCCAAACAACCAGTCTCTATAAATTGTAAAGGTAGTCCGAGTAGAAAAGATCAATCCAAAACAACCAGCATAGCTACATAGCTACAACTTCTGCTTGGATGATAGGGGAACTCCCTACAAAAAATAATATAACACTAAATTGTAAAATACAGAAATGTAATGGACAAAATCTAAGTATCATTTAATGATTAAATTTGTAAAAGAAAAAACTATAATTGGAAAGTTTTGATCAAAGAAACATCTATCTATTAAATATAATAGATAATTATAATTATTTCTAAACACTTATTATTCCTGCATTTGTTTGCTATTGTTGCAATTAGTAACGAGTTACCATAATGAATTCTAAACAAACTGAAAACTAGTTACTATGTCATATTTTGGAAGACCTGTTTTTAGTTAATACTCAGAAACTGAAAAAATTAGTAACTCATTTTAGTATTGTACTTTTTTTTTTAGTTTTGTTGTAGAATAATAACCAATTACTACTCTGAAACTTAAAAAAAAATTGGTACTTATTCACTGTCATTCTTTCCAAATATTAGTTATAATCAACTACATTTTCCATTTAACTTGATATCAATTGTAAGCCTCTATTTTTTTTTTCTTTCTAGATCTAAAGATCAATTGATTTTGTTCTTGGATATCTTATTTTATTAGTATTTCAAAGAATCACAAATTTGTTGTCGGATTCATATCTGAAGTTCGTTTAGAAATTATGTAGTGTTGGAAAGTAACCATCACTCTTGAAAGTTATAAAACTGATATCTATTTACTATGCCATGTTGAGGGATGAAATTTCCATAATTTCAAAATATGAGATTTTTTTCCCATAGTTTCTTTTAAATTTTTTTCCAATAAAAAATGGGAAAAAATAAATAAATAGTAGAGTTAACTAGCTTTAATATGAATAGGAGCCAATCATTCAAAAATGATTTAAAAATTAATTAAATGTGATTAAGAGAAAACAAGTCAATGATGAAGACTCATGAATAGGAATTCAATTAATGTTTTTCTTCGTTGTACTTTGTTATAGAACCCACCAAAATATGAATATGTGGTCTCTGTCAAATGTGGATATCACTTGGCCACCCTATAAATCTTTTCTCACAACCCACTTGTTATTAGGTGGATTAATAGATTCCCACCATAATTCCCCCCTTCTCCTCCAACCTTACATTTATTTCCCCCTTTCTCTTTTTGTGTTCACCTACCAATTTAATACCTTTTTTAGGATTGAAAATCAGTCCCCACAATTATCTCACAATTTCATATCAAGATGGTGAAGAAATAATAAAAAAGGGGGACAAAGAAAGCATACACATTACGCATACATTTATTTATGTACTCATAGAGATTTATGTATCTTTATTTGTATGGTTTAATTAAATACATCCCTTTAAGATGTAAGGTGAACATTTTACGAATGAACATATAAAACAAGTCATGCAATTGTTAATTTTTTTTTGGGTAAATACTATTTTGGACCTGTTCTTTGCAAAAAGTTACTGATCGGACCATCTGTTTTGTTAAATGAGAATTTGGACCATTTGTTTTGCAAAATGAAACATTTTAATACCCTAAACCCGATTTTGGTCAAGCAATTTTTTAATATGACCAAAATACCCTTAATTTTTTTAAATTAGTTAATTTATCAATTTAAAATAAAATATTATTGAATTAAAAATAAAAAAAATTGAAAAAAAAATCATTAAAAGAAATTTTTTAAGAAAATATAACCTCAATTACATTAAAATTATAAATAAATAAAAATATTATCCCCTTATTCTTTAATTAACAATATATCTACATAAAAATTAAGAATCAATGCATATTCAAATAAGGATTTCAACAATATCAAATGAAGAAGCTCATTAAAATAAAAAACTAAACTAGGAAATATTTTTGACAAATCCAAATGGAATTCATGGCTGCATTAGTAATGTTCATCTTTTTCTCAAACATCAATCCAACATCGCTCCAAACGCAGACCTTTCATGCCAGTACCTCTCTATCTCTCTCTCCTTTTTGACACAACAAAAGCCCAAAAGTATATATATAAACCCTTGTCGCCAAGCTTCACAAAGACACCAACTGATTTGACATAACAAAAAACCTAGAAAAAAATAGAAACAAACCAACAAATCCACCACCCCGTTCACCATCTTATCAGCTCTAGATAATGACTTGTTTATCGTTAACAGAATCATCAGTTTGTGGGTGTGGATTGCATCAACTCGTGGCATCCCAAAATCAAAGCCAAGTCAAAATCAAAATCAAAGCAAAACAAGAATGGAACATCCCTAGAAGATGGATGTCAATGCTTCATCTTTGGCCGTCCCAAAACTACCGAGCCCCAGCCCTAGCCCCAGCCCCATTCTATCATCCTTGTGTCGACCAAGTAGATCCAATACTCCTCCTAGACAACGTCCCAACCCAAATCTGAACGAGCAAGCATACGTCGATTTCCAACCTTCCACCCAGGCACCCTAAACCTTCGACCTAGGCACCATGAACGAGCATACCTCAATTTCCAACCTCAATTGCCAGATTCTCGATCTAGCCATTGACGATGACTTCGAGCTTCGATCTCCTTCCAACAACAACTTCACTGTAGGATTCGGGAGGAAGAAGGTAATGGTTGAGGAAGAAGGTGAGGGTCACGGTCAAGAAGAAGAAGAAGAAGAAGAGAAGAGGGAAAATAAAAAAGTTCTAATTTTATTTTTAATTTTTGTTTTGTATGTCTATAAGGATGTTAATTTTGGGGTTTGATCTTAATTTTTTTGGTTGATAAGTTTAGGGTTTATATTTAATTTTGATTTTAATTTTAATTTTAGTTTTAAGTTTAAATTATATTTTGAATTAAAATATATGTTTAATTAAAAAATACTTTTTATTATTATTTTTATTTTAAAATCAATTTAATTTATTTTTAAAAAAAATTGTTTTTAATTATTGAATAAATTAAAAAATTAATAATTTTTAGGGTATTTTGGTCATATTAAAAAATTGTTTGACCAAAATCGGGCAGAAGGTATTAAAATGTTCCATTTTGCAAAACACAAGGTCCAAATTGTCATTTAACAAAATAAAGAGTTCGATCAGTAACTTTTGCAAAATACAGGGTCCAAAATAGTATTTAACCAAATTTCTTCCACTAACTTCTTGCAACATATTCAAATTCTCTTTTCATATTAGAATCATTATATTAACACGAAAAAATTTGATTAAGACACGGATTTTTATTAAAAATTAATATAAAAAATATATTTTTTATTAACTTATGCTTATTTTAAAATATATATATAATTTAAATATTTAAACATAAAAAATCAAAACAAAAAATAGATGAATTAAAGCAAAAGTTGAAAAAAAATACACATTGTCTTTCAAAAAAATATGAAAACAATGTAAAATAAAATAATTAAAATTAACACAAAAAAGAAATTAATAACGAAAGAATATAAACAATTTAGAAAGGATGTTAAGAATAATTTTTTTTAAAATATAATTTAATTTATTTTATTTTAATAAATAGGATACTTACATACATTATTAGGATGTAAATATCATCACCAACTTCAATGTCAACCAAACTACATTGGTCATTTGAATAACTCAAATCCATAATTACTATTTGTTTTCTTTTCCTTTCCATAACTCAGTTCCACATGTGTTAGCTCTCTAACCTTATGCATCATTAATTAAAGGGGCAAGTACATAGAGAGAATGGGGGGTTTACAATTTTTTGACAATCCAGCATTGACTTCAACTTGTCCCAAGTATTATTGGTTTTTCTTATATACGATCTATTATTATAATAACAATAAGTAAATAAAAAAATTCTTAAATTTTTCCTAATATTATTATTATTTTTTTACTTTATTGGATAATGTTAAATTTAATGTTTCTTGTTTCTTACTCACTTCTATATATATGTAATGCCCTGGCTACTCCAGAACAGTTACGGTGAACGGTGGACCGGAAATTTGACTCGCTACCCGAGTCCTTTGGTCAAAAACGTGCTCTAAGTGTAATTAACAGGTTAAGGCATAAAACTAATAAAAAGGAAATGGAGATTTTCATTACAAACTGCTCTGTAGAGCTAAACAAAACATTTACAAGTGGTTCTCAGTTCAAAATGGTCATTATAGTTTAAAATTTACAATCCCGCCGACCTAAGCGGCAAAAATAGGGTAAAACCCCTAGTTCCTTTGGGAACTCCTTGGCCGTGGTGGTCAAGCGGCCGCATATGTACACAACACCACATCAGCTCTCCACTCAAGGCTAGGTGAGCTTTTCTTTCACTTTACCTGCACCACATAGCACCTATGAGCCAAGGCTCAGCAAGAAAACATAACACTTTTCAATAACATTATCAAATGATTATCATTATAATCACACCGAGCATAAAGCTTTCAAACAAAGAGGTGAACACCACATGATTCAAGAGGGAGAGTGGCTGCTAGGTAAGCCACTAGCCTTCCAAGTGCTTAATTCATTCATCGACCCTCGGGGTCGGTCTGGCATTAATGCTCTTTGAGCCATTCAATGCTAATGGTCGATTAGATCTAATCTCCGTTGGCTTGCGTGAACCACGCTAAAACCATTCTGACTAATAAGTGACCAGTGTCCAGTATCACTGCCGAACTTGACTAATAAGTCACAGCTTCACAACCAATACTAACACCTTTGCCAATTCTGACCGACGAGTCAGTGCAACGTGACCAATGCCCAGTACCACTGCCGAACCTGACTAATGAGTCACAACTTCACAGTTGATACTAGCACATTTGCCAAACCTGACTAATAAGTCAGTACCATGCACAAGTGAGCAACATATGCCCAACATTATATATTCAATCCATGTCCATATTACACAACCAACATGCCTCACGAGTATCCATGCATGTCACACTTGGGGTGCAGTTTTCTTACCTCTGGTTCGAGCTAAAATGAATAAAAGAACGACCCTGAGAACGATCAACCTTTTGCTCCTTTAGCGGTTTCCTTGTCATAACCAATTATGGGATTCCATCAATAAAATGAACAATAAAAGGTTCCCAGACCAAAACCTAACCTCCGGGACATCAAACATACTCAACCGGGTAATAGGTTCAACCCCGAGGCCTTAGGTTTGAATCCCCATGCTAAAAGCACTTTTCTGGCCAAATTTGCCCTGATGGGCCGCGGCTCACCCTCCTGACAGAGGCGTTTCCACCTCTGAAGCCATCTCAGGCCGCGCACACCCTAGACAGGCCGCGGCTCATTATGCTAAATTACCCAGAATTCAGCAACGCATCAGCAAACTCCCCTGCGTTTTCCCTCTCAAACCAGCCCTTCAAACCAACTCAAAACCTCTTCCAAACACCCATTTAAACCTCCAAACATCACCCATAACTCTCCCCCATCATAACCCAACCTAAACATCACAAAAACTCCCCTTGATTCCAACTTTCCACACCAAAATCTAGAGCTAAAATCTTAAAACGAAAACAGAGATAAACCAGAAACTCAATGGATAAACTCACCTCAAACCTGGAATTAAATCCTCCCCAACAGCTGAACTAAGCCTAAAACCTCAGCCCCTTGATCTCCTAGCTTGATTCCACCCTTTGAGCTCAAAACTCCAAAGAAGGAAAGAGAGAAATGGATGCACGGGAAGGAGAAAGTTCACTCTCTGTTTTGTACGGTTTCTACAGCCATCAAACATCATATATATCCAAGCCAAAAGACTAAAATACCCCTAGGTCTTTTAAAGCTTCTAAAGCCACTTCAAGGGTAATTTTGGCACTTTCCACTTATACCGTTAATCATAATTAATGCTTCCCAATTCCCGCTAATCTCAATATACTCAAACACCAATAATCCACATCCCGTTACCCTTTAATGCCCGGTAACACTCTAATCATTAAAACACCTCGAGACTCACCCCGAGCTTAAGCCTGTTATGACCAAACCGATAATTAACATTCCTTGATCGTCTCATGCCAAATGGCTCGAACAAACCCACATCATAATGTGGTCCCAGAATATATCACCAACATGCGTACAAATAATCAATTTACCCTCAACGGGCCAAATTACCATCACACCCCTGTAATAAGAAATATGGACTCACATGCATGCATTTCACATCATATCATAATATAATCAACATATACATGCATTTATCAATTAATAACATAATTAAGCAAGTATGGCCCTCCCGGCCTACTGTTCACGCCGTTAAACACATCGGAGAATTCGGGGCATTACAATATATTTCTCAAAGATAATATATATGTATTAAAAAATATTTAATTTTATTACTTACATGATTTTTTATAAAGTACACAATTTTCAAAACTTTTCTATATTATTTTTTATAATAATAAATGGGTACTTTATAAAATTTGACAGTGGTAATATAATACATTTTTAATGGGAGATCCGCCACATTAGGCTTTCAAAATTATATAAATTTTTTACTCTTTCTGTAAAGTCAAAGTTTAATAATGAGTTAGGAAAAACTTATCGGTTAACGAATTTTTCTTCTTAAAGAAATAAGAGTGAAAAAGTAAGAGTTACAAATAAACTTTGTATTGTTGATGAACTCCAAACATTTGTAAAAGTACTATTTAGGATTTTTCTTAACCGAACTATGATCTATATATTATTGTACCGCCTAGTTTTGTTGGGCCGTTAAAAATTATCTCTAAATTACGCACAGTTTTGTAAAGTGGTATTGTCGTCCAATGTGACTAATGACATGCTGACGTGGCATCTCTTTGCTTGCTGATGTGTCTCAGCTACATCAGCGCCACATGTGTAATTTAAAAATATTAAAAATTTCTTTTTTAAAAAAAAAATAATAATCATTACACTAAAAATAATTTAAATTAAATCAAATCTTACAAAATTAATTTTTTTTATATAAACTATGATTTATATTAAATTTATTAATTTTTAATAAAAACAAAAGAGATTTTTAATATTTTAAATTAATTTTTTTAAAATACACATGTGGTGCTGACGTGGCCAAGGCATATTAGCAAGCAAAGAGCCATGTCAGTATGTCGTTAGCCACATTAGACAAAATTAGATAAAAGTCCTACTTTCCAACACTGTGAATAGTTTAGAGGAAATTTTTAACAACCCGATAATGTATAGGTCATACTTCATGAGACAAAAATTATAAATAGCCTTTGTAAAATTATACATAAAGGTATATAATTAATTTCAGCTACACAAATTTAAAATGATGTCATCCTATTAATAATTAAAATTATTGATTATGAAGATAATCATATAATTTAGCATAGGGATAGAGTTACATTAATTATTATGCTCTTTCATTGTGGTATATTTTCTTGAAAAATAGATCTAATATTATAAGACTAATATCTTCCTAAATGGATCTTTATTTCCTTTTAAAAAAATTACCTTTATTTTCATATTATAAATATAATTTTTCATAGTCTAAATCTAAAATTGATAGTTAATTTAAAAAAATATATTAAAATCCTAATATATTTAGAATTAAAAGCGGCAGAATAAATTAATGTGCATCTAAATTTATATATGATAGTATTCACATTCACTCATCAAAAAAGAAAATCACATTATTACAGAGAAAAAATTAACATCTTCTTCTTTGGCATGGTAGCTAGAAATTTAGAAAGATGAAGAAATATTGTTACATATATTTTTTCTTCAATTGTGGTTGATATATTTGTCTTATCCTAAAAATCAAGGTAATGACTCTTTTAAGTAATTTATATAAAAAGATTTTTAACTTAAAAAAAAAGACATTTTAAAAGTGTTTCAAATACAAATATATATATATATAATAAAATAAAACACACTAATTTTTGTAGAGATTAAATTATTTGACCAAAATAGAAAATTTACATTGGGTATTTTTAAACAACTTTTAATTACAAAAATCACTTGAGTTATTTTTATTTACAAAAGTAATGGTACCCTATGTTGGATTAATAATAATTCAAAACCACCTTTCTCTTTATCTCTCTCTCCACTATCAAGCCACTGTTCGTCAAACACCATGCCTCCTGTTCTTACACATGCCAAAGTGATGGAAAGCTTAGCCGCCGACGAGCTCACGGTTGAAGTTTCGCTGCCAAACATCATTGGATGCCACCCCAAGCACTGGTTAAATGCAGCACCAACAAATTTTTCACCAAACTCCGTCCACCATAAGCCTTGGGGTTGCTACCATTAAAACGAGCTCTTCGAGAGGAACATAACCTAGCCTCCCACTCTACTAATACCATGGTCACTTTTTGGCGAGTTCGTGGGATATCCATGGCTTTAGAACTTTTTCTCACAAGTCTACCTGATGTTTGGGCTCAAGAGTGGTATCATCGCAGCCTACTATTTGAGGTGATTATATTGAAATATGGCAAGCATAGGTTTCTTGTCGTCGCCAGATGATTTGAATGAGTCATTTTTGTGTTGTATTTGAAAAATAACTTTGTGGATACTTTTAATTTGGTTAAACAAAAATTAAATCTAAGAGTCCCCAAAGTGTGTATTTTTTTTTTTTTTTTTTGCTATGATTCAAAAGTAACTTCTAAGTTTCTTTTTTGCTTGGTTTATAAAAAACTACTAGAATTTATATGTAAATAACGTGGGTGACTAAAAAGTGTATTATAATTTTTTATTTAAAAGTTATGATGTAGGTTACTAAATAGTATCATTTGCTAATAAACTATATAGTAACTTGTTATGCATGACAACTCATTAGTTTTTAAAATAAACTCGAAGGTAATCACAAAATTTCTTAAATAAAAAGATATCATTATATAACATAAAAATAAAGTCAAATTTTTAAAAGTAATCAGTAACTTAAGATAACTAATATCTACAAATAGAATTGGAGGTAACCAAAATATATCTTAAATAATATGATCTAAAAATTAAGTCTTTTGTGAAAATGTAACTAGTCAGTTTCTTATCGGTATGATAAGCAACCAAAAGAATGCTTTTGAAAACATAGAAACGTTAATATATATATATATATGTGTGTGTGTGTGGGCATTGAGATTGCTGCTTATTTTTTTTACATTGAGCTCACAAAATTCTCACTTTTTATGAGATTCAACCCACTTTTTGTGGGATGAATTAATTTTAAATTGAAGGTATATTAAGGTTATTATTTTCAAATAAAATTGGTGATTTTTGTAATTATTTTTGTTTCAAAGTTATTTTTTTGGGAATTACTTTTAGTGAATTTATTTTTGTAAATAAAGTTTGTCTTATGTACACTCATGAAAAAATTACCTAGTGAAATTTGATAAATAAGAAGATAAAATTTTATGTTATTATTTCCAAAACTATTGTATATATGATAAGAATATTGTGCAATTAATTATATTGTGTAGTCAATAATCTCAATTGTTGAAATGAGATCCAATGAATGAAATTTAAATTTATAATTTTTTTTTTCAAATACAAAAGTGTGTCCATTTGATACACCATTTTATATATCATTTTGTGTATTTGACACAATGACTATACTGTGTAGTTAACATTCATTTTATTCTTTGCCTATGTATATAATAATTGTTGTTCATGTTTTCTACATACGACAACGTGGCCTAAATGAATTATGTCGTTTAGCCCTCCGTAGAAACTAGAAAATAATATGCAGTTGTCGTTCCTATCACTACCAGAGAATATGCTCGACTGGTTATCAATGAAAGCCACCCCCTAGAACCTAGACGATGAGTTTCCTTCTTTAATTACATTGGCCCAACGAAGCCCCAAATTCACTGATCAAGGCTTGTTTAAAGTGAGGCATTCAGGAGGCATTCGGGACCACAGGCACGTGCCTGTCACATCTACTGCCTGCATAGATCATGTTATCAATTTTGTACAAGCGGTAGAGGGCATGTCCTAAGATGCCACCTTACTTGGGAAACGTGCAACTATTGTTGAGATTGATTAAATATAATGGTTACATTGTTTTCACAATGAGGTGTAAAACACTTAACGTTTTTCACTTAAGTTGAAGTAAAAACATGAGATCATGTAGTAGGCATCTATAATTGAGGGTCTAAAGTGATACAATGAGATATCTAAACATTCCCTACAAGTTTGGAGGCATTTGGAGATATTTTGGGGTCACACTCGGGGTGGATTTTGTAGATGCATCTGCGTTGCATCGCCAATGGGAGGCGATGCAATGCCTAGAACTACTTGGGAGACAAAACCCCCAGTAGGCGATGGCAGCGCATCGCCTACACCCAGGTGATGCATCGCTACAGAGCAGTTATGTGACTTAGCTCCAAATGATGTGTTTAAAATCTTTGATCATATTGGTTGGACTTGATGACGACACCTATACTATATATAAGGGTTATTATAGTTGTAAAGCCTTGATCACACTTTTCAACTCTCTCTCTAACCTATCTCTCTCTCTAGCTCTCAAAGAACAGTCATTTTATCCAAGAAACTCATCAAGCATTGCGTGACTTGTATGAGTTTCAAGATTTGTTTATTCTCACTAATCATTCCACATTTGTGAAACTTCAAGCAATAAGGGAAGGCTTGGAATAGAGATTTTGGACAACAATATACTTACTGTGTATAAGCCTTAGATGTTGAAGATTCAAGTTGCTCAAAATCAAAGGTTGTATCTATCTAAACCCTAACTTTGTATTTGTGTTACTCTATTGTGTTTGCATTGTTAGTATTGATGATTAAAAGTTTCTAAGTCCATCTTATAATGATTTAATCACTTAGTTCCTTATTATCAAGATTGACATTCATACTATGAATATGTTTATTTGATTATCAAGATTACATTCATACTTTGAATGAGATTCTTGATTAGCATCTAGGGTTTCTAATATTGAATTATTCCCATTTTTCATTGTTGATTTAGAAAGTATAAAGCCATAAATTCCCAACAATCAAAATCTCTAGTTTCTAATTACTTTCTATTTGTATTTTGCATAATATACAATGAGGAAAACGTGTTCATCTTCTACAACCATCAACTCCTTGCTTCAAGATTTGGTTTGTGTTGAACACAAATCCATGGGAGATCCAATAAAACTCTATTTGGATGTGTGCTACATGAATGTGGATATGGATTCAAAGTCTTCATCAACAAAGATTGAGATAACTCAATGGGATTACATACTTAAGGATAACGGTATCATCAAATTCCTTATTTCTAAATGTGTAGATTTCAAGAATTTGAATAAAATATTTTTGCTACCATATTTTTGTGAGTTTGAATTTATTTTTTTATGTTAAGAATACAATGGTGAATGTTAATGACCAATTCAAGGGTTATTCTTATATTTGTTTTGCTTGTAAAATTAACCATAAGGAGATTAGGGTTAAGGAACTTGATGATGAGATCATTTCTCTTCTAAATGAATTTAATTGGGTTACTTTAATTGATGATGAGATCTTTGTGACCCTAATTAAATCTAATGTATTCCACGAGGAATGAATTGTATCCCTAATAGAGAATAATGCAGTCAATGAGGAATGTATGATAACTCTAAAGGAGATTGATATTGTTTATGCATAGAGTGATGAGACTAATGCAACCTTAAGAGAAGGTAAACATATCAATGCAATTGATGTTGAGATCATTGAAATCTTTAGTGAAGTTAATGCAACCCAAGGGAAGGGGCAAGGATGGTGGTATGATACTTGTGCCACCATTCATGCAACCTACGATAAAACTCTTTTTAGAACCTTTGAAAGTGCAAAGGTGGGACTTGAAATCCAAATGAGAAATGAAAGGAGATCCATGGTACTTGGAAGGGGATGCATTGATGTGTTCCTCACTAATGGAAAGAAAGTGACCCTAATTAATGTTTTCTATGTTCCATATATTAATAGAAACATTATAAGTGGAAGTCTATTGAGTAAACCCGATATCAAAATGGAGTTTGAATACAGTAAACTTATGTTGACTAAATTGGACACTTTTGTTGGAAAGGGTTATTCATGTGATGGGATGGTCAAACTATGTACTCTTGGTAATGACAATAATTATATAACATCTAATTCTTGTAATATGATTAATTCTAGTTCTATTACTTTGTTGCATAATAGATTTGCTCATATGGGTGATAACACAATTAAAAGAGTTGTTAAATGTGGATTGATTAATTGTGATGTGAATGAGCATGATAAATGTGTTAAATCTAAAATGGTTAAGAAACATTTTCCAAGTGTTGATAGATGTTCAAACTTGCAAGATTTAATACATAGTGATTTATGTGAATTAAATGACATGTTGACTAGAGGAGGAAATAGCTATTTCATGACTTTTATAGATGATCGCTCTAGGTATACTTATGTGTATTTGCTTAAGAGTAAGGATGAGTCATTTAATGCATTTAAAATCTATAAAGCTGAAGTAGAAAATCAATTAGAAAGGAAAATTAAAAATCTTATGCATAATAGAGGTGGTGAATACTTTTCAAGTGATTTTAATGAGTTTTGTGAACATGACATTATACATGAATGCACTGCACCATACACTCCATAACAAAATGGATTAGTTGAAAGAAGGAATAGAATATACATATTAAATTATGTTCTAATTTTTGGGGTGAAGCTTTGCTTGTTGCGTGACATATATTGAATCGAATTCCTATGAAAAAGAACAATGTCTCCCCATATGAGTTATTGAGAGGAAAGAAGCCTAACTTAGGCTATCTTAAAGTGTGGGGGTGCCTTGCTTATTGCAAGAGCACGGAGCCTAAAAGGACCAAGTTGGGTCGAGGGGTCGTTAAGTGTGCATTTGTTGGCTAAGCCTCAAATAGCAGGCCTATAGGCTATTAGACTTGGAGTCTAATGTAATAATTGAATCAAGGGAAATTGAGTTCTTTGAGAACATGTTATATTGTGATAGCAACTCTCAAGAACCCACAAGTGTTTCAGAATCTCGTAAAGAGAAAGATCCAAAGGTTGATGAGCAACCAATATTGTCCCAGAGAAGCCAAAGGCTTAAAGAGTTGGGAACAATTGAGAAATGTTCTCAAATAGAAATACTCTACCTAGTGGAGGGTATCCTTGAAGATGTCACATGGAAATTTCCTATGATTCTTCAAATTGAGGATGATCTCGAAACCTACAGAGAAGTAATGTCTTCGAGAGACTGCGCTTTTTGGAATGAAGCAATAAATGATGAGATAGATTCAATTATGTCAAACCACACATGGGAATTGGTAGAAATTCTACAAGGTTCAAAACCAATTGGGTGCACGAGGAATTTTGGAGGAAATATCACACCAATGGCACCTTACAAACCTTTAAGGCTAGATTAGTAGCCAAATGGTTTAAAAAACAGGAGGAATCAATTACTTGGACACATATGCACTAGTTGCTAGGAAAACCACTATAAGAGTATTATTTGCCCTATCATCAATATATAACATTTAATTTCATCAAATGGATGTAAAATGACATTCCTAAATGGAGACCTCACTGAGGATATCTATATGGAACAAGCGGAAGGTTTTATTATAAGGGTAGATAAACATAAAGTGTGTAGGCTTGTTAAATCATTATATGGTTAAGACAAACACCCAAACAATGGCATGAGAAGTTTATTAAAACCATAGTTTTGGAAGGGTTTAGACAAAACAATGCGGACACATGCTTATGCTCTAAGAATTGTGATGTCTATGTCATCTTGGTGTGTCTATATGTTGATTTTGAGTAATGAGATGGCATACATAATAGAAATGAAGAGGTTTCTATCTCCCACTTTCAAGAAGAAGGACCTTGGAGAGGTTTATACCATCTTGGGTATAAAAGTGAGAAGAAATTGTGGGGGTCATGCCTTAAGTCAGGCTAACTATGTTGAGAAAGTTCTTGACAAGTTTAGTCATCTCAAAATCAAAGTGGCAAATGCACCACTTGATTCAAGCATAAATCTTGAAAAGAATAATGGTAGAGTGATGACTCAACTTGAGTATTCAAGTACATTATGGAGTCTAATGATTGTCGTTCATTGTACAAGAGCGGATATTACATATGCGGTTAGTAAACTAAGTAGGTTCACTAGCAATCCAAGTATGGGACATTAGAAAGAAATTAAGAGAGTTCCAGGGTACCTTAAGAGGACCAAGAAGCTAGGCCTCCAATATTCAAAGTTCTTGAAGATACTTAAAGGATATTCTGATGCTAGTTGGATATCGAGTGTGGGTGATAATCTCTCCACAACTGGTTGGGTGTTTATGCTCGGAGGAGGAGCAGTTTCTTGGGGTTCCAAGAAACAAACATGCATTTCACACTCAACCATGGAGGTCGGTTTATAGCTCTGGTGACAATCGGAAAAGAGGCCGAGTGGCTTAGATATGTCATGTTGGATAACTCAATTACCACGGATGAGGTATCGATGATCTCGATATATTGTGATAGTCAAGCCACATTAGCTAGAGCTTATAATGGAATATATAATGGGAAGTCTAGACATATAAGTCTAAGAAATGAGTATGTGAGACAATTGATTCAAGATGGAATCATCTCGATCTCATATCACTACACCAAATATCCATTTCCATAACACATGAGTATAATACTAATGAAAAAGTATTATGATATCCTTATATATATGTGGCAAAGTAATAGAAAAAAAAGGCGGTAATTTATTTTGGGTGCCCACCACTTGTAAAAGTTATATTTTTTCAGACTAATTCCTTCTTCGTTTTCAGAAGAAGAAGTCAATCCCCTACTTCGGCTTCGGCCACTCATTTTCTTCTTCGGCCAATCCCTTGCTTCAGCTTCAAATCCTGGCTTCATATCTCCTCCATCCCTCAAATCTCCTCTCTTTTTCTCTCTCGTCTTTCTCTATCTCTTGGTCACTCCGTTTCTAGTCATTGGCCTTTCTCCCTCACACCGACGACATCGTGCCTCTCTCCCTCACGCCGACGACAAGGGACTCGGGATCTCAGCCAGGGAGAAGACGCTGCAGGGTCAAGCATCAGCAATCTTCAATGGGTGAAGAGTAGATTTGGTAATCACTCTCTCATTTATGAATTATTTCTTTCAGAATTTTTCTTTTTCTTTTGTGATTTTTTGGTAACTATAAACAGTTTTTTTGCCTGGTATTTAGCTCTCTCTCTCTCAACTATTCTTCAATTTTATTAGATTTGGTGGTGAGGGCTAGACGGTGCTTTGGTGGTGAGGGCTAGATCGGTGCAGGTGGTGGTCGACTGTGTCTTGTGCAAGGTCGGGGATCGATGGGGACTGAAGGGTGACGAATGGGTAAGATTTTTTCTCACCTGTTTTTTTTTTTAATTTTTTTGCAAAAGAATTAGCATAAAAATTTGTGGAGAAGCATTCTTTTGATTCACTGTAGAGTCATCTACTTCAGATTCTTTTCACATTTTTTTTAGCCTTTTGAAGTTATTCATTTATCTATGATTTTGTTTTTTTAATTTATATCTTATGGTAACAACTTTACATTTTCTCTCTTTCCAGAAGCGAGATGATGCTCGACAGTTTATGAAGTTTCTCCATCCAGATCTTTGTGTTGGTAATGCAGTTTAAGCTTGCAAAATTTAACTTTGCATATTATTTATGCAAATTCTTTTATTTTTCATCAGTTGAATGAGAAGCTTATGATGATTGTTTATACTTTAGAATTCTGCCTATCTTGGTGTTTTGAGTGCTTTGGTGGTTATGGTTGTATATTAAAGCTTATCTTGGCATTTTCAGCTTACCTTTTGTCACATGCTACCAAATTTTGATGAATGCTGGTGGGACAATATTGTTCTTGATATTTTGATCTGCAACTGGTTTGGTGAGAACTCAATTTATTAACAATTTCTACTTATAAATTGTTGAGCTCTATCCGTAGCCATAGTATTCAATTATTTCTTCTACAATATTAAGCAGATGTGGCTATAATTTTTCATTGTCTGCTATATGAGCTTTCTGTGCAAATTATGACAAGTTTATTTTGGTGTGTATGCTGTAGGTATCTGGGCAGGAATGCATACTGTTAGGTACTTTGATGGAAAAACATACAAGTGGGTTGGGATAAGTCGTCAGCCTAATATTATTGGAAAATTATGCTCTAAGTTTGGTGTTTTAGTTTTGAATATTTAATGGAGAGTTAATATTATTGGAAAAGTATGCTCTGATTTTGGTGTTTTAGTTTTGAATATTTAATGGAGAGTTACTAAGTTGTAGCAAGAAGTTGAAAATTGGATCATATTTTTTGGAGTAGAATTACATGTGTTTTAGTGTTTTTTTTTCTTCATGTAAACAGAAAATCATGGATTCCCTGTACTTTTTAGCTTAAGAAATTTTCTTGTCATATCTCATTTTCTGTTTCTTGTGAACCTTTGTTATTGACATCGAGTTAGATGCATTTTTTACTGACTCAAGTCAAAAGAACACTAGAACAATTTACACTAGCTCAGTGGGACAAAGATGAGTGGCATCCCCTGCTTGGTCCATGGCGTTTCATTCAAGTTGTTAGTCTTTGTATCGTCTTCCTCACAGTAGAGCTCAACACCTTTTTTCTAAAGTTCTGTTGGTGGATTCCTCCTCGAAACCCCGTTATTGTGTATAGGTTAATATTGTGGTGGCTAATAGCAATTCCTACAATCCGCG